>NC_083591.1:4829236-6266736 GCF_027579695.1 Neoarius graeffei | reverse complement strand
AAGTCTACTGTCACTCTTCAGCTCAATAAGCTGTTCCTGCATGTCAACTGGAAGTTCGTCAGCAGTACACACAAATGGATCTCGAACCCACGCAAAAGAGCGATAATCCTCTGTGAAGTATGCCGCAAACTGTTTTCTCATTACCGACAGGTGCTCTGACGCTGCTTGAAAGACAGATGAGAAATCGTGGGAAGTGCCTGCATAAAGTCTGCAAGGCTTGGGAACATATCACAGTTCCCCCGACTGATGCGGCCACACCAGAGGTCAAGTTTTTGCTTGAAGGCATTCACTTTCTCTGCGAGAAGCAAAATGTGAGATTTTTTTTTTCCTCCATACATGAAGCCTACTCGCGACCCCCCTGGAGTACCTCCGCGCCCCACCAGGGGGGCGCGCCCCCCCAGTTGAGAACCACTGACTTAGGGTATACAAAGTATAACCTCTCTCTTTTATCTCTCGCTCTCTTTTTATCTCTTAGTCTCTCTTTATCTCTGTCTCTCTCTATCTCGCTCTCTCTTTATCTCTCTCTGTCTTTTTTCTCTCTCCCCCTCTCTCTTTATCTCTCTGTCTCTCTCTATCTCTCTCTATCTCGCTCTCTCTTTGTCGCTCTCTTTGTCTCTCTCTATGTCTCTCTCCCTCTTTATCTCTCTCTCTCCCTCTTTATCTCTCTCTCTCCCTCTTTATCTCTGTCTCTCTCTGTATGTCTCTTTATCTCTCTGTCTCTCTCTCTCCCTCTCTTTATCTCTCTCTCATCTGAACTTACATTTGCAGTATTTCTCCTTCTCTTGCAGTAGAATTTTAATCTGATGACATCTGTCTGTCTGTCTGTCTGTCTGTCATTTATGCTAGCATCTTTCTCTATCCATTTATTTATCTCTCTCCAGAAGTCACACGGTATACAAAGTATAACCTCTTTCTCTGTCTCTCTATCTCTTTTCTCTCCTCTCTCTCTCTCTCACTTGCTCTCTCTTTATCTCTCTTTATCTCTGTGTCTCTCTTTTATCTCTTGCTCTCTTTTTATCTCTTAGTCTCTCTTTATCTCTGTCTCTCTCTATCTCGCGCTCTCTCTCTGTCTCTCTCTCAGTCTCTTTATCTCTCTCTCTCTCTCTGTCTCTCTCTATGTCTCTCTTTATCTCTGTCTTTTTTCTCTCTCTCTGCCTCTCTCTTTATCTCTCTGTCTCTCTCTATCTCACTCTCTCTGTCGCTCTCTTTGTCTCTCTCTATGTCTCTCTCTCTCTATCTCTCTGTCTCTCACTTGATCTCTCACTTTATCTCTCTCTCTCCCTCTTTATCTCTGTCTCTCTCTGTATGTCTCTTTATCTCTCTGTCTCTCTCTCCCTCTCTTTATCTCTGTCTCATCTGAACTTACATTTGCAGTATTTCTCCTTCTCTTGCAGTAGAATTTTAATCTGATGACGTCTGTCTGTCTGTCTGTCTGTCTGTCTGTCTGTCTATCATTTATGCTAGCATCTTTCTCTATCCATTTATTTATCTCTCTCCAGAAGTCACACTTACAGTATATAAAGTATAACCTCTCTCTCTTTTTTCTTTCTTTCTCTGTCTCTCTATCTCTTTTCTCTCCTCTCGCTCTCTCACTTGCTCTCTCTTTATCTCTCTCTTTATCTCTGTGTCTCTCTTTTATCTCTTAGTCTCTCTTTATCTCTGTCTCTCTCTATCTCGCTCTCTCTGTCTTTTTTTCTCTCTCTCTCCCTCTCTTTATCTCTCTGTCTCTCTCTATCTCGCTCTCTCTTTCTGTTGCTCTCTTTCTCTCTCTGTCTCTCTCTCTCTTTATCTCTCTGTCTCTCACTTGATCTCTCACTTTATCTCTCTCTCTCCCTCTTTATCTCTGTCTCTCTCTGTATGTCTCTTTATCTCTCCATCTCTCTCTCTCCCTCTCTTTATCTCTCTCTCTCATCTGAACTTACATTTGCAGTACTTCTCTTTCTCTTGCAGTAGAATTTTAATCTGATGACATCTATCTATCTATCTATCTATCTATCTATCTATCTATCTATCTATCTATCATTTACTCTGACAACTTCCTTCTTTCTCTATCCATTTATTTATCTCTCTCCAGAACTCACACTTATACAAAGTCAATATCTCTCTCTCTGTGTGTGTGTGTGTGTGTGTGTGTGTGTGTGTGTGTGTGTGTGTGAAGTTTCACATTTTCTCTCCCCGTCCCTCCAGGATTCCTCTGGGTTCTCCGGTTTCCTCCCCCCTCCCCAGACTGGCTCTGAATGAGTGTGAATGTGTTCAGTCCAGGAAATATTCCCACCTCGCATTCGGTGTTCCCGGGACAGACTCTCTGGGAATGTCGCCTATGTTCTCAGATGTGTTGCATGTTTCATTCCTAGTCCACTGTGCACTTATGTTTTGCCATGTGCCTTGTGTTGGTCCTGTCTCCGCCCCTGTCATGTGATGTAGTCTGTTACTCATTGTGTTCGCCTGTTTCGTATTAGCCCTTGGTTATTTCGTCTATTTATACCCTGTTGTGTCTTTGTTCCGTGCGAAGTCTCATGTGTTTCTGTTTGTTTTTGAACACTGCTTGTCTGACTGTTTGTTCTGGATTTGCTCTAATAAATATGACACCAAGCATCCGTATTTGTGACACACTCACTTCTGGACGTTATGAGAGAATAAATCAATGACGCTGAAATACTTTAGCGGGTCCGCATTCGGATTTGGTCCAGTGGCAGAAAGGTGAGACATCGTTCTGTTTGACATCAGGGATTGTTTCTCTCTGATACTAAAGCACTCCGTCCTGATTTAAAATCGATTCATATGTCGGTATTTACGCCAGGATTTACAATGACAGCTAAATATTTACGCAGGTTAAGCAGACAGACGTAGCAATGTCACACCGTGTCTGACGCCAACGCTTTGAGATTCAGGCCTCATCCTTGGAGCAGCTTGTTGCTCGTTTGCTTGTGAGATGATGCGTGCAGATTGCTAAGAGATGCTCTGATAATTATACGTAGAATTATTGTACACATCCTATGATCATATGTTTGATTTGAACACAATCAATACGGATGTCTTGAAGATATTTATCAAACCATCTACTTGGCTGAAAAATAAATCATACTTGCAGGGTTTTTTAACCAATTCCCATACCTACCTTCCGTCAACTTTTTTTTTTTTTTTTTTATTCAGCGCTCAGCCGAACCTCCCTGGAATAAGAAGAGTTCTTTCTTGAAGGTTTCTATCACCAGGAGACATTATTGCTTTAAAGTAATAAATCATAACCGCTCTGTTCCTACACATTTCTAGATAGAGGAGTTAGTGATCAAATCCATTTCAGTTTCTGTACACAAGCCCCAGTGCGCCAAGCAAACACGGCGAGTATCCAGATACGCTAACTGTGTATGGTCTCGAACACACGGGGAGACTCAGACTGTGAGGAATTCTTTGTGTTTGTCATGTCCTTGGGGAAGAAGAGTAAAACGCAGTCGTTCACTTCAAACACGTTTCATTTTTTTAAACACAGCAGCAATAGAAATATAAAAGGAAGGACAATGATGGAAATAAATACACAGCTTCGAGGTAAAAAATGATAATTATGAATAAAGAATATACAGTAGAATAAATAAAACCTATGATGGCGAATAAGGACCGTAGTAAGTTTTTATTTAAAAAAAAAAATTCACAGCTAAAGGAGGAGGGAATATTCTGAACAGGGTTCTCCAGAAAATCTGAAGTAGCCAGCTAAAAAAAAAGTAGTAGGGATCTCTGGAATGCGCAGCGGCGAAGCTTCCACCACACGTTAATGCTAGAGGGGTCTGGGGGTATGGCCCGTCCTCCAGAAAATTTTGAAATTTACATGCCTTTCTTCTAGTGCATTCTCAGCTAATAAATTATGAACCACTTCCCTGTAAAACACTTGCAAAATATGTGTAAAATTTCCCTCCAGATGTGTGTGTGTGTGCTTGGCTTCTTCAGTTCCCCTCTGTAGTACGCTGTCCGGCTCTGTAACATAACTACATACGCTACAGTGTGGCCACATGGTCTGGCTCAGCTAATCAAAGTGCAAGAATCAATCAACAAACATGGCGGCACTTCCAGTCCACTGATCTCTATGTAAAATATTTTACGAAATCAATGTTCTGGTCTTGCTAGACCCGAATCGAAGACAATTTTATGGTGGGATAATTGGATTTGCAGCAAATTAAAGGCAGCAGAGACAATATAAATCGCTTGAACATTGAAAGGCAAGTTTTGTTTTGTTTTTCTGGGATCAAGTAGCTGACGCCCTCACGGAAGGCGGTCGCATTTCTCTGCTCTCCTCTCCTCTCCTTTTTTTTCCTGCTTGTGCTCTTTGTTTCGTCTCGTCTGCCTATACTTTTTTTTTTGAGAGAGACTCTCTCCACATTGAATTTCTAAACTAAAAAAGCATGGATTTGATAAACTGCTCTCCTAACGAAATTGACACAGTTTCTGGGTTCGGGGGAACCCACCTGTCCTGCCGGAACGTCTGTGGAAGACATTAAAGATATCTACCTATTCGGAACCATGCTTACCAGACTTTTGCTGATTGGATTAGGCATTGCCCTGGTATATCGAGGAAATCAGACAACGGTGACAGCTGTTCAAAGCCCCACAAAGCTGCCCGATATGATTAAAGCAGTGGGCAAAGCTGTCAGCACTCAGACTGTGGCTATAGAACTTGAACCACAACATGGTTGTCATCTTGGAGACGCTTTCGGCTTTGCAAGGAATAAGTATTTCGGAGACCAAATGGAATTGAATTGAACAGAAATGGACAGATATGGACGAGTGGTGTGGACGTGTAAAGTCTGTTCGAAAGACCAAACAATCTCTATCTTATCGACATTCGGCTCCCTGAACAGCACCGGCCTCGATCAAGGCCGTTGCTGGGACAACATTTCCCCCAGAAGGTCACTGCTGGGAGACACTCTCGCATTCTTCGCATTCAGTTGCTGGTGCTTGTAGACATCTCTGACTGAGAAAAGAAAACCTCACTTTCCAAGATTAAAGTCATGCATCCTTTTTTATGAGGAAAAAACTCAAAAATTCTGAGAATAAAAGTCACAAATGTATGAGAAAGAAACTTCGAATAATAGTGGGATTTTTTTTCTTTGTCAAGGAACCAAATTGCTTCACTTTGAGAGTCGGATCAACATGATCACAATACAGACTGATCCGAGTGTCCCGGGAAACGCAGTCTTTCCTCCTTGATTGTGCAATTTAAAAGAATAAAACGCAAAGAGAGTTTCAACTACATTTCTCAGAACACACTGCAGCCAGGAAGCATGTGATTGAGTAAATTTGTGACTATTTAGTTTCAGAATTTCTGAGGGTTTTTTTTCCTCTAGCAAATTTACAACTTCATAATCTCAGAGAATATCTGAGTTTTTTTCTTATCAATTTCCAACAGAGTTATTGTCTCAGAATATTAACCCCTCCCTCAGTATTTTTTAAACCTTCTTCTTCTTTTGGCTGTTCCTGTTAGGGGTTGCCACAGCAGATAATGTCCCTCTATCTCCTCCTGTCAAGTCCAAGTCATGAAAAACATTTTTGAGTCCGAGGCAAGTCCAAGAACAAAACTCCAACCACACCATGTGACGGTGGCTGTTTACGCACCATTAACATTAGTTTGTTCCTGAACATGACGTATGAACAGGTGAACGTGCTGCTCTTTGTCAGGGAGTGTGAAGTATTCTGTCAGAGATGGCTGGGAGACGGATGTAAGTGCAGAAGGTGTGTTTATTAATACAAGTGACGACAGGTAAAAAATCCACAGGCAAAATCATAAAACAGTGAAACGGGCGATAGGTCAAGCGAGGCACAAACAGGCTATCGTAGACTCGGCAGAATCAAAGACGAGAAACAGGAAATCAGGGAACCAAACGGAAATAAGGCTCGGTAATGTGTCAGTAATGCAACTCAATACTTCGCAAAGTAAGTGTGTTTTCACAGTTTTTATACAGGCGTGCTTATTGTGCCTTAATCCTGTGCAGGTACAAGTCATTTACGTGCCTTGGTGTGTGTGCTGTTCGGAGCGAGCCCGAGAGTCTATCAGATGCAAGCACCAAGGCGCGCAGGTATGACACTCTTGCACGATATTAGTACAAAAATGAATGTAAATATAAATATCTTATGCCAAATTATCGCCCGTAGTCAGCTGGGATAGGCTCCAGCTTGCCTGCGACCCTGTAGAACAGGGTAAAGCGGCTAGAGATAATGAGATGAGATGCCAAATTATTATGGCATGTTACAAAAAATCCCTCATCTCCAATTTATGACTCCGAACGCAGTTAATGCATGAGTCCAAGTCCGAGTCATCGGTGCTCAAGTCCAAGTCGAGTTGCGAGTCCTTAAAATTAGGGCATGAGTCGGACTCGAGTACAACCCTGATTCCAAAAAAGTTGGGACAAAGTACAAATTGTAAATAAAAACGGAATGCAATAATTTACAAATCTCAAAAACTGATATTGTATTCACAATACAACATAGACAACATATCAAATGTCGAAAGTGAGACATTTTGAAATTTCATGCCAAATATTGGCTCATTTGAAATTTCATGACAGCAACACATCTCAAAAAAGTTGGGACAGGGGCAATAAGAGGCTGGAAAAGTTAAAGGTACAAAAAAGGAACAGCTGGAGGACCAAATTGCAACTCATTAGGTCAATTGGCAATAGGTCATTAACATGACTGGGTATAAAAAGAGCATCTTGGAGTGGCAGCGGCTCTCAGAAGTAAAGATGGGAAGAGGATCACCAATCCCCCTAATTCTGCGCCGACAAATAGTGGAGCAATATCAGAAAGGAGTTCGACAGTGTAAAATTGCAAAGAGTTTGAACATATCATCATCTACAGTGCATAATATCATCAAAAGATTCAGAGAATCTGGAAGAATCTCTGTGCGTAAGGGTCAAGGCCGGAAAACCATACTGGGTGCCCGTGATCTTCGGGCCCTTAGACAGCACTGCATCACATACAGGCATGCTTCTGTATTGGAAATCACAAAATGGGCTCAGAAATATTTCCAGAGAACATTATCTGTGAACACAATTCACCGTGCCATCCGCCGTTGCCAGCTAAAACTCTATAGTTCAAAGAAGAAGCCGTATCTAAACATGATCCAGAAGTGCAGACGTCTTCTCTGGGCCAAGGCTCATTTAAAATGGACTGTGGCAAAGTGGAAAACTGTTCTGTGGTCAGACGAATCAAAATTTGAAGTTCTTTATGGAAATCAGGGACGCCGTGTCATTCGGACTAAAGAGGAGAAGGACGACCCAAGTTGTTATCAGCGCTCAGTTCAGAAGCCTGCATCTCTGATGGTATGGGGTTGCATTAGTGCGTGTGGCATGGGCAGCTTACACATCTGGAAAGACACCATCAATGCTGAAAGGTATATCCAGGTTCTAGAGCAACATATGCTCCCATCCAGACGACGTCTCTTTCAGGGAAGACCTTGCATTTTCCAACATGACAATGCCAAACCACATACTGCATCAATTACAGCATCATGGCTGCGTAGAAGAAGGGTCCGGGTACTGAGCTGGCCAGCCTGCAGTCCAGATCTTTCACCCATAGAAAACATTTGGCGCATCATAAAACGGAAGATACGACAAAAAAGACCTAAGACAGTTGAGCAACTAGAATCCTACATTAGACAAGAATGGGTTAACATTCCTATCCCTAAACTTGAGCAACTTGTCTCCTCAGTCCCCAGACGTTTACAGACTGTTGTAAAGAGAAAAGGGGATGTCTCACAGTGGTAAACATGGCCTTGTCCCAACTTTTTTGAGATGTGTTGTTGTCATGAAATTTAAAATCACCTAATTTTTCTCTTTAAATGATACATTTTCTCAGTTTAAACATTTGATATGTCATCTATGTTCTATTCTGAATAAAATATGGAATTTTGAAACTTCCACATCATTGCATTCCGTTTTTATTTACAATTTGTACTTTGTCCCAACTTTTTTGGAATCGGGGTTGTACTACAAGCCTGGGTAAGAGTAACACCACTGTTGATTATTTTACTGTCACACACTGCTGAGTGTTTTATTGCTTACTTTGTTTCTGGGTGGTAGAAAAATTGTCAAACTTCAGCTCAAGCCTGTGTGTGTGCGTGTGTGTGTGTGTGTGCACACTCCAGTTCGACAGTCTATTCATCATCACGCTTTAAGTGTCAGCGTTAAATTATCCCGGCTATTATGACAGGCACATTATTCATTGGGATAAGACCAGCCAAATAGCCATCTCCAACGTCTTATCGATCCTTTGTTCCCTCCATTACCAAAAAGAGGGGCTATCTGCATGACACCCAACACACCCTGCATGTTGATCATGCTCCTGTCTGTCTGCTCCATGCCGAGGAAGAGCTAAAGAGACACGGGGGGGGGGACTGTACCGACTTTCCTGTGAGAGCAAAACAATGCAAACTGGATCACTTTAATACGACAAGCATCCAAGGCCTCTGAGCATCATGAATATCTTTTATTTAAGCAGAGTTGAGTTATCTGAGGCCGCTGCGGCTTGATAAGCGCCGGATGTTGTCCATAGGGGTTCAGCAGTTTGATTCAGTTGTCGTTAAAGTGAATATCCACATAGTTCAAATAAATGCTTTGTATGATCCCAATCAACTTCCTTTTCACCCTTGTTGTTTTTTCCTCCTCATCCGAGCAACGAGGGACAGATAAACCGACGTGAGAGGAAAAGCTGAAATCCTTCTCATTTCACATTCCTGGTCTCGTCCATGCATCAAATGTGCCAGAAGACATTACTAAAACGACGCCTGAAGATGCCACGCCACCGTTAGTGTCCTGCTCTCTTTCTTTTTCATTTGAAACGCATCAAATCCTCTCTAATTCCACATCTCGAGACTTTAAATTGCCCTGCGCTCTGAAACGGAACCGAGGCCTATAACTTATTCTTCTCTCTTTTATTCAATTTTAATTTAAACTTTGGACTGTTTCTGTTTGGACTCTTCGCCACACAAAAAATATGTCCACTTCAATTTCTGTCCCTCCCTCTCTCAATATCTAACACTTCTGATTTCGCCATTGACGAATATCAACACTGCGTAATGAGTTAAAGTGCTCATCGGTGGTCATGCACCTGAGGGGAACCCTATATCGAAAATTATCAGTGTTTAACTATTAAAGTGTTCTAAGTTCGAAGAACCTTTTAAAGGTTTTCATACAACAGAGGGTTTTACACTCTCAGAAAATAAAGTACATTATTTTGTACGTTTATTGGTACAGTGGCTTGTCACAGGGATCAGGACCCTCTAAGGTACTTATTTGTACCTTTTATATACTGATTGGGATCATATACGTACCTTTTTGACCCTAAAAAGGGACGCATAGTTACCTTGAGGTCCAATAATGAGCCCTAGGGGGTACATTTGTACAACCCCGATTCCAAAAAAGTTGGGACAAAGTACAAATTGTAAATAAAAACGGAATGCAATGATGTGGAAGTTTCAAAATTCCATATTTTATTCAGAATAGAACATAGATGACATATCAAATGTTTAAACTGAGAAAATGTATCATTTAAAGAGAAAAATTAGGTGATTTTAAATTACATGACAACAACACATCTCAAAAAAGTTGGGACAAGGCCATGTTTACCACTGTGAGACATCCCCTTTTCTCTTTACAACAGTCTGTAAACGTCTGGGGACTGAGGAGACAAGTTGCTCAAGTTTAGGGATAGGAATGTTAACCCATTCTTGTCTAATGTAGGATTCTAGTTGCTCAACTGTCTTAGGTCTTTTTTGTCATATCTTCCGTTTTATGATGCGCCAAATGTTTTCTATGGGTGAAAGATCTGGACTGCAGGCTGGCCAGTTCAGTACCCGGACCCTTCTTCTACGCAGCCATGATGCTGTAATTGATGCAGTATGTGGTTTGGCATTGTCATGTTGGAAAATGCAAGGTCTTCCCTGAAAGAGACGTTGTCTGGATGGGAGCATATATTGCTCTAGAACCTGGATATACCTTTCAGCATTGATGGTGTCTTTCCAGATGTGTAAGCTGCCCATGCCACACGCACTAATGCAACCCCATACCATCAGAGATGCAGGCTTCTGAACTGAGTGCTGATAACAACTCGGGTCGTCCTTCTCATCTTTAGTCCGAATGACACGGCGTCCCTGATTTCCATAAAGAACTTCAAATTTTGATTCGTCTGACCACAGAACAGTTTTCCACTTTGCCACAGTCCATTTTAAATGAGCCTTGGCCCAGAGAAGACGTCTGCGCTTCTGGATCATGTTTAGATACGGCTTCTTCTTTGAACTATAGAGTTTTAGCTGGCAACGGCGGATGGCACGGTGAATTGTGTTCACAGATAATGTTCTCTGGAAATATTCCTGAGCCCATTTTGTGATTTCCAATACAGAAGCATGCCTGTATGTGATGCAGTGCCGTCTAAGGGCCCGAAGATCACGGGCACCCAGTATGGTTTTCCAGCCTTGACCCTTACACACAGAGATTCTTCCAGATTCTCTGAATCTTTTGATGATATTATGCACTGTAGATGATGATATGTTCAAACTCTTTGCAACTTTACACTGTCAAACTCCTTTCTGATATTGCTCTACTATTTGTTGGCGCAGAATTAGGGGGATTGGTGATCCTCTTCCCATCTTTACTTCTGAGAGCCGCTGCCACTCCAAGATGCTCTTTTTATACCCAGTCATGTTAATGACCTATTGCCAATTGACCTAATGAGTTGCAATTTGGTCCTCCAGCTGTTCCCTTTTTGTACCTTTAACTTTTCCAGCCTCTTATGGCCCTTTTCCACTACCCTTTTTCAGCTCACTTCAGCTCGCTTCAGCTCACTTCAGCCCGACACGGCTCGCGTTTCGACTACCAAAAACCAGCACGACTCAGCTCGCTTCAGCTCACTTCAGCCCGACACGGCTCGCGTTTCGACTACCAAAAACCAGCACGACTCAGCTCGCTTCAGCCCTGCTTAGCCCCTAAAACTCGCACCGTTTTGGAGTGGGGCTGAAGCGAGCCAAACCGTGCCGAGTGAGGCTGGGGGCGTGAGCAGACACTCCCCTGTGCACTGATTGGTGAGGAGGAGTGTCCTCACATGCCCACACACGCCCCGCGAGCGCGCTGGGATCTGTAAACACCGCAAACCTGGAAGGAGAAGAATTACGAATTACGAGAATTTCTGAAGCCTTATGCGCCTCCCCTCATCTATACTCTCTTGCCAGTATCTGTCCGCGTTGTCGGTGACAACAAGCCACAGCACCAAGACCAGCAACACTAACGACTCCATGTCCTCCATGTTTATTGTTTACTATTCGGGTCGTGAGACTACCGCTTAAAAGATCACTGATGTCACTGTTTGTGCTTCTTAACGACATCACCTGACGTCCACCCACTTTCGCTAACTCCACCCAATGTGTCCACCCACTTCCAGCCAGCACGGTTCAGCGCGGTTGTAGTTGAAATGCAACTCCAACAGCCCCGCTCAGCTCGACTCAGCACGGCACGGCTCAGCCCGACTCAGCCGCGTTGGTAGTGGAAAAGCGGCATTATTGCCCCTGTCCCAACTTTTTTGAGATGTGTTGCTGTCATGAAATTTCAAATGAGCCAATATTTGGCATGAAATTTCAAAATGTCTCACTTTCGACATTTGATATGTTGTCTATGTTCTATTGTGAATACAATATCAGTTTTTGAGATTTGTAAATTATTGCATTCCGTTTCTATTTACAATTTGTACTTTGTCCCAACTTTTTTGGAATCGGGGTTGTACTTGGGGGACAAAAATGGACTCCTATTGTACCCCTATTTCTGACAGTGGACTGGCAAAAAGGAACACAAACAGAACCACTTCAGAAAGCCAAGAACCCTTAACCATCCCATGTGTTTGTATGACTGTATAAATTCAGGGCAAATCTAGAACCCTTAATATTTCAAGGACACCCTTGGAATGTCCTTTGTTCTATGGATGTGACCCATGACTATACACACCCTTAATGTTTTTTGGTTTGTCCCACTGCAAGAACACTAAGTTTTTATGGAGAACCCTATAACCGGATGTTTCTCTGTAAAAATTTTTCAGGAAAATATGAACGTTTAACTATCCAAAATAAGACTGTAACGAAGGAGAAGAAGAAGGTCTTTAAATAAAAAAAGTTCTATCTACTAGAGGTGTGACGATTCAGTTTTTTCACGATTCGATTCGAATCATGATTTTGACCTCCCGATTCGAGTCGATTTGGATCACGATTCACATTTTTTGTCCTCTATTTTATAACTGATGCAAATCATTGTCAATATTCTGTTAACCGTCAGCCTAAAAATATAGAGCAATAAAATACAAACAAGCCGTGTTGCCTTTGGAGTCTTTATTCAGACTCCAGTCACTCCATTGACTTTGAACGTAATGATGAATGGATCACAGTTCAGTCATTTTTGGCACATTTCAATTTTCAAACCGCAAAACACTAAGAAACAAAAGAGCAATGAAAAGTTCATGAGTTTTGTCTCAATCTTTTAAAACAGAAATACAGTCACTTGTGTTAAAGTGAATACCGCCTCTTGAGACACAACGTTCATTGTCCAGAGAGTACAGAAGGCACTGAGGTTGTTAGAAATGCTGCCAAACTGGGCTTTTAAAAGCCAGTAGCTTCAGGAATTCCGAGTCATCCGCCATGTTGTTCACAAAGCAATGCGTGATCTCGCAAGATTGCTATAGCAACCACAAACTTGGCTGCACCCAATCATCAGCGAATCGGGATTCGTTAAATTTTAATTGATTTTTGAATCACGGCTTGATAGATCGGTGATCGATTAATCGTCACACCTCTAATATCTACTGTAGCTCTTCTACCCTGAAGGTTCTATGGACAATCTCTTTCTCTCCCCTCTCCGTCTGTCCTTCTGAGTTACATGTCAATCCTGACATCGAGATGTTGACCTCTTCTGCTCCTCAGACCTGCCTGATCCATCCTGATGCCCTACGTCTGGCTGGAGTCTCATCACATCGCTCCTGTGGAGGATGGCCCCATATGGACAGTCAAAAGTGACAGTTGGAAGATGATCTGGACACTTACAGTAACGCTTTTATGACTGGGGAGTGGACTACAGTTGACTTGCTAACTTTAGGACTGCAGTTGTCATGAACAGTTTTGCACTCAAGTTTCCATCAATGAAGAGTTTATAACGTCAACGACACTGACTTGTTTAAAAATGTTTTCATCACGTTGTCTGTTATCACCCAAATGAGGATGGGTTCCCTTTTGAGTCTGGTTCCTCTCGAGGTTTCATCCTCATGTCGTCTGAGGGAGTTTTTCCTTCCCACCGTCGCCACAGGCTTGCTCATTGGGGATAGATTAGGGATAAAATTAGCTCATGTTTAAATCATTAAAATTCTGTAAAGCTGCTATGTGACAATGTGTATTGCTAAAAGCGCTATAAAAATAAACTTGACTTGACAATCTTCCAGCAAAAGGTTTTCCTATTAGAAAGGATTTCATATAGCTATTATTTTTGGAAAGTCTCAAACTCATTACCATCCAAACACATTCTTCTTCTTCTTTTGGTTGCTCCTGTTAGGGATCGCCACAGCATATCTGTTCCACATATTTGATTCGGCATAAGTTTTACACCACATGCCCTTCCTGATGCAACCCTCTCCAATCTATCTGGGCTTGGGACTGGCACTAATTATGCACTGGTTTGTGCAACCCCACTGGCTCATCTGCATATCTTTAAATTGCAGGAGGAAACCAGAGCACCTGGAGGAAACCCACACAGACACGGAGAGAACATGCAAACTCTGACCATCCAAACACTTTTCAAACATTTTTTCTGCTTTGTTAAAAGCTAAGAACCTTTAACTAGATAAAGAACCCTTGAAAAAACCCCAAAGGTTCTATCTAGCACTATTAAGGTTTTTTTTAACTATTTACTGTTTATTTACTGTTTCACAATCAAAAATCCAAAAAAAAAACTTTAAGAATGCTCAACTACTCAAAGAACTCATGAAGAACCCAAAATGAATGGATTCTCTCTGGCACCATTGACAGTTCTTGAGTTTGTAATGTCTGGAAGAATGCGATGTTCTACCTAAAATCTTATAAAAGATGGATTTTACTATCAGAAAGAATTCCATTGAGATTGCATTTTGTCTCCAGCAAACCTTAGAAGTCAACGAAAAAGAAAAGCAAGATTAGAGGAAGGGTTGGAAACCATGTGGAGGTAGAGTCTATCTTGCTGGAGGATGGCACATGGAGCGAGGGCCAATATCAGTGTCATCTAAGTGTTCAGCACACAGGCAGTGTGTAACAGTACACCGGGTCGATGTATGGATCCAGGAGTGTGAGGCCGGGGTGTGATCCCTCATGAGACTCTACCCTACCAAAGCTCGGGCTTCTTCAGCGAGTTTTGAGTGACCTGTGAGAGAGACTCTGTAATCAAACACAACACAATCCAAAGTAATCGCTCCACTGAGCGGCAGCTCCATGTTTGATTTCAAAACCACAAACACTGCTGGGGCTTTAGAACGTTCCACTAGGAATGGAAGAGATCATCATGCACAAATGTCAATGTACACCTTTCAGTGAATTACAGAACATCTATTTCAGTTTATTACCCACATGGACGTCTGATTTTTATAGTAGAATGGTGCCCCATACTTAAGAGAACGCATCGACCTGATTTTTGATGGCTTGACCAGACAACATCTGTACGTATATGCGTCCATGAACCCGATCATAAGTGCAAGGCAGCATATCTCATAAACCACCGGACAACGAAATTTGTATCATTATTTATGTAAGATAGATGGGTTTTTATCCAGTGCTTATTTTTAATTTGCTTTTGAAAAAATACAACCCCGATTCCAAAAAAGTTGGGACAAAGTACAAATTGTAAATAAAAACGGAATGCAATGATGTGGAAGTTTCAAAATTCCATATTTTATTCAGAATAGAACATAGATGACATATCAAATGTTTAAACTGAGAAAATGTATCATTTAAAGAGAAAAATTAGGTGATTTTAAATTTCATGACAACAACACATCTCAAAAAAGTTGGGACAAGGCCATGTTTCCCACTGTGAGACATCCCCTTTTCTCTTTACAACAGTCTGTAAACGTCTGGGGACTGAGGAGACAAGTTGCTCAAGTTTAGGGATAGGAATGTTAACCCATTCTTGTCTAATGTAGGATTCTAGTTGTTCAACTGTCTTAGGTCTTTTTTGTCGTATCTTCCGTTTTATGATGCGCCAAATGTTTTCTATGGGTGAAAGATCTGGACTGCAGGCTGGCCAGTTCGGTACCCGGACCCTTCTTCTATGCAGCCATGATGCTGTAATTGATGCAGTATGTGGTTTGGCATTGTCACGTTAGAAAATGCAAGGTCTTCCCTGAAAGAGACGTCGTCTGGATGGGAGCATATATTGCTCTAGAACCTGGATATACCTTTCAGCATTGATGGTGTCTTTCCAGATGTGTAAGCTGCCCATGCCACACGCACTAATGCAACCCCATACCATCAGAGATGCAGGCTTCTGAACTGAGCGCTGATAACAACTCGGGTCGTCCTTCTCCTTTTTAGTCCGAATGACACGGCGTCCCTGATTTCCATAAAGAACTTCACATTTTGATTCGTCTGACCACAGAACAGTTTTCCACTTTGCCACAGTCCATTTTAAATGAGCCTTGGCCCAGAGAAGACGTCTGCGCTTCTGGATCATGTTTAGATACGGCTTCTTCTTTGAACTATAGAGTTTTAGCTGGCAACGGCGGATGGCACGGTGAATTGTGTTCACAGATAATGTTCTCTGGAAATATTCCTGAGCCCATTTTGTGATTTCCAATACAGAAGCATGCCTGTATGTGATGCAGTGTCGACTAAGGGCCCGAAGATCACGGGCACCCAGTATGGTTTTCTGGCCTTGACTCTTACGCACAGAGATTCTTCCAGATTCTCTGAATCTTTTGATGATATTATGCACTGTAGATGATGATATGTTCAAACTCTTTGCAATTTTACACTGTCGAACTCCTTTCTGATATTGCTCCACTATTTGTTGGCGCAGAATTAGGGGGATTGGTGATCCTCTTCCCATCTTTACTTCTGAGAGCCGCTGCCACTCCAAGATGCTCTTTTTATACCCAGTCATGTTAATGACCTATTGCCAATTGACCTAATGAGTTGCAATTTGGTCCTCCAGCTGTTCCCTTTTTGTACCTTTAACTTTTCCAGCCTCTTATTGCCCCTGTCCCAACTTTTTTGAGATGTGTTGCTGTTATGAAATTTCAAATGAGCCAATATTTGGCATGAAATTTCAAAATGTCTCACTTTCGACATTTGATATGTTGTCTATGTTCTATTGTGAATACAATATCAGTTTTTGAGATTTGTAAATTATTGCATTCCGTTTTTATTTACAATTTGTACTTTGTCCCAACTTTTTTGGAATCAGGGTTGTAATGTGGGGTTACACACTAACACATTTTACGGAAAATATTCACAACAGTTTCATATAAAACTCGTTAAAACAGTTTTATTAGTCCATTAGCTTGTTGGACAGTTGATAGTTTCTGTCATGTAACGCCAACAGATGGATGTAAGTGCAGGAAGATTGTGGCAGCGGGGGCATGGCCGAGCGTCGGTCTGTGAATGGAGGGTGGAGTCAGGGAAGGTGAGTGGTCATGTCACTACACCTGTTGTCAATTAACATGTGTTTGTGTGTCTCCTCCAGTGACCGCACCCTGTAAAAGGAGAGTGAGAAGGGGAGGTCGGGGCCGAGGGCTTGCTAGTAGCCTGTGTGTGTATGTCTGTGAGAGAGAGTCTGAGTTGTGTGCTGAAAAGCAGCAGTAAAGAAAATAATTAAGTCGCAAATAACCGCCTGCTGTGCTTCTGTGCTCCATCCACATCAGAGTCTCGCTACAGTGGTGCTGAAACCCAGGAGAGTGCAGAAAGGAACAGCCCCATGGAGTCCTCGCCGTTTAAGGACCTGATCCATGCCCTCGCCATAGCCCAGCAGAACCAGCACCAAGCGCTGGTCGCCCTCCGAAAGGAGCAAGAACAACTATTCGAAGCCTTGGTGCTGGCCCAACAGTTGGACCGCCAGGTGTTCCGGCACCTGCTCGCGTCAGCAGGGCCCACGACCGCCACCGGAGCAGACCCTCCCCTTCTCACTCTCTTTTTATAGGGCACAGTCACTGGAGAAGACACACAAACACACGTTAATTGACAACTGGTGTAGTGACATGACCACTCACCTTCCCTGACTCCGCCCTCCATTCACAGACTGACGCTCGGCCACGCCCCCGCTGCCACAAAGAGGTTTTTTTTAAACTCATGTGAGCAAACAGATTCAAAACGTAGACAAAGGCAGAGTCGAAAAACAGGCAGTGGTCAACTGAGACACAGACAGAGAGGATATCAGAGGTAATACAATACTCACAATATCCACATATGACACAAAATCCAAGACTTGGTAACATTAGATGCAGGATACAGTGCATATACTTCACAAAGTATGTGTGTTACTCAGAGTCCTTATATGTCCATGCTGTGATTGTGCTCTAATCAGGAACAGGTGCATGGTCATTAGTCCTAATGGAGCTCCAACGTGCGTGGACATGACGGATGTAACCACACAACTGTTTGACATATCAATTTTGATACTGGATGGTAACGATATAGTAATGATGTAAAGTGAAAGTGCTGGTTCACTGCTGTCCCCCAGGCACCCAACAGAGTCACACCACAATAAATGCGGTGGTGTTGTTCCTGGAGCATGGCATGCGGTGTCAAAGAAAGGAATAAATGAAGAGTTTGGTTCCAAAACGCTATATATCCAATTCCATTGTTTCGAGAAAAATCACTTTTTCTGATTAAGAGAAGTGATAAAAGGAAAACCACTGTATCCGGTTTTAAAATTTATTGATTAACTCCTTCATGATAATAAACTTCAAAAATGAAATCCAGAACTAATTAACAGCTTTTAACTGAACCAAGTAATTTTTTTTTTTTGTCAGCTTGCTACATATCCACGCCACGGCATTTTACGCCAAAATGCTACATATCCCTTTCTATTTAAAGTGCACTTAACCGTGTTCTTTCATGACAGATTATTTTATTTTATAGATTTTTTTTAGATTATTTTATCGAAAATAATTCAGCATGAAACTGTCCCATAAATGTGAGAAGTGCCGAAGCGATTTCCTACTTCATGGGCGCAGCCATTTTAGAAGACTTCACGCCAATGGCGGCCTCTGATTGGCCGAATGGATATGTCTGGTTTTGAGAAAAATCAACGATGGTGCTTGTTGCGTTTTGGAATGAAAGGCTGTCTCTATCTTATCGACATTCGACTCCCTGAACAGCACCAGCCTCGATCAAGGCCGTTGCTGGGGCAACATTTCCCCCAGAAGGTCACTGCTGGGAGATACTCTCGCATTCTTCACATTCCTTCCCAAATTTTCTGCGGTCGCCGTTTTTCACCCCCAGTGTCACAAGCGGGTGCGTGACCAGCGCCGCTTGCATGGCTGCAGGAGCGGATGGCTGCTTGCTTGCGCTGGATTACCTCTACCTCCTCCCCTTCCCTCCTACCCCCTTACCCCTTCCCCCCCACCCCTGACTGCCCCTCCTTCCCCCCTTCCCCCCTCAAGTCCCATGTTTTAAAGTGTACTTGTGTTATTGTGTGCTTGTGCAGAGGTTTTTAAATGCTCCCACACTGTACTCCTGATAGGAGCATAGTGGGGGGGTGTTCTTTTTTTTTCCTCATCTTTCCTCATGTTACTACTGTGTTTCTTTTTCTTTTATCCCTGTCTTCCTGTCCTGTTCCTCCTCTGTAAGGACAGGTTGATGGCTAATTTCACTGGTAACAGTGACAATAAAGAATTCATTCATTCATTCATTCATAATGCAGTGTGTAAATCAATGGCAGATATCGTGTTTTGGCGAAAACTGAATATGGTACGAGTAAGATATGATAATTGCTGATGGTTTGGTGGCGGGAGTTTCCATTTTTCAAATTTGGCGTTTATCGCGTTTTGGAACCAAACTCTTCAAATATGTATCATAACTGTAATGCGTCTCTCATTATTGGTCTCACTGTCACAAAACAATACAGTGATTTACTGAGCTGAAAAACATGACACGACACAATTCGATGGTTCATTCATGGTGCTTTTATATTATTATTCTATTCAGGTCGATTTTGTGCTGTTGTAAATATTTTGCTCATAAAAACTCATCAGGAGCGCTGCTTTTAGGCAGTGCTGAAATATATATACATCTATATTAGTTTGTAACATTATGGATTTTTATATCCATAACACAAAGAGTGTAACATCTCATCTCATTATCTCTAGCCGCTTTATCCTGTTCTACAGGGTCGCAGGCAAGCTGGAGCCTATCCCAGCTGACTATGGGCGAAAGGCGGGGTACACCCTGGACAAGTCGCCAGGTCATCACAGGGCTGACACATAGACACAGACAACCATTCACACTCACACTCACACCTACGGTCAATTTAGAGTCACCAGTTAACCTAACCTGCATGTCTTTGGACTGTGGGGGAAACCGGAGCACCCGGAGGAAACCCACGTGGACAACATGCAAACTCCACACAGAAAGGCCCTCGCCGGCCACGGGGCTCGAACCCGGACCTTCTTGCTGTGAGGCGACAGCGCTAACCACTACACCACTGTATTGCCCCAGCGTAACATCTAAGACTATAAAACATGTAAAACCTCCAGAAAACTCTGTTAAACTGTACATTTCTGGAATATAAATATGGACCATAACACAATCTGATATGTTCCTGTCTCATCCTGAAGTGCTTTATTCCTACCATCAATGCTAATGAGTTTATACTTTATTACAAATAAATTAGTTCCTCTTCTTGCTTACGTTACAGCAGCTATAAACAGTCGTTCCTTAAATTCTTCATCACTAAATTCTTCTTTTCTCCCTTTTCAAGTTCATAAAACTTTCCTGTGTAGGAAAACGTCAAGTTATAGCTTTAAATCTGACTGTTACGAAGCACTGATACTGACTGCAGACTCCTTAAAAAATGTGAAATAAACATCTCTTAAAGCATAAAACTTCGCCCTATCAGCGACTTTTAAATCGGAACATGTGCTGTTCAAGTGATATAAAATGTTGTATAAAAGACAAGTCACATGACGGACAGATAGCTCGCGATTTAATAAGTTATTATTTCCACAGTGTTAGAAAACGTGTCGTAAATACTTCTGTCCTTAAAACAATACCTATGTTCACTTTTTTAAACTCTTTTTTCTCTTTGTGCGAGCCGACCTAGATATATTCTTGCGTCTGAATTCACGACTAGGATTTGTAACTATACCTTTAATAATCTGTCAAATAATTAAATAAGTAAAGATGACACTGTGCTAGTGAGTACAAAAATATGCTGCGTCATGTTTGGCTACTGGGTGGCACGGTGGTGTAGTGGTTAGCGCTGTCGCCTCACAGCAAGAAGGTCCGGGTTCGAGCCCCGGGGCCGGCGAGGGCCTTTCTGTGTGGAGTTTGCATGTTCTCCCCGTGTCCGCGTGGGTTTCCTCCGGGTGCTCCGGTTTCCCCCACAGTCCAAAGACATGCAGGTTAGGTTAACTGGTGACTCTAAATTGAGCGTAGGTGTGAATGTGAGTGTGAATGGTTGTCTGTGTCTATGTGTCAGCCCTGTGATGACCTGGCGACTTGTCCAGGGTGTACCCCGCCTTTCGCCCGTAGTCAGCTGGGATAGGCTCCAGCTTGCCTGCGACCCTGTAGAACAGGATAAAGCGGCTAGAGATAATGAGATGAGATGAGATGTTTGGCTATTAGCTTAAAGGCGTCACGCAGTGGCGATAAAAGTCGCATTATTCTGCACCAGAATGCTTTCGAGATTCGAAATAAATTGACCGTCGATTTTTCAAAAGCTTCCCGCGGTTGTAATCGGTCCTTATTTGGTCATGCCCATCACTTGAAATTTCCCGCGTTCACAGCACCCCCTCTTGGTCAATGGAACAGCTGCGTGACATCATACCAGTAACCACTCGGTGCAGTTGCAATGGCGGACACACCAGAAAATAGGAGCGATGCTGAGGAAATTAGCTTTGATTTTACCGATACAGAAGAAGAAAATGGCCCACAAGTAGAGATTTTGACAGCTGAATGTCCTGGTGGTATCCAGCCTTACAGATTTGAACCTGAGCGCTCATCTTCAGAAGAAAATGAGGACAGTTCTGACGACGACAGAAACGAAGACGAGAATGAAGAAGACCGGCGACTTGAAGACTTGCTTTGGTTGGTTTCTCTGACTAAATCACTACTTGTGTGTATTTTTAAAGACCATTTTCACTTGAATTAGAATGCTGTGTGATTAATCTATGATTATGTGTAATACTGATAGCTGTAGGGGGTGAAAGTATAGCTAGGAAGATTGAATTCTAGCAACTTGACAGCTTGCGATCTCGCGAAATGCAGTGGGCCTTCTGATACAGTAGACCCCTTGATATTCCAGTTTTCATCATTTTCCTTTTATTGCGGTTGATTTTAACTTGATATTCAGTATGTTATAGGCTGGGAGTATTGAGCTTTGTATTGTATTGTTTAGTAAACGTACAATCGTCAGTAATAAGTGATAATTATTAGTTAAAGGCAGCTCTGTGGCATAAATCACTGTAAAATTTGGACACAAGTCCAAATTTGGCCTTTTGGTTTCTATCCTATAGATCTATTTTGCTCTCCCATGATGATCTTAGACCTATTAAAAGCGACATGGGGTGTTGTACATAATATTGCAAGATCATGGAGGTTTAATTGGAGTTTTGTGAAAATGTTTTTAAAAAGCTAGTAAAGGTGGCTTGGGAAGTAAGGCAATTCCTGGCTGGGGCTCGTTGTTACAGCCAAACACAATACACCGATTAGGCATTTTGTATCACAGAATATTAATACATCATTTCATAGTGTTTTGAGCGTTCAAAACTATCCACAAACTGAATAAATCCACAAAATCCGCAATGTAAACAACTCTGGTAAACGCACGGCGACAGGCCAGCATCACCCAAGGGAGGTTACTGGTATGACGTCACACATAAGTTGACCTAGTTAACGGCTGGCTGCCTAAATTTGGCTGTGCGCGTCAACTTTAAATGCTTGTAACGGGCGCATCGTGACACTGAGATCGCGGGAAACCGAGGGGCTTGAATAACCCACCAAACCCGACATTTTGACACATGATATAGCCTGATTGCTGAAATTACCGCACGACGCCTTTAAGCTTAAAAATAGTAGAGACAGACTGGAAACAACAACTAGCTATATTTTATGCTAATTTAAAGAGATTATTCGCAAGCTAGCTATACTGTAGTAGCTAGTGTTACTTCATGATGGCATGGCTAGAAAGACGGCTTGCTGGTGACTCGGTGTTTGCTAATGTATTTTATTTCTAGCTAGATAGAATTATATTTAACAGTTATTCCACGAAATCGAGTCGTACATGAGCTGATCGCCGACGAGGCGCGTAGCACCGAGTTGTCTATAAGCCGTGTACGACGAGATTGAGTGGAATAACTGTTTTATTCTATCCACATTCACTGGATTTTGAGAAACAGCATTTTTATTTTTTGCAAATTCAATGAATTAAAATCTTTTTATACAAAACGTCCGATCAAATCATTTCCGCTTAGAATGTAAACAACCCGGTGAAATGACAGGAGCAATTTGTGAAAAATAAAAAAAGATACACTCTTACTATCAAATACTTTCATTCCATATTTCGTTGCTTTTTTTTTGTATTTTTTGTGGTTTTGTTTTCAAGTAGTTTTTATTTCGGCCTCGGTTGGTTCAGCAACACACTCCGCCATTTTGTTTTTCTCTACTCATGGTATATGAGTTGATATCCTAGTAGTAGAGTAGCCAATCAGAGTGTGCGATTGCTCATATCCAGGGAATATGCATAGAATAAACAGTATTAGGGCCCGGTCACACCGCCCGAACTTTGCTGGAGTGTTCCTTGAACGGTAGGGAGGGGGGGCCGAATTTCGACAACGCTCGTCACCGCACACAAAATGGGGAAAAAAATCGAAAACACGGGCGTTGGCTTAGCGGTGCACCGCTGAAGCCGGCGTTGCTTTAGCATTGGTTTAGCGGTAGCGAGCGTTGGTTTAGCGGTGACGCGAGCGTTGGTATAGCGGCGTTCTGCGCATGCGGGCTTTGGCTTGGCGGGGGTAGCTGCTTCAACGCCCGACACCGTTCCAGCAACCCCGTGTCCGCTCGTAAAACGCTTACAACCGCTCCACCGAAGTTTGTGCAACGTTTAATCGCCGCCCGGGCAACGCTGGCGAAGCAGTGGTGGTCCAGCGTTCAAGATTTCTGCATTGGCCTAGCGGACCCAAGCGTCCACGAACTTGCATCTAGCAGTGCCAAACTTTGACTGGGCGTTGGTGGAGCGGGGGGTGAACTTTGCCGGGGCGGAAAATTGCCCCCTCCTCACCGCTCGCAATATTTTGTGCAGCTCAAAACTTTCGGAGCGGTAGGAGGGCCCCTCGAGAAACATCAGCGGTGGCCGAGAGTATACGGCGTTGCTTTAACGGGGGCCAACTTTTGTTAAACGGTGGTGAACGGTTACGAGCGGTGATGAATTTTTTTCACCGCTCCAGGAACGCTCCAGCAAAGTTCGGGCGGTGTGACCGGGCCATTAGCTTGAGTGTTAGGTCAGTGGAGGAAGCCATGGCCTCAAGGTTAGAGAAGCAGCTTTGGGACAAAAATGTCGCTGGTTTGATTCCCTGGACCAGCCATTCCTGCTCTGGATAAGAGCATCTGCTACATGTAACTTGTAACGTAACGTTAATCACAGGACTTAGCAATGTATTTGTTAAATATACTTAAGAAGAGCAAGGTGGTATAGTATGATAGATAGTATTGGCTTTGTAAACATCTACACATCTTCAATGATATATTTACGTCAACAGAGTTCGCATGCTCTACAAGTCACAATTTTTATTCTGCTGTAATAAAGACAGTAGCATTACAGTGGGGGAAAAAATACACCGAAGTATTATCAGAAACGTTGTTCCAATTTGTTCCTGTCCACCTCAGGAAGACAGGGACAACACGTCTCGCTTACTTTTTCTCTCCCACAGCAACAAAAACGAATAAACAAATGATCTGATTCCTGTGGCGAGTTTATCTTGTGTGTCTTTATACCTTCTCTCTTCTTATCACAGCCATACAAATCTCTCCAGCGCAGCCACCATCATTTTTCACCCGCGTAGCTATCAAGTGCCTTTGCTCCCTGCATATTGAAGTAGCTTCGGGATCAATACAGCGGCTATGCCTATGGAAGGCAAAATAAACCATAACTCAGTCACGGCTAAAACATGCCGTCTGTTATATGGCGCGATGTTATAACTATAACACACAACACACATCCTCCCCACACATCATTCTGAAATGTTATACAGGCTGCAGCTTCGGCTTCAGTAGGAATTCAGTCCACACCAGAGAGCACGGTTTCACTGTCTCACCATTTCGTCCTTTTCTGTTTTAAAACATAAAGCCGAATAGCAGTAAGTCAAACATTTCACTTTTTCTTCACGTCAGGTCTCCTAATAGATTTCGCTCAGCTCAAGGTGCCTTTAAAGTACACACCGAGCACTCTAAGCTGCTTCACTAAGTTTCAAACAACGTGATCCGACACCTCAGAAAGGTGGGGGGAAAAATCAATTTCAACCAATCAGCAGGAAAAGATGAATTATATTCCCCCCATAAGGAGCAAGGGACGAAATAATAGAATCTCGCCCAGCCCCTCCAACCACCAACATTCCCCCCGCACACACACACACACACACACACAAGTCCTACAATAAAAAGGTTGAGGAAAGGATAACAAACAAGTGGTCAAGATTTGCTGCCTTTCACCATCCCTCCTAAGTGGTAATAGGATAACCCCGGACACGTCGTAGGCCCTATCAGGCCGGCCCTCAGACTCGACCCCTGGGTGAGACAGGAAAGGGCCGCTTTGTTTGCCTCAATCGGGCTCGGTGTGCCTCTCCGTAATGAAGTGACCCGGAGTAATGGAAAGCCTTCGGCCCCCGCTCAGATGATTTTCACCCGGATAAGAGCAGTGGATCCTGATTCAGAGTCACAGTTCATTTCATTTTTCGCCTCTGATGAGATCTCGCGCGCCATCTGATAAAATTGAACAGCCATTACCGGCGCAGGCTCTTGGCTCCTAACCGAAATCCTATACGCTCCACTTCGTCAGCACTTTTTGAATTCCTCGTCACCAGGGGTCGAGCAGGATGATAGGAATAATCTGCTGCGACTGAGATTGACAGTCCATTTCAGAAATCAATATTTACAATTTACTCCTTTCAAAGTTCATTCTGGGGAGAAGATTCCATATTATCCCTCCCCAAATAAGCTGATCATATCGGGCCCTGGCCGCCGGAATGAGTTTTCCCAAAACGTGAATTTTTTGGTAAAAAAATCAATGTCGGCATTGTGCGCTTTAATCTGGCTCCTCTGATGACAGTAAATCTTTATCTTTTTATGGGCTAACGGCAGAGGGGGCCGCTGACACCATTTCCTCCCAGAACAAAAGCCCTCGGCCCGCTTTTTCGGACGCGCCGAGATACATGGAGGCCTAATGCAGCTGGACACGACTCCGACGGGTCATTAATCAGATACGGTGACAGCCACCTCTTTCCTCGAGGGTTCTCAGAAGCAGAGAGAGGGAGGAACGCAGTGAAAGGAGCGAGACGATGAGGAGGAAGGTGTGAAGCGAAGCCCATTTGAAATAGAGGATTGGGACTCCACCTCTCCTGAAGCTCCATTAAAAGGCCTTCTCGTTTGGTTTTAATTCCAGCTGATTGGCAACATCTAAAACTCATCTGTACAAATTGGCCCCGCTGGTTAAGTGGTACCCGACAGAGGACGGGTCTCTCGACAGAGGTATCGTCTGTGTCCTCTCTGATTCCACTCTGTCATTCATGTTCGTTTGGACATAACACGAGCTGATTGTTCTCTAATTTGAATCCCTCTTGTTTAGCGCCAGTTCTTCACTCCCTGCTAAAGGGTGTCGTGTGATCCTGATTAATACCTATTACAGCGGGAGAAGAGCTGTGGTCCGATTTCCACCAATCAGCACGTTAAAAAATGTAAAGGGGACTCGATTAGCCCTCTTCAAACTTCAGAAGGAGGCGGAGTTTCTCCATCTTGTTTCGTTTCCTGTTTTTCTTTCAGGAAAAACTCCTGCATATTAATCCTGATCGCGTGATTTTATATTCACCTTAGAAACATCAACAACACTATGAAAAGGTACACACTGTATTCACGAACAAATCTAATTCTTTATGTAGTAAAGGCGACATGATAAATTTTATTCATTTATAGCTACGGTTAATGTTGTAGAACATAAGTTCATTAAGGTTATAGCAGCGATAAACTTTCCCTCTTCCTCATCTTTCCATCGCTTTCTCCTGAAGTTCGAGAATCATAGAAATATTCGGCTTGTTATAAAAAAAAAACCACGTCTTCCACCTTGAAGGCTTTCCCATGTCAGAAAACCTACAGCTTTCACGTTGAATGTTACAAAGCCCTGACAATCGGCACTCCTTCCATAAATGTTGTGATCAAATATTATAACGAGGGTCAGTGTAAACCTTACAGCCAGAACTACTGCTAATATAGAAAATTTATCAACACCTTCCAACCAATCAAATTAGAGAATACAACTGCGATTTTATAATGTTGTGTTGCAAAAGCTCGAGCTAGCTTTTTACGCAATTAAGCTGATATTTACATATTCGCAACCATCAAAACCCTATGCAAAACAGCTTATCGTTCACTTTTTCAGGTAACATGTAACATACTAGTCCTTTATCATGGTCTTTAAAACTTAGATACTCAGTACAAAAAATATTTACAACCCCGATTCCAAAAAAGTTGGGACAAAGTACAAATTGTAAATAAAAACGGAATGCAATAATTTACAAATCTCAAAAACTGATATTGTATTCACAATAGAACATAGACAACATATCAAATGTCGAAAGTGAGACATTTTGAAATTTCATGCCAAATACTGGCTCATTTGAAATTTCATGACAGCAACACATCTCAAAAAAGTTGGGACAGGGGCAATAAGAGGCTGGAAAAGTTAAAGGTACAAAAAAGGAACAGCTGGAGGACCAAATTGCAACTCATTAGGTCAATTGGCAATAGGTCATTAACATGACTGGGTATAAAAAGAGCATCTTGGAGTGGCAGCGGCTCTCAGAAGTAAAGATGGGAAGAGGATCACCAACCCCCCTAATTCTGCGCCGACAAATAGTGGAGCAATATCAGAAAGGAGTTCGACAGTGTAAAATTGCAAAGAGTTTGAATATATCATCATCTACAGTGCATAATATCATCAAAAGATTCAGAGAATCTGGAAGAATCTCTGTGCGTAAGGGTCAAGGCCGGAAAACCATACTGGGTGCCCGTGATCTTCGGGCCCTTAGACGGCACTGCATCACATACAGGCATGCTTCTGTATTGGAAATCACAAAATGGGCTCAGGAATATTTCCAGAGAACATCATCTGTGAACACAATTCACCGTGCCATCCGCCGTTACCAGCTAAAACTCTGTAGTTCAAAGAAGAAGCCGTATCTAAACATGATCCAGAAGCGCAGACGTCTTCTCTGGGCCAAGGCTCATTTAAAATGGACTGTGGCAAAGTGGAAAACTGTTCTGTGGTCAGACGAATCAAAATTTGAAGTTCTTTATGGAAATCAGGGACGCCGTGTCATTCGGACTAAAGAGGAAAAGGACGACCCAAGTTGTTATCAGCGCTCAGTTCAGAAGCCTGCATCTCTGATGGTATGGGGTTGCATTAGTGCGTGTGGCATGGGCAGCTTACACATTTGGAAAGACACCATCAATGCTGAAAGGTATATCCAGGTTCTAGAGCAACATACCGTATGCTCCCATCCAGACGATGTCTCTTTCAGGGAAGACCTTGCATTCTCCAACGTGACAATGCCAAAGCACATACTGCATCAATTACAGCATCATGGCTGCGTAGAAGAAGGGTCCGGGTACTGAACTGGCCAGCCTGCAGTCCAGATCTTTCACCCATAGAAAACATTTGGCGCATCATAAAACGGAAGATACGACAAAAAAGACCTAAGACAGTTGAGCAACTAGAATCCTACATTAGACAAGAATGGGTTAACATTCCTATCCCTAAACTTGAGCAACTTGTCTCCTCAGTCCCCAGACGTTTACAGACTGTTGTAAAGAGAAAAGGGGATGTCTCACAGTGGTAAACATGGCCTTGTCCCAACTTTTTTGAGATGTGTTGTTGTCATGAAATTTCCACATCATTGCATTCCGTTTTTATTTACAATTTGTACTTTGTCCCAACTTTTTTTGGAATCGGGGTTGTATGACCCAAACGTGATTTACATGTGTTTGGAGCATGTGGTGCTAACATTAGCTAGCTTGCGAAGGTTTTTTGCAGATCTATGCGAAACAATATATATTTTTTTAAAAACAACAACAATCTGGTGTGTGTGCAATTTAATAGTTAGCACATCTTTCTTTTTTATACAGACTGAAGAAACCAAAGTCTTCTTGTTTAAGCTTGGTTCAGAAATCTAACTTTCAACTATCTCTCTTTCTCTCTCTCTCTCTTTCTCTCTCTCTCTCTCTCTGGCTTGGTGTTCTTGCTTGTCTACGGGAGGCAGAGTTTATATTAGCTGAAGTAGTGGGGAAAAAAAAGCTCTAGCCCGCCACCTACATATGCTGGAAATGTACTACCAAAGATCACTACGGCGCATACTCAAAATCAGTTGGTGACAACATATCACAAACATAGAGGTTCTAAAAAGAGCTAGTTGCACCACCATAGAGACCACCATCAGAACCAACCGCCTACGTTGGCTTGGCCATGTCTGTCGCATGGATGACAACCAAATTCCCAAACAGCTCCTATTCGGTGAATTAGCCAGTGGAACCAGGTCCAGAAGGCGCCCAAGAAAAAGTTGGAAAGACTGTGCCAAAGAGGATCTGAACATCTGTGGTTTTGGCGAAAACTGGTACGAGGAAACATCGAACCGTGATGCATGGCGAAACAAACTAAGACGGGACAAAGCATTGGCTGAGACGAAGCTTGCAGGAAGAGCTAAGGCCAGACGACACAACCGGCAAGCCGACAGGGTTACCAATTGTCACCAGTGACAAGGAGAGCAGTGAGTGAGTGAGTGAGTGTTGTGGAGTCTGAGACAAAAAGAAGAAAATGGACTTCAAACGTGAACGTAGACGTTTACAGGTGTAACGTTCCTCTAGACAAAACAAAAGCGCATTTTATTTGTAAAGTCCATGCATCTGTTGAGATCCTTGGTAGCATGTTGTTATTTTAACTTAGGAACACTCATCCATCCACCTGCTGTTCTGATTTTGTGCAGTTCTCTAATCAGCCGATCTCTCGACAGCAGCACGATGCATCAAATCATGCAGATCCAAATCAAGAGCTTCGGTTAATGTTCACAATGTTCAAACATCAGAACGGGAAAAATTGTCATCTCAATCAAAGTGACATGTGACTTTCTTTCACTGTGGTATGGGTGTCGGTTTGAGTCAGATGGTTTGAGTATTTCCGAAACTGCTGATCTCCTTCCTGGGGTTTTCACACACAAACAACAGTCTCTAGAGTTTACACAGAATGATGCGAAAAACAAAAAACATCAAGTGAATGAGTGACAGTTCTGTGGATGGATTCAAACGCCTTATCGATAAGAGAGCTCAGAGGAAAACGGACAGATTGGTTTGAGGGGTTTTTTTGCCAAGAAGGACTCGTATACCATAGCAACTCATATAATCAGTCTGTACAACCGTGGTGAGAAGAAAAGCATCTCAGCAATCTGCAACAGAAGACCACACTGGGTTCCAGTCCTGCGAAGAACAGGAATCTCATCTCTCATCTCATTATCTGTAGCCACTTTATCCTGTTCTACAGGGTCGCAGGCAAGCTGGAGCCTATCCCAGCTGACTACGGGCGAAAGGCGGGGTACACCCTGGACAAGTCGCCAGGTCATCACAGGGCTGACACATAGACACAGACAACCATTCACACTCACATTCACACCTACGCTCAATTTAGAGTCACCAGTTAACCTAACCTGCATGTCTTTGGACTGTGGGGGAAACCGGAGCACCCAGAGGAAACCCACGCGGACACCATGCAAACTCTGCACAGAAAGGTCCTTGCCGGCCACAGGGCTCGAACCCAGACCTTCTTGTTGTGAGGCGACAGCACTAACCACTACACCACCATGCCGCCAAAACGCTGAAACATATCACGAGTATGTTTCAACAAGTACTTGTGAACTCCAGTCCTTTGATTTCCACCATATATTTTTTTAACAATTTGTTGAAAATGGAAATGTTTGTCTATAAGACCTGCTTCACATCTTACAGAAAGATCCAAACATGGATTAGTGCAGATCGCAGCCCCAAAGCCCTTCAAGACACGGTCTGATGTCATTAGATAAGAAATAAGAAATTTGAGCCACTGCTCGAACATAAGCTTTAATCTGATTTGGAAGAAGTGTCTCTGGTTGGCAGGGAAACGAACATTATCCAATTTCCAGTGTTCCCTGGAATTGAGGTGATGTTCCAAATCGCCTTATAGGAACCAATAATTCAGTTTCGATTGATCAGCGTTTGAGGAAGAGGCTCGGAGTTCAGGTCTGTCACATGCCTGAGGTTCTGTATGTAATGATACAATCTAGGGTAAGTTGAGGCGATGAGGAAGAACTAGGAAAAGAGTTAAATATTACCGATGCGGAAATTTGACGGGTTTTGTGTTGATGTTCTCACACTGTCATAGAGAGTTGTGTCTGTTTCCTCCACTGGCCCCGGCGGAGAAAATAAAATACTGCACTTCTCCTTATTGACTGGGTGAAATGAAATAATCTATGATGCATGAACAAGCCCTAAATGAAATAATAATATCCTTAGCGGTGAAAAACGGATTGCTGGTACAGTAATTGAGCAGATTTATTTTACCTCCACCGAGACAGAGAGAGAGAGAAAGAGAGAAAGCTCAGCCTGCTGAAAACAGCCCCAGCTATTTTATTTAATCTCATATTGGGGGAATTATTGGCTAGTAATCCATTGTTAAACATCATTTAGAGTGATGGATGGGAAGCGTCAGGCTTTTCCCCACATAATCAATTCATATCTCATTAGCTCGTATTATTTATGATTCTCATAATGGTCCCTGCAGGGCTCGACGAGAGCGAGGAGGGAGGGAGGAGAGCGAGCGGAGGTCTCAGCTGCCGCTGAAATGAAATGAGACATACTGTAGCTTATGAGTTCATAACTGCCTATATAAAACCGCTTTCCCCAGCACTATTGATTTGTTTCAGCCCATTTCAGAGATGAATAGAGAGGCACGAGCCGTAATTGGACGAGCCGGTCTTCGCTCACACACGGAAGGGTAATGACCGTGTGTGTACGACGGGAGCTGCAGGGTGGGGGTGGAAGGGGGGGGTGAGAAATACGATAAAGCAATATAGAGGAAAAAACATTCGATTACTCTGCAGAAGAGAAGCAGAAAGTCTGGGACTATGTAAAACAGCAGGTATAGTAGCGCACGTGGAAGAGATAAGGCTGGTCTTAATGCACTATCAGTCGTGCGTGCGTCCTGAGAGAGACAGAGAACAGCAAGGATCTCTGCTAACACAGCAGAATACAAGCAAAGCATCTTCGTCAGCTGAGATCATCACCGTGATATTACATAAGAACGTTTCGGCTTCGTCGTGAGCTTCTTTCTGTTGGCTGGAAAAGAGATTCTCGTTGGATCCTGATACACTTCATCTTCATAAAGTGACAATATTACCAAGTCATAAAAAGTTTGCTTGGGTAGCAGTAGGAAGGGGGGGGGGGGGGGGGGGGATTAGCGTCTAAAGATCTCTTTACATTCTTGCAGCTTTTATTTGTGTGTAATTTGCTGACTGCTTTGGTTTAGAGGTCCTTCTGTATGAATAGCATGCTTGATTAAATATTTAAACATTTAAACAGCTGAAATGCTGAGTCCTGTTGAATTAATATGTTTCTGATGCATTTTTCATTGTTTCTTGCATCATGGTCTTGAAGAAATTATATATATATATATATATATATATATATATATATATATATATATATATATATATATATATACTCCATACTCCAGTGTATAGGCTGCAAGTAATTATGTTGGAATGACAATAAAACCCAGTTGACTCAAAGAGTAGAAATATAAAGGTAGATATAGATATGGGTGGCACGGTGGTGTAGTGGTTAGCACTGTCGCCTCACAGCAAGAAGGTCCGGGTTCGAGCCCCGGGGCCGGCGAGGGCCTTTCTGTGCGGAGTTTGCATGTTCTCCCCGTGTCCGCGTGGGTTTCCTCCGGGTGCTCCGGTTTCCCCCACAGTCCAAAGACATGCAGGTTAGGTTAACCGGTGACTCTAAATTGAGCGTAGGTGTGAATGTGAGTGTGAATGGTTGTCTGTGTCTATGTGTCAGCCCTGTGATGACCTGGCGACTTGTCCAGGGTGTACCCCGCCTTTCGCCTGTAGTCAGCTGGGATAGGCTCCAGCTTGCCTGCGACCCTGTAGAACAGGATAAAGCGGCTAGAGATAATGAGATTATATATATATATATATATATATATATATATATATATATATATAATATAATATATATATATATATAAGTACTGACCGAAGCCGAGGTCAGTATTCAAGGCCTACAGACCAACCTAAAGCAGTTGCTCCAGCCACCTTTGTATATGTATATACTGTTCCCCCTTCGAACATATCTACAAGAAAAAAAGAAGAAAGACAAGGTTTTGTTCATATCAGTTTTCTCCTCCATCATGTTGAAACAATCATGACATATCATACATTTTTGAAAAGAGGGCATGACACAGAATACAAAAATCACTCATAAAGTTATGTTTCAACATTTACCAACTCACAGGTAGTGTCTGAAAGGTTAGTAATACCTGCGTGAAAACCAATCTTCACATTTTACATGAAGAATTTATGTCAAATGGTGTACAATAAATGATTACTGCAACTTTGTCAAAGCTTGTTTCATTCTACGTATGTAGAGGCGAATTCAGAGTCATCAAATGTCGTCATTATGGTGCATACACGCCGGCGTCATATGTCATCATTATGGGATATACACGGGGTCGTCATTAAGGGGTAAAGAGTTAAGCTGGTAAATAATATATATTTATTTTTTCTTTACCAAATTCTAACAGAAAACGAGAGCGCCCAAAAGGGAGAGCCAAGCCGAGTCGCCATTTTGAATCCTCATTCACGGCTGTAATGCAAATGGCTTCCTCCTCGGTATACAAGTGCACTTCCATGGCAGGAAAAAAACTACATTTTGCCGCCTATGTAGTCCCCTATTTATACAAAACTGAGTCATTCAGGATTCAGCCATGTTTTTACTCGGCGTTAGCAACATTCTCATTATCTGTAGCCACTTTATCCTTCTACAGGGTCGCAGGCAAGCTGGAGCCTATCCCAGCTGACTACGGGTGAAAGGCGGGGTACACCCTGGACAAGTCGCCAGGTCATCACAGGGCTGACACATAGACACAGACAACCATTCACACTCACATTCACACCTACGCTCAATTTAGAGTCGCCAGTTAACCTAACCTGCATGTCTTTGGACTGTGGGGGAAACTGGAGCACCCGGAGGAAACCCACGCGGACACGGGGAGAACATGCAAACTCCACACAGAAAGGCCCTCACCGGCCACGGGGCTCGAACCCGGACCTTCTTATTGTGAGGCGACAGCACTAACCACTACACCACCGTGCTGCCCGCGTTAGCAACAGTTACAGGTTTTTAGCTTTCTCCTGAAATGTTTTATTTTATTTCTTCTTCCTCAGGGTAGTAAAACTTGCTTTCGCTGTGAACACTGTCGTTATCGCTATCCATGCTGTAAAATTAATGCTATTCTCCTGAGAAATGCTGGCAAAAATTTATAAGATTTTTGATAAAAATCTCATAAATAAATCTTATAAAAAAGATAAATATTGACAAAAATTGCTACTGTGTTTGTTGTTGTTGTGAACGAGCGAGTCGCCAGAGGTCCGTAACCGGGGTCCGTACCATAGGATACAGACCCGCTCGCCAGCCAATGAGAGAGCAGGATTTGATAGGAACCAGTCCGCGAAAAAAATAAATGTAATTATTCTAAATATGGAGGTGATTATTGGAAATCAGTCATGCTGATTGGTCGACTCGGCAAAATGGCGGCCGATCGCTTTGTCACCGTACGGTAAGTGAGGACAAATTACAAATGATGAAAGAAAATTCTGCTCCTAAAAGCACTAAAGATGCTACAAAGTTTGGTCTAAAACTATTCAAAGGTAAGGTGGAGTTGTGATTTATTTTATCCATTTCAGAACAAAGTATTTTATGTGATGCGGCGTAGATAAGTGACACAAGTCTGCGCCATGCCTTTGTCACATTTGCATATAGATAGATAGATAGATAGATAGATAGATAGATAGATAGATAGATAGATAGATAGATAGATAGATCACCTGTGTATTTATACTAAAACTAGTGCTGTCAAGCGATTAAAATATTTAATCGCGATTAATGTCGCGACTGTCATAGTTAACTTGCGATTAATCGCAATTTAATCGCACATTTTTGTCACATGAAAAACCATTGTAATTCTCTTATCAGCATAAAAAAGTGAATGGGCTTGCTCACCGTTCGAACTACGGGGGTACTTGGGGGATCCGAGATCCCCTGAAACAGACATGAGATCCCTTGAAAACATGATTTGGGAAACGTTGGGGGGGTCTCTAAAATATTGGCAAAATGATGTTTATTGACATAGCAATCATGTGTAACGGGAAGCATTTGCATATCCGAAGTGAGCGCGCGATGGAGAGCCGCGCTCTGAGACAAGCGCAAGCACCCCCCAAGGGAAAATAAGGGACCCCCAAAAAATATCGGCATAGTTCAAACACTGGTTGTACCAATGTTTTTTTTTTTTTTTTATTGCAGAGCATAACACGTCTTGTCACAGAAAGGCCCTGGAGCCGCCGATGGGAAAACGAAACCTACCGTAAGCCGAGCACCGTGGCTCTTCGGGGGAGGGCAGAGGACTCTGGCTGTGCGGGGTGTGGCATCATGTCACAGAGCATTAATCTCGCGATAAAAAAATTATCGCCGTTAAAATTGAGTCAAGTTAACGCGTTAATAACACGACATTTTTGACAGCACTAACTAAAACAATTATCTGCCTCAGGCTCAATGAATAATTCTTCGATGAATAATTATTAATTAGTGCTATACTATATACTCTCCTCAGAAACATTTTTAGAAGTGACATGGAGTTGACGAGTAACTCGAGAAGAAAAAAAAAAAAATCTCCAAACGTGAAGGTTGATGTTTATGGGTCGGACTTTCCTCCAGGAAAAAAAGCAGGTTTTTTTAATTAATTTCAGAAGTACTGTCAGTGTTTGTTTAGATTTATGGGAACACGTTAATCTAAGATTTGCTAGTAACCCAGTTATACTCAAGTAATAAATAATGTATTAATTAAAGCTTCATAATTATATAAGTCTAATATATGTCTGTATGATGTAATCATATAGACGTTTAAATATAAGGCTGAAAACTTTACTCGAAAAACATCAGTATTATTAATTATATAATTAATATTTAATCATCCAACTAGGAAAACTAGATTTGAGAATTCTTGCTAAGCTGTAAAAAAAAAAAGCTTAATTAACATATTTGCTAATATATTCAACATTACGTATCTGACCGCAAAACAATCTCGTATTATTTTATTCTAAATAATTTATTACCGAATATCAATACAAGCAACTACCTCTAAATTAAAATCTAACCTTACAAATACACTTTGGGTTAAAATGTTGATATTGTGATATTTCACGTTGATGGAAGGAGCCTCCAGTGTCAGCACTTTATAACAGTCAGAGTTTTCGCTATGACTTATATATTCAAGAGAGAAAAAAAAAGAGATGCTGGTGAGAGGGAACGACCATTTATAGCTTCTATAACATGAGCTTCGACACTCACCGGCCACTTTAATAGGAACTCGTTGTTGATCCTAAGATTCCTGTTCTTGGCTGCAGGAGCGGAACCCAGTGTGGTCTTCTGTTTGCTGTTGCAGATTGCTGAGATGCTTTTCTTCTCACCATGGTTGTACAAAGTGATTATATGAGTCCTTCCTGGCAAAAAAAGCTCAAACCAATCTGTCCATTTTCCTCTGAGCTCTCTTATCAACAAGGCGTTTGTTTCCACCCACAGAACTGTCACTCACTCATTCGGCCGATGTTTTTTGCTTTTCGCACCATTCTGTGTAGACGCTGTTGTGTGTGAAAACCCCAAGAGATCAGCGGTTTCTGAAATACTCGAACCAACACCCATTCCACAGTGTATCTGCGTGATTTGATGCATTGTGCTGCTGTCAAGGAATCAGCTGATTAGAGAACTGCATCAAACAGCAGGTATTCCTAATAAAGTGTCTGCGACTAACAAGATTCATAGCTAATACGTGAGTCTATAAGTAGTGAATGGTGCAGTTAATTGGCAATAGACTATTAGTGCATTGATATATTGGTGGTTTTATATTTTTATATGATATCGTAAGTCTTATCTGCTTCCCTTAATTATGGAAACGTGAACGATTAGTAAAACAGTCGTAGAGACCATACGTCGAAAATGGCTGTCATCATCATGTGTTTGGTATAAAACTTTATTTCACAGCGTAAACCTAAATCTCAACAACGTAAACATATTATATCGAGCATCGTGATGCGAATGCTATGGAAACAGGATCTTCACATCATTTAACACAACAAAAAATATCGGTAATACCTACACTGTATACATTATTTACATGTTACTACACATTCCCACAAATTATTCAGGAGTTATTAAAAAGAAGAAGGTAGCAGACATACAGATAATAGATGTCTAATGTGCGTTCTGCGTACTTTTTATTTGAGGTCTGGAGAAATTCTTTACATGTTTAATATATATTTAATACACGCAATGCAGCTTCACCCTAAAAAATAATGGGGCCAGTACCGGTTCTTCAGGGCGATGCCATAGAAGAACCTTTTTCAGAGCTTCAAAGAAACGTTCATGCAACAGTTCTTTAAAGAACCATTTAAACCATTTGTTTGAGCAGTGAAGACAGATTTGTGTAAACATAGCCTATGTGCATTGACCAGCAAATGGTAAGAGAATGCCAGGCTCTGAAGAACCATTTCCAATGTGAAGAACCTTTCGCATAAGGTAATGGTTCATCACAGAGTTTTGACTCTCCATGGAACCATCCAGAGATTTGAAGAACCACTGAAGCACCTTTATTTTTTAGAGTGTTGATGAGGAACTGCTCACTGAATCTCATTGCACTTCTACAATGGCTATTATTACACCAAAAAGATCCTGTTTCGATGCGGTGGCGGTCTGGAGTCTGGGAGAACATGCAGTGTTAGCTTAGCTTGGTCAACAATGCCACCTGCTGGAAACACGGTACACTGAAAATCAACTCCCATCATCCTGAGTTCGCTGTGATCTTCGCAATCGTTAAATCACCAAATTCTGTCTTCAGTTCTGTCTTCCTTTTTTAAATTTCTTCAGATTTGCTTCAACGACAGAGCACTTTAAGGGTTGATGATGTCCATCTTTTTTAAATTGAGGTTAATGGTCTCATCTCATCTCATTACCTCTAGCCTTTATCCTGTTCTACAGGGTCGCAGGCAAGCTGGATCCTATCCCAGCTGACTACGGGCGAGAGGCGGGGTACACCCTGGACAAGTCGCCAGGTCATCACAGGGCTGACACATAGACACAGACAACCATTCACACTCACATTCACACCTACGCTCAATTTAGAGTCACCAGTTAACCTAACCTGCATGTCTTTGGACTGTGGGGGAAACCGGAGCACCCGGAGGAAACCCACACGGACACGGGGAGAACATGCAAACTCCGCACAGAAAGGCCCTCGCCGGCCACGGGGCTCGAACCCGGACCTTCTTGCTGTGAGGCGACAGCGCTAACCACTACACCACCGTGCTGCCGAGGTTAATGGTGATCTCGCAAAACGTAACGAATACTCAAACAGGTCAAGAATGTAAAGAATGTATTTTTTTTCTGATATGTGCACAAGTATAAAATCTGTTATGAAGCATTGACTGATTGGGAAGCAAAGTGACTTGACTTTGAGGATTTTTCAGTGTGTTTTATTATTATTATTATCTCATCTCATTATCTCTAGCCGCTTTATCCTTCTACAGGGTCGTAGGCAAGCTGGAGCCTATCCCAGCTGACTACGGGCAAAAGGCGGGGTACACCCTGGACAAGTCGCCAGGTCATCACAGGGCTGACACATAGACACAGACAACCATTCACACTCACATTCACACCTACGGTCAATTTAGAGTCACCAGTTAACCTAACCTGCATGTCTTTGGACTGTGGGGGAAACCGGAGCACCCGGAGGAAACCCACGCGGACACGGGGAGAACATGCAAACTCCGCACAGAAAGGCCCTCGCCGGCCCCGGGGCTCGAACCCGGACCTTCTTGCTGTGAGGCGACAGCGCTAACCACTACACCACCGTGCCGCCCAAGTCACTTCATCTCCCGCTGAAATAATGAGAAAAATCCAACCTTTATTATTAGCACCCTTGCATTTGTATTTTGTACAACCTCCTTTGCCAGTAAAACAGCCATGAGTCGCTCCAAAAACATTTTATAAGGTTGAAGATACAGAACAGGGCATCTGAGCCCATTCCTCTTTACACAATGTCTCCAGATCATCCACGGTCTTCGGCCCTCTCTTGTGCCTTTTTATCTCACCTCACAGGTTTTCAGTTGGGTTCAGGTCAGGGGACTGAGATGGCCAGGGCAGAAGCTTGATTATGTGCTCAGCCAATCATTTTTGTATTGGTTTGGACATCTGCTTCGGATCATTCCCCTGCTGGAAGATCCAATGATGGCCCAGTTTTAGTTTCCTCTCAGAGGCAGCCAGATTCTGATTTAAGATGTCCTGGTATTTCATGGAGTCCATGATGCCATGGACCTTAATAAGGTTTCCAGGGCCTTTGGAGGAAAAACAGCCCCAAAACAAGCATGACAGAACCTCCACCATATTTGACAGTTGGGATCGGGTTCTTTTCATTATAGCCATACTTCTTTTGTACGCCAAACCCATTTTGAGTGTTTATTGACAAAAAGCTCCATTTTGGTTTCATTAGACCATAGAACACGGTTCCAGTCAAAGTTTTAGGAGCGTTTTATGTTTGTGGTTAACTAAGAGAAAAGGATTTTTTTTTTCTGACAGACTTTCCAAATAACCTGTTGGCATGGAGGTGGCATCTGATGGTGGTTTTGGAGACTTGGAAACCCCAAGATTTTACTTTTTCTTGTAATTCATCAACAGTGACCCTTGGGGAATGTTTTGCCTCTCTTAACCTCCTCCTCACTGTACGTGGGGGCAAAATAAACTTGACTCCTCTTCCAGACAAGTTTGTACCAGTTCCAGTTGGTGTCCACTTTTTTTTTATTACTGCCGTCAGAGTAGAAATGGACATTTTCAGCTGATTAGCTATTTTTTATAACCATTCCTTGACTTACGAAGGTGAACACACTTCTCCCTCATTTGGTTTGTGTGTTCTCTTATCTTTCCCATGTTGATGTTGAGGGAATTTGGTTTCTGTGTCACTTTATATTTGTCCCCCAGTTAATCAGGAAGCCGTGGATTAAAGCTTGAAAGTTCCCACACACTCCAATCAACTCAAACATGGACAATTTAAATCAGAAACATGCTTCAGTGACATTGTGTTCACTCTTAGTTCCATTATCAGGGTGCCAATAATAGTGTGTTTTTGTTGAAAATAATTATTTCTTGATGAGGGATTTGTTTTTCCTTCCATCCATCCATCCATTATCTGTAGCCGCTTTATCCTGTTCTACAGGGTCGCAGGCGAGCTGGAGCCTATCCCAGCTGACTACGGGCGAAAGGCGGGGTACACCCTGGACAAGTCGCCAGGTCATCACAGGGCTGACACATAGACACAGACAACCATTCACACTCACATTCACACCTACGCTCAATTTAGAGTCACCAGTTAACCTAACCTGCATGTCTTTGGACTGTGGGGGAAACCGGAGCACCCGGAGGAAACCCACGCGGACACGGGAAGAACATGCAAACTCCGCACAGAAAGGCCCTCGCCGGCCCCGGGGCTCGAACCCGGACCTTCTTGCTGTGAGGCGACAGTGCTAACCACTACACCACCGTGCCGTCCCTGGATTTGTTTTTATGTGAATAAATTTATTTCAATTAAAGATTGGATTTTTCTCATTTTTTCAGCAGGTGATGAAGCAACTTCTAACCCTTTTTACTAATCTTTATAAGAGAGGGCTAATTTTAATAAAGTCTTAATAAAGTTAAGAAAACGTGCCCAGTTTTATATCCTTATTGTATCCTTATTACCTATGTGCACATAACTCAAGTCTGAATACAGTTCATACGTTGAATCACAAGATGTAAATTAAAGCCGCTAGCGGCCTTGATGGGCCCTCGCACATGTGGTTCTGCAACCCAGGACATTCCACCACCCAACAAAACAGTCACATGTCATATATTCATCAAATGTTCAAAGGTGATGTACATGTTGCAAATGCCATGATTGCTTGATGGATGAGAGATAGACAGACAAAGACTGTAAGTGTGTGTGTGTGTGTGTGTGTGTGTGTGTGTGTGTGTGTGTGTGTGTGTGTGTGTTTCTGTGGTGTGAAAATGTACATTTATATATGTACAAAACTATACATGTGTCTCCTCCTTATCTCTATCTCACGCTGTAATCTTAAGTCATCTTAGCTTTCCTGTGTCTGCAGTGTGTGTGTGTGTGTACATGCAGAGTTTTCATATGTCTGCAACAAAATGCACAATGATGGCAGGTCACTATTATTGTGTGTGTGTGTGTTTGTCAGAGGGAGAGAGAGAGAGAGAAAGTGTGTGTGTGAAAGAGAGTGTGCTCATAGATGTTGCGTGTGCATGTGAGTGCATACTTGTGAGAGATTGTATGTGTGTATGCATAAATATGCATATGACTGTGTGTGTATGAGTGTGCACAGAATTGTATATGTTACCCATTCTCGTGAGTATTCATGTGTGTGTATATGATTGCAACTGTGTGTGTGTGTGTGTGTGTGTGTGTGCATGTGCTACATGTATATGAGTGTGAGTGTGTTGGTGGCGCTATGTCAGGCATGTCATAGATCAATCCATCAAAGCATTGAAAATCTTTGGCACATTTCCTGCTTAGCCAGATGGTGATACTGCGCTAGGCATGTGAATTCTCTCATCTCACCTCATTATCTCTAGCTGCTTTATCCTGTTCTACAGGGTCGCAGGCAAGCTGGAGCCTATCCCAGCTGACTACGGGCGAAAGGCGGGGTACACCCTGGACAAGTCGCCAGGTCATCACAGGGCTGACACATAGACACAGACAACCATTCACACTCACATTCACACCTACGGTCAATTTAGAGTCACCAGTTAACCTAACCTGCATGTCTTTGGACTGTGGGGGAAACCGGAGCACCCAGAGGAAACCCACGCGGACACGGGGAGAACATGCAAACTCCGCACAGAAAGGCCCTCGCCGGCCACGGGGCTCAAACCCGGACCTTCTTGCTGTGAGGCGACAGCACTAACCACTACACCACCGTGCCGCCCGGCATGTGAATTAGACATGTCAATATCATCAGTAGCTTTTGGTCCACTAAACAAAAATAATTAGGTCTCGGGAATATTCTTTTTATGACCTACATTTGATTGACTTTATGATTCTACAAAGCATTTTAGGGTCCATCATTTATATCAAAAATCAAAAATCCCAAAGGGATCTCAAAAATCCCTTCACAATTTCTTGGCATCAGCAATATCTTGGCATCATGTTTGCCAACTTTAACATGAATCTGATGAACCGTCTAGGAGGAGTATGTTATAAATGACCATGTGTCCAAACGCATATAAGCCCAATTACCTCACTTCCTGTTGGGCGTGACATCATCCAAAGGGTAGAACTTTGGGTAGAACTCCAAAGTTCTACCCATTCATTTCACTGGGCAATGGAAAAAGGGGTGCTATGAAGTCCCTGGGCCACGCCCGGGGCCAAACGTCTGTGGCTGAGAAGCGGTTACAATGACTGAGTGTAACACAGCATGTACTGTGTGAAAGCAAAGGTTATGCCAGTGTACTTTAGTACACATGAAGCTACTGTGCGTACATTTTCCATTTGACAATATATTTAAGGTTCAACTTTCTAACTATTTTGCTTAGGTTTATAGTTGTACTTCTGTATGTATGTATGTGTTTGTGTGTGTATTTGATCTACCAATTACCTCACTTCCTGTTGGGCGTGATATCATCCAAAGGGTAGAACTTTGGGTAGAACTCCAAAGTTCTACCCATTAATTTCAATGGGAAATGGAGAAAGGGGCGCTATGAAGTCCCTGGGCCACGCCCGGGGCCAAACGTCTGTGGCTGAGAAGCGGTTACAATGACTGATGTGTGCATCAAATTTCATGAGTTTTCGTGCATGGGAAATGCCTGAAAAAAAGCCTAGCGCGACAGAAAAATAATAATAATAATAATAATCCTTCGAAAAACAATAGGGTCTTCGCACTGAACGGTGTTCAGGCCCTAATAATATTTAATGTACAACATGAATCTTGTTATTTAAACAAACAAAAGCATCTCAGAACCTCTTTATTTTGTGCAGGTCAGCAAAAACGTCTTCTGTAAGAAGAACAGATCTCACATGTTATTCGAGGTGCATGATAGTAGCCGTTAAAACAATTCCAGTCTTGGTGAAATGCTGCGTTAAGAAAAAGAGTTTGGTGTTTCAGACTTGCTTCCATTAGGCTAATGAGAGCGAGTGTTTCCATGGTGTAAGGTGATAGCTGCGAGATGGAGAGCATCACTGACATCTTCAAGAGAAATTATTAGAGAAGGCCTTCGCTGTTGTAACGGCCATGCGAGACGTTTCTTTAATTACACTTCCTGTCTGGCTCGTCTCGACAGGAAGCTGATACCGTACCAGAACAACGTGCATAAATGTGCAAAATGATTTTATTGATTCGATCTTGGGAGTCGATGCATTGTTCAATCTGGCAGCTCGACTCGCTCTGAATGATTTCTGTTCTTCGGACTTGTGTATAACATTTCAACCTGACATTTCCCTTTTAATAAAGGACACCTGTCTCTTATCTGTGCTTATCAGGACAGGCTCAGACTCTCCAATTGCTCATCTGTTCTATGTCATCCACCCGTCCTCCACGCCCGTGTAATCCGACCTCCAACATCGGACCTGACAAAGATTAATTAATAAATAAATAAATAATAATGCATTGTTTTACAAAAGCTTATTTATCAAACTGATATCAGAAATGAGATGTAATATCTTTGGAGTTTGACCATCTTCCACATGATGATGATGATGATGCTCAAGCATTCTGAGAATTAAAATTTCAACAAGTCTTCTGTGAGTGAGAGCTGTCACATTGAGGTTTTGGATTTCCAGCGTTCCCACACGTTCTTCGAGGGCAGAGCTACAGCACTGGATTCCAGCCACAGCCAAGGCAGATGTGTGTGTGTGTGTGTGTGTGTGTCTTCTCCTGCAAGGTCACAAGTGACCCCAGACTCTTCAGGGAATTTGAGCTCCAAGGTTCAATCTTGTGTAAAGATTTGCAGGCACACACTCAGCAGGGATGTGACTCATACAGTCATGAACACAAATGTAAAATTTGATTGCCTGTAACTTACTTGGAATTGTAGAAATCCAAATAAATAACAAACAGGGATATAAATGTATGCCTTTATGCACCTTGGTGAAAATAAAACAGCTATTTATCTCCAAAAACAATCAGAGTAGCAACGTTTAGCAATATTAGCTAAGCTAGGCAATGTAAACACAGCGAGTCAGGCGCTAGCTTAGCTGTGAGCTCTCAAACAAGAGGCTAGCTAATTATTATATTGTGTAAACTAGCTAATTCTGTGAGTAAGATAGCTAACATTAGGCTAGCTAATTACTATATGGTGCAAATCATTAACAAAGTTTGCTAGTGAGCTAGCTAACACTGGGCTAGCTAATTATTATTTGTGTAAATCACTAGGCACATTTGCTAACAAGTTAGCTAACATTAGGTTCGTTATTTACTATTTTGTGTAAATCATTAACAAACTTTGTTAGTGAGCTAGCTAACATCAGGATGGCTAATAATTGTTTGTGTAAATCACTAGCCACGAGCTAGCTAATATTAGGCTAGCTAATTATTTTTCTATGTAAATCACTAGTTAATTCTGTTAGAAAGCTAGCTAACATTAGGCTAGCTAATTACTATTTTGTGTAAATCATTAACAAAGTTTGCTTGTGAGCTAGCTAACATCAGGATGGCTAATAATTATTTGTGTAAATCGCTAGCCATGAGCTAGCTAACATTAGGCTAGCTAATTACTATTTTGTGTAAATCATTAACAAAGTTTGCTTGTGAGCTAGCTAACATCAGGATGGCTAATAATTATTTGTGTAAATCGCTAGCCATGAGCTAGCTAACATTAGGCTAGCTAATTATTTTTCTGTTGAAATCACTAGTTAATTCTGTTAGAAAGCTAGCTAACATTAGGCTAGCTAATTACTATTTTGTGTAAATCATTAACAAAGTTTGTTAGTGAGCTAGCTAACATCAGGATGGCTAATAATTATTTGTGTAAATCAATAGCCATGAGCTAGCTAACATTAGGCTAGCTAATTATTTTTCTGTTGAAATCACTAGTTAATTCTGTTAGAAAGCTAGCTAACATTAGGCTAGCTAATTACTATTTTGTGTAAATCATTAACAAAGTTTGTTAGTGAGCTAGCTAACATCAGGATGGCTAATAATTATTTGTGTAAATCAATAGCCATGAGCTAGCTAGCATTAGGCTAGCTAATTATTTTTCTATGTAAATCACTAGTTAATTCTGTTAGAAAGCTAGCTAATATTAGGCTAGCTAATTACTATTTTGTGTAAATCATTAACAAAGTTTGTTAGTGAGTTAGTTAACATCAGGATGGCTAATAATTGTTTGTGTAAATCACTAGCCACGAGCTAGCTAACATTAGGCTAGCTAATTATTTTTCTATGTAAATCACTAGTTAATTCTGTTAGAAAGCTAGCTAACATTAGGCTAGCTAATTACTATTTTGTGTAAATCATGAACAAAGTTTGCTTGTGAGCTAGCTAACATCAGGATGGCTAATAATTATTTGTGTAAATCGCTAGCCATGAGCTAGCTAACATTAGGCTAGCTAATTATTTTTCTATTGAAATCACTAGTTAATTCTGTTAGAAAGCTAGCTAACATTAGGCTAGCTAATTACTATTTTGTGTAAATCATTAACAAAGTTTGTTAGTGAGCTAGCTAACATCAGGATGGCTAATAATTATTTGTGTAAATCAATAGCCATGAGCTAGCTAGCATTAGGCTAGCTAATTATTTTTCTATGTAAATCACTAGTTAATTCTGTTAGAAAGCTAGCTAACATTAGGCTAGCTAATTACTATTTTGTGTAAATCATTAACAAAGTTTGCTTGTGAGCTAGCTAACATCAGGATGGCTAATAATTATTTGTGTAAATCAATAGCCACATTTGCTAGTGATCTAGCTAACATTAGGCTAGCTAATTATTATATTGTGTAACTCACTAGCTAATTATGTTAGAAAGCTAGCTAACATTAGGCTAGCTAGTTACTATAGTGTGTAAATCATTAACAAAGTTTGCTTGTGAGTTAGCTAACATTAGAATAGCTAATTATTATTTGTGTAAATCACTAGGCACATTTGCTAATAAGCTAGTTAACATTAGCCTAGCAAATTATTATATTGTGTAACTCACTAGCTAATTCTGTTAGCAAGCTAGCTAACATTAGGCTCGCTAATTATTGTGTATATTGTGTAAATCATTAACAAAGGTTATTAATGAGCTAGCTAACATTAGGCTAGCTATTTACTATATTGTGTAAATCATTAACAAAGTTTGTTTGTGAGCTAGCTAACATTAGTGTAACTGTGTAAATCATTAGCTAATTATTTTAGAAACATTAGGCTAGCTAATTATTATATTGTGTTAATCACTTGCTAATTCTGTTATTAATGTAGCTAACATTAGGCTAGCGAATTACTATATTGTGTAAATCGTGAACAAAGTTTGCTAATAAGTAGGATAACATCAGGATCATTTATTGTATTGTAAATTATTATATTATAAATCACTACCCGAGGTTGCTAGCGAGCTAATATTAGCCTGTTAGCCTCTCAGACTCATACCAATCCACCTCATCATATTTTACTGTCTGGCTTTCTATTTTCATCTAAATGCAAATTATTTTAAATATTAATGCACCTCTTAGTTCAGGCCTTAAAAAAGTAAGGAACTGTTAATCATTACCAAGAGTAAACTATAGTATAAGTTTTAGCCCCGCTGTGCATGGTAGAGGAAACAGCAGATAAAGGAAATTAAACAAATGTGATTAAGATTAAGTCATCAGCTATAATCTGCCCCTGTGAAAAGCAGAACTGTAGGGGAGATGAGAAAACAGCCTGACTGTGATATTGGTGTGCGACAGAGCGTGACACCGGCAAGCCTTCGGGGACAAGCTGGGACGAGACCGACAGCTCAGATGATGTCATCAAAATGAGTGCAAGAGGGTGCTTGATGAAAAAAATGAAAAAAAAAATAGATGGAAAGCCAGAGAGACAAGCGATAAGAGGGGCAGCTGAGCATGGCGGCTGGTCTCGGGGCAAACAGTGGAATGTTAAACAGCTTCAGTCGCGAGTGCAGGAAAGTGTAGCGGAACATCATGAACGCTCTCTGAGAGATTTATTTCCACCAGGTCAGTTTTTAACATGAACCTTGACAGCCATCTTCAGCTGAAGCGACAGGATCAAATTGTACATGGGGATATTTCTACAAAACTAGCTATTATAGATGTGAAGAAAGCACCAAAGAGGAGCCATGAAATGAGAATGATTTGAAACTCTTCAGGAATTGAAGGTGTCATGTTTCAGTCCTTGATAAAAAGTCAGATTCAACCAAAATCGAAGACTAAATATTTCTCGAATACACAGTACGCTCATATCTCAAACGCATTCTGTATCTTTACACTTTAAAATGATCTTTCTAATATTTCTCGTTGAGATATAATGATCAGAAGGGGCGGCACGGTGGTGTAGTGGTTAGCGCTGTCGCCTCACAGCAAGAAGGTCCAGGTTCGAGCCCCGTGGCCGGCGAGGGCCTTTCTGTGCGGAGTTTGCATGTTCTCCCCGTGTCCACGTGGGTTTCCTCCGGGTGCTCCGGTTTCCCCCACAGTCCAAAGACATGCAGGTTAGGTTAACTGGTGACTCTAAATTGAGCGTAGGTGTGAATGTGAGTGTGAATGGTTGTCTGTGTCTATGTGTCAGCCCTGCGATGACCTGGCGACTTGTCCAGGGTGTACCCCGCCTTTCGCCCGTAGTCAGCTGGGATAGGCTCCAGCTTGCCTGCGACCCTGTAGAACAGGATAAAGCGGCTAGAGATAATGAGATGAGATGTTTCAACATTAAACAGCAGTAAGTCATAATAAATTAAACAAAGTCAATATTTGGTGTGAGACAACCCTTTGCTTTAAAAAAAATAGTAGTTTCAGGTCCAGTGAGTTCAGTTTGATAAGGAAATGATCTGTAGGTTTTACTGAGCATCTTCCAGAACCAGCCCCAGTTCTTCTGGACACTTTGACTGTCACACTCACTTCTTCATTTTGCACCAAAACACAGCAGCCTTCGTTACGTTTTCTTTTCTCATCTGAAAAGTGCTCTCTTCCGTCCGTAATATGCTGCTCAGGTATATTCCAAACATTTTTTTCTGTAACATTTAATTTTGCACTGGAAAAAAAAACAAGCATTTGGAACTCTAAAATGTTTTTGCAATGTTTTGACTCGATAATGTAGAAGTCATAAAATAGAAATCTATAACACAGTTTGGATTGGAAAAAAAACAACAACAGGGGGCCAAAGACTTTTGCACAGTACTGTATCTCGGTGGCTTTATATTATTACGTTTTACTCATTTTAAGCTTGTGTTGTTCTATGAGTCTGTATTTTTGCACATTTCAGACATTTATTTCAAAAAACAGGCAAGATTATCAGCCAATGAGGAATGACAAGTTCAAGATTAAAGTTAAAAAATCTTATTTTGTATCTTATGTGTGAGACTAAAACACGTGGGTGTGTGCTGTTATCGGAAAATAATCAACGACAGGGTGGTGTGATGAAGCAGAGTCACTCTTACCAACCTGAACAGTAATGTGATAATCTCATCTCATCTCATCTCATTATCTGTAGCCGCTTTATCCTGTTCTACAGGGTCGCAGGCAAGCTGGAGCCTATCCCAGCTGACTACGGGCGAAAGGCGGGGTACACCCTGGACACGTCGCCAGGTCATCGCAGGGCTGACACATAGACACAGACAACCATTCACACTCACATTCACACCTACGCTCAATTTAGAGTCACCAGTTAACCTAACCTGCATGTCTTTGGACTGTGGGGGAAACCAGAGCACCCGGAGGAAACCCACGCGGACACGGGGAGAACATGCAAACTCCACACAGAAAGGCCCTCGCTGGCCACGAGGCTCGAACCCGGAGCTTCTCGCTGTGAGGCGACAGCGCTAACCACTACACCACCATGCCGCCTAATGTGACAATGATTGTTTATTATTATTATTATTATTATTATTAATAATGAGTGATATATACGTTTTGTGTAATGAGTCTGGTTCCTCTCAAGGTTCCTTTCTCACACTTCCTTCTTAATGATAAAGACCCACATTTTTGTAAAGATCTGACCATGTTAACTGTTAAACCACGATATTAATAAAAATGTATTTTGGACTTTGTTGTTGTTGTTTTAAGAATAATATTCTGGTCTCTGTCGCCACCGTGTGGCCAAATAGAGACTTGATTCATGTTCTCCAAAGGGTGTGGAAAAAAAAGGATGGGTGGTGCAGTGGTTGCACTGTCGCCTCACAGCAAGCTGGTTCTGGGTTCAAACCTGCTGATAGACTCGTACCTTTCTGTGTGGAGTTTGAAGGTTCCTCTGGGTGCTCTGGTTTCCTCCTACCACATGTCCTGAGACATGATCAACTGACTCCTCTAAATCGCCCATAGGTGTGAATGTGAGTGTGAAGGGTTGTTTGTTTCTCTGTATTAACCCTGCGATAGATTGGTGTCCTGTTCACAGAGAACCCTGCCTCTTGCCCAAAGTCAGCTGAGATCGGCTCCAGATGACCTGTGACCTGCAGTAGGATGAGGGGTATAGATAATGGATGGACCTAATATGACGGAAGGAAACTTTAAGATGAACACTTTAAAAAGTTTTTTTTTTGTAAACATGAACTTAAACCTTAAGCAAACATCTCAAGATCTGTATTTCCCAAAGAGATCCATATTACATACCAACATACGGTACCAAGTCGCCTCATCTCATCTCATCTCATTATCTCTAGCCGCTTTATCCTTCTACAGGGTCGCAGGCAAGCTGGAGCCTATCCCAGCTGACTATGGGCGAAAGGCGGGGTACACCCTGGACAAGTCGCCAGGTCATCACAGGGCTGACACATAGACACAGACAACCATTCACACTCACATTCACACCTACGGTCAATTTAGAGCCACCAGTTAACCTAACCTGCATGTCTTTGGACTGTGGGGGAAACCGGAGCACCCGGAGGAAACCCACGCGGACACGGGGAGAACATGCAAACTCCGCACAGAAAGGCCCTCGCCGGCCCCGGGGCTCGAACCCAGGACCTTCTTGCTGTGAGGCGACAGCGCTAACCACTACACCACCGTGCCGCCCACCAAGTCGCCTACTGTATAAAATCAAAGTCAAGGTCCCACCCATGCCAGGACTTCATCTTCCCAGGCAATCTCCCATCCCAGTACTCACCAGGCCCTTAAGGCGGCGCTGAGCTCCATTTCAGTAGCCCTCGGCTTCTCGACTATTATACAATTAGTGTTACAGTGGGGGGTTAGTCTTCTGGTAACCGTGAGAGTTTGACTCCCCATTCATATCTATTGCAGCGTGCCTTTCTAGACAGTAGAAGGTACCATTTTTATGATGGTCTTTGGTACGACCTGACCACGAGTAGAACTTGCAATCTCCCGGTCGAGAGGTGGACACGCTAACCACTAGACCAACTTGCGATCACCGTATATATATACACTGCCTGGGGAAAAATGAAGTCGCTGTTTGGATTTAAATCAGCAAATAAGAGCCTCTGATTGGATAATTACTGCAATGATTAATATGTTTCAACTGTTTAACCCGAACTGATGCAGTGAGTAGATTCTCATTTCTTAAACAAACATGTCGGAAGACTTATCCTGTGGTCATGGAAAAGATGTTACTGTGTTTCAGACAGTGTTGTAGTCAAGTCACTAAACCTCGAGTCCGAGTCCAGTCCGAGTCCCCAGTGTTCAAGTCCAAGTCATTAAAGAAAATTTTAAGTCGAGTCCGAGTCCACTATTGATCCGATTCGAGAACAAGATTCCATCCGCACCATTTGACGGTGTCTGTTACTGCCTTTATGTGAAAGCGTCTCTGCTACTATGTCAGACTAACGTTACTGCTCGACTGCACCATTTTAGCTAACAGGCTACAGATAAAAAGCTTATTCATCGCTCAGCAAGAAAGCCCCGCCCACTAGCAACAGGGCAAATAACATGACAGAGGGTTACCACTAGCTAGTTCATCGCTCAGCAAGCAAGCCCCACCCACTATCAACAGAACAATAAACATAGCATGTCACTTCCTTCTGTGGGTGGAGTCTCGCCAAATGACGATTGAAGTTCGAGGTCATCCCCGTCGTCTCCTTGATAGTTCTTCTACATATGGAACACACAACAGTGCATTTTTTCCCACTGCATGAGAAGTCTGTATAAGCAAAGCGGACAATCCTAGGGGCGTTCTCTCCAGGCATTTTAGCGCCATTAATGTTAGTTTGTTCCTGAACATGACGTATGAACAGGTGAATATGCATTCTCTTGCACGAAATTATTATAAAAATTAATGTAGATTATAAAGTATAAATATCTTGTGCCAAATTATTATGGCATGTTACAAAAAATAAAGAAAAAAATAAGAGTCCTCGTCTCCAATTTATGAGTCCGAATGCAGTTAATGCACGAGTCCGAGTCCAAGTCATCAGTGCTCAAGTCCAAGTTAAGTCACAAGTCTTTAAAATTAGGGCACAAAGTCGGACTTGAGTCCGAGTCCTGGACTCGGGTACTACAAGTCTGGTTTCAAAAGAGTCAAGTTATTGGCATCTATAAAATTCTATCTATCTATCTATCTATCTATCTATCTAGATAGATAGATAGATAGATAGATAGATAGATAGATAGATAGATAGATAGATAGATAGATAGATAGATAGATAGATAGCAGGGGGTCCAAAGTCTTTCCCTTCTTTCCCAAGAGTCAAATGTGGCCCACAGACAGATATTAACTGGCCCACAATGTCTTTATTAAGGTCGATTTCTATCCTGGTGACGTCTTTCAGACAGGAATAATAATAAATAATAATAATAATATCTCATCTCATCATCTCTAGCCACTTTATCCTGTTCTACAGGGTCACAGGCAAGCTGGAGCCTATCCCAGCTGACTACGGGCGAAAGGCGGGGTACACCCTGGACAAGTCGCCAGGTCATCACAGGGCTGACACATAGACAACCATTCACACTCACATTCACACCTACGCTCAATTTAGAGTCACCAGTTAACCTAACCTGCATGTCTTTGGACTGTGGGGGAAACCGGAGCACCCGGAGGAAACCCACGCGGACACGGGGAGAACATGCAAACTCCGCACAGAAAGGCCCTCGCCGGCTACGGGGCTCGAACCCGGACCTTCTTGCTGTGAGGCGACAGCGCTAACCACTACACCACCGTGCCGCCCTAATAATAATATTATTATTATTATTATTATTATTATTATTAAGTGTTGCCAGGCAAAACAAACCTCACCTGGTAGCACTTATGATGAATATGAAGGAAGATATTGCGAAAAAAAATAGGTCCCCCATGGGTCCATGTGGCTACTGCTTATAAATGAAATAGTTTTCTGATCCCATGTCCATACAGTAAATATCGCATATATATATTTACTCTATGAGGCAGCAGCCACAAAAATGAAGCGTAATCCAAAAATGAACAATTAAAAAAATCACAGAAGTAAAATATACCATGTGTCTGTACTTTATATTATTCTACTCTTACCTCTTACAGTTTTCGAAACTGAAACCTCTGAACCGAGGCCGACACACACACACGCACACACACACACACACACACACACTGTCACCATGACCCAAACTCTTATTTCCCGGAAATGGCCCGGCGCTAGAGCTCAGTGGAACGCACTTTCCCTCTGTAATAAGCATAAACATGTCTGAAAGCGATTTCTTTAGTCTAGTCCATTTATTTCGGATGGTGAACCGAATTGTATACACTCACCGGCCATTTTAATAGGAACACGTGTATGTGCATGCGCAGTGTGCGACTGTTACACTCTTACATTCTACAGTATGATGACGTAGTGGTTAGTGCCTCTACTGTATATGAGGCAGTAGACACAACAAAAACGATTTTGACCTTTATGGTGACCTTGACCAGATGACCCTAAAATGTCGGAGGTTCTATTTGAGACCAAGGCCCATCTATCCTGAAAGTTTCATGAAGATTGATCCAGCCATTTTCCTGTAATATTGTTAACAAAAAAACAAAGAAACAAAGGAACCCGACAGAAAACAATACCTCGCCCCCTGGTGGACACCGTCCCGGGTGAGGTAATAATAATAATAATAATAATAATAATAATAATAATAGGGCGGCATGGTGGTGTAGTGGTTAGCGCTGTTGCCTCACAGCAAGAAGGTCCGGGTTCGAGCCCCGTGGCCGGCGAGGGCCTTTCTGTGTGGAGTTTGCATGTTCTCCCCGTGTCCGCGTGGGTTTCCTCCGGGTGCTCCGGTTTCCCCCACAGTCCAAAGACATGCAGGTTAGGTTAACTGGTGACTCTAAATTGAGCGTAGGTGTGAATGTGAGTGTGAATGGTTGTCTGTGTCTATGTGTCAGCCCTGTGATGACCTGGCGACTTGTCCAGGGTGTACCCCGCCTTTCGCCCGTAGTCAGCTGGGATAGGCTTGCGACCCTGTAGAACAGGATAAAGCGGCTAGAGATAATGAGATGAGATAATAATAATAATAATAATAATATTTCACATGAACTAATGAATAGCCTACATGTGCAACCAGTTAACATGCAGGGGACAAACTGTTGAAACACTTTCGACTGACTGAAGGGAACATCACTGAAAATTTTCTGGGAGTTTTTTCAGGATTAATTGCAACTCGGTCTGGTTTGTGTACAGATTAAATGTGGTTTTTCTATTTTAATATTTGAAGTCGTTTTGATTTCCATTTATTTTTGGAGTACGAGTATGGTTCATTTACTGAGCTGCTTGAGTGTCATGTGACCTGCTGGTGAAGTTTGGTGAGAACGTTTGGACAGAATTCAGAACAGATTTCTGTTATTGTGTCACAAAATTCTGTTCCAGAATCTGCAGATATCTACATAACATCCACACAGCGATTTTCCAGCGATTTTCCAGCGACTATCAGCGATTTAATCTTCTCCTTTGTAGTAAGTCACCTTGTACTAACTGAATGATTTGTATTTTTTAAGTTTTAATACTCTCCTAACACTACACTCACTAATCGCATGACTGTCTATTCTCATTCCTTCTTCTTTACCTTCATGATCACGCTGGCCTTTAGGTCCTTACGTTTTATGATTCCTCCAGTTTCCGTAGAGAAATGTACTTTCAGTATACTTATACTAAACTTTGTCTGATTAAAACGACGATTACTAAAACCCATGACACAGGATGGGACGGAACGGGACGGGACATATTATCGCTCACGGTCACCTCTCTGTCCCGTCACGGACCGGAATAATTGTCACGGACATATTATCGCTCACGGACATTGAACTCTTGTCACGTCACGTCCTGGGGGATCTTACCTTTTCTGTCCTGTCACGTGTCATGGTATAGTTTGGATAACATACTCTAGTTAGTTAAGAATAATCAAAAGAAAGAAATAACAAACAAATTAGTATGTGTTAATATTTATTTCTTATGACATGAGAAGAAGAAATGACAAGTCAATACAAGAATTTTTCAACAAATTATATATTAATTAATAAATTATATGCCATCACAGACAATAAGGTAGGTGTCCCGTCCTGTATGTCATGGGTCCGTTCTGTCCCATCCCATATCGCGGGGAGGTCACTGCCCAAGTGATAATATGTCACATCCCATTCCGTGTGTTGATCGGCCGACTAAATGTTCAATTCGTCATTCAGTTGGCTTTTCATGTGTGTCTATTTTGCATGAATGATAAAAGTGAACAACAATGCTAACTTAATGCTTTAAAGACACACATCATGTTCAGTTAGTGAACCAGACTATGCATTCACAAAATAAAAATAAAATTTTAATTTGGGGAAGATAATATTCAAATGTTTTTGTCCAAAAATCTACAAATGATATCAACATACACTGCCTGGCTGAAAAATAAAGTCATTTGGATTTAAATAAGCCAATAATTAAGACCTTTGATTGGATAATTACAGCAGTGATGAATGTGTTTCAGCTGGTAACAATTCTTTTAACCGGAACTGATGCAGTGAGTAGATTCTCATTTCTGAAACAAACATGACGGAAGACTTATCCCATGGTCATGGAAAAGATTGTCAACTGTGCTTAGCCTTCGGTAAATGAAAATAACTACTGAGCAAACTAGAACAATAACATCTCTCTTTTTATTTGTACAGGAGTACACTATTTACCAGCTGGGAGGTCCGTATGGTGAAATACCGTGACCGAGGTCTTGAAAGTATTCAAGGCCGAGGTCACGGTATTTCACCATACAGACTGACCTTAAGCTGGTAAATAATATATTTATCTTTTTCTTTACCAAATTCTAACAGAAAACAAGAGCGCCCGAAAGGGAAAACCGAGCCGAGCCAAGTTTGAATCCTCATTCACGGCTGTAATGCAAATTGCTTCCTCCTCGGTATACAAGTGCACTTCCATGGCAGGAAAAAAACTACATTTTGCCGCCTATGTAGTCCCCTATTTATATAAAACTGAGTCATTCAGGATTCAGCCATGTTTTTGCTCGGCGTTAGCAACAGTTACAGGTTTTTAGCTTTCTCCTGAAATGTTTTCTTTTATTTCTTCTTCCTCAGGGTAGTAAAACTCGCTTTCGCTGTGAACACTGTCGTTATCGCTATCCATGCTGTAAAATTAATGCTATTCTCCTGAGAAATACTGGCAAAAATTTATAAGATTTTTGATAATCTTATAAATGAATCTTATAAAAAAGATAAATGCTGACAAAAAAATGCTCCTATGTTTGTTGTTGTTGTGAACGAGCGAGTTGCCGGGGGTCCGTAACTGGGGTCCGTATCGTAGGATACGGACCCGCTCGCCAGCCAATCAGAGTGCAGGATTTGATGGAAACCGGACTGCGAAAAAAATAAATACTGTCAAGACCTGACTGTGAGAATGAAGTGAAAATGGCAAATAACATGAGAAAATAATCCTGTTTCAACAACTGTCCTAAACAGAAAGGAAGTATCGCCTTTGTGTTGGTAGATAGATAGATAGATAGATAGATAGATAGATAGATAGATAGATAGATAGATAGATAGATAGATAGATAGATAGATAGATAAAAAGGAAGAACTACACTACCGTTCAAAAGTTTGGGGTCACTTTGGAATGTCCTTATTTTTGAAAGAAAAGCACTGTTCTTTTCAATGAAGATCACTTTAAACTAATCAGAAATCCACTCTATACATTGCTAATGTGGTAAATGACTATTCTAGCTGCAAATGTCTGGTTTTTGGTGCAATATCTCCATAGGTGTATAGAGGCCCATTTCCAGCAACTCTCACTCCAGTGTTCTAATGGTACAATGTGTTTGCTCATTGCCTCAGAAGGCTAATGGATGATTAGAAAACCCTTCTACAATCATGTTAGCACAGCTGAAAACAGTTGAGCTCTTTAGAGAAGCTATAAAACTGACCTTCCTTTGAGCAGATTGAGTTTCTGGAGCATCACATTTGTGGGGTCGATTAAATGCTCAAAATGGCCAGAAAAATGTCTTGACTATATTTTCTATTCATTTTACAACTTATGGTGGTAAATAAAAGTGTGACTTTTCATGGAAAACACAAAATTGTCTGGGTGACCCCAAACTTTTGAACGGTAGTGTATATGAAAGAGAAAGATAAACTGAAATAATGTCAGTAAAAATAACTACAGTCGAGTAGAGTAGAGTCTTTCAGCTGGATAGGAATTGTAGTATTCCAAGTTGAGCCGCTCCTATTTTCAGTTCACTGTCATTTCAGGTCTCTGTGGGTTGTCTCGTGCCCTGTGGTTGTATACGATGGGATGGTCCTCCATATGTTTGTCCAACCGTGCTTTGAATACATTAACATTTGGCGCTGTAACAACTGTCTCAGGCAGGTTGTTCCACCAAGAGACTACTCGGTTACTGAAGAAATACAGTATTTTGTTGCTCTTAACAGTGTTCTTTTTAAGTTGTAGACTATGCCATCTTGTCTTGGTGTTTATCTTCATTCCTGTTATGCATGCCTTTGTTCCGTATTTTTCATGTACATATTTGTAGGTGTTTATCATATCGCCTCGTAGTCTGCAGTACACTAATGTATATTAATGTAATTAAGATCTTTCAGTCTGTCCTCATATGGAAGATCCATCAGTCCAGGTACTCGTTTTGTGGCATGTCTCTGAACACTCTCGATCTGTTCCGCCAATTTCCATGTGTCGGGTGATCATACTGCGGCACCGTACTCAAGATGTGGACGTATCAGTGACTTATACAGGAGAGACAAGACATCGTTATCCACATATTCAAATCATCTCCACATAATCTGGTTAGTTTTTGAGACTATGGTTCTCAAAACCGAGTTCGTTGTCCACCAGAATCCCCTGGTATCCATAGTAGTGGAAAAAAAAGTCAGGAGATAGTTGTCTTGGGGCAAGTTTGATCGGATATGACAGTTTAACGCATAAAACAAATACACGTGATATGAATGGTAAGATGGCGGCCAGATGGCTTCACTCTGACGAGCCTATGAACTCTCGGTCCGGGAGAGAAGATGGAAAGCCACACATACAGAACACTGAATGGGCGACTGAACAAGACAGAGCAATCAGGATGCTCTATCTATCTATCTATCTATCTATCTATCTATCTATCTATCTATCTATCTACAACCCCGATTCCAAAAAAGTTGGGACAAAGTACAAATTGTAAATAAAAACGGAATGCAATAATTTACAAATCTCAAAAACTGATATTGTATTCACAATAGAACATAGACAACATATCAAATGTCGAAAGTGAGACATTTTGAAATTTCATGCCAAATATTGGCTCATTTGAAATTTCATGACAGCAACACATCTCAAAAAAGTTGGGACAGGGGCAATAAGAGGCTGGAAAAGTTAAAGGTACAAAAAAGGAACAGCTGGAGGACCAAATTGCAACTCATTAGGTCAATTGGCAATAGGTCATTAACATGACTGGGTATAAAAAGAGCATCTTGGAGTGGCAGCGGCTCTCAGAAGTAAAGATGGGAAGAGGATCACCAATCCCCCTAATTCTGCGCCGACAAATAGTGGAGCAATATCAGAAAGGAGTTCGACAGTGTAAAATTGCAAAGAGTTTCAACATATCATCATCTACAGTGCATAATATCATCAAAAGATTCAGAGAATCTGGAAGAATCTCTGTGCGTAAGGGTCAAGGCCGGAAAACCATACTGGGTGCCCATGATCTTCGGGCCCTTAGACGGCACTGCATCACATACAGGCATGCTCCTGTATTGGAAATCACAAAATCAGCTCAGGAATATTTCCAGAGAACATTATCTGTGAACACAATTCACCGTGACATCCGCCGTTGCCAGCTAAAACTCTATAGTTCAAAGAAGAAGCCGTATCTAAACATGATCCAGAAGCGCAGACGTCTTCTCTGGGCCAAGGCTCATTTAAAATGGACTGTGGCAAAGTGGAAAACTGTTCTGTGGTCAGACGAATCAAAATTTGAAGTTCTTTATGGAAATCAGGGACGCCGTGTAATTCGGACTAAAGAGGAGAAGGACGACCCGAGTTGTTATCAGCGCTCAGTTCAGAAGCCTGCATCTCTGATGGTATGGGGTTGCATTAGTGCGTGTGGCATGGGCAGCTTACACATCTGGAAAGACACCATCAATGCTGAAAGGTATATCCAGGTTCGAGAGCAACATATGCTCCCATCCAGACGACGTCTCTTTCAGGGAAGACCTTGCATTTTCCAACATGACAATGCCAAACCACATACTGCATCAATTACAGCATCATGGCTGCGTAGAAGAAGGGTCCGGGTACTGAACTTGCCAGCCTGCAGTCCAGATCTTTCACCCATAGAAAACATTTGGCGCATCATAAAACGGAAGATACGACAAAAAAGACCTAAGACAGTTGAGCAACTAGAATCCTACATTAGACAAGAATGGGTGAACATTCCTATCCCTAAACTTGAGCAACTTGTCTCCTCAGTCCCCAGACGTTTACAGACTGTTGTAAAGAGAAAAGGGGATGTCTCACAGTGGGAAACATGGCCTTGTCCCAACTTTTTTGAGATGTGTTGTTGTTATGAAATTTAAAATCACCTAATTTTTCTCTTTAAATGATACATTTTCTCAGTTTAAACATTTGATATGTCATCTATGTTCTATTCTGAATAAAACATGGAATTTTGAAACTTCCACATCATTGCATTCCGTTTTTATTTACAATTTGTACTTTGTCCCAACTTTTTTGGAATCAGGCTCTCTCTATCTATCTAGCTAGCTAGCTAGCTATCTCAATCTCTCTCTCAATCTCTCGCAAAATCAATCTATCTATCTATCTATCTATCTATCTATCTATCTATCTATCTATCTTAAAATCTCTCTCTCAAAATCTCTCTCAATCTCTCTCTCTCTCTCTCTGAATCTCACTCTCTCAATCTCAATCTCTCTCAGATTTTTATTTTGGGGTTCAAGTATGTTCAGAAGGAACATTGTGAATGTAAATTAACTATGTCCTTGGAAATGCTAAAATGGCAATTCATATTAGTAGAAAAAATAAGATTGAAGAAGATTCTGACTGTGATGCAGTGGATGTTTTTAAGAGATTGGTGAAATCAAGAGTAAAACTTGAATTTGATTTCTGTGCAGGGCGGCACGGTGGTGTAGTGGTTAGCACTGTCGCCTCACAGCAAGAAGGTCCGGGTTCGAGCCCCGTGGCCGGCGAGGGCCTTTCTGTGCGGAGTTTGCATGTTCTCCCCATGTCCGCGTGGGTTTCCTCCGGGTGCTCCGGTTTCCCCCACAGTCCAAAGACATGCAGGTTAGGTTAACTGGTGACTCTAAATTGAGCGTAGGTGTGAATGTGAGTGTGAATGGTTGTCTGTGTCTATGTGTCAGCCCTGTGATGACCTGGCGACTTGTCCAGGGTGTACCCCGCCTTTCGCCCGTAGTCAGCTGGGATAGGCTCCAGCTTGCCTGCGACCCTGTAGAACAGGATAAAGCGACTAGAGATAATGAGATGAGATGAGACAATGAACAGGTGCAATTTTGTTCACCATCAACAGTGACTTTAGTGGGTGCATTTTACTTTTCTCTGATTTAGTGATATAACAAAAATGACATGGCATCATGCAGTCTTCATTGCACAAAATTTCACTGTGTCAAGCAATGACACATAAAAGAGAACTTCACACGATGAACAAGTGCAGTTTTGTCAACCTACATGCAATGGTGGTACTACAGTAACAGTTACAGATTAGTATAACAAATAGATTTATAGCTATAACTCCTTCTTACATTGGTGCCACCACAATTTCTACCACTTCATAACTTTTATCACCCTTTCCTTCACAATCCACCTGGAATAACATCGATCTCTCTCCATTGCTTTCCTTTCTACTATTCCTTCCCCATACACTGATTTCCCATGTTACTTTCCAGAAAACTGGCAAAGACCAGACAAAAGTTCTTCAAATCACAACAGGGAATCAGTAAATATCATCAGAGCAGACTTGACCTCATTCTTGGCATTACAGTAAGGCAGGCCTACTGGGTTTGAATTAAATGATAGCTAACGTTAAGCTAGCTGATACATCTCCTAGCATTGACTAGCCAGCTAACTGCACTAACATTTCCACTGCGACAAAAAAAAAAACCCTGTCCTGTGGGGAAATTCTGACTGACTTTCTGCTTCTCATCTCATCTCATTATCTCTAGCCGCTTTATCCTGTTCTACAGGGTCGCAGGCAAGCTGGAGCCTATCCCAGCTGACTACGGGCGAAAGACGGGGTACACCCTGGACAAGTCGCCAGGTCATCACAGGGCTGACACATAGACACAGACAACCATTCACACCTACGGTCAATTTAGAGTCACCAGTTAACCTAACCTGCATGTCTTTGGACTGTGGGGGAAACCAGAGCACCCGGAGGAAACCCATGCGGACACGGGGAGAACATGCAAACTCCACACAGAAAGGCCCTCGCCGGCCACGGGGCTCAAACCCAGACCTTCTTGCTGTGAGGCAACAGCACTAACCACTACACCACCATGCCGCCACTTTCTGTTTCCTTGTAAAGAATGTCCTTATGTCCATTGTGTCTGGGGAGGAGCAAATACTGCAAACAGTTCATCATCAACCAAGAATACCCCATTAGGCTAAGCTTATTTCATTGTTGAGTTGAACATTAATTTAATGTGGCCTAGGGTTAATTTTGAGGGCATATAACAAAAGAATAAGGTTTTAGCAAAAGCTAGACATTGTGAGGTGGCAATGGGGCTGACGTCACCTCCTCCACTTTCGAACAGCTGCACCTGGTGGCACGGTGGTGTAGTGGTTAGCGCTGTCGCCTCACAGTAAGAAGGTTCCGGGTTTGAACCCAGCGGCTGGCAAGGGCCTTTCTGTGTGGAGTTTGCATGTTCTCCTCGTGTCTGCATGGGTTTCCCCCACAGTCCAAAGGCATATGGTTAGGTTGACGTGGGGTGGCCTTGAGCAAGGTACCTGACCCCTGACTGCTCCCCGGGCGCTCTGGTGTGGCTGCCCACTGCTCTGGGTGTGTGTGTGGTCACTGCTTCAGATAGGTTAAATGCGGAGGATAAATTTCACTGTGCTTGAAGTGTGCATGTGACACCACACCAAAATTTCACTTCAGTCGCGCGCGGTGAGTTGTTGTAGGGAATGCCTGGAGTGGATTTTCAGTGGGATGTGTATTCTCTTATCGATCAAGCGGAGCTGCACCTGGTGGCACGGTGGTGTAGTGGTTAGCGCTGTCGCCTCACAGCAAGAAGGTTCCGGGTTTGAACCCAGCGGCTGGCAAGGGCCTTTCTGTGTGGAGTTTGCATGTTCTCCCCGTGTCTGCGTGGGTTTCCCCCACAGTCCAAAGGCATACGGTTAGGTTGACGTGGGGTGGCCTTGAGCAAGGTACCTGACCCCTGACTGCTCCCCGGGCGCTCTGGTGTGGCTGCCCACTGCTCTGGGTGTGTGTGTGTGTGTGTGGTCACTGCTTCAGATAGGTTAAATGCGGAGGATAAATTTCACTGTGCTTGAAGTGTGCATGTGACACCACACCAAAATTTCACTTCAGTCGCGCGCGGTGAGTTATTGTAGGGAACGCCCGGAGTGGATTTTCAGTGGGATGTGTATTCTCTTATCGATCAAGCGGAATGGATTCTTTCACTGGGTGAACTAATATTTTATTCTTCTCCGTGCTCTCACGGAAGGCGGTCGCATTTCTCTGCTCTCCTCTCCTCTCCTCTTTTTCCTGCTTGTGCTCTTTGTTTCGTCTCATCTGCCTATACTTTTTTTTTTGAGAGACTCTCTCCGCATTGAATTTCTAAACTAAAAAACCATGGATTTGATAAACTGCTCTCCTAACAAAATTGACACAGTTTCCGGGTTCGGGGGAACCCACCTGTCCTGCCGGAACATCTGTGGAGGACATTAAAGATATCTACCTATTCGGAACCATGATTACCAGACTTTTGCTGATTGGATTAGGCATTGCCCTGGTATATCGAGGAAATCAGACAATGGTGACAGCTGTTCAAAGCCCCACAAAGCTGCCCGATATGATTAAAGCAGTGGGCAAAGCTGTTGGCACTCAGACTGTGGCTATAGAACTTGAACCACAACATGGTTGTCATCTTGGAGACGCTTTCGGCTTTGCAAGGAATAAATATTTCGGAGACCAAATGGAATTGAATTGAACAGGAATGGACAGATATGGATGAAATGGACAGATATGGATGAGTGGTGTGGACGTGTAAAGACTGCATCTGTTCGAAAGACCAAACAATCTCTATCTTATCGACATTCGGCTCCCTGAACAGCACCGGCCTCGATCAAGGCCGTTGCTGGGGCAACATTTCCCCCAGAAGGTCACTGCTGGGAGACACTCTCGCATTCTTCGCATTCCTTCCCAAATTTTCCGCAGTCGCCGTTTTTCACCCCCAGTGTGACAAGCAGGTGCGTGACCAGCGCCCTCATGGCTGCAGGAGCGGACGGCTGCTTGCTTACGCTGGGTTACCTCTGCCTCCTCCCCTCCCCTCCTACCCCCTTCCCCCCAATCCTGATTGCCCCCTCCTTCCCTCCTTCCCCCCCTCAAGTCCCATGTTTTAAAGTGTACTTGTGTTATTGTGTGCTTGTGCAGAGGTTTTTAAATGCTCCCACACTGTACTCCTGATAGGAGCATAGTGGGGGTGTTCTTTTTTTCCTCATCTTTCGTCATGTTACTACTGTGTTTCTTTTTCTTTTATCCTTGTCTTCCTGTCCTGTTCCTCCTCTGTAAGGACAGGTTGATGGCCAATTTCACTGGTAACCAGTAATGGGAATAACGGCGTTAGAAATAAACGGCGTTACTAACGGCGTTACTTTTTTTAGTAACGAGTAATCTAACTAATTACTTTTTACATCGTTATAACACCGTTCCTGTTACTTACAATAAAATACTATGCGTTACTTTATTAAAGCTGTTTTCATCTGGCACGCTGCTCGTTCAGCCTTTCTTTACTCTGCTTTAATGTGGGGCGGGGAGACTCGAGACAACGGCACAGTAAGCCAATCAGAGTAGATTTGGACAACATACGTAGGTAGGCCACGTCTACTGCACTGCGCACTCTTTCAATCAGAAGACACAGCGATGGCAAGCGGTCAGCCCAGCAGTGCGCTTTCACATTGGAAATACAGCATTACTTTTCATTACTTGAAATAAAAGGCAAAAATGTCTACGTGCAATGCACATTATGTCGAAGAACAAAGCGTTTGTCCTCGTCAGTGGCCAGTAATTAGTAACATAATTTTAATAACTACAAAAATATATTACATTTGATAGATGTCTTAGCGCTGTCGCCTCACAGCAAGAAGGTCCGGGTTCGAGCCCCGTGGCCGGCGAGGGCCTTTCTGTGTGGAGTTTGCATGTTCTCCCCGTGTCCGCGTGGGTTTCCTCCGGGTGCTCCGGTTTCCCCCACAGTCCAAAGACATGCAGGTTAGGTTAACTGGTGACTCTAAATTGACCGTAGGTGTGAATGTGAGTGTGAATGGTTGTCTGTGTCTGTGCGTCAGCCCTGTGATGACCTGGCGACTTGTCCAGGGTGTACCCCGCCTTTCGCCCGTAGTCAGCTGGGATAGGCTCCAGCTTGCCTGCGACCCTGTAGAACAGGATAAAGCGGCTACAGATAATGAGATGAGATGAGATGAGATGAGATGAGATGAGATGATGGATGTCTTATCTCACATTGTCCCACAAAAATATTAATATAGTGTAGATAACGTTACTAATTGGTTCTGTTAAGTGTCCATTTCAGTCATTAAACACATTACATTCACTTTCATTATGATTACACTAATTGAATTTGATTTTTTTTTTTTGAGGGGGAACAAAATAACGGAATAATTACTTTCCCTGGTAATTAGTTACTTTTATGACAAAGTAACTCCGTTACTAACTCCGTTACTTTTTGGGAAAAGTAACTAGTAACTATAACTAATTACTTTTTGAAAGTAACGTGCCCAACACTGCTGGTAACAGTGACAATAAAGGGTTCATTCATTCATTCATTATGTTAAATGTGGGCGGGTCCAAACGAAGAATTATGAAATGTGAAGAGGACACGCCCCCTTCACATTCAATAGTGGCGACGCCCATGATCTAATGATGAATTACTTTTTCAAATGTTTTTATTTTATTTTTCTTTTAGGGTTGTGATAGTGTTTTGAAGATGATGTAATGGTGCATTTTGTAATAAAGAGCTTTTAAAATTCTCTCTCAGGGAGCTGATATTAATATGCGCGAGACTCCCGGAACTTCCGGCAGAGTTGGGAATAATTGAGCTTGTCCCGTCCGGACTCGTTAATGTGGACTCTCGCTTTCTCCTGTCTGTCTGCCTGTCTGTCTGTCGGCGGCGCGTCACTGACAGTCTCGGTCACTATGACGCTTTAGGGAAAACGCTGACGTGCTGGTCACGTGATTCGAACAGTTTAATTAGAATTATTTTATTGCGTCACGTCCTGTTCCAGAATCTGCAGCTAGAGATCAATAACTGAGCTTCAGAGCGACACAAACCTTCACAGCGAGTTTCCGGCGATTATCAACCACTCAGCGATTTAATCTTCTCCTTCCGAGTGAGTCACCTTCTACTAACTCACTGATTTATTTATATTTATTTATTTTTTAAGTTTTAATAGTCCACTAACACTACACACACTAATCACATGACTATCTGTTCTCATTCCTTCACACTGATCAGGGCTGGGTTTCCCAAAAGCCTCTTAACGCTAAGACATTCTTAAAGTGCCATTCCACCATTGGATGTATTCTTTGGCATAAAATACAATATATTTTGACAACATATATAAATGGTATCACTAGACAGAGAAATCGTTTAGCTTCAAAATGATATATCGAGCATAATTTTTTGACAACGACAAGTATATTAATTTTGCGACCAAAGTCACCTACCCTTTTAATTTCCGCGCGTGATGTCATCGGCAGGTTCGCCTTCTTGTGTACCACGTGACGTGGCACATATTATCAGCAATGGCGGATAGAACGCGATAAAAATCTCATCTCATTATCTCTAGCCGCTTTATCCTGTTCTACAGGGTCGCAGGCAAGCTGGAGCCTATCCCAGCTGACTACGGGCGAAAGGCGGGGTACACCCTGGACAAGTCGCCAGGTCATCACAGGGCTGACACATAGACACAGACAACCATTCACACTCACATTCACACCTACGGTCAATTTAGAGTCACCAGTTAACCTAACCTGCATGTCTTTGGACTGTGGGGGAAACCGGAGCACCCGGAGGAAACCCACGCGGACACGGGGAGAACATGCAAACTCCGCACAGAAAGGCCCTCGCCGGCCACGGGGCTCGAACCCGGACCTTCTTGCTGTGAGGCGACAGCGCTAACCACTACACCACCGTGCCGCCCTGTGATAAAAATAATACCAATAAATCTAGCTAACTGAAAGATTAACTCAAAATTTTTCGCAATTTTTTTGGCCCCCATATACGAGGAGAAATGACTCTCTCACTTTGGGGGTTTCCTGGTCTAAAAATAGACCGACACTTGGTACACAAGAAGGGGAACCTGCCGATGACATCACGTTTCACTACCGTGCGGAAATTAAAAGGGTGGGTCGCAAAATTAATATACTTGTCGTTGTCAAAAAATTATGTTTGATATATCATTTTGAAGCTAAAAGATTTCTCTGTCTAGTCATGTTGTCATAAAATATATTGTATTTTATGCCAAAGAATACATCCAGTGGTGGAATGGCACTTTAACAGTGGTGCTTGAACAGGGCCGGCCCAAGCCTTTAAGGGGCCCTAAGCAGAATTTGATTTGGGGGCCCCCCCACACCGCCAAAACTACACTGCTAGCTGCCTTATTATTTCTTAGGCTACACAGTTAGTCTAGCCACCAACCATAATCTGCGTTTTTAGTTGGTTTACATTATACTGCAACTTGTGGCTATTGCAATATAAAATATTCAGAGTGATGTGTGGCATATTTGTAAGTAAAACAACAAATCAGTAGACAAGACACTGTATATGTAAACAAGTTAACCAGTTTATTTTGCACTAATGTGCAAAACAAACTCATAATGACTTTGTCCACTTGAGCTAATATCGGTCATGACATTTAGGTTGGAGTTTGTAAATAAAGCGACGGCTCTCAGCTTAGAACTAAAGATGATATCCGAGGCTACATTTTGTCGTGTTGGGTAGCATAACGTTAGCTACTATGACAGACATTCTGTTAGGTAATCCAGCCAACCTAGCCAGAACATAGACAACCTTAACGACACAAAAATAGTAACATTGGACATTCAAATTTACCTTTTTCTTGCTGCTTTTTTTCTTCCTCTTGTCTCTTCCTCTTCTCTGCCCCAGATGGATAATTTCTTTTTTGAGACATGGCTTAGCCATCTAGTCCACCTATCTTCCGAAGTGAATAACTCCTGTCACGTTCACAAACTTTCAAGCAGGACTAAACATCATCAGATTTTCACACAAGTCCTAAAAGTAGATAAAGAGAACCCAGTTAAACAAATGAGACAAAATATTATACTCGGCCATTTATTTTTTCAGGAAAATGATCCAATATTACATATCTGTGAGTGGCAAAAGTATGTGAACCTCTAGGATTAGCAGTTAATTTGAAGGTGAAATTAGAGTCAGGTGTTTAAAATCAATCAGGTGCGAGTGGGCACCCTGTTTTATTTAAAGAACAGGGATCTATCAAAGTCTGATCTTCACAACACATGTTTGTGGAAGTGTATCACGGCACGAACAAAGGAGATTTCTGAGGACCTCAGGAAAAGTGTTGTTGATGCTCATCAGACTGGAAAAGGTTACAAAACCATCTCGAAAGAGTTTGGACTCCACCAATCCACAGTCAGACAGATTGTGTACAAATGGAGGAAATTCAAGACCATTGTTACCCTCCCCAGGAGTGGTTGACCAACAAAGATCACTCCAAGAGCAAGGCGTGTAATAGTCGATGAGGTCACAAAGGACCCCAGGGTAACTTCTAAGCAACTGAAGGCCTCTCTCACATTGGCTAATGTTCATGAGTCCACCATCAGGAGAACACTGAATAACAGTGGTGTGCATGGCAGGGTTGCAAGGAGAAAGCCACTGCTCATCTGCAGTTTGCTAAAGATCACATTGACAAGCCAGAAGGCTATTGGAAAAATGTTTTGTGGACGGATGAGACCAAAATAGAACTTTTTGGTTACAATGAGAAGCGTTATGTTTGGAGAAAGGAAAACACTGCATTCCAGCATAAGAACCTTATTCCATCTGTGGAACATGGTGGTGGTAGTATCATGGTTTGGGCCTGTTTTGCTGCATCTGGGTCAGGACGGCTTGCCATCATTGATGGAACAATGAATTCTGAATTATACCAGCGAATTCTAAAGGAAAATGTTAGGACATCTGTCCATGAACTGAATCTCAAGAGAAGGTGGGTCATGCAGCAAGACAACGACCCTAAGCACACAAGTCGTTCTACCAAAGAATGGTTAAAGAAGAATAAAGTTAATGTTTTGGAATGGCCAAGTCAAAGTCCTGACCTTAATCCAATGGAAATGTTGTGGAAGGACCTGAAGCGAGCAGTTCATGTGAGGAAACCCACCAACATCCCAGAGTTGAAGCTGTTCTGTACGGAGGAACGGGCTAAAATTCCTCCAAGCCGGTGTGCAGGACTGATCAACAGTTACCGCAAACGTTTAGTTGCAGTTATTGCTGCACAAGGGGGTCACACCAGATACTGAAAGCAAAGGTTCATATACTTCTGCCACTCACAGATATGTAATATTGGATCATTTTCCTCAATAAATAAATGACCAAGTATATTTTTGTCTCATTTGTTTAACTGGGTTCTCTTTATGTACTTACTTTTATCTTTAATTACAAAGATTAATGATGATCTTTGTGCTGCGATGCTTTTATGTCCTTACATTTTACGATTCCTCCAGTCTCCGTCAAGAAACGCATTTTAATGTACTTATCCTCAGCTTTGTCTGTTTAAAACAGGAGGTTTTGTGTCAACTGGCCAACTAAATGTTCCATTGGTCGTCTTGCTTTTCTCCACCACTGAAAGTCTGATTTCTCTCTCTCTAGGTAAAATGAAATCGAACTCCACACTGACCTCACTGTATGTGGGTGATCTGCACCCTGATGTCACCGAGATGATGCTGGCGGAGATGGTGAGCCGTGCAGGACCCATTCACTCTGTCCACGTGTGCAGGGACAAGAAGACCTTCTCCTCACGCGGTTACGCTTTCGTCAACTTTCTGCATCGAGCTGATGGTAAGACCGTACAAACCGTACAAAGGAGACCGCTGTTCCCGACACTATTTCTGCATTTTTTAATACCAGTTTATAGCCTGCTCAAGGATCCATGTGTGATTTTATGTATTATGTTACTGCTTTCAAAACTGGATAAGTTCAAATCTGTGCCTTTTTTAAAGCATAAGTTTTTTTTATTCTCTTATATATATATATATATATATATATATATATATATATATATATATATATATATATATATATATATATATATAATATTTATTATTATTTATTTATTTTTATATATACCGTATTTATCCTAATAAACGCGCCCGGGCGCGATGCAAAACATGAAGGGGGAGTGTCAATTTCGACCCTTAAATAACAAAAATCGAACATGACAAAATCATCGGAATTTAAAACATTTATTTTGAAACACATGAAAATACAGTTATATGTCCAAAAAGTCAAACAATGTCCAGCTCGCTTATAAGGATAACATTGGTAAGTAAACTATTTGTAGTGACGTCACAATTCACGTCATCGTCGATGTTTATGAGCTCACAAAACAAAATGTCGTCCTCAAAACGATCCTTCACCGCTAGTTTTAAGTTAAAGGTTGTAGAACTGGCAGAGCAGAAAGGCAAACACTTCGCTGCAAAAACATTTAATGTTCACCGTAAACGTGTACAAGAGTGGTGCAAACAAAAGGTACGTCTCCAAATGGCTCCAAAGTCTGAGAAAAGAAAACCTGGTGCAGGTCGCCCACTACGTTATCCAGACGTCGACACGCAGCTAATGAGGTGGTTTGACGAACGCCGAGAATGTGGAGTACGTGTGACAGGAAAGTCCCTACGTCATCAGGCCCTACGGCTTCACCGGGAAAATGGTTGGTCAATACTATTCTAGCTCTGAAAATTGTGGAGGCGCGTCAAATGGGGGGGGCGCTTCTATAAGGATAAATACGGTATATAAATAAATAAAAATTCTCTTTTCATAACCTTTCTCACCCATCTTTACCAAGGGTGCCAATACTTCTGAATCTGACTGCACATACATAGTATAATCGATACTGGTCATGTGTTTTTTTTTCATTGAAACAAATGAGCTGTGATGTGTTTTCGTTCCAGCCGCGCGAGCGCTGGAAATGTTTGATTCTGAGTTCCTGATGGGGCGGCCCATACGGATGATGATGTCTCACAAGGATCCGTCCATGAGGAACACCGGCATCAGAAACCTCATCATCAAAAACTTAGACAAGTCCATTGACCAAGCGTCCCTGTTTGACCGTCTCTCCATGTTCGGGAAGGTCCTGTCGTGCAAGGTTTGTGCTTTGAACCATTCAAGAGCGTCTGTGTAGCAGGATTAGCATGTTTGAATACGTTTTAAAGTCCTGTCTTGGCTCAGATTGCCATCAGTTCTGTGTGTTGACCTGCTGTGTCTCTCCTGAAGGTTGTAAGTGACGAGAAGGGCCCCAAAGGCTACGCCTACGTCCAGTACCAGTCTCCAGAGGCAGCAGAATTGGCGATCAAGAAGCTGAACGGAAAGCTGCTGAACGACCGTCAAGTGTAAGCTGCGTGTAAATTAGTACGGTACATTTTTACCAGCCTGGGTTCAAATCTCACATCTTTTTCCATTTGCTCGTTGGTGCTTGATGTTTATTTATTGAAATCCTGACGTTGTTGTTGATACAGAGGTCGTGTTTGGTGGTATGAAGTCAAACAGGAAGTTGTAATTTTGCTGGCGTAGACATAACATCTAATAGCAGCGTCTGTGTTGTGTTCCAGTTTCGTTGAACACGTCAAGGTCCGTGAGCGGCGCGAGACTGAGGCAGGCCCCAGCTCTCAACCGTTCACCAACGTTTTCATTAAAAACCTGGCTGAAGACGTGAACGATAGGCAGCTGAGCGTCATCTTCAGCAAGTTCGGTGAGTCTGATGGCGTCGGCGTGTTGACATAAACGTCACGGGTTTTACACTTGATCAGGAAATAAAGACGAAGAGCATGTTCTAGAATTCAGACTGAGACTTATGGCAGTTTGTGTGTGTTTAGGACCTCTGTTGAATGTCCACGTGGGGAAAGATGAGAACGGGAAGTCCAGGGGCTTCGGCTTTGTGAGGTTTGCGAGGCACGAGGACGCGCAAAGGGTGAGCGAACACTGCAGTCAGGTGTACGAGAGGATAACCTTGTGGAAAGTTTCTACTGTAAAGAAAAACCTCTGGCTAATGGTGTGTGTGTGTGTGTGTGTGTGTGTGTGTGTGTGTGTGTGTGTGTGTGCGCGCAGGCTGTGACAGTGATGAATGGAAAGGTGCTGAATGGTAAGCGAGTGTACGTGACCCGAGCACAGACTAAAGAAGAGAGGCAGGCTGGATTCAGACAGAAGTTTGAGCAGGTAAACACACACACAAGCACGCGCGCGCACACACACACACACACACACACACACACACAAGCGATGCTGACAATGCCTTCTCTGCTCCAGAGTCTGAATGGCAGGGAGGTGACGAACAGCAGGATGTGGGGCAGGAAGCCAGGGTATGTGGGTGTGGCTCAGAAGAAGGACGAACACCAGGTTTACCTTCCCCCTCAGCAGCGGTTGGCGAGCGTACAGCGAAACAACGCGCTGAACATCCGCCAGCCTGTGCCGCCTCCCTGCTCCGTCCCGAACTCCGTTCCTGAGGTACACATTAAAACGTTCTCCCAAAGAGGCCACTGCTAGCTAGACTAACTGCCACCTGTGATTCTGATGAACTCAAGTGTGTTAATGGTTCTCGGTGTGTATGTTCAGATGTGTAGGACTAAAAAATCTCCAGCCGTAGACACGGTCCCACCTGAAGAAAGCGTCCCAGCTGCTAAGAACGAGTCGTCTGTGGAAAGCGTCCCAGCTGTTGAGACAGCTCCAGTTGTGGTTCCAGTTCCAACTGCAAAAGAACTTCAGGCTACAACTGATGCAGTGCCTCCTACAGCTGTGTCACCTGTGTGTGAAGTTCAGCCGGACAAGGACACGACAGTAAGAACAAAACATGAGTAATGAGTCATAATAATAATAATAATAAAAAGAGGCGGCATGGTGGTGTAGTGGTTAGCGCTGTCGCCTCACAGCAAGAAGGTCCGGGTTCGAGCCCCGGGGCCGGCGAGGGCCTTTCTGTGCGGAGTTTGCATGTTCTCCCCGTGTCCGCGTGGGTTTCCTCCGGGTGCTCCGGTTTCCCCCACAGTCCAAAGACATGCAGGTTAGGTTAACTGGTGACTCTAAATTGAGCGTAGGTGTGAATGTGAGTGTGAATGGTTGTCTGTGTCTATGTGTCAGCCCTGTGATGACCTGGCGACTTGTCCAGGGTGTACCCCGCCTTTCGCCCGTAGTCAGCTGGGATAGGCTCCAGCTTGCCTGCGACCCTGTAGAAGGATAAAGCGGCTAAAGATAATGAGATGAGATAATAAAAAGAATAATAATAAGTTCCTTTGTGTCCAGGATGGACCCACATCAGCATCCGCTGGGAAAAGGCTGACCATCTACATGTTAGAATCGTGTCCTGTCGATGAACAAGTCCAGCTGGCACGTGAGTTTCACACTCCTACACACACAAAAAAAAAAACCACACCAACATCTGGCTCATACACACCACACTCCTGCTCTGCAGCTCAGCGTTGAATCCACTCGTTTGTTTGTTTGTTTGTTTTTGCTTTTTGGTGGCTACTGCCTCATAGAGGCGAAGCGATGCAGTAGCCATGACGTCATCGTGTTGTGTAACAATAGCGAAACTTCGTAACCAATCAGCACTTATCCTGATGCAGTTCGATTACCCGTTCTACTTCTTAATAAACTTCGGAACCAATCACAACCAGAAACGAAATAAGAGAAAGCTCGTTATGACTTCGTAGTATCCAAAGATAATCAGCAGATAAAAAGATAAACGAAATTCACCTCGTGGTTCGGTATCGAGTAAGTGGTGTTTATCTGAAGAAAATGAACCTTTTTTGATTATCATGGGTTTTGTTTGGTCCTTCTGAAAGGTCAAATGCAAGGTTTTCTAAGGTGGGGTTTACATTAGACCGTATCAACGGATCATCAGATTAACGTTTTTAAAAACGATTAGCGTGCACACAACAACGCCAATACACGGATACGCTAATCACATGACTAATTCGGCACGTAAGTTGAAATGTGTCAGTGCGGCTCATTGCTTCCTCCTCAGCGGCTGCGCTCCAAATCACTCCGCCCTGAACAGCGAGTGCCCTCTGGAGGGTGCGCACTCCGGCCCTGCGCAGCTCACAGAGCGCGCGAGTGGAGTGCACGAGCAGTGATTCGGGACTGAGCCGCTGTGCGCAAGTCACTTACCACTTGCAAGTGGAAGGATGGCAAGCCTAAAGACGATCATAACTACACAATGGGCAGTATTTGCATCAGTATTTGCAGTATTTTCATACTTTTATACTCTTTAATGATACAAGGCGGAAGTCCGCGCCGTTTTTCAGCAGTCGCGTCACATGACCAACGCCAGCGAATCAGGAAGGTGGATGTCACAGTGACGTTGTCCAATGACGACGCCAGCTAGAGCTCAGCACAGCGTATCCGCGTATTCTCAATGTTTACACAGCACCGGACCAGACACGATCTGGATTGAATACGTGGACCCTGGCGGATTCCCGTTTCCCGGCGTTTCCAGGCGTTTTAATGTAAACGGACAGTGCATCCGCGAAGAAAACGAGACAGATACGGTCTAATGTAAACTTGGCCTAAGGTGTTGGTTTTTTTTTGTTTTTCAAGCTTTTTGGCAGCTGTATCGAGAAGCCGATATCAAACTTCTGCTATTCGCTTTAATTTTTTTTTTTAAGTCTTTACACTCCACTTGTGAAACAAAATGTGCTCATTAGTACTAAATAATGTTTCAAAGACAATTCATGAAAGTGCTTTCGTACTTTTTTTAAATAGATCTAGTTCATAGCGCTGTATTTAGAACAAAATACACGAAATAAAATTGGGAACCGAAACACTCCAAGCCCTGATGCTGCTGACAGCTTGGTGATGACTGTAAGAGATGAGGCGAGTAGAATTGAGAACATGTACGGTATATATGCGATATTTACTGTATGGACATGGGATCAGAAAACTATTTTATTTATAAGCAGAAAACTTCTTCCCCAAGCACCTGCTTTCAACTCCATAGCTGCCAACTACTACGAATAAATCGTATTTATTACGATTTGTCGTTTTGATTACGAAAATACGAATTTACTACAATAAAATACGATTTTGCCAATTTTCATGGGTCATTTTCAAAGTCTATCACCGGTGGGATTCGTATTTGATAAAACACCGCTTCGTTCCAAGCGGCAGATACTACGCCAAACTTCATTGGCTATTGCTTCTTCTCTCAGCCAATCAATGATGCTATTAGATCGTCCATGGCACGCTATTGTCTGGCCTTTGTTCACGAAGTTTCTGAACAAAGCATGGCGTTTCAAGCTTTTGTTATGAAGATGTAGCGTAGTACTAATCTCTAAAGAAAGCATGGCTAAGGGGAAGGGCCAGCGCTTCAAGGACTCGTACCGAGAGGAGTTTCCCTTCATTTCTAAGTCAAGTAAGGGCGATCACTACGCGTTTTGTGCTCCATGTCGGCGAGACATTTCTATCAGTCATGGCGGGCGTTCTGATATCGTAACACGTGTGAACCTCCCTTCACAAAGAAAGCACGGACAATATTTCAAAGAGTGCAAAACTAACTAATTTTGTTTTAGTGTGATTTTTCAGGGTAGTTTTGCTAGAAAGCTTTGGCGGCAGGGGGGCCCCGACCCCCCACCAAGACTCAGTACCCAACCTTGTATTACTATTTACAATTTCGGAATGTTGGCAGCTATGCAACTCGTCTTGCTTTTGTTACTCAATAATCGAGAATAGAAAGAGTCTGGCGCCTGAAGGCCTCTGCATGCTCTTGCAACAAGGCTTTCGCAGATAGCTTTTCGCAGACAGTTGTAATTTATCGTTGAGCGGGGAGTAATAGGCGTGCGCGATGTTATTCACCGCTACAACGCAAGGAGGCGCGAAGTCATGAAATCGCTAGGAGTAGTTGGTGGGTGTGGTTCGTGGAGTGTTTATCCTCCGGTTACTTATAATGATTAGAACTGGAGTCGTATAGATGTCCGTACTTCCTCGATCAACCGCTCTTCGTGCTGCTCCATCTTCGCTCGTGTTTTTAAAAATGGCGGTCGTGAAAACAAACCAAACCGGGAAAGTAGGGAAGCGGAAGTGCGTGTACAGCGGATGTAGAGTGGACCAATCAGAGCCCTCTTGTCTGCGACGCTGTCTGCGAGGCTTCTGCGATGGTCACAATTTTTGGGAGGTGCGCGCAGAGCGTCTGCGAAGGTGGGGGGGCTACGCAGACGCCATCTGCGAGGACTGCGTTGTCAGCATAAATTGGCCTTGAGCCCCGCCCATGTTACATGATTGGATGGCTGGGACCATTCACTGGATTTCTGTTCTCTCTCACACTCTCTCTCTGTCTATCTGCAGATGGTCACTTGTTGCCTCTTGTTGCGAAAATCCACCCGAACTTGGCAAATAAGATCACCTGGATGCTTGTGGAAAACCAGAACAATTACGAAATCGTGAAGATGATCGGCGATCCTGAGCTCCTGTATGCCAAAGTGAGTGTGCACACACTGCACCAATACACACACTCAAGCGACGTTTCGTCTCTGATTCTTAAAAACGTCTGATGTGGCTATGTGGAAACAAAACCCCTCCCACCAATCCCTCTTCCGTCCTGTGTGTGTAGGTGGCTGAAATGGACGCGATCCTGAAAGCGAGGGAAGCTGGTCTCAAGCCGGTGAGGATCTTTTAATAAAAACTGGACGTGTGCTGAAATTCAGTTCTGAGACACACGACAACATTTTGTATTCGATTCCTAGTGAAACGTTTCGTCACATCAGTCGTTTCTGAGCTTGTGCACTTCTCTTACAGGAAGCCATCAAGATGCTGTTCGGTGACAAGAACAAGAAAAGAAGGAAGAAGAATAATAAGAAGAATGGTTTTTAACAAAAAAAAAAAACACTGCACCCAATATTGCAAGTCTTGTAAAGTGCTCTACATCTTGATTGTCATTTTATGAAGAAGTCTTTATTTTGTCACATGCACACATTTTTAATTAGAATTCCAAAATAAACTTCAACGTAAACTGCAAATTTATTCACCTGAATGTTAAATTCTTAGATTTTATCTTGATGTATATTTTATATTTGTTCTAATCTTTTAACGTAAAGCAGTTTGAGCTGCAGTTTCTGTAATGAAAATGCTCTATAAATAAAACGTATTATTGTTATTAATCAGTAATAATTGTGGTTTATCTGCATGAAAGAGGGAACTTTTAACGGCGCCACGCAATGAAAACTTGATTCTGTGATTCAGATTAGGTTGTAAATGTCTGAGCTGGATAAAGAACCTGAAGGTCCAGCTGTTCCAGGGGTTTTACTATGAACTGCTCAACTTCGCACAGACACAAGCTCACTGACGTTGTTTCACTCATTTGCTGCTCAGGATTGCTGAGGCTTCGGGGAATATTCTTCAAATCATGTCCTGACCCATCTGAGAATAAGTTCTCCAGTAGACCATGACCGCCTGAGTTTTCTCAGGAATCTGAAACGATCATTAAAAAAAAAATTGGATCTTCGTTCACCTTCAATCTTAGCAGGACGGAGTTTGCTGGATAAATGAACTGTTTTAAATGAAGTTCGTTATTGTTTCGCTGCTGGATGATTTTATAAATATCAAAAATATTACTACGTCAGGCGGCACGGTGGTGTAGTGGTTAGCGCTGTCGCCTCACAGCAAGAAGGTCCGGGTTCGAGCCCCGGGGCCGGCGAGGGCCCTTCTGTGTGGAGTTTGCATGTTCTCCGGGTGCTCCGGTTTCCCCCACAGTCCAAAGACATGCAGGTTAGGTTAACTGGTGACTCTAAATTGACCGTAGGTGTGAATGTGAGTGTGAATGGTTGTCGGTGTCTATGTGTCAGCCCTGTGATGACCTGGCGACTTGTCCAGGGTGTACCCCGCCTTTCGCCCGTAGTCAGCTGGGATAGGCTCCAGCTTGCCTGCGACCCTGTAGAACAGGATAAAGCGGCTAGAGATAATGAGATGAGATGAGATTACTAAGTCAGGGGTCTCTAAAGTCTGGTCCCAGATGTTAACTGGCTTGTAGCTTCTCTGTTAGAATGTATAGAAGGTGGCTTATGGGCTAATGTGTTGCAATTCTGACTTTCACCTGATGGTGGCAGCAGACTGTTCGCACATTTAGCTGAAATTCCAAGAGCCTTTTTCCTCTGACTGCAGCTGCAAATTAATCAACTGAATGATATTTAGTCATGAGTACAGATTTTTTTTTAAGAGTTAACACTAAGAAGGGGGTGGCACGGTGGTGTAGTGGTTAGCGCTGTCGCCTCACAGCAAGAAGGTCCGGGTTCGAGCCCCATGGCCGGCGAGGGCCTTTCTGTGTGGAGTTTGCATGTTGTCCGCGTGGGTTTCCTCCGGGTGCTCCGGTTTCCCCCAAAGACATGCAGGTTAGGTTAACTGGTGACTCTAAATTGAGCGTAGGTGTGAATGTGAGTGTGAATGGTTGTCTGTGTCTATGTGTCAGCCCTGTGATGACCTGGCGACTTGTCCAGGGTGTACCCCGCCTTTCGCCCGTAGTCAGCTGGGATAGGCTCCAGCTTGCCTGTGACCCTGTAGAACAGGATAAAGCGGCTACAGATAATGAGATGAGATGAACACTAAGAAGGGGCGTGAGTTCTTTCTTGAACTGTTCTCTAGTAGCCACCCGATTTACCAGACATGAGCATCTGTGGAATGTTCCAGACCATCAGGTACATCAGTGTGTTCCTGTCCTGAGGAAAAAGCCAACACTTTGGTGATTTCAAATACAGTAATGATTTAGTTAAAATGTTTAAACTAGTGTCGTCGAGACCAAGTCATGACCAAGACCAAAGTAAGACAAGACCAAAACTTTGAGAGGTTGAGTTCAAGTCAAGACCAAGACCAAGGTAGGGCGAGACTGAGGTAAGACCAGAACCAAACCAGTGAATGTGAAGGGGGTGGGGGAGGGGTGACAGCCATTAATAACAGGAAGAAACATTTCAAATTAGCAATGAGTCACGTTATTGGTCGCACTTGAAGCAGGAAATTTTACATCCAATCACAATAACGATGTTAACAAATAAATCAGATACTGCACAGGAACTTTAGTGAAATCCCCGCAGTTGTGGTCTTGACCGGTCTTGAGATAAAATCTCGAGTCCTCCATGTCTGAGACCAAGACAAGATCAAGTAAAAATGTGGTCAATCCCAAGACGCAACCGAAACCTTCAGAAAGTGGTCTTGAGATCAGTCTCGAGTTCTACAACAATAGGTTCATAAAATGTTTCTAAATCTTCGGTGTTGCATTTATAGTTTTGTTCGGTGTAGAAACAGGAAGTTCTTCCAAACTGTCCATCTCTCCTGGGAATTGTAGAGCATTGCGTAACCAACAGATGGCAGCAGATGGAGTTGGGGATAGATAATAGATTTAAGATAAGATCAAGTCCTTCTTTAAATGAATGAGGAGAGAAACATAACATAACTGCACTTTCAGTGACCACTGGGACAGAAAACAACTGTGCGCTTGCATTATTGCAACAACACGATTGGTTTAATATGTTTCCCAGTTCGGTAAGACGATTGGTGTTTGGGGACAGGGGAGGATTTGTCTGTGTGTGTGTGTGTGTGTCCAACCGCCATCTCTGGCATTACAAACTTTCCCCTTTAATTTCTATTCAGGATTGTTTTTGTGTTTTTTTTTTTCTCCTCCCTGATATCGTCTCTGAGATGATATCCTACTTGGCTTCAGTGCGTTCCCTGTATTCCGAAGGGAAATCTCTGAATCCCAGAAGTGCAGCTCATGGCCTACTTTAGCAGATGAGATCTTAATGTCGTAATCACAACCATCACATGTATACACACACACGCGCACACACACATCCAGAACTATCACTGCACTCTCACCTGGGCCCCAATTCAGAACATAATCTGGAATATTTTGAGACTAATTCATATGGCATGTTGGACTTTTTTTTTTTCCCCTTTATCCAGTTGTTCCATGGAACGTTGGGGAATGTTCCTGTTTTCACTTCCGTCATCTTCTCTTGGAGTCAATAAGACGAAGTTTGTCATATTAGCATGTCTCAGGAAAGCTATACACCTGACTGTTATAAAGCACTGCACTGCAAAAAATAAAAATCTTAGGAAGTTTATTTGTCTATTTTCAAGTCAAAACATCTAGCCACCCTTATTATAAGACATAACTGCCCAACAAGCAAAACCTCATTTAGCTAGAAAGGCTAGTTTTTAGACAGTCCATCTAGAAAATCTTGTATAAACAAAATGTCTTGGAAAAGTCTTATTTGGAGCACCTTTGAAAATAAAACAAGCTTTTTTTTTAAAACAAGTAAGTACATTTTGGACATTTGTCAAATGCGGTTCATCTTGTTTCAAGAAAAAAAAACAAAGTATGCTTGTTTTGGGAATAAATGAACTTTACTGAAATCTTTGAATCTTTCATTACAATTCAACTCCACCTTACAGATCCTCAGTTTACTGCGACTGTTTTCTCAGTCATTCAGAGTGAGCTCCTTCTAGATGCTCTACAGACTCTAGACCAGACAAGTGCCTTCAAAAAGGCTATGAGTGAATGGAGGCGTTTTAGTGACGTCTTTTTGGAATGCTGTGAGTTAAGTTCAGTGGTTTTGTTTGTTTGTTTGTTTGTTTGTTTGTTTAGGGGTTTTTTTGTGCCTGATCTTGTAAACCCCTTGTACACATGAATAGTCAGTGCCACCAAAATGCACTGTTGCTTTGGCGTTGGGTAAGCACTGTAAGTCAAAATGCGTAGACTTTTTATTTATTTATTTATTTATTTATTTTTGGTGCCTGAGGTCCTGGGGAAGTGGAATCTTAAGAGATGTTTTAATGTTTGAATGTTGAAATGGGAAAAAAAATAAACTTGTTGCAATGCTACACGTGTCGTCAACTTGATTCAAGATAGTCTCTGGTCTCATATCTAGAGTACTTTACTAATTACAGGTCACAAAAGGAGAATCTCTTAAGCTAGCAATGCTTAGTTGTAGAATTTAACAATCGTAATCAGGGCTTTGAACCAGAATTTTTTTTCCTATTGGTTCGTTCCGAACAGAAACAGAATTTTAACGTTTCTGGGTTTTGGGTTCCACCATTAAATAGACGTTCCCGAACCGGTTAGAACAAAAAAATTTTGTTCCCGGAACGGTTAATTACGTTCCCTGTCAGCTGTTTAACAAATGGCTATAAAATTATGTCTCTGTCTCATCCAGCTTAAACCAAATGTAGGCTAATTCTATTACAACCTTCATTAAATAAGACAAGAAATAATTCAAAACAATTATTATTTCAAATGTTGGCGATTTGGATTCTCAGTATGTCTTCCCATCTACACAAACAGAAAAAGTGCCAAAAATGAAAGATAATTCGTTTAGTGTGTTACCAAAGGCTAGTCAGGCCCTATGCATTGATAGGCTAACAGAGGTTAACGTCATTTAATGTTCGCGAGCCTCTCATTAACGTGGACAAATATATTGATATCGTGTTTGAAATTGACGTTTTTGAATAACGATAGACTGCAATATTTACCTCTTATTTAAGATGTGGAGACGTGATAGTAGTCCACCCTCCCGCTCTCTCCATTCAGTCAGCGAACGTCACACAGGAAGTGAACCCCAGCGGGTCATAGAAACTTGCGCAGGAGAAGAATGACTTTTTTATTTGTAGGCTACGGAAACTTTGAGGAACGAAATAAAAACCGGTATTAACCGGTTACCATTATTTTTAATAAGCGTTTCTGTTCCGGAGCATAAAAAATAATAAAGTTTCTGGTTTCGTTTCTGTTCCATGTGAAATAGAAAACGTTCCCGGTTTTCGTTTTCGTTCCTTGAACCGGTTCAAAGCCCTGATCCTAATATTAGTATTTATCTTAAATTCAGTTTTTACTGCTAAGACAGTAAAATGTCATGAATTTAAGTGAAATATCCTTAAAATGAAATAAATAAAAATGACTTGAATGGCTAAATGTAAGAAGTACGATCTTGTTATAAGAACTATTTTGATTATTTTGAGTTAATCAGATCTCGCAGAATAAGTTCCCCAATCTTATTTTGGAATTATTTCATCTAAAAACAGGTTAGATTTTCCATCTTACTTTAAGAAATCTTACCAAGTCAAATTTGACTAGTTCCATTGGCAGATTTTTTTCACCTGATTCAAGCAAATATGCTTTGTTTTAATCTTTTATTTCTTATTTTTGAAAGGCCATTTTTTTGCAGTGTGACACAGGAGACTCCTTCCAAAAACCTTCTGTTAAATAAACATTTGGAAAGAAAGAAAGAAAGAAAGAAAGAAAGAAAGAAAGAAAGAAAGAAAGAAAGAAAGAAACGTTTTGTGTGGAATCTTTATGTGGCCGTACAAGTCCCTGTGATTGAGTTGCTAGTATAGACATATACTCAAACGATCCATGTTGGTCATCCGCCATGTTTGTTTATCATGGAGCTATGTAGAGTCAAGGAAGTCCTAGGGATGGACGATGAATGATGAAGGATGGATGGTAGAAGATGTTCTTTCTGATATTCCACTCATGAATCGATTTCCCACATCTGGCCATGTAAACCTGTAGATACACCCAACTTTGCCTCCCATCTATTCCAACTTTCAAAGAAAAACCAAATCACATGAGCTGTTTCAGGAGCTCCACTTCATCAGCTCTGTTAATAGCACAACGACGGCTGCTTCTGTCAATCCCACAACTCACTGTGAATGTCTCAGAGATTAACAGTCACGTCTGAACTCATTTCTGGCACACAGACAGGTCAAGGCTGAGTGCTTTTCTCTGTAAAGCAGAAGCAGACTGATGGAAAAGTTTGAGAACTTTTTTTCTGTAAAACTCACATACCCGCGTTCAGTTCTTGAACCTGATCCACATGTGAAACGGTGCACAAATACAGACATGTCTGGGTGGTTGTGAATTTCCACTTCAAGTGGTTTTCGAGCCCCCATCTGGTACTTTTGTATTCATTCTGTTTCTACAGAGACTTTGAGAACATTTGTGTGTTCAGAGGTTGTTTTTTGGTGGTTGTTGTTTTTTTTTTTTTGAGCAGAAGATTTAAAACACATCATGGCATGCTCTTATGGGAAAATAATCAATGGCACATCATACTTTTCATCCGTTTCGAGTTGCATTTAATGTGACTCAGCAAAGCAAGTTAGTTTCTGTTATCAGCTCCATTATCACGTCTTTCAACACAAACCTTGAATAGAATCTTGATTTTAAATTAAATCATTTTTTAAAAATGCAGATTGTGGTTTCTAATAAACCACAAAGCAGAAAATTATGGACTGTTACCAAGCGCTGACACTGGAGGCTCCTTCTAAAAACATTTCCATACCAATCATGTCTTTCTTAGCAAACATTTTTTAAAAAATAGGTACCTTATGGGTCCATGTGGCTACTGCTTATAAATAAAATTGTTTTCTGATCCCATATCCGTACAGTAAATATCGCATATATACATGTTATTAATTCTACTCGCCTCATCTCTTGCAAGCATCACCAAGCTGTCAGCAGCATCAGGGCTTGGAGTATTTTGGTTACTGTTTTTTGTTCAAAATAATCAAAAGGTACATTTTCTTACAAAAAACACCACTTACTCGATATCGAATCAGTAGCCTCGGCGAACCACGAGGTGAATTTCGTTTATCTTTTTATCTGCCGATTATCTTCCGATGCTACAGAGTTATAACGAGGTTTCTCTTATTCCATTTCTGGTTCTGATTGGTTCCAAAGTTTATCAAGAAGTAGAACGGGTAATCGAACTCGATCAGGATAAGTGCTGATTGGTCACGAAGTTTTGCTATTGTTACAGTCATTCTTAAGCCCGGCGCACACGGGCAATTTTCCATCGCTTGGTCATGTAACTTTTTGACACAAGTGAAAAATTGTTTCGTGTACAGATATTTACAATGGCGATTTTTTGTTGCTTGTGACAGATCGCTGGTATCAAACATGCTTGATATTCTGCGACAAAAAAATCATCAGTCGCTAATTTGTCGCAGAGATATCGCTGCGTGTGCGTCTTTGCGATAACGAAGTGATCACCTCCAAAGGCTAAGCCAGTCCCTGCCCACGACTTGCATTGCCCACTGGTCGCAGATAACGTGCACACGCAGCTACCCGAAAGCGGAAACTTGCGTCCAAATATCGCAATACGCTTGCGATAAGAAGTCGCTTAAGTGCGCCAGGCTTTACCGTACATTCTTACAACACGATGACATAGTGGCTACTGCCTCGTTTCACCTCTATGAGGCAGTAGCCACAAAAAACATTAATCTTTTGTGAAAGATAAAGTTCGTTCTACAACTTCCTGTATGCGTTTTTGCTATAAAAGCGAATGGGTGCTTTAATATAAAACTGTGATTTGCAGCTTGCAACCAATCCGACTGAAGAATTGAGCGCCCTGGTGTACGCTGCTGTATCAAAAGGTCTCCAATCCAAAGTTTTCTGCACTACATTTCAACAAGATTTGCATTTAAACAAAAAAAATCATTTGCATTCTAAAATGTCTTCACTTTATTCAGTACGATCGAAATGCTGAAATGTATGGCTTGAGTTTTTCAGGTTTAACAGTGCATCATCCAATCACGTATTACAATCCATTTCTCATTTCTTTCCCACCCGTGGTGGTGTTTTCATTCAAAAATGGCCCACATCACCAATTTGGACAGAGTCATGGTCCAAACTATCAGTTCCAGGATAAACCCGAGTCGTGATGTTCCATTCTCTTTAGAGCACAGGTGAAACAGACTTCCCCTGTAGTTCAGACTCCCAGACGGCACTTTGAGCTTTTCCCAAAGCTCCACTGCTTCGTCTTGACAATCTGCAACCGCGGCAGAGGTGCACGACAGAAAATCATCCCAGTATCTGCGAAATGAAAAATGTAACACAATCAGTTTCTTGAAGAATCATAAATCTACACGCAACACTGGAATGGGAGCTCAGATGAGAGAAATTGTTCACTGGAATTTATTTTTAACTTTATCCAGGCTACTTTGTCCTGGTACAGCATCCCTACTACATGATGCTACCACCACCGTGCTTCACTGTAGGTATTCTGTTTGGAGGCTGTTGGGGAAATGATGAGTTTACACCAAATTTAGCACTTTGTGTCAAAGCCAGAAACTTCAATTCTGGCCTGATTGGACCAGAGACCTTTTTTCAGTAGTGATTTTCTCCTAACTGTTCACAGCACAGGGCACTTTGTCCTGGTACAGCATCCCTACTACATGATGCTACCACCACCATCGTGCTTCACTCTAGGCTTTGTGTTCTGCGGCTGGGATGGAATGATGAAGTTACACCAAATGTAGCACTTTGTGTCAAAGTCAAAAACTTCAATTTTTGCCTGACTGGACCAGAGACCTTTTTTCAGTAGTGGTTTTCTCCTAACTGTTCACAGCACAGGCCACTTTGTCCTGGTACAGCATCCCTACTACATGATGCTACCACCACCATGCTTCATTCTAGGCTTTGTGTTCTGCGGCTGGTATGGAATGATGAAGTTACACCAAATGTAGCACTTTGTGTCAAAGTCAAAAACTTCAATTTTTGCCTGATTGGACTAGAGACCTTTTTTCAGTAGTGGTTTTCTCCTAACTGTTCACAGCACAGGCTATTTTGTCCTGGTCCAGCATCCCTACTACATGATGCTACCACCACCACCGTGCTTCACGCTAGGCTTTGTGTTCTGAGACTGTTAGGAAATGATGAGTTTCCACCAAATGTAGCACTTTGTGAAAGCCAAAACCTTCAATTCTGACCTGATTTGGACCAGAGACCTTTTTTTTCAGTAGTGGTTTTCTCCTGACAGCTTTATCCAGGCTACTTTGTCTCCTCTGAAGCGATATGAAAAAGCTACATGAAATCCCATGTTGGAAAAGTTTCTCAGGTCTGATCAAACCAAAATAAATCTTTTATCCTTGGCATAATGGAAACCCAATACTACTTAACACCCTGAGAACACCATTCCCACTGTGAAGCATGGTAGTGGTAGCATCATCTTATTGATGTACTTGTTGGAGTCGACTGGGGCTGGGAAACTATTCAGGGTTGAAGGGAAGATAGATGGCAACTTAGAAGCACACACGGTAATCTTAGATGAAAGATTGTTAAAGTCTGCAAACGTGTGCTACAGTGGTGCTTGAAAGTTTGTGAACCCTTTAGAATTTTCTCTATTTCTGCATAAATATGACCTAAAACATCATCAGATTTTCACACAAGTCCTAAAAGTAGATAAAGAGAACCCAGTTAAACAAATGAGACAAAAATATTATACTTGGTCATTTATTTATTGAGGAAAAGTATCCAATATTACATATCTGTGAGTGGCAAAAGTATGTGAACCTTTGCTTTCAGTATCTGGTGTGACCCCCTTGTGCAGCAATAACTGCAACTAAACGTTTGCGGTAACTGATGATCAGTCCTGCACACCGGCTTGGAGGAATTTTAGCCCATTCCTCCGTACAGAACAGCTTCAACTCTGGGATGCTGGTGGGTTTCCTCACATGAACTGCTCACTTCAGGTCCTCCCACAACATTTCCATTGGATTAAGGTCAGGACTTTGACTTGGCCATTCCAAAACATTAACTTTATCCCTCTTTAACCATTCTTTGGTAGAACGACTTGTGTGCTTAGGGTTGTTGTCTTGCTGCATGATCCACCTTCTCTTGAGATTCACTGCATGGACAGATGTTATGACATTTTCCTTTAGAATTCGCTGGTATAATTCAGAATTCATTGTTCCATCAATGATGGCAAGCCGTCCTGGCCCAGATGCAATAAAACAGGCCCAAACCATGATACTACCACCACCATGTTTCACAGATGGAATAAGGTTCTGATGCTGGAATGCAGTGCTTTCCTTTCTCCAAACATAAGGCTTCTCATTTAAACCAAAAAGTTCTATTTCGGTCTCATCCATCCACAAAACATTTTTCCAATAACCTTCTGGCTTGTCCATGTGATCTTTTGCAAACTGTAGACAAGCAGCAATGTTCTTTTTGGAGAGCAGTGGCTTTCCCCTTGCAACCCTGCCATGTGCACCATTGTTGTTCAGTGTTCTCCTGATGGTGGACTCATGAACCTTAACATTAGCCAATGTGAGAGAGGCCTTCAGTTGCTTAGAAATTACCCTGGGGTCTTTTGTGACCTCACCAACTATTACACGCCTTGCTCTTGGAGTGATCTTTGCTGGTCGACCACTCCTGGGGAGGGTAACAATGGTCTTGTATTTCCTCCATTTGTACACAATCTGTCTGACTGTAGATTGGTGGAGTCCAAACTCTTCAGAGATGGTTTTGTAACCTTTTCCAGCCTGATGAGCATCAACAATGCTTTCTCTGAGGTCCTCAGAAATCTCCTTTGTTCGTGCCATGATACACTTCCACAAACATGTGTTGTGAAGATCAGACTTTGATAGATCCCTGTTCTTTAAATACAACAGGGTGCCCACTCACACCTGATTGTCATCCCATTGATTGAAAACACCTGACTATAATTTCACCTTTAAATGTACTGCTAATCCTAGAGGTTCACATACTTTTGCCACTCACAGATATGTAATATTGGATCATTTTCCTCAATAAATAAATGACCAAGTAGAATATTTTTGTCTCATTTGTTTAACTGGGTTCTCTTTATCTACTTTTAGGACTTGTGTGAAAATCTGATGATGTTTTAGGTCATATTTATGCAGAAATAGAGAAAATTCTAAAGGGTTCACAAACTTTCAAGCACCACTGTATTTGGGCAAAGGTTCGCTTTCCAACAAGTGAAGAACCCTGAGCATACTACCAAAGTTACACTGGATTGGTTCAACACAAGAGTCTAAATGTCGCAGAATTGAAAATCTGTGGAAAGACAAGTTGAAAAGTAATGCTTCTGTAACGAAAATCTTATAAGTATTAAAATATTCTCATAAGGTTAACTTCCACTTACGAGCAGACGGTGTGCAGGTTTTCCAGGTCGTCCAGGTCCTGAGGATAATTCACCATGTTTCTTCCAAAGCTGAGCAAACAGTCTGAGAAACCCTTAAACACGGTCTCACATGCCTCTGCAGAGCTCACTGCTTGAAGCAAAGACGCTGAAATCAAGTAAAGATGATTTCTACTGATCTGTGAATTGGAAACTGAATGCTCCAAGAATCAGTCATGTAATTCATGAATGAACTGTAGACTGCCAGAAACAGGGGTACAGTAGGAGTCAATTTCTATGCCCCAAGGTACAATCTATACTAATGTACCCCCTAGGGCTCATTATTGGACCTCAAGGTAACTACGTGTCCCTTTTTAGGGCCATAAAGGTACATATATGTTCCAAAGCAGTATATAAAAGGTACAAATAAGTGCCTTAGAGGGTCCTGATCCAGTGACAAGCCGTTGTAGCCCTAAAGGTACAATGATGTACTTTATTTTCTGAGTGTATATGGTAGAAAAATGATCATTTATTCAGCAAAAATATCCTAAATTTGGACAGTATTTCTTATTCGGGGATGATGACGATAAATCAAATATAAGATTCGAAACTTTTTGTGATTTCAAATAATCTTGTGGGCGGCACGGTGGTGTAGTGGTTAGCGCTATTGCCTCATAGCAAGAAGATTCTGGGTTCGAGCCCAGTGGTCAACGAGGGCCTTTCTGTGTGGAGTTTGCATGTTCTCCCCATGTCCGTGTGGGTTTCCCCCAAAGGCATGCAGGTTAGGCTAATTGGTGGCTCCAAATTGACCGTAGGTGTGAATGGTTGTCTATGTGTCAGCCCAGCGATGACCTGGTGACTTGTCCAGGGTGTACCCTGCCTCTCACCTATAGTCAGCTGGGATAGGCTCCAGCTTGCCTGCGACCCTGTAGAACAGGATAAGCGGCTACAGATAATGGATGGATGGATGGATGGATCTGCCAATAGAACAAGGCAAGCTTGAAATAAAGAGGAGAGAGTCTAGAAATAAGTATAATGATCTCCTATTGATAAGTGATGCGTAGATTCATCAATATACTGTATAACATTATATTTTAATTCCATCCCATACATCCGTTTTTATTTTGTTATAAATTCAGAATACATTTGTTCAGATAAAGAATTTTTCGTCGGTATTCTAAGACATGAAAATTTCAAGAATGTCTGAATTATGTTTCTATAATGAACACCAAGTGTCTTGTTAAAATGCACATATGTACAGTGTATACACTAATCTCTAACTTTGCTACATATAAAAGTTGAAAAGGTATGAAATCAGTGCACTGATAAGCTCCAGTGTAGGTGTGTAAACTCTTCATTCTGGCAAATGAACAAAATATAAAGTAATGATCATTTTGTTGACATGAAATAAGTATGATTTCCACATTCTAGTGTAAATTGCTCATTCTTACCTAAATGCAGGAACCAGAGAAGTGAGCCGGGTCTGTCAGTTCGAGTAAATCCCATCGTACACTGTGCGAAACCATCAGAATAACAATCTTCTTCCACTCACAGCTTCTCCACAAGCTGGAAGAAGCACTCTGATCAGAATCCCTCTTTCTCTTCTCCATGCACAGCACAGTACAGTAAAGGATGTGGTTGCCAGATTGGAAATAGTTCCTCCTAGTCACATAGATGGAACAAGAAAACAAAGTGTGGATTGTTCTCATTCATCTCATTATCTGTAGCCACTTTATCCTGTTCTACAGGGTCGCAGGCAAGCTGGAGCCTATCCCAGCTGACTACGGGCGAAAGGCGGGGTACACCCTGGACAAGTCGCCAGGTCATCACAGGGCTGACACATAGACACAGACAACCATTCACACTCACATTCACACCTACGCTCAATTTAGAGTCACCAGTTAACCTAACCTGCATGTCTTTGGACTGTGGGGGAAACCGGAGCACCCGGAGGAAACCCACGCGGACACGGGGAGAACATGCAAACTCCGTACAGAAAGGCCCTCGCCGGCCACGGGGCTCAAACCCAGACCTTCTTGCTGTGAGGCGCCAGCGCTAACCACTACACCACCGTGCCGCCCGAAGTGTGGATTGTTGATTTTAAAATTAAATAAAAGAAAGAAAGAAGGAAGAAGAAGATCATCCTTATCCTGCAGCACTTTGGGGCTCATAACTCTAATAGTTCACGTTTTTATGCAAATCACAGGTTTATATTAATGCGCTCATTCTATTCCTGTGTTATCGTTTCCATAGCAACAGCTTACATCAAGATGCAGCGGACATGCTGTAGAATCTAAGTCGAATCATAAATGTTTTGTACATTTAAGAATAAAAAAAAATAAATGACATGGTGGGTTTTCTGCATTTATTGATTTGACATTTATGGAAGGAGTCTCCAGTTTAAGCTGGAACTTTAAGTTTTCCGACTATCCAGACTTTTCTTTTTGTTCTTGTTGTTACCTCACCCTGGACGAAATCCACCAGGGGGCGACGTATTGTTTTCAGTCAGGTTTGTTTGGGTTTTTTTTGTTAACGATATTACAGTAAAACAGCCGGATCAATCGTCATGAAACTTTCAGGATAGATGGGCCTTGGTCTCAAATAGAACCTCTAACATTTTGAGGCTCATCTGGTCAAGGTCACCAAAAAGGTCAAAATTGTTTTTGTTGTGGCTACTGCCTCATATAGAGGCGCTAGCTACTATGTCATCGTGCTGTAAGGATGTAAGAGTGTAACAGTCGCGCACTGTGCATGTACATACACGTGTTCCTATTGAAATGGCCGGTGAGTGTATACAGTTCGGTTCACCATTCGAAATAAATGGACTAGACTAAAGAAATCGCTTTCAGACATGTTTATGCTTATTACAGAGGGAAAGTGCGTTCCACTGAGCTCTAGCGCCGGGCCATTTCTGGGAAATAAGAGTTTGGGTCATGGCGACAGCGTGTGTGTGTGTGTGTCAGCCTCGGTTCAGAGGTTTCAGTTTCGAAAACTGTAAGAGGTAAGAGTAGAATAATATAAAGTACAGACACGTGGTATATTTTACTTCTGTGATTTTTAAATTGTTCATTTTTGGATTACGCTTCATTTTTGTGGCTACTGCCTCATAGAGTAAATATATATATATGCGATATTTACTGTACGGGCATGGGATCAGAAAACTATTCTATTTATAAGCAGTAGCCACATGGACCCATAGGGACCTATTTTTTTCGCAATATCTTCCTTCACGTTCATCATAAGTGCTACCGGGTGAGGTTTGTTTTGCCTGGCAACACTTGTTGTTGTTGTTGTTGTTGCTGAATAACCTTCCATAGAGAGAGAAAAAAGAGAAGCAGATGACAGAACAACTGTTTTTATTCTACCCATATTCACTGGATATGAGCAATCACGTGCGCTGATTGGCTACTCTACTACTAGGATATCAGCTCATATACCGTGAGGAGAGAAAAACAAAATGGTGGCGCGTGTTGCTGAACCAACCGAGGATGAAATAAAAACTCTACTTGAAAATCAAACCCCCCCAAAAAAAATTAAAAAAAAGCAACAAAATATGGAATGAAAGCATTACAGTAAGAACGTATCTTTTTTATTTATTATTTTTCAAGAATTATTATTATTATTATTATTATTATTATTATAGCATTTTTCACAAATTGCTCCTGTCATTTCGCCGGTTTGTTAAGCGGAAATTATTTTGTCGGATGTTTTGGAGATATCGAATTTGCAAAAATTAAAATAAAATAAAAATGCTCTTTTTCTCAAAATCCAGTGAATATCTCATCTCATCTCATTATCTGTAGCCGCTTTATCCTTCTACAGGGTCGCAGGCAAGCTGGAGCCTATCCCAGCTGACTACGGGCGAAAGGCGGGGTACACCCTGGACAAGTCGCCAGGTCATCACAGGGCTGACACATAGACAACCATTCACACTCTCATTCACACCTACGGTCAATTTAGAGTCACCAGTTAACCTAACCTGCATGTCTTTGGACTGTGGGGGAAACCGGAGCACCCAGAGGAAACCCACACGGACACGGGGAGAACATGCAAACTCCACACAGAAAGGCCCTCGCCGGCCACGGGGCTCAAACCCGGACCTTCTTGCTGTGAGGCGACAGCGCTAACCACTACATCACCGTGCCGCCCCTCCAGTGAATATGGATAGACTAAAACGGTTATTCCATTCAATCTCGTCATGCATGGTTGATAGATAACTCGGTGCTACGCAGCTCATCGGCTATCAGCTCGTGTACGACTAGATTTCGTGGAATAACTGTTAAATAGCTGCACGAGCATAAGTGAGACCAGGATCTAACTTGTTTTACAGACATTCCATAACATTCAATGTACCTACAAAAGGATAAAAAGTATGACAAGATGAAATAAATAATAATCATGCAATATTTTAGGAAATACTGACGTAAAGAAAGTTGGTGAATTCAAGTACCTGGGGTCAACTGTGCAGGAAAATGGGGGCTGCGATAGTGAGGTGAGAAAGAGAGTGCAGGCAGGGTGGAGCAGTTGGAGAAGGATTTCGGGAGTCATTTGTGATCAGAAAGTCCCAACAAAAGTGAAAGGTAAGATGTATAAGACAGTAGTGAGACCAGCTGTGATGTACGGATTGGAGAAGAGACAGGAGGCAAAGTTGGAGGTGGCGGACTTGAAGATGTTAAGGTTTGCGATGGGAGTGACGAGGTTGGACGAGCACATCAGAGGGACAGCACATGTGGAGAGCTTGGGAATTAAGCTAAAAGAGATGAGACTGAGATGGTACAGGCACATCCTGAGAAGAGATGCAGAGCATGTTGGAAGGAGAATGTTGAGGATGGAGCTGCCAGGCACACGAAAACGAGGAGATGCATGGATGTGGTGAGAGAGGACATGAAAGTAGTAGAGAAGGATGCGGAAGACAGGGAGCAATGGAGATGAAAGATCTACTGTGACGACCCCTAAGTGGGAACAGCCAAAAGAAGAAGAAGATTTTAAGAAATACTGAGCTCCATAGTGGTAACAGTAATTCAGCTTCATCACATCACCTTGTAGTGGATGGTTTTCCGTTATATCAGCACACTATCGAGCGTTTTATTCCTGACATCCTGGACAGGAACATATGAAAGAACCTGCACGTAGAAGTTGAACCAGCAGATGGTGGTGTAATGCAACTATGTAACCTCTCCGCTGCTGAATCATTGTTTCACTGCACATCCTGAACTTATACATATTTTAAATAAAGAGTATCACTGTTCCGGGGTATCAGATTGAATGGCATGTGGAGAACATTGCACTATGACGAACAGCATCAGCATCCAACACTTAGATGTTTACTTGTTTGTTGTTCTCGATGCCTTTCAAGGTATTTATGAAAAGTACGTTTTACAAAGTGCAGTAAACGAAGCACCGAGCGTTGGATGAGTTTGAGATTTGGGCAGGATGAAAAACATTTTGTAGGCCAGAGGCAGTTATTCAGGTCACTGTAGGTCAGAGGCATTACTTAGTGTACAAATACAAGGTCGTGGTTATGTAAGGCAGCTGGTGGTTGGAGAGAGAGAGAAAGAGAGAGAGAGAGCGAGAGAGAGAGTGCACTCTAGTGGACACACACACTCACACTGTGAGGCCTGCTGTAGGCTCATTGTTTCCATTATTTATTTATTTATTTATTATTCATTATTCACTGTGAGGAATGCCTGTGGATTTGTGATCCTTTGTTCAATTTGGGTAAAAATAAATGAAGCACATAAACGTTCTGCGTCCGAATGTGAGCGTGCGTCCGTCCGTCCGTCCGTCTGTCTTTACACTTTATACTAATCAGAAAATGAAAACATCCTCACCGGCCACTTTATTAGGAACACCTAATTACATACAGTACACATGCTGTTTTCTCATCTCTCATCTCATTATCTGTAGCCGCTTTATCCTGTTCTACAGGGTCGCAGGCAAGCTGGAGCCTATCCCAGCTGACTACGGGCGAAAGGCGGGGTACACCCTGGACAAGTCGCCAGGTCATCACAGGGCTGACACATAGACACAGACAACCATTCACACCTATGCTCAATTTAGAGTCACCAGTTAACCTAACCTGCATGTCTTTGGACTGTGGGGGAAACCGGAGCACCCGGAGGAAACCCACGGGAGAACATGCAAACTCCGCACAGAAAGGCCCTCGCCGGCCATGGGGCTCGAACCCGGACCTTCTTGCTGTGAGGCGACAGCGCTAACCACTACACCACCGTGCCGTCCACATGCTGTTTTGGGGAGAAAAAAAAAATTGTGATCTCACAGTGAAGTGTGACTTTCTTTCGCTGTGGCATGGGTGTCGGTTCGAGCCAGATGGTCCGAGTTGGTTTGAGTATTTCAGAAACTGCTGATCTCCTGGGGCTTTCACACACACAACAGTCTCTGCACAGAATGGTGCAAAAAACAAAAAACATAGAGTGAGTGACAGTTCTGTGGGTGGAAACAAACGCCTTGTTGATAGAGGTCAGAGGAAAATGGACAGATTAGTTCGAGGGTTTTTTGCATATAATCACTCTTTACAACCGTGCTGGGCAGAAAAGCATCTCAGCGTGCAACAGCAGACGATCACACTGGGTTCCAATCCTGCAGCCTCCTATTAAAGTGGCCGGTGAGTGTATATTTCGAGACATATTTAGTCTTGTGGTCAACTTTTTATTCATGATTCGCGGAAAACATGTTTCTGCGAGTTGAGTCTGCTTCGTTAGTTTTGTTCGAACTTAGATAACAAGTAATAAATGTTCAGAAGTTTTTTTTAAAGCTTTGTGTCATGTCTCGATCATCACACCTTCGCTTCACACACACATCATTTAGCTTCGCAACACTATTTACCGGTACACACGAACCAAATTTTCTAAAATTACAGATTTAGCTTGTAAGTATTTTTAATCAATGAACACACAAATCAAACGTGAAACATATTATCATCCGAACCACTTCTAGGATATACTTCTCTACATTTTAAACCCTGACTTGATTCTGATTTCTGAAAGCTGTTCCTAATCCTCACTCACATCCTTTTTGTCTATTTTTATCAGGGCTTTGAACCAGAATTTTTTTCCTATTGGTTCGTTCCGAACAGAAACGGAATTTTAACGTTTCCGGTTTTGGGTTCCACCATTAAATAGACGTTCCCGAACCGGTTAGAACAAAAAAATTTCGTTCCCGGAACGGTTAATTACGTTCCCTGTCAGCTGTTTAACAAATGGCTATAAAATTATGTCTCTGTCTCATCCAGCTTAAGCCAAATGTAGGCTAATTCTATTACAACCTTCATTAAATAAGACAAGAAATAATTCAAAACAATTATTATTTCAAATGTTGGCGATTTGGATTCTCAGTATGTCTTCCCATCTACACAAACAGAAAAAGTGCCAAAAATGAAAGATAATTCGTTTAGTGCGTTACCAAAGGCTAGTCAGGCCCTATACAGGGCTTTCCACAAGCACCGGCTGCCGGCCATACAGCCGGCACACAATTAAGTCCAGCCAGCTACTTTAATTACTATTATTTTTGTAGCCCACAGGCTCTGAATATTAATTTTCGATTTTAATCAAATTAAATGTTTATCTAACGGACTGACAATAATGTCAAACTGAACCGCACTCATTTAAGTTGTGATTCGTGCTGTTTGTACCGATAATAACCACAAATTCCCCGCCGACTTCGTTGATCCGCGGCCCCGACATGCGGTGTGCGCGCGCACTCGGCGGAGGCAGTAGTGTGCGCGTGCGCACTTGGCGGAGTTTATTTTGTGTTTAACACCCACCCCCGGCTGGCTACTTGTTTGTCATGGCTGGCTAGTATGAGCCTTAGTGGAAAGCCCTGTATGCATTGATAGGCTAACAGAGGTTAACGTCATTTAATGTTCACGAGCCTCTCATTAACGTGGACAAATATATTGATATCGTGTTTGAAATTGACGTTTTTGAATAACGATAGACTGCAATATTTACCTCTTATTTAAGATGTGGAGACGTGATAGTAGTCCACCCTCCCGCTCTCTCCATTCAGTCAGCGAATGTCACACAGGAAGTGAACCCCAGCGGGTCATAGAAACTTGCGCAGGAGAAGAATGACTTTTATTTGTAGGCTACGGAAACTTTGAGGAACGAAATAAAAACCGGTATTAACCGGTTACCATTATTTTTAATAAGCGTTTCTGTTCCGGAACATAAAAAATAATAAAGTTTCTGGTTTCGTTTCTGTTCCATGTGAAATAGAAAAAGTTCCCGGTTTTCGTTTTCGTTCCTTGAACCGGTTCAAAGCCCTGATTTTTATACACAACAGCGTTTCATATCCAATATCGAGACGTCTGTCTGAAATCCTGAACAAGTCTATGCGGTTTAACATCAATGTGTGGTTGTTTAGTCGATAAAACGTCCCTTATTTGTTAGCAGCATTAGCCTTGTACCTTGTGCATCCATCTTTACCATCTGGACCATCTTTATTAGCTTCCTAATTACTGTAGGCTGCATGATGAGACTGAGCAGCAAATGTTTGAGGTTTTCTGAGTGCCTTGTGTAGTGTTGTGTTATTCTTTAAAAATAAATAAATGAATGATCCATGATGAAGCATTAGTAACAGGGATTCGGAAAATGTTTCCTTTCTACCACCTGGCACAGACGGTCCACCAGTTTGACCAGCTTGGTCTGTGTTTTGGAAAACATAGCTGGTCAGAGTAAGCTGGATTTTTCCGCAGGGAAGGCAAAGACCCTCAGCTGTCTAAATTGCGTCTGTTTTTCGTTTTGTTTCGTTTTGTTTTTTGGGCCGAACTGTTGCTTTAAAGGACTCTGAATCATGTCCGTGCTTTGAAGTGGTGTTAAGCATTCATGCAGACAAATGGCTTATTTTAATCTCGTCAGATTACATTAACAAATAATGCTACAAGACACGGAGATGATAAATGAGTTGCAAGAGCAATTGGTATAAATAACCTAGCAGGGCTAATACTTCTGTCTTTCAAAGATAAACTGTCAACCAAATATGGTTTTCAGAAGATTATTTGCTGTTAATAAACATCATCAGATCATTTTGGACTTTTCCGGAAGCAAGTCCAACAGATCCACCGATTGTTATAAGACATGACGCACATGATATGCAAAAAGTGAGGCGGGGGCTGATTTCTTTCTAGCCCAGAGTATAGATTCATCATGCAGTCGTGGCTGGTGATTACACAGAGTGACACACCCCCTAGATCTGATCTCCATTTTGGCTTATACTTTTAAGAGTAACACATCATCAGCAGTGATCATACAGCTATGGGTGTAAAAATGAATCATGAAGAACCCTAGAAGAACCCGAGGATACTCGGTCATAATATTGCTGTCGATTTTGGAACTTAAAAGTGCCAGCAAAACCAAAACACACTTTCTACAATCTATATTTATACACTTGTTGGTTCATTCATTGTCCATGACAAGTTGATTCTGGGTCTGGATTTTGGAGCCTATCTTGGAAACCATCCATCATCTGTAGCCGCTTATCCTATACAGGGTTGCAGGCAAGCTGGAGCCTATCCCAGCTGACTATGGGTGAGAGGCGGGGTACACCCTGGACAAGTCGCCAGGTCATCGCAGGGCTGACACATAGAAACAAACAACCATTCACACTCACATTCACACCTACGGTCAATTTAGAGCCACCAATTAACCTAACCTGCATGTCTTTGAACTGTGGGGGAAACCAGAGCACCTGGAGGAAACCCACACAGACACAGGAAGAACATGCAAACTCCACACAGAATGGCCCTTGTCGGCCACTGGGCTCAAACCCAGGACCTTCTTGCTGAGAGGCAACAGTGCTAACCACTACACCACCGTGCCGCCCCTAGTTTGAAAACATTGTGTTCAAAGCAGGACAAATGGGATGGGATGAGATGGGATGGGATGCCAATCCAATGGAAGGCATCACACAGACTCAGAGTCACACCTAGGGGCAATTTAGAGCTGCAATTTAGTGTTATGTTTTCAGGAAGTGAGAGGAAACCAGAGTTCCCACAATCTCAGAAAATAAAGTACATTAGTATACCTTTAGGCTTGTCACTGGGGCAGTACCCTCAAAGGTAAGGGGAAAGGCAAGCCAAAGTCCCTCTCATGCCAGAATCTGGTCTTCCCAGGCAGTCTCCTGTCCCAGTACTAATCAACTCTTCAAGGCGTATGGGTGCGGTACCGATCTCTGTTTCGAGAGCCCTCGGCCTCTCGCCTATACAGCTAGGGTTACAGTGGGGGGCTGGTCCTCTGGTAACCGTGAGAGTTTGACTTGCCCACTCGCATCTGTATTGCAGCGTGTCTTGCCAGACAGTAGTAGGTACCATTTTTATGATGGCCTTTGGTATGAACTGAAAGGTAAGGGGAAGCCATGGCCTAAAGGTTACAGAAGCAGCTTTGGGATCAAAAGGTTGCCGGTTGGATTCCCTGGATCAGCAGGGAATTGAGCAATTGTACCTGCTCCCCAGGCTGCTCTGGGTATGTCGTAAGTCGCTCTGGATAAGAACATCTGCTAAATGCCTGTAATGTAATATAAGGTACATATTTGTACCCTTTATATACTGCTTGGGAACATATATGTACCTTTTTGGATCTAAAAAGGTTCACATGGTTACCTTGAGGTCCAATACTAAGCCCTAGGGGGTACATTAGTATCAGCTGTACCTTGGGGGACAGAAATGGACTCCAATTGTACCCATATTTCTGACAGTCGAGAGACATGGACTTGATCACAGGGAGAACCTTAGTCTGTAACAAGAGCACAGAATTGAACCGTTGAATTGTGACACACCAACACTACCATGTTGCCTACCAAGGATACACCTGTACAACGGATTTGACAGGAACCTGGATGTTAGGTGGTTGAGTTTACAATGAAATGCCTTCTTGTTGTTAGTTTTGGGAACTCGTAAGTGTTTCTATTGCAGTAGACTTGAGTGTTACCGGTAAGGGGATAAACATTGCTTACTTTGAACGTTGCTTGACTCTGCGTGATATCAGCAGTCTTATCAGTTTATTGCGTGTCACATTGTCGGAGATGATAGCAACAACATCTTGGCTAAGTCCTTTAACGCAATTTGTGTGATATCAGTAATGTTCACATGTGCTCATAGTGAGAATATGCAAATATGATTCTCTCATGATAATCCAGTGACACAATAATATAATATTATGTCATTCTGCTTTGCGAATTTTTAGGCATGTATTTTCCAGACACTGTGATTTTTTTTATTGCGTGCTCTGTACTGCTGTTATGGCTGTATATTGTGTGCACTTGTGCTGATTATATTTGCATTCTGTACATATTCTGAATAAAGATTCATCACAGTGTGGTATGACAGTGCAGCGGGTACCACTGTTTTACAGCTTCAGGGTCCAAGGTTCGATCCTAAGCTCAGGTTACTGTTTGTGCAGAATTACACATGTTCTCGCCGTGTCTGTGTGGGTTTCCTACCAGTTTCCGCCCACGTCTGAGAAAACATGCCAGTAGGTGGTTTGGCTATGCTACACTGCCCCTTGGTGTGAATGAATGTGTAAATGGTGTCCTGTGATCGACAAGCGTCCCATCCAGGGTGTCTTCTCACCTTGTGCCCAGTATTCCTGGGATAGGCTGGAGATCCACCACAACCCTGACCAGGATAAAGCCCTGACCAGGAATTAAAGAGGAATGAATTCATTCATCAAAATAAACAGCATATAGATGACAAGCACTGTAGATGACATGAACAAATTTGGCCAAGTAACGTAAAATAAACCATGAGGAGATTTGTATTGAGTGTTCCTGGGATAGGAACCAGGCTATGGAAAACATGAAGTCACGGTAGTATGTCATAATAACTGGATAACTGGGGAAGCCATGGTCTAATGGTTAGAGAAGCAGCTTCTCTCATTATTATTATTATTATTATTATTATTATTATTATTATTATTATTATTATGAGTTACTAAGTCGTAATTATGAGATAGGCCTTGTGAGTCATTATTATGAGAGGATTTCGTTAATATGAGATAAAAAGTCATAATTATGAGAAAATCAACTCATTAATATGAGATAGTAAGTCATTATTATGAGAATGCAAGTCGTTGTTACGGTATGAGACTCAAAGTCATAATTATGAGATAGGCCTGCTAAGTCATTATTGTGAGATAGTTTCTCTTAATTATGAGATAGAAAGTCATTACTATGAGAACTTAATTCATAATTACCGTATGAGATAGGCCTACTAAGGCATTATAATGAGATAGAATCTCATCATTATGAGAAAATCATCTCATTAATATGAGATAGTAAGTCATTATTGTGAGATAGGATCTCATAATTATGAGACAGAAAGTCACCACGATGAGAACTTAATTCATACTTATGAGATAGGCCAACTAAGACATTATTATGAGCTATAGTCTCACTATTATGAAATTGAAAGTCATAATTATGAGAGAAGAGCTCATTATTGTGAGATAAAGGTGATAATTATGAGAAAATCATCTCATTATTCCGAGAGCAGAAGTCATTATTATGAGACACTAAGTCATAATTATGAGATAGGCTGAGCAAGACATTATTATGAGATAAAATCTCATTGTTATGACAGAGAAAGTTATTACTATGAGAAAATAAGTCATAATTATGAGAGATCTCATTATTGTGAGATTTAAAAAAAAGTCATAAATATAAGATAACCATCTCATGATTATGAGATAGAAAGTTATTACTATGGGTGGCACGGTGGTGTAGTGGTTAGCGCTGTCGCCTCACAGCAAGAAGGGTCTGGGTTTGCGGCCAGCGAGGGCCTTTCTGTGTGGAGTTTGCATGTTCTCCCCGTGTCTGTGTGGGTTTCCTCCGGGTGCTCTGGTTTCCTCTACAGTCCAAAGACATGCAGGTTAGGATAATTGGCAGCTCTAAATTGACCGTGAGTGTGAATGGTTGTTTGTCTCTATGTGTCAGCCCTGCGATAGATAACATGGCGACTTGTCCAGGGTGTACCCCGCCCCACCTCTCGCCCATAGTCAGCTGGGATAGGATAGGATCCAGCTTGCCCGTGACCCTGTAGAACAGGATAACCGGCTACAGATAATGGATGGATGGAAGTTATGACTATGAGAAATTAAGTCATAAGTATGAGATAGGCCTATTAAGACATTATTATGAGCTACTGTATAATCTCATCTCATTCTCATTATCTGTAGTCGCTTTATCCTGTTCTACAGGGTCGCAGGCAAGCTGGAGCCTATCCCAGCTGACTACGGGCGAAAGGCGGGGTACACCCTGGACAAGTCGCCAGGTCATCACAGGGCTGACACATAGACACAGACAACCATTCACACTCACATTCACACCTACGGTCAATTTAGAGTCACCAGTTAACCTAACCTGCATGTCTTTGGACTGTGGGGGAAACCGGAGCACCCGGAGGAAACCCACGCAGACACGGGGAGAACATGCAAACTCCACACAGAAAGGCCCTCACTGGCCACGGGGCTCGAACCCGGACCTTCTTGCTGTGAGACGACAGTGCTAACCACTACACCACCGTGCCGCCCGCTGTATAATCTCATTATTATGAAATTGAATGAAGCAAGAAGGGTCTGGGTTTGCGGCCAGCGAGGGCCTTTCTGTGTGGAGTTTGCATGTTGTCCCCGTGTCTGTATGGGTTTCCTCTGGGTGCTCTGGTTTCCTCTACAGTCCAAAGACATGCAGGTTAGGATAATTGCCGGCTCTAAATTGACCGTGAGTGTGAATGGTTGTTTGTCTCTATGTGTCAGGTCTGCGATAGATAACATGGCGACTTGTCCAGGGTGTACCCCGCCCCACCCCGCCTCTCGCCCATAGTCAGCCGCGACCCGCGACCCTGTAGAACAGGATAACCGGCTACAGATAATGGATGGATGGATGGAAGTTATGATTATGAGAAATTAAGTCATAAGTATGAGACTCATTATCATGAGACACCAATTCATAATTTTGAGACAGGCCTCGTTGGTCATGTTATTATTAATGTCATGCTGCATCCCAGGCACACTGATATGAGTTTCAAGCGTTTGCATGTTTCTGATTCAGTCTGATCGAGAACTTGTTGCATTCATTTCAGGGAAACTGAAACAACACCGCCGCTGTGCGAAAGTAAATATACCCCGGTGAGTTGGCTCAGAGTGCCAGCTGGAAATAAATAAATAAATAAATAAAGAGCAGAAAGGTATATTTAAAACAAATTCAAAACAAGTAAGGGTGAGATGACAGAGGGGTTTTAACTTTTGGCACCCCCCCCTTCCCCCTCCCGGAGAGATGCTCGCAGCCTCCCCAGCACCGTCCCCTTGGAGACTGCACGAGCAACACGTGATGCAGCGCTTATCAGCTTTAGGGAGCAGCGCTGCTTCGGAACGCGTGTGGAAGAAGACGGAGGGCAAGAAAAAGAGCAGAAAGTGACTTTTTTTCACTTCGTCTTCGACGGATTTTGTTGTTTTTGAGCGCCTGAGGACGAAAGGAGTGCTCCGGGGTTAGTCGACGAACTTTGCACATCCTCTAAAAACGCCATTTTGGGCGCTCGTCGTTCTCTCCGGAACGAGTTTGCATTGCAGTGGGAGGTTTTCTCTCTCTCTCTCTCTCTCTCTTTCGTTCTGCCTCTAAAGTCCATCATCTGCTTTTCACCATCATACCATCCGACCCTCCCGGAGCGCAGCAGGCTGGCCGGTCGGACCCACTGCACCGTGAGTGTTTCACAACTTTCACCAACTTTTTCTTTTACTTTTCTTTTTCATCTCGACGCCTCGTGCGCTTTTGCCTTTACGCTTTGCGCATGTCTGTGTGGACTTTTTCTTTTCTTTCTGTTTTGCATGAGAGTGGCCTTGGGTTTTAAAGGACCGAGGGTTTGGATGGACGGGAAAGAAAGAGAGAGAGAGAGAGAGATCGCCAGGATGATGTTGAGAGTGTGAGTGAGTGAGTGAGTGAGTGTTTTTTTCCTCTCTTCCTTCTCTTCCTGCTTTCTCTCTCTCTCTCTCTCTCTCTCTCTCTCCTCCGAAAGCGTGCAGGAATGCACTGCGCTCGTGCAACTTTGTTTCTCTTTTTGCTACCTGTGTGTGTGTGAAGTCGCCGCCTCACCTGGCTGATACACACGGAAATGAGACCTAGTTTCTAACAGGGTGGGTTTTGGTTTGTTGTTTGGGTTTTTTTTTTTTTGAGCGACTTTTCTTTGGGCTCGGGCTTTATTATGGCGTTAAAAGTTAATGATCCGTCGAGCATCTGATCTCAGTTCCATCTCCGGACTTTGCTCGGTGGGGGGTGGAGGGGTAGGGGCTGCTGCTGCTCTACACGGTTTGACCTTGCCAGGACATTCACTCACTCACTCACTCACTCTCCGACAATCGCTTGATTTTGTTTATTTCTTTTCTTTTCTTTTCTTTTGTTTGTTCCTCCGCTTTTGTATTTTGTTCCGTGCAGAGATATATTTATACCCAGCCGGTCCACTCCTCCTGTTACTGGTTCATGGACTGGGAACGTGTTGAGTTTGAAAGAGGAAGTTGCTCGTGCGTTTCAGAAAAGAGAATTAGGAAACATTTCGAACGCTTTCAACTCAGAACTTAGTTGAAACTCAGCTCAGAACGATTCAACCTACATTTGAACCCGGGTCAAAAATATTAACCTGGGTCATCATTTCTAACCGAGGTTTAAAGAAAACATCGAGCGTTTGTTAGTTTGTTTATTTTTAAACCGGATTCGAACTCGGAATCTCCTGAACCGTCATCCAACACCTTAACCACTGGACCACGGTGTGCTATGACGTCAGTGCGCAGTTTAGCCCACCTATATGACATCCTAACCTAAAACTAGAGTAAGTTTTTTTGTTTTGTTTTTTATTTTATTATGAACAACTAACCCAGGTTGAAAAATTCCACCTGGCCAAGTTTTTAGCGTTGTATGTTTTGTGTGTGAGAGATCCGCCTGTCTGGTTCCTCTTTGGAGAACCAGAAATGTGCACATCCGCATGAACTGCCTGCTCACATGTTCACATTCCATGACAGAAGAGCCCTGAAGATGCATCATCCCTGACTCACACCCCTGTCTGTTCGGCTCGCTTTATCGTCCAGGTAACACGACAACGACTGAACCCATCTCGAGTTGAGTCTTTAAAGAAAAACTCAACCCGGAAACACATCCACACTCCAGCTCTAGATTTATGTCCCGTATTCGTTTCTTTCGCAATCCTGGGCCGAATTTGCTTTTAGGGATCGACTGATGATTGATATTTTTTTTGCTCACTGATTATTCGTGATATCCTACACCGATATTCATTCATCGTAAATTTGATGAGCATAACTGGAAAATGATATGAAGTGTATAAACGGTGCGGAACTCGTGACCGTCTTCATCTCAAAGTGCGTGTGAGTGAAATTGTGCTTTTTGTCGTCTGTATTGATCAACCTCTGATGACGTTCTGACAGTTCCTCTTACTAACAAACACCAAAACCACATTTTTAGTTATTTATTTGGGGTGGCACGGTGGTGTAGTGGTTAGCACTGTTGCCTCACTGTTCCATGTGGAGTTTGCATGTTCTCGTGTCCGCGTGGGTTTCCTCCGGGTGCTCCGGTTTCCCCCACAGTCCAAAGACATGCAGGTTAGGTTAATTGGTGACTAAATTAGCCGTAGGTGTGAATAGTTGTTTGTCTCTATGTGTCAGCCCTGTGATGATCTGGCGACTTGTCCAGGGTGTACCCTGCCTCTCGCCCGTAGTCAGCTGGGATAGGCTTCAGCTTGCCCGTGACCCTGTAGAACAGGATAAGCAGCTATGGATGGGTTTGTTTGTGGTCCACATTTTGTAGAAATCCATTCACGCCACCCATGGGCGGGACATTAACCCATACTTGAGAAGTGTGGGTGTTTTTTTTTTAGCATGGTTGCATCAAATGTGCGCATCCATACCAAAAAAAAAAGTTCAAGTGCCAATTCTGATAATTAATAATAAAAAAAAGAAAGGTGAACTATCGACTCCGATTATCATTCAACCCTTAATTTCCTTGGTTGAGTTTTGTATTGTTTTTTGGAAGTGATGTCACAGGGTGGTATTGTAGTGTAGTTACAATCGAGAGACTTGGTGCTGCTTGAGAAGACGTGTGATGTGATGATATGATGATGCTTTGGTGTACGGATAAGGAGGTGAGAGAGCGGGACAGACTCATATGGCTAAAGCTCCGCCGCATTTCTTTGTTTGTGTACAACCCCGATTCCAAAAAAGTTGGGACAAAGTACAAATTGTAAATAAAAACGGAATGCAATGATGTGGAAGTTTCAAAATTCCATATTTTATTCAGAATAGAACATAGATGACATATCAAATGTTTAAACTGAGAAAATGTATCATTTAAAGAGAAAAATTAGGTGATTTTAAATTTCATGACAGCAACACATCTCAAAAAAGTTGGGACAAGGCCATGTTTCCCACTGTGAGACATCCCCTTTTCTCTTTACAACAGTCTGTAAACGTCTGGGGACTGAGGAGACAAGTTGCTCAAGTTTAGGGATAGGAATGTTAACCCATTCTTGTCTAATGTAGGATTCTAGTTGCTCAACTGTCTTAGGTCTTTTTTTGTCGTATCTTCCGTTTTATGATGCGCCAAATGTTTTCTATGGGTGAAAGATCTGGACTGCAGGCTGGCCAGTTCAGTACCCGGACCCTTCTTCTACGCAGCCATGATGCTGTAATTGATGCAGTATGTGGTTTGGCATTGTCATGTTGGAAAATGCAAGGTCTTCCCTGAAAGAGACGTCGTCTGGATGGGAGCATATGTTGCTCTAGAACCTGGATATACCTTTCAGCACTGATGGTGTCTTTCCAGATGTGTAAGCTGCCCATGCCACACGCACTAATGCAACCCCATACCATCAGAGATGCAGGCTTCTGAACTGAGTGCTGATAACAACTCGGGTCGTCCTTCTCCTTTTTAGTCCGAATGACACGGCGTCCCTGATTTCCATAAAGAACTTCACATTTTGATTCGTCTGACCACAGAACAGTTTTCCACTTTGCCACAGTCCATTTTAAACGAGCCTTGGCCCAGAGAAGACGTCTGCGCTTCTGGATCATGTTTAGATACGGCTTCTTCTTTGAACTATAGAGTTTTAGCTGGCAACGGCGGATGGCACGGTGAATTGTGTTCACAGATAATGTTCTCTGGAAATATTCCTGAGCCCATTTTGTGATTTCCAATACAGAAGCATGCCTGTATGTGATGCAGTGCCGTCTAAGGGCCCGAAGATCACGGGCACCCAGTATGGTTTTCCGGCCTTGACCCTTACGCACAGAGATTCTTCCAGATTCTCTTAATCTTTTGATGATATTATGCACTGTAGATGATGATATGTTCAAACTCTTTGCAATTTTACACTGTCGAACTCCTTTCTGATATTGCTCCACTATTTGTCGGCGCAGAATTAGGGGGATTGGTGATCCTCTTCCCATCTTTACTTCTGAGAGCCGCTGCCACTCCAAGATGCTCTTTTTATACCCAGTCATGTTAATGACCTATTGCCGATTGACCTAATGAGTTGCAATTTGGTCCTCCAGCTGTTCCCTTTTTGTACCTTTAACTTTTCCAGCCTCTTATTGCCCCTGTCCCAACTTTTTTGAGATGTGTTGCTGTCATGAAATTTCAAATGAGCCAATATTTGGTATGAAATTTCAAAATGTCTCACTTTCGACATTTGATATGTTGTCTGTGTTCTATTGTGAATACAATATCAGTTTTTGAGATTTGTAAATTATTGCATTCCGTTTTTATTTACAATTTGTACTTTGTCCCAACTTTTTTGGAATCGGGGTTGTAGGTAATGGATGAAGTGAGGGCAAAGTCACACTGCACCACTATGAGGAGGTAGAACGAGGTAGCATTGTGGGTAACGGAAGAAACCTTGAAGCAGAGTTAATCATAATATAAATCACAGTTTGCACAGTGATAGATCAGATATCTCTGATAAATATTGGCATCCAAGTGGATTCATGTTGGACTTTTTTTTTCTTTAATACAGGATTTAAAGTTGATTAATCGTCTTGATTTAGCTCATAAATACGTCTATTAGTTTAGTAGGTTCGAAAATGGAATTTGAAACCACTGGGTTTGCTTAAATTTGATCAAGTTGTACTATTAGTTTTAAATTTCGGCTTAGGGTCCGCGTTACGAAAGCATCTAGATAGCATGAACCCTGAATTGAAAAACGTATGGTTTGCAGCTTTAATAAACTGAACAATTTGATCAAACAATTCGAAGGTCGCTTTGCATCAGAAATAAAGCTCTGTTTTTATTATTCCCTTCATACGACAAGCTGCAGTATGAGTACACTGTACAGACACTGACTTGTTGCACAGCATTGTTGGATTTCCTGCTTTCACACATGGCTGCTCAACTCTTAAAATGGTGTATACAGTGTCTAGGATGTAGTTTTATTCATCCTGCTGGTCTTACAGGATTTCTAACCCCTGATGGAGGAGGTGATACGGATAAAGCACCGTATTTTGCATAATTACTAGTCTGACAGGCGAAACCAGTGCATGGAGGAGTCTCGAGAATCTCATTTACGGCTCCGTTGAGACGACAGCCTCAGATGAAGTGCACAGGAAGCTCTTGTTTTAGTGAGTTTAGTTGGAGTTGGAGAGAAAAAACAAAACAAAACAGGCTGGTGATGGAAGAAGAGTTTATCGCGGCTGTAATGTGATAACAGGAACTAACTTGTCTCATAGACATCTCATTCCAGGAGGTTATACTGTATGTGGATAAAAGAATGATGTCAGGTTACATCACACCACCTCGTCATTGATTGATTGATTGATTAATTATTTTCCTGTAACAGAGATTAGATAAATGCTGAATCCATCCAGACTTAATGTGATCTCTGAATGTGAAATGGTTATAGTGGGAATGCTGGTGATGCATGCATTGATGATGATGATGATGATGTAATAATGATGTTTGGAGATGCACTGGGTCCTATGATGTCCGTTACAGGACTGTTTCAGTATCATGATATGATATGATATGATACTATAACCTGTCGAAAAGGTGCCGTGATCGAGATTTATTTTCCCCAATACAGCTCCACGTCCAATCGAGGAACCACCCAGTTGTTGCTCCTTTTGTTCAGAACGTTTCCTGTGGCGTCATTGATAAGTCTCAAAGTGTAAACGAGGACTCTTGGCAGTTTGAAGCAGTGTTCTAGTCGAGTCCAAGAACAAGACTCCAACCGCACCATGTGACGGTGGCTGTTTTTGCACCATTAACGTTAGTTTGTTCCTGAACATGGCGTATGAACAGGTGAATGTGCTTCTCTTTATCAGGGAGTGTGACGTATTCTGTCAGAGATGGTTGTGAGACGGATGGAAGTGCAGAAGGTGTGTTTATTAATACAAGTGAAGACGGTAAACAATCCACAGGCAAAATCATAAAACGGTGAAACAGGCGATAGGTCGAGCGAGGCACAAACAGGCTATCGTAGACTCGGCAGAATCAAAGACGAGAAACAGGAAATCAGGGAACGAAACAAGGCTCGGTAATGTGTCAGCAATGCAACTCAATACTTCGCAAAGTAAGCGTGTTTTCACAGTTTTTATACAGGCGCGCTGATTGCGCCTTAATCCTGTGCAGGTACCAGTCATTTACGGCGTGTGCGCAAGAGTCCGCTTGGCGTGTGAGAGTCTAAATGATGCACGCGCCGAGGCACGCAGGTGTGACACTTTTGCACAAAATTTGTACAAAATGAATGCAGATATACAGTGGGGCAAAAAAGTATTTAGTCAGTCACCAATTGTGCAAGTTCTCCCACTTAAAAAGATGAGAGAGGCCTGTAATTTTCATCATAGGTACACTTCAACTATGAGAGACAAAATGAGGAAAAAAAATCCAGAAAATCACATTGTCTGATTTTTAAAGAATTTATTTGCAAATTATGGTGGAAAATAAGTATTTGGTCAATAACAAAAGTTCATCTCAATACTTTGTTATATACCCTTTGTTGGCAATGACAGAGGCCAAACGTTTTCTGTAAGTCTTCACAAGGTTTTCACACACTGTTGCTGGTATTTTGGCCCATTCCTCCATGCAGATCTCCTCTAGAGCAGTGATGTTTTGGGGCTGTCGCTGGGCAACACGGACTTTCAACTCCCTCCAAAGATTTTCTATGGGGTTGAGATCTGGAGACTGGCTAGGCCACTCCAGGACCTTGAAATGCTTCTTACGAAGCCACTCCTTCGTTGCCCGGGCGGTGTGTTTGGGATCATTGTCATGCTGAAAGACCCAGCCACGTTTCATCTTCAATGCCCTTGCTGATGGAAGGAGGTTTTCACTCAAAATCTCACGATACATGGCCCCATTCATTCTTTCCTTTACACGGATCAGTCGTCCTGGTCCCTTTGCAGAAAAACAGCCCCAAAGCATGATGTTTCCACCCCCATGCTTCACAGTAGGTATGGTGTTCTTTGGATGCAACTCAGCATTCTTTCTCCTCCAAACACGACAAGTTGAGTTTTTACCAAAAAGTTCTATTTTAGTTTCATCTGACCATATGACATTCTCCCAATCCTCTTCTGGATCATCCAAATGCTCTCTAGCAAACTTCAGACGGGCCTGGACATGTACTGTACTGGCTTAAGCAGGGGGACACGTCTGGCACTGCAGGATTTGAGTCCCTGGCGGCATAGTGTGTTACTGATGGTAGCCCTTGTTACTTTGGTCCCAGCTCTCTGCAGGTCATTCACTAGGTCCCCCTGTGTGGTTCTGGGATTTTTGCTTACTGTTCTTATGATCATTTTGACCCCACGGGGTGAGATCTTGCGTGGAGCCCCAGATCAAGGGAGATTGTCAGTGGTCTTGTATGTCTTCCATTTTCTAATAATTGCTCCCACAGTTGATTTCTTCACACCAAGCTGCTTACCTATTGCAGATTCAGTCTTCCCAGCCTGGCGCAGGTCTACAATTTTGTTTCTGGTGTCCTTTGACAGCTCTTTGGTCTTGGCCATAGTGGAGTTTGGAGCGTGACTGTTTGAGGTTGTGGACAGGTGTCTTTTATACTGATAACGAGTTCAAACAGGTGCCATTAATACAGGTAACGAGTGGAGGACAGAGGAGCCTCTTAAAGAAGAAGTTACAGGTCTGTGAAAGCCAGAAATCTTGCTTGTTTGTAGGTGACCAAATACTTATTTTACCGAGGAATTTGGCAATTAATTCATTAAAAATCAGACAATGTGATTTCCTGGATTCTTTCCTCCCATTCTGTCTCTCATAGTTGAAATGTACCTATGATGAAAATTACAGGCCTCTCTCATCTTTTTAAGTGGGAGAACTTGCACAATTGGTGGCTGACTAAATACTTTTTTGCCCCACTCTATATATATCTTATGCCAAATTATTATGGCATGTTACAAAAAATAAAGAAAAAAATCAGAGTCCTCATCTCCCATTTACGAGTCCGAATGCAGTTAATGCACGAGTCCGAGTCATCAGTGCTCAAGTCCAAGTCGAGTCACGAGTCCTTAAAATTAGGGCACGAGTCGGACTTGAGTACTACAAGCCTGGTTTGAAGCATGCATTCTATGCGACGTGGCCTGCCTCAGCGTCTCGGATTAAAAGTTCTCGGTGTGTTTTGAGGCGTCAATCCTGTGCCGTCGTCCAGAACAGTTCCCGCCTCCGTCCTGCCGTCTGTGGTCATCATCAAGTCGAGTCAAGTCACTTTATTTCTCCGGCGCGTTTAAAAACAACAGGAGTTGACCCAAAGCGCTTGACAGTCGAGACAAATGTAATTCAATACATGATAGACATGAATATGAAGACTAGAAGGAGAGAAATAATGAGGCAAGAATAACCAAATAGAATCTTGATAATGAATTTGTAAGATCGATCATAAAATCAAAAGTGGATATAAAATCATAAAGTTTATGTGCAGTGTGGAAAAAAAAAATCCAAAGCCCATATAATTACACTTCCAGCACCATGAAGAAGACTGGTGAAGATGTATATACTGTCGGGTCAGCTTGCAGTCAGCCATTCGTGGGAATCAAACCAACAACCTTTTGGTCCTAAAACTGTTTCTGTAACCATTGGGCCACAAAATTGCTCCAGGATTAAACCAAATCAGAACTATTTACTCAAACATTCCGGTTATCCATATCATTCTGACCTGTATCCGGAATTTCTTTTTAAATATTCCGTTCAGTTTGTGTACGGAAAACAGTTTGGTGCGCCACTGTGGTAAATCTCATTTTACACTGATACAAAATGAAAGTTAGCGTTTCCTGCGAGTGCGGCATAGCACGAGGAACAGTCTGAAAAGAACGTACTGCAACGGGAGAGAACAAGCTGTGGGCTGGGAATTAGCAGTGTGTGAAACTGAAAGGAAAAGTTCAAAAGTATTCACGTGAACAGTCCGTTCCAGTCACGTTATCGATGATATATATATATATATACAGTAGAAATAACAAAATACTCTCGTAATTCTTACAATGTATTGAACCATAGTCTTGCAAAACAGTCATTAAAAAATGTCAAATCTTTTCTACAGAAATGCAGGGTTTTTTCTAGAAAAATTTAGTATGAGGGCGCTCAGCATGGCGAGGGAGCGAAGCGGGGGGGGAGATGGTGCCGGTTGTCCCCCCCTGCCGTGCAAAGCCTTTGAAAAATGCTCCAATGGGACATTCTGAGGCTATCTGAGAGGGAAATTGTAACAAATTGTCTGTCAACATTGAAAAAGAAAGAAGTAATCTTCTTCTGCCCCGGACAGTCTTTGGCTTTCTTCCGCTTCATGCCGCGGGATGACATCTTTAAATGCCCAAGTGTCAACAAAAACAACTCGCGAACTACTTCTGTCAAAAGCTCCCATGCCGGTGGGTGAAAGGTCATTCAGTCTCGAGAAATCTCGCTCTACAAGTCAGCTGACCTTGTATGTAACCCATGTCAAATCTCGCGAGAGCAGCCGCGACAAGTAAACAACTAAACAACATGGCGCCTCAGTCTGGAAAACGCCAATTCGGATTGTTTTTGCACCGTCTGGCGGTGTATCTACTATGATTGGAATATTTTTGGAGCAATTATAACGCATTTGATGATCAGACACATTGTCACGTAGTGTTGCTGGGATGTTTTCATGGAGTCGGTAAGGGGGCGCACGCCGAGAGTAAGAGGGCGCAGCGCCCCTGTTCCCCCGTTCAGACGAAAGCCTGGAAATGTAAAAAGTCCTGCCGTGTCCGAAATCGCTCCCTACTCACTATATAGGGCACTATATAGTGAGGACGCCATTTTGTAGCGCTGCCCGAAAAGATTATTTACACCCTAGCCTATATAGTGCACTCAAAGTATCCCACAGTGCATCACGAAAAGCAGTGTACAATAATGGTCACTAACCAAGGCAATATATCCCATCATGCATTGCGGTCGCGCTGAAAGAAATCAAATTAAAAGTCTCAAATGTGATTTAATAAAAGGCAGCGGCAAAGAAGAAAGTATTCAGCCTTGATTTAAAAAGAACTGAAAGATGCAGGAACTTTGTATCGATTAATGTTGGAAATGCGCTCAGTATAATATGGCTTTGCATATTTATTATTTTGAAAACCCACCAGACTGTTCTGGCACGTTTTAATTGTGCGACAGTAATGACGTGCGACGGACTAGTGTCCGAAAGCGGGTTTTTTAAATTTTTTCTTCATTTAACCAATGAGCTCACTATGTAGTCCTCTATATAGTAATTCCCTATGTAGTGAGTAGGGAGTAGTGAACAAGTGAGCAGAGCAGGAGTCTCAAGCGAGGGATCCTGAGAGTGAAAAAATGATGTCATGATACCATGAACAGTGTATCCTCATCAGCTGTCCTGTTTGGTAAGAGACGACTTCTATTTTTTAATCTTGTGAACAAAATAGCAGCACTTTATTAAAAAAAAAAACCTTCTAAACCCTCCTTGATGTGATCTAGTTAAAAAAATTGGCCTCTTTTTTTTTTTTTAAAGACCAGAACAACTTGTGCTTCTTGGATGTGCTTGAAGGCTGTGATTCATCCAAAAAATCCAGAAACACTCCAAGTCCAGCTTGCAATAAAATATTTAGGGCTGTTAATAAAAAAAAGAGCTCATTTTCTTTATGGGACGTTTTACAGAGATGGATGATTTGACAAAAATATCATATAGTGGTACTATGATTTCGAAAATTCGTTTCATGATAGGTTTCAATAAAACAAAAAGCAAAAAAAAAACCAAGTGTTGCATTTAAAAAAAAAAAAGTTATTTGTCAATTATGTTTTATTCAACATTTCCAGACAATACTTGATATTCCATCAGTGTATCAGCCTCACCAAGCAACTATCGTGATAATAAAATAACTAAGTGTCCGGATTACTCTGAACGTAAGCCTGATCATTGGAGTAAGTGTAAGCCAGTAACTGCTAGAACCACAAATTTGTTCCTGCTCGAGGAAGTTCAGACGCAGGAGCGGATGGAGAGGTGGCGATCGGTTGGTTATGTCCATGCCTTCGCTGCTAGTGATGGGTGATCCTTTGAACGAGTGAGAGGTGGGCATCCTGTTTCACTCCTGTGCTATTTTTAACCCATCTATTTTAGATAAGATTATGTTCCCTTGGCCTCGTAGAGCGTTGGAGAGCTGGTTAGGTGCTGGGTGTAGACTGATTTTACTCCACCTGTGTGTAGATACTAATACTGATCTCCTAATTCTCATCGCATACGTACGATAATATGGTGGTCCCGTATGTTTCACCGAATCCAAAAATGCAAGCCATACAAAGGCTTACTTGACTTGGTGAACTGTGAGGTAACGCTGTTGGGAAAGAAAACGCAGTAAAGCAGAATCGGTTGAGTCAGACGCAGTAAGATGGGAGAAGGATAACAGGAAATGAAGCTGTGTGTAAATGAAGGAAGTAGAAAACGCAGTAAGCTATTTCTGAAGGCATGCTCAGTCTGTGAGCATCGGTAGTGGCTAATGCTGCAACTTGTAATTCCCCATCCACAACCAGTAAGAACCACCAAAAACTTGCAATTTGAACTCGTCAATTTGGGGATAATCTTCTCAACCACCGGTTTCTTTGACCTTTACAGCGCCTTGCAAAAGTATTCATACCCCTTGAACTTTTTCACATTTTTCCACCTTGCAACCACGAACTTAAAAGTTTTTTTATTGAGATTTTATGTGATAGACCAACACAGAGTAGCACATAATTGTGAAGTGAAGCGAAAATGATAAATGGTCTTCAAAATTTTCAACAAATAAAAATCTGAAAAATGTGATGTGCATTAGTATTCAGCCCCCCTGCGTCAATACTTTGTAGAGCCACCTTTTGCTGCAGTTACAGCTGCAAGTCTTTTGCGGTATGTCTCTACCAGCTTTGCACATCTAGACACTGAAATTTTTGCCCATTCTTCTTTGCAAAATAGCTCAAGCTCAGCCAGATTGGATGGAGAGCGTCTGTGAACAGCAATTTTCAAGTCTTGCTACAGATGCTCAATGGGATTTCGGTCTGGACTTTGACTGGGCCATTCTAACACATGAATATTCTTTGATCTAAACCAGTGATTCTCAAACTGTGGTACGCGTACCACTAGTGGTACGCGGGCTCCGTTCTAGTGGTACGCCAAAGAATCACTTAATTAAATATAAATAAAATGTAAAAAATAAAATAAAACATGAAATACTATCCATAATATCCGAATGGATGAAAATATCTTATCAACTGATGACAAGAAAATGAAAGGAGATACAAATTAAGTTAATAATTTTAAAAAGTTTGCAAGTGCTTCTGGGTAGCCATACGTAGCATACGTACGCATTCCCGCCGGTTCCGCTGACAGACGGTTATCCGCCATTGGTAGACTAGGCTGTGATGGGAAAAGGTAGAGGTGGCTTTGCTAATTATGACGAGTAGGACAAAATTACTGTCGTGGCTTAAATCCGCGAATGGGAGCGTGGATCAGGAGAGAGGGAGAACTGAAGAGGACGTGTGTGAGCCGAGCGCGGATGCTAACGACAGTGGCAAAACCAGCCCCAGAACTGCTAGCAAACGGCAGAAACCAGTAAGGAGGAAGTATGACGAAAAATACATAAAACTGGGATTCATTTGGAGCGGGACAGAGGAGCTGCCCAGGCCGCAGTGCGTTGTATGCGGCGACGTTCTGAGCAATGAGTCCATGAAACCATCGCATCTCAAACGGCATCTTACAACCAAAACACACAGCACTAAAGGACAAACCAATGGATTTTTTTTTATGAAAACGTGATGAACTGAAGCAGCCCAAGTCCACCATTCTGTCCTATGGTACACCTGTAGCCAAAGCACAGGAAGCTTCATATCGTGCCAGCCTCCTGATCGCCAGAGCCGGTAAGCCGCACACAATCGGGGAACTGCTGTGTTTCCCATTAGCCAAAGAGATGACACGTATCATGTGTGGAGAGAAAGCTGCCAGAGAGTTAAACTTGGTGCCGCTTTCAAATGACACCGTGTCAAGGAGAATAAACGACATGGCTGACGATGTTAAAAAGACACTGATTGAGCGCATTAAGAACAATAGATATTTTACCATACAGCTTGATGAGACTACAGATGTTGCAGATTTGGCCAATTTATTTGATTCATTATTTAAGTACAGTGTTTTATTTTCCTATATTTAAACACAGTGTTACTGTTCAAAGTACTGTGTGTAATGTTACAGTGGCCAACAATATTACATATACTTGTTAAATAAAACCTCCGCCTTGTTTTTAATGAATACTTAGGCCTACTACGCTACTGTATTTTAATGTTGGTCATTATGGTGGTACTTGGAGAGCCAAGTATTTTCTGAGGTGGTACTTGGTGAAAAAAGTTTGAGAACCACTGATCTAAACCATTCCATTGTAGCTCTGGCTGTATGTTTAGGGTCATTGTCTTGCTGGAAGGTGAATCTCCTTCCCAGTCTCAAGTCTTTTGCAGCCTCCAACAGGTTTTCTTCCAGGATTGCCCTGTATTTAGCTCCATCCATCTTCCCATCAACTCTGACCAGCTTCCCTGTCCCTGCTGAAGAAAAGCATCCCCATAGCATGATGCTGCCACCACCATGTTTCACAGTGGGGATGGTGTGTGCAGGGTGATGAGCAGTGTTAGTTTTCCACCACACATAGCGCTTTGCATTTAGGCCAAAAAGTTAAACTTTGGTCTCATCTGACCAAAGCACCTTCTTCCACATGTTTGCTGTGTCCCCTACATGGCTTCTTATGCCTGTCTTTCAACAATGGCTTTCTTCTTGCCACTCTTCCAAAAAGGCCAGATTTGTGGAGTGTACGACTTATAGTTGTCCCGTGCACAGATTCTCCCACCTGAGCTCTGGATTTCTGCAGCTCCTCCAGAGTGATCATGGGCCTCTTGGCTGCTTCTCCGACCAGTGCTCTCCTTGCTCGCTCTGTCAGTTTAGGTGGACGGCCATGTCTTGGTAGGTTTGCAGTTGTGTGCCATACTTTTTCCATTTTTGAATGATGGATTGAACAGTGCTTCTTGAGATGTTCAGAGCTTGGGATATTTTTTTATAACCTAACCCTGCTTTAAACTTCTCCAGAACTTTATCCCTGACCTGTCTGGTGAGTTCTTTGGTCTTCATGATGCTGTTTGTTCTTCAGTGTTCTCTAACAAACCACTGAGGCCTTTACAGAACAAGTGTCTTTATGCTGAGAGTAAATTACACACAGTAGGACTCAATTAACTAATTAGATGACTTCTGAAGGCAATTGATTGCACTGGATTGTATTTAGAGGTTTCAGAGTACAGGGGGCTGAATACTAATGCACACCACATTTTTCAGATTTTTATTTGTTTAAAATTTTGAAGACCATTTATCATTTTCGTTTCACTTCACAATTATGTGCTACTCTGTGTTGGTCTATCACATAAAATCTCAATAAAAAAAACTTTCAAGTTCGTGGTTGTAAGGTGGAAAAATGTGAAAAAGTTCAAGGGGTATGAATACTTTTGCAAGGCGCTGTACAGAGTGATAACAAATCAACATGGCCGCTCACACTGTGAACAGTATCAAGTCTCGTTTGTCTGCTGTTGAATGAGTTTATAGCAGGATTGGCTTTAGATTAGATATCAGTCCTTGGTGAAATCTATAACATTGATCATATTAACTCCTACATTGAGAAGTTATCGCTAACGTAACATGGCTAGCTTGTTGCTAACACTACCTGTAGTTCTCTATAGTAGAACAGATCCAGTATCTTCTCAGGCCTGTAACTGTAAAAGTGCCATTAAAATAGCTTTTTATGAGCTTTTCATTCATAGAGGTGTCCATGTTTTTTATTTATTTATCCCCCCTCCTCATGCATTTAAACACACCAAGCTGGGAAATGTTGTTCTTATTACAACTTGCAAATTACCACTTGGAAGGCACCAAGAATGAGCAGCATAAGTTTCTGCGTCAGACACTGAATGTTTTGCGTTTGCTGTATTGGCTCAAGGAAGAGCTCATCTCCAGCCAAGACCGAGGGAGGAGAAATCCTACAGCAAAGATCAAAATTACCACCTCATCATCCTATGAAAAGATTTCTCGATAAGATTTTCGCAAAATAAAACACTACACACTTTGTGTTTACAAATCAACAACCCTGATTCTTCGAACCTAAGATTTCAAACGGCGAATAAGTAGTAGTTCATCTTGGGTGTTTTTTTTTTTTTTCTTGCTGTTCCAGTCTCAATTCTGATTGTTGATTAATTTTCTATAACAGATTTGTTTTGGGGGGCGGCACGGTGGTGTAGTGGTTAGCGCTGTCGCATCACAGCAAGAAGGTTCTGGGTTCGAGCCCCGTGGCCGGCGAGGGCCTTTCTGTGTGGAGTTTGCATGTTCTCCCCGTGTCCGCGTGGGTTTCCTCCGGGTGCTCCGGTTTCCCCCACAGTCCAAAGACATGCAGGTTAGGTTAACTGGTGACTCTAAATTGAGCGTAGGTGTGAATGTGAGTGTGAATGGCTGTCTGTGTCTATTGCCGCTTTTCCACTACAAACGCGGCTGAGTTGGGCTGAGCCGTGCCGTGCTGAGTTGGGCTGAGTCGAGCTGAGCAGGGCTGTTGGAGTTGCATTTCGACTACAACCGCGCTGAACCGTGCTGGCTGGAAGTGGGTGGACACATTGGGTGGAGTTAGCGAAAGTGGGTGGACGTCAGGTGATGTCGTTAAGCAGCGCAAACAGTGACATCAGTGATCTTTTAAGCGGTAGTCTCACGACCCGAATAGTAAACAATAAACATGGAGTACATGGAGTCGTTAGTGTTGCTGGTCTTGGTGCTGTGGCTTGTTGTCACCGACAACGCGAACAGATACTGGCAAGAGCGTATAGATGAGGTGAGGCGCATAAGGCTTCAGAAATTCTCGTAATTTGTAATTCTTCTCCTTCCGGGTTTGCGGTTTACAGATCCCAGCGTGCTCGCGGGGCGTGTGTGGGCATGTGAGTACACTCCTCCCCACCAATCAGTGCACAGGGGAGTGTCTGCTCACGCCCCCAGCCTCACTCGGCTCGCTTTGGCTCGCTTCAGCCCCACTCCAAAACCGTGCGAGTTTTAGGGGCTAAGCAGGGCTGAAGCGAGCCGAGTCGTGCTGTTTTTTGGTAGTCAAAACGCGAGCCGTGTCGGGCTGAAGTGAGCTGAAGCGAGCTGAAGTGAGCTGAAAAAGGGTAGTGGAAAAGGGCCAAAAGTGTCAGCCCTGTGATGACCTGGCGACTTGTCCAGGGTGTACCCCGCCTTTCGCCCGTAGTCAGCTGGGATAGGCTCCAGCTTGCCTGTGACCCTGTAGAACAGGATAAAGCGGCTAGAGATGATGAGATTTGTTTTGGGGATATTTCCAAACCTTAAATGTAATCATACACGGATATAGTAGTGTTGTAGGACTTGAGATCGGTCTCAAGACCACTTTTTGAAGGTCTCGGGCTTGTCTTGGAATCAACCGCATTTTTACTCAGTCTTGGACGTAGCAGACTCAGGATTTTATTTCAAGACCGCAACCGTGGGCATTTCACTAAAAAGCCTGTGTACTGTCTGACTTATTTGTTAACATCGTTACTGTGATTGGATGTAAAATTTCCTGCTTCGAATGCAACCAATAACGTGACTCATTGCTAATTTTAAATGTTTCTTCCTGTTAACGGCTGCCACCCCTCCCCCACCCCCTTCACACATGCACACTGGTCTGGTTCTGGTCTTGACTCGGTCTCGCCCCGCCTTGCTTTGGTCTCGGTCTTGACTTGATCTCAAGCCCTCAAAGTCTTGGTCTTGTCTCGGTCTTGATACACTCTGGTCTTGGTCATGACTTGGTCTCGGTTTAGGTGGTCTTGACGACAACACTAGGATGTAGTCTGTCGTACACCATAAACTTTGTGATTGTTGATAAATTACTGATGTATATATTGCCTATGCAAGCATCTTCAACTTTTGGCTGTAACTAAATATCGAAGTATGACACTTCATGCTCCATTTGAACCAAAAGGGGTTAAAAAGGTGTTCTTTCCAGCGCAGTTATTTTTCACGTTGCCAGATTAGCCACAATTCTCCACGTCATCCAATCTGGCAACCATAAACTTGACTTGCCTTGCACTGTCTCCATTTCACATGACGGGCCTCGTTCATGAATAATTTTCCAAACTTGTGTAAAATGTTTTTGTAGGTCAAACCACCTTAAAAATTCCCTCCAGAAACCATTTACTAAGGTCTCGGTAACTCTAATTTTCTTCGTACTCACATACATGTGACCGAATGGCGACTGAACAGTAAAAGAGCGCCTCCTAAAAGGCAGCGAGCGCTAAATCATCGTTACTAAACCCAGTAACGCAGCTCAGCCATTGCAGCACATCAGCTAACGGTGGCACGGTGGTGTAGTGGTTTGCATGTTGTCTGCGTGGGTTTCCTCCGGGTGCTCCGGTTTTCCTCACAATCCAAAGACATGCGGTTAGGTTGACATGGGGTGGCCTTGGGCTGAGGTGCCCTTGAGCAAGGTACCTGACCTCTGACTGCTCCCCGGGCGCTCTGGTGCTGCTGCCCACTGCTCTGAGTGTGTGCGTGTGTTCACTGCTTCAGATGGGTTAAATGCAGAGGATGAATTTCACTGTGCTTGAAGTGTGCATGTGACAAATAAAGGCTTCTTCTTCTTCTTCTAACATTGACACATATGAATGTATCTGCTTTTGGTGGGGTGCCATTACTTTTACATCAAGTCTGTGTCTAAAGTTAATTGTCTTAATTTATGAAATATGAGTCTGAATGTTTCGGATCGGTTCCTTTAAAGTCGTTATGAAGGAAATTTTCATGGAAATCGTTTGTGCAATTGAGATAAATCAGCGATTTTTGCGAATGAATTTGTTTATCTCCAGTTTGATAAATATTTACGCAGTATGTTCACGTTAACATCAGCGTCCTTGCTAGCTAGACTGGAAAGTTCTTCTGCACTGGTATTGTGTTTGCAGCTTGTTATAACAAGAAGGATGGGAGGATCCATTTGGGATGATTACGGTTGTTCCAGGATGAATAAAATTGCTCTTCAGGACAATTTTCAGGAAGTTTCTAAAAACAGTTGTTTTCCTGTGAGGTTCGCAGGGCCTCCCTCGTGAGCTCGCTTGCTCTCTCTCTCTTTCTCTCTCTCTCCTCCCTCTCGCCCGAGCTCAGCTGCTGACTAAACGGTTTTGTCAGCTGGCAGCGGCTCTCCGTGTGTGGATCTATGATGGTTTTTAGGTCTCGAGAACAGACGGAGGATGCTGAAGACTCGTTTATCACACAGTTCACTAGTGTTGGCGTATTAAATTGTAGGATTTTGATTGTGTAAGACGCTAATGAAAAATCTCTGAAAAGATTGGCTACACTAATAAAGAAAAGATAAACGGTGCTGAGACTAATGGATGGATTTTGATCCAAGACATTTTACTCAAAAAGGACGGGATAAAAATATTTTCTGCTCAGAATTAGGACTGGGCCGTCTGATATTTTGATATTTTAGCAGGTATTATTGGAAGTTTTTATTATTTAATATTTTTACAACAATAATTCTGAGTGGGGCGGCACGGTGGTGTAGTGGTTAGCGCTGTCGCCTCACAGCAAGAAGGTCCTGGGTTCGAGCCCCGTGGCCAGCGAGGGCCTTTCTGTGCGGAGTTTGCATGTTCTCCCCGTGTCCGCGTGGGTTTCCTCCGGGTGCTCCGGTTTCCCCCACAGTCCAAAGACATGCAGGTTAGGTTAACTGGTGACTCTAAATTGACCGTAGGTGCGAATGTGAGTGTGAATGGTTGTCTGTGTCTATGTGTCAGCCCTGTGATGACCTGGCGACTTGTCCAGGGTGTACCCCGCCTTTCGCCCGTAGTCAGCTGGGATAGGCTCCAGCTTGCCTGCGACCCTGTAGAAGGATAAAGCGGCTACAGATAATGAGATGAGATGAGATGAATTCTGAGTGGAAGCAGTTGATTTGATTAAAATTTGGGAATAATATTGAAATGTAGTCATAGAATTTTTATTTTGCTCTATTTTTATTCATTTTATTATGAAACTTGGAGAGTAGCGAAGCATCACCAAAGAAACATTTATCAGGCTTCGTGCATGAGTTTAAAAAAAAATGTGGTATTTTTCTTCTTATAACTGCATAATTATTGGCATGGTTATTATTTCTGGGGAGGGGGGTGTTTCTTTCAAAGTTTTTATTTAACTTTTTTCTGGCTTTCACTGCTATTATTTATTGTTTTATTATTTGCCTATTCATCTTTTTTTTTGGGGGGGGGGGGGGTCGTCTGCTTCTTTTTGTATCACAGGAGCTTTATTTATTTATTTATTTATCCCTCCCTTCCTTTTCAGTATTAGTTCATATTTGTAGAGGTTACACCCGAACCCGAACTGTATCATCAAACTCAAAAGATTTCGCAATTCCTTTTAATGTAGCACGACTATACATCATGATCGATATATCGTATCATAGATATCATGATATATTATTTTTGTCACATCACCCAACCCTGCTAATCACCAATATTGTGGTCCGTCCTCAAAAGGGTAAAGTTGTTTGGCTTTTTTTTTTTTTTAATAACCGTACCCACGGCATCACATTCAGGATTTTCCAGTTGTAGTTCCTGAGTCCTGAATCGAACGCTCAAAGTTTTGTTGTGACACATCTTGAGTACTGTGTAGGCGTTCGTGTGAAATCACAAGCGCTAGCCCCGACCTGAGAAATCGCAGGTGTTTTCCGCCCGAAAGCACATGGTTGTTTAACTAATAATTAGTCATCAGCTGTGCATTTTTTGCAGATTGTTGAAGCCTGCTTCTAGGATTTGTTGAGCGCAGAGCAAGTGGAGAGGAAAAATGGAGGAGACAAAGGGAGGATAGCAGGCCTGCGGCAACTCCGAGAAACCTGTTCATCCTGAAGTGGCAGTCTGAGCTCTTGAGCCCTCCTACTAGCTCGCTTGAGGAAAAAAACGACACATACGGTGCTTCTTCATCGGGTCACCTACTGGTCAGCACTGCGCTCCTGTCAGTTTTAAAGTGCAGGAAACCACACAGAGAAGCTGATGACCTAATGTTAGCATCAAGCTTGTCACAAGGCTCGTTCACTCATAATTGCTGGATGAGACAGTGATGTTCGTTGTGTCAGTGGACATGGAGGAGGCGTTTTCAGTGCAGTGTCATGTATGTGGAAATAGTACGTTTGTATTACAGGGTTAAGCACAGTTCCTCCTCCTCCTTCTCAAGATGCTATCACATTTAGGTGTCTGCAGGTTTGTGCCATTGTATCAAGCCTACAGTATAGGACAGTGAATCATTCCCAGAATGCATGTGGGCTTTTTTTTTTGTGAGGAGAAATATAATAGAGAAGAGAAGCTTGGCCAGATCCTCCTCTGAGTCTCTGAGTGAGATGGGCAATGGGAACCAGATGTTTCTCTGCTTTGGCTCTCAGCTTCCAGCGAAGAGTCTGCCATCCTCCATTTCAGTGGTGCAATTAAAACACTTCAGACTTGTATTATTAGCCTGTCATAATTATTTCAGATTTCTTTCCAAAGGTCAGCACATTTAAAGGCTTATATTTAACCCCTGTTCCAAGCAGCCACTTGCAAGCTTGCTAATTTGCAGCAAAGAATGTTTGTTTAACACAGACCTAATACTATAATAATTAAAATACTTTATTTTTTTCGCAGTCCGGTTTCCATCAAATCCCGCGCTCTGATTGGCTGGCGAGCGGGTCCGTATCCTATGGTACAGACCCCAGTTACGGACTTCTGGTGACTCGCTCGTTCACAACAACAACAAACACAGTAGCAATTTTTGTCAACATTTATTTCCGCATTTCTCAGGAGAATAGCATTCATTTTACAGCACGGATAGCGATAACGACAGTGTTCACAGTGAAAGCGAGTTTTACTACCCTGAGGAAGAAGAAATAAAATAAAACATTTCAGGAGAAAGCTAAAAACCTGTAACTGTTGCTAACGCTGAGCAAAAACATGGCTGAATCCTGAATGACGCAGTTTTGTATAAATAGGGGACTACATAGGCGGCAAAATGTAGTTTTTTTCCTGCCATGGAAGTGCACTTGTATACCGAGGAGGAAGCAATTTGCATTACAGCCGTGAATGAGGATTCAAAATGGCGGCTCAGCTCAGTTTTCCCTTTCGGGCGCTCTCGTTTTGTGTTAGAATTTGGTAAAGAAAAATATATTATTTATCAGCTTAAGGTCGGTCCGTATGGTGAAATACCGTGACCTCGGCCTTGAATACTGACCTCAGCCCAGAGGGCCTCGGTCAGTACTTTCAAGACCTTGGTCACGGTATTTCACCATACGGACCTCCCAGCTGGTAAATAACACATATACGCACATATATGCACATATATGTATATGTGGCAGCAGGGGCGTGGTCAAGCGTCGGTCTGTGACCGGAGGGCGGAGTCAGGGAAGGTAAGTGGCAGAATCGCTACACCTGATGTCAGTTAACGTGTGTTTGTGTGTCTTCCCCAGTGACCGCGCCCTATATATGGAGAGAGAGAGCAGAGGAAGAGAGCTCTCTCCCCAACCAGACGACCTGTGTGTGTCTGTGCGTGCGTGCGTGGCTGGGAGAGTGTAAAAATCACTGAAAAGTGACAATAAAGAGGTTTTTGAACTCAGTTCTGGCCTGCCGTCCTTCTGTGCTCCACCCACCCGTCCCTTCGGGTAGTGGGGCAATGAACTGTTCCAGTGCCACCACATCGATGATTCCCTTGGCGTCGCGGTTGTCAGCCCTCAGCCACCGCCGGCAGGCGTCCCGGAGTTGCTGGCCAAACGCGAACAGCCGGCCGATCTCCTCCAGGCGCAGAGCACGGAAGCGCTGTCGATTTTGTTCTGGGGTGCGCCCCACATGCTGGAGGACGGCCCGGCGGAGGTCTGCGTAGACCAGCCGGCTGTCGGCGGGGAGCTGTAGTGCAGCCAGCTGCGCCTCGCCCGTTAGCAGGGGGAGGAGGCACGCCACGCGCTGTTCCACCAGCCAGCCCGAGGCCTCTGCTGCTTGTTCAAAGAGCGTGAGGAAGGCCTCAGGGTCGTTGTGTGGGCCCATCTTCGTTAGGGTGAGGTGGGGAGGGCCTGTGGAAGTGGTGGACCCTGCTGACACGAGGAGGTGCCGGAACGCCTGACGATCTTCCTGCTGCACCAGTACCAGGGCCTCGAACCTTTGCTCCTGCTCCTTCCAGAAGGCGACCAGCGCCTGGTGCTGGCTCTGCTGGGCCGTGGCGAGGGCGTGGACCAGGTCCACGAAGGGGGAGGACTCCATGGGGCTGTTCTTCTCCGTGCTCCGACTCCCGGGATTCGGCACCACTGTAGAAATTCGGACGGGTGGGTGGAGCACAGAAAGACGGCAGGCCAGAACTGAGTTCAAAAACCTCTTTATTGTCATTTTTCAGTGATTTTTACACTCTCCCAGCCACGCACGCATGCACGCACAGACACAGGTCGTCTGGTTGGGGAGAGAGCTCTCTTCCTCTGCTCTCTCTCTCCTTATATAGGGCGCGGTCACTGGGGAAGACACACAAACACACGTTAACTGACATCAGGTGTAGTGATTCTGCCACTTACCTTCCCTGACTCCGCCCTCCGGTCACAGACCGACGCTTGACCACGCCCCTGCTGCCACAATATATTATCCATTAATTAAGCACAAATGTTGTCAAACTGGTGGACGAGGGCCTTTTTCTGTGGCCACTTTTCTGCAATGGTTGATGTTTAAAGAACCTCTGCACTCAAAAATGCCATTTTTGAACATGTCTTGGATGCCACTTTCGGTTCATTCTAATAGAGATTGTTGTTTTGGTGACATTTGTTACGATACGATGTGGTAAATTCACTTTGGTCCATTCGGAATGGTAATTGCGTCCAGTATTTTGGGGTAAAACCTAATTAGCTTAAAAATATCTACCTGTTCTGCAACATGGAGAAGTATATGAAAAATGTCATGATGCTATGTATATTTGCTAAAACTCACATTACTGTTCAAAACACTGATTATTTCAGTACTTTTGAGGTAAAAGAGCTTGAAAATGTGGACTGTCTCTTCAGGAAAATACTCAGCGATGATCCACAGAACCTGCTTTCTTAGCTGTTTGGCTTGTAGCTCGTGTTGTGAAGAACACGAATGTGATTGTATTTTATTTGGACAGATTTGTCTACTGTGAAATAAATCCGTGAAAACATGACGAGGAAAATCAAAACTCGGATAGTGAAATCCCACACACAAAAATGTCAGCTAGTTTACTAGCGTTAGCTGGTCAGATAGCTAATTTAGCTGATGTTAGTGAAGAGCAACATCATGGTTGGTTATTTTGGTGTATTTTGATACGTTTGGCTGCTGTGAAATGAAAATGGATGCCTTGGAATACATGAAAAAACAACAACAACAACCAAGCTAGTTTCCTAGCATCACACTGGCCTGCTAACAGCTAATTTGAGTGATAAAATGATAGTTGTTATGGTTCTGTTGAAAGGGTTTAGGAAATGTTAAATACAATCTTTAGAGAAAATACCGGTAACAAGACTGTTATACTAACATCCAGTGTCTTAGCAGCACTGAGGCTAATTTTCTAGCAGCTAATTAGCAAGCTAGCTACATATGAAGGAGCTTTTCCAGTTGCATATTGATGATATAAATTTCTATAGTCTGCTTCTTTTTTTTTAAATGATGGTTAACATCTAGAGATATTCCTAGTAGAGATGGGAGATGTAATAAAAATATGTTGCAGAATATATTTGAAGAATTTCTGTGGTAAACAAGATGGAGGCTATCAGGATATGTACAGTAGCTTTGCTAACAAGCTACCAGGAAAACAGTTGCTTTGCAGTTAAAAATAAACCAAACCTTTCTGAAAATACAAATGTAATATTTTTATATTATTATGTCCTTATATATAAAGAGGAGAATCTTTTGTAAATCATCGAAATTTGTTTATTTCAAAGTAAAAAAATAAAGGGTTACCCACAATACCTCAGAGTACGGAAGCCGCGAGAGGCCCTTCATATAATCTTTTTTTTTTATTCACCTTGTTATCCCGAGATAACGACATAATTAATTCAGGATCTCGAGAAAACAACGCAACTAATTCGAGATCTCGAGAAAACAAAACCGTTATTCCGAGATAACGACATAATTAATTCAGGATGTCGAGAAAACAACACAACTAATTCGAGATCTCGAGAAAACAAAACAATTATTCCGTGATCTCGAGAAAACAAAACAATTATTTCATGATCTCGAGAAAACAGCTGAGATTTCTAGCAGAGCTGAGACGAAGCCGGGCCAGTCTTCTGCGGAGGTGCCGCAGACTAATTTTGAAATTATCCCTTATTAAAAGACTTAATACAATCTCTCCCTGTGTCAACCCCTGATCAAAATATTGCCTTATTAGGTGATCGATTATTCCAGACATTCTAATGACCAAAGTTGCGTCTATACAGAATGAGAAATAGCCCCAAAGTCAGTATCACAAGTCTCGTGGCGCACCTGAATGAACCATTTCTCATCTTTTTACTCGAGATCATGAAATAATTGTTTTGTTTTCTCGAGATCTCGAAATAACGGTTTTGTTTTCTCGAGATCTCGAATTAGTTGTGTTGTTTTCTCGAGATCCTGAATTAATTATGTCGTTATCTCGGAATAACGGTTTTGTTTTCTCGAGATCTCGAATTAGTTGTTGTTTTCTCGAGATCCTGAATTAATTATGTCGTTATCTCGGAATAATGGTTTTGTTTTCTCGAGATCTCGAATTAGTTGTGTTGTTTTCTCGAGATCCTGAATTAATTATGTCGTTATCTCGGAATAACGGTTTTGTTTTCTCGAGATCTCGAATTAGTTGTTGTTTTCTCGAGATCCTGAATTATGTCGTTATCTCGGAATAACAGTTTTGTTTTCTCGAGATCTCGAATTAGTTGTGTTGTTTTCTCGAGATCCTGAATTAATTATGTCGTTATCTCGGAATAACGGTTTTGTTTTCTCGAGATCTCGAATTAGTTGTTGTTTTCTCGAGATCCTGAATTAATTATGTCGTTATCTCGGAATAACAGTTTTGTTTTCTCGAGATCTCGAATTAGTTGTGTTGTTTTCTCGAGATCCTGAATTAATTATGTCGTTATCTCGGAATAACGGTTTTGTTTTCTCGAGATCTCGAATTAGTTGTTGTTTTCTCGAGATCCTGAATTAATTATGTCGTTATCTCGGAATAACAGTTTTGTTTTCTCGAGATCTCGAATTAGTTGTGTTGTTTTCTTGAGATCCTGAATTAATTATGCCGTTATCTCGGGATACCAAGGTGAATAAAAAAAGGATTATATGAAGGGCCTCTCTCGGCTTCCGTATCAGAGAAACGTATTGTGAGAGAATTTTTCACAATCTCAGTATTGTATTGTGGTATCATCCTGCACAAAAATGCATTATTACAGATTTTTTTTTTTTTTAAATGCATTGAATGTGACATATTCAACCGTTCAAAATGATTTGGAACGTGCTTGAATTTCAATCATTTAATATTTGAATATTCTCATCAATCCAATTGTGTTACTCTGCCTGTCTGTGTTCTTCATATTCCTGACTCATACATACAGTACGGTAGCTATTTGCGTGATTTATAACAGAAGCATGTCGTTCCACCTGTATTTCGGTATTTTTTTTGATGCGTCCACTTCACAGAATCTCAGTGCTTTTCTGTCACTCGTAACGCTAATGAATGTAGTGCTGAGCTACACAATCTGACATGTTTAGCATGAAGCAACGTATCCCTTTAACCTTATAGCTTCTTTTCAAGGAGGTCAATATCATTAGAGATAATGAACGAGCGTGCTTGGCAAAGAATGCTAATATGCAGCCCTCATTCCCAGGGGTACATCTGAGCTCAGCATCTTTTTTTTTTTTTTCCCTGCCGGCTTCTTTTTTTGTCTAAATGCCCAGTGGCAACGAAGACAATGGCCCAAAAACAGCGAGGTGAAAAGCCGATCGCTTCTGTCTCTCGCAACATGATACAGGAGAGTCCGTGTGCAGCTGGAGAATGGGGACTTCTCCATCCTTTCCTGGTTGTCATCTTTTGTTGCTTGCATCAGTATCCAGAGCTAAAGATAACAACGTTTTTATGTTTTGGGGGTTTTTTTTTGGACTTGCTCTTTCCTGAGAAATGGACACGTAAAAGAAATGAGTGATAAGAAGAGCAGGTGTGAGCCGTTCAGTGATCCGGTGACGACATCAAGCAGCACGCTGATTCATTTGTTGTCCTACATTTCTATTTACCTTCACAGCATATGTGCGGAAAGGATGACACTCAATCTGATAATTCATTAGAGTGGATCTGATGACATTTACACCTGCAGTTCATCTGTACGCCGTCACTGTTTATCTGCTGTGGTTTAAGTAGGAGTTATCTAGACCTCATGGTTTTTGAGTTATATTGTTGTGGTTGATTTTATTTATTTATTTATTTATTTATTTATTTATTTATTTTTTAATGGAAAAGAAGTGACCGATCATGATGGAGGAGGAGAAAGCATAGAAATGAGGCAAAGTTCAACGTTGCTGTTTCTCTGGCCCAGTTCAGCTCAGGGTTGCAGTAAATATTAACTCTCTTATCACAGGGCATAGGACATGCTCAGCTAGTCTGCATGGCAAGAGCAACATTCTCAGAGTTCGTTTGTATGTCGTCAAATTTGGTGTCATTCTGTGATCTTAAATGCACTTCTACAGACTCATCATTTTATTGGTCATCTTTAGGGTCTTTAGGGTAATAAAAGCAATCCACATTACAGATGATGGGGGGCGGGACTTCGCTGTTCACATCTATTAACATTTTCATTAAATAACATTGTGGAATGTGGGTTAATGGCTAAGTATAGTTTAATACATTGCTGTCCCTAGCACGTATTCCCTAACACGTCTCCTACAAGTGATATTGCATGTATTTATGTCTATGTAAGAAACGTTACTGTGTGTGTGTGTGTGTGTGTGTAGCTGAATCTCAAATGCTTTTCTAGTGAGCACAGAGTATACTCCGTAGTTCTGCAATAGCATTATAGTCATCTTTATTCTATCCACATTCACTGGATACGAGCAATCGTGCCCTCTGATTGGCTACTCTACTACGAGGCTATCAGCTCATATACCGTGAGTAGAGAAAAACAAAATGGCCACGCACATCAAGTCAGAAACAAACACTTTATCAAGTATTTAAAAGAAATAGCTAAAAGGATATAGTTTTGTTTCTTTTTGTTTGTTTGTTTGTTTGTTTGTTTGTTTTTTCCGCCCAGTATCTCCTGTTCCACACTCCAGCCCAGTCAGTGGCAGTAATGCACCTTTAAGTTGGTTTGCCAACCACGAAAAAAAAAAAAACTAAAGAAGAAAATGGTGGCGGCACGGTGGTGTAGTGGTTAGCGCTGTCGCCTCACAGCAAGAAGGTCCGGGTTCGAGCCCCGTGGCCGGCGAGGGCCTTTCTGTGTGGAGTTTGCATGTTCTCCCCGTGTCCGCGTGGGTTTCCTCCGGGTGCTCCGGTTTCCCCCACAGTCCAAAGACATGCAGGTTAGGTTAACTGGTGACTCTAAATTGACCGTAGGTGTGAATGGTTGTCTGTGTCTATGTGTCAGCCCTGTGATGACCTGGCGACTTGTCCAGGGTGTACCCCGCCTTTCACCCGTAGTCAGCTGGGATAGGCTCCAGCTTGCCTGCGACCCTGTAGAACAGGATAAAGCGGCTTGAGATAATGAGATGAGATTATTATTATTATAGCATTTTTCACAATTGCTTCTGTCATTTCGCCGGTTTGTTTACGTTCTAAGCGGAAATGATTTTGTCGAACACTTTTTGTATAAAGTTTTTAATTTATCGAATTTGCAAAAAATAAAAATGCTCCATTTCTCAAAATCCAGCGAATGTGGATAGAATAAAACAGTTATTCCACTCAATCTCGTCGTACATGGATTATAGCTCTATCAGCTCATGTACGACTCGATTTGGTGGAATAACTGTTAAATGTAGTGAGCGGATATAACGAATAGAAACTGAAAGGAGTTTCAGATTCGGCTTTTCTCTTTGGTCCATAATTATTTTTATTGATGGCATTAAAAATGATCTATGGAGTGAATAGAAAGCTGTTTAGGATATGGAATTTGTATTCACTATATAGTTATGATGGCATTATAATGACCGATGTAGTGAGTGTATATACAGTAGTGAAAGAATAGAAAGCGTTTTAAGATTTGGTGTTTTGTATTCAGTGCATTGTTCTTTGATAGCATTGTAATGATCTAGTGCATAGAAAGCCATTCCAGATTTGGCCTTTCTATTCATGACATAGTTCTATGACTGTATTATGTATGCATTATGCCCTATGTAGTGAGCATATATAGATAATAGAAAGCATTTCGATGTAAAAAGTTAGGTATTTGAAAGATGTTGAATAAAGTCTTGAATAAACACGTGGACTAAGAAGTGTAAAATCAGGTTAAATACCAGTGATACAAAAAGTAAATTATGAAATTATGCACTCATTAATATTCAGTATTTATCTACGGGGCGGCATGGTGGTGTACTGGTTAGCACTGCCGCCTCATAGCAAGAAGGTTCTGGGTTTGGCCGACAGGGGCCTTTCTGTGTGGAGCTTGCATGTTCTCCCCGTGTCCGTGTGGGTTTCCTCCGGTTTCCCCCACGGTCCAAAGGTGTGAGTATGTGTGCGCAGAAAGGAACTGGCCACCAGTTCTGGCCAAGTCAACTAAACATGGTTCGCCTCAAGTCCAGATTGGCTTCCGCAGTGATGACGAATCCATTTAGCTAATCTATTTAGCTCTTATCCAGAGTGACATACAGCATACCCAGAGCAGTCTGGGGAGCAGTTGGGGGTTAGGTGTCTTGCTCAAGGACACTTCAGCCAGTCCTGCTGGTCCAGGGAATCAAACCAGCAACCTTTTGATCCCAAAGCTGCTTCTCTAACCATTAAGCCATGGCTTCCCCGATTTGTGAACACTTGTGTGGGTGGTAGGTGCAAAAAGTAGCATCATTGTCCATTACTGCGACTATCCTCTAAAACCTTTCGACCTGTTGCAGCCAAGCATGGCAGCATAAACCGTGCACATGTGGGCGAGGTCAAGCCCTGCCGTGCTTCTACACACACACACACTAAACAGCACTAAAGTTATGAGAGCAAGATGTTCTCGTCGTATTTATTGTTTAACCAGTTAAAGGACTCATGCGGCTTGATATGAAGATCGTTTACTTTTAAATGAGCTATCATGATGTTTCTATTCTGTTTATCCAGATGGCATTGTGTGTAAAGTTTCACATTCGGCTTTCTTTCATAGAGCCGTGAAGGCTAGTAATGAGCGCCGCTCTTGCATCGTCAAATAATCAGTCACAATCCAGCTCTGTGTTAACTGTCTGAAGCTGTGTGTGTGTCGAATAAATTGCTCTAAATCTCATCAGCACACCCGAGAGGCCAAAGTGCACGAGATTAGGAATGTTTGAAACTTTAAAGATTTCCAACGGACTCTGGCCGCACACAGTGGCTGTGGAAAGCTGCTGCCATCTATCAGTGCTCCGAGCTGCCGAGATACGGGTGTCTGGAAGAGCTGCTTTTTATTTCACGTGATAACAATGGAAGGGAATGATGGGAATTAGCCACCAGTCCTAATGCAAACCAGAGAGCCTGTATGGCTGACTGTTACACTGAAGAACGAAGAACGGTTCCTTTTTTTTTTTAATATACAATGTGTGAGGGATGGCTAAAGAGTTCTCTCCAGGTATTAGGTGATTACACACACTCCTATAGGCCAGGAAGAGTCACCTGATCACCTTGGCTGAGTCGGTTACACAGCATCCGCCATAGTGACGAGTGGGCGGAGCTTCATTGGATTCACTGAATTGGACGGTTTGGGTCTATGTTAGTTTCTGATCAGCGACGTGGTGTGTACTTTGATCGAAAGCTGGATCTTCTCCAGAGTCGAGCCGGGAAGAGAAAGTCTGATTGATTTCTTCCTACCGTACTGTTGTGTGATTTGAGGTTCTCATCTCATCTCATCATCTCTAGCCGCTTTATCCTGTTCTACAGGGTCGCAGGCGAGCCGGAGCCTATCCCAGCTGACTACGGGCGAAAGGCGGGGTACACCCTGGACAAGTCGCCAGGTCATCACAGGGCTGACACATATGGCCCTTTTCCACTACCCTTTTTCAGCTCACTTCAGCTCGCTTCAGCTCACTTCAGCCCGACACGGCTCGCGTTTCGACTATCTAAGAACAGCATGACTCAGCTCGCTTCAGCCCTGCTCAGCCCCCAAAACTCGCACGGTTTTGGAGTGGGGCTGAAGCGAGCCAAATCGAGCTGAGTGAGGCTGGGGGCGTGAGGAGACACTCCCCTGTGCACTGATTGGTGAGGAGGAGTGTCCTCACACGCCCCGCGAGCACGCTGGGATCTGTAAACACCGTAAACCCGGAAGAAGAAGAATTACAAGAATTTCTGAAGCCTTATGCGCCTCGCCTCATCTATACGCTCTTGCCAGTATCTGTTGGCGTTGTCGGTGACAACAAGCCACAGCACCAAGACCAGCAACACTAACGACTCCATGTCCTCCATGTTTATTGTTTACTATCCGGGTCGTGAGACTACCGCTTAAAAGGTCACTGATGTCACTGTTTGCGCCGCCTAACGACATCACGTGACGTCCACCCACTTTCGCTAACTCCACCCAATGTGTCCACCCACTTCCAGCCAGCACGGTTCAGCGCGGTTGTAGTCGAAATGCAACCCCAACAGCCCCGCTCAGCTCGACTCAGCCCAACTCAGCACGGCACGGCTCAGCCCAACTCAGCCGCGTTGGTAGTGGAAAAGCGGCATTAGTGTCCTTATATGCACATGCTCAAATCAGCATCAGGTGTTTCCCATAATGACTGAGTCCTGTGAGCAGGTGCGGCTGCTCGAGTGTGCGAAGGCATGACAGTCATGCATCATCACAAAAACGCCTCATTTTCAGCGACAAAGCATCGCGAGCTGGAGTGTTAAGTTAATACACAAGTTATATGGCTAAAGGTTCCAGTTGGCATGTCATCCTCTGAGAATTGGCGCATGATTGATGCGATCGTTCCAAAAACATGGAGGCATTAATTTATCTCCAGTAGGATCCTGGTGAAGGTTGTATTGGATCTCTCGCAGGAACACTGGGCGTGTGGTGGGAATACAAGCCAGTCCAACACACACTCTCGCACACTCATTCACACCTAGAGGCAATTTAGAATCACCATGTCTCTTGCAAGCAAGAACCTGGAGGAAACCCAGACAGACAACTATATACAGTAGTAAAAGCTATTTGTGGATTCTTCATAAATGTTTTTTTTTTGTTTTGTTTTTTTAGTTTACTGTCTCGCTTAAGACGAGCTCTGGTGTACTGCCCTTATGTAATTTGTAATTATCTTCATCTGGTAGCTTATATGATTTACGGGACAGTTTAATAAGTTACTATTGCCCTTTAAAATGCCTTTTTTTCACAAAAGCAAAGCTCATAGTTTCGTCATCCGTCCATCCGTCCGTCCGTCTGTCTGTCTGTCTGTCTGTGTGCTTTATTTCTACATAGAGAGTCAGAAATGTTATATTGATGCTCTGTGTGTGTGAGAGAGAGACAGTTTCTAAATAGGATTGACAAAAGGTTTACCTCAGAGGATAAAGATAACAGTGAGATCGAGAGGCGGGGGAAGGGACGGGAGCGAGAAGTGAAATAAGAGCGACAGACAGAAATGCAGACTGTGAGAGGCGAGAGTGTGTGTGCAGATGAGTAGGAGGCTGTGAGTAGAGTGGAGACAGAGCAGAAACACAAACACACACACACACACACACACACACACACACACACACGCACGCAGTACTGCCAGACACACTTTCTGACCTACTTCAGCTCTCTGCCTTCCTGATGTATTGTCTGGACCTGAGACAGAAGCTGTCTGTGATGCGATGCTTCAGTCTTACCTTACGTTCATACTAGCAAGCAACAAATCGCTCCTCGAGAGTAGTTTATCTTGTGGGCTCGTCGTGAGTGAGACTCTTATCATTTGTGGGCGTATGGGTTTCGTTTTTGTTTTTTTGTTTTTTCGTTCTGATGGGAAACTGTAGTAACAGTACAGTATGTTGAACCTACAGCCCACTATATCCACCAGAGGGGACCCGTCAGGGCCTTCTAGGCCTTCAGAGAAGCCCAAACATATCAGCAGTTCAAATGTTATATTTAATTCCTTTCATTCTTTCATAATTTCATGAAAATCATTCTCTTCTAATTTTAATTTGGCCTCATTTTCTATCAAATTTGCTTCTGAAATGAAAGCGTTACTGTCCTGAAAACATTAAAATCGAGTTATCCAGTGAGATTGTTTTGTTTGTTGCGTCTAGGCTGCGAAGAGTTTCGAGCTGCTCACTCATTGGTTAGGACTTGATTGCAGATGGCAGACAGACAGAAGGTCATGGCAGTGTATGTTTATGTAGGAAGTGACAGATGAATGATTAACCAATCAGATTTTGATTTATAGTGGGAGGGGCCGGCGGCACGGTGGTGTAGTGGTTAGCGCTGTCGCCTCACAGCAAGAAGGTCCGGGTTCAAGCCCCGTGGCCGGCGAGGGCCTTTCTGTGCGGAGTTTGCATGTTCTCCCCGTGTCCGCGTGGGTTTCCTCCGGGTGCTCCGGTTTCCCCCACAGTCCAAAGACATGCAGGTTAGGTTAACTGGTGACTCTAAATTGACCGTAGGTGTGAATGTGAGTGTGAATGGTTGTCTGAAGTGTCAGCCCTGTGATGACCTGGCGACTTGTCCAGGGTGTACCCCGCCCTTCGCCCGTAGTCAGCTGGGATAGGCTCCAGCTTGCCTGCGACCCTGTAGAACAGGATAAAGCAGCTAGAGATAATGAGATGAGATGAGATGAGTGGGAGGGGCCAAAAAATGTATCGCCCTAGGCCTGCTCGAAGGCTAACCTGAGCTTAACTGCGAGTCAGCACAGCAGTGAAGTCACCTTCCAGCCGGTGTCGCGTTCATCAGTAGTATTCGCGAATGCTAATAAAGTGGTCAAGCTAGTGCTAGCTATCTGTCAAGAGCTACAAGCTAACGACCGACTCTAGACTCCACACACGCTTGCCACAGTATTTTTCACTGGGACTTAAGTATTCATTTCCCTGTGTAATTTACTTAGTGACTTTTAAAATCAGCATCGATAGGTATACACAACGGTGCGACCTGGCAACCTGCCGCTAATCCCTTGCAAAATATTTTGCCCTGTTGCTTTTTGGCTAAGTTTTAATAGTCATGGTTCATCATTGATATCCACTATATGATTTATACACTTGGGTTTAAATGTTGTTTACGTACATTTGTCGACATGCTAGGATTCGTACTAGCTTTGTTGGCAGATTAGCAAAGAGAGCTAACTATATGAGCTACGTACGCTCGCCACAGGCACCGACAATCTCTACTACTTCCTTCCAAGCTTTATTTGTTTTTCTCTGTACATGTTTACTGGGGCGGCACGGTGGTGTAGTGGTTAGCGCTGTCGCCTCACAGCAAGAAGGTCCGGGTTCGAGCCCCGTGGCCGGCAAGGGCCTTTCTGTGCGGAGTTTGCATGTTCTCCCCGTGTCCGCGTGGGTTTCCTCCGGCTGCTCCGGTTTCCCCCACAGTCCAAAGACATGCAGGTTAGGTTAACTGGTGACTCTAAATTGAGCGTAGGTGTGAATGTGAGTGTGAATGGTTGTCTGTGTCTATGTGTCAGCCCTGTGATGACCTGGCGACTTGTCCAGGGTGTACCCCGCCTTTCGCCCGTAGTCAGCTGGGATAGGCTCCAGCTTGCCTGCGACCCTGTAGAACAGGATAAAGCGGCTAGAGATAATGAGATGAGATGGGAGACACGTTTACTGAGAGGCCATGTATGACAGGATAACGTCTAATGAAATCATAGTTAAGTTTTCTTGGGGCTTCAAACTGTAAACAGGACCTAATTATATACATATACATATTGCAAAGGACTGAACCGGAGGCCTACATGCACTCGCGATAGGATTGGTCCGAGGAATGTTGGGTTTGACACGTTACCGCATCGTACTCATTTGTTAAGATGTCACATGTCGGTTTGTCACGGAAATCGTGGCTCCGTGTCACGGACGTGGATAGATACGAACACTCAACTGTCACGTTTTGTCGCTTGTTAGCATGAAGATGAGGATAAAGTCAAAATGTCTGGAATTGGATCTGTGTTTTTATGAAGCGAGAGATCCAGGATGATGATAAAAATGATAGTTATTAGGTCAATAATAATAATAATAAGGGAAGTGCATGCTGGGTTTAGTGTGCACCGGACCTGTGTTTTAAATAGCCTGGAATGCGCAGTGCTGGAAATGGGTAGGAGTTCAGCAGCCGTTATGGTGCAACGTGAGGTTCTGCTCAGGACGGCAGCTGCTCCAAAGCCGTCACTTCAGCATCTCTGTGTGTGTGTGTGTGTGTGTGTGTGTGTGTGTGTGTGAGAGAGAGAATCAGGTGTGCGCTGCTCAACTGGGTTGTTTCTGCTATACAAGAGAAGACAGTTTAATCCGATTAAAAGACACTCATCCTTCTGCCAGGGCGAGACTCAAAAGATGTAGGATGCTGACCGTCATTCCCAGCGACACAAGACCTCACTGAAGAAGCATCCACCCCCTTCTCTTTAACCTGAAGCTCCTGGCAGCACTGCATGAACCAACATGTACACCGTATGCAAAAGGAAAGGCAAAGGTCACGTCAAGGCCACCTGTTAGAAATGACAGCTGAGTGCCGCTTCTCTTCTCTCTGCTCCACTCCCCCTCCTGTCTCTCTCTCTCTCTCTCTCCAACTCCTCCTCCTCTTCCTCCACCTCCTCTCCCCTGCTGTTCTCTGTTAACCCCTTAGGGATGGTCCACCCAGTATGCAAACACACTCGCTCGTATTCACTCGCTCTCTTGTTTCTCGCTTCTCAGTTTGAGTTTGTTTCCTTCTCTTTTTTTTTTTTTTTTTTAATGCTACTCTTTCTCTCTCACCCTGCTAAGTAACCAGGCAGTTCGAAATGACTTTGGTGTATTCCTGTCAGCCGTGGCTTTGCGTATCCGTGCGCTATGATTAATGCAGCGGCGCAGTCGCTGCACGACGTGTTTGTGTAGTCGAAGGGGTCAGGATACTGAGTCACACATTTTGCTCAGTGCTGTTTGAGAGGAAGACCACTTAAAGTGACGAAACACAAGGGGTAAAGGAAAGCGGAGAACCTTGGATGTGTGATGATGATGATGATGATGATGATATCATTATAAAAACATTTCTGAGCCCTGATTTTCTGAGATGGCACATATTAAAGGTGCAGTTTGTATTTTTGTTGTAGTTGTTCTGGAGCTGGAAAAAAACCAGACAAGTTCTGCCTTGACGTGCTGTTCCTCCAGCATCTGTCGTGAAACTTGACATGCCTTGTGTGTACCGTTCCAGGAAAAAGTGGTAGATCGCAGTATTTCAGGGCCGGAAAAATGTAAACAAAATGCTATAAAGGAACTCGCCATATCCGTGGCCCAAAGTTATCCAAAAGGCGTTTGTTCGAAGGTGCTTTGAAGTTTGTCGTAGATCTCGAAACACCTCTTTCTGATTACAACCTGAGCCTTTTAGGTCTGATGAAAAGTCTAGAGTTTATTTTCGACCAAGGAACTGGAGGAATGATTGTACTCTTGGTGAAAAGGATCAATAGGCAGAGCATCGACTCTTTTTTTTAATTTATTTTTTTATTTATGAATGAAGCAACAATTGTTTCATGTTTTAAATAACTGCATCCTATCGCTTAGCCGTAAAGAGAAAGCATAGTACCAGAAGAAGAAGAAGAAGAAGCAGGGAGATGGTATTAAATAGAAGGAGAGATAAGTTGAGGAGATTAGAAAGACGAGCTGTCAAACCAGTTCAGCCTGAATCCCCTTCCAAGGTACTCCTTTCTGTGAATCCTTCTCTGCATGTCGTGCAGCAGCCCCCACCTTTAGCAAGCCTCCACCTCCCACACTCGCCACCCCTCCTTCTTCATCTCCACTGCACTGAAACCGATCCAGGAGCCGCATGGCCTGTGGAGCCAGCAGAACGTGATAGCCGGTCGTGCCAACACTTGCCCGTGCCACTCACTCTCGGATGCAGGAGCAGGTGATCTTGAGACTTCTTGAGTTCTTCAAGAGCCTGGTTTCATCCAGAAGTGTGTAAACAGGTTGCGAAATTGCACATTGTGTTCCTGACAAGTGCCTGGCCCCCTTACCGTGTACCATCGCTTGTTGATTATCGTCATCCGGAATTGAAACATCTATTCCGCTGTCAGGTGTAGGGTCGGGATTGACATCTCTTGCTCATTCCTAATCCCCTAATCCTGTCCATCTGCTCTCGTCCACGGCTCTCTTCCCATTCATTTGCCCTTTCTTTATCCCTTTATCCCTCCATATCACTTTGCGCTTATATGTACAGTATAAATGCCAATGTGATTCTGTTGTACGTCAAGTAACGGAGGTCCATCGGAGTACCTTTGGCGCTGGCTGTCTGGCTGGCTGGCCTTGCTGGGTTGTGCGGTGGCAGGAAGTGTCAGTTTACCAGCTTAGCGAGCAGAATAAGAGCACGGTCGCTCTCCTGTTACCATCAAACAAAACACTGGTGCTCTGAGATGATGTCTCCGTCTTGTCATCTTTTCTGCCTTGTCATTCCAAGAGAAGACAAGATAGCAAACGTTTCCTTTTCCTTGTCACCGGAATGGTCCTATCAAGAGCCATCTTTTACCTGGTGTACCTTTAAATGAGCTTTTGTAGTATTCTTATTATCGGGTGAAAGATTCATGCTAAGGGTATGTGCCCAGGAACTTGGCGGATATCTTTATCAATAAGCCAATGTTAACTTTCGTCACTCAGAAAATGCTTTTGGTGGATATGTTTACGGAATAGGATGATATTTTGATCCAAATGTGGACCAATATTGTCCAGAAATGCTTTATTAGTATTGGATCAGATGATGCTGTAAGTTTTCCATTGATGCCACGTGATGTCGACTTGATGGTTGACTGGACTTTCTACGTAAAGTCCGCTTGATCAACGGGGATCATTCTTTCCATTTGAGCTCATCATTGGCTGAAAGATAACGGCCATAATGCCCTCTTTTAAATTAAAAGTCTTGTGCAACTACAGGACGAAATAGCAAGGGGGGAATAAAAATGGTCAGTGATGGACGAATATCCGATTTTGAAGAAGAAGCCTTTATTTCTCACGTGTACACTCAAGCATAGTGAAATTCCCCCTCTGCACTTAACCCATAAGTGAGCAATGAGCACATGCCTAGAGCAGTGGGCAGCTATGCTACAGCCTTGCTCAAGGGCCATGATACCGACGGAGGGGAAAGTGCTGTTCGTTCACTCAACTCCCCTCACGTTTTTCCTGCCCATCCCAGGAATCGAACCATTGACCCTTAGGACCCAAGGCTGCTTCTCTGACCTTCAGGCCATGGCTGCCCCATTTTGACCTGTGGACTGAGAGTTCTGATTTTGGTCTAAAGTGGAATCGGTGCATCCTCCATCCAGGGTTCCTGGTTGGACCCTGAGCTTGGGTTACTGTCCATGTGAAGTTCCTTTCCCAGGTTTTCCGATGTCCTCGTACCCCTCCTTAAAATCGTGCTAATAGGAAGATTAGCCACTTGAAATTGTCCCAAGGTACTCTGCGATGGATTGTCTTCCCATCCAGGGTGGATTCCTACCTTGCACACAGGATAGCATCCAGATCCACGAGGATGCTGACGAGGATAAAGATGAATGAATTACGTTTCTTCTTTCATTATTAGCTCGTCCGGCCAACAGGTGATGGGTTTATGCCATCATGTGTTGTCCGTCGTCCATCTGGCATCGTCCACATTTCACGAAAATCGCTTCTTCTCTCTCAATTATTCACTGATTTTTTTAATTCTTTTTGGCAGGAAGGTAGGTCTGCCTGGGGTGCATATACTATAGCTTCTATACAAATTTGCATAATTGCAATTAATAATGAAGATATGGAGTAATTAATCAATCCGTAACGAGCAGTTTCCACACAAATCGCTTCTTCTCCCGCAATCCTTCACCGATTTTTGATTCTTTCTGGCATGAAGGTAGGGGTACGTAGGGTGCATAGAACTTCGACCCAGATTTGCTTAATTATGATTATTAATGAAGTTATGGACTGATTAAGCCTTAATGCCTTAAACCAGGGGTCACCAAACTTTTTTCTCTGGGGGCCACATTGTCGTTCCTGACTGTGATGGGGGGCCGGGGTCGGGTCAGCTATATAACATAGAATTGTATGACCCAGACAAATATGACCACCAGCAGGCCTCATTGTGTAGTAGAGATTACTAGCCTGGCACGGCCATCCCCACTACTGTATCCCCACTACTGTATCCCCACTACTGTATCCACACTACTGTATCCCCACTACTGTATCCACACTACTATATCCCCACTACTGTATCCCCACTACTATATCCCCACTACTGTATCCCCACTACTGTATCCCCACTACTATATCCACACTACTATATCCCCACTACTATATCAACACTACTATATCCCCACTACTGTATCCCCACTACTGTATCCCCACTACTATACCCCCACTACTATATCCCCACTACTATACCCCCACTACTGTATCCCCACTACTGTATCCCCACTACTATATCCACACTACTGTATCCCCACTACTGTATCCCCACTACTGTATCCCCACTACTATATCCACACTACTGTATCCACACTACTGTATCCCCACTACTGTATCCCCACTACTATATCCACACTACTGTATCCACACTACTGTATCCCCACTACTGTATCCCCACTACTGTATCCCCACTACTATATCAACACTTGATTCCTGGCACATATTTGTTTATCTTTACTAGTGGTTTGCAAAAGTAGTAATCGAGTCTTCACACTTTGTTTTAATTTGAAATACCACAGATATTCCATTTATTTATTTTCTAATAAAAATAATATCAAAGCTGTCAAGGTAAGAAACATCTGCCTAGTTGAGGTGATTGACACTGGCAAAGGTGAGTGGAAAATTATAAATTGTAGGTAGGCCTGTTGATATTATTAATAATATAAATAATAATTGTATGCAGCACTTAATAAAGGTCAAATAAATAGGCCTATAAAATAAATACATTTTAAAAAACAGTGAAATTATAATATGATCAATAGATCACAGCAGTTGTGCTGTGTCCTGCACGTCATTGCTCTCATCCATGGCCAAAGCAAAAAACTCGAATTCTGACGCTTTCTCATTCAGCTGGTCATACACGTTGTCCCCCAAATCTTCGGTTCGCCTGGTCATAGTAGGTGCGGAGAGACTCGCCGCGTTGAGCGCATCCTTCTTGTTGGGACACGCCTCCTCGGCCACAGCAAGCATGCATACTTTAACAAAGTCCCCATCAGTAAACGGCTTTCCATGGGTAGCTAGTAGGTGAGCTACCTTATAGCGAGCTCGGACAGCAGCCTGGCTGATCTGGGTTTGGCGAAGGAATACATTCTGTTCTGCAGCCAGTCCTCATTTCATCCTCCGAATCCTGTCTTCTCTTGTTTGCCCTCGCAAACTAGCATACTCTTTGTGGCGGGTTTCATAGTGACGACGCAGATTATATTCTTTGAAAACCGGCACACTTTCTTTACATACAAGACAAACTGCACGGTCCTTACACTGAACGAGAAAATAATTGGTGGTCCACTGTTCTTTAAAAACTCTGCACTCTCTGTCAGCTTTTCGCTGACCGCTAGCCATTTTGCTGTCCTGAACACTGACAGTTCTCTGCGCGTGCACTGCCTGTCACCGCTTGATCGTGAGCATATGACGAAAATTCGGAAAATATGAATAGTTCATTTTATAACTAAATATCAATTTTAATTGATAAAATCAACAAAATACAAGATGCAGACATGTTATTATTTGCCAAAAAGCAATTTAAAAAAATAGGCCATGACCACTTTTGGGGATTGCCTCATAGGGCCGGTTCAAGTGATGGGGGGCAGAGGGGCTGGGGGGCCGGTCAAAGGGGGGTGGCAGGCCGGATCTGGCCCGCGGGCCGTAGTTTGGTGACCCCTGCCTTAAACAGTTCAACAAAAAAGTCGCTTCTTCTTGGTCACTTCGTCGCCGCTTTGGATTTGAGCTGGACTGGTCGAGAGTAGAACTGCGCAAGGTGGCCCACTTTAGATCGTTCCTTGTGGACTAGACGGGGCCGGAGCGAGCTACGCCGTCATTGATGGTCTCGTTAATAGTATTGTTAGTTAAACTTATCTTTGTATTTCAATTAATAGGCGGTGATGCATGGTTGGTTGGTTCGTGAGCGTTTGTTTTTTATTATCGATATGATGATGAGTGTGTGTGTGTGTGTGTGTGTGTGTGTGTGTGTGGTTCTGACATGCCTGGCCCTGATCTCAGAATAGAAAAGTGCCAGAAACATCTGACGCTACTGACTGAAGTGTGCTCACTGCTTTGTGTTGAAATAAAACCTATCGCATGCACTGCTTTGGATCGCTTGTCAGCTAAAGAAATCATTGAAAAACTGCGAAGGTACAGAGAGTGATGTTGAAGAGATGTTGCTCAATCTCCCGGTGATCTTTTGTGTGTGTGTGTGTGTGTGTGTGTGTGCACATACTTTGGCAGCTATGCATTCCAGACCACTCCCAGCTCTCAGCACTGTAAGCAAAGCTTCAGGCCTTTTGAATGGCATTCAGTATTTGTGATGAAGGATGAAATGCACAAGTAGCACGATCAGATGAGTCTGTGCGAGTTTGTAACGTTCAAACATCACTCATTCCTGTTGTCTTTGAAAGAGGCCGTTTTGGGACGCCGGGGTGCGAATGATGTGGCGCGTGAGACGGAGGACGATGGCAGGCCGAGATCACAACAGCAGTGATGGAGGGGGGTTTAGAGGGAAGGAAGGAGGAGAATGGCTCAGGCATTCCGCAGGCCTTCCCAGCCACCACACCAAACAGGAAATGCATGAGTTCCCTACTCTACCGGGAGAGAGAGAGAGAGAGAATCTTTCCATTCCTTTGTGTTGCTCAAAAACATTTAGTTGAAAATGAACTGAGGCTGGAGAGAAACGATGCAGGTATCGTGTATGTGATATGTAGAGGATTTTTTTTTTTTTTTCCAGCTGTAAGGGAAGTTTCTAGAATTCTTTTTTCCCTGCCTTGCTGACTCACAGATGTGGGTGTGTGTGCATAGCAGTGTGCATTTACACACTACAACCATCCTTTCCGAAACAACTCGGCATCGCGTAACATAACGTCCTCCTGAAGCTTCATCACGTCAACCAAAAAGTAGCCCGGTTCCAGCGCAGCATCGTGGCTGGCCACATTTTCTGTACTGTACTCCCCGGTATCTGGCTGCGTGAGCTAATTATGATTTTCTGCCAGAACTACTATTCTAGCACACTGATGGCCGATGAGTGTGGGTGTTTCTACATTCCAGCATCGAGAATGCTCGAGTTTGCGCTCAGGACTGATTCTGAGAATGATGACGTCTCGGCTCTTCATCACAGAAGAATTTCTTATGAACTCTGCGGTTCCATACGCCACTTTTGTACACGTAAGTGAGCAAAAGAAATGGGCTCGGGTCGCGCAAAATGACCGAACAACTGGAATAATGAAATGTCGCCGTGCAGGATTATGTGCAAATGACGAAGCGTTAGATTTTTAACCATGGAGAACAGATAATTAATCATTATTCCATGAAATCGAGTCGTACATGAGCTGATAGCCGAGCCACGTACGACGAGATTGAGTGGAATAACTGTTTTATTCTATCCACATCTACTGGATTTTGACAAACAGAGCATTTTTTTTTCTTTTTTTTTCCCCCCAAATTCAATAAATAAAACTTTTATACAAAACGTCCGACAAAATCATTTCCGCTTAGAACGTAAACAAACCGGCGAAATGACAGGAGCGATTTGTGAAAAATGCGTTAATAATCATTCTTGAAAAATAAAAAAAAGATACGTTCTTACTATCAAATACTTTCATTCCTTGGAGGGAGTTTGCATGGAAGGAAGGATCTGATTCGTTTTTTTTATTACACCGAAAATGAAGAGTAAGCAGCTGCACAGCCGACAGAAATGTTGGCGAGGATGGGGATCTTTTAATGTAGACCACTCTCACATCTTTTGGAAATGTCAAAAAATAAATGTATTCTGGGAGATGGTATGTAGGGAGCTACAGCAAATATTAGGATATGGAGTGCCTAAGACGGTGGTGTAGTGGTTAGCGCTGTCGTCTCACAGCAAGAAGGTCCAGGTTCGAGCCCCGTGGCCGGCGAGGGCCTTTCTGTGTGGAGTTTGCATGTTCTGTCCGTGTGGGTTTCCTCCAGGTGCTCCGGTTTCCCCCACAGTCCAAAGACATGCAGGTTAGGTTAACTGGTGACTCTAAATTGAGCGTAGGTGTGAATGTGAGTGTGAATGGTTGTCTGTGTCTATGTGTCAGCCCTGTGATGACCTGGCGACTTGTCCAGGGTGTACCCCACCTTTCGCCCGTAGTCAGCTGGGATAGGCTCCAGCTTGCCTGCGACCCTGTAGAAGGATAAAGCGGCTAGAGATGATGAGATGAGAGTGCCTAATGGCCCTTTTCCACTACCCTTTTTCAGCTCGCTTCAGCTCACTTCAGCCCGACACGGCTCGCGTTTCGACTATCTAAGAACAGCACGACTCAGCTCACTTCAGCCCTGCTCAGCCCCCAAAACTCGCACCGTTTTGGAGTGGGGCTGAAGCGAGCCAAACCGAGCTGAGTGAGGCTAGGGGCGTGAGGAGACACTCCCCTGTGCACTGATTGGTGAGGAGGAGTGTCCTCACACGCCCTGCGAGCACGCTGGGATCTGTAAACACCGTAAACCCAGAAGAAGGAGAATTACAAATTATGAAGCCTTATGCGCCTCGCCTCATCTATACGCTCTTGCCAGTATCTGTTGGTGTTGTCGGTGACAACAAGCCACAGCACCAAGACCAGCAACACTAACGACTCCATGTTTATTGTTTACTCTCCGGGTTGTGAGACTACCGCTTAAAAGGTCACTGATGTCACTGTTTACGCCGCCTAACGACATCACGTGACGTCCACCCACTTTCGCTAACTCCACCCAATGTGTCCACCCACTTCCAGCCAGCACGGTTCAGCGCGGTTGTAGTCGAAATGCAACCCCAACAGCCCCGCTCAGCTCGACTCAGCCCGACTCAGCATGGCACGGCTCAGCCGCGTTGGTAGTGGAAAAGCGGCATAAGACTTGTTTAGTGCTTTATTTATGTAAATTCACAGCGACTGATATTACTGAGGCCATTATTAAAAAATGTTCTGTTTCCGGTCCACCGTTTGTGCGGTTGAATTTTTTTTTTTAACGCTGGTTTTTCGGCATTTTTTTCGGGTTCGTAAATCTAAAATCGAACTTGACATTTCCGCATTCCCAGGGCTTTCCACTAAGGCTCATACTAGCCAGCCATGACAAATAAGTAGCCAGCCGGGGGGGAGTAAACACAAAATAAACTCCTGTGCACACAGTTCCCAGGATTAAATGTATTTTCCACAGACCATTTATTTATTCACTTTACTCAAATACAAAGTAAAATGGCAGTAAATCTTCTTTCTTTTCTTGCGTATTGCATCATGAGGCGTTCCTGGCTTGTAAATCTCTTATTTTCGGTGCATGACACATTCACGGAACTGAGTATGCTATGAATTAACAACGACAACGGTCTGCAAGGGGCTACACAATTACACACTCGGCGAACATTTCTCCATTTGTGTATGAAAATACACTCCAACCACTCAGTTTGGTTTCATTTACAACCAGCGGTGTCTTTTGATGCCAGCACGTAATTGAACGAGAGAAGACTGGTTTACCGGAGACAAAATAAGCATCATCTCTGCTTCTGTTCCCTCCGACACACTACTGCCTCCGCCGAGTGCACGCACTCTGAACTGAATCAGCTCTGCGCATGCGTCGTGCGGCACAAAAAAACGGCAGCCACCATGAAGGAAGCAGATCCGGAGTTTTCAAACATTTGCTTAAGTGTGAAATCGCAAAATGGTATTCTAGCGAACAACAAAATAGTAAAGATTCAGAAAAACAAATCATTCAGTGATCATTTTAATAGTGTAATTTCATCCCGGCCGATTTAGAACTACCAAAAGTCCGAGTGTCGGACATTTTAAGTACCTTTGTAAAAGTTTTGCAAATGTTGCAGTCGGCATTTAAAATGCTAACTTAAAGTTTTTGTACAAGTTTCAGTTGATTAAACCGTCATATTTTATTAAATGTGTCTGCTTTTGTAATAAAAAAGTACTGAAAGAAAAAGCAAACACAGCATTGCGATTTCTTATCCATCCATATATTTAAAAAAAAAATCCCTCCCTCCCGACTGAAAATTTTTTTGCTCATCCGGTGACAGGAAACGGATTTTTTTTAAAGGATGGCCTCATGATGGATACCTGATCAAAATACTACTGGTGGCAGGCAAGAAAGCCATCACGAGGGACTGGGGAAAGGAAACACCACCAACGAAAGATCAATGGATAACAATTGTGGAAGAAATCTCATCTCATCTCATTATCTGTAGCCGCTTTATTCTTCTACAGGGTCGCAGGCAAGCTGGAGCCTATCCCAGCTGACTACGGGCGAAAGGCGGGGTACACCCTGGACAAGTCGCCAGGTCATCACAGGGCTGACACATAGACACAGACAACCATTCACACTCACATTCACACCTACGCTCAATTTAGGTGGGGTTTACATTAGACCGTATCAGCGGATCATCAGATTAACGTTTTTAAAAACGATTAGCGTGCACACAGCAACGCCAATACACGATTCGCGTGCACACAGCAATGCCAATACACGGATAAGCTAATCACCTGACTAATTCGGCACGTAAGTTGAAATGTGTCAGTGCAGCTCATCGCTTCCTCCTCAGCGGCTGCGCTCCAAATCACTCCGCCCTGAACAGCGAGTGCCCTCTGGAGGGTGCGCACTCCGGCCCTGCGCAGCTCACAGAGCGCGCGAGTGGAGTGCACGAGCAGTGATTCGGGACTGAGCCGCTGTGCGCAAGTCACTTACCACTTGCAAGTGGAAGGATGGCAAGCCTAAAGACCATCATAACTACACAATGGGCAGTATTTGCATCAGTATTTGCAGTATTTTCATACTTTTATACTCTTTAATGAAAGGTGATACAAGGCGGAAGTCCGCGCCGTTTTTCAGCAGTCATGTCACATGACCAACGCCAGCGAATCAGGAAGGTGGATGTCACAGTGACGTTGTCCAATGACGACGCCAGCTAGAGCTCAGCACAGCGTATCCGTGTATCTCAATGTTTACACAGCACCGGACCAGACACGATCTGGATTGAATACGTGGACCCTGGCGGATTCCCGTTTCCCGGCGTTTCCAGGCGGTTTAATGTAAACGGACAGTGCATCCGCGAAGAAAACGAGACAGATAGGGTCTAATGTAAACTTGGCCTTAGAGTCACCAGTTAACCTAACCTGCATGTCTTTGGACTGTGGGGGAAACCGGAGCACCCGGAGGAAACCCACGCGGACACGGGGAGAACATGCAAACTCCGCACAGAAAGGCCCTCGCCGGCCACGGGGCTCGAACCTGGACCTTCTTGCTGTGAGGCGACAGCGCTAACCACTACACCACCATGCCGCCTGGAAGAAATCTTTTTAATGGAAAAATCGACACACATACTGAGGCTACAGGGAGCACAACTGGACAGGAAACGGGAAAAATGGGCTCTGTACAGGACTCTAAACGCTGATACTGGACTGGAATAATAATTGAAAGATATACCACTCTACAAGATTGTAAGAATAGTGTGCTCTCCCCGGGCAGCTTTCTGTTTAGTTTACTTGTATTTGTTTTTTAAATTGTTGCAAAAATATGTCAAGAATAAAAATTTAAGTGACAAAAAGTCATTCCGTATTTTGTTGCCCTTTTTTTTTTTCAGGTTTCGTTTTCGAGTGGACTTTTTAAATTTCGTCCTCGGTTGCTTCAGCAACACGCGCCGCCATTTTGTTTTTCCCTACTCACGGTATATGAGCTGATATCCTAGCCAATCAGAGCGCGCGATTGCTCATATCCAGTGAGCGCGGATGGAATAACTTTCATTCGAGAGTGCTATAAAAATCTAGTTTGATATCTCAGGAAGATGTTCCATCTCCTCCAACACTTTCCCCGCCGTCGTCATACTCGAAACAGGAAGTAGTGTGAAGGACGAGCCGAGCTTATGACGCGGCTCGGAATGAAGCCCCAAGAGTGGACAGTTTGGCGAAGACGAGTTTTCAACACGGCCAGGACATGTTTCCGTTCTCCAAAACAGCTCTGTCGTGTCACCAAAGGCAAAGGCAGGTGGTTTCAAGTGGGGGGGGAAGCACAAGTATGAAAAAAGACGCAAGTGACCTGTTTATCAAAAATTAACAGGGTTTAATCGCACCTCCCTTTTTTTTTTTTTTTTTTCTGGGAAATGTTTTCATGAGTTGGTTGTTGGTTGTAGAGTCATGGCCTGTGCAGCAGCAGCAGCGACGTGCGTTTATGTTGAGTAATGGATAAGGGTGGGGCAGGAGCACATGTTAAAAAATAGACATGTAGTAGTGGCTTTGAATGTTTCTTTTCGTTTCTTTTCTTTTATTCTAAATCGAGGATGATTGTTGGTGGGGAGGGGACTCGGAGATAATCATAGCCTTCTGTAGCATGTGCACACAGGAGCAGAGAGAAAGAGAGAGAGAGAGAGAGAGGCTGCTCTCAAAGCCACTTCCTGCTTTTGACTCTCAACCCAACCCCCCTGCTGTTCCTCTCTCCAGCCCGTGAGCCGATTTCACTCAGCGAGACGCAGACGGCCCGGCCCCTCCATGTATTTGCGTCTCCTGCATCTCCTTTCCTGTCGATCCTCCAGTCGTCTCTCACATGACCATTTCTCTGTCTCTCTCTCTCTCTCTCTCTCTCTCTCTCGCCGTCGCTCTCTTCCTCACCCTCGATTTTTCTGTCTCTGTCTCTTTAACTCTGTCTCTTTCCTCTTCTCTCCTCTTAGGAGTGCTTCATCTCTCTAACGTCTTTCTTTCTCAATGGCCCCACCCTCCTCTCTCTCTCTCTCTCTCTCTCTCTCTCTGGGATGGCCCCCCCCTTCTTTTCTCGCAGCCTGGCTGTTAGTATCAGTCTCCTGCAGCTGCTGCAGTCCTTTGGCTTGACTGTTTTTCGTTCGAGGCAACATGGTGCAGGCCGTTGATGGCTGCTCGAGATGCTTCGATGCAAGACAACTTTTTTTTTTTTTCTCATGAGCAGAGCATTTTACGACTTCCTCAAATCGCAGAAAAGAAACCAACAAACTCGTGATGAAGGGCAGGAATTCAAAGAAGCAGAGCTGACGATAAAAGTTAGCATATTGCTTCGTTTATAATGATCGATCTGCAGTGCTTAAGGCTTTGGACCGTGGTGTGTTTTTTTTTTTTTTTTTTTTTTTCTGTACTCTGATCAGTCAGAAAAAATTTGGACGGTACTTTGCAGCACGGCCCAAGAGACTAATCTGTTCATCATATTTCATATTTCATATTGTCCATATGAAACGGCCGTCTTGGTTCGTGAAAATGATTCTCAGTTTGGTGATCGTGTAGAATAACAAGAATCAAAAGTAAAATCTCACCTTGCGTAACTTGCCCAGTTTATCGTTTTTGAAAAACGTTATCCGTGATTATTCCGTCGAATACGATAAGTCGGTTTCCACGATCATTTTTGTTTAATGGTCGATTTAGCCGTAAGCAGCAATCCATGAGGCCCAAGTACACTTTACAGATACGGACAAGTTTACCTAGACTGCCAGACTGGCTCCTGTTTATTTCCTCTGTTAGATCTGAGACTGCAATTCATGAAAGAGGATCGCTTACCTTTATATGAAGTGATCGAGAAAATACACTCACCGGCCACTTTAATAGGAACTTGTTCTTGATTCTGAGATCCCTGTTCTTGGCTGCAGGAGCAGAACCCAATGCGGCGATCTGCTGTTGCACGCCGAGATGCTTTTCTGCTCACCACGGTTGTAAAGAGTGGTTATACGAGTTGCTATATCATTCCTTGCAAAAAAAGGCTCGAACCAATCTGTGCCAGGTTTCCCAAAAGCATTGTAGCACAGAGGTGGACCGTAACGAAGTATTTGAGTGCTGTACTTAAAGGAGATACGCAGAGCCTTTATTTTTAAATAAATTTCTGAGTGGATAGTATCTCCATCCTTGACTCTTGTATGCTGCATAAATAGGAATAAAAAAATATATATTTTTGAGAGTTAAAATCGACCGCAAAGTTGGCATTCGAGCTGCCCCGCTGAGCCAGCCAGCCCTGAGTGCGTGACGTCACAGCGGTAACCAGTTTTAAGGCCGAGGCCTTTGACAGCTATAGACCAAAGTCATATAAATAAAAATGTATGGTGAAAGTAAGAAATACCGTTCCTGACTTGCTCAACTAAGACTGATTGTGGGTTGACTCTCATTAAAACAGGATAGGTGTTATAACTTATGCAACACACATGTACATGCATGCATTTTCACTGATAAAACGTAAAAGGCTCATTAAATCATCAGATGAACTGAGACAATCACATTCTGAAGCAAATTAAATCATCTTATACCGGTAACTTAAACACACAATACAAGTTACATGTCTCATCTCATTATCTGTAGCCGCTTTATCCTGTTCTACAGGGTCACAGGCAAGCTGGAGCCTATCCCAGCTGACTACGGGCGAAAGGCGGGGTACACCCTGGACAAGTCGCCAGGTCATCACAGGGCTGCACATAGACACAGACAACCATTCACACTCACATTCACACCTACGGTCAATTTAGAGTCACCAGTTAACCTAACCTGCATGTCTTTGGACTGTGGGGGAAACCGGAGCACCCGGAGGAAACCCACACGGACACGGGGAGAACATGCAAACTCCGCACAGAAAGGCCCTCGCCGGCCACGGGGCTCGAACCCAGACCTTCTCGCTATGAGGCGACAGCGCTAACCACTACACCAGCGTGCCGCCCCAAGTTACATGTATTAATCTAAATGCAGGTAAACAATGAGTTGTTTTTTTTTTTATCCAAATGAGAGTCAGAGCTTACCCGTCTGTGTTCTCGCTTCTTGAAGGCCGACTGTTTTTGAAACAATCTGACTTTCAGTTGTTTGTTCAGTTCTCTGTTCATTCACGTCTTCCACGTAAGGGCAAGATGGCAGCGATATCCAGTTTTGAAATCAGACGGCTGCTCCACTCATTCACTTTTCTTCATACTGTGTACTCCGCCATTACTGCTCAGCTCAGGCAATTACTAAAACCCGGGATGGAACAGAACGTCACCGGTTTTAGCAACAACTGCAGGGAGGTCACTGCCTGAGCGATATGTCCCGTCCCGTTCCATCCCGGGTTTTAGCAACAACCCTCGGCTCACTCCGGGAGGACTGGTGCAACTGAACTCACTTTCCTTTTTTAAAAAATAAATAAATAAAATAAATACTTTCCTTTTCTCTGTGATGAGCTGGCGACTTGTCCAGGGTGTGCCCCGCCTTTCGCCCGTAGTCAGCTGGGATAGGCTCCAGCTTGCCTGCGACCCTGTAGAACAGGATAAAGCGGCTAGAGATAATGAGATGAGATGTTGGTACTGCACCCTCTTTCAGTACGGGCTTATAGCCAACGCTCTTCAACAGATCAGAGGTCTCATACGAGTCTTCAGTAAAATGTGCAGAGCAGAGCAGAGACCACTTCATAGGCGCCCAATGTGCCCATGAACTTCTCACAAAATGCGTCCAAATCTTTGCAGTTTGAACATTCTTGGGCCATGAATGCAATGCAAAGCCACCTTCTGTTGTGTTGCTGCACCAGCCAATAACACATCTACGTGGCGTGGCGATAAATTAGCTCAAAATGGAGGATCGGAGTTGCAGTCAGCTCTGTGTTTTAGTATAGCGGAAATGGCGATGAGACCGATAGACTTCCTGTTGTGACGTTACGGACGTCAAGGTCATTCATTCAGACCGCTACCTATATAAATCACTTTAATCGTAAAAATTACTGTATTAGATTTATTGGTAACGTTTAAAACTATTCCTGTGCCATTCTTGAGGTCTCAAGGCATTTATAAACGAAACTGAGGCCATGGTTCTGCGTATCTGCTTTAAGTACACTTTGAGTATCTGTACTTGACTTAAGTATTATTTTTTTTTTGGAAACTTACGACTTTAACTTCACTACCTTTGAAAGACTTGACTTAAACTCTCGTGGTTACCAGAGGACTAGCCCCCCACTGTAACCCTAGCTATGTAATAGGTGAGAGGCTGAGGGCTACGGAAACGGAGATCGGCGCCGCCCTATGCGCCACATGGCGTGGGAAGGGAAGGACATTTGAAAGACAAATATTGTACTTTTTACTCCACTACATTTTTATCAAGGTCCTCGTTACTCGTTACTGTGAAGCAGCTTTGAAAGTTTTTTTTTTCCTTTTCTTTTCTAAAATGTGATTGGGGTTTCTTTCGCAGGTGACACTGAGACAGCCGATCAGTAATCACTAGGGTCACATCACGTCCACAGACTGGATAAAATCAAGATCGATGATTTCACAGTAGCATTATTTGAACACGATCAATTGATGCCAGAATGGAAGGAGGCGGTTCTTCTGGGGAATTCACACACTCATGGCCCACGAACCCATGTTTCAGTTTTCTGAGAGAATTAAAAATTTGTTTCATTTTAAATGTTTGCTTTGTTTGCCAAAAACGAACCACATCACAGCCTACAAAAACCCGCCATCCAACCTGCGGAAGCATATTGAGGTATATAAACGGTTTATTCCAAGAGGAAGCTTGTAATGAAGTTGTCTGCGCTTTTAGAGCTAGCGATAACATTGCAATAGCTATGCAGTCTGGTTAGTCAAAGGACTTTCTATGGATTTGCCCGTCAAGTTGCCGTCGCCTTGTCCACGGCTAATGTTAACACATAGCTAGTTAACTTGGACACTGTTAGTTAGCATGTAAAAATGGAGTTGCGCTAACATGAATAACGTTAACTTATCCGAAGTCCTTTCAGAAATATGTTTTAGCATAATCTTGCCAAATAAACAGAATGTAGAAATCTTTCTTTTCTAGTAGCGTTAGCTACCCAATATGATTGAGTTTGAAAAGAGTTTGCTAGCATGTCAGGTGGAGCCTCACTGACTAGCTAGCTTAACGTTAAACCACCATGATGGCACCGCATGCGTTCATTTTGTGAATTCATCAAATACTCCAGTAGGTTGTTTCAGAGACATGAGGTATTATCAGCGTTGTGGCAATAATACAACAATGTGTTGACAGAAAATGTACTTTTAATACTTAAGTATTTTTAAAAGCAAGCACTTTAGTATTTTAACTTAAATAAAAGAATTGACTGGACAACTTTCACTTGTATCGGAGTAACATTTGACCAGTGGGATCTGTACTTTGACTTAAGTCATGAAGTTGGGTACTTTGTCCACTTCTGTCGTAGCACAAAGATCATCGTTAAATGGTAGAGCGAGCAGCACAATGATCTCTCTCTCTCTCCTAGTTAAGATGCTCTTAGTGTTAAGAGGCTTTTGGGAAACTCACCCCTAGCCATTTTCCTCTGGAATGTATTACTGACATTGTTCAGTGTTTTGGAAAAGGACAGAGCTTATATATTTTGGTACATATTTTTAACGTTAAGGTGTTCATTTCATTGCTGCATCCAGAAATTAGTGTCTCGATAACAATTAAAAACACAAACTATTTATTTATTTATTTATTTATTTATTAATCAGTGCAAACCTTTGGATACTGGCCATGACGTTAAAGGAGAACGGAAATCATTTTTAAACTTGCTTTATTTCTTAATTAGCGTGCTATTCAATTGCATTTTCGGTTTTAGTAACCTTATATCATGGCTCGTATTGGCAACTAATTGCAATTAAATATTATACTCATCGGCCTGTTCGGTTTTTAGCCGTGTTGAATTTAGTTCGTTTGGTCCACGGCAGGCGTCGCTTATCCGCGCGATCTTCACGAGACTTGCCGCGAGACTTCGAAACGTCAAGTGTCCGCCAGGTGTCAGTGCCGCCATTTTGAAAACTGTTTTCCAAACGAAGTATTGCACAAAAACGAGTTTAAATGACGATTACTGCCTACTTTTTTCAAACTTTCCTGATCGCTATCAAAACAAACAAAACTTCCGGCTTGATCACGTCAGCATTCGAAAGAGGGCGCGCACGTCTTTTGACAGCGTCGGCAGATGTCGGTCACTTTGATTTCCGCTGTACGTTTTACTTCCGTCCTACGACGTCTCGCACAGGTCTTGACGAATCTCGTTTATGGACTGATATATTACAGAGCATATTTCAAACACTCATAACTTGCTATAGCAGCGACAAAATAGCGATCAGAAATGCATTCCGATATTTAATAAAATGAGAAATAGAATTTTGATGATTAAAAAATTTGCCTTCAGTTCTCCTTTAAAGGATTGAGCACATAGTGAAGGAAGAACTGTAGTTGTTTTTATGGCAAAAAAGGCAGGATCCTTATAAACGCAATAAATCGTCATATTCTAAAACTGCTTCCCTAAAACGAGGTTTGTTTTTCCTGCCCCCCCCCCCAGGACGACTTTCTGTCAGTGTTCCAGTTTCAAAACTAACAGCTCTGCCAGTATATTGTATGCAGTAGAGCTGAAATCCACACTGCCCTCCTCCCACTGTGTTACAGATGCTCGGTCTGGTAGCCGCAGTGCGATTTGTTCGTATGAACATGAACACACACGCACACACGTATGGCATGTGCTATAAGAGGAAGTTGAGAGATAAAAACCCTTCCTGAGGTGTGCAGATGCTGAACTGAGCAAGTGCCTCTGAGGGGATATCCTGATGCTTCGGTCTTTCTAACCATCACGGTGTCGCATGTCAGAATGACGACGCAAACGATTAACAAAACAGCCCGATTATACACACCATGACATTAAAACCACTGACAGGTGAAGAACTGAATAGCATTGATTATCTCATTACAGTGGCACCTGTCAAGGGGCATATACAGTACGAGGCAGCAAGAGAACAATGTGTTGAAAGCAGGAAAAATGATCAAGTGTGAGGACCGGGCAAATTGATGGCGAGGTGACTGGGTCTGAACATCTCTTGGGGGGGAGGCGCATTTTATGGGGTGTTCCTGGTATGTATACAGTGGTTAGTACCGACCGAAAGTGGTCCAAGGATCCAAAGGACAACCGGTGAACCGGCGACAGGGTCATGGGTGTCGAAGGCTCATTGCTTCGCATTGGGCACGAAGGCTAGCCCATATGGTCCAATACCACAGAAGAGCTCCCGTAGCACAAACTGCTGAAAAAGTTCATTCTGATTTAGCCAGCATTAACTTCGGAGCGCTTCTGTTGGATTGGACCATATGGTCTAGCCTTCATACCCCATGCAAATCAATGAGCCTTCGACACCCATGACCCTGTCGCCGGTTCACCGGTTGTCCTTTGGATCCTTGGACCACTTTGGTCAGGATTAACCACTGCGTACATACCAGGAACACTCCACAAGATTTTTTTTTTTTTTTAAACAGGTGCTCAGACCCAGTTATCCCACCATCACAATTTGTCCCTTGTAAAAAGTCACTCAGGTCCTCACACTTGATCATTTTTCCCGCTTCCAACACATCAACTTTCAAGAACTGACTGTTCTCTTGCTGCCTCATATCATATGCCATTGTAACGAGATAATCAATGTTATTCACTTCTTCACCTGTCTGTGGTTTTTAACGTTCCGTCTGATTGGGTGTGTGTGTGTGTGTGTGTGTGTGTGTGTGTGTGTGTGTGTGTGTGTGTGTGTGAATATCTCCTGTTTTTAACCACATACTGAAAGTCATGAATCGTGCCAAGATCAACACCGCTCGAAGTGTAAGAAGAGATATTGTTCATCAGGAAGAGTTATAAAGAAATATTAAAGCAGTTGTAGGTCATTTGTTCAGCGGTATGTCAGAATCGACTCATTTGTCACGTCAGATTTTGCCCACACACTGGATTCATCCAAAGAATAAAAAGTTTCAGAGATCAATTCTTGTATCTCAGGGAGCTTTGTATCACTCTGTTCTTCTCATTTGTACTCTTCCTTCCGTAATCCCACTAATTGGAGCAGTGTAAGTGGTTAGCACGGTCGTCTCACAGCAAGAATGTTCCGCGTTCGAGCCCAGCAGCTGGCGAGGGCCTTTCTGTTACCCCTTTTCCACCAAATCAGTTCCAGGGCTGGTTCGGGGCCAGTGCTGGTGCTGGTTCACAACTCGTTCAACTTGCGAGCCAGCTGAGAACCAGTTTGCTTTTCCATAGCTCACGGTGCTAAGGGAAGCCACGTCATTACGTCGCTGTATACGTCAGTTACGTCGTTGTATACGTCAGTTACGTCGCTACGTTTGCATAAACCTTGGCGCGAATATCGAAGCAAAAGCAACACGGAAGAAGCAACAACAACAACAATAATAATAATAATGGATGACTTCGCGTTTGTACAGCTGCTGCTTCTCGTCGCTTAAAAATGGCGATCTTTCGCGGTCTTGTTATTGTTGTTGGTCTTAACAACTCCGCGCCCCCGCTGACGTAAGCGGTTCTTTCCTCTGGCCCAGCAGAGAGTTGGTGCTAGCCTGGAACCGGTTTTTCTGGCCCCAGAGCCAGTTCTTTGTCAGTGGAAACAGAAAACCCGGTTCCAAACTAAGCACTGGCCCCGAACCAGCCCTGGAACTGCTTTGGTGGAAAAGGGGCATGTGTGGAGTTTGCATGTTCTCCCCGTGTCTGCGTGGGTTTCCTCCAGGTGCTCCGGTTTCCTCCCACAGTCCAAAGACATGCAGTTAGGTTAATATGGGACGGCCTTGGGCTGAGATGCCCTTGAGCGAGGCACCGAACCCCCAACTGCTCCCCGGGTGCTATAGCATAGCTGCCTACTGCTCTGGGTATGTGTGTGTTCACCGCTTCAGATGGGTTAAATGCAGAGAGGAATATCACAAGCATGTGATGGATAAAGTTGTTGTTGTTCTTCTTCTAATCCAGTTTCGAGAAAAGATGCTTCTACTTTTGAGGCTAGTTTTTTCCTCATCACAGTCCTGACTTCCCGGGATTGCTCAAAATTTGGCTTGTTTTTTTTAAATTAGGATTTGATAAAAATGCTTTGGAAAAAATGCATGTAAAATAAGCGTTATAAAATTTTTAAAAATGTGATAAACAGCTGGTTCATTTGTTATATTCAGTAATGGTTTAATGACTTTATTTATACATTTAAGTTATTCCACGAAATCGAGTCGTACATGAGCTGATCGCCGACGAGGCGCGTAGCTCCAAATTGTCTATAATCCATGTACGATGAGACTGAGTGGAATAACTGTTTTATTCTATCCACATTCACTGGATTTTGAGAAACGGAGCATTTTTATTTTTTGCAAATTCGATAAATAAAAAAACTAGTGCTGTCAAGCGATTTAAAACATTTAATCGCGATTAATGTCACGACTGTCATAGTTAACTCGCGATTAATCGCAATTTAATCGCACATTTTTGTCACATGAAAAACCATTGTGCAGTCAGTGCAAATTACTTTAGTTTTATCTACCGAGCCATCTTTTAATGTTTTAAATTGAAACTTTCCATCTAGAAGTGTTCGTCCTGCTTCCATTTCAACTTGTCTGCTCAGTTGGGTTCTTCTTTGTTGGCTGTTTGCAACTGTATCGCTCAGTACCGCCACCCTGTGCGGGGCGCGGCATTACAGTCTAGCTGCTATCGTTTTTCTAAGCAAAGTCTCTGTTCCAAGTTCCTGGCAGTTTCAAAAGCTTATGAAAAACCTACATCACGTCACAGAGCGTTAATCTCACGATAAAAAATTATCGCCGTTAAAATTGAGTCAAGTTAACGCGATAATAACGCGACATTTTTGACAGCACTAAAAAAAACTTTTTATACAAAACGTCCGACCAAATAATTTCCGCTTAGAATGTCAACAAACCGGCGAAATGACAGGAGCAATTTGTGAAAAATGTGATAATAATAATAATAATAATAATTCTTGAAAAATTAAAAAAAGTTCTTACCATCAAATACTTTTTATTCCTTTTTTTCCCTGTATTTTTGGGGTTTTGTTTTCGAGTAGAGTTTTTATTTCATCCTCGGTTGCTTCAGCGACACGCTCTGCCATTTTGTTTTTCTCTACTCTTGGTATATGAGCTGATATCCTCGTAGTAGAGTAGCCAATCAGAGCGCACGATTGCTCATATCCAGTCAATGTGAATAGAATAAATAAAATTACTACCCTCCCTACTTACCTATTGGGGCGACCTCAGTCAGACATCCATGACCAGTCTTCTCCGTAAATTTCTATCTTCCATCGCTTTAGGCAGAAGTTCTTTCAGGACATTCGTGTCTTCTACCAATTGGTCAATGAAAGTGCGTGATGGTCATCGTCGAGATCGCTTGTCATGTCCGGGTTCCTTCAGGATGACTTGGTGTATTATTTCATCCTTATTAATCCAACAGTGACCATGAAATTTGACCCTGCTCTCTGCAATCGTTTTCGTTATTTTCAGGATTTCGCTATATAATATCTCGGTACTGATGTGTTGCTGCCATGTGATGATTCGAACCATTCTTAACATCTTTGTATATGCACCAGCTCGTTTTTTGTTCAAGGCTTTTGTTGGTGTCCAAGTACTGGAACCATAGAGGAGGATTGCTTCAGTTGTAGCTTTGTAAAGTCCAATCTCAATCAAATTAATAAACGCATTGTAAAATCTGATTTAAAAAAAAAAATTCACATACTTTCTAAATATGTGGTTGGAAATAACGAACACGACTCACATCAGCTTGAAATGTGTATCGAGTTTTCACTTGTCTTTTTTTTTTGACTCAGTTTTGGCTTCAGATTTGTCAACTCTGTTTTAAAATAAGAAAGAGTACAATTATAGAAATGGAAAGAATTGTTAAAAGAATAGAATAGTAAACAAATAACAGTCAAGCATTATACTGGAGGAAAAAGATCTTTCTTTTCTCATTAACACACTTCGACTTGGAACATCCCAGAAGAGGATGAGATCTATTTGTAGAGCTTGATATAAAAATTCAAAGGTTTCCCAGGAAGGACAAATCAAAAAACTAAAAATAGTGAATGGAATGAAAATGTAACTGAAATTTCCAGATGAACGATTTGTAGCATCTGTGATATGTGTGTGTGTGTATCTCATTGAAACTTGTTGGAAATATCTACCGAACTTTTTCAGATGTACGAAATGTCTCTTCAGATCATGTCCTCTGGTTAGAAAGGTCAGAGGTCCTGCATTGTAGACAAAAATGCATCCAAAGTCATGAAAGACGCATCACCTGCTGTTAAAATAACGCCCGCTTTTACGTTTGCCATCCCAGGAGACGGCGTCGTTCTTGTTTTTAATCCACTCTTTACTCACACACTGTCAGATAATCTTCCAAATAAACGCTGTCGTAGTTTATCGCCTGTCGATGATGTGATGGATGATGTATATGTTGGTTGGTTGTTGTTTTCAGCCATGGAGAGTGCCTTACCTGAGAAGAGGTGTGTTGAAGATGGCAGAGCCTCTCAGCAGCAAGAGGAGCTTCCCACACCGATGGAAGGTACGACGTCACGGTGAATCCGTACTCACGACGAAGCTCTTAATTAAATCGTTCTGACCGCGATTGTTCATGACGTCTCGTACAGAGAAGCCGCAGGGTGAGCCGGACCATCCCAGAGTGCCGGGACAGGAGAACGGAACTGAGCAGGAGGAAGAGGAAGACGGAGAGGAAGATGGAGAGTCCTGTGCCAACTCGACAACGCGTACCGAAACGAACACTGGCCAAATGAACGGGGACGCAGAGACGGCTGCCCCGAAGGCGTCTCCTAAAACCCCCAGCAAATCTCCCTCTGCTAATCGCACCGGTAGAAGGAACCAGGTACGTCTGTGGGTTCCTTTTTTTTTTTTTAAATGTACTTGCTGTAGGAATCTCTGTGTAAATCCGCCACGTCTTCAACATCATACGCTCCTGCACTTCACTCGTATTCCGAGTATTCATACACTCGCAAGCAACAGTGCACCAGGTCACCGTTTACTCACAAATTAAAGAAAAACTTCTTGCAGTCTCACGTTTTTCTGGGTCTTATTACAAATTAAATTCTTAAAAAATCAGTCGTTTGTATAAATTATGTTTGGTGACGTGCACAGAAGAGACAAAGTTGGAGCTACATGTCAATTTCTAGATAATTTACTTTAATTACTGATTTTTTTTTAATTTATTTATTTTACTTTTAACCTTTTGATCATTTTGTTTTTCATAGTACTTTATTTTTATTTATTTATTTTTAAAATTGTCTTTCATTTCAGACACTTGTTTCATCAGTTTTATTTATTTGTTTGGTTTTTTTTTTTTTTATTGATTATCTCATTTCAGACCCTTTTTTTGTTTGGCAAGTTTTATGCATTTGTTTGTTTTTGTTTCTTATTTTATTTGTTGTCTTATTTCAGACACTTTTGTTTGAACTTTATTCATTTGTTTGCTTTTGTTTTTTAATTTATTGTCTCATTTCAGACACTTGTTTTGTCAGTTTTATTTATTTGTTTGATTTTGGGTTTTTTTTATTGATTATCTCATTTCAGACCCTTTTTCCTTTGGTGATTTTTATGCATTTGTTTGTTTTTGTTTCTTATTTTATTTGTTGTCTTATTTCAGACACTTTTGTTTGAACTTTATTCATTTGTTTGCTTTTGTTTTTTTATTTATTGTCTCATTTCAGACACTTGTTTGGTCAGTTTTATGTATTTGCTTTTTATTTTATTTGTTGTCTTATTTCAGACACTTTTGTTTGAGCTTTATTCATTTGTTTGTTTTTGTTTTTTATTTATTGTCTCATTTCAGACACTTTTTGTTTGGTCAGTTTTATTCGTTTGTTTGTTTTATTGATTATCTCATTTCAGACACTTGTTTGGTGAGCTTTATTCATTTGTTTGTTTTGTTTTTTATTTTACTTATTGTCTCATTTCAGACACTTTTGTTTGAGCTTTATTCATTTGTTTTTTGTTTATTTGTCTAATTTCAGAGACTTTTGGTCAGTTTTATTGATTTATTTGTTTTTGCTTTTCATTTTTGTCTTTCATTTCGGACACTTTGGTGAGCTATATTTGTTTGTTTTTGTGTTTTATTTATTGTCTCATTTGAGATACTTGTTTTGAGTTTTATTGATTTGTTGTCTTTCATGATGGACACTTTTTTGTTTGTTGAACAATTATTTATTTATTTTTGTTTTTTAATTTATTGTCTTTCATTTCAGACACTTTTGTTTGGTAAACTTTGTTTATATTTCTACCTCTTCCAGCTTTGTTGGAAGAGGTTATGTTTTTGCTTTTGTTTGTTTGTTTGTTGTCTTTTCCAAATGTAACTCAAAAATTAATAAACGGATTTGGATGAAATGTGAGCCGTGGGCCAAAGGACAATTGATGAGATTTTGATCTAAATCCAGATATAGATATATACGCAGATCCAGGAATTTTTGTTTGTTTTTCCCAACGTAACTCGGAAAGTAGTGAACAGATTTGGATGAAATTTGGTGGACAGCTTTAGTATCATCCGAGGTTCATCTGATTTGGTTTTGATGTTGACGTTACTGTATGTGGCCTGGCGGAGGAATGGACTCGAGTCTCCATGAGTGCCCTTCGAGACCGCATCTGTGTTTCTCTTGATGCAGTCGTGGTGTTTTCATAAGCCTTGTACAAAAACTGAAGTGTTTAAGTCCAAACTGCTGTTTGTTATTCACATCACTATAGGAGCTCTTGTATGAAAAGTTTGGGCACCCCTATCTGAATCACATATTGAGGTTGATTTTTTTTTTTTAAATGTGAAATGAAGAAAACGCAGCCTCTGCAGCGAACAACTGTTCTCTTTTACTTCAAATCTCAACAAAATGTGTAATGTGGCGTAACGTCCTTTAGCTAACGCACGGTAAACGAATGAGTGAAAAATGAGCAAAGGACACATCCAGAAAAAAAGAGAGACAATAATTCATACTAAGAAAGCCATAGCGTGTCCCACGTGTTTAACATTAAATCACCCCAGAGGTGCTGCTCAGGGCAGGAGTTTGGAAACGAAAGGCAGCAAATGGTGCCCTCTCAATCCCCCCTTTGTCAGCGGCCATGCGCGTCTTACGCCTCCAATTAAAACGCTGAAACGCTCTTCTGTGGAGAAAAAAAACAGGTGTTTCAACCCCCTCCAGCCTTCATTCAGCAGCGCTGAGTGTGTTTCCATGCGTTTAGCTGCCTGTCCCACATGTTCTTGATGCTCGCTGCCAGCTGGAGCTGCTGCCTTCCTCAGGACACATGCAGAGGCCACTTGTGTTGCGCGAGTCCTTCCATAAGGACCTAAAAAACACAGCGGCTTTATCAGTACGCTCCTCTCAGCCTCACGCTGCCTGCACCCCGGGTGTGTTTCACGTCTCAGATTTCACACCAGGAGCTGAGCTTTCTCTCAACACTCGGCTTTCAGAGGAACGCTGTTACAACCGATTCTGAAGTTATGTGAAAATTGAAAGTAATTTAAGGCCAATATGTTGACTTTCTCCATCATCAGATGTGAGCAATAAGACAACAATGTTATCACAGATTTGTCACAGTCTGTTTTGTTTTTTTTAAAGCAAATCAGCATCATCACAAAAACATCATCAACAATCAATTTTATATTTCAGTAAATAAAAACAGCATTAGGACGGCACGGTGGTGTAGTGGTTAGCGCTGTCACCTCACAGCAAGAAGGTCTGGGTTCGAGCCCCGTGGCTGGCGAGGGCCTTTCTGTGTGGAGTTTGCATGTTCTCCCCGTGTCCGCGTGGGTTTCCTCCGGGTGCTCCGGTTTCCCCCACAGTCCAAAGACATGCAGGTTAGGTTAACTGGTGACTCTAAATTGAGCGTAGGTGTGAATGTGAGTGTGAATGGTTGTCTGTGTCTATGTGTCAGCCCTGTGATGACCTGGCGACTTGTCCAGGGTGTACCCCGCCTTTCGCCCGTAGTCAGCTGGGATAGGCTCCAGCTCGCCTGCGACCCTGTAGAACAGGATAAAGCGGCTTCAGATAATGAGATGAGATGAGAAAAACAGCATTAGACCTTCAAACTGAATAACAGCACTATTCATTTAAACATGCAGTACCGGTCAAAAGTTTGGACACACTTTCTAATTCAGTAATGTTGTTTATTTTTATGAATTAAATGACACTTCTTCATCTCTTAAAGTAATGATGGATGTCGTTTCTCTTGACTTATTTGACCGGTTCTTGATATAGTATGTATGGATTACTACAGACTTCCAATTTTATTAGTATTTTTTTAAATAGAACAATTAATGAATTTATCTCCACGTGGCCCTAAATTCTCCGCTATTTTTTCCTGCTTCACCATGACCCAATACAAGATACTACGTCATGCACCATCACGTGGTGGGCTTTCCCCGTTCGCGCAAGGCGTTGTGGGATACAAATTTGAAACAGGAGAGAAAAACGGAGGACGTGAGTGTGCGAATGAAACGTGAAAGACTGATTACAGTAACGGAAAGCGAGAAGAAGAAAAGACGTTATGTTATATACGAAGGAAAGGAAACGCAGGAAATATCAAACTAATAAATATCGGCGCTCAGCGAGCACCTCGGTGTGATCAGCTGTTCGTTTAGCGACAGAGTGATGGAACTGTCAGCACACGCTCAAAGGTAAACCTGCGCATGTGCACACAGAGCGATTTCATGCACATTATTTGCTTTAATCCCCTCAAATTAAATCACTTCCCAGCCACAGAATGGCCTGATATTTTGTGAGATATTACAGAAATAAACATATATCACAATGACCACATTTCAGACAGAACTAAATTTCACTGATTTTGAAAAGCATTCCAGGTGACAACCTCGTGAAGCTGGTTAAGATAATGCCAATAGTGTGCAAAGCGTCATCAAGCTAAACGCTGGCTACTTTATTTTAGAATCTGAAACATTAAGCTTTTTTATTTAACACTTTTTTTTGTTGACCGCATAATTCCATATCCACTCACTGGCCACTTTAATAGGAACTTATTCTTGATTCTAAGATTCCTGTTCTTGGCTGTAGGAGTGGAACCCAATGTGTTTCTGCTGTTGCAGATCGCTGAGATGCTTTTCTGCTCACCACGGCTGTAAAGAGTGATTATATGAGTTGCTATATGAGTCCTTCGTGGCAGCTCGAAACAATCTGTCCATTTCCCTTTGACCTCTATCAACAAGGCGTTTGATTCCACCCACAGAACTATCACGCAGTCTCTTGATGTTTTTTGTTTTTCCCACCATTCTGTGCAGAGACGTGTGTGTGTGTGTGTGTGTGTGTGTGTGTGTGTGTGTGTGTGTGTGTGAACCCCAGGAGATCAGCAGTTTCTGAAATACTCAAACCTCATACTCATCTGGCTCAAACCAACACCCATACCACAGTGAAAGAAAGTCACACTTCACCTTGATTGAGATCGTGATTTTTCCCATTCTGGTGTCTGAACATTGTGAACATCAACCAAAGCTCTTGATTTGTATCTGCATGACGTTATGCAACGTGCTCCTGTGAAGGGATCGGCCGATTTAGAGAACTGCATCAAACAGCAGGTGGATGTCTGGGTCTGGGTGTTCCTAATAAAGTGTATGCTCCATGTGTTATTTCATAGTTTTGATGCCCTACAATGTAGAAAATCGTCAAAATACAGATAAACTTGTACGTGAATCAGTAGGGGTGCACAAACTTTTGACTGGTACGGTATACAGTAAATAAGTAAGGAGTGAAACACTTGGATGTGCTGTTATAGGAAAACTATCAACGACCGGGTGGCATGATGGAGATGGAGCAGTGTGACAGTTATCACCCAAAGCTTTGGGATGTTTTTTGTTTGTTTGTTTGTTTGTTTGTTTTTACTAACAGCACATCCTGAAGTATTTTATTTACATTGTAGTGTAGCCATTTGCCAATAATTGGAAGGTTATATTCATTAAAGATCATACTTTTTATCCATTTATAGTGCCATGAAACAAGTTTGCTCCTGTTCTTATTGGCATTATAGTACAGTGGTGCTTGAAAGTTTGTGAACCCTTTAGAAATTTTTCTATTTCTGCATAAATATGACCTAAAACATCATCAGATTTTCACACAGGTCCTAAAAGTAGATAAAGAGAACCCAGTTAAACAAATGAGACAAAAATATTATACTTGGTCATTTATTTATTGAGGAAAATGATCCAATATTACATATCTGTGAGTGGCAAAAGTATGTGAACCTTTGCTTTCAGTATCTGGTGTGACCCCCTTGTGCAGCAATAACTGCAACTAAACGTTTGCGGTAACTGTTGATCAGTCCTGCACACTGGCTTGGAGGAATTTTAGCCCATTCCTCCGTACAGAACAGCTTCAACTCTGGGATGTTGGTGGGTTTCCTCACATGAACTGCTCACTTCAGGTCCTTCCACAACATTTCGATTGGATTAAGGTCAGGACTTTGACTTGGCCATTCCAAAACATTAACTTTATTCTTCTTTAACCATTCTTTGGTAGAACGACTTGTGTGCTTAGGGTCGTTGTCTTGCTGCATGACCCACCTTCTCTTGAGATTCAGTTCATGGACAGATGTCCTGACATGTTCCTTTCGAATTCGCTGGTATAATTCAGAATTCATTGTTCCATCAATGATGGCAAGCCGTCCTGGCCCAGATGCAGCAAAACAGGCCCAGACCATGATACTACCACCACCATGTTTCACAGATAGGATAAGGTTCTTATGCTGGAATGCAGTGTTTTTCTTTCTCCAAACATAACGCTTCTCATTTAAACCAAAAAATTCTATTTTGGTCTCATCTGTCCACAAAAATTGTTCCAATAGCCTTCTGGCTTGTCCAAGTGATCTTTAGCAAACTGCAGACTAGCAGCAATGTTCTTTTTGGAGAGCAGCGGCTTTCTTCTTGCAACCCTGCCATGCACACCATTGTTGTTCAGTGTTCTCCTGATGGTGGACTCATGAACATTAACATTGGCTAATGTGAGAGAGGCCTTCAGTTGCTTAGAAGTTACCCTGAGGTCCTTTGTGACCTCGCCGACTATTACACGCCTTGCTCTTGGAGTGATCTTTGTTGGTCGACCACTCCTGGGGAGGGTAACAATGGTCTTGAATTTCCTCCATTTGTACACAATCTGTTTGACTGTGGATTGGTGGAGTCCAAACTCTTTAGAGATGGTTTTGTAACTTTTTCCAGCCTGATGAGCATCAACAACGCTTTTTCTGAGGTCCTCAGAAATCTCCTTTGTTCGTGCCTTGATGCACTTCCACAAACGTGTTGTGAAGATCAGACTTTGATAGATCCCTGTTCTTTAAATAAAACAGGGTGCCCACTCACACCTGATTGTCATCCCATGGATTGAAAACACCTGACTCTAATTTCACCTTCAAATTAACTGCTAATCCTAGAGGTTCACATACTTTTGCCACTCACAGATATGTAATATTGGATCATTTTCCTCAGTAAATAAATGACCAAGTATAATATTTTTTGTCTCATTTGTTTATCTGGGTTCTCTTTATCTACTTTTAGGACTTGTGTGAAAATCTGATGATGTCTTAGGTCATATTTATGCAGAAATACAGAAAATTCTAAAGGGTTCACAAACTTTCAAGCTCCACTGTAGCTACAAAGATCCAGTCCCTCACCAGCTTCTTGTTTTTTCTCGTTCTTGAAGTTAATAAGATAAAAGAACGCAGCGTGTGATGTTACCAAGAAACCCCAAAGCATAAACTCCTCCGTCCTGAAGACTTTCCCATGGTGGAAAAACTTCTTTTTCAAGAATTCAGTAGCGCTGTTGTGTAAACGAAGTAATTGCAGATTAGATCATCGTGGTTCTGAATGATGTAATAAAGACAGAGAACAAGTGTTTGTTTTTCTGATAAGATGCTTGTTTTCAGTGTCACACTTCCGATTTACAGACCTCTGTCAGTCTGTGTGTCAGTTACATAAGAGCAGGTCTCGAGTGTAAGCGATGGTTGGTTGTTGTGTCTGAGTGCTCTGTATGTAAGATTTTCCTTTCTGTGTTACAGGAAGTTAAAGATCGCTCAACCTTCATCTGCCCCCTGTGTGAAAAGAACTGCCAGACGCAGCATCATCTCACGATGCATATACGACAGGTACAGAATAAAAATCAGCATGACGACGAGCCAGTATGAGGAGATTTACGACATTTGGTTCAATATCCCAATATTGCAGTACAACTAAAATGAAGAACATGTCTGTTTTTGGGTGTTGACCAGTAAACGATGACCTTGTTGACCAAAGATTATAGCAAAGGCAAAGAATTAGAGTTACACCAATCTTTATTTCGTCTGCATTACTGAGATTAGATTAATAAATCTAATCCAGATAGCAAGCTAGGCTAGTTCATGCACCGATATTAGCTAGGATGAACATGGGAAGAATATTATGATCTTCATATCAGAATGAACGCCACTCACACTTCTTCTGAAACCAATTTTTTTTTTTTAAAAGTGAAAATTTTGCCAACTAACTCGTCTTTTTTTTTTTTTTTGGTCATCCTGGCTCATCCTTAGCATAATACAGAGATCGGGGGGAACGACCACTCGTGCAGCATCTGCGGAAAAGCGTTAAGTTCGGCCAGCTCTCTAGATCGCCATATGCTGGTCCACAGCGGAGAGAGACCCTATAAATGCTCAGTGTGCTGTCAGACCTTCACCACCAATGGAAACATGCACAGGTACCAAAGACATTCAGATCCAGTGCTAATCCGAGATTTTGTGGATTTTTATAAAGGCTGCTGTCAGTGTCGATGTTTGGGGGGGAAAAAATAGTAGATTTTGGTCTGTTATCAGGACGAGAGAATACTTCTCGATCGGCTCTGAGACTTTCAGGAGTAGATGTATTTATATTGAGGTCATGTGACACTCCATCCATCCATTATCCATTGTCCAGGTACACCCTGGACAAGTGGCCAGGTTATCGCAGGGCCGACACATAGCGACAAAAACCATTCACACTCACACCTATGGTCAGTTTAGAGCTACCTGCATGTCTTTGGGGGAAACCGGAGCACCCCCACACAGACACGGGGAGAATGTGCAAAGTCCACACAGAAAGGCCCCCGCCGGCTGCTGGGCTCGAACCCAGAACCTTCTGGCTGCAAGGCGACAGTGCTAACCACTACGCCGCCCCATCATGTGACATTCATTTCGACTAATTATGTCACTTCTAATAGGAGCTGGTTGAACCAGACCCAATTTATGGGTTTCTCTCGATGTATTGGTAAATAATTTATTGATTTTTCTCTTCACTTCAACATTATGGGGTACATACACAATTATTTTGTTTTAGATGGATGGAATATAAACACAGAGAAATCTCCTGCAGTTCCAGGCTGTAACACTCTAAAATGTGGAATAGGGGTGAATACTTATACACAGCACTGTAACAGGCAGTACTATCTGATGGGTTGTGAAAAGGTTGCGCTGTAACATTTATAAGAATACTGTATAAAAACATGTTTTTTTTTGTGTGTGTATACGGTGTGTGTGTATATTACACGGTTGCGTGAAGATACAAAGTTTATGTTCTAGTGGTGAGTGTATATATCACGAGTGAGTGAAGCGAATGAGTGAAAATATTTTCAACACGAGAAGGTAACCTTCGTATCTTCACACCGCCGTGTAATATTCTTTATATTATATGGACACAGCCACAAAAAAATGCAAGTTAATCAAAAGAATTTTAATTCTGAACTGGTTCGCTGTTTTGACAACGCGCATCTAGTCAGCGGGAAAACACTGGGAGTGACATCATCGGAGTGAAATATCGGGAATTATTATCCATACAGGACACTTTTTTTATGGAATAAAAACATGTTCTGTTCCCTTCTAGCGGGTTTCATTCATTTGGTTCAATAGCATGCAGTATTGTTCGCATATCGCTTATCCTACGTGTATTATGTCACTCTAGTCTACCCAGTGGAGAATGAATGTTGAATATGGTTTATGATATTGCATGGTTGTCAAGACAACATGACGTCACATGTCAGAGACGTAAAACTTCCACGCTAGCAAGTGAGCGACTGTGACAATTTCTAAACAAACATGGCCGCCAGGTTTGCTTCGTTAAATATGGAAGATTTTGAGAGAATTTTAAAAGAGAAAGACGCATTGAACACCCAAAAGGAATGTGTATGTATAATGATAATAATAATAATAATATTGGCTGGGTTTTTTTTTTTCCGTGGGCTATCAGATATATTCCATTCAGCTACTCGTCTTCGATTCGTTCAGTATCACGCTAGCTGAATGGAATATATCTGATAGACCACTCAACACCAGCCAATGTTATTTAAATATGTCACTTCGATCCATGATGTATTTCGTATGAAAAATGTGAGTTTTTCAACACGAGAAGATAAACTTCACATCTTCAAGCAACGTGTGATTTTCTTTTTATTATATCGACACGTTCACAAACAAAACGTCCCCAAATTTATCAAAACAATTCATCGATTTCCTCACGAGTCATATCTAAAGATTTATGTCACAGTTTTGGTTCTCCATGTCCTGGATGGAGCTCGTAGGAAAAACGAGTGGTGTATTTCCCAGTAAAAGACTCGTGTCCATAGAATATATATGTAAGTGCTGTCAAGCGATTAAAATATTTAATCGCGATTAATGTCGCGACTGTCATAGTTAACTCGCGATTAATCGCAATTTAATTGCACATTTTTGTCACATGAAAAACCATTGTAATTCTCTTATCAGCATAAAAAAGCATTGTACCAATGTTTTTTTGTTTTTTTTTATTGCAGAGCATAACACGTCTTGTCACAGCCACTGACATCCATAACTTCCATATTAGATGAGAAAACCAAGGGATGAAAAATAAAGTGCATATCACTGTGAAAATAAAAAAAGTTTTATTTTACTCTTCATTAGTTTCTTTTGAAGAGAAGTATTTGCCATAAAAGAAGAAAAAAACAGATAACAAAAATAAAAGCATTCATCATACGTTCAAAAACGTTCATCATAGTGTAGCGCTGTATTATCTAATGCTCACTGCTTATAACTCTACACCCCCCCGGTGGAGATGAGCTGGGAAACTGAAGGCTGAAGGAACAGTATTGAAAAGTATTTTTCCAGTCTCACCTGTGAAAGGTAATCCCATGTGATCTCGTTTGGACGGTAAACCTGTTGGTACAGTTAAACGCAGCACATGAATGAGGCATCTTTATTCTCGGCTACTGTCTAGACGCTATACCAGAGACGGTTGAAGAATCTCCACTTTGCCCCATCCAATATGGCGGCGAGGATGTTTATATGTCTATGCCTTTCTCCGTCACTCACACGTACTCTTATTGAAGCAGCGCGCGACAAGCCTCAACAGGAACTATGGGTGACTCGCAGGGCCAAATTAGAATTTGCGTTAACGGCACTATTTTTTTTTAATCGCGATAAATTGAGATCGCGTTAACGCGTTATTATTGCGTTAACTTTGACAGCACTAGTATATATATTTAGTCACTGCCTAAAAGCAGAGCTCCTGATGAATGTCCAAACAAAATATTTACAAGGGCACAAAATCAACTTGAATAGGATAATAATATTCAGGGATGGGAATTTTCCACGGATCCGCGGAATTCCACGGATTTTATCAACCCAGGGGTCATTTTCGTGAATCGTCTAAATCCGAGGAGAAAATATTTAGGGGGGGTTAGGTATGTGTTGACCCGGTCAACCATCGGGAACAAGGCTCTGTTTACGTCGGCAGTTCAGAACGTACACTGTATTTGATTGGCCGTTGAGAGAGAAATATCGCGATTTGACCAATGGTAAACGAGCATAGATAGGAAAGGCCAAAATGTCACATGTAAGCTTCGTTCTGATTGGTTCTTCGCATTTCGCTTTCTTACTCATTCAACATGGTGCTCCACGAGGCCGGAGATTGAGGATGTAACAGCGAATAAGAGCTTCAAAATGGTGAAAATTATCACAAAAGAAAACGAATCGCTTATTCAGATTAGCTGCTAAAAGGAAAAAAACATCTCTGCAATGAAGCATTCCTAGAAAAAGAACAAGTACTTTGTAAATATGTTGAAAACGTAGAGTAGTGTTGCTAGTTATATGTGACTGTGACTTTGGGAGCTGAGAGAACTGTTCAACAGGGAAATTGTGTTTCTGTTGAGACAAGTTCACTGCAAAAGAGGTAACTGCATTCTTTAATAAAGTAACTGAAACATTTACAGGATTATGTCAAATATTCTGTCTTTATGTGTTTAATTTATATTCATCATTCCTTTCATTCTAGCATGAAGTTAAAAATTCTTTTTAGCTGAGCATTATTGAGACTATTTTTGTTTATTAGTGTCCAAAACTCAAGCTTCTTTGGACTGAAAATATTATTCAACTGAGCAATCTGAGACCATTTCTAGTGGTCTAAAATGTATAAAACTCATTAGCTTCCAGGGGCCTTCGGCCCCCTGGACCCCCAACCAAGCTCCGCCCTGGACCTGGCTGGGGGCCGATGGCCCCCAGACCCCCGATTAAATTTTCAGCTGAAAATACAATTTCTCATTCTCATCCCTGAATATTATAGCACCATGAACGAACTATCAAATTGTGTAGCGTTGTGTATTTGACGTCAATAAATCACTAACCCTAGATACACCATCGCCGTTACGAATACATATTTATTCTTTTCGCTGTCACCGCATGCCATGCGCCAGAAACAACACCACATTTATTATGGTGTGACTCTGCTGGGTGCCTGGTGGACAGCAGTGAACCAGCGCTTTCACTTTACATCATTACTGTATTGTTACGAGTCAATATTATCGTACATAAGAACTAATCGATATCAGTCGGCAGTACTTTTAGATTATCTACAACTAAGGATAGATGCTCGTAGTTGCTATTGAACTGTACAATAATTGGTTGGTCTGGTTACAACTATCAATTGTCCAACAAGCTAGTGGGCTAATAGAACTGTTTTAACTCGTTTTATATGAAACTGTCGTAAATATTTTCTGTAAAATGTGTTCTTAAATAACCCCACGTTATTTAAAAAAAAAAAAGCAAATTAAAAATAAGCACTGGATTAAAAACCCATCTATCTTATGGAAATAAAGATTACAAATTTCGTTGTCCGGTGGTCAAGTGTTTTATGAGATACGTTGTCTTGCAGTTACGATCAGGTTCCAGACGTCATACAGTCGCAAAAGCCATCAGAAATCAGGTTGATGTATTACCATCTTCTTTTAAGTATGGAACTTGGCTCCACGAGTTCCCGCTAATAATAGTTTACCTCAGTGTTTTGGGAATTTGTGCTGTCGTCTACATGTTAGCTGCTGAAGTAGTTCAATTCATATGAACGCAATTCTTATGAATGAATGAATGAATGAATACAGCCAACAGTTTAATTAGCTAGCGACTAGCTTTTAAATAGCTGAAAATATAAAGATTTTAGTCAGATTTGGTGCTAAATTTGTTAGAAAAGACGATACGCAGCTAAAATGACACCGGAATTGCACTTAACTGCAAAACTGAACATCCGTGAGTTCAGCCATCAGTCGTAACTTTGAACAAGACCTGACAAAGTTATAAAACACTAGCGTTAAGATCTGCACCAAAATATTGAAGCAACATTGTAAGAACATTAATAAATGTTGTGTAATTTTCTTTAAAAGAACAAAAAAAAAACAACAGAGAAGCTCAGAAGTTTCTAGAACGGTAAACATCCTCGATGTGTCACTGTTAGGAAAGAGTGTATGCTTTTCTTTCACCCTTTAACATTTATTTTTATGTTGTAATGTAAAACCATTGCTTGTTTAGCAGGAAGTGCTTGCTAGCTAATGCTAATACTGACGAGCTGCTGTGTTACAAATGAAGTCATGCTACTTTAACGAGCTAAATATAATCACAGGAATGATTTCTGGCATCAAAAATCTCCTTTTTATCAAAATGGCTAAGAAAATGTTAGCTCTGAGACAGGCATTTTAGTTTATATCTAAACACATTTATGAAATTCTTGAGCACTGTTTGGTTTCTGGAGTTGCCTTTGCCAAGATCAGTGTTACCTCAAAATGGCTGAAGTCAGAGAAATGCTGCTTTCCAAATAAAACAGAATGTTAGAGGTGTATTTTTAAGTGTCCATAATCTAATAGTGTGTTGTATGTCATAAAATATTTCTGTAATACCTTGCTAGTGTGGCGGCACGGTGGTGTAGTGGTTAGCGCTGTCGCCTCACAGCAAGAAGGTCCGGGTTTGAGCCTCGTGGCCGGCGAGGGCCTTTCTGTGCGGAGTTTGCATGTTCTCCCCGTGTCCGTGTGGGTTTCCTCCGGGTGCTCCGGTTTCCCCCACAGTCCAAAGACATGCAGGTTAGGTTAACTGGTGACTCTATGGTGGGGTTTACATTAGACCGTATCAGCGGATCATCAGATTAACGTTTTTAAAACGAGTAGTGTGCACACAGCAACACCAATACACGATTCGCGTGCACACAGCAACGCCAATACACGGATACGCTCGGCTCCGCAGGCATCCTGCGCTCCAAATCACTCCGCCCTGAACAGCGAGTGCCCTCTGGAGGGTGCGCACTCCGGCCCTGCGCAGCTCACAGAGCGCGCGAGTGAAGTGCACGAGCCACGATTCGGGACTGAGCCGCTGTGTGTGTGATCCCAGTGCATATCACTTACCGCTTGCAAGTGGAAGGATGGCAAGCCTAAAGACAATCATAACTACACAATGGGCAGTATTTGCAGTATTTTCATACTTTTATACTCTTTAATGAAAGGTGATACAAGGCGGAAGTCCGCGCCGTTTTTCAGCAGTCGCGTCACATGACCAACGCCAGCGAATCAGGAAGGTGGATGTCACAGTGACGTTGTCCAATGACGACGCCAGCTAGAGCTCAGCACAGCGTATCCGTGTATTCTCAATGTTTACACAGCACCGGACCAGACACGATCTAGATTGAATACGTGGACCCTGGCGGATTCCCGTTTCCCGGCGTTTCCAGGCGGTTTAATGTAAACGGACAGTGCATCCGCGAAGAAAACGAGACAGATACGGTCTAATGTAAACTTGGCCTATATTGACCGTAGGTGTGAATGTGAGTGTGAATGGTTGTCTGTGTCTATGCGTCAGCCCTGTGATGACCTGGCGACTTGTCCAGGGTGTACCCCGCCTTTCACCCGTAGTCCGCTGGGATAGGCTCCAGCTTGCCTGCGACCCTGTAGAACAGGATAAAGCGGCTAGAGATAATGAGATTAGCAACAAAGCTAAACGTTTAATGTTAGATTTGCTCCTAAATTTTGTCTTAACTGAACATATAGCTTGTAAAAAAAAAACGCTGCTTTTTCTATCGACAAAAAGCGCTCAGCGTTAGCTCTGCGATTGCTGTGTGGAAAAACAACAGTAAACAGATACGATGCACAGCAACTGACATCGTTGGAAGTGTCAGAGAACAAGGCGGTAAATATAACACCTAAGCAGAAAAAGGGGGAAAAAAAGCGGACGAATATAGACTTTAAAACTTCACACAGATGAAATCATGCTAACATTTATAAAATATCATGAGCATGTGTTAGCCAAACTGTCACTTCTATAATGAAGAGTGTGATGATGATGGAGGAGGAGCAGAAGGTCTCTGTGATGTCTCTGCTGATGTGTGAACTCCTCCTTTTAGTTCCCCTGCTACGTGTTGCATCAGGGCCTTAAGATAGAGATGTCTGCACAAGCTTCTGTGTCTGTGTGTGAGAGATAATTCTGTTTGCATGCACACTGCACTTGAGAGTGTGTTTGCGCCCGTTTTCGTTTGTGGTGGCGCGGTTATGGGATGAGCATAGAGGCCTTCCTTGTGCAGTTGAGACATGCAGGCATTCCAGATGGGGGTGGGAGAAGAAAAGGAGTCTGAGTGTGTGTGTGTGTGTGTGTGTGTGTGTGTGTGTGTGTGTGTGTATGAGAACGGGCGAGAAGGAAAAGGAGGGGGTGGGGTTTGGTGAAAAGATGGGCTGAGTACTGTTTGGATGCTTTAGGCAGCGCTGAGGCTGTTTACGTCCCAGATGTGAGAAGGAAGTGCGGTGAAGGAGAGCAGGTCTTCGTCTTTTGTGATCGATGACCTCACTGGTCGAATCGACTCTGGATATTCCGTCGTAATTGCAAAACACATGGCAGTTAGTGTAGGAAGCAAAACTTTTGCTGTGCTCCACAGCCCCCTCTGGCTGTAGAGTCCAGGCATTGCAGGAGGAAAGTTCTGCAATTCTGCATCAAGTCATCTGAAACCCAGGAACACTTAACACTTAACTCCTCGATCTTCTGGCGTATGCTCATTGTTTGCTCAATGTGTTCGCTGGCTTTCTTTGGTGACGAGTTTGTGAGTCAGGCCAGGGAGCTGCGATGTGAGATGGAACAGGATTCAGGCTACTGGGGTTGGGTCCACATATGGACGGCCCCTCGCTCCATCTACTCTGCTATTAATATCCATCCCTGGCTGCAGAATGTAAAACAAGCTTCTGAGCGCTGCGCCTGCTGACATTTATCCTCCCTCTCCTGGTCAGGCATGTGTGCTCTCACAGAGGTAGACATGTATTAGGCCTGTCAGATGTCACCCAAAATGCCATTTGAATTTCCACTCCATAAAACGTCTGTCCATGGATTCCTGTTGTTGTCAAGAGCTACATGAACAGTTGTTGTGGCTCGCATTTTGCCAGATTAGTTTGGATTGATTGTAAAGGGATGACGTATGGAAAGCCTTCAGCTAGACTAAATATTCATTTTTCAAGATGATGGACCGGTCTTCATTGGCGAAATCGGTTCTGTAGTCCAGTGCACCTACACTGTGCTTGTTTTCAGGGGTTTGGCTAATTATACTGAGCTAAAAGTGTAGGTGATGTGTCAAAATCTTCGTCAATTGAAACTGAAAGGATCCAGCTAAAAATGTACTTTCAGGTGAAGGTTAAAAAAAAAAAGTCTTTGCTACTATTAAATGTACTCAAATACTGAAAGTAATACAAATAAATTATTTTTTTTAATTGATGCAATTAAGTAGATCACAACATAACACTTTGGCCTAATTGTTGATTTTTTTTTTCTCCCAACATTGAGTTTGATTGGATGCTTTTAGGTGAAACGTAAATGATGGATGAGAGATGGTCTAAATAAAAATGTAAAAAGTAGTGTTTTTTTCGGAAATGTAATTGAGTAAAAGTATTGGCCTCTCTAACCATGGTCTAATGGTTAGAGAAGCAGTTTTCGGACCAAAAGGTCGTTGGTACGAGTCCCTGGACCAGCATGAATGGCTGGAGTGCCCTTGAACAAGGCACCTAACCCCCAACTGCTCCCCAGGCGGCTCTGGGTATGTTCTACGTCGCTCTGGATAAGAGTGTCTGCTAAATGGCTGGAATGTAATATAATGTAAATTTCAATAATGTACACTTACTCAAGTGTATTCCATTCGTGCTTGTCATTTGCGTTGGCGAGCCCATTGATATTAGCGTTCCGTACATAGTATGCTTTTACGAAAGAAAATATAAACCACCTCCAGATCACTTGACACCATTGATGTAATTTAACCTAAACTTAATTTTTTTTTTGTGTGTGTGTGTGGCATTACACTCGAATGAACCCTGAAGCTGTTTAAAATTAGCGTTTTGTTAAAGGGGTATTTCTTTAACCTTCTGAAATTCTCAGACGCATCATACAACAGTCCTAAAGGGTGTTCACACGGCACATATTTGCACCGATGCTGCACAGGTGTATTTTGTTGCGATATATCTTACACCGGTGTAAATTTTGTGGAGCGTTCGCACGTCACAACCCTGCTTACTAGAGAGAAGCGTGTTAGCACCGGTGCAGCCCCACTTGCGGTCACACGGCAGTTTTTGCGACCGTGCTATACGAATGAACCCTTTGTCACTGTTACCAGTGAAATTGACCATCAGCCTGTCCTTACAGAGGGGGAACAGGACAGGAAGACAGGGATAAAAGAAAAAGAAACACAGTAGTAACATGAGGAATGAAAGATTATTACTATACGATAGTAATCATGCGGAAATGAAATATGCGCATGCATGAAAATGTACTTCCTTTTCCCGGTTGTCATGGCATCACCAAGCGCCGGGAAAACAACGTGGATGAAGACAGCAGTGTTGCCAGATACTGCTGACGGTTTCCAGCCCAAAATATGTTCAAATCCGCCAAAATGCACTTAAAACCTCCCAATCTGGCAACACTGGAAGACACGCAGTTCTGTTGTTGTTGATATTCGCCATTTTGGAAGCGCAAAATACCAGGATGCAAATTATGCAATGCCCGTATGTAATCAACCCTCCTCACGCGTAGCGAGTCGACCCCTGTAGCGTTCAGACGTCCCATTTTATATCGGTGCTGCCCCGCAAACTAGCATTTACTCCGGAGTAAATTTCTTAAACCACCTCCCGAGCAGGGTTAGATTTGCACCGGTTTAAGCAGCTTTCAGGGGCTACACCGGTATAACTTTGCACCGTGTGAACGCTCTACCGGGGCAGCCCCGGTGCTACACCGGAGTAAAAGTTGCCGTGTGAACACCCCTCTAGACTGTGTAAATGTCAAGAATCGGTGCTTTATTTTGTAATTCTGGCCATCAAATTTGAATCTTTTTAGACCTCAGTGTTCACAGATGAATTAAGCATGTGAATGAAGGCTCCTTTTTTACTGATGTGATTGAGGCCGAGTATTCCTACTGTGCCTCTTCTTCTTCTTTCTTTGATTCATCCATTGTCTTGCAACATTGGTGATGCCATGACAAAATGTGTTCTCCAGTGTACTCCGTCGTTCATCACTCTCACCAGTTCAACATCGTTCAAACGGGTTTCTTCCTTGATAAGTTGCCTCAAGGTACTACAAGGGCGACCAATCCTACGTTTACATTCTGGCTGCCACAACAAGAGCTTTCCAGCAGGTTCATTGCTACGCATCACATGACCAGCCAGTGCTAGGCGTCGTCGTTGGATCACTTCGCTAATGCGTGGAAGAGAACCATACAGTTGGGCGTTTGTAATATGTTCCTTCCAGGATACCCCATATATGGCTCGTAACATCTTGGTATATGTGCCATCTAATCTGACTGTTCTTGAATGGTTTAACGTCCAGGAATCTGAACCATACAGTAGTATGGTTTCAACACACGATTTGAAAACCTTCATTCTTGTCGACTTTTGGATTGGGGACTTCCAGACTCTAGCTAGGGAATGTAGTGCTCCCCAAGCTTGGCCAATACGCTTGTTAATGTCCACATCACAGTTAGTATATCCACCAAGGTATTTGAAGTCCTGTACCCTTTCAATAACAGAGTCATCTGATGCATATAAAGGGCCAAATGACGGAGCGTTCAGATGCATATATATACTGTGCCTCAAAGTCCATGAATTTTATCTTTTTAATAAGTGATACATTCAAATGACTGCAATTTTAATTTAACCAATGAAATCTGGATACATTTTTAAATCATTTATGGATAAAATTGTTAAATAAAAAAACCTCATCATCCACTGGAACACAAAAGCAATTTGGATGTTTGAACGAATCTTGAACTTGCACTCAGGAACCGTGTAGTCCAACATACGACCAAGTCAGGATCTTTAGTACCGCACTGTTTAACCAGCAGCTTTGGCTCCTGAAGCATCATAAGGAACATAATCTGGTGGAACCTGAAAGGTAGGTTTGTTCCTACAAACCGCTGTAGGGAGGGGGCAGCACACGTTCCAGCATGTCGTAATGTGACTTTCCCTCAACTAACTTTGGTCTGACCCCTTGGAGAGAAAGCCCTCTGCTGTCAGCATGGAGCATGTACATTTCCTCGAGCTCATGCAGTTCGCTGAACTTCACACTCATCAGCTCGTTAGCTCGAGAGCCCTCAAAGCCTTGCACTAAATTTGCATTTAATATTCGCGTGAGAGTAAATGCAAAGCTGCAACAACAACAAAAAAACTGTTCTGTTTCTTTCTAATTATACACTTTGATATTTCTCCAGAACAAACAGTATGTCAATGAGTAACATGTCTAAATTGCTTATTATAACATTGCTAGCACGTACACACACACACACACTTGCACACTGTATGCACATTATGTAAGTATAATGACTTGTGAAAGGTTTTTTTTTTCTCTTAAACAGAATTTATACAGAAATTGTTGGTCCATTCAGTTTATTTACCGAGGACAGTATCTTGGAAACATCTTCAACATATTATACTGCGTACGCTGCAAAAACTGATATCTTAGCAAGTGAAAATAGTTGAAACGATCTAGCATTTCCTATTATCAGAATACAAGACACCAATCCTCATCTCATCTCATTATCTCTAGCCGCTTTATCCTTCTACAGGGTCGCAGGCGAGCTGGAGCCTATCCCAGCTGACTACGGGCGAAAGGCGGGGTACACCCTGGACAAGTCGCCAGGTCATCACAGGGCTGACACAGACACAGACAACCATTCACACTCACATTCACACCTACGCTCAATTTAGAGTCACCAGTTAACCTAACCTGCATGTCTTTGGACTGTGGGGGAAACCGGAGCACCCGGAGGAAACCCACGCGGACACGGGGAGAACATGCAAACTCCGCACAGAAAGGCCCTCGCCGGCCCCGGGGCTCGAACCCAGGACCTTCTTGCTGTGAGGCGACAGCGCTAACCACTACACCACCGTGCCGCCCGACACCAATCCTGAGATGATTAAACCTGGTTCTAGATTGCAACCAACTTATTCTAAGATGTCTTATCAAGTAAAAATATCTGTCCATGCAGCAAGATCATTTCACCAGTATGAAGTCATTTTCTCCTCAAATTCAGTTTTCAATTTTTTGCAGTGTAGTGAAAAGTACAAAGAGTAAGACTGCCGTGCGAAGGCAAACTGCAGGATCTGGATATTGTGTCGGTGGCAAAAGACGGTCCAGTAGCGAATAGGTGATGCTGTTGGAATCGTCTTTTGCCACCGACACAGTATGCAGATACTGTGCAGTTTACCTTTGCACGGCAGAAGAAAAATAACTAGATGAAGACTGTGACTAAAGTCCAGGCTTGTAGTACTCGAATCCGATTTGTGCCCTAATTTTAAAGGTCCCATGGCATGGTGGTTTGTTGATGCTTTAAACGGGCTCGTGGAGGTTTCCGGATGTTATATCCGCAGCCTTTCTCAAAATGAACCCTCGGCACGTAGATATAGCCTCCTGGGAGAAAGCCCCATTTCAGCGCTTTTCCCAGTACGTCGTTTTGTTAATGAGAAGCAGGAGGCGGGGAAGGGTAGAGGGTGGGGGTGGGTCTTATCATTAATATTCATGGAATGTAAACGTGTTACCTCTGATTGGCTAACAGCACTGTGACGCTACTTCCAGTGGGTCAGAACAAGCGGATGTGGGTGTCTTACTATGGCGAGAGAGAAGGAACAAACCGCGAAGGGAAAAATACCGCGCGCTGACGTCATTAAGGTGCGACGCGAGGAAATAAAATAAATTCAACAAATGTTTGGGTTTTTACTGAACAAACAAACAAATAAAATGAACGAGTGACTTAAAAAAAAGAATGTGGGTGTCTTTGTAAAAACTGTTTTGATTGGCTATTATAACAGAGCATGCTGCATGCTTTTTGGTTTTGTAGCGCAGAGTACCTGGCTAACTGCAGGAAGCGGTTAGCTGCACAGCTAATGTAGCCATTGCAAGGCTAACGTGGCACTGATTTTAAAACACGGCAAAACGACTTAACAGTTATACACTTACTTGTTCGGTGTTTGTGGCTGATGCGGCAGGGATGCTTGGTACGGACCCAGGCTTCAGTGACAGTTGATGTGCAAAACCTGCCCTGTACTGTCCCAAGTTGTGGAAACATTCATCAGGAAAATGCTTCCGACAAACACACCGTCTTAGGTAGACTCGACGGCATATTATTGAAGTAAATAAAATTAAGCCACTGCGTCTTCAGGGGCTCTCCCGTCGGCAGTAAAAACAGACTCCTTTCTGTGTTGTCACATCCATGTATAGCACAACTTCCATGTTTCGCTCGTTTAGGTGATGCCATGTTGTTGTGTCCTCTATGGTCTCCTCACTACAACTGGGCGGGCAAGCCGTACAGTGGGTGGGAATCCAGAGGGGGGCGTGGGGATCATCTCCCTTGCTGACGTCGGCAAGGGAAGAGCTTCTCAACGCGCCGTTTTGACGCGCCATTCTCAAATATTGGGCATAGTTTGGTTTACACATTATGAAATTTCTAGCCACTGGGGTGACTTAAGAAGGTCAGAGGAACTCATTTTAACATTAAAAAACCTCAGAAAGTGAAAATTTCATGCCATGGGACCTTTAAGGACTCGTGACATGACTCGGACTTGAGCACTGATGACTCGGACTTGGACTCGGACTCGTGCGTTAACTGCATTAGGACTCGGAAAATGGAGACGAGGACTCGGATTTTTTCTTTATTTTTTTGTAACATGCCATAATAATTTGGCATAAGATATTTATATCTGGGCGGCATGGTGGTGTAGTGGTTAGCGCTGTCGCCTCACAGCAAGAAGGTCCTGGGTTCGAACCCCAGGGCCGGCGAGGGCCTTTCTGTGTGGAGTTTGCATGTTCTCCCCGTGTCCGCGTGGGTTTCCTCCGGGTGCTCCGGTTTCCCCCACAGTCCAAAGACATGCAGGTTAGGTTAACTGGTGACTCTAAATTGACCGTAGGTGTGAATGTGAGTGTGAATGGTTGTCTGTGTCTATGTGTCAGCCCTGTGATGACCTGGCGACTTGTCCAGGGTGTACCCCGCCTTTCGCCCGTAGTCAGCTGGGATAGGCTCCAGCTTGCCTGCGACCCTGTAGAACAGGATAAAGCGGCTAGAGATAATGAGATGAGATATTTATATCTACATTCATTTTGTACGAATTTCGTGTCAGAGTGTCACACCTGCATGCCTTGGCGCGTGCATCAGATAGACTTTTGGGACTTTTATGGTGCCAAGCGGACTCTCGCGCGCGCCATAAACGACTCGCACCTGCACAGGATTAAGGCGCAAACAGCACGCCTATATAAAAACTGTGAAGACACACTTACTTTGCGAAGTATTACCGAGCCTTATTTCCTTGTTTGGTTTCCTGATCCCTGATTTCCTGTTTCTCGTCTTTGTTTCTGCCGAGTCTACGATAGCCTGTTTGTGCCTCACTCGACCTATCGCCTGTTTCACCGTTTTACAATTATGTCTGTGGATTGTTACCGTCTTCACTTGTATTAATAAACACACCTTCTGCACTTACATCCGTCTCCCAACCATCTCTGACAGAATACTTCACACTCCCTGATAAAGAGAAGCACACTCACCTGTTCGTACGGCATGTTCAGGAACAAAATAATGTTAATGGGGCTAAAACAGCCACCGTCAAATGGTGCAGTTGGAGTGTTGGACTCGACTCGGATCAATAGTGGACTCGACTCGGACTCAACTTTTTTTTTTTTTTTTTTTAATATCTTGGACTTGACTCAGACTTGAACACTGGGGACTCGAGACTGGACTCGGACTCGAGGTTTAGTGACTCGACTACAACACTGCTAAAGTCAAAATAATTTGTGCTAGCTGTTAGAAACCGGGATGTCTGGTCACTGTACCCTATAGATCCAGAACGGTAAGAGATAGAGAATGACGTTTAGTGAGGAAAGGTTGCGCCCTGCCACCCTGAACAACATTAAAAAAAATTGATTGAAAAAATCATGAAAATTGATAGAGTTATAAGTGATTGAAAAGTCATAGCAATGTAATTCAGCCCAGAGGTATTCTTCATGTGAAATTTAGTGATGGTTGGTTGAAAACTGAGGAAGAAATAGCATCCTAAAAATGTAAGGAGAAGAAGAAGAAAAACAATTTGCGTCAGTGCTGCCGGCGCAAATTAATGACGTTTCAATTCTGGGAAAGCTTGACATTTAGGACAGATTTTATTTTTAACTTATACCACTTACTGAATAATCTGGCTTTGCTTGCTCATTGTCGTCATTACAGTGGTGCTTGAAAGTTTGTGAACCCTTTAGAATTTTCTATATTTCTGCATAAATATGACCTAAAACATCATCAGATTTTCACACAAGTCCTAAAAGTAGATAAAGAGAACCCAGTTAAACAAATGAGACAAAAATATTATACTTGGTCATTTATTTATTGAGGAAAATGATCCAATATTACATATGTGTGAGTGGCAAAAGTATGTGAACCTCTAGGATTAGCAGTTAATTTGAAGGTGAAATTAGAGTCAAGTGTTTTCAATCAATGGGATGACAATCAGGTGTGAGTGGGCACCCTGTTTTATTTAAAGAACAGGGATCTGTCAAAGTCTGATCTTCACAACACATGTTTGTGGAAGTGCATCATGGCACGAACAAAGGAGATTTCTGAGGACTTCAGAAAAAGCATTGCTGATGCTCATCAGGCTGGAAAAGGTTACAAAACCATCTCCAAAGAGTTTGGACTCCACCAATCAAACAGTCAGACAGATTGTGTACAAATGGAGGAAATTCAAGACCATTGTTACCCTCCCCAGGAGTGGTCGACCAACAAAGATCACTCCAAGAGCAAGGCGTGTAATAGTTGGCAAGGTCACAAAGGACCCCAGGGTAACTTCTAAGCAACTGAAGGCCTCTCTCACATTGGCTAATGTTAATGTTCATGAGTCCATCATCAGGAGAACACTGAACAACAATGGTGTGCATGGCAGGGTTGCAAGGAGAAAGCCACTGCTCTCCAAAAAGAACATTGCTACTCGTCTGCAGTTTGCTCAAGATCACGTGGATGAAACCAAAATCGAACTTTCTGGTTTAAATGAGAAGTGTTATGTTTGGAGAAAGGAAAACACTGCATTCCAGCAAAAGAACCTTATCCCATCTGTGAAACATGGTGGTGGTAGTATCATGGTTTGGGCCTGTTTTGCTGCATCTGGGCCAGGACGGCTTGCCATCATTGATGGAACAATGAATTCTGAATTATACCAGCGAATTCTAAAGGAAAATGTCAGGACATCTGTCCATGAACTGAATCTCAAGAGAAGGTGGGTCATGCAGCAAGACAACGACCCTAAGCACACAAGTCGTTCTACCAAAGAATGGTTAAAGAAGAATAAAGTTAATGTTTTGGAATGGCCAAGTCAAAGTCCTGACCTTAATCCAATCGAAATGTTGTGGAAGGACCTGAAGTGAGCAGTTCATGTGAGGAAACCCACCAACATCCCAGAGCTGAAGCTGTTCTGTACGGAGGAATGGGCTAAAATTCCTCCAAGCCGGTGTGCAGGACTGATCAACAGTTACCGGAAACGTTTAGTTGCAGTTATTGCTGCACAAGGGGGTCACACCAGATACTGAAAGCAAAGGTTCACATACTTTTGCCACTCACAGATATGTAATATTGGATCGTTTTCCTCAATAAATAAATGGCCAAGTATAATATTTTTGTCTCATTTGTTTAACTGGGTTCTCTTTATCTACTTTTAGGACTTGTGTGAAAATCTGATGATGTTTTAGGTCATATTTAAGCAGAAAAATAGAAAATTCTAAAGGGTTCACAAACTTTCAAGCACCATTGTACGTGTTTCATTCAGATCCTACAGCCTTAATAGAACACAGGTGCAATGTTGGGAGATGCCAGTCATCTGATTTCGATAAGCCTTAGACCAAATGATTTTTCAAGTGATTTCACGGTCAGGATGGAGGTTTTAAGTCAGTCTTTTTCTTGTCTTGACGTTCCTATCACATTAATATTATCTTTAGTCTTCGCCCATGCGAAGAATGACCCTGCAAGATCCATCTTTGCAAAATCAGAGATAATCGCTTGAAAAGTTGTTCGACGTAAGGCCAGCATAACTCTCAGACTAATGACACATTGTTTTTAGATGTGACAGAGTGTCAGACTTAAGTCTTTTTAGCGTCTTTTCAGAGTCATTTCAGAGTTTTCTAGTGTGTAGTTAGCGTTAATTTCATACCTTTCAATTTCTGTAGGCACATGAAAATTCATGACAAGGGCTCAAACGGTGTCCCGGCTACGCGTCCCATTTCCCCAAGCAAGCGTCGCAAACCCCCCAAGAGGAAACCAAGTACAGAGGAAGATGGAGAAAAAAACAACGAACCACCCAGTAAAAAGGTACGGCACCACAAACGGCGTTATATTCATTTGCGGTGGCTTTCATCCTACTTTTTAATACAAAAATGCTAAACTGTAATGTGGGTAATATTTCGTAAAGAGACCGTGAGGCCGGAATTGGCATAAATTTGATTTGCTTTGATTTTAATAGTCGATCCTTTATGTTAGGCGTTTGTCGTGCATGAATCAGGGGAGCAAAGCCCTGCCAAGCGTGAAGAAGACCTATTGCACTGTCCAATCTGCTTCAAGACATTCATCTGTAAATATGGTTTGGAGTCACACATGGAGACGCATCCTGACACTGTACTCAGGTAAGTACAAAACAATCATTCATATCTAGGCATGCATTTACCAACAACAATGTTAACAAGATCCTCTTTCTTGTACTAGGTGTAACCTGTGTTGTATCACTTTCCGTAACCATCGAGGTCTCCTTCGTCATAATTCCGTTATTCATAAGCAGCTGCCCACAGATCCCAATGGACGGCCATTTATCCAGAGCAACCCTTCCATACCCCTGGGCTTCAGTGACCTGTCCTTCATCGACTTTTCTTGCAGCAAGTTCCCCCAAATTGCGCAGGTACAGATTTGTGCGTGGGGAAAAATACACTAACTGGAAACTAGAAGGATCGAAGTGGTTACTTGTTCTGATTGGGCTTGACTTAATTTTGAATTTCTTTTCTCCAGGTCTGGTGTGAGACAAATTTGCGACGTTGCTCAAGCAAATTCCATAGGTTTATTTGCGACGTATGCAACAAGGCCTTTCCTCTTCAAGTGTCTCTAGATCTCCACTTAATCTCTCATAAAGACAGTGATGCCGAACCCCAGAAACAGGACAATGACACTATTTCAGATACAGCCAAAGATTCTGGAGATTCCAAAGAGAGAGTTGAATCAGCAGCACAGGAGGCCAGCGTAACTTTAAATGGGAAGAAAGATTTTATGGAGTGCCTTGGTCTTCAGCATTCTTCACTCGCTAAGCCTGAGCAGCCTGAGGAGGAGAAGCAGCAAGAAATTTTAGACAGCATTCGTTTTATTCGTGTTGAGCCCTCTGCAACAAATCTACCTCAAGAGACCAATAATAGTCTTGGCCTCTGTCTTCTAGATTCTATCTCTCTTCAAGGCTTGAACAAGGGCAACGGTATCAGCCTTCTTTCATTGCAGCCACTTCAGGGTGGTTTGGTTGTCCGGCCTGTCAGTCAAACAGGAGTGGAACTTGCTGACATCCAGCAAATCCTGAAATTGGCTACCACTATGCCATCTCAGATGAGTTTGCCACTGCTTCCGAAAGCTCCAGAGAATCCTCTGCAGGCAGAACCCAAACAAATTACTCCTCTCAAACCCAAGCCGTTGGTGACTCCTCGATCCAGCATGGGAACTTCCACGCCACCTCCGCCAGTCATGAATGCCCAGCAAGCCTCTTCAGGTTGCATCAGCCCCAGCTTGCCACCCCCTACAGCCCAACTTCTTACTTCCAAACAGTCCTCAAACACCCCATCTTCCTCAACGTCTTCCTCGCCTACAGATTGGGAGAACACGCATCTAGTGGGAGACGGCACAGGGGCAACAATTATGACTACTGGAGATATTAAGCATGAAGAGGTCCAAGGTAAAGAGAAAGATATAAGAACCTCAGGTGGCAAAAAGATCCCAAAGACGGAATACCCGTGTCGGTTCTGTACACAAGTATTCTCCTTCCCAGGGGGCCTCCAGGCTCATATGCGAGCTCATCACTATGGAGCGTCTCCATATAAGTGTAACATTTGCACCTACACTGCTCCGGACAACGCCACATTAATGCGCCATTTACGAACACACAGCGGTGAACGTCCCTATGTCTGCCGCCTCTGTCACTACCCTTTCACAGTCAAGGCCAACTGCGAGCGTCATTTGCGCAAGAAGCATATGAAAAACACTCGAAAAGAGATCGAGAAAAACATCGAGTACATTACCCCATCCTCAAATGCAAGCAGTTTAGTTGGTGGTACTACACAGGATCTTGTGGATTTGGCTAATATTGGTAACACGTCCTGCCGCTACTGTGGAGAAGACCTGAAGACCTACAGGGCTCTACAGATTCATCTCAGAACTCTCAATGGCTGTCAGAGGAAACCATTTGAATGTCGCCAGTGCGGAGCAGCCTTCCTTGCCAAAAGGAATTGTATCCATCACTTGCTTAAGCAACACTCAGAAGTCCAAGAGAGGGAAATTGAAGATCATATAAACACCCTTGTTCCTGTCACAGCTCCTTCTTCTGTCCACACCAACTCTCCTGCTCAGTCTCAGTCAGGTAAACAGAACCTTAGTACTTTCTCTGAAGCTGCAGTTCAAGACCAGCCCTTGGATTTCTCCAGCAAAACTTTGAAAACTATTCACTCTGATATAAAGTCAGAGGCAGCTTCTCCCTCTCTGTCAAATGACTGCTCCATGGAGCCTATCGACCTGTCTATTCGCAAGGATCCGGAACGAAAGAAAATAAAGACGGAACAAGTTGATACGACTTCATTATATCGCCAGGAGGTCAAGAAAGAGCTTCCTTCCCCAAATGCAGGCAAGTTTTTAGGAAAGGTCTTGGGTGTCCATGCGTCCCTTCCAGCATCTATGCCAAGTCTTGCCTCTACTTTGACAAGTGATCTGACCAAGCCCCCCATACGCCTAAAGCCACTGCTGCCGAAGCCAGTTGCTGCCCCCAACACTTCGGAGATGCCGCCTCTGGCCTCCATTGCCCAAATAATCTCCTCAGTGTCTGCTGCCCCAGTGCTGCTCAAAACAGGAATAAACTCTGAGAAAAGCGATGGAGGGATGGGTGGTGAAACACTAATTGATAAAAAATGTACCAATGGCACTGCTAGTCCTGGGTGTTCTTTCAGTTGTCCCTCCCTTGAGGCATCAAAGAGGAGAGGCAAGAAGAGGCCATTCAAGGATGAGATCTGTGATTCTACACAGGCATCCATCAGTGGGTTTGACTTGGAATCTAGTGGAGAGTTACCAAGTGTGGAGAAAATGCTGGCCACTACTGATGCCAATAAATTTAGCTCCTACTTACAGCTGAGGCAAATGGAGCCAGAAAAGGAGAAACAGTCTGCAAGTGAAGAAGAGAAGGAAGGAAAGGAAGACAAAGAGAAGGTTCGACCACGAAGCAAAGGGAAGAAGAATGCCTACTCAAACTCGGTGCAGAAGATGAAATGTCCATACTGTCCTCGGGTGTTCCCTTGGACCAGTTCTTTACAGAGACACATGCTAACACATACAGGTAAGTCATGCTTTGGTGTGACTCCTTACCATAATAATTAATTATTTCACTCACGCCATATAAACAGTAATGTTGTAATGGTGTTTCTCTTAGGCCAAAAGCCGTTCCCTTGCCCTCAGTGCGATGCGTTCTTCTCTACTAAATCCAACTGCGAGCGCCACCTTCTTCGGAAGCATGGCATTTCCAATCGCAACACACTGCAGAGCACTGGGTCACTCCCAAAAACCAAGGCTGATGAGGGGTCACAGGGAAGTACAGGTATGACCGCCACAACCCTTAAGATCCTTGACATAAAAATTCTTGTGGCGATATGTTATTGACTTAACACTGGTACCAACTAATCCTTAAGCCTTTCCTGGTGTTCATTTAACATTTTCGTTTATTTTGTAGAGGGTGTTTCTGATGCTGAGCCTGCTGTCTTAGTGGATGCTGTTGATCCCAAAAAAGAGGACAAAACCACAACTATTGACACGGATCTGACAGAGCAGGCTAAAGACATGGCCACAGAATCACCAGAGTTGAAGAAAGATCTACCGGTAGAAAGCTCACAATCGGTTGAAAACTTTCACATGAACACGAACAACAGTGAGAATGATGATGACTCTCAGAGCAACAAGAGCCTTGAGATGAACGTTGTCAGCGAACCAACAGAACTCAAACTCTCAGAAACTCAGCAGGAGCAGCCCGAGGCTGCAGAACCTGCAGTGGAACCAGAGGATCCTCCATCAGAGGAATTTCCTCACACATGCAATACCTGCAAAAAGACCTTCCGGCATGCAGTCACCCTCAGCCGGCACCAGAAGATTCATTTGCAGGACAACCAGAACGAAGCTGGAGGAAGGAAAGGAAAAAATCAGCCTCTGGTATCCAGTCAGCCTGCTGACACCAGCCCCTCGCCAATAAAGGAAGCTGAGCAGGAGACGGGTGCAGCGGACAAGGAGGAGAACAGCAGCGTTGTGGAAAGTGGGGCTGAGGAAGAGGAGAAGGAGGGACAGAAAGAGGAGAGAAATGAAGAGGAAGAGGGTGGCTCTTCAGAGCTCGAATCAGCAGGCGGTAAACCCGACAAGAGGAAGAAGATCTGCAATGTGTGCACCAAACGTTTTTGGAGCCTACAAGACTTGACCAGACATATGCGTTCACATACTGGTAAGAATACTCAAGTCTGAAAATATAATCTAGATTTTTATCAAGTGAGTTGGAGTTACCAAATTTGGGGAATTACATTTTTTTTTAATTATTCAGGAGAAAGACCTTATCAATGCCAAACATGTGACCGGACCTTCACTCTGAAACACAGCCTGGTGAGACATCAGCGTATTCACAAGAAAAACCCAGACGACCGAGGAGTAGATGAGGCTGATGGAGCAAGAGAAGATAGTGCCGTGGATGGCGAAGATCTACGGTGTTCTTCTGGAAGTGAGAGCGAGACGTCCAAGACGGAGAACAGCAAGCAAGCAGAGGAAACCATAGAGGCGGTGGATGATGCTGCGGTCAAACAAGAGGAAACATCTAGAGCAGATGCTTCCAATGAACTTCAAATGAAGGAGCTGGATGAATTGGATATTAAGGCCCCAGAACCCAAAGATGCGACAGATCCCAGTCTTAAGGATAATCAGGGAGCTGCAGACAAGCCCGTTGTCTAAGACATGTTGATTCTGTTAATCCTGTGCCATACTTCCATGATCTTACACAAACACTAAAAGACAATGCAGAGTCTGGCATCTTCATGCAGACATTAGAATGCGTGCAAAATGCAAAACTGGAAACTTTCTCTCAATGCCTTAATGATTCTTTTGTTCCCCCAGAGATTTGGATCCACTGCACAGTATAATTTTTAATCAAATGTATATGATTGTGTTTTTTAATTAATTCTATAATCCTTATATCGAAATAAATTAGTGTTTTGTATGATAAGTCGATGATTTATATTAGCACCATTATATGTATTATTCTTAATTCAATTCCACTTTATTTTTAATCTTCTCAATGAGTTTTGCTCAAGTGCCTGAGAGCATATCTCTCTGAACCTTTGTTCCGAATAGGCTTTTATTAGGTTTTGGAGGTGTTTATTGGTTCACACAGTGGCCTAGTGTACTTTTGGTTATCAGCTTGGGTGATCATTGGTCAATTTTTTGGCAATATTTGCCAGGTTTTGTACATTTTCTTCTCTCTCAAAGCTCACTGATAAACAACGCTCTCTGGCCTTGTGGTGTGTTGGACATAGAACTAAACCGGTGGTTGAGACAGCGCCCCCTGGTGATTTGGGGTGTAAAGCCTGACATTCAGACACTGCCTTTAGGCAAAAGCTTGTATTAAGTACACTCGGTTAAAAAAAATTGGCAAGCACGGAAGCATTTCCAAATAAGAACACAGATCCGCGTACTTATTTTTCTATGAACTTGATAGATTTTGGACTTGAGCACAATCGAAATCAAGCCAAGGTTTTACACACAGTGCATCAGACGGAAGTGTGCTTTGCAGTACACGTTGCATTTAATCCCAATGTGAATCAAAGTCTGTTGTATGTTTTAGTGCAGTGATGTTTGTGCTGTGGGTTTTATACTTGAAATCGCCCTGCTGTTTGCCTCGACTTATACAACTGTGCTGTTCACACTGCCTCCTACTTTTCATATTCGTCTCTGTAGTACCTCTGCAGTTAGCAAATCTAACCTCATAAACCTCTAATTAGCTGAATGAAGTTTATCGTTAAGTCTCAGATGATCAACAACGACGAAATGCTGCATTTTGGAGCCAAAAAACTATGCAACAGACATGTGCTGATAATCGGTTATACAACATATCGCAATATTGGTATTTGGGCACTTAAGAATAGGATTTGTAACGTTGCCTCAAAAAAAAAAAAAAGTAGGCAGCGTATTTGTGCAGCGAATGTGCCTCTTTGATAAAGGGTCATTTCTTTTTTTTAACATACGTAATATCAACGCATGCCTTCGAAATGAACAATAACACAGCTCAAGATTAATGTCCAATTTCTTTACATCTTTAAACTTTAATCCTTTAAAGGCCAAACTGTTCATTTATTTTTGAAAAAAAAAAAAAGGTTTCACCAGCAAACAGGGCTGGTGAATTTGCGGAAAAACAAATCATTTTTCTACTATGGTGTGTTTGAGAAATGTGTGCGCTTGCTTGTAGTGTGTAATGTGTATGCGCAGGTCTATCAAAGATAAGGAGATCACACTGAATATTTTATGTATTTATTGACATGAGTGCTCGGAGCTAACGTGGACTCTCGAACGAACTCCGAGGAGAATCGGAAACAATGACTGTAGCGCTGAACAATCTTGAAGTTCTTTATATTATCACTTATTTTGTGGTTATGATTGACGCCTTGAGCTGTTTGCCATAGATTGTTTTATTAATGTCTTTGTTTGTTTGTTTGTTTGTTTGTTTGTTTGTCTGTCTGAATTAATTCACAGTTAAATCAGCCCCCACCAATACAACCTGCATTAACTAAATATATAATTATTATTGAAGCCCACGCTTGAATTAGCAGTAGAGTAGTGATTTGTGCATGTCTAATTAAAATGGGTGGTTACCAATTCTTCTCTTTCTCAGGGGCTTTTCAGATTATGCATCCTTCAATCATCTGTTTTGTGGAAAATATCTCATTTCTGCAGCAAGCTAGAGCAATCACTACAGTTACAGCGTATGCATATGAATGTGAATTCACCTCAATGTTCATCATCTTCGTCCTCGTCCTCTGTAATTGTGCATGTTTCACCGATTTGTGTTGATCACTGTAAAAACAAATGCATTTGTTAAAGGGATTGCACAAGTTTGTCTCCCGTGTTCAGTTTTAGAAAGGTTCTTTTGTTGATTTTTTTTTTCTGTACACGAGTACTCTCAACCCTATTTGAAATCATTCAAGCAATAAATATACACTAAGAAAGAGTGAGAAATTAACCAGAGCTTTTTTTTTTTTTTTTACTTTTTCAGCAGAATGTGTATTTTCACCGATATGCACCATGGGATGTTTTGTTACGGGATTGCAGCACAACACAAAAGTGAATGTCATGACAATATGTGCTACACCACAGCAGGAATTTTGTCAGGATAGCAATATTGTGTCACACTGAATTACATGCTGGACAAGTGAATACACTGCCACTTTTATTAAGGGTGACTTGTTCACGTCAGATTCGATCACCGAGGGTGTTTAAATGTGCTTTACAGGAGTGTTCACGATTATTGTGTTTTAAAGGAACAGTCCACCGTATTTCCATAATGAAATATGCTCTTATCTGAATTGAGACGAGCTGATCCGTACCTATCCGAGCTTTGCGCGACCTCCCAGTCAGTCAGACGCAGTCAGACGCGCTGTCACTCCTGTTAGCAATGTAGCTAGGCTCAGCATGGCCAACGGTATTTTTTGGGACTGTAGTTAGATGCGACCAAACTCTTCCGCGTTTTTCCTGTTTACATAGGTTTATATGACCAGTGATATGAAAAAAGTTCAGTTACACAAATTGAAACGTAGCGATTTTCTATGCTATGGAAAGTGCGCACTATAATGACAGGCGTACTAACACCTTCTGCGCGCTTCGGCAGCACATTGATATCTGAGCTCCGTATCAACGCGCTGCCGAAGCGCGCGGAAGGTGTTAGTACCCCTGTCATTATAGTGCCGACTTTCCATAGCATAGAAAATCGCTACGTTTCAATTTGTGTAACTGAACTTGTTTCATATCACTGGTCATATAAACCTATGTAAACAGGAAAAACGCGGAAGAGTTTGGTCGCATCTAACTACAGCCCCAAAAAATACCATTGGCCATACTGAGCCTAGCTACATTGCTAACAGGAGTGACAGCGCGTCTGACTGCGTCTGACTGACTGGGAGGTCGCGCAAAGCTCGGACAGGTACGGATCAGCTCGTCTCAATTCAGATAAGAGCATATTTCATTATGGAAATACGGTGGACTGTTCCTTTAAAGCTAGACGGCTTTTCGATTTCATAAAATCGGTGAAATTCAGTTCCCTCTGAAACATGATCATTGTGATAGTTTATTTCTGTAATATCTCACAAAATATCAGGCCATTCTATGGCTGGGAAGTTATTTAATTTGAGGGGATTAAAGCAAATAATGTGCATGAAATCGCTCGCTTTGCGCAGTCAAGCAGACAGAGGAAGTCCGTGTGCGTGTGTGTGCACACGCGCAGGTTTACCTTTGAGCGTGCGCTGACAGTTCCATCATTCTGTCGCTAAACGAACAGCTGATCACACCGAGGTGCTTGCTGAGCGCCGATATTTATTAGTTTGATATTTCCTGTGTTTCCTTTCCTTTGCATATAACATAACGTCTTTTATTCTTCTCGCTTTCTTTCCGTTACTGTAGTCGGTCTTTCACGTTTCATTCGCACACTCACGTCGTCCGTTTTTCTCTCCTGTTTCAAATTTGTATCCCACAATGCCTTGCGCAATCGGGGAAAGCCCACCACGTGATGCATGACATAGTATCTTGTATTGGGTCATGGTGAAGCAGGAAAAAATAGTGGAGAATTTAGGGCCATGTGGAGATAGATAAATTCATTAATTGTTCAATTTAAAAAAAATACTAATAAAATTGGAAGTCTGTGATTGATTCAAATTCGGTAGCTTTCAGCCTACTAAACAAAAATAATTGGGTGTCGGGGAAAATTCTTTTTATGACCTACACTTAAAATCTGAAAGGCAGTCTACCTTTAAATAAGGAACACTTTGGGTTGTACTTTTCTGGGAATATAATCAATGATGTGGTGATATGATTCAACCTGACATGAAGGGAAGTCCCTGTTACCACATCAGAGTTGATTATTTTCCTCTTTAACTCGTTTACTACTTACCTTTATTGTTGTTGAGCATCCACAAAACAAGTCAGTTTGTGTTATCACTTAGATTATAGCAGCTGTAAAGTGCCGTTCCCCAACCAGCCTCTCTCTTTTTTTCTCTCTCTTGAATTTAATAAAACTGAAGCTTGTCAAATAACTCTGACCTGAAGACTTGCATGTGTTGTAACATAAATTAACATCATTACTTGTGTAATGCCAGGATCAGACTACACATTACTGTTTTTGTCTTTCATGATGGTCACCGTGTCAGATTAGGTCATCATAGTGCGGTAAAAGTGGTTAGCGTGTCCACTTCTTGAGCAAGAGATTGAGTTCTATTCTTGGTCAGGTCATATCAAAGACCATAATAAAAATGGTACCTGCTGCCATCTGGTGAGGCACGCCACAATACAGATGTGAGTAGAGAGTCAAATTCCTGCGGTTACCAGAGGACCAGCCCCCCCACTGTAACCCTAGCTATACAATAGGCGAGACGCTGAAGGCTAGAGAAATGGAGACTGGTGCCGCCCAATGTGTTTTAAAGGCCTGATTAGTACTTGGATGGGAGGCTGTATGGGAATACCAGGCCCTGGCACAAGAAGGACTTTGACTTTTGACTTTGCCATAAACAGAGGTGGAAAAACTGGATTGACAAAGTAAAAGTCCTGCTTAGGTTTTCCTTCTGCCTGTGCTCTCAACACAGGTGATTTCACCAATTAGCTCATCAACCTGGCTTAGGGGATGTGGTAATTAGGATCAGCTGGTTCATTGAATTGGCTGGAGCAAAATTGTGGCAGGGTTTTTACTTTCTGCACCCGGGTTTTTCCACCTCTGGCCATAAATTCTTGCCTTGTCTTGATCAGGAGACTGGCAACGCTACAAGTTTGACCCCAACCAATCACTGTTCGTGTCAAGTCAATGTTATTTGTATAGCGTTTTTAACAACATTGTTGCAAAGCAGCTTTATAGAAAAATAAAGACTTTAAACATATAAACTAATTTTATCCCTAATCAATTTATTTATCCTTGATGAGCAAGCCTGTGGCGAGGAAAAACTCCTTCAGACGACATGAGAAAGAAACCTTGAGAGGAGCCAGACTCAAAGGGAACCCATCCTCATCTGGGTGATCACAGATAGTGTGATTATAAATAACTTGCTTGGATAACTGTGTCCTATATAGTCACAAAGTACAACTGTGTAACCAGGAAATTCATTATAGCTTTAACATGAAGGCTATTTTCTTGAAGCTACCAACTGTTCATTGATGGAGATTTGACTGCAAAACTGTTCATGACAACTGCAGTCCTAAAGTTATCATGGTGACTGTAGTCCTCAGCCATCAGAGCAAAACTGTAAGTGTCCGGCGCTATCTTCTAAGTCTATCTTTTGACTGTCCATATGGGGCCGTCCTACACAGGAGTGATGTGATGAGACTCCAGCCAGAAGTAGGGCATCAGGATGGATCAGGCAGGTCTGATCGATGTCTGTCTTTGCCCTTTGCATGTCATCCGGGAGGAGGTGCAGGAAATTATCGATCGTGGCTATCAAGTAGCACGTTGTAGGAGTTATCAAACTAGTGATATGCTTGACTTTTCGTCAGGGTGTTGTGCGGTGTCACATTGCCGTTTGTCATTCCCGATGTTCATGTGCTGGGGGGGCAGCACATCCAAGAAGGACACATCCAGGCTGGACAAACTGATCAGGTGGGCTGGCTCTGTGGTCGGCATGAAGCTGGACTCTCTGGTGACGGTGGCAGAGAAGAAGACTATGGACAAAATACTGAACATCATGGACGTTCCCAGTCACCCTCTGCACACCGTCATCAGCAACCAGAGGAGCCTGTTCAGTGACAGAATGCTCCTTCCTAAGTGCAGGACTAACAGACTTAAAAACTCCTTTGTCCCTCACGCCATCAGACTGTACAACTCCTCTCTGGGGGGAGGAGGGGTAACAGGAGGACAGAGGACGGGAAGGAGCAGTAGCCAAGCCTGACAATAAACAATACTGGACAATGTGCAATATAATGTGCAATACCTCTTCCGTTGGCCCTTTTTTTTCCTTTCTTCCCCATATCTTATTCTTTTTTATATTTGTATATGCAAATACCTAAACAACTTCAGTTTGGGTGGCACGGTGGTGTAGTGGTTAGCACGGTTGCCTCACAGCAAGAAGGTTCCGGGTTCAAACCCAGTGGCCGGCGAGGGCCTTTCTGTGTGGAGTTTACATGTTCTCCCCATGTCTGCGTGGGTTTCCTCCGGGTGCTCCGGTTTCCCCCACAATCCAAAGACATGCAGTTAGGTTGATGTGGGGCGGTCTTGGGCTGAAGTGCCCTTGAGCAAGGTACTGAACCCCTGACTGCTCCCCGGGCGCTCTGGTGCTGCTGCCCACTGCTCTGGGTGTGTGTGCGTGTGTTCACTGCTTCAGATGGGTTAAATGCAGAGGATGAATTTCACTGTGCTTGAAGTGTGCATGTGATGAATAAAGGTTTCTTCTTCTAATTTAATTTATTTGGAAGTTTTTCTCTGTTTCTATTCTCTGTTTCTCCTGTAATGATGCTACTGGAATTTTAATTTCCCTGAGGGAACCTGCCCAAAGGGATCAGTAAAGTTCTATCTAATCTAACCTAATCTAATCTGTACGGGCTTGTCACTGGAAATTTGTCAGCCATGACAAAATCGTGTCAAAATCAGATTGAATTTGTGTTGTTTGATCCCGAACACAGACGGCACAGTGGTGTAGTGGTTAGCGCTGTCGCCTCACAGCAAGAAGATCCTGGGTTCGAGCCCGGTGGCCGACAAGGGCCTTTCTGTGCGGAGTTTGCATGTTCTCCCCATGGGTCTCCATGTGGGTTTCCTCCGGGTGCTCCGGTTTCCCCCACAGTCCAAAGACATGCAGGTTAGGTTAACTGGTGACTCTAAATTGACCGTAGGTGTGAATGTGAGTGTGAATGGTTGTCTGTGTCTATGTGTCGGCCCTGCGATGACCTGGCGACTTGTCCAGGGTGTACCAAGATCCAGCTTGCCTGCGACCCTGTAGGACAGGATAAGTGGCTACAGATAATGGATGGATAGATGGATGATTCTGAGCATTACAAAGCGCTGGCACTAATGAGCATGTCTTCAGGTTAGCATATCAACAATTGTAGGGTTTAAGCCATTTTAGAGCAGGAGCAATAATATCAGAGCTGTTCTTGGGGTGTAACTGGAATTTAATGGACCTGATGGTGATGGATGACACCAAGTCTGTGTTTGAGGGTTTATGAAACTATTTGCTAGTGTAGAGGATGAATATGAGGTAATATTACGCGATTTGAGACGTCTAATTTCAAGTTAAGTTGTGGAAAAAAACAACAACAACCAAATGACGAGAAGTACAGAGTCATTTTCGTTTTGTGTTTTCCTCACTACGGATATGAGCCTTATCGGCTTCGGTAGTCACGTTGGCGGAAGTGCGTGTATGCGCGTGAGTGAGTGGAGTTGGGAGTCTTGGTGTGAGTTTCTATTTCTGTGGTCGTTATACTTTATTTTCAAAGCTTTTCGTTTATTTTGTGAATTGAAGGAGAAGGATTTAAGATGTCGCAGGTTGTCCCGGGACAGTTTGACGACGCAGAGGACTCGGGCAGGTGAGATTTACAGCGCCGGCTGGTTAGCTCAGTGCTAATTAAAGCGCCGCTTACTGAGGGGAAACATTCCAAAATGGCGCTGTGCTTATTTTCTGATCTCTAATAGAAGTGTGTGTAATCCGAAATGGCCTAATATTCAGCCTAAGAATATGGCCGAAGTAGGAACTGAGGAACATTTTGAGAAAACTTTGTGGAGTTGTTTAATTTAGAATGGAATATTGTTAACGTTGCGTAATGACGTAATACTGTTAATTTTAGCTTATGACGTCATAACGTATCAGCGTCACCGGATGGAAAGTGTTATGGGAGTTGTCCATTCTCTCGAGCAGAGATGAATACATTCTCCAGAACTCCTCAGTTTAGATTGATTTTGATTTTTATGAATCTTGCTGAAATGTCTACAGTAATATTTTAGGCCTTTATTTAAGTCAGAGAGTTTTGTCATTTCTAAACCTTCCACACACAACACACGAGGTTCTAGTTGACGTGACTTCTTTATTTTGAGGTTTGGATTAGGCCCTTTTGATTCAAGTGACGATTCAGATACGCTAATAACTACTTGGTAGACAGCATTCCTCCGGCAAGCCACACCGTGTATTCGGATTTGCATCTAATCAGTTGTTCCTTGGTCCATGGGCCACCTACCTTTCTACCAAATTTCATCCAAATCCGTTCACTACTTTTTGAGTTACATTGGGAAAAGATTTTTTTAAAAAAAGTCCTGGATCCACATACATATCTGGATTTGCATCAAAATCTAATTAATTGTTCCTTGGCCCATGCACCACCTTTCCACCAAATTTCATCCGAATCTGATCACTACTTTCTGAGTTGTATTGGGAAAAGACAAAAAAAATAAAATCCTAGATCTGCATACATAACCTGATTTGCATCAAAATCTACTCAATGGTTCCTTGGCCCATGGTCCAAATTTCATCCAAATTCATTCACTACTTTTTGAGTTACATTGGGAAAAATAAAATAAAAAAAGTCCTGGATCCACATACATATCTGGATTTGCATCAAAATCAAAATAATTGTTTCCTGGCCCATGTACCACCTTTCCACCAAATTTCATCTGAATCTGATAGCTACTTTTTGAGTTGCATTGGGAAAAGACAAAAATAAAATAAAATCCTGTATCTGCATATATAACCTGATTTGCATCAAAATCTACTCAATGGTTCCTTGGCCCATGGTCCAAATTTCATCCAAATCCGTTCACTACTTTTTGAGTTATGTTGGGAAAAAAAAAAAAAGTCCTGGATCCACATACATATCTGGATTTGCATCAAAATCGAAATAATTGTTTCCTGGCCCATGCACCACCTTTCCACCAAATTTCATCTGAATCTGATCACTACTTTTTGAGTTGCGTTGGGAAAAGACAAAAAAAAATCCTAGATCTGCATACATATCTGGATCCTGTATCTACATACATAACCTGATTTGCATCAAAATCTACTCGATGGTTCCTTGACCCATGGTCCAAATTTCATCCAAATCCATTCACTACTTTTTGAGTTACATTGGGAAAAGATTAAAAAAAAAAAAGTCCTGGATCCACATACATATCCGGATTTGCATCAAAATTTAATTAATTGTTGCTTGGCCCATGCACCACCTTTCCACCAAATTTCATCCGAATCTGTTCACTACTTTTTGAGTTGCATTGGGAAAAGTAAAAAAATAAAATAAAATCCTAGATGTGCATACATATCTGGATCCTGTATCTGCATACATAACCTGATTTGCATCAAAATCTACTCAGTGGTTCCTTGGCTCATGGTCCAAATTTCATCCAAATCCATTCACTACTTTGAGTTACATTGGGAAAAGATAAAAAAAAAAGTCCTGGATCCACATACATATCCAGATTTGCATCAAAATCTAATTAATTGTTCCTTGGCCCATGCACCACCTTTCCACCAAATTTCATCCAAATCCGTTCACTACTTTTTGAGTTGGATTGAGAAAAATCAAACAATGGAGGCAAAAACATAACATCCTCCAACAAAGTTGGCAGAGGTACCAAATACTGTTGTAATAAATATAATAACATTGAAAATGATGTAATGGTGGTGGATAAACAACACATTAAAAAAAAAAACTTTCACAGACCTTTGAGAACCACAGCGTTGACTTTCTGCTCTTCTTTTAGGCAATACATGTCAACAAACAATACCATTTTGTACATCATTTTGCTCAAACATAAAGTACAAACTGTGATGTTTTGTATGACTTTCCACCAGAACTTTCTCAGAGTCACTTTTCTACAGTCAGGATGTCTATCAGCTGATGCTTCAGACTCTATCAGTATAGTGTTGGTATGATAACAATATCATGTATCAGTTTGAATATCTCCTCATACGACTGAACAGAATATAAAAATTGTAGGATTTTTTTTTTTCCCTCCAATTTGTCCGGTTAGCTTAAAGTTGTCCCGACGATCTGTCCTAATGCAGTTATTACAGATTTGTTACAGATTAATTTCTGTTCACCTGCTGTGTGTCATGTTCTCCAGTGACTCCGAGTTCAGTCACAGTCCAGAGGAACAGGACAAACTCGGCAGAGCGACGTTACAGCTGTTGTCTCTAGACGCTAAAAGGATAAATGATGATAACCAGGAGGATGAAGAGGACGATGACGACGATGAGGAGGAGGAGGATGCTGATGATGTTGAATGGGACTGGAAAGGGTCAGTCGGAGGAGACATTACTAAGCGCTACGCGGCAATGCGGACGGGGAACAGTCAGCAGGTATGTTCTAGAAATATTCAGGAAGATACAGTAGGCGATCATTAATTTTCTGTAACAGAAGCTCTGACTGCAGATCAGACTGTTCAGCTGCAAATTACGTGATTTGTATGTTTATATTTATATTTAACACCCTTGTTCTAATGTGTTGTCATTTGTATTGTAATAACTTGTATGGCAGGTGCAATCCGTGTGTGTGTTTTGTCAATTTTGTTTCCAGGCAAACAGACAGAACACCCAAAAGTCAGAAAAGTTCTCGACGCCTTCAGACAAAGTGCTGAGGAAGTTCGAACACAAAATAAACCTGGGTACGATCACTCTGGTCACGAAAGTGAGAGACGATGATAAGGTTGTACAGTAAAGGATGTTTGATTTTATTTTACAGATCAGCTGAACTACGCTCATTCTGTCATCAATAAAGTCACAGCAATGCAAAGACAGAGAGAAGCAGACACGTCAGTCGTCTTTTTTATTCTCTCTAAACAGATTATTGTTTATTATGTACAGCCTCATGGATTGAACTGCTTTACGTCTGACACTGACATCGTCTGTTCTTGTCGCAGGTTTCGAGTTAAAGACAAGTCCGACAGAGCTACAGTGGAACAGGTGTGTGTGTGTGTGTGTGTGTTAGGAACAATTCAAGCACAAATGAAATAAAAAGTACCTTATCTATAAAAGTAGTGGATCAGCCAAGACCTGCTTGTTTCTATGATGGTTTGTTTCTTTCTTCCTTTAGTTTAGTGTTAAAGGGATAGTTCGGGATTTTTGACATGAATCTGTATGGCATCCCCATCAATAGTGTCGTGCAAACACACTGACTTACCCCTGACAGCATCCTGCGAGTCCAGTTCTTGTCCAGTTTTGGTCCAGACGAAAGTAGTCCGGCAAGTTTGTTGGGGTCACGAAAGTAAAACGTTTTTCATCTCAAAACAGTATGTGTTCAAAAGAGTGATATATTTGCATCACAAAACCGTTGCCAAATAAAAAGTCAGACCTCAAAATCGCTTGGCACTACTTCCTCTCCCTTCTTATCACTGCGCGCTGCCGCCAGGTGACAGCCACGGCTGTTTCATTCATTGTTTACTAGTGATGGGAATTTCGGCTCTTTTGGCTCTTCTTACTATAAGGAGCCGGCTCTTTCGGCTCCCAAACGGCTCCTGAGATTTTATTTTTGATTTAAAGGAATACGCCACCCCCAGATGAAATTGAGTCAGTCCCTGCAGTCCCTAGAGTTGGATGAGTGAGCCAAAGCGTTTTATAGCCGACCCAGCCATTGTCCTGATCTATAAACACACTCTGAAATTCACGGATCTGGTTAAACACAAGACTGCACAAATTATGTATAAAGCAAGACATAACCTTCTTCCGGGTGAGGTACAAAATACGTTTATGGAAAGGCAGGGTGGGTCTAACCTGAGAGGGGAAATGAATTTTAAGAGAGTAAATGTTAGAACAACTATGAAAAGTATGTGCATAACAGTCTGTGGGGAGAAATTGTGGAATGGTCTGGAAAATGAACTCAAAAATAGCACCAACATAAAACTGTTGAAAAAAAAATTATATAAAAACATGTTAATAAAAATATATGAGAATGTGGACAGGCAGACTATATAGGTGATGATGAAATTGAGAGTAAGTCTGTGACTGGTCTTCTTGTATTTAGTGTATAGTTATAGGTATGTGTATATGTATGTACTGTATATATGTATTGTATGTGTGTCTATATGCATAAGTATCTGTATATATGATTTGATTTCGTCGATATTATACCATGTTGGTATGTTTTTTGTTTTTTTTTTTGTTTATTGCTTTTGTTTTCTTTTGTATATATAGTTTATGGTGGAAAGTGACATTTGATTAGCGGTGGTATAGAGGGTTAGGATTGGATAAGTTATTACTTCCTAATCCTTTCTGAACATTGTTATTGCCTTGTGGCTACGCTATTCTCTTTGTTTATGATGATGTTTTGATTATTGTATTTTTTATTTAAATTTTTATTTTTATATCTTCTTTATTGTTCAGAATAAAGTAATCAATCAAAATAAAAAATAAACGCCCAGGTTAGCTTAGCTTAGCGTAGTCGCTGTAATCCGGCGTGTCCAGCTAGCATTGTCGTTGCAAAAGTGAATTAAATAACTCAAGATTTTTTTATAATTATTTCTCATGACTTGTACATTCACATCGAGTCCACATATCAGTGCAAATTAACACGAAGGGATTTACTAGACCAATTTATATCTGGAACTATTTTCAGCCACAGCACAGGCAAAGCACCGCTGCAGGCTCAAAGACACCGCGCAGCGCCTGAAAACGGGTGCGCAGCGCCTGAAAACCCGTTTTCAGGCGCTGCGCGGTGTCTTTGTGCCTTCCTTTTCCTACCTGTCCCTTTAATTGCTGCAATTAACTAGTTAATTCTGATTCTATTTCTCCTCTGTTATAATCTGTCCTGCTTTTGAAAAGATCCTCTCTGGGGGGGCAGATGCTGCCACTATACACATCCTCCGTGCCATCACGTGTGTAAGCCGTGGATAGAGTGCAGCCTTGGTCTCCCACCAGCTTAGTGGGTCTGCGTTTCGCTGTCACCTGGCGGCAGCGCGCAGTGATAAGAAGGGAGAGAAAATAGTGCCAAACGATTTCGAGGTCTGACTTTTTATTTGGCAACGGTTTTGTGATGCAAATATATCACTCTTTTGAACACATACTGTTTTGAGACGAAAAACGTTTTACTTTCGTGACCCCAACAAACTTGCCGGACTACTTTCGTCTGGACCAAAACTGGACAAGAACTGGACTCGCAGGATGCTGTCAGGGGTAAGTCAGTGTGTTTGCACGACACTATTGATGGGGATGCCATACAGATTCATGTCAAAAATCCCGAACTATCCCTTTAAAGCTCGGAGGCTCATGTAGCTAAAAACACAGTAGAGATTGTCTTGTTGTTAATGTTTATGCTCCCAAACAGGAGCTGGAACTCCATCTCAAGATAAATAGCAAGGCTCTACAGTTAGAAATGAAAACTTCAGCTTTTTTCACACTCAATTTGTTGTATCATTTGGCATTTTATTATTTTTCACTTAATTTCAATTTCCAGCTCGACAGCCTTTCGATTTCATAAAATCGGTGAAATTGAGTTCCCTCTGAAATCTTTAAGTGTCTTAAATATTTAATTTGAAGGGATTCCCGAGCAAATAATGTGCATGAAATCGCTCGCTTCGCGCAGTCAAGCAGACAGAGAGGAAGTCTGTGTGTGTGTGTGTGTGTGTGTGCGCGCTCATGCGCAGGTTTACCTTTGAGCGTGCGCTGACAGTTCCATCATTCTGTCGTTAAACGAACAGCTGATCACACCGAGGTGCTCGCTGAGCGCCGATATTTATTAGTTTGATATTTCCTGCGTTTCCTTTCCTTCGTATATAACAACATCTTTTCTTCTTCTCGCTTTCTTTCCGTTACTGTAGTCGGTCTTTCACGTTTCATTCGCACACTCACGTCGTCCGTTTTTCTCTCCTGTTTCAAATTTGTATCCCACAATGCCTTGTGCAAACGGGGAAAGCCCACCGCGTGATGGTGTATGATGTAGTATCTTGAATTGGGTCATGGTGAAGCAGGAAAAAGTAGCGGAGAATTTAGGGCCACGTGAAGATGGTCATTAATTGTTCTATTTAAAAAAAAAAACTAATAAAATTGGAAGTCTGTGACTAATTTTTTTTTCATTCCCAGCTGGTGTAATTGTTAAGTGTTGTCCCTTTTTATTTATTTTTATTTATTTTTTTTGGGAAGGAGTCTCCAGTGTCGGCACTCAGTACACAGTAACAGTCTGGGGTAAAACTGTGTAATGTTAAGATTCCTGAAACAGGAAAGACTTCATGATGGAGATTTTCAGAGTTTCTTCCTAACATGACAAGCTGTGTGGTTTTTTTTTTTTTTGGTTGTTTGTTCATTTAGCTTTATTAATATCGAACGAGGGCATAAAAAGAGACTGATGAGGCAGTAACTGCTTTTATTCTATCCACGTTGACTGGATATGAGCAATCGAGTGCTCTGATTGGCTACTCTATGACTAGGATATCAGCTCATATGGAGCACTTGCATGTGACGTCACAGCTGATCTAGATTGTGACAGACGCCATCTTGTCGGTCAAACGCCATATTCCGCCTTCTACTTCTACTTCTGCTTTTACTTCTACCTTTTCTTCTGGAAAACCCTACTATATACAATTCTACTACAACAGCTACGGCTACAAGCTCTCCCTACCTGTGCACGTTTGTTTTTTATGTGTATTTTTGCGTGTTGTTCGTCTGTACCGGACTTCAATATCCACTACAACTGTATGGACTTACTGGACATTGGTTTCCAGCAGAAAATGACGCTTTGTAGCGATTTCCATCGCATGCACAACATTCCGGACGAGAAAAAAAAAAAAAAACACATTCCGGACGAGATAGCGAGACCAGCGGGGTCTCCGTGGATTGTTATCGGAAGCAAAGCGAAGGAGGCGGCGCCGGGAACGGAAGCAAAAGCGAGGCTGCAGAGCGGCCTGTTGACTAAGCTCAGAAAACAGCTACTCAAACCTCCACTGCTAAGCCTCTACCTCTCCAACACCAGATCCATGATAAACAACACGGACGATTTGGAATTACAACTGGAATTGCCTTATTCTATTCTATAATCGGCTGGTCAGTGCTATACTCAATACTTAAGTGACTTACCCGTCCAGTGAGGATTCTTGTTTACAAGATGCCACATCTGAGTCGCTGACAAATCCTGAATTTCTGTAAAGATAACTGTGCAGAGATTTATAAGCATGCAGTGCTTCACCACTGAACAGCGAGGGAAAGTTAATGAGGTAATTATACACGTCCGGGTATTCCGCTGGCAGTTCAAAATCCGGTCGTGTAAACTCTGTCCGGTAAGCCATAAGGGTCACAAATCTGTAGATCGTTTATTTTAGACATATATCTAGTTATCTGTTCATTAGAAAAATGAGCCGTGTAGTCCGTCGGTTGAAATTGATCCATTCTGTACACGAGTGCAGCAGTACTCAGCGGTGTTTTTGACCGACAAGATGGCGGTTGTGTACTTTCTGGTCACGTGACTGCAAGATCTCTATACCGTGAGTAGAGAAAAACGAAATGGCTGTGCGTGTTGCTGAACCAACCGAGGACGAAATAAAAACTCTACTCGAAAACAAAACCCTAAAAAAATACCAAAAAAAAAGCAACAAAATATGGACTGAAAGTATTTGATGGTAAGAACATATCTTTATTTATTATTTTTCAAGAATTATTATCACATTTTTCACAAATTGCTCCTGTCATTTCGCCGGTTTGTTTACATTCTAAGCGGAAATTATTTTGTCGGATGTTTTGTATAAAGTTTTTATTTATTGAATTTGCAAAAAATAAAAGTAAAAATACTCTGTTTCTCAAAATCCAGTGAATGTGGATAGAATAAAACAGTTGTTCCATTCAGTCTCGTCGTACATGGTGCCTCATCGGCTATCGGTTCATGTACGACTCGATTTGATGGAATAACTGCTAAATAGCTGCTATGATGTCAGTGAAAACAGGAACTAACATGTTTCAAATGGATAAAAAGTACGAGGTGCTATTAGTTTTAGTGAATTTTAATGATTAATTATTATAATCCTCTGCAAATTGCTGTGGGACATCCTGTTATTGGAAGCTTGTCAGCTTAAGATAATAATTAATTAACTCAGATTTGCGTCGGGCCCCATCACATCGCCATCATCAGTTATTGTTCTATAAAGCATGCTTTATTCTGTACCTTAAAAGAAACGAAAGTCTTCGCCGATCTTATAAGTTATAATTATGTTGTCGAAATTTCCATTTTGGCCACTTGCGAGTGTTTCTAGTTCTGTCTTGACTTTTTGAGGGACTTTTCTAATGGTATTGTAAAATCTTTCAGGTGATGGACCCCAGGACTCGCATGATTCTCTTCAAAATGCTCAGCAGAGGCGTCATTTCAGAGATTAACGGCTGCATCAGTACAGGGAAAGAGGTTCGAGTCAAACTCCGTTCCTGATCAGAGATAAAACCGAATAAACCTGTGAAGTTAAGTGCACGCTATATAATACTCATGATCGTTAAATGATTTCCTGTTGTCTAATTTAATCAGGCCAACGTCTACCATGCGAGCACGCCTAAAGGAGAAAGCCGCGCTATTAAGATATACAAGACCTCCATCCTGCTGTTTAAGGACCGGGATAAATACGTCAGTGGGGAGTTCAGGTGAGACACAACGACGTCTTGAGTGATTTTTATTTTTTTTTAAATGCCTCCACCACTGATTCTTATTAGTACGATATCTCAAGAATATCTCAGAGGTTGAATGTTTTGTTGGCTGTACAGTACTGTGCAAAAGTCTTAGGCACATGTCAAGAAATGTTGTAGATCAGTGTTTCTCAACCACTGGGCCATGACGCGCCATCTACTGGGCTGAGAATGTTTTCAAGTTTGAACCCAAATACTAAATAGTTCAGGATGTCATAGACTACGTTCAGACTGCACCCTGAAACGACCCATATCCGTTTTTTTTGCCCATATGCGACCTGTATCCGATTTGTTATTGACAATCTGAACGACACACATCCGATTTTTTTCACATGCGACCCAGGCCGCTTGGATATGTGGTCCTAATTCCGATGCATATCCGATATTTTCACATGCGACTGCAGTCTGACCGGACAGGTCGCATTCATGCGACCTACACGTCATCAACAAGAGACAAATGTCACTAATTAGCGTTGGCTAATCCCGCCTCTTTGGTGGAAAACAACAACATTTGTACAGTTTTCAGAATTTAAATAGACTTTTATAGAATTGATCAAGCTAATGGTGGATTTGGTAGGGACCTGGATGTTGATCTGTTAGCCTGATTAAATAAAACAGTTTCTATAACTGATTTATAACTTAAACCATCCTGTATTACAAGATTATAAGATTGTTCTGGAAATTTCCAGTAATTTGACACCTTCGGTCTCATTAGTCTGCTGCCCACATTAATCAGATTATTGTGTGAGGTTCCGCCGCTGCCACAAAAACCACATCGCCAGGTCTCGCCTCATCTCCATGCTTTACTTGCAAACTTGAAGAGTGCGCTTTTTTTTTTGTTTACGTATTACGTAGATGTGCTTATTACGTGTCAGTTTGCGCATGCGGGACACTTTTGGGTCGTTTTCCGTTCATATTGGAGATCGCATACAAGTCTCATATAATTGGTAATGTGAACGGCCTAACAAAAAAATCAGATTTCACAACAAATCGGATATGGGTCGTTTCAGGTTGCAGTCTGAACGTAGTGATATGGCCCTTTTCCACTACCCTTTCTCAGCTCACTTCAGCTCGCTTCAGCTCACTTCAGCCCGACACGGCTCGCGTTTCGACTACCAAAAACCAGCACGACTCAGCTCGTTTCAGCCCTGCTTAGCCCCTAAAACTCGCACCGTTTTGGAGTGGGGCTGAAGCGAGCCAAACCGTGCCGACTGAGGTTGGGGGCGTGAGCAGACACTCCCCTGTGCACTGATTGGTGAGGAGGCGTGTCCTCACATGCCCACACACGCCCCGCGAGCGCGCAGGGATCTGTAAACACCGCAAACCCGGAAGAAGAATAATTATGAATTACGAGAATTTCTGAAGCCTTATGCGCCTCGCCTCATCTATACGCTCTTGCCAGTATCTGTTGGCGTTGTCGGTGACAACAAGCCACAGCACCAAGACCAGCAACACTAACGACTCCATGTCCTCCATGTTTATTGTTTACTATTCGGGTCGTGAGACTACCGCTTAAAAGCTCACTGAATCAGTGACATACAGAGCATCGTGGACGAGTTCGCGGAGCGCAAGGCTCGTCGTATGCCCTTCAAATAATGCGCGCAGTAGGCTATTGATGTTTTATTATGAGCCATGTACAGTATGTCGCCGAATGTTTTTTTTTGTTTCTGAGTTACATGTTCGTTTGAAGGACTTGATGTACAAAATAACATAGTTGCACCCCGGAGTGTTGAAATTGGTAAACACAGTGCATTCAGTGAGGTTTGCACCGCCCTCCGTTTATTTCTGACTCTTCCTGTCAGCGTTGCAACCTCTGAGCGCTCATTCGTATGGCCTTCAAATAATGTGCGCAGTATAGGCTATTGATGTTTTATTATGAGCCATGTACAGTATCCTAATGTTTTTTGTTTCTGAGTTACATGTTCGTTTGAAGGACTTGATGTACTAAATAACATAGTTGCACCCGGTAGTGTTGAAATTGGTAAACACCGCAGTTGCGGACATTTTGTAGCCTAAAATGATGTTATGATAAGCTTTAATAAAGGGCCCGGTCATTTGCCCCGCCCCCGGCCCGGCTCTGACTTGTTCCGCCACTGTCACTGATGTCACTGTTTGCGCTGCTTAACGGCATCACATGACGTCCACCCACTTTCGCTAACTCCACCCAATGTGTCCACCCACTTCCAGCCAGCACGGTTCAGCGCGGTTGTAGTCGAAATGCAACTTCAATAGCCCCGCTCAGCCCGACTCAGCTCGACTCGGCACGGCACGGCTCAGCCGCGTTTGTAGTGGAAAAGCGGCAATAGTGTCCCAAATCCGGTAGCTGGTTCGCCGGACACTTTTCAAGTGGAATAAATCCATTTATGGGTAAATTAATATAATAGATGAACCGAAATAATCGGATCTTTTTTTAATGGGCCCCAACTCGTTACAAGCATGATTAGGTAGGCTTTAATGTAGAAAAGGTTCAGAACCCCTGCTGTGTACCAAAAATGGCTTAAAAATAATGAAATGTTTCAACATGACTGTTTTATAGTATTTTTTAAAATCAGTAAGCTGTAATAAATGAAACAAAATCAGTTAAAAAAAAAAAGTCTTGGGTCCAATGAGTACGGAAGCCGAGAGAGCCCCTTCATATAATCCTTTTTTTAATTCACCTTGTTATCCCGAGATAACGACATAATTAATTCATGATCTCGAGAAAACAACCCAACTAATTCGATATGCTGACTTTGGGGCTATTTCTCATTCTGTATAGACGCAACTTTGGTCATTAGAATGTCTGGAATAATCGATCACCTAATAAGGCAATATTTTGATCAGGGGTTGACACAGGGACAGATTGCATTAAGTCTTTTAATAAGGGATAATTTCAAAATTAGTCCGCGGCACCTCCGCAGAAGACTGGCCCAGCTTCGTCTCTACCGACGGAGATACAGTGATCCAGCTGAGATCATGAAATAATTTTGTTTTCTCGAGATCTCGAATTAGTTGTGTTGTTTTCTCGAGATCCTGAATTAATTATGTCGTTCTCTCGGGATAACAAGGTGAATAAAAAAAGATTATATGAAGGGCCTCTCGCGGCTTCCGTAAATGAGTTGCAGTTTTATGCGGAAATGATCTGTAGGTTTTACTGAGCATCTTCCAGAACCAGCCCCAGTTCTTCTGGACACTTTTACCCCTTTTCCACCAAATCAGTTCCAGGGCTGGTTCGGGGCCAGTGCTGGTGCTGGTTCACAACTCGTTCAACTTGCGAGCCAGCTGAGAACCAGTTTACTTTTCCATCGCTCGCGGTGCTAAGCGGAACCACGTCATTACGTCGCTGTATACAGAAGTTACGGCGCTACGTTTACATAAACCTTGGCGCGAATATCGAAGCAAAATCAACACGGAAGAAGCAGCAGCAGCAACAATAATAATAATGGATGACTTCGCGTTTGTACAGCTGCTGCTTCTCGTCGCTTAAAAATGGCGATCTTTCGCGGTCTTGTTATTGTTGTTGGTCTTAACAACTCCGCCCCCCCTCGCTGACGTAAGCGGTTCTTTCCTCTGGCCCAGCAGAGAGTTGGTGCTAGCCTGGAACAGGTTTTTCTGGCCCCAGAGCCAGTTCTTTGTCAGTGGAAACAGAAAACCTGGTTCCAAACTAAGCACTGGCCCCGAACCAGCCCTGGAACTGCTTTGGTGGAAAAAGGGCATTTGACGGTCACACTCACGTCTTCATTTTGCACCAAAACCCAGCAGCCTTCATGATGCTTTCTTTTTTTAATCTGAAAAGTGCTCTCTTCTGTCTGTAATATGCTGCTCAGATATATTCCAAACTTTTTTTTTTTTCTGTAACATTTAATTTTGCGCTGGAAAAATAAACAAACGTTTGGAAAACTACATTTTTTTTTTTTTTTGTACTGACTTGATGATGTAGAAGTCATAAAAAAAAAGAATAAAAACATAGGGTGCCTAAGACTTTTTCACAGTACTGTGTATGGGATCATAATTATTACCAGGAGATGAACTGATTAGATTTTGGAATTGAGCCAAACAAGATCAAGGTCAAATGTCATCCAAGTTAATCACGAGAAGGAAGCAGAGATGGAGACGGAGGTGTCCCTGGCGATGCCTTTGACCTTGAGTTCAACTTGTTTTAATTTGTGTGTCCTCCGTCTCGCTGACTTCCTGATGGATTGCTCTTCAGGTTTCGGCACGGCTACTGTAAAGGCAACCCGAGGAAGATGGTCCGGACGTGGGCTGAGAAGGAAATGAGGAACCTGATCAGGTTTGCTTTCCCAGCTACTTTGTTCAAGAATGAAACGCAGTAGAGCGATGCATGTAGTAATTAATAACTACTTATTAACTGAGCGCAAGGTCTTTAGGGGGAAAATATCAAACCGGGCAAGCGAGGTTAATAAAGAGTTTATTATACGGCTTTTATTATTTCTAAGATTAAAATAGACGGTCATTATAATGAGGCGTGACGCTGCTTTCAGTCACGTCGTGTTTGTAACGTACGGTAGTTGAGTCACGCATGCGGCTAGCGGTTTCAAAACTGAATTTATTTCTCCACTTGAGAATGAAGAGTTTATAACAACGAAACTGAGTTCATGTTAAAACTGTTAATGTTATAATCAGGGCTTTGAACCAGTTCAAGGAACGAAAACGAAAACCGGGAACTTTTTCTATTTCACATGGAACAGAAACGAAACCAGAAACTTTATTATTTTTTATGCTCCGGAACAGAAACGCTTATTAAAAATAATGGTAACCGGTTAATACCGGTTTTTATTTCGTTCCTCAAAGTTTCCGTAGCCTACAAATAAAAAGTCATTCTTCTCCTGCGCAAGTTTCTATGACCCGCTGGGGTTCACTTCCTGTGTGACGTTCGCTGACCGAATGGAGAGAGTGGGAAGGTGGACTACTATCACTTCTCCACGTGATAATAAGTGAATAAGTGCATTACTGAGTGTCTGAGCAAAGAAGAGCCTGAACGTTGCAACCTCCCTATTGGCTGTTTGTAAAAATGTATCAATTGTTGCCCTTCCCACGCGAATCATCGCAGGCTCGAGGGACGAGACCTGACGAGTTAGGTCGTTGGTAGCAGAACAAAATGTCTGGACACAAATCGGGTTTTCAGAAAAGGAAAGAAAATAAACGGAGGGTCGAAAATACAAAAAAGGAGGCAGAAAATGCAAAACGAGTTTTAAGGTAGGACAAATGGTTAGTTTTCTGAGGCAGCCCGCCGTGGCTGCAGGCTTTCAGTTGTCATTGAATGGTTACTTTTCTGAGGCAGCCCGCCGTGGCTGCCTGCAGGCTTATTTATTATAGCCCATTTAGTTAAAATAATTGATATAAAATGTTTATAGTTATGTGATGGTTGTCCTGATTTAGACTGGTGTTTTTTGTTTTTTTTTGGGGGGGGGGGTTTGCGTGATGTTGCACCCGGGTCCAGATTAGGGCAGAACCGGCCCTGGCTACATTTCAGGTGTAGTTTGTTTTATGTATGTATGTACTTGCATAGATGTGTACTTGGCGCCATGTTGGAAGACCTAACAAAATCTCGCGGCGCGGTGACGTCATGCGGTAGCCCTGTATAGGGCCTGACTAGCCTTTGGTAACACACTAAACGAATTATCTTTCATTTTTGGCACTTTTTCTGTTTGTGTAGATGGGAAGACATACTGAGAATCCAAATCGCCAACATTTGAAATAATAATTGTTTTGAATTATTTCTTGTCTTATTTAATGAAGGTTGTAATAGAATTAGCCTACATTTGGCTTAAGCTGGATGAGACAGAGACATAATTTTATAGCCATTTGTTAAACAGCTGACAGGGAACGTAATTAACCGTTCCAGGAACGAAATTTTTTTGTTCTAACCAGTTCGGGAACGTCTATTTAATGGTGGAACCCAAAACCGGAAACGTTAAAATTCCGTTTCTGTTCGGAACGAACCAATAGGAAAAAAATTCTGGTTCAAAGCCCTGGTTATAGTCATGCTGTCTGTTGTTGCCCAAATGAGGATGGGTTCCCTTTTGAGTCTGGTTCCTCTCGAGGTTTCTTCCTCATGTCGTCTGAGGGAGTTTTTCTTTGCCACCGTCGCCACAGGCTTGCTCATTGGGGATAGATTAGGGATAAAATTAGCTCATGTTTTAAGTCATTCAAATTCTGTAAAGCTGCTTTGCGACCATGTTTATTGTTAAAAGCGCTATACAAATAAACTTGACTTGACACTTGAGTAATACAGTACATGACAAAAATATAATCTATATTGGTTTATTTTTTTCAACAAAATGATGCTTGATAAGGTTTTTTTTTTGAGAAAAGACGCCTTGGAAAGAAAGTCCATAATCGCCCATGGGCATAAACTGCCTGCCAAGAAACCAATCAGAGCGCACGATTTTACCGAAAGTAGCTCGCGCCATATACTAAATATTATTATTCTATCCACGTTCACTGGATATGAGCAATTGCACGCTCTGATTGGCTACTCTACTACTAGGCTATCAGATACCGTGAGTAGAGAAAAACAAAATGGCGGCGCGTGTTGCTAAACCAACTGAGAATGAAATAAAAACTCTACTTGAACCCCCCCCCCAATACAAAAGCAACAAAATATGGAATGAAAGTATTTGATGGTAAGAATAGTTCCCCCCCCCCCAAAGAATTATTTTTGCATTTTTCACAAATTGCTCCTGTCATTTCGCCGGTTTGTTTACATTCTAAGCGGAAATGATTTTGTCAGACGTTTTGTATAAAGTTTTTATTTATCGAATTTGCAAAAAATAAGAATAAAAATGCTCCGTTTCTCAAAATCCGGTGAATTTGGACAGAATAAAACAGTTATTCCATTCAATCTCGGTGCTACGCGCCGCGTCAGCTGTCAGCTCATGTACGACTCAATTTGGTGGAATAACTTTAAATATTATGAATATCAGCAATAGTCTTAGTTTCATGTTTGTGGAACGTAAAGGTATATTCCTACAGTACTTTTATCATTCCTTTGTGAACTTCCCCTCTTTTGCCATCGTACAACCCCGATTCCAAAAAAAAGTTGGGACAAAGTACAAATTGTAAATAAAAACGGAATGCGATGATGTGGAAGTTTCAAAATTCCATGTTTTATTCAGAATAGAACATAGATGACATCAAATGTTTAAACTGAGAAAATGTATCATTTAAAGAGAAAAATTAGGTGATTTTAAATTTCATGACAACAACACATCTCAAAAAAGTTGGGACAAGGCCATGTTTCCCACTGTGAGACATCCCCTTTTCTCTTTACAACAGTCTGTAAACGTCTGGGGACTGAGGAGACAAGCTGCTCAAGTTTAGGGATAGGAATGTTAACCCATTCTTGTCTAATGTAGGATTCTAGTTGCTCAACTGTCTTAGGTCTTTTTTGTCGTATCTTCCGTTTTATGATGCGCCAAATGTTTTCTGTGGGTGAAAGATCTGGACTGCAGGCTGGCCAGTTCAGTACCCGGACCCTTCTTCTACGCAGCCATGATGCTGTAATTGATGCAGTATGTGGTTTGGCATTGTCATGTTGGAAAATGCAAGGTCTTCCCTGAAAGAGACGTCGTCTGGATGGGAGCATATGTTGCTCTAGAACCTGGATATACCTTTCAGCATTGATGGTGTCTTTCCAGATGTGTAAGCTGCCCATGCCACACGCACTAATGCAACCCCATACCATCAGAGATGCAGGCTTCTGAACTGAGCGCTGATAACAACTTGGGTCGTCCTTCTCCTCTTTAGTCCGAATGACACGGCGTCCCTGATTTCCATAAAGAACTTCACATTTTGATTCGTCTGACCACAGAACAGTTTTCCACTTTGCCACAGTCCATTTTAAATGAGCCTTGGCCCAGAGAAGACATCTGCACTTCTGGATCATGTTTAGATACGGCTTCTTCTTTGAACTATAGAGTTTTAGCTGGCAACGGCGGATGGCACGGTGAATTGTGTTCACAGATAATGTTCTCTGGAAATATTCCTGAGCCCATTTTGTGATTTCCAATACAGAAGCATGCCTGTATGTGATGCAGTGCCGTCTAAGGGCCCGAAGATCACGGGCACCCAGTATGGTTTTCCGGCCTTGACCCTTACGCACAGAGATTCTTCCAGATTCTCTGAATCTTTTGATGATATTATGCACTGTAGATGATGATATGTTCAAACTCTTTGCAATTTTACACTGTCGAACTCCTTTCTGATATTGCTCCACTATTTGTCGGCGCAGAATTAGGGGGGTTGGTGATCCTCTTCCCATCTTTACTTCTGAGAGCCGCTGCCACTCCAAGATGCTCTTTTTATACCCAGTCATGTTAATGACCTATTGCCAATTGACCTAATGAGTTGCAATTTGGTCCTCCAGCTGTTCCTTTTTTTGTACCTTTAACTTTTCCAGCCTCTGATTGCCCCGTCCCAACTTTTTTGAGATGTGTTGCTGTCATGAAATTTCAAATGAGCCAATATTTGGCATGAAATTTCAAAATGTCTCACTTTCGACATTTGATATGTTGTCTATGTTCTATTGTGAATACAATATCAGTTTTTGAGATTTGTAAATTATTGCATTCCGTTTTTATTTACAATTTGTACTTTGTCCCAACTTTTTGGGAATCGGGGTTGTAGAATTGCTGCTTCAATGTAGAGTTGTCTACAGAGCCTGGTACATTTCTTCAGTAAACTTAAAGCACTCGCAGCTAACTAAATTTGATTCTGTTAACTTTTTCAATCCATAATGTTCTGAATGACTATAATGTTCTGAAAAGCTCTTAAAGTTTGTTTGCACAAGATGTTTCAGAGCCAATCAGATTGCAGCTTTCAGCATTCTGAATCTCCTCGCCAGAAAAGTGTACAAAGTCTAAATCTAGTCTGATGTCATCACATGATAAAAAGTTATTAGATAACTTTGTGGCGACACCATGAGTAAATGTCAATGACTTTGTGTCTTCTTGTTTCAAGACTACAGACAGCAGGAATTCCCAGTCCAGAGCCCGTCATGCTTCGGAGTCATGTCTTAGTCATGGGCTTCATAGGAAAAGATGACATGTATGTAAACAGTCACATGCTGAAGGTTTGTCACCATTTAAAAAAAAAAAAACTTGCAGCCTAAAGTTTGTTTCTGTCGCAGGCCTGCACCCTTACTGAAGAACGCCGCACTGTCCGAATCCAAAGCGCGAGAGTTGTACCTGCAGGTCATCCAGAACATGAGGCTGATGTATCAGGAGGCTCGGCTGGTGCACGCAGATCTCAGCGAGTTTAACATGCTGTAAGTCTTGGAGTCATCCAACTGCTTTCTTTTATACTAAGTAATTCTGGTTTGTGTGATTTTCTTCGGTTAAAAGGTGTGGTTTTTTTTGTGCTCTGGTGTGCAGGTACCATGACGGAGATGCCTACATTATCGACGTGTCTCAATCAGTGGAGCATGATCATCCTCACGCGCTGGAGTTTCTCCGAAAAGACTGCAGCAATGTTAACGGTGGGTGTGATGAGAACATATCCTGGCTTTTAAGCGTGTAAGAGCTGCAGAGCTGGTGTGTGATTCCGAGGGAGAAGGAAGAAACAAAAAGAGAAAATTAATAAATTGAAGAAAAGAAATAAATAAAGCTGAATCATCGTAAAATGTGATTCAGGATAAAACAAAAAGTTTAGTTTAATTCAGAAGAAATTGTTAGCTTTGAAAAGTGGGAAGCCACACGCTCCTTTCATTGAGGCTGAGGTAGAGAAGCCACACCTTCACTGAGACTGACAAGTCGCAATGGTCACGCCTCCTTCTGATAGTTAAAGCTACACAGGTCATACCTTCACTGAGTCTTACACACAGAGGCCACGCCTCCTTCACTGAGTCTTAGGGTGTATTCAGACCAGGATAGTTCGATAGTTCACTTGCTTTGGTCCGAACCAAATGTTTTTTTTTTTTTTTTTTTCATTTTGGTGCGGTTCGCTTTCACACTGTGCATTTTAGTAAGCGGACCAAAATCTGTCAACAAAGCCACGCGCCCTGAGGTCGTTCAGCTATTGGTCAGAGACGACACGCGCACAAAGCTTTAAGTTCAAAAGTAGTCACGGAGGATAGCGCTGATGAGCGCACATCATGCGAACACGTCGGCATTTTTGTGTGTTCTCTCCAAAAGCTCAGATATGTGGACATCTGCCCATATATCCACAAGGGTACGCGTTTCTTCCTCGACCCACGTTTGCCCCTACTCATTTTTTGTACTCTGTAGTCTAGCCTACCACTGGTCTGAATGACTGAACGACTGTAGTAAGGTTCCCTTGACAACCGAAACGGTGTTTGCACTTTGCGGTGGAGTGTCAAGACTCTGTTTCCCATAATGCTCGACAAACGACGGAAGCTCCCGAGGTACAAAAAAGCAAAACTGTCAGATTAGGTCCGGTCTGCTTTCACACCTCCAAAAGGTCCGCACCAGGGTTCCTTTAGTCCGGACCGAGTCCGACCTTGCAGCTCGGTCTCGGTCCGCTTGTTTGGTCCGGACCAGAGTTCGGTGGTTTGTATTCAGACCAACCCAAAAGGTCCGGACCAAGGGAAATTTGGTTCGTTTAGTCGTTTGGTCCGGAGCAAACAACGTAGGTGTGAATACGCCCTTACACACAGAGGCCACGCCTCCTTCGCTGAGTCTTACACGCAGAGGCCACGCCTCCTTCGCCGAGCCTTACACGCAGAGGCCACGCCTCCTTCGCCGAGCCTTACACGCAGAGGCCACACCTCCTTCGCCGAGCCTTACACGCAGAGGCCACGCCTCCTTCGCCGAGCCTTACACGCAGAGGCCACGCCTCCTTACTGGGGCTGAAAGATGCAAAGAAGCACCGAGTACAGAGCGCAAGTGAGAAACACAAACCCAAAGGCAACTTTTTCTGATAAAGTTTCTCACACATTTAATAAAAGAGTTGTGCGAGATCTTTTCCTTAGAATGTCAGCTGTGTTTCTGACTTTTCCCCTCCATGCAGGCTTTTTAAAATTAAATTTTTTTTTTTTAAAGAGAACTGCAGAACAGTAGTTGAGATTAATGGTTTTCAGATGCGTGTAAGGCAGACCTGGGCATTTTACGGCCCGCGGGCCGCATCCGGCCCTTTGGTTCATTCTGACCGGCCCGCCTAAGGTTAATTAGAAATTACAAAATAAACGTATTTTCTAATTTTACCTCATGCATGGACTGAATGTGCATTGCTTTTATTTTGAAGTTGTGTTCAACAAAAACGCAATGCGCACGACATGAACATGACATGAAATCCCACGAAACCTAATCCCGCGATAACTACTTCCGTAATTTGTCCAGACCAACCACAAACTTGTACGTCATCCTTCAAACGGTCCAGCCAATCACATCGTGTGACGTCACCAGCAGGCGCCGGAGCCCGAGCCGATCTTTAGATCTGATACCTACACCGAATCGACGTTGTTGCGAGCAGGTCACAAGAAGACTTTAGCCCCAAAATGTCCACAAAAAGAAGAAAGGTAGATGCCGAATGCAGGGCTTTCAACAAAACATGGACTGCTAAGTATTTATTTACTGAAGTCAGAGATAAAGCCGTGTGTTTAGTTTGCGGAGGGCAGATCCGAAAAACTGAAAAACACCAAATGAGGTGATTTAAACTACAAATGTGGGCATCATTATTATAATATGATGTATCTTGCTTGATATTTGGAGTAGAAAGACAATATTGTGATGTCTTTATTGTGTTTTGGGGTGAATGTGACTGAAAAAAAAATGGTACAAACGTTCACATTTTGTTAACCATTGTTTTGGGAAATTTGATTGAATAAATGACATTTTTTGTAAGGCAACCTCGTTTTTTCCCCCAGACTCTTACCAGTCTTAGCAGCTTGTAAAAACAATGTTATTTACTGCTTTATATAAAGAAGTATAATTAATATTGTGCAGAATTTAGTTCAGCCTTTTGGTCCGGCACTCCACAAAATTTTCTGTTTCTCGTGTGGCCCCATGGAAAAAATAATTGCCCACCCCTGGTGTAAGGTGTGGTTTGTTTGTTTGCTTGTTTGTTTGTTTGTTTGTTTGTTTATTTCCTTTGAATCTCCTTCACTTAGATTTTTTCCAGAAACACAGTGTCGCTGTGATGACGGTTCGGGAGCTGTTTGAGTTTGTCACAGACCCGTCCATCACCAACGACAACATCAACCAGTACCTGGAGAAGGTCTGTTATTTCATCTTACTGCTCATTTAATGTGTGTATTAACACCCCCCCCCCCACACACACACACACACTATCAAGTAATTAATGTACTTTTATTTCAAAGTTTAGAAATATGAAATGCCAAATACAGCATAGCATCGCACATTCATCTGTAACAAAAAGTAAAAATGCACAGCACCTGCACTGACTACAACAAATTACTTTAAGCATTATGATGAATCTGCTCTTTATTATGGCAATATCAATGTTCAGTGCAATTCTACATTTATATTTATATAATAAATTAATACTTATACTCTGTAAAATCATTGCATGCTCCGTACGGCTCAGCTGTCGTTACTTTTCTAACGCATAAGGGATATTTACAGCTTATAATAACGGCTTGCATAAAACCTGCCTGTTGTGAGTATTTACTGTGACGTGTTTGTGGTGTGCGTCTCCAGGCGATGGAGATCGCATCAGCCCGAACAGCAGAGGAGAGGTCTAACCAGGACAAAGTGGACGAAGAGGTAATAACGTCCTAAAGCATAAATAATATGTCTGTATATCTCTGTAGATTAGAGTGAGGTTTTATTTACAGCGTGAATCATTGCAAACCTGGGAGGGTTTAGAGGAGTTACTGGTACCACAGCAGAGTTGATTATTTTTCCTTTAACAACACATCCTGAATTGTTTTATTCCTCACAACAGTTTAATATTAATTATACAACAGTTAACTCCGGTCAATTGATTTGACTGGTCGAGCGACATTTAAAGCGTGCAGGAAGTACTGAATATCAGCTGATTTAATGATTTTAGCTACAGTAAAACAGTACTGAAGTATAACACATCATACTTTTTATCTGTTGATTAGTTATATTTAAGTTAGTTCTTGTTAGCGCTGATAATACGAGGCGCGATCAAGAAGTTGCGAGACTGTCCCTGTTGCGAACGAATGGAGAGCAGAAAGAAAGGTCATGTACATGCAGCAGGAGCGAGCAGTAACTTTCATCACACCTGATATACACTACTGTTCAAAAGTTTGGGGTCACCCAGACAATTTTGTGTTTTCCATGAAAAGTCACACTTTTATTTCCCACCATAAGTTGTAAAACGAATAGAAAATATAGTCAAGACATTTTTCTGGCCATTTTGAGCATTTAATCGACCCCACAAATGTGATGCTCCAGAAACTCAATCTGCTCAAAGGAAGGTCAGTTTTATAGCTTCTCTAAAGAGCTCAACTGTTTTCAGCTGTGCTAACATGATTGTACAAGGGTTTTCTAATCATCCATTAGCCTTCTGAGGCAATGAGCAAACACATTGTACCATTAGAACACTGGAGTGAGAGTTGCTGGAAATGGGCCTCTATACACCTATGGAGATATTGCACCAAAAACCAGACATTTGCAGCTAGAATAGTCATTTACCACATTAGCAATGTATAGAGTGGATTTCTGATTAGTTTAAAATGATCTTCATTGAAAAGAACAGTGCTTTTCTTTCAAAAATAAGGACATTTCAAAGTGACCCCAAACTTTTGAACGGTAGTGTATAGCAGGGATAGTTAGTCACACTTTACAGACTTTTTTTTTTTGTCTCCTGAAGTTCGTAAGAGGGGAAAATAAACGCAAATTGTCATGTTACAGAGAAACTTTGATTTGATGAAGATTTGAAGCTGATGTTCTAGAAAATGAATCAACACCTTCTGACCAATCAGAATAGCGTATTCAGAAGCATTGTGGTATAATACAGATTAGTAAAAACGCACAGGTGATAAATAATAATTTCAACTTGCATAGCGTCTTTCTCACGCTTTACAATTACCAAAAAAAGAAAAAAAATCCACCAAAAGAGGGTCAGGATGTAATTCCAGTGGCGTAGCCACCCACAGTCTCACCAAAAGGTGTACACGGGTGTGTCCCGCACAGCCGCCGCGACACCACTGGGCAACGTCGCTCAGAACACCACGCCATGGATCCACAAAGCGAGCACAGAAGCACCGTCGCACAGAGCGCTGGACAACCACCGTGTTGGAGAACAACGAACTCGCTGCAGTCCATAGCGAGCCGCACAGGCATCACCAACGGCGGACCAAGACCTGAGGAAACCAACACCCGAAACTGGATCTGGAGCTGCACCACAACTGGCGGACAAAACGTTCAAACAAGCCTCAAACCATACAAAGACAAAAAGAAAAATAAAACGCCCCGGTGAGAAGCGGCGGCCAAAACGCGCACAGCATCCTCTCAACCAGAATCGTGCGCACGGATTGGTCAAGAGATTCGTACAATTTCTTGATAATCACCTCGATCGACTCGGCAAAATGGCGGCCAGTCGCTTTGTCACTGTAAGCGAGGAAGAATTAGAAATGAAAGAAAACGCTGTTCCTAAAAGCACTAAAGACGCTCCGGAGTTTGGTCTAAAACTATTCAAAGGTAAAATGGAATTGGGATTTTATTTTATCGATTTCAAAACAAAGTATTTTTATGTGACTCGGCGTAGATAAGTGACACAAGTCTGCACCGCGCCGTGCCGTTATTACATTTGCATGCTGCTTTTGAAGATTGAAAAATTATTTTTTAATATGATTTTTTAAATCATCACCTGTGTATTTATACTAAAACAATTATCCTCCTCATAGCCCAAGAGCATTAGCTCAGAATTGAGTCCAACACGGAACAAATTAGTAACAAGCTGAATTTTTCAGAATATGTTCAGAATACCCTTAGGAATAACATACTAAAAGTCCCCGGGAATCCACCTTGTGCTCTCTGAGAAATTCAAGATGGCGTCCAAAATGGCCGCCGATTGGAGATTTTTCAATATCTCAGGGATAAAACATAATATAAATGCAATTAAAATGTTAAATTATATGTTCTCTCATACAAGCAATACAAATTCACCATTGTCACACTGTTAAAATTAAAATTAACCAAGATTACAAGGTCATTAATGTGGAAATTACATGGAATTTGATGGTTGACATGATTGACAGATTAGCTTAGTAGGCTACCTACCGTAAAATACCAAATAATAGCCCGGGCTATTATGTGTCTCAATCACGTAAGAGACCCGGCGCGTATTAGAGACTAGGCGGCTATTTGGAACAGGCGATTAATTCCTTCTTCACAAACACCTTCCCCAAAATCTACCTCAAAACGGGGAAAAAAATCATTCTCAGATAGGCCTACTTTTAACCAGTATAACTTAGTTTGTTTAGAGTTAGATTACAGATAGCACGGTGCCGACTTCGGGGAATTTTGAAGACGCAGAATGCATCTTCGCATGGCACAGTCGGGGTGGATAAAGGATAAATCACACACCTTTTCCTGTTAATGACTAGTTAAGTGCATGCTTTACAAAATAATCAAGAAACCACACCATTGTCTGTGCGCAGCACTGTCATTTAATTACTCTGCAAAGTTATGGTCACTTGCTATCACCCTCACCCATGCAGCCTCCGCCCTTTGCGCTTCGCGATGTCTGTCAATCTGAAATTGCATGGAGGGCGCGACGTTGAAGCAACATAATTAGGGTGCGAAGTGTCAAACCAAAGGGTTTTTTCTTATGCTGAAAAATAAGTGACCTGCAGTGGCTACATACTGTCATCTTGCATTCTCACGTTTCTCTCCAAGACGTCTCCCTATTTGGCCGATATGAGCCTATTCCCCGAGTGAGTTGGTACGGTGGCTCAACCCCGTAGAAAACTTAAAGTTCGGATGAAAGTTAGTTGAATAGGTTACTGACTTGTAGGCCTACATGTTGCCTGCCTGACGCGTGCTTCTGCCCAACTTGCACGACAGATTACTTGTTGAAAAGGCCCCTTGGATTAGATTGGCCGCGAGCAGACTGAAATGCATGTTAGAACGCTCTCACCTTTTTTGTAAAGCGTCTTCCAGATCCGAATGGGTAAGGGCAAGTGAAATGGTATAAGGTCTTTAATAAAACTCAGTGTGTGCTTTGACGCATGCATTCGGCAATTTAGGTCGTTTAACAGAAGCAGCAGTCCAACCTTGGAAACCCGCAGTCCTCAATGTCACCACACACGCTGGCTTTCGTTGGGTATACCCAAAGGGGTATTCCTCATTCGATGACGTAAGTGATATCCCACACACCCATGTCAAACGTAATTGGCTAAGACATCTGTCAAAAGTTACGGAGTTGCATTCCTCAAGAAATATTACGGTAGACCAAGATTATAACATTGAAATGGCATGTTTATTATCACGTAAGTTACGTGTAAGTTACGTGTCATTCTGAGATGCGCAGATAGACAGTAAAGGGAATTCGGAATTCCCTTTACTGTCTATCTGCGCATCTCAGAATGACACAGGACAATGGGCGAACTAGATTTTTTTTTCCCCCCAGCCACGGCGCGCCGGAACGCTATCACCCCTGCGTAACAAAATGTTGTAAACAGTATTATAGAAATAATTTCATTTTGCATTCATTCATTCATTCATTCATTCATATTGTTTCGGTAGAAAACTATGCAATGCAAAATCGTTTAAACACCAGAAAACCAGAAAAGTGCTGGGCCTCAAGATTCTAGATAGAACGTTCGGACGCTTTTTTTTTTTTTTAGACCCCGGCGAGTATTCGGAACCGGCCTTTATTTGTCACAACACACGCGTACACCCGGCCGTTAAAGGGAACTCGGCGGTTAATTGGAACTCTGCTATTATTTGGTATTTTACGGTACATACATGAACATAATGTAAGACAACAATTAGACATCAATTTCCTTAATATTTAGTGCATCTTTAAGCTTTGATAAAATATTAAAGGGAAATTAAATTTGAGAACTCTATCTTCTAAAACTACAATGGCAAGCTGTTTCAGTACACTTCTTCAACATTCCGGCGACTTTCATGACAAAAAGGTCTGCCTCAATAAAAGCTCTTGCTTATAAACAATGAGTAGACTTAAACACTTCTCAGTGCCTCAGTTGTAATTCTTGGACCTTTGTTGTACCATCAGTGAAGTAGGGAATTTATTCAAGCTTGTTTAAGGGTGGAAAAAAATTAATCTTTGAGTTTCTAGCGCCAGTCTTTACTACTAGCAATGCCAGTGTGTTCGGGCAAAAAATGACTGAACTCAGCATGACCTTTTAACATGCCATTTTTCATTTTACACCACCAATTTACTTTAATATTAATGAAAATAAGTGCTCCAACCCCTAGTAATTGTTTGCTGTTTTGTGAACAGAATAGGATGATACGGAGTGAACGAGTAACCAATGGATCCACACTATACACAAATATACTGTTATAATAATGTGTACATTGTTATATAATGTTAATACTAGTGCTGTCAAGCGATTAAAATATTTAATCGCGATTAATGTCGCGACTGTCATAGTTAACTCGCGATTAATCGCAATTTAATCGCACATTTTTGTCACACGAAAAACCATTGTAATTCTCTTACCAGCATAAAAAAGTGAATGGGCTTGTTTTGTACCAATGTTTTTCTTATTGCAAAGCATAACACGTCTTGACACAGCCACTGCAAACTGAAACCTAAGCTGAGCACCGTGGCTCTTCGTCCCGAGACTAACAAGAGAACCATGAGTGAAGTAATCTACTGCTTGAGTTAGTCTATCAGAGAGACAGGTTACACAGTGCCGGTAGGCTTGACATGCTTGATTATAATATAAAGTACACTGTTATATTAACTTTAAGTTGTTCGTTGATAAATATTGCATTGAATCTGATCTTTACTGTTTCAGCTCACTTAACACATTTTGTACTTTTACACTTTCTGCCTGTTGATGCGTCGCGCTGTCCAATCAGAGGCGGCCAAATTTGCATATTACAGGAAGGATTTCTGGGATAGCATTGAGTTTACAGTTCAGAGTGATCTGGCTTCTTTAGATGCTGTCTTCTTAAAACTGAATAAATATTTAAAAAGAGTCAAATGAGCCAGTGTTTTGAACGGCTCTTTTCAAAGAACGGATCACAAAGATGCGGATCCCATCAAAGAGCCATAAATCCCATCTCTACTAGTGCGCCCTGCCCGCGCTGGTTCTTTGAGGGAGGAGGGCAGAGGACTCTGGCTGTGCGGGGCGTGGCATTACAGTCTAGCTGCTATCGGTTTTCTAAGCAAAGTCTCTGTTCCAAGTTCCTGGCAGTTTCAAAAGCTTATGAAAATCCTACATCATGTCACAGAGCGTTAATCTCGCGATAAAAAAATTATCGCCGTTAAAATTGAGTCAAGTTAACGCGACATTTTTGACAGCACTAGTTAATACACAATGTAATTAATACACACATGTTGGAATTTACCCTCCTACCCTACAAAACATATATTCTGACCTTTTAATTGCATTAATATTTTGTTTTTGGCCTGAGGTATGGGCAGATCTCCATTTGGTGGCCATTTTGGACGCCATCTTGAATTTCTCAGGGAGCACAAGGGGGATTTCCGGGGACTTTTAGTATGTTATTCCTAAAGGTATTCTGAACATATTCTGAAATTTTCAGCTTGTTACTAATTTGTTCCGGGTATAACCCTATTACTCCTGGGCTATCAGGCTCAGTGAAATATCGGGGAATTATGATCCACGCGACACTTTTTTTCGATGGAATAAATACTATTTTCTATTCCCTTCTAGCGGGTTCCATTCATTTGGTTTGATAGCATGCAATATTGTTAGCATATCGCTTATCCTACGTGTATTACGTCACTCTACCCAATGGAGAATGAGCGTTGAATACGGTTTACGATTTTGCACGGTTGTCAAGACAACATGTCAGGCGTCGGATATGTAAAACTTCCGCGCTAGCGAGTGAGCGACTGGACAATTTGTAAACAAACACGGCTGCCAGGTTTGCTTCGTTAAACGCAGAAGATCGAGAGAATTTTGAAAGACAAAGACGTGTTGAACACCTGAAAGGAATGTGTATGTATAATAATAATATTGGCTGGCTTTTTTTTTCCATGGTCTATCAGATATTTTCCATTCAGCGACTCGTCTTCGACTCGTTCGGTATCCTGCAGTGAAGACTTGAAATTTCTGAATCGTTTGATTGGAAACATGGAGTGACACATTTTCTGTCCTTGTCTGTATCAGGTGTTTAAGAAGGCCTATATTCCTCGTACGTTGAATGAAGTGAGTCATTACGAACGAGACGTGGATGCCATGATGAAGGAGCAGGAGAACAAACAGAACGATAACGTGAGTGCCAGGGTTCGACTGCAGGACGTTTAACCTTTTGTTTATACTGTGTGTGTGTGATCTGTTTGCAGTTATGACACAATTTCTCTTTTTTTTTTTTTTTTTTTTGCAATATTAGATCCTGTACCAGACAGTGACGGGCCTGAAAAAGGATTTATCAGGCGTACAGACGGTAAGAATTCAAATGAAAACCTTAAATGACATATAACACACATTACAACCGGAAGAATTTTTTTTTTTTAAAGAGGAATCTACACCCTCGTTAAACCCTGGAACACTTGCAGTGAACAATGATGTCGATAAATGATACCATAGTGTGACACTGATTTCAATAAACGACGCACAATGGGGGGAAAAAAAATAAGGTTTTCATTTGACTAACTCTCGTATTGCACTGAAAAATTACACGTGGACTATAAACGAAACGGGAAAATCACTCTTTAGAGCATATAAGCAAGGAAGAATTGGGTTTTTTTTTTCATTGCAAGGAAAATAAAATAGAAAATGGTATCACAGAATAATATATTGACTGAGTTGTTTTATTATTTTTTAGTATATAGTAGGAGAGCGTGATCTGATTTTTAAAATCATGATATATTTTACATGCATCGTAATGTACGCAAACTCAGCAGTACAGCTGTGATTTCTGACACTAATTTCCTACAAAATTGAGCATCTTAAAATTAGAAATATTCGAGAAAAATATTCTGCTACTATATCATGCATCACAATGTTAGCCTAGTAAACTAGACCCACCCGCCTAGTGGCCAAAAATATTTTTGCCTAGCGAGTGGGTCTAGCCTTGCACCATATAAACAAAAACACCCTGGGCATCAAATCGTGCCCGCCAATCACAACGCAAGGTTTTTGTTTGGATTCTTTGGGCGGGCTTTTGCAGGAGTGACGACAAGGCTGCGCGATGCTGGAGAAAGCACAACAGGAAAGATGGCTACGGCTAGTGAACAGCGCGCGTTTGACTCCGCTTTGGAATCAGTTTTAGAAGAATTAGACTTGGAGTTTTCGTTGAAACATGAGCAGGAAGAGGCTCTCCGCTCATTCCTTTTCAAGAAGGACGTTTTCGCTGTTTTGCCGACCGGCTATGGCAAAAGTCTGATCTACCAGCTGGCTCCGCTCGTAGCCAAAAGGATGGGGCTAGTTTGTGCAGTACGAAGAATTAATAAACAGCTCTGAAACATTACTTTTTGATTGTTTCTTATTTTCCCGTTATTTTAAATTTAAGGGAAATTATTTCACCAAACACCACTAAATAAAAACTCTCAAAAACAGTTTAAGCAAACCCTTGAAAAAAATAAGTGTATGTTAAGTATGTGGTACAGACTCCAAACTTGTGGTCATTATCTCCAAACTTCTTAATATCTAGAACCTGTTTATTAATTAATACGCATTTTGAAAAATTATTTATTTCAAGGCCTCCCCCACTGCTTTCTGTCGCTCTGACTATGTCACAGTCACTGTTGCGCTGATTGGTCAGAGCGTTGGCCTATACGCACAGAGACAGTTTGAAAGACAGCAGTTTGTTCCTCCTACCCGCTTCGGAAATGTCTACGGATCGAGGCCAGACTAAATATTCACATTTAGTCTGGCTTGCCAGTAGGGCTGTGCGATGTCCCCTTAATTGGCATCGACGATGTTTACAGTGCAAACATCGTGATGGACGATGATATCGTGGGCGGGGGGGATTTTAATACCACGTTATTAAATTTATTATTATTATTATTATTATTATTATTATTATTAAAAGTATTAGATACTCATCCGAGGCTTTGGCACGTAAAGGAAAAAAAAAGCGCTAGGTGATGTGGAATATTTGGCCTTGACAACGGATATGTGGTCCAGCTGCAACATGATGCCCTATATGTCAGCTACCGTACATTATGTGGACCGAGAGTGGGCAATGCAGTCTAAATGCCTGCAGACGAGTTTCATGCCAGAGACACATTCAGCGGACAATTTAGAAGACTCATTGCGCGAGACGCTTGCCGAATGGAAAATAGAGAAAAAGATCACCTGTATAACAACGGGGCGAATATTGTCACAGCCATCAGGCAATTGAAATGGCCGTGGTTAAGTTGTTTTGGGCTCAATTTGAACCTGGCCATAACCAACTCGCTTGCGCAACAGAGGGCCAGTACAGACCGAGCGTTTGGAGTTTGCCGAGCAGTCAACACTGCGTTTGCGCACAGCTGGCTTCGGAGAAATGAGCTGCGCAAAGCGCAGGTGGAAATGAACCTCCCCGAGCACTCACTGATCACGGCAAGATATTAATCTGCTCTAACAATGAAAGACTAGTATTCAAATTATGAGAAGAAACTACACTTAAGCTATTACTCATTGTTTATTTACACCATATCAATTGAAGATGCGTTTCGGCCTTTAGTGCGCACTTGAACGCGCTAATTTTTCCAATTTATTAGTGTTTGAATTATTGCACCAACTTTTAAAATCATGATTTAATATTGTTTTTTTTTTTTTTTTTTACTGTCTTTACATTTGTCAGAATCACCTTCATTCTTCCATTTGGTTTGACATTATGGCTTAGAGTGGACCATCTTGTGTCTGAAAGTAGGCCTGTTTACCAGATTAAAGTTATTTGACTTCTGCCGAAGTCCGCGCTTCACTGCCGTTTGATAAGGTGCAATATTTCCCGACTGTTAATAGTGGCTATTTGTTTGAACAACATGACAAATTTTACATTAAAAGTATTGTGTAGGCTAAAAAATGAAGTCGAAATTTATTATTAGTAGCATACTGTTTGTGTAACCACATTATGTTCACTAGCACGTCCCTGCACCATAGCCTACGTGAACAAGCGGTAATAGGATATTACTTTATAATGATTTATATAATTATGTATTTATATATGTTATATAATATATTTATATATTAAACAAAACTAACTAACTAAACTAACAAAAAACTAACTTTTTAGGTTAAATAGGCCCAGATGATACCGTATATGCATGTTTATGACAGGAGGGGGCGTGGTATCACGATGGTGGCTCTCCATCGTGATGGATGACCACCATCGTCGATGGACGATGGCATCGTCTATCAGCACAGCCCTACTTGCCAGGCTATCACAATGTTTTTTTTGTTTGTTTGTTTGTTTGTTTGTTTGTGTGTATCGTCCAATCCAGGGCTCAGCATTAACTCTGTCATCTAGTCGGACAAGTAGCAAGATTTTTTCACTCATCCTGCTCATCATAACCTTTTTATTCCTATGTCTTTACTAGTTCAGTGAAAGGAAAGTGATTAAAGGAGAACTGAAGGCAAATGTGTTTTTTATTATCATCAAGATTCTATTTATCTCAAATATAGAGGAACGCATTTCTGATCGCTATTTTGTCGCCGCTATAGCAAGTTCTGAGTGTTTGAAATATGCTCTGTAATATATCAGTCCATATGTCAAAGCAACAGCGGTAAATGAGATTCACTGAGACCTGTGCGAGACATCGTAGGAGGGAAGTAAAACGTACAGCGGAAATCAAAGTGACCGACATCTGCCGACGTTGTCAAAAGACGCGCGCGCCCTCTTTCGAATGCTGACGTGATCAAGCCAGAAGTTTTGTTTGTTTTGATAGCAATCAGGAAAGTTTGAAAAAAGTAGGCAGTAATCGTCATTTAAACTCGTTTTTGTGCAATACTTCGTTTGGAAAACAGTTTTCCAAATGGCGGCACTGACACCTGGCTGACACTTGACGTTTCGAAGTCTCGCACAAGTCTCGTGAAGATCGTGCGGATAAGTGACGCCTGCCATGGACCAAACAAACTAAATTCAACACGGCTAAAAACCGAACAGGCCGATGAGCATCATATTTAATTGCAATTAGTTGCCAAGACGAGTCACGATATAAGGTTACTAAAACCGAAAACGTAATTAAGAAATAAAGCAAGTTTAAAAATGACTTCCGTTCTCCTTTAACAAAAGCAGGTATCGTTCTGATCATTAAATGATTTATCATTTTTCAATAAAACTCAAACTTTAACAATAAACAAAAACTATCCGTTGCCCCATTATGGTGCACGTGGTCATGGCCTAAAGGTTCGAGAAGCAGCTTTGGGACCAAAAGGTCGTCGGTTTGATTCCCTGGACCTGCAGGAATAGCTGAAGTGCACTTGAGCAAGGCACCGAACCCCCAACTGCTCCCCAGGCTGCTCTGGATGTTGTACGTCGCTCTGATTAAGAGCATCTACTAAATGCCCATAATGTAATGTGGTGTTCTGACCCATTACCTGATGTGCAGTTTTAAGAGTTAGACTCACCCAAATTCAAAGCCTCTGGAGGAAATGAAGTCAAATCTCGATTAATCAGGTAAAACTTGAAGTTTAAATTAACTTAAAGAAATGAAACTGAAAGAAAACAAGTTGGACATGATGAGGGCGACAGAATCACACCGTGAATGAAAACCAACCGTAAGTGAGTTCGGCACTGTCGTAAAATTTCCATGAAATATTTTACGACATTTGCAGGGATGAGAATGGGACATTTAAAAATACTCTGAAATGTCTGCCAACTTTCCCACATAATAAATATATATATATATATATATATATATATATATATATATATATATATATATATATATATATATAAAATATGAATGTTTTAAACGTTTATAAACTTTTAAGATAAATCCCTACAGATATAATTTTATTTATATATATATATATATATATAGAGAGAGAGAGAGAGAGTGATTCCACGCTTCTGGGTACTGAAATGGGGACATGAACTTATTTTTAAAAATTCACCTAAAACCATTTCTTTTTTTACCATGAGGTCACAAAACGTGTAATCTTTAATGAATGATATGTTAAAAGATAACTTTAATTTTCTGAGATGTAATAAAAACATATTTATATGCCAAAGTCAGAACGTAATGGGGGCGTCGTGGCTCAGGTGGTTAAGGCGCCATACCATGAATGCGGGCGACCCGGGTTCGATTCCGGCCCAAGGTCATTTCCCGATCCCTTCCCGTCTCTCTCTCCCGCTCATTTCCTGTCTCTACACTGTCCTATCCAATAAAGGTGCAAAAAGCCCAAAAAAATATCTTTTAAAAAAAAAAAAGTCAGAACGTAACAGAAGTGTTGTGGACATATATATTCTCAATTTTAACAATGTAGAATTACTTTTTGAAACATAGAAAGGTGATGTTTTAGCAAATATAATTAATAAACGTGTAGTAGAATAAACATACACGTTCTTTCAATAAGATTAACATGGTATAGAGCTAGATTGTAATTAATTTGTAACAGACGAGAGATGGACAATCGTAACAGAAGTAATGTAACAGACATCATTTTGGAACTCATAGGCTTGACTTTGGCATATAAATATGTTTTTATTACATCTGAGAAAATTAAAGTTATCTTTTAACATATCATTCATTAAAGATTACATGTTTTGTGACCTGATGGTAAAAAAAGAAATGGTTTTAGGTGAATAAGTTCATGTCCCCATTTCAGTACCCATAAGCGTGGAATCACTCATATATATATATATATATATATATATATATATATATATATATATATATATATATCTCGTGAGCGATAATGGAGGTAACCGTAATGATATATTAGATTCCTCCTGACTCTTTGACAATTTAAGTAAAACGTACCTTTGTGCTTTTTTGTTTTGATGTGCTCCTGGATGTTTCTAGCTCCTCTGTTTCCATAATTGATCATATCTGAGCACAGAATACACAGAACCTTTCCCGGCACGTCCACTTTTCGGACATGTTCCGTCAGGCACATCGTCACAGTTCGTGTCCCTATCTGCACGGTAACGCTACTATCGAGCCATGCCCGTCGAAAACAGTTCTTTATCCCGTTCGATTTATCGATTTCCCTGGCACGATCCTCATTTTTGCAGTCCAAAACTTTCGCCATATTGGCGAAGTAACTTTGAAAACTAACCAAAATAACCAGAACTTGGGGGTGTCGTGGCTCAGGTGGATAAGGCGCCATACCATAAATCCGGGGACCCGGGTTTGATTCCGACCCGAGGTCATTTCCCGATCCCTCCCCGTCTCTCTCTCTCCCGCTCCTGTCCTGTCTTTACACTGTCCTATCCAATAAAGGTGAAAAAAGCCCCCAAAAAAATATTTAAAAAAAACTAGAACTTAAGAAGTGATCAAAACCGTGTACGTATAGCTTGTTTCTCCGCGAATTGTAGAAGTGAGATGAAACTAGCGCCAAAACGTTGCCGGAAATCATTGTGAGTTGTTGTTAGCATAAATATTGAGGAAAGCAATGACGGTTTCCATTATCACAGCTGCAACTAATTTTGCGATGAGCGTTGCCGAAAGATGCTGGCGGTCGGTCAGTCGGTCCTGCCTGCTTGTGCCACCACAAGCCTCGCCTCGCGCCGAAACCCCCCCCCCCAAAAAAATTTCTCAACAGATTTACACGTTTCACAAAAATGACATTTTCAGTGGGAAAAACTCGGAATTCCGCAGATCCCCGGAAAATTCTCATCCCTGCATTTGTGATGGTTAATGTGAACCATACAAAAAAAATACAATAAAAAGTCTGAATGAAATAAAGATTCACCACAGATATTTATTTTATTGGAGTGTTTGATCACCATTTCTCCGATTTCAATGAGTCTAATAAGCTATAATTAGATATTACGAGGTAGTTATTTTTACACACACACACACACACACACACACACACACACACACACACCTGCTGCACACAGCTTCCCCGGAATCACATGGCTGGATCACTGAGGGGACTGAACTCGATTTGTTGGAACTTTATTGATGTGACTCTTGAATAATTTGTGTAAAAATGGTGATTTTTAACAAATATCCAACTCGTCCCGTCAGACAGGCACTTGTCCCGGACAGTCGGACTACCGTTAACGTCAAGCCCTGCAACCTGAAAAAATTCTGATAGCTGATGTTGGCTAATTTCAAACCTTATTTCATCTGTTCTAAAATGACGCGGTTGCCAGTTGTCGTCGTCGTTAATTATGACGTCGATTTCCGACTTTATTTTATGCAGCAAAAACTTGTAACGTTAAAACAAGCCGATAATGTGAACTTTTAAACACTGAACTCTTACAATTCTGTAAAATCCAAGTATGTTATACCTGCAGGTTGTATCTGAGGGGAGCAGCTTTCTAACCAGGAACCGTTTTCTCAAACGCATGTAAAATCCCTTTATCTGAATCCAAACAGTGCCCCCTAGTGCTCGATTGGTTCTGTCTTGTATTAAAAAAAAAAATGAGGTCGAAGGACACGGAAATTGGAATGCAGCGTTTTGAAAAGATTTATAAGTCAGATTTGTAGTGCGTTCTGTTTGTACTGGGAAGTCAAGATTTCCAAGTCCCCAGTCGGAAATATCAGTCGGAACACTCCTTGATGTCGGATTCCCGGCTAAAAAAGTCAGAAGAACCTCGCCAACCCCGAGTTCAAAATCCAAGATGGCTGCCCCGTATATAAACAGAGTGAAAGCTGTAGTAATATACAGTTTATTAGCACTTCTGTGTCATTTGCGTCTTGTTAAATCAGTCGTATACACAACGCTGTCCAACTTCTATCTGTGGGCATGTAGCGACGGAGTTTGTGTGCATGGAATACCGTGTAATGCGTAGATATCAACTGGGCAAGCTGGACAGAAATTGTTGGTATTGGGTTTTCCGACTTCTGTACTAGAACATGGGAACTCTGGGGTGATGTCATTCCCAGCTCCGCCTTCCGAAGTAAATGGAACGCAGCATTAATGCTGAAGTCTAGTACGCTAATACTGTCGCTAATGTCGACTCGACCCTCGAACCTTTTAAAGGTTCACAAACGTCACAGTATTGACCCTGACACGGAATCGATGCAGGAAAGGCCATGAAGTTTTCAACACACCAGTGAAGCATGACCTTTAACCTTTCTCCTGTATTTTAGGTTCCTTCCTTACTAGAGGGCTGTGCTGAAGAAGGGAGCTCCAGCAGTAGTGGTGGTGAGGAGGAGGAGGAGGAGGAGGAGGACGATGAAGATGAGCACGAATCTGGAGAAGAGGACACGCAGGAACACAGCGGCCAGGACAAGGAGCAACCGCTGGACAAAAAAGTATTTCCAGTTTCATTTCCAACATCTCACTCGTGATCCAGAAAGAAAAATGGTGTTATGAATTTTTTTTTTTTTGTCTCCCCTTGTCAGGAAAGAAAGAAGTTGGTAAAAGAAGCTCAGAGGGAGAAACGAAAAAATAAAGTACCAAAGCACGTGAAGAAGCGCAAAGAGAAAGTGGCCAAGATGAAGAAAGGACGATGAAAAGGAATCATCAGGCTCGGGTTTGGGCTCGTGACTGATGGACAGAAAACATTTAGTTAAAAAAAAAAGGCACGTGTGTCTTTATTCTTCTCATCAACCTCATGTACATCTGATGATTTGGTAAATTAAACATGTTTTTAAAAGTTTGCACCTTTTCGATAAGTTGGTTGGTTTTTTTTTTTTCCACGTAAAACAAGAAGGGGGAAGAAACCAGAGCAACACGCGGATGCTCGGATCCCTTCCTGACAAAATTAACATGCTAACTTTTTTTTTTTTTTTACAGCCAGGTTTACACTTGCTTTTAAAGCAGAACTCCACCATGAAACGCACTGAATAAGTTTTTTTTTTTTTTTTTAATTTATTATTTTTTTTATTTCAAGCTTTCTGATGCGTTTCATGATTGTGGTGCTGATTCATTAGTTGATGCGGTATTTCCGTTATTTGCACGAGACGTTAGCGGTAGAGGTCTGCGCGGGACAGAATTTCAGGCCCTCTCCCACAAAGAATTATGATTTTTCAGTCCCGCTCCCGCCTGCGCCTGCCATATTTTGTCCCGCTCCCACCCACAAATCCCGCATGATGCAGATGTTCAGGGGCTTCAAAATTTGGGAGAATAGCAGGGTACAAATAATTTACAGCAGGGTGCAGAATGGTAAAATGTCTGCCAACGGCAGACATAATGCACGCAAAGCGTGCAGGGATATATATATATATATATCTGTGAGTGGCAAAAGTATGTGAACCTCTAGGATTAGCAGTTAATTTGAAGGTGAAATTAGTCAGGTGTTTTCAATCAATGGGATGACAATCAGGTGTGAGTGGGCACCTTGTTTTATTGAAAGAACAGGGATCTATCAAAGTCTGATCTTCACAACACATGTTTGTGGAAGTGTATCATGGCACGAACAAAGGAGATTTCTGAGGACCTCAGAAAAAGCGTTGTTGATGCTCATCAGGCTGGAAAAGGTTACAAAACCATCTCTAAAGAGTTTGGACTCCACCAATACACAGTCACAGATTGTGTACAAATGGAGGAAATTCAAGACTATTGTTACCCTCCCCAGGAGTGGTTGACCAACAAAGATCACTCCAAGACCAAGGCATGTAATAGTCAGCGAGGTCACAAAGGACCACAGGGTAACTTGTAAGCAACTGAAGGCCTCTCTCACATTGGTTAATGTTAATGTTCCTGAGTCCACCATCAGGAGAACACTGAACAACAATGGTGTGCATGGCAGGGTTGCAAGGAGAAAGCCACCGCTCTCCAAAAGTAACATTGCTGCTTGTCTGCAGTTTGCTAAAGATCACGTGGACAAGCCAGAAGTCTGTTAGAAAAATGTTTTGTGGACAGATGAGACCAAAATAGAACTTTTTGGTTTAAATGAGAAGCGTTATGTTTGGAGAAAGGAAAGCACTGCATTCCAGCATAAGAACCTTATCCCATCTGTGAAACATGGTGGTGGTAGTATCATGGTTTGGGCCTGTTTTGCTGCATCTGGGCCAGGACGGCTTGCCATCATTGATGGAACAATGAATTCTGAATTATACCAGCGAATTCTAAAGGAAAATGTCAGGACATCTGTCCATGAACTGAATCTCAAGAGAAGGTGGGTCATGCAGCAAGACAACGACCCTAAGCACACAAGTCGTTCTACCAAAGAATGGTTAAAGAAGAATAAAGTGAATGTTTTGGAATGGCCAAGTCAAAGTCCTGACCTTAATCCAATCGAAATGTTGTGAAAGGACCTGAAGTGAGCAGTTCATGTGAGGAATCCCACCAACATCCCAGAGTTGAAGCTGTTCTGTACGGAGGAACGGGCTAAAATTCCTCCAAGCCGGTGTGCAGGACTGATCAACAGTTACCGCAAACGTTTAGTTGCAGTTATTGCTGCACAAGGGGGTCACACCAGATACTGAAAGCAAAGGTTCACATACTTTTGCCACTCACAGATATGTAATATTGAATCATTTTCCTCAATAAATAAATGACCAAGTATAATATTTTTGTCTCATTTGTTTAACTGGGTTCTCTTTATCTACTTTTAGGACTTGTGTGAAAATCTGATGATGTTTTAGGTCATATTTATGCAGAAATATAGAAAATTCTAAAGGGTTCACAAACTTTCAAGCACCACTGTATGTATGTGTATATAGATAGATAGATAGATAGATAGATAGATAGATAGATAGATAGATAGATAGATAGATATGCAAGTACGAATTTTTCATGGGGCGGGATGGTTTGGAACAGGCCATCTAAAATTGGGGTAACATTTACCCGGGACGGGTATTTGAGGCGGGTCGTCTAGCTTAAGCTTGATTAGCATTGTTACGCACGCCAGTGTTTCCCACAGAAATTTTGGAGACTATGGGGGAGGCGCGGGGGTTGTTTAAAATTGAGTGATATGTTAAATATTAAGTTATTACTGAAAAACTATTGATTAAAAAAACACACTGAGAAATGGTCCTATAAACAACTTTACCAATATAAAAGATTACCAGGACTACAAAAATGCAGAAAAATAGGCTTTACTTATCCAAATGCACCTGTTGGTTCAAAAGTTAAAGTGCAGAGAACCTCACAGCACAACATGAAGTTACCTTAAAATATAATATAAATGCCTCAGCTTTCATGTAAGAAAAAAAACTATTAATACTAGTACTGTGTGCAGGCAGTCTCTCCTGAAGACTAAATTAAACAATAATTATAAACTAATAAAATAAATGGCTCAGGCTTCATAGAAGAAAAAAACAATTTGAACAGAATCTCACAGTATGATGCTGAAGCTGCCTAAACAATGGAAAATAAAATACCATTTTGGCAAAAACGTTGGCATCCATTAATTTCTTGTATTAAGTAAAAAAAAATATGTTGCCAGATACTGCTGACGTTTTACAGCCCAAAATATGTTCAAAACCCGCCAAAATGCACTTAAAACCGCCCAAATTGGGCGGGAAAACGTGCAATCTGGCAACACAGGCGGCAGTAATGGCTGCACTCATGTCAAGGATGTAAACACAGTTGACGCGGCAACGGACGTACATGACATAGTGGATGTAATTTACATTCACAACTTTTTTTGCTGTCAGAAGTATTTAATATTAAATTTTGTGACTCGACTGACAATAGCCGGTAGCCGGCGGCATAACAAGCCATAGCCAGCGATTTGCCGCCGGTGACCGGCTACTTTTGAGACCGCTGGACGTTTGCGTTATTTCTCACGAAAGTTCTTGTCATTGGCTTGGGGAATTAAACATGCTGAGCTCTCCACTGACTGATCCTTCACCTAGCGCACGTAGCGAGGGTGCACGTTGCCAGGCACCTCTTTTTAAAGCAGCACTTACTTCTGAAGCACTGTGAGCTTCACGAGAGGAGCTCTGCTCTTCTGCCGTGATCGGAGATCTCAAACACGGAAGAGCGGAAAGGAATCGGAAACGTACGCGAGATTAGACCACATCCGCAAATTTAGGCATCTTAAAATGTTTTTATTAATGCCAAATAAAATATCCAGCACAAATTATATATGATAGACATAAATTGGTAATTTATAAATTTTATTTTAAACACGTTTTTAGTTAGCGGGACTGCAGCTTATCACCGCTCCCGCATTGTCCGCTCCCGCATTGTGCACTCCCCCTCCCGCCCGCGCCCGCAATGAGCTTTCAAAATTTGTCCTGCGCCGCACTGCTTTGCGTCGGGTCCCGCGGGACTCCCGCGGGAGTGCAGGGCTCTAGTTAGCGGTTGTGTGTCGTCCTGATGTCAAGGGGGACTTTTTTTTTTTATTGCTCGCAGAGTTAGTGTCATTGATTTGGTGGGAAAAAAAAAAGTTTCACCGATCCTAAACATCAGGAATAACACAGTTTTTGCTCTTGTGGTGTGTTCATGACTGACTGACTGGCAAAATTTTCCAATTACAAGTAGTAAAGCTCAGTTTAAAATGGCTCTTCAGCTTGGAATTCCTACTCTGGAATGTTTCCAAATCTCCGACTTGTCCAATTTGCGAGTCCGTGCTGTCAGGTCAACATGGCGGCAGTCATAGTTAAAAAGTAGAAATAAGAAATGTTATTTAAAAGGTGCTGACTACAAGAGCGACATCATGCAAACGAGATGCGATCGTTTTGATGTCCTGAAGGTCGCTTTTCTCCATTTTGGGACTCGAGGTAAACAGGAAACAGTCAAACACGAAGCGCTTTAGCTAATTAGCATAACTATGGAACTGCGTCACGCCATCAAGAAAACATCGTAACTCTGCGTCGACCTTGGAGAGTTTTGAGTCGCAATTTGTGGTTGACATTCCTGAAGAGATCTGTGAAACAAAAGACAAATACATCTTTCTTTTCTCCGTTCCTGCTTTCATGTTCTCGTTTCTTTCGCTGTAAGATCAAAACTTTCAGTGTAGAACTCCATACTCGCTCGCTACCGTGGACTCGAGCCCATGCGTTCTAAGGCTAAGATAGCTAAGCGCTAGCTAGAATGATTATCTGTCCAGAAAAACGACATCATCTAACTTTGCTCTGTCGTGCAAATGCACTCACCAGGCACGCTTTCACGGAGTCCGCCATGTTTGCCCATGCCGACTTGTTTTGGTTAAGAGTAGCTTAAACACGCCCCATGGTGGTCATATGATGATGTTGCTCATTTGCTTCAGTGTTATCCAGAATCGTAAAATATGGAACGCTTTTATCTCAGTAAAACGTTTACATCCAGGATACGCAGTGTGTGTGTGTAGCAGTGAAACGTCTCGAAACTCCAACAGCAACAGAAAGAATGATTTTACCCAGAATTCAAATTTGCAGTCAAACTTTAAGCTTGTTAAGCACTGTTTTGAGTTTCTGCTAACATGTGAAGTCACTAAATACTGTGTGACAACACTTTTTAATCCCAGTTTTTGTAGACGGCTTACGCTAAAGCTACCGTCAGACTACAGCTCGTGATGCTTTGCGATGAGCGATCGACAAAAATGAGGCGTTTGGTGGCGATGCTCCTCCGAACTTCGGGAAGTATTCCCAAACCCGTCTGCGAGTATTTGCTGCTTAGTTTGCCAAAGAAAACTTCGCCACTAAATTTCAGTGCATGCATTGAAATTTTTCGCAACTCACAAGGTGGAGACGCGCTCCAAAAAACCACCAAACAAAAAAACCACTACTCGCGAAGCTTGGAGAACATTCGCCGTGCATCGGACAATTGGTGGCTATGCTACCAATTTTTCATCGCTAAATATTCGCAAACCCATCGCGAGCTGTCGTGTGACCGTAGCTGAAGCATTTGTTTTATTTCTGACTTCAGACAGCTGACAGAGTTCATGTGAACTCTAATGTAGGAAACTAGGAAATTCCGAATTGGAAAATTGTCCCGGTTGTTGCGAATGCAAAAATGGCTCATAAAAGCAAATGAGAAAACAAACAACCTCAATTTTATTTTTTATTTTTTCCCCTTCCTTTCCTTCACATCCATCACTTTTCCGGTAGTGTTCAACATCAGATTTGTGCGTTTAGCCCTTTGTGAGGAACCCTAAATGTCCTCAAAGGACAAAGGCAAAATCCTCTGAATCACCTGGTCATAAAATCAGTCATGAATTGTATTTGGAAAAAAAAATTAAGTCAATTAAACTTACTGTTTATTACAAAGGTTAAAGTTCTAGTATTAACTATCTAATTATACAGTGGAAGGCCCTCACAGCGATAAAACTTGTATGTGTATTTTTCCATTTAAATAAAAGGTAATTCAGTTGCTTTACAGATAAATAAATGTTGATTGTTATATTTAAAGCTAGACTGCCTTTCAGATTTTTCAAGTGTAGGTCATGAAAAGAATCCCCCCCCCGACACCCAATTATTTTTGTTTAGTGGACTGAAAGCTACTGAATTCGCATCACAGACTTCCAATTTTTTTTTTTTTTTTTAATAGAACAATGAATGAATTTATCTCCATGTGACCTTAAATTCTCCACTATTTTTTCCTGCTTCACCATGACCCAATACAAGATACTACATCATGCGCCATCACGCGGTGGGCTTTCCCTGTTCGCACAAGGCATTGTGGGATACAAATTTGAAACAGGAGAGAAAAATAAAGGATGCGAGTGTGCGAATGAAACGTGAAAGAGCGACTACAGTAACGGAAAGCGAGAAGAAGAAAAGACGTTATGTTGTATACGAAGGAAAGGAAATGCAGGAAATATCAAACGAATAAATATCGGCGCTCAGCGAGCACCTCGGTGTGATCAACTGTTCGTTTAGTGACCATATCAAAGGTAAACCTGCGCATGTGCGCGCACGGACTTCCTCTGTCTGCTTGACTGCATGAAGCGAGTGATTTCATGCACATTATTTGCTTTAATCTGCTCAAATTAAATCACTTCCCAGCCACAGAACACAAATATGTTATTTACCAGCTGGGAGGTCCGTATCGTGAAATACCGTGACTGAGGTCTTGAAAGTCCTGACCGAGGCCCTCTGGGCCGAGGTCAGTATTCCACCATACGGACCGACCTTTAGCTGTTAAATAATATATATTAATTTTTTTCTTTACCAAATTCTAACAGAAAACGAGAGCGCCCGAAAGGGAAAACCGAACCGAGCCGCCATTTTGAATTCTCATTCACGGCTGTAATGCAAATTGCTTCCTCCTCGGTATATAAGTGCACTTCCATGGCAGGAAAAAAAAACTACATTTTGCTGCCTATGTAGTCCCCTATTTATACAAAACTGAGTCATTCAGGATTCAGCCATGTTTTTGCTCGGCGTTAGCAACAGTTACAGGTTTTTAGCTTTCTCCTGAAATGTTTTCTTTTATTTCTTCTTCCTCAGGGTAGTAAAACTCGTTATCGCTATCCATGCTGTAAAATGAATGCTATTCTCCTGAGAAATGCTGGCAAAAATTTATAAGATTTTTGATAAACTTATAAATCTTATTTTTAAAAAAAGATAAATGTTGACAAAAAATGCTACTACGTTTGTTGTCGTTGTTGTGAACGAGCGAGTCGCCAGAGGTCCATAACTGGGGTCCGTATCGTAGGATCCGGACCTGCTCGCAAGTCAATCAGAGCGCAGGATTTGATGAAAACCGGGCCGCGAAAAAAATAATGGCCTGATTTATTTTTTATATATATTGCAAAAATAAACATAAATCACAATGACCAAATTTCACACGGAACAAAATTTCACCAATTTTATGAAATGGAAAGGCCATCTAGCTTTAAATAAGCATTAAATATCTTGTCTACTGTGATTTACCGAAAAGCTCATTTCTTTTACACAGCGTTAAATTCTTAGATGTAAGTAAAAAGTCCTCATTTTCCAGTATAATAACATTTTTAATACCATCAACGTTTACAAATTCTGTATATTCATCCATTCCAGAGGCTACAAACACAGTGCATGCTACAAACACAGTTTTTGTATTGCAACGTTTTGGACAAAATTCATTTTTGACAATTTATCACACAGAATTAAGCCAAAAAACAGAAGGGAAACGTTACATAAAGTAGGAGTGTTTTAATATCAGTATTAAGACGTGCATTTTGGGCTTCCTGGAATGTAAAATGTCATGTTTTAACCTCTTTTTTTTTTTTTTTTTAAATATTAAAAATTTATCCATATGCAAAATCGCTGGGTGTGTCCTTAGATGCCCGTATATGGAATCAAAGCTTCGTCCATGAAATGTGTGATGAAATTGTATAAATTGTTCTTGCCCTAAAGTAGCTTTCGAAAATTTCTTTCATATTATATTCACCAGTGTGAGCAATAAAGACTATAAACTCATTAATATTAATTGAAAAGAAACTATAAGAATGTCGATATACTGTTTCTTCTTCCTGCCTGAGGATTTCCATATATGGACTCAAAGACATGCCCACACACACAGTGTGTTGCAAAAGTATTCATCCCCCTTGGTGTTTGTCCTGTTTTGTCGCATTACAACATTTGATTGACACACCATGCCTACCACTTTAAAAGTGAAAATTGCTGTTTTATTGTGACACAAAATAATTAGGCCACACCAAGTTGATTAGTTGGTTCTCGGATTTTTTTCAGGAAAAATATGAAGCGAGCGCGCGAAATAAAAATAAAATTTAAAAAATGCTCTGATTGGGGGCGTCGTGCCTCAGGTGGATAAGGCGCCATACCATAAATCCAGGGACCCGGGTTCGATTCCGACCCGAGGTCATTTCCCGATCCCTCCCCGTCTCTCTCCCGCTCATTTCCTGTCTCTACACTGTCCTATCCAATAGGTGAAAAAGCCCAAAAAAAATCTTTAAAAAAAAAAAAATGCTCTGATGGTAAAATTAGCAGTGGACATAGAGGGCTTTCATAATAGAGAAACAAAACAAAGACAATACATTATTGTTACACACTTCGTATGGCTCTTTTAATAGCTTAGCTTATTTCCACCCATATGCATTAAGGGCTAGCTCTGGCTACACGTCTTTTATCAGGCAAACCAGTAAACCGATAGGCTAAATAAACGATTGAATTACAGTCAATTGAACATCTACAATGCACAGGAAAAAAAGATTTGACCAGGAGTAGGTTACTTCTGATGGCTAAATACTTCGAATGATTTTTTTTTTTTTTTGTTTGCCCCTCACATCAATCAATGAAATGTATAAATTAGGGCTGTCAAACGATTAAAAAAATTAATCGCGATTAATCTCAGAATTTCATATAGTTAATCGTGATTAATCGCATTTTTTTTTAAATCTATGTAAATGATTAAGGCTTTTAAAGTGAAATGTTACAATTAAAATGGTGAACACATTTTATGCTAAAAGTACTTGTTAAAAACTGTTGGGACAAGAGAAAATGGTAAGGGAGTTTATTCACTCACTAGGCAGTACTGAACATACAAAACACAACACTGGATTTTGTGATGGATTAGGGAGCTGCAGTCTCAAATATAAAACGTAGTCACATACTACTGTGTCTCAGTTCAGACGTGCGACAAAAGAAAATAAAAATGAAATAAAACTTCAATTGTGCTGGAGTTGTATTCAGTCACAGCCTATAGGACCTCACAGTGCTGTGCAAACAAAAATAAATTGCAGTTGGACTTCAATAAAGACATTTAGTGTCGTATCACAGTGCTACAGCATACTGACATCTCACTTTACAAAAGTATAAGTGCATACCAAAACCAACTCAATCACCATAGACATATAAACATAGACGCCGCATTGAGCTGGTGGCCCGTTGCTGGGATACGTCAGAGTGTCCGCCATATTGGATGTGGCAAATCTTCCCTGTAAACCTCATCTCATCTCATTATCTCTAGCCGCTTTATCCTGTTCTACAGGGTCACAGGCAAGCTGGAGCCTATCCCAGCTGACTATGGGCGAAAGGCGGGGTACACCCTGGACAAGTCGCCAGGTCATCACAGGGCTGACACATAGACACAGACAACCATTCACACTCACATTCACACCTACGCTCAATTTAGAGTCACCAGTTAACCTAACCTGCATGTCTTTGGACTGTGGGGGAAACCGGAGCACCCGGAGGAAACCCACGCAGACACGCGGAGAACATGCAAACTCCACATAGAAAGGCCCTCGCCGGCCACGGGGCTCGAACCCGGACCTTCTTGCTGTGAGGCGACAGCGCTAACCACTACACCACCGTGCCGCCCCTCCCCATAAACCAATGCAAGTAAATGGACTGAACTTCATAAAGCCCCTTTCTACAATAATATTTAACTCGATGCCTTTTATTCACCCATTAAGACACACACGTATATATTTGTGAAACAAACAGGCATCAAAACAACACATAACTTTTAATGTGATGGTTATAAACCTACATGTCAACCTTTGGTCAATCAAACCTGTATAACCAACCTTCAAAATCCGTATTTCCCTTATAAAATCCGTATAAGATGCAAATTAAAATAATTTACCTAAAATTTGAATGATAATTAACAATGATATATCCCAGTTACTTTTTATTCAATATTAATAACAATAAACCTTCAGAATGAATACAAAGTGTTATCAGCGTAGTTACGAAGGAAATACTTCGTTGTTCGGAGACAGGTTTCACCGAGCGGCTATTATGCACGAAACTTCATATTAGCCACAAAGTCAGGAAAATCTGTTCGTAAAATTACGTTATAATGACCAAATACAATGAAAAGTATTTTTCCAGTCTCACCTGTGAAAGGTAATCCCATGTGATCTCGTTTGGACGGTAAACCTGTTGGTACAGTTAAACGCAGCACATGAATGTGGCATCTTTATTCTAGACGCTATACCAGAGACTGCTGAAGAATCTCCACTTTGCCACATCCAATATGGCGGCGAGGATGACGTATGATTCTACGCAGAAGGCGGCGTCTATGTTTATATGTCTATGCTCAATCACACTCTACTTTTGAAATGAAACTTCCTGTTCAACAGACCTTTCTCCATCACCCACACTTGCTCTTATTGAAGCAGCGCGCGACAAGCCTCAACAGGAACTACGGGTGACTCGCAGGGCCAAATTAGAATTTGCGTTAACGGCACTATTTTTTTTAATCGCGATAAATTGAGATCGCGTTAACGCATTAACTTCGACAGCCCTAATATAAATCAAACCCACCTCCACAGAGTTGTTGTCCAAGTTGGCACATCGCAGGGTAACAAGCTCACGGCATCTTGAGTGCAACTGTGCAAAGTTTTCCCCCTCTTGAATTTCGACACACCTGTCAAAGATTTTACGCTTCTGTTCGCCGAATATCCTAACAATCACAAACAGGCTTTGCAGGCTTCCCCTCCACAGGCATGTTTCTTCCACAAGTCTTTATCTAAAGTGAAAGGGGCGATTTGATTGGTTTTCGACGTCACGTGACCTCAACCTGCAGTCGATTTCGATTTGATTTTTTTCATTTTGCATTTTCTTCAAGCGGCGATTCCGAGAACCAACTAATTGAATTGGTGTGGCCTTAAGATGAAAAAACAGAAATCTGGAGTGTGCATAGGTATTCACCCCCTTTCATATGAAACCCCTAAATAAGAGCTGGTTCAACCGATTCACTTCATAAATCACATAATTAGTTGATTTAAGATCCACCTGTGTGCAATCAAAGTGTCACATGATGTCCGTATAAACCAGCCTGTTCTGGAAGGACCCTCCCTCTGCAGCACTACTAAACAAGCAACATGAGAACCAAGGAGCCTCCAAACAGGTCCAAGTCGTGGAGAAGTATACGGTAGATCAGGGTTGGGTTATAAAAAATATCCCAGGGAGCTCCATTAAATCCATTATAGCAAAATGGAAAGAACAGGACACCACTACAAACCTGACAAGAGAAGGCCCCGCCCACCAAAACTCACAGACCGGACAAGGAGGGCATTAATCAGAGATGCAACAAAGGCACCGAAGATAACACTGAAGGACATGCAAAGATCCACAGCGGAGATGGGAGTATCTGTCCATAGGACCACTTTAAGCTGTACATGCCACAGAGTGGGCGGGGCTTTATGGACGAGTAGCCAGAAAAGAAGTCATTGCTTAAGAAAACACGTTTGGAGTTTGCCCGACAGCATGTGGCAGACTCCCCAAACACATGGAAGACGATTCTCTGGTCAAATGAGACTAAAATTGAACTTTTTGGCCATCGTGGGAAATGCCATGTGTGGCGCAAACCCAACACCCTGAGAACACCATCCCTACAATGAAGCATGGTGGTGGCAGCATCATGCTGTGGGGATGTTTTTCATCTGCAGGGACAGGAAAGCTGGTCAGGACTGAAGGAAAGATGGATGGCACTAAATACAGGGCAATTCTGGAGGAAAACCTGCTTGAGTCAGCCAGAGGTTTGAGACTGGGACAAAGGTTCCTGGTCTAGCAGGACAATGACCCTAAACGTACTGCTAAAGCTACACTGGAGTGGTTTAAAGGGAAACATTTAAATGTCTTGGAATGGCAAAGCCCAGACCTTAATCCAATTGAGATTCTGTGGCATAACTTGAAGATCGCTGTACACCAACGCAACCCATCTAACTTGAAGGAGTTGGAGCAGTTTTGCCTTGAGGAATGGGCAACAATCCCAGTGGCTAGATGTGCTAAACTAATAGAGACACGTTGCAAGAGACTTGCAGCTGTAATTGCAGCAAAAGGTGGCTCTATAAAGTATTGACTTTTTTTGGGGGGGTATACCTCTACACATTCCAGATTTCTGTTTTTTTTTTCCAAGTTAATTATTGCTTGTGTTACAATAAAACAACAATGTGCACCTTTAAAGCAGTAGCCATGTTGTGTAAATCAAATGGTGCTAACCCTTCAAAAATGCATTTTAATTCCAGCTTGTCATGCGACAAAACAGGACAAACACCAAGGGGGATGAATACTTTTGCAAGGCACTGTATTTTCAATGCACGCCCACTCAGACCTGCTATAATGTCTGTCGGCACACCTTGTTGCTTTAATACATAAACTATAAAAGTTTAAAAACTTATACTTTAATCGAAGTACAAAACCATGACATGCACTCACTAATATATTAATGTAAGAAAATGAAACCTGACCATTAAAAACTGTAATTGTTTAAAGTCCTACTAAAATAGAGGCGTACTTCTGTTTATTTATATGTACTTGGTCCTGACATATTCTGCACTGAATCTGGTTAATCAGAGCCTCAGGAAGCTCACGCAGGTTAGCGGATGCCTTCCACGTAGTTCGCAGGCAGCATGCCCGAGCGGCCCGTCCTCTGGACCGTCCCAAACATCCAACCCTCATCGATGGAGTGCACGTTGTGGATCAGATCACCATCTCGGAACGATACCTCGTCACAGTCCTGAGCCGTGTAGTCGTACAGAGCCCTGTACACACTCTGACGCAGAGCAGAGACCAAGAACCATGAATATGGCATGACAACAACAAAAAAATTAACATTTAGCCTACGATACAGATGACGCTCAAACGAGTGTATGATTTTAGATTATTTTGCAAAAAGATGACTCATTAAACACCACAGTGAGTGACTTATGCCTCTTTTCCACCAAATCAGTTCCAGGGCTGGTTCGGGGCCAGTGCTGGTGCTGGTTCACAACTCGTTCGACTTGCGAGCCAGCTGAGAACCAGTTTGCTTTTCCATAGCTCACGGTGCTAAGGGAAGCCACGTCATTACATCGCTGTATACGTCAGTTACGTCGCTGTATAGGTCAGTTACGTCGCTACGTTTGCATAAACCTTGGCGCGAATATCGAAGCAAAAACAACACGGAAGAAGCAGCAGCAACAACAATAATAATAATAATGGATGACTTCACGTTTGTACAGCTGCTGCTTCTCGTCGCTTAAAAATGGCGATCTTTCGCGGTCTTGTTATTGTTGTCGGTCTTAACAACTCCGCCCCCCCGCTGACGTAAGTGGTGCTTTCCTCTGGCCCAGCAGAGAGTTGGTGCTAGCCTGGAACCGGTTTTTCTGGCCCCAGAGCCAGTTCTTTGTCAGTGGAAACAGAAAACCCGGTTCCAAACTAAGCACTGGCCCCGAACCAGCCCTGGAACTGCTTTGGTGGAAAAGGGGCATTAGTGAGTTTTGTCAGTGATGCTCGGCAAGATCAGATTAACGGTCGTATTTTTCCGATGTTCCGAAGATTTCTTCCCAAGGGGGAAAAAAAAACCACACGAAACACCATCACAAACGACATTCACTGGCCACTTGATTAGGAACACCCACCTGCTATTTTGTTCGATGCAGTTCTCTAATCAGCCGATCCCTCGACAGCAGCACGATGCATCAAATCACGCAGATACAAATCAAGCGCTTCGGTTAACGATCAAACATCAGAATGGGAAAAATTGCGATCTCAGTCAAAGCGGAGTGTGTCTGACTTTCTTTCACTGAGGCATGGGTGTTGGTTTGAGTGTTTCAGAAACTGCTGATCTCCTGGGGTTTTCACACACAACAGTCTCTACACAGAATGGTGCGAAAAACACTGAGTGAGCGAAGGATATAGTAACTCTTTACAACCGTAGTGAGCAGAAAAGCATCTCGGCATGCAACAGGAGACAGAACACCACACTGGGTTCCGCTCCTGCAGCCAAGGACAGGGATCTTAGACTCAAGGACAAGTTCCTATTAAAGTGGCCGGTGAGTGTACGCATACGTAATGAGGATTTAATATGTGATAATTAAGGCATGATTATATTGATTAGAGTCTGCAGATTCTCATTTCTTTCAAAAAAAATCTAGACGCAGTTCTGATCGTGCTGAAAAAGGCTGAATGAGCATGAAAGAAGTCTATCGTTGAGGTAAAAAAAAATATATATATAATGGGTCTGTCTCAGAAACTGGGTACTGTAGGGGTACCCCACTGAATATACTCGGTCAATAAACTATACGGTTTTGAGTGGTGATGTTGGTTTTAATTTGAAATAAAATGATGAAAGAAATAATACAGATAAAACTAAATCTTTGATGTGAATACTCTATTCAGAATTTGGCAAAAATTCTGCAAATTTGTGGAAAAATGGCGGCTTGATCTGGGACATGATAAACGGTCGACTGCATCGCGTTCCCTTAAAAAGGTTGTAGTCCACTGAAAAGTCTACAGTTATCACTAATTATATTTTAAGTTGCAACTTTATACACCTAAGGATTGGTGCGCTCACAGAATAATCATAACCGTAATAAAACATCATGCAAAATATTTGATCACCATCGTAACTCCATTTTCCGCAAACCCAAAACCAATACGATCGTGTGTTTTGATCTAAACGGAAAGCCTGAGGGTCGAGGTCACGACCTCACCAAAAGTAGTAACTTAAAATCACTACGCCATATAAACATTTACTTATAAATCTGCGATTTTGTTTTTTAAAACTAAAGCTGAAAGTTAGGTATAGAACAGACCTTGGCATTTTACGGCCCGCGGGCCGCATCCGGCCCTTTGGTTCATTCTGACCAAAAACGCAATGCGCGCGACATGAACATGACATGAAATCCCACGAAACCTAATCCCGCGCTAACTACTTCCGTAATTTGTCCAGACCAACCACAAACTTGTACGTCATCCTTCAAACGGTCCAGCCAATCACATAGTGTGACGTCACCAGCAGGCGCCGGAGCCGATCTTTAGATCTGATACCTACACCGAATCGACGTTGTTGCGAGCAGGTCACAAGAAGACTTTAGCCCCCAAAATGTCCGCAAAAAGAAGAAAGGTAGATGCCGAATGCAGGGCTTTCAACAAAACATGGACTGCTAAGTATTTATTTACTGAAGTCAGAGATAAAGCCGTGTGTTTAGTTTGCGGAGAGCAGATCCGAAAAACTGAAAAACACCAAATGAGGTGATTAGACTACAAATGTGGGCATCATTATTATAATATGATGTATCTTGCTTGATATTTGGAGTAGAAAGACAATATTGTGATGTCTTTATTGTGTTTTGGGGTGAATGTGACTGAAAAAAAAAATGGTACAAACGTTCAAATTTTGTTAACCATTGTTTTGGGAAATTTGATTGAATAAATTACATTTTTTGTAAGGCAACCTCGTTTTTTCCATACTCTTACCAGTCTTAGCAGCTTGTAAAAACACTGTTATTTACTGCTTTATATAAAGAAATAATTAATATTGTGCAGAATTTAGTTCAGCCTTTTGGTCCGGCCCTCCACAAAATTTTCTGTTTCTCGTGTGGCCCCATGGAAAAAATAATTGCCCACCCCTGGTATAGAATATGTTTCTTACAGAATATGTTACGATGGTAGCTGGTCTTGTATGAATTTCTGAGCTATAAAATGAGTCGTGGTCTATTTTTTACCGTAGCGTGTTATTTGTGTGCGGGGAAGGACACACATTAACAATTTGCATGTGTAGAATGGAATTTTCCACTCCAGCAGTTAGAAGTTGATCGCGCTTCCATTTGCGGTCTTTCTGTTACGCGGGTGATCTGTTCGGACGTTATCACTGAAAAGGTGAGTTTTGACAGTTTTATTTTGTTTCAGACTTGCAGTATAAGGCAATAGAATGTTTCCTTTTCATCTTACTTTCATATTTTGTAGTGTTTGCGTATTTTTGGCCAATATTTTGCAACCGTGGTCAATTTCGATCGAACTTTTGGATAGAATCTATGGCCAGTCATTTTGCCCCGCCCCCGCCTCGCGCTCCGTCCGGTGCGGTAGTGATGTCCCGTTGCTCGTGCGCCGCAGCAGAGACCCGCGCGACCTTCAGCCGGTACAGTCGCTGTTCTTTTACCACCGCCGTTATTCTCATCTTTCCGGTGTGTTCTTGATTTTTCCATTGTGTCCTATTTCGCCGTATCAAATACCCAAAATGTATCATATTATTCATATTTAAGTGAATAATCAAGTCAGTCATCATAACTTGGCATTTTTAACCCAAGCAATCAAAAAGAGGAAATGTATTCAATATTTTCACTCCTCTGTGAAGGACGGGCTTTAATTCTTCATGATGGAGTTATTTTATATGAAAATCTATTTTACAAAAGCATTTGAACTGTAATCAAAAAAATTTTCCACAGTGGAGGCCAGATAAAGCAAGATACTATCTTTATTCTTATTAAACATGACAAAAGAAACATTGAGTGTTGGGTAAATGCAACAAAAAAAATAGTAAAATTAGAAAATGTATTTTTTGACCATAATGTCCCAAATGAGAGACCGGTTTCTGAGACGGACCCATATGATAATGTAGCATTGATCTTAGATTGATACCAAATACAGTCCTGATAGCAAGAAGAAACGAGCAGAAATAAGAAATTAACTCCAAAAAACAACATTCAGACAGGTAAAGTGACGTCTCACCATGGTTGTTGGATGCGCCTGGAGCTGCAGTGCTCTGAGGGAGTGCATGCTGGTCTGATGCATGTAGCTGTTTCCCTGATTGTAACTGCTCGGGTAATAAGCTCCAGGAAGCACAGGAGCTGAAGGTCATACAGTGAAATAAATCAACCCGGGATTTATGGATTGCTGAAAAGCAGCTGATGAAATCCTTCGGATGAGTAAAACGTTTCAGTTTGACTTACGAGAACCAGGTTTATTGAAGGAACACTGAATATATTGCACATTTCCGATATCAGTATCATACATCAACATCGAGAGGGACACATCATCCAGAGACCTTTAAAGATGCTTGAAGGAAGGGGCTTTAATCAGAATACATCTTGTTTCTGTTCATCAGCGTGTCATTTTTTACAGCTCTCCAGAGCTGCACAATCTGTTTAATTTTAATCAGGAGTTTTAATATCCTTCAATTATTCGAATATAATCATTAATCACCGGTGATATCCCGATATTTAAGATGGTGAATTAAAGCTCAAGCTTCCAGATTCATCTTTTTAAGTTGCACGTTTATTAGTCAGTTAGTTAGTTAGTTAGAGACTACTTGAGTTTCTGCTCGAGTTTATTTCGCATTTTACTTAGTACCCTGGCGGCACGGTGGTGTAGTGGTTAGCGCTGTCGCCTCACAGCAAGAAGGTCCGGGTTCGAGCCCCGTGGCCGGCGAGGGCCTTTCTGTGTGGAGTTTGCATGTTCTCCCCGTGTCCGCGTGGGTTTCCTCCGGGTGCTCCGGTTTTCCCCACAGTCCAAAGACATGCAGGTTAGGTTAACTGGTGACTCTAAATTGACCGTAGGTGTGAATGTGAGTGTGAATGGTTGTCTGTGTCTATGTGAAGCCCTGTGATGACCTGGCGACTTGTCCAGGGTGTACCCCGCCTTTCGCCCGTAGTCAGCTGGGATAGGATCCAGCTCGCCTGCGACCCTGTAGAACAGGATAAAGCGGCTAGAGATAATGAGATGAGATGAGAGACTTGGTACCCTGTTCTGATTTAAACATACGAGTATATAGGTAATTATTCTGTCCACATTCACTGGATATGAGCAATCGCATGCTCTGATTGGCTACTCTACTACTAGGATATCAGCTCATATACCATCAAGTATTTAAAAGAAACAGAAATAGCTAAAAGAATATAGTCCCCCGTTCCACACTCCAGCCTAGTTGGTGGCAGTAATGCACCTTTAAAGGAGAACTGAAGGCAAATTTTTTTTTATTCTCAAAATTGTATTTATTTCATTTTATTAAATATCAGAATGCATTTTTGATCGCTATTTTGTCGCTGCTATAGCAAGTTATGAGTGTTTGAAATATGCTTTGTAAAATATCAGTCCGTATGTCAAGGCAACGGCCATAAACGAGATTCGTCGAGACCTGTGCGAGACATCGTAGGACGGAAGTAAAACGTACAGCGGAAATCAAAGTGACCAACATCTGCCAACGTTGTCACAAGACGCGCGCGCCCTCTTTCGAATGCTGACGTGATCAAGCCGGAAGTTTTGTTTGTTTTGATAGCGATCAGGAAAGTTTGAAAAAAGTCGGCAGTAATCGTCATTTAAGCTCGTTTTTGTGCAATATTTCATTTGGAAAACAGTTTTCAAAATGGCGGCATTGACACCTGGCTGACACTTCTTCACGTTTTGAAGTCTCGCACAAGTCTCGTGAAGATCGTGTGGATAAGCGACGCCTGCCGTGGACCAAACGAACTAAATTCAACATAGCTAAAAACCGAATAGGCCGATGAGTATCATATTTAATTGCAATTAGTTGCCAATACGAGTCACGATATAAGGTTACTAAAACTGAAAACGTAACTGAATAACACGTTAATTAAGAAATAAAGCAAATTTAAAAATGATTTCAGGTCTCCTTTAAGTTGGTTTATCAACCGGCAAAAAAAAAACCTGAAAAAGAAGAAGAAGAAAATGGCGGAGTGTGTTGCTGAACCAACCAAGGATGACATAAAAACTCTACTTGGGGGGGAGGGGGAAAAAAAACAAGCAACAAAATATGGAATGAAAGTATTTCACGGTAAGAATGATGTGAGATTATTATCGCATTTTTCATAAATTGCTCCGGTCATTTCGCCAGGTTGTTTACATTCTAAGCGGAAATGATTTTGTCGGATGTTTTGTACAAAGTTTTTATTTATCGAATTTGCAAAAAATTTAAATAAAAACGCTCAACATCCAGTGAATGTGGATAGAATAAAACAGTTATTCCATTCAATCTCGTTGTACACGGCGCCTCGTCGGCTATCAGCTCATGCACGACTCGATTTCGTGGAATAACTTAATTGTACAGTCTGGACAAAAAAAACCCAGTAAAACTGTAACATGGTAAAATGCATCTGTTTTCATTTCGTTTTACAAATGCATTCAAAGCGATCACTTGAACTTGAAGAAACTGAGACGCTCACACTAACATCCTTTTTAAACATATTTAATTCTCATGAATTTTTCATGGATGCCTTTTCTTGGACTCACCCACAATGACTCCTGGCCTCCGTTCCATCTCCATGGTGTACTGATTCACACCTCTGTGTGTGGTGCACCTCCCCTGCAGTGTCTCATGGTTGGGTCTCGTCTGTGCCCGAACCAGATAAGTTCCTCGGACGCCCTGAGTGACACCGTGCAAGCCTGGCATGTCAAAATCCTTATGATATTTAGCCTAAAGGAATGAAGAGAGTATAAATCGGTGTTTGAATGAATCCTTTAAAGGCAGTGTATGGAATACAAACCAAATTGTTGATTTTCTGTGATCTTTTCCGTATTTTCATCAGACTGGTTAACCCAGTAAACGTCTGTGTGATGGTTAGAGAACTGTACCACTCAGGTCTTACGTTACTAATCTGATCCTGGGCTTTCTTCAGTCTCTGCACTTCAGGTGTGTCTATAAGAAATCGAAGACCACGGCCTTTACTTTCTTCAAAATCCTTCCTGTACTTCACCTGAAGATCACAAGAAGGAAGACGAATCCAGTTTTGTGCAAAAAACAAACACAAGAAAACCAAAAATCTATTTTTCATAGACATGTACACATTTTGTAGACATACTTCTTCAGAAAGCATTGTCAACTTTACTCATGAAGTCCAAGTCATGTTGAGCTTAACCAGAGTTGAAATGAAGTAAAATCGAAACAAAGCGTCCTCACTGGGCCTCATTAACATGGGGCTACGTTGATAAATGTCAATGAATTACCAAGGACAGCCGATTTGCATTTAGCGACGTCCATAACAGCGTATGAAAGATAAAATGACGACTCTTCCAATAACGCAGCTCAGCCACTGAAGCGACTCGGCCACCACAATGCTCTCTCTTTTCATCAGGTGCCATTACTTTTGTCCTAATTCAACACCCTAGTCTTATTCGCCTAATGCAGTTGGTTTCTTTCTTTCAATAATATGAAGCGTTTATTTAAACTTGACGTGTAGATTAGCGAGTCTTGTACGACGAGATTGAGTGGAATAACTGTTTTATTCTATCCACATTCACTGGATGTTGAGAAACGGAGCATTTTTATTTTTTGCAAATTTGATAAATAAAAACTTTGTACAAAACGTCGGACAAAATCATTTCGCTTAGAATGTAAACAAACCGGCGAAATGACAGGAGCAATTTGTGAAAAATGCAATAATAATAATAATAATTCTTGGAAAAAAAAAAAAAGATACGTTACCATGAAATACTTTCATTCCATATTTTGTTGCTTGTTTTTTTGTATTTTTTGGGGTTTTGTTTTCAAGTAGGTTTTAATTTTGTCCTCAATTGATTCAGCAACACGCCGCCATTTTCTTCTTCTTTAGGTGTTTTTTTTTGCCATTGGCAAACCAACTTTAAAGCTAGACGGCCTTTCGATTTCATAAAATTGGTGAAATTTAGTTCCGTCTGAAATGTGGTCATTGTGATATCTGTTTATTTCTGTAATATCTCACAAAATATCAGGCCATTCTGTGGCTTGGAAGTTATTTAATTTGAAGGGATTAAAGCAAATAATGTGCATGAAATCGCTCGCTTCGCGCAGTCAAGCAGACAGAGGAAGTCTGTGTGCGTATGCGCAGGTTTATCTTTGAGCGTGCGCTGACAGTTCCATCATTCTGTCGCTAAACGAACAGCTGATCACACCGAGGTGCTCACTGAGCGCCGATATTTATTAGTTTGATATTTCCTGTGTTTCCTTTCCTTCGTATAGAACATAACGTCTTTTCTTCTTCTCGCTTTCTTTCCGTTACTGTAGTCGGTCTTTCACGTTTCATTCGCACACTCGCGTCGTCCGTTTTTCTTTCCTGTTTCAAATTTGTATCCCACAATGCCTTGCGCGAACGGGGAAATCCCACCGCGTGATGGCGCATGATGTAGTATCTTGTATTGGGTCATGGTGAAGCAGGAAAAAATAGCGGAGAATTTAAAGGAACAGTCCACCGTACTTCCATAATGAAATATGCTCTTATCTGAATTGAGACGAGCTGCTCCGTACCTGTGCGAGCTTTGCGCGACCTCCCAGTCAGTCAGACGCAGTCAGACGCGCTGTCACTCCTGTTAGCAATGTAGCTAGGCTCAGCATGGCCAATGGTATTTTTTGGGGCTGTAGTTAGATGCGACCAAACTCTTCCGCGTTTTTCCTGTTTATATGACCAGTGATATGAAACAAAGTTCAGTTACACAAATTGAAACGTAGCGATTTTCTATGCTATGGAAAGTCCGCACTATAATGACAGGCGTACTAACACCTTCTGCGCGCTTCGGCAGCGCATTGATACCTTCACTCGGAGTTGTACCATTTTTTTTTTTAGACAGGGCGGACGGACCAGGGCATTCGCCCGCCTGTCCGTGCCCGACGAGGAGCGCTCTCGGCCGGCTTGGGAGGCAGATGGCAGCCCCTCCTGGAAGTGTGGTTTTACCATGGGCCTCATGCGGAAAAATGACAAAGTCCCAATTTTATCATGGGGCTCGAGTTGTACCATTTTTTTAGACAGGGCGGACGGACCAGGGCATTCGCCCGCCTGGCCGTGCCCGAAGAGGAGTGACGGTATCAATGCGCTGTCAAAGCGCGCAGAAGGTGTTAGTACGCCTGTCATTATAGTGCGGACTTTCCATAGCATAGAAAATCGCTACGTTTCAATTTGTGTAACTGAACTTTGTTTCATGTCACTGGTCATATAAACCTATGTAAACAGGAAAAACGTGGAAGAGTTTGGTCGCATCTAACTACAGCCCCAAAAAATACCATTGGCCATACTGAGCCTAGCTACATTGCTAACAGGAGTGACAGCGCGTCTGACTGACTGGGAGGTCGCGCAAAGCTCGGAGAGGTACGGAGCAGCTCGTCTCAATTCGGATAAGAGCATATTTCATTATGGAAGTACGGTGGACTGTTCCTTTAAGGCCACGTGGAGATAAATTGTTCTATTAAAAAAACTAAGAAAATTGGAAGTCTTTTTATGACCTAAACTTGAAAAATCTGAAAGGCAGTCTAGCTTTAAAGGTGCATTGCTACCACCGACTGGGCTGGAATGTGGAACAGAAGATATTGTAGTGGGGGCACGACGACTATATTCTTTTAGCTATTTCTGTTTCTTTTAAATACCTGATGTGCTCTGCCAATTTGTTTTTCTCGACTCACGGTATATGAGCTGATAGCCTAGTAATAAAGTAGCCAATCAGAGCGCGCGATTGCTCATATCCAGTGAATGTGGACAGAATAATTCCGATTATATTCCTTCATATCCAGGTTTATAATTGAGGCCCATTGCTAGTACATACAGTGTTTGGCTTGAATATTAAGCACATGTCCAAGAGCCAGGACAGCAGGGACTTGGCAGCAAGTCCTTGGTAGCCAGGTGGTGATTCGTAGGGGACGTGTGAAACCACCGCTGAGTGGACAGCTGCCCTGCTTTCATCCATGCTGACCTGAGAGTACCACACCCAGATACAGATACACACACGCAATGCTTTTCTCCTCTCGGCTGGATCTGGAGCTACATCTAGCACAAGCGATCATGGCTGTAACTGAAGAAGGAGTGTGTACCTGACTCTGTAGCTCACTCTGCTGCCTCAGTCGCAGGTTCTCTGGCGTGTCTGCGACGATCGTGAACGTCTGCTTGGGGTAGTGCCTTCGGGGAGACGTGAAGAAAGACGAAAAACATGATGAGCTTCTTGAACGTGTAGCAAGTCAAAAGAAGATAAACACACACACGTTTCAGTCGCTCCATCATTGGATAAACATGTAAACGCATGAATATTTCACTGCTAGCACAATATTCATCAACTCTTGAGATGTTCTGAGGTGTTCCACACCTTCAAGTCTAATATTAGTTTTGTTTCATCATAATTAGTTTAGAATACACTTCAGGGTTTGGAAAAGTAGCAGAGCATGCTGCGAAGTGATTTTTGATCTTGATCAAGGATGCACATACGAATTGCAGTAAGGTTTCTTCTCGTATCCTTTGTAGTTGTTCATGTTCAGGGTCATTTTGCACACCTCGCAGTGGAAGCATCCTTTGTGCCAGTACTAAAAAAAAAAAAAAAAAGACATGCGGTGTACATAAAGCATTCGTAGCCTATAACCTAAAGCGACAGAAAGGTCAAAGCCAAGCTATTACTTCAGATAAGTGCAGGAAAGAAAAGCATGCAATTACCTTGTCCAGGCAGTTGACTTTCTCAGTAGCGTAGACGATTTTCCCGCAGCGTGCGCAGTGAGGATTCATCATGAAAGCCTTCAATCACATCCTTTAATAATTTCAGTTTGTGCAAAAAATAAAAAGTGCTCGGAGTTTACACAAAATGATCCGTGTCGCAGTGGATTTAAAACTGCGCAGACAGTCGTGCTGAGTCAGTTTGGGAACGAAGAAGAACGGGGACATGTGCCAGAGAGAGAGAGAGAGAGAGAGCGAGCGCAAGCACAAGAGAGAGAGAGGGAGGATGCACTAATTTGTTCCTAATTAATCCGCTCCCTCACACACATCTATAATATCATATAATATTATAGCTTGAAATTTAACCAGCCTATAAAATAATGTAATCTAATAACATTTTAGCTTGTAGACTATCATTTTATCGACTCTAATTCAACTCTACAGGGGTTAAGGCTCTGGGATACTGATTCAAAGGGTTCTTGTGCCCTTGAACAAGCCTCTTCCCGTCTTCCCCTTCTCTTCTCCAGGGGTGCAGCATCATGACTGACCCTGAGCTCTGACCCCAGCCTCCTAACAACCTGAAATGTCCAAAGAAAATAATTTCACTGCCCTGTAAAATATATGTGACAAATAAAGATCTCTTCTTCTTCTTCTTCTTCTAAAACCCCTGATCTTAAATTATTTTACTATTCATTCTTTTCAAATCTATTCACACAAACTTCGTGTCACACATTAGGGGTGAAAACATCAGGCTTTCACGCGATATGCTCGGGTTTTGATTCTTAAGGCAACGATAAATATACTCAGCAAAAATAAAAACTTGACACATTATTTTTCAAATAGTGTTTAGAAACGTTTCTTGAAAGAGTTCTTGTTGTGATTATGGTTAAATGCATTGTCAAGGGCATTACGTCACACATTCATTCTACTGGTCGGGCCTACGTAGCACGTGCGAGAGCATTGCACGCTAAAATCACGTTTCCACGTGACACAAGTGACGTGACCTATTGATACACGTGCAGTTGATCTCACGGTAGCAGAGTAGAGTGTCATCTCAGAAAAACAAGGTTTTATGGTTAATTATTCGTTAATTTGCAATGCCACGACTGTCAAACATTCAGCGTGAACGTGCCATTGGCATGCTGAATACGGGAACATCCGTCACTGACGTTGCGAGGGTTATGGGATGCAGTCGACAGACCATCCATAATCTCCAGACACGTCTCCATCAAACTGGCACCACAGGAACCACTGGAACCCTCCACAGAACTTGCAGGAGCTTGGTGCCATGTTGGTACAAATATGGCAGCGCATTCCCCAAGCTGTGTTCAGACGCATCATCCAATCCATGAGGAGACGTTGTATCGCAGTTGTGAACGCCCATGGAGGACACACCCGATATTGACATGATTTCATTAAGTTGTGACTCACAGTTTTTGATCATGGACATTGTCGTCGCATTTCCGGTGGAACCGATTCCATGACAAACATGATCTGTATGCTATAGCATCTTTAATGACAAGATAATTGAATACAATCGTTATTTCAAACCTATTTTCCAAAATGTTCAAATTATTGACTTTGAAACGAGTGTAAAGTTTTTATTTTTGTTGAGTATAGTTCGTCTATGTGATAATACTATTGAACCTGCTACGACATGACGAACATTTGATTCATCAGGCGACAATTCGAAATTTATGACGTCACAGAATCTGCCACAATACTCTGAGTCAGATTCTTAAAGGTGACATGGTCTGGTCAAAACACCACAGCTCGCTTCTCATCCTGTCTCAACAGCCCTGATTTATCTAAAAAACAGCTGATTTGAGGAACAGCCTGTTCCTTTTAAGGAGAACTGAAGTCATTTTTAAACTTGCTTTATTTCTTAATTAACATGTTATTCGTTAACACGTTTTCGGTTTTATTAACCTTATATCGTGACTCGTATTGGCATATTATATTACACTTTTCGTTTTTTAGCCGTGTTGAATACAGTTCGTATGGTCCATGGCAGGCGTCGCTTATCCGCGTGATCTTCACGAGACTTGTGCGAGACTTCAGACGTGAAGTGTCAGCGCCGCCATTTTGAAAACTCTTTACACAGCGGCCAGATCGCCATATCGTTCCAATTTAGATTAATTTCGAGATTTGCCAGCTTCGTCAGTGATGGAGATTATTCCATACGACTTCAAACCAACATGGAGTAGAGAAGAGTTGGAAAGACGACAGGATAAGGACTAGTCCGCAAGGCCGGATTAACTATATGGGCCTGCGGCACAGTGCCCAGGGGCACTAACCACTCACAGCCAGTGGGGGGGGCACCACATGACAGAAACTTTAAAAATATTTTTCATGAATGTTTGTACACTTAAAATGGTTATACACTTGACATTGTTAAATAGTCATATATAATTCATTATAAACACTAATTTCATAAGAACAACAATAATAATCATAATTCTGAGCAAGAGTGGCCTATGTGACCATTAACCCCCTTTCCTCAACCTGTCAGTTGAGCCAGTCCACCTACGGTGAAATGTATCAATTTTTTAAAACCGCGGTAGAAATGAAAAATGGACAGACATCAATTGAGTGGTTGTGCGAAGAGAAAATTAAAAAAAGAGAAAGACTCCAGGTGTGTAGCTGCAATTAAAAATGTTCCAGTGTTAGATCGTTTTTTTTTATAAAAACATCGACAACTGCTGTCACTACCAGCGCTGAAGCCGAAGCTAGTGAAATCAGCGATGCTAGTGAGGGAGATGGCCCTGCTAGCACTAGCCGGGGAGATGCTACAACCACAGCCAGTGCTAGCCGAGGAGTCGGCGACTGAATATGCCATACTGGATGTTATTTGAATTTATATTTCGAATTGAGACATTTGAATATGTTGCCTAGATCGATGCTATTTTAATTGATACACATTTTGAATTGACACACTTGAATATGCTGTATTGTATATAGATGGATGCTGTTTAAATTGCTGATGCTGTTTGAATTGATACACATTTTGAATTGAGACATTTGAATATGGATAGAATAGAGTATGGATGCTTTGAAGGTTTTTATTGAGACATACAAATATATGCTGCTCATTTTTGAATAAGTCATTTCAATATGCCTACATGCATATCGTTGGTTGTTTTCAGTGAATTTGATGGGCTGATGTCGCCTACTTAATACATTTTCAATGAGGAAGAATGACCTTGTTTATGTGTACTATTGTTTATGTATATGCTACTATTTTTGACAGCAAAGGGCAAGGTTTGTGTGTGTACAGGAGGTTACTGAACGCGTGCGCGCAGGGGGGTGGTGGTGGGGCACCGCATTGGCTTAATACGGCACTGCTAGTCCGTCGCGCTGGTATTTACATCATTACTGTCGCACAATTAAAACGTGCCAGATCAGGCGGCTGGTGGATTTTCAAAATAATAAATACTGTACATGCATGTGTTTTTGTAATAAATATATATTATACTGAGCGCATTTCCCACATAATCCTCACTAAGGTTTCGGACAGCACTACAAAACGGCGTCCACACTATATAGTGAGTAGGGAGTGATTTCGGACACAGGGAAAACTTCCGGCTTGATTACATCAGCATTCGAAAGAGGGCGTGCGCGTCTTTTGACAACGTCGGCAGATGTTGGTCACTTTGATTTCCGCTGTATGTTTTACTTCCGTCCTACGATGTCTCGCACAGGTCTCGACGAATCTCATTTACGGTCGTTGCTTTGACATACGGACTGATGTATTACTGAGCATATTTCAAACACTCATAACTTGCTATAGCAGCGACAAAATAGCGATCAAAAATGCATTCTGATATTTAATAAAATGAGAAATAGAATTTTGATAATAAAAAAAATTTGCCTTCAGTTCTCCTTTAAAGGGGTACAAAATATAATATATACGGTTGCTGATGTGACAAAGTAACGTATTCTTAAGTATTCTATCAAATTTATGTACTAGAAAACAACGAAATATCTTGGTAATTGTAAATATAATACTTTATACGCTAAACCGCACAAGAGTCGCCATTTTTAAAAGACCGTGACGTCAGCGCTACCCACTGCACTAGCGGAACTCTCCGAAATGGAGGAGATAAGCATGTAATCATGGCGTCGGGCGCATCAAGTGAAAGCGACAGCTCTGTCGAATCATACCAAGAGATCCCGCAAGACACACTGCAAGCAGGCTATGGCTTAGAAGGGTACCAGTTTGAACCTAGGAGAGGTACTCTCGACTCCGGTGATGAAATAAGAGAAGAAAGCTCGGATGACGGCGAGGATGAGACTGATGCTGACCATGGGCATGGTGAGCGTGGGGCAGAGCGTCTGCGTGCAGGTGACACGGCGTGGTGCTCGTGCGGAAAATGTAATGTGGAGTTGCTCACGAGTCCAGCAGAATTTATTTGCTGCAATGAGATGGGCGCCACCCGTGGACTTGCGAAATTGTCGCAAGAGGCAGAAACAGGTATTTCACACGTGCTATTCCCAACCCCAATGAGCCAACACAACTGGGCACATACATACGTCATGAGCGTTACGCAGAGAAAATGAACGTGCATTCTGATTGGATAAAATTAATATCATGGCGGGCTGTTCAAACTGCGGAAATAGTTTGCTCGAGCTACTTTCAAAACACTATAACTTTCCAACCTTAGAACAAAAACCTTTTGTAAGTCTTGAATAAGGTTCGTTAATGTGTGTTTTATTGTTATATTTACTCTATATATTGCCCTCGGGTGGCACGGTGGTGTAGTGATTAGCGCTGTCGCCTCACAGCAAGAAGGTCCTGGGTTCGAGCCCCGGGGCCGGCGAGGGCCTTTCTGTGTGGAGTTTGCATGTTCTCCCCGTGTCCGCGTGGGTTTCCTCCGGGTGCTCCGGTTTCCCCCACAGTCCAAAGACATGCAGGTTAGGTTAACTGGTGACTCTAAATTGACCGTAGGTGTGAATGTGAGTGTGAATGGTTGTCTGTGTCTATGTGTCAGCCCTGTGATGACCTGGCGACTTGTCCAGGGTGTACCCCGCCTTTCGCCCGTAGTCAGCTGGGATAGGCTCCAGCTTGCCTGCGACCCTGTAGAAGGATAAAGCGGCTAGAGATAATGAATGAATGAATGAATGAATGAATGAATATATGCAATACGTTTTATCCATTTATCGTTACATGTAATGTCATGTACTCACCCAAAACAAGTTGGTTCCTGTTATCACTTCCTTTATAGCAGCTATAAACGGTCGTTCTCTCACCAGCCTCTGTTTTTCTCCTCTGTCTTGAAGTTAATAAGTTAAAAAAGAAGGAAAGAAAGAAAGATGCAGCTTGTCATGTTACTATGAAACTGGAAATCACAAAGCTGTCTGTACTGAAGACTTTCCTGTGAAGGAAAAGGGAAAAGAACTGCCTTACTGCCATCGCTGAGTCAATCCCCGGTGAGAAACAGTAGTTTGGGAGGTGTGTGTAAATCTGAGCTTTAGTTCATACACTGGATTCAGAATGGGATTTCTTTAAATCCTCTAAACCAGTTCATTAAACAGGAATTTAATTTAAAGGTGCATTTTACTACAGCTGCTGGGTTCAGAATAAATCTGAATGAATCATGGATTTTAAACCCACAGGCTTCTACCCCAGGCCTGTAGGCTTATGGTCATAAACTGTTGGGACCTTATCAAATAATGTTTTGTTTATCGTCCCCGGCTACGTACTTTATAACATTCTCTCCCAGACGCTGGCTGGGCTATATTCAATCCATTATTATCTCATTATCTCTAGCCGCTTTATCCTGTCCTACAGGGTCACAGGCAAGCTGGAGCCTATCCCAGCTGACTACGGGCGAAAGGCGGGGTACACCCTGGACAAGTCGCCAGGTCATCACAGGGCTGACACAGAGACACAGACAACCATTCACACTCACATTCACACCTACGCTCAATTTAGAGTCACCAGTTAACCTAACCTGCATGTCTTTGGACTGTGGGGGAAACCGGAGCACCCGGAGGAAACCCACGCGGACACGGGGAGAACATGCAAACTCCGCACAGAAAGGCCCTCGCCGGCCACGAGGCTCGAACCTGGACCTTCTTGCTGTGAGGCGACAGCGCTAACCACTACACCAGCTCAAATAAAATAAAATGCAAAATAATATAACATGCTTTTTAAATTTTATATCGAATAACAGTTATTACTATTCATGCAACAGTATATTGGCTAACGTTCTGCTTTATTTCACCGCTCGCCATCTTTTCATTCCTATATCACTGTAGTAGTTTGTTTTTTAATAATCTGTTGTGTTAATTGTACAATGAATTATATTTGACAGCAAAGAAAAAAGTTTTCCTTCTTTGGTCTGCATTTTCTATGCCTGTTTTTTTCAGGCTTAAAGATAAGTGCAGCCCTGTGATGACCTGGCGACTTGTCCAGGGTGTACCCCGCCTTTCGCCCGTAGTCAGCTGGGATAGGCTCCAGCTTGCCTGCGACCCTGTAGAACAGGATAAAGCGGCTACAGATGATGAGATGAGATGAGACTATTGAAAACCTCAGTCTCTAATGCTTCTACTGAAGAAAAAATCATAACAGAAAAAATCAGGCAACATTGGAGGCATGAACTACACACAGGTGATTGTAATAATCACAATAGTGAGACAAGAAGGTCCGGGTTCGAGCCCCATGGCCGGCGAGGACCTTTCTGTGCGGAGTTGCATGTTTTCCGCATGGGTTTCCTCCGGGTGCTCCGGTTTCCCCCACAGTCCAAAGACATGCAGGTTAGGTTAACTGGTGACTCTAAATTGAGCGTAGGTGTGAATGTGAGTGTGAATGGTTGTCTGTGTCTATGTGTCAGCCCTGTGATGACCTGGCGACTTGTCCAGGGTGTACCCCGCCTTTCGCCCGTAGTCAGCTGGGATAGGCTCCAGCTTGCCTGCGACCCTGTAGAACAGGATAAAGCGGGTACAGATAATGAGATGAGAAAAGGTTGAGTAAGATTTAATGAAACGGTTTTTCATCTATGGTTAGACAAAGAAGGACGGCTGCTGGTCAAATATTTGTTCTACAGGGTCGCAGGCGAGCTGTACTACGGGCGAAAGGCGGGGTACACCCTGGACAAGTCGCCAGGTCATCACAGGGCTGACACATAGACACATACCCCTTTTCCACCAAATCAGTTCCAGGGCTGGTTCGGGGCCAGTGCTGGTGCTGGTTCACAACTCGTTCAACTTGCGAGCCAGCTGAGAACCAGTTTGCTTTTCCACAGCTCGCGGTGCTAAGGGGAGCCACGTCATTACGTCGCTGTATACGTCAGTTACGTCGCTGTACACGTCAGTTACATCGCTACGTTTGCATAAACCTTGGCGCGAATATCGAAGCAAAAACAACACGGAAGAAACAACAACAATAATAATGGATGACTTCGCGTTTGGGGCGGCACGGTGGTGTAGTGGTTAGCGCTGTCGCCTCACAGCAAGAAGGTCCTGGGTTCGAGCCCCGTGGCCGGCGAGGGCCTTTCTGTGTGGAGTTTGCATGTTCTCCCCGTGTCCGCGTGGGTTTCCTCCGGGTGCTCCGGTTTCCCCCACAGTCCAAAGACATGCAGGTTAGGTTAACTGGTGACTCTAAATTGAGCGTAGGTGTGAATGTGAGGGTGAATGGTTGTCTGTGTCTATGTGTCAGCCCTGTGATGACCTGGCGACTTGTCCAGGGTGTACCCCGCCTTTCGCCCGTAGTCAGCTGGGATAGGCTCCAGCTTGCCTGCGACCCTGTAGAAGGATAAAGCGGCTAGAGATAATGAATGAATGAATGAATGAATGAATATATGCAATACGTTTTATCCATTTATCGTTACATGTAATGTCATGTACTCACCCAAAACAAGTTGGTTCCTGTTATCACTTCCTTTATAGCAGCTATAAACGGTCGTTCTCTCACCAGCCTCTGTTTTTCTCCTCTGTCTTGAAGTTAATAAGTTAAAAAAGAAGGAAAGAAAGAAAGATGCAGCTTGTCATGTTACTATGAAACTGGAAATCACAAAGCTGTCTGTACTGAAGACTTTCCTGTGAAGGAAAAGGGAAAAGAACTGCCTTACTGCCATCGCTGAGTCAATCCCCGGTGAGAAACAGTAGTTTGGGAGGTGTGTGTAAATCTGAGCTTTAGTTCATACACTGGATTCAGAATGGGATTTCTTTAAATCCTCTAAACCAGTTCATTAAACAGGAATTTAATTTAAAGGTGCATTTTACTACAGCTGCTGGGTTCAGAATAAATCTGAATGAATCATGGATTTTAAACCCACAGGCTTCTACCCCAGGCCTGAAGGCTTATGGTCATAAACTGTTGGGACCTTACCAAATAATGTTTTGTTTATCGTCCCCGGCTACGTACTTTATAACATTCTCTCCCAGACGCTGGCTGGGCTATATTCAATCCATTATTATCTCATTATCTCTAGCCGCTTTATCCTGTCCTACAGGGTCACAGGCAAGCTGGAGCCTATCCCAGCTGACTACGGGCGAAAGGCGGGGTACACCCTGGACAAGTCGCCAGGTCATCACAGGGCTGACACAGAGACACAGACAACCATTCACACTCACATTCACACCTACGCTCAATTTAGAGTCACCAGTTAACCTAACCTGCATGTCTTTGGACTGTGGGGGAAACCGGAGCACCCGGAGGAAACCCACGCGGACACGGGGAGAACATGCAAACTCCGCACAGAAAGGCCCTCGCCGGCCACGAGGCTCGAACCTGGACCTTCTTGCTGTGAGGCGACAGCGCTAACCACTACACCAGCTCAAATAAAATAAAATGCAAAATAATATAACATGCTTTTTAAATTTTATATCGAATAACAGTTATTACTATTCATGCAACAGTATATTGGCTAACGTTCTGCTTTATTTCACCGCTCGCCATCTTTTCATTCCTATATCACTGTAGTAGTTTGTTTTTTAATAATCTGTTGTGTTAATTGTACAATGAATTATATTTGACAGCAAAGAAAAAAGTTTTCCTTCTTTGGTCTGCATTTTCTATGCCTGTTTTTTTCAGGCTTAAAGATAAGTGCAGCCCTGTGATGACCTGGCGACTTGTCCAGGGTGTACCCCGCCTTTCGCCCGTAGTCAGCTGGGATAGGCTCCAGCTTGCCTGCGACCCTGTAGAACAGGATAAAGCGGCTACAGATGATGAGATGAGATGAGACTATTGAAAACCTCAGTCTCTAATGCTTCTACTGAAGAAAAAATCATAACAGAAAAAATCAGGCAACATTGGAGGCATGAACTACACACAGGTGATTGTAATAATCACAATAGTGAGACAAGAAGGTCCGGGTTCGAGCCCCATGGCCGGCGAGGACCTTTCTGTGCGGAGTTGCATGTTTTCCGCATGGGTTTCCTCCGGGTGCTCCGGTTTCCCCCACAGTCCAAAGACATGCAGGTTAGGTTAACTGGTGACTCTAAATTGACCGTAGGTGTGAATGTGAGTGTGAATGGTTGTCTGTGTCTATGTGTCAGCCCTGTGATGACCTGGCGACTTGTCCAGGGTGTACCCCGCCTTTCGCCCGTAGTCAGCTGGGATAGGCTCCAGCTTGCCTGCGACCCTGTAGAACAGGATAAAGCGGCTACAGATAATGAGATGAGATGAGATGAGATGAGACTTCGCATTTGTACAGCTGCTGCTTCTCGTCGCTTAAGGCAGCTGGGCCATAGAAGGTTCACGCTGCATGCTGCACGCTACACGCGTGTAAAGAAAAGTGGACAAACGTAGCATGACTTGCTCTGGGCCATAGAACGGCGTTCACGTTGCACGCTGCACACTTCACGCGTGAAGCGAGAAATGAACATGCACACTTTTTTCTAGGCGTGAAGATGGAAATTCCAGTCAATGCATGCGGTCACCGCCGCGCCAGCCAATCAGAACGGGTCTAGGGAGATAACTCTATGCTTTCAGGGGAAAACTTCAGAAAAAATATAATTGAATGGTATAATTGAAAAATAGTTCTTCATCGGGATTGTCAAGCAGATTATAGAATGTTCGGTGAAATTCACCACGGGTTTCTCTCAGAAGGAAGTGTTCTCGGCTCCAAATTCTGTTCCTTTTTCTCTTCCTCTGTCTCAGTAAAAGCAGAATGAGGCAATCGTCGTCATCCAAAGAGTCCATATTGTTGGTTACTCGGTCAAAGTAGAACAGACGCAACACGTGAACATCCAAGCATGAAGTTTAATGGCCCAGGGTCCGGTTCTTCACGTGAACGTGTAGCGTGCAGCATGCAGCGTGAACCTTCTATGGCCCAGCTGCCTTAAAATGGCGATCTTTCGCGGTCTTGTTATTGTTGTTGGTCTTAACAACTCCGCCCCCCCACTGACGTAAGCGGTTCTTTCCTCTGGCCCAGCAGAGAGTTGGTGCTAGCCTGGAACCGTTTTTTCTGGCCCCAGAGCCAGTTCTTTATCAGTGGAAACAGAAAACCCGGTTCCAAACTAAGCACTGGCCCCGAACCAGCCCTGGAACTGCTTTGGTGGAAAAGGGGCAACAGACAACCATTCACACTCACATTCACACCTACGGTCAATTTAGAGTCACCAGTTAACCTAACCTGCATGTCTTTGGACTGTGGGGGAAACCGGAGCACCCGGAGAACATGCAAACTCCGCACAGAAAGGTCCTCAACCCAGAACCTTCTTGCTGTGAGGTGACAGTGCTAACCACACACACACACACACACGTCTGTACACAGTGCAGAACCCTCACTACCTGCAGCTGAATCAATCAGGAACCGACTACGTGTTTCAAAGAATCGACTCTCTAGATCAGCCCGACCGCGTACATCAGTAAAACCTCACGCGCTCCGTGAACTGTAAGACCAACCGGAAGCTGAAGAGCGTTGCGGGACTGATGCGCTGCGCCTTCATCCAGCTGCAGCGTCCCGAAGCGCAGCGCGATGGCGGAGATGCGGCTTCACCGGTTCACGGCACCGAGCTGCTTCGGTTTATTTATTCTCCCTCGGAACGAATCTTCTGACGCGGCGCGCGCACGAAACCAGTGACCGTTAAATTTCAAATTCTGGACCATTAGCTCAGGCTAGCGGTCTGTCAGTAACTAACTAACCTCTGCTTTATTATTATTATTATTATTCTGAGGAGAAAATTAACATGTCAAGATTGAACATGTTCTTAAAATTAGAAAAGGACTCTTTGGGGAGTTATTTATGCTGATAGGTTTTATTTGTGTGGAGAAAAAAACGGTTAAATGTAAGCTTTTGGTAGTAAAAAAAAAAAAAAGCGCTCGTGCTCAGTATTCAGCCTTGTGGTGATGCTAAATAACCTTCAGGTTCCCGGCAGTGACGGCTAACAGCTAACAGCTCCGGGGCTGTTTCGATATTTCACGTCGAAATTTGGGTTTATTTTTGATTTAACGGAGGGATGAGAGAGGAAATACAGAAGGAAAGGACGAATTACAGGGACGTGTTAGCCTGCGGTTGGACGCGTTTGACTTGCAGCAGCTTCAGGTGTCGAGGTTTTGACAGTTAGTCAGTCAGTCAGTCAGTTACCCAGTTTTCTGGCGTCCTTGCTTGAAAACAAAACAAAAAACATGGCCTCTGGAGCTACCAGCCTCGTCTCTTCTATCGCCAGCAAAACCAAAACGAAGAAAAAACACTTCATGCCGCAGAAGAAGAAGCTTTTCCGCTCCAGCGACCCTCTGCTCAGTGTGCTGATGTGGGGAGTCAATCACTCGGTAAGCCTGAACCCTCAAACCTGTCGACTAATCCCACATTCATCCCTAAAGCCTGTGTCAGGGCATCATTTATAGCTCTGTGGTGCTCTCGACTTCTAGGAGTCACCTGGGATTTAGTCCATGTCAGCCCTGACAGGATAATAAAGTACGGGGTCAGTTTTCCTGTTCTTGGCTGCAGAACCCAGTGTGGTCTTTTTTCTCCTGTTGCTGAGATGCTTTTCTGCTCACCACGGTTGTAAAGAGTCCTCATCTCATCTCATTCTCTCTAGCCGCTTTATCCTGTTCTACAGGGTCGCAGGCAAGCTGGAGCCTATCCCAGCTGACTACGGGCGAAAGGCGGGGTACACCCTGGACAAGTCGCCAGGTCATCACAGGGCTGACACATAGACTACGTTCAGACTGCACCCTGAAACGATCCATATCCGATTTTTTTGCCCATATGCGACCTGTATCCGATTTGTTATTGACAATCTGAACGACACAGATCCGATTTTTTTTTTACATGCGACCCAGGCCGCTTGGATATGTGGTCCTAATTCCGATGCATATCCGATATTTTCACATGCGACTGCAGTCTGACCGGACAGGTCGCATTCATGCGACCTACACGTCATCAACAAGAGACAAACGTCACTATTCTGCGTTGGCTAATCCCGCTTCTTTGGTGGAAAACAACAACATTTGTACAGTTTTCAGAATTTAAATAGACTTTTATAGAATTGATCAAGCTAATGGTGGATTTGGTAGGGACCTGGATGTTAAATCATCCTGTATTACAAGATTATAAGATAGTTCTGGAAATTTCCAGTAATTTGACACCTTCGGTCTCATTAGTCTGCTGCCCACATTAATCAGATTATTGTGTGAGTTCCGCCGCCGCCACAAAAACCACATCGCCAGGTCTCGCCTCATCTCCATGCTTTACTTGCAAACTTGAAGAGTGCGCTTTTTTTTTTGTTTACGTAGTACGTAGATGTGCTTATTACGTGTCAATTCGCGCATGCGGGACACTTTTGGGTCATTTTCCGTTCATATTGGAGATCGCATACAAGTCTCATATAATTGGTAATGTGAACGGCCTAACAAAAAAATCGGATTTCACAACAAATCGGATATGGGTTGTTTCAGGTTGCAGTCTGAACGTAGTGATAGACACAGACAACCATTCACACTCACATTCACACCTACGGTCAATTTAGAGTCACCAGTTAACCTAACCTGCATGTCTTTGGACTGTGGGGGAAACCGGAGCACCCGGAGGAAACCCATGCGGACACGGGGAGAACATGCAAACTCCGCACAGAAAGGCCCTCGCTGGCCACAGGGCTCGACCCCGGACCTTCTTGCTGTGAGGCGACAGCGCTAACCACTACACCACCGTGCCGCCTGTAAAGAGTCCTTCCTGACCAAAAAAAACCCCCTTCAAACTAATCTGTCCCCCTGGCCCCCCACCGGGGCCCCACCCCCTCCACCACCTTTTATTTTTGAAAAGTGGAGAACCCTGTGGTTGTGTGTGAAAACCCCAGGAGATCCGCAGTTTCTGAAATATTCAAACCTCATACTCCTCTGGCTCAAACCCACACTCATGCCACAGTAAAAGAAAGTCACACTTCACTGTGAGGTCAGAATTTTTCCCATTCTGATGTTTGAACTGAACATTGATTGATTGATTTTGTATCTGCATGATTTGATGCATTTGGCTGCTTTCAAGGGATTGGCTGATTCGATAACGGCGTAAAGCAGCAGGTGGATGGATGGATGGATGGATGGATGGATGGGTGTTCCTAATAAAGGGGCCAGTGAGAGTATTTTGACCTGAGATAAATGTCATCAGATAGAGCTCGAAAATACCTTTCCATTGATATATGTATGGTTACTGTATGTGGTATAGAAAAAAAAAGTGACGGCAAACCGAACTTCGTTAAAGATTTTAATGTTGACATTTACATAGAAACGAAGAAAAATCTGTGACCGTTGTTTTCCGTTCAAAGCGTGAAAATTATCATCACTTTCTTCAAAGCTGAGTCAACTTCACAAAATTTTCAAATGCTCAAAATTTCAAGTGCTTTCAAATAACGTGAACATCGCCTGCCTTTATTAGCATGGTGATTAATTTAAACTACAAAATACAGGTTTGTACAACAAAGCCGTTTAAAAAAATTAAATGACTTTGCAAAGCCAGTTTTATTTTCAAGGTACAACTTGTGATAATTCGCATCAAAAGTTTTCACCACGACCCCATCTAATGGAGTAGCCTATTTTCAGCCATGCAAAAACACCTTTCTGATCATCAAATCGTATTAAATGGGAACTGAAGTCATTTTTAAACTTGCTTTATTTCTTAATTAAGGTGTTATTCAATTACATTTTCAGTTTTAGTAACCTTATATCGTGACTTGTATTGGCAGCTGCTTGCAATTAAATATGATACTTATCGGCCTATTCGGTTTTTATCCATGTTGAATTTAGTTCGTTTGGTCCACGGCAGGCGTCGCTTATCCATGCGATCTTCACGAGACTTGTGCGAGACTTCGAAATGTGAAGTGTCAGTGCCGCCATTTTGAAAACTGTTTTCCAAACGAAATATTGCACAAAAACGAGTTTAAATGACGATTACTGCCTACTTTTTTCAAACTTTCCTGATCGCTATCAAAACAAACAAAACTTCTGGCTTGATCACGTCAGCATTCGAAAGAGGGCGCGTGCGTCTTTTGACAACGTTGGTCACTTTGATTTCCGCTGTACGTTTTATTTCCATCCTACGATGTCTCGCACAGGTCTCAACGAATCTCGTTTATGGCCGTTGCCTTGACATACGGACTGATATATTACATAGCATATTTCAAACACTCATACCGTAACTTGCTATAGCGGCGACAAAATAGCGATCAAAAATGCATTCCGATATTTAATAAAATGAGAAATAGAATTTTGATCATACAAAATTTGCCTTCAGTTCTCCTTTAAAGTTTTAGCAAATTACAGCTAAGGAATGGTATTAATCATCATCTTAGTTTAAATTGTAGGCTTTCATCTGCGAAGTGGTGTATCAGCGATTAAATCAAGGTGAAAATTTCACCAGCAAAAAAACCCTACACTTTATTAACTGAACTGAAAAAAAAATTAAAATGTACTAAAAGAGAACCTGTTCTTCTTGGATAATGAGCAGAAAAGCTGCGCAAACTGTGACAAACAGCATGGTTGGCCAGCCAATGCAGCCCGCTATCCACACATCGCAGCGTACCTGTATTATGGGTTGTGCTGTTGTAGGAAAATAATCCACAACTCCACATTGGATTATATTTCAGTGACAATATTTCCAAATCTTGAGATTGCGGTCTTTTTGGAATACCGACTGGAAAAAAAAAAATTTCCAGAAAGTGTTTCGAATAAAAAAAGCGCGTATGAATTCTCATTTTGAAAGCCATGTGAACTTAACTACTCAATAAACTTTGATATTCAACACACACGATATACAGTATTTCTGTCTGTTCTGATAACGACGTTTAAGCCGACTCAAATCTGACTATCTACATCAGAGCTACTCATAAACAATAGCATGGCAACAATCACTGTTAATGCTAACCGTGCTGAGACGGATTGGTGAGAGGATGACTTCTTGTTTCTAGTCTGTAGTTTGTTTGTTTTTTCCAAGTGCCATTTATGTATATCAGGGTTGGGCAATTATTTTTTCCATGGGGCCACACGAGAAACAGAAAATTTTGTGGAGGGCCGGACCAAAAGGCTGAACTAAATTCTGCACAATATTAATTATATTTCTTTATATAAAGCAGTAAATAACATTGTTTTTACAAGCTGCTAAGACTGGTAAGAGTATGGAAAAAACGAGGTTGCCTTACAAAAAATGTCATTTATTCAATCAAATTTCCCAAAACAATGGTTAACAAAATGTGAACGTTTGTACCATTTTTTTTTTCAGTCACATTCACCCCAAAACACAATAAAGACATCACAATATTGTCTTTCTACTCCAAATATCAAGCAAGATACATCATATTATAATAATGATGCCCACATTTGTAGTTTAAATCACCTCATTTGGTGTTTTTCAGTTTTTCGGATCTGCTCTCCGCAAACTAAACACACGGCTTTATCTCTGACTTCAGTAAATAAATACTTAGCAGTCCATGTTTTGTTGAAAGCCCTGCATTCGGCATCTACCTTTCTTCTTTTTGTGGACATTTTGGGGGCTAAAGTCTTCTTGTGACCTGCTCGCAACAACGTCGATTCGGTGTAGGTATCAGATCTAAAGATCGGCTCGGGCTCCGGCGCCTGCTGGTGACGTCACACTATGTGATTGGCTGGACCGTTTGAAGGATGACGTACAAGTTTGTGGTTGGTCTGGACAAATTACGGAAGTAGTTAGCGCGGGATTAGGTTTCGTGGGATTTCATGTCATGTTCATGTCGCGCGCATTGCGTTTTTGTTGAACACAACTTCAAAATAAAAGCAATGCACATTCAGTCCATGCATGAGGTAAAATTAGAAAATACGTTTATTTTGTAATTTCTAATTAACCTTAGGCGGGCCGGTCAGAATGAACCAAAGGGCCGGATGCGGCCTGCGGGCCGTAAAATGCCCAGGTCTGATGTATATCGTATAAAAAGTAACATGCAATAGCCTATGCCTTTTGTGAAATCCTTGAAAATCAGATTGTGGTGCTTGTGTAACATCTGTAAGACATGTTATTTTGTTATACTGCAGCACGGTTGATTTCTTCAAGCTGTGTGGATTAGTTCTGCCTGCAACATTAACGACAGGTTTATATTAATGCGCTCGTTCTAATATATTGTTTCTTTATGGCTCATAAACAGGGACTCATACAGCAGACATTAAATTGATTTTCAAGAAGTGCTGTTAAACGAAGTAAAAAGGAAAATGTTTGATGTGTTGACTTTTTTTTTTATTAGGAAACCTTTATTGTCATAATGTTCATGGAAGAAGTTGGAACTTTGCTTTGCAAAGTTTCCCAATATAGAAAGGTTTTCGGTAAAGTAACAGGCGGTTTTAGAGAGAGAGAGCGTTTATAACGACTTCACGTCGTGCTGCCTTAACCACCCTCATTACTCCATCTCTACATGCCGCAAGAGGTCAAATATCCTGGAATCTCTTTGGACAGATGTGCTGGGCCTTGCATCTGTATGTACATGAGATCTGGACACTCCAAGGACTGTAAGAAAAGATCATTCTAGCATCGCACAGTGGTGCCTTGTCTGCTTTTTATTAAGGAGAGGAATATTTCCCAGGTATCCAGCAAGCTGATAATTGGGCTCCGGGGACTCCGTCTGAGAGCATAGTGGTGCTAAGACCAAGATGAAATGCTTTTCAGGATGCTCGGTAGCCAGCCAGTATTATGAGGCCTGTGCAGACGTGCGAAGAAGCTGCATGTGTTGCATTCTGTTTCTTTTACCCGAGCTGTGAAGCTTTTCACAAACGTTCTGAGGTTTTATCGAGAATGTCACTGGTGACAATGTTTGTGGGATTTTGCATAAAGTGCAGATCAAACTCAGTGATGAAACAACTCCCTAATGGTTCAGAAGTGTCATTAAAAATCACAATATGGCTTTTTTTCTCATATAAAAAAAAATCGACAGGGAGAAAAAGAACAAGTGCTCTTACTGCCTCTCGTGTAATAAAGTTAAGCAGTTTATAACCTTAATGGTTCTCGAAAATTGCATTTCTACCCACTTTAAAATGGATATGGATGCAGATATAGAGTACAGAAAAATTAAACGTGAGAAATGATATTAGCTAGATAAACATGATCACGACAGACACTCCTTACGATTTCGGACAGAGGATAGTGCTCTGACACGCATAAACGTTTAATATGTCTTCTCGAATTTCATTTATACCACAGTGATGATGAATTCTTGCATCCGATTGGTTTTATAATTCATATAATGTCCTGTACTTGTACCGGGGATGTTCCACAACGTTAAATGTTAATAGAAATTGTTAAAAAGTATGACGTTTTATTCGTTAATAAATTAAAAATTGATATCGTTGACTCCAGGTGAGTTATTCTTTACTCTGTTGTTTAGAGCTCGTTTAGAGCTCATTAAGAGCTCGGCTATGTTAAATGATTAAGCCGTGTTAGGATACAACCCCGATTCCAAAAAAGTTGGGACAAAGTACAAATTGTAAATAAAAACGGAATGCAATAACTTACAAATCTCAAACTGATATTGTATTCACAATAGAACATAAGGGGTGTTCACACGGCAACTTTTACTCCGGTGTAGCACCGGGGCTGCCCCGGTAGAGCGTTCACACGGTACAAAGTTATACCGGTGTAGCCCCTGAAAGCTGCTTAAACCGGTGCAAATCTAACCCTGCTCGGGAGGTGGTTTAAGAAATTTACTCCGGAGTAAATGCTAGTTTGCGGGGCAGCACCGATATAAAATGGGACGTCTGAACGCTACAGGGGTAGACTTGCTACGCGTGAGGAGAGTTGATTACATACGGGCATTGCATAATTTGCATCCTGGTATATTGCGCTTCCAAAATGGTGAATATCAACAACAACAGAACTGCGTGTCTTCCAGTGTTGCCAGATTGGGAGGTTTTAAGTGCATTTTGGCGGATTTGAACATATTTTGGGCTGGAAAACGTCAGCAGTATCTGGCAACACTGGTGTCTTCATCCACGTTGTTTTCCCGGCGCTTGGTGATGCCATGACAACCGGGAAAAGGAAGTACATTTTCACACATGCGCATATTTCATTTCCGCATGATTACTATCGTATAGTAATAATCTTTCATTCCTCATGTTACTACTGTGTTTCTTTTTCTTTTATCCCTGTCTTCCTGTCCTGTTCCCCCTCTGTAAGGACAGGTTGATGGTCAGTTTCACTGGTAACAGTGACAATAAAGGGTTCATTCGTATAGCACGGTCGCAAAAACTGCCGTGTGACCGCAAGTGGGGCTGCACCAGTGCTAACACGCTTCTCTCTAGTAAGCAGGGTTGTGACGTGTGAACGCTCCACAAAATTTACACCGGTGTAAGATATATCGCAACAAAATACACCTGTGCCGCATCGATGCAAATATTTGCCGTGTGAAAACCCCTATAGACAACATATCAAATGTCGAAAGTGAGACATTTTGAAATTTCATGCCAAATATTGGCTCATTTGAAATTTCATGACAGCAACACATCTCAAAAAAGTTGGGACAGGGGCAATAAGAGGCTGGAAAAGTTAAAGGTACAAAAAAGGAACAGCTGGAGGACCAAATTGCAACTCATTAGGTCAATTGGCAATAGGTCATTAACATGACTGGGTATAAAAAGAGCATCTTGGAGTGGCAGCGGCTCTCAGAAGTAAAGATGGGAAGAGGATCACCAATCCCCCTAATTCTGTGCCGACAAATAGTGGAGCAATATCAGAAAGGAGTTCGACAGTGTAAAATTGCAAAGAGTTTGAACATATAATCATCTACAGTGCATAATATCATCAAAAGATTCAGAGAATCTGGAAGAATCTCTGTGTGTAAGGATCAAGGCTGGAAAACCATACTGGGTGCCCGTGATCTTCGGGCCCTTAGACGGCACTGCATCACATACAGGCATGCTTCTGTATTGGAAATCACAAAATGGGCTCAGGAATATTTCCAGAGAACATTATCTGTGAACACAATTCACCGTGCCATCCGCCGTTGCCAGCTAAAACTCTATAGTTCAAAGGAGAAGCCGTATCTAAACGTGATCCAGAAGCGCAGACGTCTTCTCTGGGCCAAGGCTCATTTAAAATGGACTGTGGCAAAGTGGAAAACTGTTCTGTGGTCAGACGAATCAAAATTTGAAGTTCTTTATGGAAATCAGGGACGCAGTGTCATTCGGACTAAAGAGGAGAAGGACGACCCGAGTTGTTATCAGCGCTCAGTTCAGAAGCCTGCATCTCTGATGGTATGGGGTTGCATTAGTGCGTGTGGCATGGGCAGCTTACACATCTGGAAAGACACCATCAATGCTGAAAGGTATATCCAGGTTCTAGAGCAACATATGCTCCCATCCAGACGACATCTCTTTCAGGGAAGACCTTGCATTTTCCAACATGACAATGCCAAACCACATACTGCATCAATTACAGCATCATGGCTGCGTAGAAGAAGGGTCCGGGTACTGAACTGGCCAGCCTGCAGTCCAGATCTTTCACCCATAGAAAACATTTGGCGCATCATAAAACGGAAGATACGACAAAAAAGACCTAAGACAGTTGAGCAACTAGAACCCTACGTTAGACAAGAAATGGGTTAACATTCCTATCCCTAAACTTGAGCAACTTGTCTCCTCAGTCCCCAGACGTTTACAGACTGTTGTAAAGAGAAAAGGGGATGTCTCACAGTGGTAAACATGGCCTTGTCCCAACTTTTTTGAGATGTGTTGTTGTCATGAAATTTAAAATCACCTAATTTTTCTCTTTAAATGATACATTTTCTCAGTTTAAACATTTGATATGTCATCTATGTTCTATTCTGAATAAAATGTGGAATTTTGAAACTTCCACATCATTGCATTCTGTTTTTATTTACAATTTGTACTTTGTCCCAACTTTTTTGGAATCGGGGTTGTAATATCAGAACAAGTAAGTATTTCTACTCACCTGTCAATCAACTTCCTAGTCTGTTCAGAAAGTTCTCTTCTTCTGTTAGTGTTCAGGTGTTGAAGGCCAGGCAGCACGAAAAACACTGACTGTACCTTTAATGTGTCATATCTAATTGTGGTCTTGATTACTTAATAGCAACAGCACCAACAACAAAAAAAAATCAGTGTGTTATCCTGAGCGAGAAAACATAATTATTAAATGCTTGTAGATTTTTTTTTAATATTGTTTTCAAGCAATCAAAATCAATCTAATGTAAAAATCAATCTAACACACACCTCATTTAGCTGGCTTATCTAAAAAAAATCGATATTGAAAATTAATCAAATAGCAATTAGTGGTCTAGTTCTCCGCAGCACTAATTTCCCTGTCAGTGACTGAGTGGAAAAGTGATGGTTCAATCTAGCATCGTTCTTGTACTCTCTGAGTTACTCTTCCATAAGGACCATAGACCATTTTATTCTTTTAAAGTCTTGAACGCAATAACAAAAACCGATCCGTCTTTATAAATGTACAGTTTCTGAAATGTTTTTCAGTAAGTGTAAATTTGTCCGATCAGATCAGTGAAACCATTTCTTTGGGTTTGATTTATTTCAGATAAGAAGAACATCTCATTAGCCACATGTAATTTCGTGAGTAGTTTTCAAGAGTGCAACCTTATTATTTGACTCCAGCTCTAAAGAAGGTGCCGTGAATGTGCTAAGATGATTATTTAATTGGAAAATGCACCAACACCAGTTGTTAAGCGATGACGCATAGACATGGCCCTTTGTAGGCTATTTGTGAATGTAGATTTCTCTGGGGTGAATTCGTGGACCTTTCACTGTTGCACGTAGGACAGGATTTATTGGTCAAGTCGTGTTATTAAAGCACTGACCATACTCATGGTACTCTCTGAAAATAACAAATCGTATTGTTGTAGCGTAGTTTACATACAAACTGCCAAACTAACTAATGACCTAACAGCCATCCAGTTCGGTGATCTTTTGGAGCAAAAATGTCATTAGATTAGCAGCTACTGGATAGATTTGCTTCACCTGTTTTCTGATTATTATCCCTTTCTGTTTCTGATTGGCCAATGAAATGATGACTGGCTGTTTGAAACATGCCTCAGCCATCCTAAGTAATGCGACTCGTTCAGATCTGATCAAGTTTCTTACGCTACGTTCACACTGCAAGGCTTAATGCTCAATTCCGATTTTTTTGTGAAATCCGATTTTTTTGTGAGGTCGTTCACATTAACAAATATATGCGACTTGTATGTGATCCTCAGTATGAACGAAAAGCGACCTAAAAGTGTTCCGCATGCGCACTGCAGGATACGACGACGTCACACGCAGTGAGCATGGCCAGTGTTTACGGAAGTAAAACCGCCCGGTTGCGGTATGACTCATCCAATCTAGCTTGAATAGCTGCATCCCCCCAAATGGAAATCAGCTCCCTAACCTCTGCGTCCTTCCATTGAGAAGATTCAGAACCTTCACAGCCCGAAGCGTCCCTCGCATTGATGTCATGCGCAGGGGCGCAGATACGTTTTTTGAACTGGGGGGGACAAAAAACTGGGGGGGGGGACAAAGCTGCCAGCAAACCAACCCCAACCCCGATATGCCTGTCAAACTTGTTGTTAGTAACCATAGCAACCAAGCTCGAGCTCGCAACCTGTGCGGTCTGCGCAGCTCAACCAACCGAATATCAGTCTTTGTTTTGTTTTATGTGAGTTGTTGCAACTATGTATATACTGCCGTGCACCTCAATAAACCGAATGGTAATTAGTCTTTTGATTTTTCCGTGAGGTTTGCCTTATGCAAAGAAAGACAGCATAGACGTTTTTTCCTCCCTATAAGTAGGGGGGACCGAGCGAGGTAAATTTAAATATGACTCGTCCCACCCTCTATCTGCGCCCGTGATTATGCGCCATGTTGTTGTAACTTTTTTGAGAGACCCGCCGCCTACTTCAGCGCAGAATAGTGACGTTTGTGGCTTGTTGATGACGTGTAAGTCGGATGAATGCGACCTGGCGGTTCAGACTGAAGTCACATATGAAAAGAGCGGATAGGGATCGGAATTAGCACCACATATCCAAACGGCCTGGGTCGGATTTGAAAAAATCGGATCTGTGTCGTTCATATTGTCAATAAAAGATCGGATACAGGTCATATATGGGCGAAAAGATCGGATTTGAGTCACTTCAGCCTGCAGTGTGAACGTAGCCTTAGTCCAGTGTTTCTCCGTGTCTCGGCGCAGGGGCACAACCACACTGAAAACCATTAGGTGTTTTTAATCCGCTACTGTAGTATTAGTAAGTACATCACATTGCTACTTCAGGTGATTTATCGTACGTAAGATCTAGCGCACGCTCATAAGAGCACCAAAACTAAATCAAACGAGGTTCTGTTTTCGGCTCGGCGCACCACCTTTGCTCATACCCACGCTGTCTTTTTCAAGTCATACGTAACAACAATGTGATAAACACTGACGGTGAAAGAGATTTAATGGAGATGTGTTTCTTGCAAATATCTTTAAGTATGAAGAACACTTAAAGCATTTATTATTATTATTATTATTATTATTATTATTATTATTATTGATGTACATGTTGGCAGATTAACCAAAAAGCTAAACTGCCACTGTAATCCATACATCCTTACCTCTGTCAATAGCATCCATCACAGATAAAATTTGACACCACATCCCATTGGTAAGACCCCACCCCCCCACTGCTAAAAGCTGAGCCAGAGGGGCCATTAAAGGAGAACTGAAGGCAATTTTAAAAAAAATCAAAATTCTCATTTTATTAAATATCGGAATGCATTTTTGATCGCTATTTTGTCGCCGCTATAGCAAGTTCTGAGTGTTTGAAATATGCTCTGTAATATATCAGTCCATATGTCAAAGCAATGGCCGTAAACGAGATTCGTTGAGACCTGTGCGAGACATCGTAGGACGGAAGTAAAACGTACAGTGGAAATCAAAGTGACCAACGTTGTCACAAGACGCGCGCGCCCTCTTTCGAATGCTGACGTGATCAAGCCGGAAGTTGTGTTTGTTTTGATAGCAATCAGGAAAGTTTGAAAAAAGTAGGCAGTAATCGTCATTTAAACTCGTTTTTGTGCAATATTTCATTTGGAAAACAGTTTTCAAAATAGCAACACTGACACCTGGCTGACACTTCACGTTTCGAAGTCTCACGCAAGTCTGGTGAAGATCGTGCGGATAAGCGACGCCTGCCGTGGACCAAACAAACTAAATTCAACACGGCTAAAAACCGAATAGGCCGATAAGGATCATGTTTAATTGCAATCAGCTGCCAATACGAGTCACGATATAAGGTTACTAAAACCAAAAACGTAATTGAATAACACGTTAATTAAGAAATAAAGCAAGTTTAAAAATGACTTCAGTTCTCCTTTAAGCGCATTTCCCCCCATATTATCCTTTTACAAGCACAGCGGCCCCAAGTGACTTGTTCTAAAATAACGTTTCTGTCTTGTATCCATAACAAAAGCATCAACATGGCCGCAGCATGAAAATTCTGCCTGAGTAAGAAATTCATCGACTGTGCAGATATAAGTACTTGGTCTAAGTGAAGTCAATAATATATGCTAAAATGCTGCAGGGTATTCTACCGTACTGAACGAAAGACTAGCAGAGATGACACAAGCGTGGGCATATGCAGACGACTTGTTTGTGTATCCACTTCACAAGCCTTTCAATCCCACGTCCTTATCTGGGGAGAAAGTGCTTTTGAACAGCGAACTCAGATTCTCATTCAGAGTGCCAGCTACGGCCTTCCTGAGTTTGGTTTTCTCTCTGTCTCTCACTCTTTAAAAAAAAAAAAAACAGCCTGGCATATGCAGAGCGACTGGATGAGAGTTGGCCCAGAGAAATGGCTGACTAATTCTCTCTCTGACCCTGGAGACTGGAGCCATAACTACCGCTTAGACTCCACTTCTGCCTTTCAGAGCAGAGGAAATAAATCTCTGTCTTATATTACTCTTCAGCAGGCAGTCTGTTTTGGATGCTTTTCTAATTATGCTTTCCGGATGCAAAAGCAATCTAATTGGAGATAGGCGTAAGACTGATGACGGCGTTCTGTCCCAATGAGAGGCAGTGGTTTTATAACCTGCTGTTGTGGTTTTGTTGTAATTGCAGTGTTTTCGGCACAGCCGGTCACAGTGCCATGTTTTGGTCTGATTAATGCTTTGCTGCTTTGCCTCTGGTGTGGGTATTAATTACGTTATTAGAGCGCTTCCTCCTTGATCAGCACCCACTTACTGCTTCTTTCAAGCTGCTCTGTGTCCAGGTTTATCCTTTACTTTGGCTCCTTATTTCATGCCTTTTCAGCTCTTCGTTGATCTTTTTTCCTTCTGGCACATTACCCATTTTCTCTCTCTCTCTTTTTTTTAATCCCTCCCGCCAAAGCCAATGAAGCTCTCTTTCTTTCATTCCTAGTTTGGCGCAGAGGTGTATGATTGCATAAGGGAGTATAAAGTGGAATCTAAATAGATAAAAAGGAGGAACTCGTATCCCAAATACGATGCAGCAGCTAGTGCGAATTGTATTGGTTAATATCCAAAAAGGCACTCCGTGTCAAATTTTGTCGAATGATCATCTTTCTGCAGTCTGTAACAAACAAATAATAATCATCATCAGATGACAAAACCTTTTGCTTTTTCCTTTTCTGTATTATGTAAGAGTGGTTACACAACTTGCCTTCCTAGTTCTCTTTAGGATCAGCTAGCTTGCTATCTAAAATGAGAAGTTATTTTTTACTGGTATCACAAATATTAGCAATACAATTATTTATTTATTTTTTTAAATTCGACACATCATAATTTTCTAATATTCAGTCTCTAACTTGTTTTTCACGTTTGCCCCTAAACTGATTGCTCATGAGAATAAAAAATAAAAATTCTTCTCGTCACTCAGTGTTTTTCAATCTTGGAACATTTTTCAATTACCGAAGCTTCACTGTGATCCTTGCAGCCAATTCCCATAAGATGTAAAATGTGAGCTAGCAGCTGGGGGAAAAAAATCCAACACGTTTAAAAGCCCTGTAAGCGTTTATAACTATCAGGAGGATTCGAGCCACTACATGACATAATAATCCACTTTGAATGTAATTACAAAGACCCACTTCCTGTTTCACAGCAAGTATTCCAGTGTTTTATTCACAGTATTTAATTATTATTATTATTATTATTATTATGTTTTTGTCCTGGAGTTTTGATAGTAGGCAGCTTACCACCCACTGAGATAATTCCACACACATTACACATGAAGATTAGAAAAGATAGAGCTCATGAATGCGTCACAATTCCTTCTTCGTGTACATTAGATATTTTTTAATAGCATTATATAAAAAGAGGCACATGCATTATGATTTGACGCCTTTGATCATTTCCTCAGTAAAATCTGTGGTGCAAATACTTGGAAGGACTGACACTACTTCCTTGGAGGAGCGTGGTATGTGAGCTGTAGGACATTCTGTAGGACAGTGTGAGGCGTTGGACTGAATGCTAATGCTCATGACGCATCACACTCGCTTTAATGCCTTTGAGCCTCACCAGGATAAAGCATTTGATGAAGATAAATTAATCTGGTTATTTTGCTATCATTTAATAAGAATAGGGGGCCAAGCACTTTCTGGCCCCGACCACTCAGTGATGAAAGAAGAAAAGAAACCATTGGGACCATCATATTTTCCAAGGAGACGTATTAAATTTGATGGCAATACTACATCGGGTACACAGCGAGCTGGGCTAGTGGTTAGCGTGTCCGCTTCTCAACTGGAAGATCACGAGTTCTACACGCGGTTGGGTCATACCAAAAGGCCATTATCAAAATGGTACCAACTGGCAAGGCGCCGCAATACAGATGCGAGTAAGGAGTCAAACGCTTGCAGTTCCACTGTAACCCTAGTGATGTAATAGGCAAGGCAAGTTTATTTCTATAGCACATTTCATACACAGTGGCAGTTCAATGTGCTTTACAGAGGTAAAGGCAAAACAGTAAACAATAAAAAATTAAATTACATAAAATAAAGGGGGAAGAAGAGAGAAAAATAAAAATATGAGAATTAAGCAATAGTAGAAATAAAGGAATAAAATGAAGTAAAAGTTCAGTAAAAAACAGCAGAATAAAATGGAATAAAAGTTAAGTAAAATTAAAAACATGTAAAGACTGTAAAAGTTAAGTAAAGTTTAAAACGTAAAGATAATGACATTTATCAGTTAGCAGAAAGCATCTGAGAACAGCTTGGTCTTTAGTCTAGATTTGAAGCGGCCAACAGCAGGAGCATTTTTGATGTCCTCTGGGAGTTGGTTCCATAGCTGTACTGCATAGTAGCTAAAAGCTGCTTCACCACACTTTGTTTTAACAACAGGTTTTACCAGTAAATTTTGCTGCTGCGATCTGGCAGATCTGATTGGGTTAGGCCGCTGCAACATATCAGAGAGGTAATTGGGCCCTGTACCATTTAGAGATTTGTACACCAGCAGCAATGCTTTAAAGTCAATTCTGTAGCTTACTGGAAGCCAGTGAAGGGACCTTAGAATTGGAGTAATGTGCTCTGTTCTTTTTGTTCGTGTGAGAACCCCAGCCGCTGCATTTTGAACCAGCTGAAGTCGTTTGATGGTCTTTTTTGGCAGGCCTGTGAAAAGGCCATTGCAGTAGTCAACCCTACTAGAGATGAAGGCATGTATAAGTTTTTCCAGATCATTTTTTGACATAAGTCCTCTTAGTTTGGAAATGTTTTTAGGTGATAAAATGCCGATTTAGTGATTGATTTCATGTGACTGTCAAAGTTTAGCTCGCTGTCAATGAAAACACCAAGATTTTAACCATATCTTTTGTTTTAATCCCCTTTGTGTCAAGAATAGGGGTAATCCTGAGTCTTTCATCTTTTTTCCCAAATAGAATTACTTCTGTTTTATCTGTGTTCAGCTGAAGAAAATTTTGAAACATCCAGTTGTTGATTTGGTCGATACACCAGTAGAGACATTCAAGGGGGGGCATAATCATTAGGTGATGGAGCAAAGTAAATTTGGGTATCATCTGCATAGCAGTGATACAAAATTGAGTTGTTCTTGATAATTTGTCCAAGTGGGAGCATATAAAGGTTGAATAGTAATGGTCCAAGGATTGACCCCTGGGGGACACCACAGGTCAAGGACATTGATGTTGAGGTACAATTTCCCATGGTAACAAAGAAGCTTCTATCTTTTAAGTATGATTTTAACCAATTGATAACTTTACCAGTCAACCCAACCCAGTGTTCAAGTCGATATAGCAGTATGTTGTGATCAACAGTATCAAAAGCTGCACTGAGGTCCAGTAACACCAGGACCGATGTTTTGCCTGCATCAGTATTAAAATGTATGTCATTTATAACTTTAATCAGCGCTGTTTCAGTGCTGTGATTGGCACGAAATCCTGACTGAAAGTTATCAAAGCAGCTGTTTGATATCAAAAAGGCAGTTAATTGATTGAAGACAATTTTTTCAAGGATTTTCCCGATGAATGGTAGATTTGATATTGGCCTGGAGTTGTTCAATACTGAAGCATTCAGATTATTCTTTTTAAGTAGGGGCTTTACAACGGCTTTTTTCAGGGACACAGGAAAAATGCCAGTCTCTAGGGATGTATTTATGATCTGAAGCACATCTGTAATTATGAGGTTAAGAACAGACTTAAAAAAGTTGGTGGACAGAATGTCCAATTCAGATGTTGAGGAACTGAGATTTTGTACAGTTTTTTTCAAGAGTCTCATAATCAATCAAACAAAATTCTGTGTTGAAATTGTCTGTCTGTGTCACTGGTGATTGCAGCTTTTCAGTTATTTGCAACTGAGATATATTATGAGCAATATTCTGCCGTATTTTATCAATTTTACCTTTGAAGAAGGATGCAAACTCATTGCATTTATTAACTGAGAAGTTCAGGTGCTAATTGTGGTGGGGGATTAGTTAGCTTCTCTACTGTTGAAAATAGCACACGGGTATTGTTCATACTCCTGTTGATGATGTTGGAGAAGAAAGACTGTCTTGCTTTACCAATTTCATAATTATATTTACAAAGCATCTCTTTATGGATTTGATAATGGATGTGAAGTTTAGATTTGCGCCATTTTCTTTCAGTCTTCCTACATTCTCTCTTTAGCAGTTTAACAGCTGGGTATTGCTTCCATGGTGCTTTCTGCTTGTCATTGACTCTTTTGATTTTGAATGGAGCAATATCATCCGTAATTTGGGTCATATTTAAATTAAAAATTTCCAGTAAGTCGTCTACAGAGTCTGACATTTTAGTTGAGATCCGTGAGAGAGCTTGCTCAAAGAGAACACGTGTTGTCGTTTATGACTCTCCTACCTATAGTCGTTGAGCTGTTCTGAATGTGAGGGGACATAGAAACATCAGAGAAGACATAGAAATGATCAGATAAGGCCAGGTCAACAACAGTAGTAGAAACAGTAAGACCCTTTGCAATAACGAGGTCAAGGGTATGACCACGAGAGTGGGTCGGCTCCTGTACATGTTGTACTAGGTTGAAGTTGTCAATAAGTGCAAGTAGTTCTCTGGCATGTGTTTTCAGGATTATCTACATGCAAGTTAAAATCCCCAGATATAATAAGACAGAGCCCTGTGATGACCTGGCGACTTGTCCAGGGTGTACCCCGCCTTTCGCCCGTAGTCAGCTGGGATAGGCTCCAGCTTGCCTGCGACCCTGTAGAACAGGATAAAGCGGCTAGAGATAATGAGATGAGATAATAAGACAGTCAAACTCTAAGCAAATGACTGACAACAGTTCACCAAACTCTTCCAGAAAAATTTTGGCTGAATGTCTTGGAGGCCTGTAAATAGTTAATAGGATGTAAAATCACCAAGTGAGGACTGTTTACATTGAAAAGAGGCTTTCAATATATTTGCGATCCCTCCACCTTTCCCATGTCGGGTAGCACTCATGAAATTAAAATTTGGGGGCGCTGCTTCAATAAGGGTGGTAGCACTCTTTGCTTGATCCAGCAATGTTTCAGTTAGAAGCAAAAAATCAAGATTGTGTTTGCAAATAAGATCATTAATTAAAAATGACTTGTTTGAAAGTGATCTAATGTTCAGAAGAGCTAGCTTTACAGAAAGTCTAGAAGTAATATCCGCTTGGGCACTCTGATGTTGTTTTGAAACAGGAAGGAGACTAGACTGGTTTAGCCCCTGGGTTAAATATGCTCTATGTTCTCTATTTCTTATCAACACAGAAATATCTCTTATAATAGGCGAGAGGCTGAGGGCTACTGAAACGGAGATTGGCACCACCCAATGCGCCTCAAGGGCCTGGTTAGTTCTGGGACAGGAGACTACCTGGGAATACCAGGTTCTGGCACAGGATGAACTTTGAACTACATCCAGCAGTTTTACTAATTCGTGAATTATAGTACATCCTAGTGGCGAATTTAGACAAAACATCTTGGAGTTCTTTCGGACATGATCTTTTACTCAAACCACACTCACAGCCCGCTGTACGTGCTACTACGGAAAAAAATTTGGCAAAACCGCGCTTGAGACTTGCGTGTGTTCAGCGCCATAGAAGGTCGCAGACTGGCCATGGAGAGTTTTGGTCCTACACATGCAAATTCTACGGGTCTTGCGAAAAATCAAGAACACATACACTACGTACAGTACCCAGACTCCTTTTGTACGCCTGAACCAAGTCAGCAGCGTGGCTAGTAGGGGCTTTTTGCGAGGACAGTAAGACGCACAAGTGACGCACGATCATTGTACGAGTGACGTGCCTCAGAAATATTCCATACTTGCTATTTGTGCGGCCCCCGAGACAGAAATACATCTCGCTTTCTACCCCTATGTGTGGCGTGCCTGCAGCACACGCGACACGAGGGGCAAGGCTCTGGGTATATACAACCCCGATTCCAAAAAAGTTGGGACAAAGTGCAAATTGTAAATAAAAACGGAATGCAATGATGTGGAAGTTTCAAAATTCCATGTTTTATTCAGAATAGAACATAAATGACATATCAAATGTTTAAACTGAGAAAATGTATCATTTAAAGAGAAAAATTAGGTGATTTTTAAATTTCATGACAACAACACATCTCAAAAAAGTTGGGACAAGGCGATGTTTACCACTGTGAGACATCCCCTTTTCTCTTTACAACAGTCTGTAAACGTCTGGGGACTGAGGAGACAAGTTGCTCAAGTTTAAGGATAGGAATGTTAACCCATTCTTGTCTAATGTAGGATTCTAGTTGCTCAACTGTCTTAGGTCTTTTTTGTCGTATCTTCCATTTTATGATGCGCCAAATGTTTTCTATGGGTGAAAGATCTGGACTGCAGGCTGGCCAGTTCAGTACCCGGACCCTTCTTCTACGCAGCCATGATGCTGTAATTGATGCAGTATGTGGTTTGGCATTGTCATGTTGGAAAATGCAAGGTCTTCCCTGAAAGAGACGTCATCTGGACGGGAGCATGTGTTGCTCTAGAACCTGGATATACCTTTCAGCATTGATGGTGTCTTTCCAGATGTGTAAGCTGCCCATGCCACACGCACTAATGCAACCCCATACCATCAGAGATGCAGGCTTCTGAACTGAGCGCTGATAACAACTTGGGTCATCCTTCTCCTCTTTAGTTCGAATGACACGGCGTCTCTGATTTCCATAAAGAACTTCACATTTTGATTCGTCTGACCACAGAACAGTTTTCCACTTTGCCACAGTCCATTTTAAATGAGCCTTGGCCCAGAGAAGACGTCTGCGCTTCTGGATCATGTTTAGATACGGCTCCTTCTTTGAACTATAGAGTTTTAGCTGGCGACCGCGGATGGCACGGTGAATTGTGTTCACAGATGATGTTCTCTGGAAATATTCCTGAGCCCATTTTGTGGTTTCCAATACAGAAGCATGCCTGTATGTGATGCAGTGCCGTCTAAGGGCCCGAAGATCACGGGCACCCAGTATGGTTTTCCGGCCTTGACCCTTACGCACAGAGATTCTTCCAGATTCTCTGAATCTTTTGATGATATATGTTCAAACTGTAGATGATGATATGTTCAAACTCTTTGCAATTTTACACTGTCGAACTCCTTTCTGATATTGCTCCACTATTTATCGGCGCAGAATTAGGGGGATTGGTGATCCTCTTCCCATCTTTACTTCTGAGAGCCGCTGCCACTCCAGAGGCAGATTCTACCATAACAGAGGCCAGTTAAGTCCCATCTCCTTAAATTGCTGAATTGATTATTTTGATCATTCTATTAAGATTTTCTAGTAGCATTTGGGGTCTTGGACATTCACAGTAAATTTTAGGACAGTAGTCCTGGTAACTAATTAATAAAAGCCTGACATGACAGACATGCTAAATGCCAATAGAAACACATCGGTTTCTATCATCAAAATCTGACAGACAAACTAACGTCTACCATCATATTCTGACAGACACTCTAGATGACAATAGCAACAAAACTGTTTCTTACATTATTAATCTGACAAATTTAGTAATAATATTAAATACCTCATCACTAGACCCAAATAATAAAATAAAATATTGAAATAAAGATAAAATTTATTTTCAAAATTGAAATATCAACAATAATTGTCAGAACAGTGACGATAGACACGACTGTGTCACTTTTGCGGGGAAATAACACATTGAAATGGCCTGTCAGCTGAAAGGGTCGCAAGTGGCTCTGATTTATCTCAACTTACGATAGTTTTCCTCCAGAAAAATTTAAATATGAATGCACAAATATATTCTCAATGTTTCCATCGTCAAAAATTTCTATCGTCAGGATAGCTGACTGAAAATCTTACCTTGATTTATTTGATGAAATCTAGCTCTCAGAACTCCAAGTCTTGCCCGGAAGTAAATGTCTGCTGTCACAAAAATCATGCGCAGTAGAATTTCCTCTTTGCGTCAGTCAACATGTGCGTGGTGAGGGCTTGAATTTTGCTATCGTCAGGTGCGTTTGACTGACAGACTGACGATAGCATTTTTTAAAAATAACTGTGGGCTTCTCTCGTGAACGAAATAGTTTTTTCGCTGTTAATCTATTTCAACTCTATCTGTTGACACCCAAAAATGATAAAGCCTGCTTCCACACAATAACTACCAAAGATCCATAATGGCTGAGTCTATCGTCAGGTCATCTGACAGAAATTCACTGACGATAGCAACAGGGATAATGAAAGGGATTTTTAAAATGGGAGTTATGTCTGTCAGATATGTCAAAGAAATAGAACTTTATTCTTTAAAAATCTTTTATTGATATACTCAGTGTATTTTTAAATGACGTGCTGTTTTAGAAGACCAAATACCATATTTTCAATCTTGAAAATATTACCTCACTGAAAAAAGGACAAGAAAAATTTCTTATTTTGTGGGCAAGTGGTTAATGGATCCAGTTATGGTAGAATCTGCCAAGATGCTCTTTTTATACCCAGTCATGTTAATGACCTATTGCCAATTGACCTAATGAGTTGCAATTTGATCCTCCAGCTGTTCCTTTTTTGTACCTTTAACTTTTCCAGCCTTTTATTGCCCCTGTCCCAACTTTTTTGAGATGTGTTGCTGTCATGAAATTTCAAATGAGCCAATATTTGGCATGAAATTTCAAAATGTCTCACTTTCGACATTTGATATGTTGTCTATGTTCTATTGTGAATACAATATCAGTTTTTGAGATTTGTAAATTATTGCATTCCGTTTTTATTTACAATTTGTACTTTTGTCCCAACTTTTTTGGAATCGGGGTTGTATATTGAGGAGGAACCAAGGAACCGATCATGTAGCGTGTAGCATTGTAGAAGGGAAGAAGATGGCTGTCGCCATACCGCTGCAACGACTGAGGGAGTTGGACCTTTATAGGCAGATGATAGAAGCTGAGGAGCAGCACGAAGTGATATTGGCTTTGCTAATACAGGAACACCGATGTCAGAACGCGAGGCGGTGGCCTCTGTCCCATCTTTTCCCGGTCACTTCCTCTCTCTTGTCCTCTGCCGAATGCAACCTGTACTTGACAAGTACTTTGCCTGTACTTCTCCCCCAAACTTTCCCCCAGGTTCGGTGCAGCACGGCTGCGAGCTACCAAACCCTGCGACCTGTGCGTGTCCAAAACACTTACTGCGGGTTGAGTGTGTGGCATTACATACAGTAATTGGTCTGAATCGATCGCTCCGCTGCCGAGATGTGTTTTCACTTCCTGTTTTCAATTTGGTTTGCATGTTCTGAACAAACCATCCCACGTATCAAAAACCTGCGAAAGAAGTTTTGTTCGAGTTGGTTTAATAATGCTGTGATGCAAATTTTTTGATGATTGGATAAAACTTTTTAGGAAGAAGGAATAGGTGGGTGAAAAAAACAAAAAACAAAACCATTGTTAACTGAATGTCAAAATTTGCCCTGTTGTTGGTGCTAGAGCACTCGAGGGGCAAACACCAAAATTGCTGTACAGGCAGCCAGTACTATTCTGTCATTGTGTCCGAATATTTTTAAGCGCAAACCAGTCTGTTTTCTAAACTGATGTTTTGTGCTTTCAAGTATCAGAATCGAAAAAGTGTTCATTAAAACATTTGGTTTTTAACGCCTACTGTCAACTCGGACACCTTTCCAAGCCAACAGAAGATGGTTGTGTTTGCAGGCGTTTAGGAAAGAAAATTGGCCTGAGCAGCTTTTCATCTCTGCGAAGTAGCAAACTTTTCTGAGAAAAGCGATTGGGTTAAAAATGTTTAAGGGCGTATTCACACCTACGTTGTTTGGTCCGGACCAAACGAACCAAATTTCCCTTGGTCCGGACCTTTTGGGTTGGTCTGAATACAAACCACCGAACTCTGGTCCGGACCAAACAAGCGGACCGAGACCGAGCTGCAAGGTCGGACTCGGTCCGGACTAAAGGAACTCTGGTGCGGACCTTTTGGAGGTGTGAAAGCAGACCGGACCTAATCCGACAGTTTTGCTTTTTTGTACCTCGGGAGCTTCCGTCGTTTGTCGAGCATTATGGGAAACAGAGTCTTGACACTCCACCGCAAAGTGCAAACACTGTTTCGGTTGTCAAGGGAACCTTACTACAGTCGTTCAGTCATTCAGGCTAGACTACAGAGTACAAAAAATGAGTAGGGGGCAAACGTGGGCCGAGGAAGAAACGCGTACCCTTGTGGATATATGGGCAGATGTCCACATATCTGAGCTTTTGGAGAGAACACACAAAAATGCCGACGTGTTTGCTGTATTCAATGAGAAAATGAAGGAGAAGGGGTTCACGCGCTCCCCAGAACAATGTCGGCTAAAAGTGAAGAAACTCCGTCAGACCTACATTAAAATCAGGGACATTCTTTCAAAAAGTGGCAGTACTAGCGACTTGCGTGAAGAGCCAGAACTGTCACAACATGATGTGCGCTCATCAGCGCTATCCTCCGTGACTACTTTTGAACTTAACGCTTTGTGCACGTGTCGTCTCTGACCAATAGCTGAACGACCTCAGGGCGCGTGGCTTTGTTGACAGATTTTGGTCCGCTTACTAAAATGCACAGTGTGAAAGCGAACCGCACCAAAATGAAAAAATAAAAAAACATTTGGTTCGGACCAAAGCAAGTGAACTATCGAACTATCCTGGTCTGAATACACCCTAAGTGCAGACGTACGTGATGAAGCTTTGTGGATATGTTTGAGTGACGTAAAATAGTTACCAGGATGTTCAGATGTTATTAACGAAGCTGTAGACGAAGCTCACTGTGGGATCAAATGTTGTTTCTGGGAAAAGGGAGCAGATATTTTTAGGACATTATTGCGCCATGCTTTTAGGAGGGTACAGCGGGAAACGGCACTTTTGCTAACTTGCCCTCAGGCTGTGACACTGGCACTTTTTTTTTTTGAGAAAAATGTGTAGCATTCCTCTAAAATGAGAAAGAATGAACTGAATGGCCTGTGCTGGCTGAGAGAAATATCTCTTGTGCTCTCTCTCTCTCTCTCTCTCTCTCTCTCTCTCTCTCTCTCTCTCTCCCTCCGCCCAGACTGTTTAGCCTGCAAGATGAGACACACTTTCTGGCAGCAGAGTGTGAAAGGGGGAGCAGGATAACAGTTTACAGATCACTTGTATTCTCTTTCCAGCATGAAAGTGTAAACACGGGATTTTTTTGAAGTTGTGCTAAAAATGTACCAATTTCCAAATGTCTGCGTGATGTTCATCAGCAGCTCTTATGACATATTTACCCACTATACAGATTGATGATGGAGTTTGCTAACAGATACTCGGCAGTACCCCCCGATGCAGTAAGGACAGATGGAGACACAGAGGAAGGTCCACCGAAATAGCCTCCTGCGTCATACTGATAGTGTGTGTGTGTGTGTGTGTTTGTTTTTGGTTTTAGATGATGGAAGGAGTGTCATGAAAAGCAGGCAGGATTCCAGAGCGAAGGGCAGAGAAAATATGCCCCCTGACAGGGTACTGAAATAGAAATGGTGCCTCTGCAGCCGTCTGTGTACAGGAATCATCCCCTATAACTCTTTAAATGGTAGTATAGTAAAGAAAATGGATGCACGCGAATATCGGCGAGCGAGTGCAGAGGAGAAAGGTGGTGATTGGCCGTGAGCCACCAGTGCACCACCGTTGTCAGTGAATTAGAGGTCAGTCCGAGCAGATCGTTCAGCGCTGTTCCAGAAGGCTGACGCAATGACAAGAGTTCGATAAAATGCACCGTATTTGCTGTGTGAAAGTGATGACTCTGTATCTGAGCACTCCTGTTTGTGTGTCTCCAGATAAATAACCTCAGTCACATTCAGATCCCTGTAATGCTGATGCCTGATGATTTCAAAGCCAACTCTAAGATCAAAGTGGACAATCACCTCTTCAACAAGTACGAGTGGAAATCCAGCGCTTGATAAGTCACGGCCTTTTGGCTCCTTTTAATTCTTGCACTGTATTAATAATTTTTTAAAAATTATTATTATAATGTGAGCAACTGCAAAGTCAGACAGACTGTAAACCAATTATATATCCTATATTAAATGTTGTCTTCTCTTCTTTCCTTTTCTAATCTCTTGTCTGTCCATCACCCTCCCTTTCTTTGTGTTTCTCTTTGACGGTCTCTCTGCTTTCTTTCAATGCTTATCTTTCTTTCTCTTGGTCTCTCTCACTTTCTGTCTCTCTCTCACTTTCTTTCTTGTTCTTTCTTGCTGTTTGTCTCTGTACCTTCTCTCTATCTATCTCTCTTGCACGCTCTCTCTCACTTTCTTTGTGTCTGTCTGTCTCCTTTCTCTTTCTTTTCTATTTCTCTCTGTCTCCTGGTCTTTCTTTCTCCCTCTCTGCTCCTTTCTTTGCCTCTTTCTCCTTATTTTCTTTTCTATTTCCCTCTCCTTTCCTCCCTCCATTCCTCTGTTTCTCTCTGTCTCCTGGTCTTTCTTTCTCCCTCTCTGCTCCTTTCTTTGCCTCTGTCTCTACCTTTCTCTCCCTTTCTCTTTCTTTCTCCTTATTTTCTTTTCTATTTCTCTCTCTTTTCCTCCCTCCATTCCTCTCTGTTTCTCTCTGTCTCCTGGTCTTTCTTTGTCTCTGTCCTTCTTTCTTTCTCTGTCTAATTAATTCATTCTTTCTGTTTCCATATTTCTATCTCTCCCTCTCTTTCTTCTGTCTCCTTTTATCCTTCTCTCATGCTCTCTTTCTCTCTCCCCCATTCTTTTCTTTCCTTAATTTTTCTCCCTTTTCTTTCTCTCTATTGGTCTCTCTCTCTAATTTCCTTTTCTGCATTTCTCTCTTTCTTCCTTTTCTCTTTCTCTCTCCTTTTTTCCTTTAAATTCCTTCTTACATCTCTCTCTCTCTCTCTCTCTCTCTCTCTCTCTCAAAGAGAGAATATGCCAAGCCATTTCAAGTTTAAAGAGTACTGTCCTCTTGTCTTCCGAAATCTGAGGGAGAGGTTTGCCATCGATGATCAGGAATACCAGGTGCCTGAAATAAAAAAAATAAAAAAAAAAATAAAAAGAGAGAGAAAGAAACCCATTATGTAATAATTTTCTCTCATTAAAGCATGACTGTCTTTATAGATTCTACTTGGATGCAGATTTATTATAATGAATTCATTTAATGTCCTCTTGCATCAGCTATGTTCATACTTACATTTCCATCCATCATAAATATTCAAACATTCAAGACACATCAGTCGCACATGAAAATATTTCCATTAGATTTAAATAATAATAAAGTGAATGCAGACAATATCACAAAAACACTGTTAAGCTGTGGTTTGAGCATGTGAGCCCAGATACTACTGCAATAAGAAAGAAAAGGACAGATTAAGCATTCAGGTTTGTGAGATTTGCTAACAAAAGCCAACTGCGATGAAAGGTCTTGATGCCATTAGCAGGTAAAATGTCTGGCTTTGTCCTGGAAGCAAGTCTTCACGCAAGATCATACAAGACCTTCACACACTGTCGCAGTTTAAGACTGTGCAGTTGGTGCTTATTTATTGAGTAAATGTAAGAAATTGGAAGAAGCGAGTGGTGTGGTCAGGCTTTCCTGTGAATTTAAAGTCCACAGCACTGCCCCCCGCCCCACCCCGCCCCGCCCCGAGCTGCTTTTTTTTTTAACAGCAGTGTAAAGGAACATTGCTTATTACACTGTGCACTCATCTTCCAAATCAATACATCCAGCTGGCGTGAATATGAATATTGATCTACAGTTATGTCTAACAGTAGCAGTAAGGAGTACGAAAGAAACATTCAGATGTTATTACATCAGAACAGATTTAGCAATCTGTTATGAAAAATGTTGTAGGCTTGGATTTTTTCCTTCATGCCATCCATTGTTAGGAAGAGTGATGATTTTCTCTATAATCTGAGGCTAGTGCTTGGATGTCAGTGTAATCTGTAACACGCCTGTCATCATGCAGAACTCTCTGACACGAAGCGCGCCGATCCCAAGTGACGCCCAGGGCCGCAGCGGCGCGCGCTTTCACACCTCCTACAACAAGAAGTACGTCATCAAGATTATCACCAGTGAAGACGTGGCTGAGATGCACAACATCCTGAAGAAGTATCATCAGGTAAAAGGACGTCCCATCTCTTTCGCCACTTTCGATTTAAACACGTGGATTTGTCTTATTATCATATTTAAAGGCGCAGTTCTTCTCTTCGGGAAAAAATGTTTGAGAGAGCATTATCGTAATATTGACATGCCGCTCATTTGGTTAGATTTTGTTTCAGCCTTCTGTTCACGTCAACAGATGCTGTTTGTTATGCACACTCTCAGAAATAAAAGTACAGAGCTTTCACATTTTACTGTACCTTTACTGTGGTGTGCTCCGATTACGTACCTTAAGTCATTTTAAAAGGTTTCTATACAAAATGTACGCACAAGAATTAAAAAAAAAAAAAAAACCTGAACATCATTCGGAGACTGTGAGTGCGAATCCTAGCGATGCCGCAGGCGTCCATGGTCAGGAATTCAAGAGAATGAAATTGCCCATGCTGTCTGAGTGGGAGGGGAGTACTCTTTCTTCCTTTGGAATCACAGTAATGCTAGCCAATCACTGGTGAGCTTATGTATGTAGAAGAGGGCGGATAGCACTTCCCTCCAACTGTGTTGTTTGAAAAGATGCAGTTTTGTAGCTGTGTGTGTCTCGGAGAAAGTATCCTTGAAGTTCACCTTCAACCTTCCTGTTAGTGGGTCACGTTTGTTTTAGAACAATTTTTACAGTAGAACTCCTTTCCTTTTACAACAGTTTGTTTTACAATAAAACATTTCTTTGACGTCTTTTTTAAACTAGTGTTAAGAGATTAAAGTGACGCAGGTCGATGTGCTGGTTCAGGAATTATTTGATCCACTCCCCTTTCTGAATTGTTTGAGCCGGTACCCATCGCCATTAGCCTGGGAAATCCCATGCTGCTTTGCACAATCGTTCCGATCTGAAAAGACAGCATGGAAACTATGGTCTAAAGGCTCGCCTGAGTTAGGGAGCCAATCAGAGAGTGGGGAGGGGTGGAAAGACGGTGACACGTACTACTCGACAAACGGAAGCTCGTAGTTTATTTGGGACTGTTTACGGATCACATTTAACATGGCGGCGAGCGATACGAACCAAACTTTCGATCAAGCTTTAGACACTGTTCTGAATAGTTTAGAGCAAAAGTTTGTTTTAAAAAAAGAACAGCGTTTGGCGTTACAGTCTTTCTTCGCCTCTTCGTCTTCTTCGTCGCTCTAACTACGTCACCGGGTACAACTGCCATGATTGGCCATGGGCTACGTATACGCCAAATGATAGACATTCGCAACGTCCAATAAACGGCCGTTGACAATCGTAAACCACACCTCCCCTACGAGAAATTCAGTAGGCGGATTCCAGACCATATTTCACTTGTGATATGGTCTGGTGTTAACCAGACTACATCGCCATAGCTGGTATGCATCAATTCATTTGATTTCCTAATGCAGGACGTCCTAACCACGTCTTGGTCTGTTTGCAAACCGTTCGCTCAGCAACCAGTTCGGAAAAGTCGCGTGAGGTCATGCGTGGGTCAGAGGTCGCGACCGTGGAGCCACAGCAAGCATTCCGGATCGAACAAAGACTCCTAAATCGAGACAAAAAACACGATGATTTTAAGGAAGTATTTGACATTGTTAGAGGCAAAACACGCCACGGCAGACAAGCCGAGTAAATATTGCTGGCTCTCGAGCGCTCACTTCTGTGTCGGAGGCCACCGGTTCCGCCACATTTGTTGCAACCTCGCTCATTATAATATTATAATGAGGATAAACTTCGGCCGTTTCCGTACCCAAGTGTAAACATTAGCACGCAGTGTTTTTCCAGCTCGTTCTCCTGCACAGGCATGAGGCAGCGGGCAATACAGCGTGTGATTCAAGTATCTAGGGGTTATTCAAGCTCCACAGGGTACTATTCATCTTTTTAATACATCAACCTGGGTCACTTTAAAAAGGCATTTATAGTTCTAACTGATTTATAATCCTAATTAGAAAGTCAGATAGCTTATCCCTTCTTTCTGTAATATGTTGTCACTCCCCTCTGCGCTGCCTATCACTCCTCTGATTTGTGTTGAGTGAATAAGTACAGTAGTAGACTGACTGTGTTCATTTGAAATAATGTAAAAAATAAGTCCTTTTCTATGCCTAGCTAGCTTGAAGATGTTTACAATGTGATATCATATTCCAACATGATCTCACTACAAATACTTGTCACGTAATGTTAGCCTACTTTATTGAGAGTGTATCTGAAGGCATCACTCGCACTTTTTTTTTTGGAAATTAAAAAAAAGTCGTACATCCTCCTTTTTTTTTTTTTGCCACTTGGGGAGTTCTGACATTGCTAACTATCGTTTGAACTGAATCGTTTTTGAGAGCGAAGTGGACGGGAATGTTTCTGCATGGTCCTAGTGCCTTCACCTCTACTGTTCTTGAGCAGGCGCTCTTTTTGCATGGTCCTAGCGCCTGCATTCCTGTTTTTGTTTTTTTGGTGTGTGTGTGTGTGTGTGTTACAGTACATCCCCTTGATGAAACCACTGCAGAAACATGGGAAAGTATATATATGTTTTTTACCAGCTGGGAGGTCCGTATCGTGAAATACTGTGACCGAGGTCTTGAAAGTACTCAGTATTCAAGGCCGAGGTCACGGTATTTCACCATACGGGCCGACCTTAAGCTGGTAAATAATATATTTACTTTTTTCTTTACCAAATTCTAACAGAAAACGAGAGCGCCCGAAAGGGAAAACCGAGCCGAGCCGCCATTTTGAATCCTCATTCACGGCTGTAATGCAAATTGCTTTCTCCTCGGTATACAAGTGCACTTCCATGGCAGGGGAAAAAAAAACTACATTTTGCCGCCTATGTAGTCCCCTATTTATACAAATAGGAGTCATTCAGGATTCAGCCATGTTTTTGCTCGGCGTTAACAAGTTAGAGGTTTTTTAGCTTTCTCCTGAAATGTTTTCTTTTATTTTGTCTTCCTAAGGGTAGTAAAACTTGCTTTCACTGTGAACACTGTCGTTATCGCTATCCATGCTGTAAAATTAATGCTATTTTGAATCCTCATTCATGGCTGTAATGCAAATTGCTTCCTCCTCGGTATACAAGTGCACTTCCATGGCAGGAAAAAAACTACATTTTGCCGCCTATGTAGTCCCCTATTTATACAAATAGGAGTCATTCAGGATTCAGCCATGTTTTTGCTCGGCGTTAGCAACAGTTACAGGTTTTTAGCTTTCTCCTGAAATGTTTTCTTTTATTTCTTCTTCCTCAGGGGAGTAAAACTCACTTTCGCTGTGAACACTGTCGTTATCGCCATCCATGCTGTAAAATTAATGCTATTCTCCTGAGAAATACGAAAATAAATGTTGACAAAAATTGCTACCATGTTTGTTGTTGTTGTGAACAAGCGAGTCACCAGAGGTCCACAATCGGGGTCCGTAACTGGGGTCCGTATCGTAGGATACGGATCCGCTCGCCAGCCAATCAGAGCGCAGGATTTGAATAGAAACCAGACCGCGAAAAAAATAAAGTGTGTTATTTCTGTGATTGACATCTCTGTAAAAAATATATAAAATGTACCATAAGGTTAAAGCTCTCTTACATAGACGCAGCACAGGTTTTTTTTTTAAATGAGCTGTGTAGATTTAGTGCCTGCTTAATTGTTTAATGGAATAAAGCTCGTTTAAGTGTTTAATAAAAGGTAACGCATAAAGCATGCAAAGTTTTATGGTTCATTGATCTTGCAGTTTTCCAGAGCTTAAAAAAAGAGCGCCGGCATTAAATATTGTCATTTCCAATAATCTGAAAGCTTCCAGCTTTTCAGAGTGTAAGAGAAGTGTGTAAGAGCTACAATTGGAACAAGGCTGTCATTGTGAAGCAGCTGAGTCACCCTTACAGTGAACTCTGGTGAGCTGGAGCCTCGTTTGTATGGTTTTTTTTTTTTCTCCCCTCTGTTTGCAGTATATAGTGGAATGTCATGGCAACACACTGCTGCCTCAGTTCCTGGGCATGTACCGCCTCACGGTGGACGGAGACGAGACGTACATGATTGTCACGCGTAACGTGTTCAGCCCCCGTCTGCCCGTGCACAAAAAATACGACCTGAAGGTAAGCGCTCAAGGCTTAGTGTCAAGGATTAGATGATACATTTATACATAATAACAGCCAGGTGTGTAATACGTGATAGATAAATTAACGATAAACACTGTTTTTAATGTTTCTCAGGGATCCACAGTGTCCAGAGAGGCGAGCGACAAAGAAAAGGTCAAATCATTTTCATTCCATCATGATCATTTAAGATTTTAATTTTAATCTGTGAATAATCCTGATGCTTAATGCAGACTTCAAACGTGTGAAATCATTCACACGACTGCCGTTAAATAAGCATGCACGTGCACGTTCAGTACCTTGCATGTTCCTTTTGCGACTGGTGTGAGAAGTCTGAGGTGGTTGTGTTTGGAATGGTTTTTTTTTTGTTAGCTTCACGTTTATTTGTTAATCGTGTATCGAAAAATTCTCAAACGATTAATGTAAATAATGCTTGATGGGAAAAAGAAATGTTTGCCTTCCTCTTCATTCCTCTTCAACAGCACTGAATTTGTGCTCCATTTTGGTTGAGTGTCTTAATGATTTCCTTTGTTTTATCCCTCCTCTTGCTTGAGTGGTGAAACGTGAACTTTATGGTGCAGTCGTGGCATGTTGTACTTAACGCATGAAGCTGAACTCGTTAAAAATAATAAGGAAAATAAGGGTTAATAATTGTGTTTAATTGTCTTACTGAAATGACAATCACTCTGAGATCAAGATATTCAAGTTAAATAACAGTATAAATACTATTACGACTAACAATGATAAGCAATTTAGAGGAAAAATTGTACGACTAATGAGCTTCACAAATATTTAGACTATAATGCAAAGTGAGCATGATTTGTTAAGATGTAACCTATGGTTCCTAGTTTAGGCTTAAGCAAAAATGTACATATGTTACTGCTCAAATAATTTTTCGAGCTTGAAATATACGAATAAAGAATAGTGGGAGCTTATAATCTCGCAAAAACAGATTTATTTTATTGAGTCTAATAAATGTATTATGATTTCTGTTAAATCTAGTGAACTAGGGATCCAGCAAGAGACCACTGACTGCTTTGTGATGTCTCATGCATAATGTATATATGAAGGCATGTGAATAATTTGCATGTGTACCTTTTGTTCTTTGCCCCATTGTGCATGTTCTCCCCGTTGGCATGTACTTCCAGCCGTATACGATGATGCTCTTTTGCGAATATGAACTATTTCTCTAAATTCGTTAATGTGTTGCGCATATATGAATATTTAAAGGAGAACTGAAGTCATTTTTAAACTTGCTTTATTTCTTAATCGTGTTATTTAATTACTTTTTTGGTTTTAGTAACCTTATATCGTGACTCGTATTGGCAACTAATTGCAATTAAATATGATACTTATCGGCCTATTCGGTTTTTAGCCGTGTTGAATTTAGTTCATTTGGTCCACGGCAGGCGTCGCTTATCCGCGCGATCTTCACGAGACTTGTGCGAGACTTCGAAACGTGAAGTGTCAGCCAGGTGTCAGCGCCGCCATTTTGAAAACTGTTTTCCAAACGAAGTATTGCACAAAAACGAGTTTAAATGACGATTACTGCCTACTTTTTTCAAACTTTCCTGATTATTATCAAAACAAACAAAACTTCCAGCTTGATCACATCAGCATTCGAAAGAGGGCGCGCGTGTCTTTTGACAACCCCCGTGTCCAAAATCGCTCCCTACTCACTATATAGGGCACTGTATAGTGGGGACGCCATTTTGTAATGCTGTCCGCACTGAAAGAAATCAAATTAAAAGTCTCAAATTTGATTTAATAAAAGGCAGCGGCAAAAAAGAAAGTATTCAGCCTTGATTTAAAAAACTGAAAGATGCAGGAGCTTTGTTGGAAATGTGCTCAGTATAATATGGATTTATCACAAAAACACATGCATATGTTTATTATTTTGAAAACCCACCAGCTGACTGATCCGGCACGTTTTAATTGTGCGACAGTAATGAACGTAAATACCAGCGTGACGGACTAGTGCCTGAAAGCGTTTTCTCATTTTACCAACGAGCTCACTACTGTATATAGTCCTTTATTTTGTAATTCCCTATATAGGGAGTAGGGAGTAGTGAATAAGTGAGCGATTTCGGACACAGGGTTGGTGACTTTGATTTCCGCTGTACGTTTTACTTCCATCCTACGATGTCTCGCACAGGTCTCAACGAATCTCGTTTACGGCCGTTGCTTTGACATACGGACTGATATATTACAGAGCATATTTCAAGCACTCATAACTTGCTATAGCAGCGACAAAATAGCGATCAAAAATGCATTCCGATATTTAATAAAATGAGAGAAATAGAATTTTGATGTTTAAAAAATTTGCCTTCAGTTCTCCTTTAAGCAGAGATAAGTTTATGAATTCATTTCAAAACTCTGCATCATTTTCTAAACATTACTTAACATTGTAAACAATGGCATTTTATATATATATATTTTTCTCCTACTAATGCATGCATTCTGTATATAATTTGTACCCATTATTCTTCTGAAAGCGTTATGAAGATTTAAAAAAAAAACACTAGCTGTAAAATATTTTCTTTCCTTTAGTGTCTAATTCTATTTTTAAGCCAGCCAGACGAATAGATTTTTTTTTTTTAAAAACGCGTTCATGAGTGAAGCTGCGTGCCTCTCACCCTCTTCTCCAACAGCCACGCCCACCTGAAGATGGGGCTCCAGCCAAATCTCGCATGAGCCAAAAGCTCCAAACCATTCGGATCGCCACACGCTTTTACTGCGCCATCAGACACGTAAGGACACACCTGCAAAGACGCCACATACACGCTCTGTCCTGATCGGATGCCATGATAGAGCACAGGCTCAAAGTCATATCCCATGTCCAGAACCAACGTCATGTCTTCTTCCACAGTCAGCGTGTCTGCAGGGAAATCCAAGAGAACGTCAGTACAACTGTAGTGTGTTTATGGGGACATAATTACAACTTCCCTCAAGCAGAGGCAATGAATCATCAAGCTGGAGCCAGTTATTAAAAGAATAATGACAGGGATACCTTAGAGTAGCTTTTTTACATAATCATAATAATCAAAGCTAGTTGGACCTAGCGCTGATGACATTTGAAATGTTTCAGACAGTTCTATAACCAAATTAATCAGCAAGTCTTACTGGTTCTACTGGTTGATATCGCAACCAGTGTTTAATTTTTTATAGTAAAAGCTCTGACAGTAGTGCAGCTGAAACTTATGGTTTATTAAAGCATGCATACAGTATGTCATTTCTTTAGTAACTGCTTATTCATAGGGGTTTGTAATGCAGATGCAATTTTAAAAATGTATACTACAACCCCGATTCCAAAAAAGTTGGGACAAAGTACAAATTGTAAATAAAAACGGAATGCAATGATGTGGAAGTTTCAAAATTCCATATTTTATTCAGAATAGAACATAGATGACATATCAACTGTTTAAACTGAGAAAATGTATCATTTAAAGAGAAAAATTAGGTGATTTTACATTTCATGACAACAACACATCTCAAAAAAGTTGGGACAAGGCCATGTTTCCCACTGTGAGACATCCCCTTTTCTCTTTACAACAGTCTGTAAACGTCTGGGGACTGAGGAGACAAGTTGCTCAAGTTTAGGGATAGGAATGTTAACCCATTCTTGTCTAATGTAGGATTCTAGTTGCTCAACTGTCTTGGGTCTTTTTTGTCGTATCTTCCGTTTTATGATGCGCCAAATGTTTTCTATGGGTGAACGATCTGGACTGCAGGCTGGCCAGTTCAGTACCCGGACCCTTCTTCTACGCAGCCATGATGCTGTAATTGATGCAGTATGTGGTTTGGCATTGTCATGTTGGAAAATGCAAGGTCTTCCCTGAAAGAGACGTCGTCTGGATGGGAGCATATGTTGCTCTAGAACCTGGATATACCTTTCAGCATTGATGGTGTCTTTCCAGATGTGTACGAGGGGCGTTCAATAAGTAATGCCCCTGACCCACTTCCAGTTGTCTGATCTAGCTGAAATTTTGCATGTGCAATGATTTATATCTCGATGGGTTATGTGGCAAATTACAGCTCTGAACTAATTGTGGTTTCTGATTTACACGTGTTTGAACTGAGTCAGGTGTGAAATGGAGCCTGTTGAGTGTCGCGCAGTGATCCGGTTTTTGTATTTGAAAGGACGCACACCACAGGAGACTTTTGATGAAATGAAAGAAACTTATGGTGATAATGCCCCATCATATGACCTTGTAAAACGCTGGCATCGTGAATTCAAACATGGCCGGAAGTCTGTGGAAACAGCTCCCAGACCTGGCCGCCCCCCTTCTGCCATTGATGAGGCATCTGTCCGTCAAGTTGAGGCTGCCATTTTGGAAGATCGGCGCATTATTATTCGCCAAATAGCCCAAGAGGTCAAGATTAGTACAGGGTCTGTGGAAACTATCATTCATGACCATCTGCATATGCATAAGGTGTCTGCCAGATGGATTCCCAGGTTGCTCACACCTTTCCAGAAGCGAGAACGCGTCGAGTGCTCGAGGATGAATTTGGAGATGTGCCAAGAAGATGAGTCAAAGTTTTTCAAAAGACTGATGACACAGGATGAAACCTGGGTCCATCACTATGATCCAGAGACCAAAGCCCAGTCAATGCAGTGGAAGCACTTGAACTCACCACCTCCAAAGAAGGCAAGGGTGCAGCCCTCCGCTGGCAAGGTCATGCTCATAGTCTTCTGGGACCAGGACGGAGTAGTGATGACAGATTTCCTGGCAAAGGGTACCACAATTACAGGAGCCTATTATGCTTCACTTTTAAGGAAATTAAGAGAAGCTATCAAAATCAAGAGGCGGGGCAAGATCAGCAAAGGTATCCTCCTTCTGCAGGACAACGCTCCGGTCCACAACTCGCTTGTCGCCAGATCAGAAGCACGGGAGTGTGGCTATGAAATCCTCCCTACTCTCCTGACCTTGCACCCTCTGACTTTCACCTCTTCCCAGCCATGAAGTTGTTTTTGAAAGGAAAGCGTTTCCCAGATGATGCAGCCTTGATTTCTGAAGTCACGTCGTGGTTGGAGGACCAACCTGGGGTGTTCTACAAAAATGGTCTCCAGAGCTGCATCAAACGATGGGAGAAATGCATAACTCTGGGTGGTTCCTATGTAGAGAAAGACTAATAACTGTGCCAAGTTTCGTTGCTCTACTGCGATGGGAAGTGGGTCGGGGCATTACTTATTGAACGCCCCTCGTAAGCTGCCCATGCCACACGCACTAATGCAACCCCATACCATCAGAGATGCAGGCTTCTGAACTGAGCGCTGATAACAACTTGGGTCGTCCTTCTCCTCTTTAGTCCGAACGACACGGCGTCCCTGATTCCCATAAAGAACTTCAAATTTTGATTTGTCTGACCACAGAACAGTTTTCCACTTTGCCACAGTCCATTTTAAATGAGCCTTGGCCCAGAGAAGACGTCTGCGCTTCTGGATCATGTTTAGATACGGCTTCTTCTTTGAACTATAGAGTTTTAGCTGGCAACGGCGGATGGCACGGTGAATTGTGTTCACAGATAATGTTCTCTGGAAATATTCCTGAGTCCATTTTGTGATTTCCAATACAGAAGCATGCCTGTATGTGATGCAGTGCCGTCTAAGGGCCCGAAGATCATGGGCACCCAGTATGGTTTTCCAGCCTTGACCCTTACACACAGATTCTTCCAGATTCTCTGAATCTTTTGATGATATTATGCACTGTAGATGATGATATGTTCAAACTCTTTGCAATTTTACACTGTCGAACTCCTTTCTGATATTGCTCCACTATTTGTCAGCGCAGAATTAGGGGGATTGGTGATCCTCTTCCCATCTTTACTTCTGAGAGCCGCTGCCACTCCAAGATGCTCTTTTTATACCCAGTCATGTTAATGACCTATTGCCAATTGACCTAATGAGTTGCAATTTGGTCCTCCAGCTGTTCCTTTTTTGTACCTTTAACTTTTCCAGCCTCTTATTGCCCCTGTCCCAACTTTTTTGAGATGTGTTGCTGTCATGAAATTTCAAAATGTCTCACTTTGGACATTTGATATGTTGTCTATGTTCTATTGTGAATACAATATCAGTTTTTGAGATTTGTAAATTATTGCATTCCGTTTTTATTTAAAATTTGTACTTTGTCCCAACTTTTTTGGAATCGGGGTTGTATTTAATATCAGTAATTTATGTAAGGAAACACCGATTTGACATTTATGGGAAAAGACTTCAGGGCGGAGGAATTTGTGCTGTGCACTTTCTTATTTATGTGACACACTGCTTTTTTTTTTTGTCTTGTTGTCTTCAAGAGAAAAAATGAGAAAAGAAAGGCTGATTAGGGGATGAGTAAAATGGTTAGAATTAAATGTAGCTGTAAATGGATAAAAGTTGCTGTACAAATTGTAATTTTGGCAAATTGCTGCGGTATAAAAGGAATAAAGCACCTCAGGATATGTGTTAAAGGACATTTTAATCAGCTTTGAGGCACTCATAGCATCTCCACTTCATCACATCGTCCTGTTGATTGTTTTCCTAGAACCATGCACCCACAAGTGTTTTATTCCTTACATAAGTCATAATCTGTTAATTATACAAAGAAAAATGTAAAGAGACATTCTATAATTCCTGGAATATTCTGGATTCCAGTGTGTCTCTGTGTATTAAAAAAAAAAAGATATGAGTTTTGGTTCAGTATCAGTTATTGTACAGAATTTGTCAATGAATGGTCTTTAATTAAATCAGATAAATATACACGTCTTATTTTACATGGCAAAGCGGAAGACAAAGAATATATAATAAACACTAAAAATTCATAAACGCCAAGAATCAAACAGCAAAATCTATACGCTGGTAATTAAACAGCTAATTCATATTTAAAATATGAGTCTATTAAAGAACGAGTTCTGAAATCTATGTGTATTAACTTTAGGGCGTTGTGACTGGTTCTTTCTTATAGTTGTGTTGTGTCTCCAAAAAAAAGATTCATGTCATGTCTATAAACTCCTGTCCCCTGTTGAATACTTTGTTTTGTACTATTCATAAAATCTTAAGATCGAGTTCCTCGTCTAATGAATCCAAAGCTATTTTACATGGTTCGTTTTCTCTCTCCAGTCTACACAAAGTGTTTATTTTGTATTTATATTAATAATAATAATAATAATAATAATAATATAGGTATTCATATAATCTAAAACTGGGGATAAAACAAAAGAGACATTATGAATGACACTGTCATTGGTGCGTCCTACAGTGCTGTGTGTGTTGGCAAGCACAAAATCAGTGCTCAGACTGACCTACCTGAAGCTAGTGTGCTATTTTATTTATATATATATATATATATATATATATATATATATATATATATATATATATATATATATATATTATATAATATATGAGTGATTCCACGCTTATGGGTACTGAAATGGGGACATGAACTTATTTTTAAAAATTCACCTAAAACCATTTCTTTTTTTACCATCAAGTTACAAAACATGTAATCTTTAATGAATGATATGTTAAAAGATAACTTTAATTTTCTCAGATGTAATAAAAACATATTTATATGCCAAAGTCAAGCCTATGAGTTCCAAAATGACGTCTGTTACATTACTTCTGTTACGATTGTCCATCTCTCGTCTGTTACAAATTAATTACAATCTAGCTCTATACCATGTTAATCTTATTGAAAGAATGTGTATGTTTATTCTACTACACATGTTTATTAATTATATTTGCTAAAACATCACCTTTCTATGTTTCAAAAAGTAATTCTACATTGTTAAAATTGAGAATATATATGTCCACAACACTTCTGTTACGTTCTGACTTTGGCATATAAATATGTTTTTATTACATCTCAGAAAATTAAAGTTATCTTTTAACATATCATTCATTAAAGATTACATGTTTTGTGACCTGATGGTAAAAAAAGAAATGGTTTTAGGTGAATTTTAAAAAATAAGTTCATGTCCCCATTTCAGTACCCATAAGCGTGGAATCACTCATAAATATATATATATATATATATATATATATATATATATATATATAAAATAAACGCAGTGACTGCGGTTTCAGGGCTCATGATTTTTATTTTATGATGAATTCTTTTCCAGAGGTTTTAATTTTCATGTATAGACATTCAGAGTGTGAAAGTTGTCGCTGCATTCTTTTAAAGAACAGGAGCTGAACATTTCACTGAGAGAAGTTTTTGTTTTTATAGTAAGGCATGACAGGCCAATGTTATTGCATCATAAAATATACAAGCCCGTGATGTCTCAGTATGCAAACGCAGGCCATGCAGCATCTGTGTGCCAGAGTGCATTTCCAATTTGCATATTCATCAAATCTGGATTTCTAAACCCGTCTGTACTGTTTTTCTGGTGTTGTAAAATATATTCACTGACCGTGTAGAAGTGGAATAAATCCATGTCAAACACAAACTCTTACTCTGAAGTCAGTTGTTACCTGAAGTTTTTTAAAGAATAATACCTTTTTTTTTTTTTCCACCCCCAATGTGAATATCAGACTAAGGAGCTCCCAACGTACAAAGACAATGACTTCATCAATGATGGACAGAAAATCTATATAGATGACGAGAACAAGAAGATGTTCCTGGAGAAGCTAAAGAATGATGTGGAGGTTTGAGTCATTTGCTAAAATATGAGTACTGAACCATAATTGTAATTATTTCCACTGCTGATCCATCCAGCGCTCATATTCATATTCGCTCTGCTTTAAGGAATATTGCCATGCATGATATATAATGATAATGATGATATTAAGGTATTTCTACATTTTTCTTTTCATCTTAGGATTTGCTCTTCTTCATCTGTCCTCTTTATTCTCCTTCTTGATCACGCTAAGCTGAGTGTGTGTGTTTGCGCAGTTTCTGGCCCAGCTGAAGCTAATGGACTACAGCCTGCTTGTCGGGCTCCATGACGTAGAGCGCGGAGAGCAGGAGCAGCCGGAGGAGGAGATCGAGGAGAACGAAGGAGGAGAGGAGGAAGGAGCCGAGAGCGATGGAGGAGTGACCGGGTCTCCACCCGAAAGTCCCAGCAACACACTCGACAGCAGCAAGCCACTGGGGCCAGGAGAGTTTGATCCCGCCGTGGACGTCTACGCCATACGCAGTCACGAGAGTGAGTGTGTTAATACAGTCAAGTGTAGGAGTATACGGTATATGCATGTAGATCATCTTATTCTTCTTCTGAGGTTTAGTGCTCCCTGAGAGAAATGTATTTACGCTTCCTCTCAGACGCCCCCAAAAAAGAGGTGTACTTCATGGCGGTAATCGACATCCTCACACCATATGATGCGAAGAAGAAAGCAGCACACGCAGCTAAGACAGTGAAGCATGGGGTAAGACCTAACGCTAGTTCCAGCTTTTATAACCGGGTTTACAAAAAATTTCAAATCCACAAACATGGACTCATCCCATTCAGTAAAACAGCATCATCTGAATATTCACCGTAATACTGTTTTTAATATCAACTTAAATAGGAACACTGTCGAATTGTTAAGGGAAGGCGATCTGGTCTATCCAGCAGAGTAAAATAAAGTTAACAGCAGTCGATTACATAAAATTGTATTTAACTGGAACTGTATAAGGAAACTGATGATTATGAGGAGACAACTCCCTGAGACGAACCAGACTCTTCATGGTGACACCAGACAGTGTGATTATAAATCATTACACTGTACAGGTGTAGAAGAGTCAAGACACTCTGGACTAAGTGTGTTGAAAGGATGTTCAGATTAAAGTGCATATCACGGGTAAATTCAGGAGCAATGCTGCGTTCATGTGCTATGGGAAGATGAGGTTTTCCAGTTGGGAAGTGGTATTTACTAGTGTGTTGTGTTCACATGCTTTTGTTGTTGTTGACAAATTAAAGATGGTGGACCAGATTCAGAATCAGGCCTGTTATTTGGCTAAAACAATTATAGATTGCCTTGTTCATCAGCTGCAGCAGGAATATGAGTTATCAAAAGTCAAAAGGTAAATAATGCTGAATATTTCCTGATCATGACAAGTAGAGATTTTCTTAACACATTGAATGCCACGCAGTTTTTGGAAATTTGGCTGTAGCCACAATGAGAGTAGCCAGTATCTAGATCATTGTTGGCATTCTTTGGACAGCCACAGAATATTTTGTATTAGGCTATAATATACATATTATAATAATATCATATACATAACATGACTCGTTTAAAAGGTGAGAGTCAGCTTTCCGTAGGTGAAAACCACTTCTTTCTTGGTTCATAAGCTAGTCTTGTACCGCTCGCCGCCATGTTGAAAAGGTTAAAGTTCATCTCATCTCGCCAACTCGTGTATCAAAATTTTCTACGAGTTGCCCAGTGGAAAATACCACAAGAGGGGGCGTTCATGTGTGCTTTCCATGTCGGCGTTTGGTATTTACCATAATTCCCATAGCACATGAACGCACCACAAGATCAATGTAATTCTCCTATTTTATATTAAACTTTGGTCAAATATCTGTAACATTCTGCATTCTCTGCAATTTTTTTTACCTTGCGCAATACCAGAAAAATCCAGTTGAAATCAAGCCGTTTGAGGCGAATTGGTCCGCCTCTGAAAAAACTTGGCATTTGGATTTCCAGGGAAACATTGATTTTCGTGACGTCGCGTGTGGGACGCCTCCTTCTGAATCCTACGTCAGCGCTGGTTTGTTTATGAGAAAACGACCTGGTGGTTTTCTGCAAATTTCTTCAACGTTATCGAGTAATTATTAAAATGGTTAACAGGTGTATCGTAGGAGGGTGTAGCAACACCAATCTTGATGGGATTAGTACTCATCGTTTCCCAAAAGACCGGACAATGAGAGAGAAATGGGAGCACTTGGTCTACACAGGCTGTGCACTGAAACCGTGCAAAGCTCGCGCAGCCTGCTGGCGCTTCCGCAGGTGACGTCACGAATCTGGCTCCAGACTCCCTTGGGATTTTTCCAGACGCGTTTTGTTATTTTATTTTTTTCTGCTGTAGACAGATGGCCTTGTGCAAAATTACCCTTCTGGATGAGTGTGTAAAGGGACATACTTTCATATAAAAAAAACCACGAAATTGGTCCAGGATATGCACTTTAAGAGTGATTTAAGCAGTCTTTATGATCACAGCAGGGGACAAATCTACAGTATACACACCAGGACATAAAATGTTCAGAGTTTGAAATGGCAAGCTCTGAAAAAGGGTTTAGGAAATGCTTTATATTCATGATGTTTGGCGTCATCTTTAAAGGTGACATATTATACCTCTTTTCCACACGTTGAGACAGTTCCCTGAGGTCTTAATGAAACATCCGTGACATGCTTTGGTCAAGGATAAAACACCACAGCTCCCTTCTCACCCTGTCTAAACAGCCCTGTTCAAAAACCGCTGATGTGAGGAACAGCCTGTTCCTTTACATGATAATGAGGCACTGTTCGTCCCACCCCCTCTTCCACTGGCCAGTCAGGGCACTTCCCTCATGAATATTCGTTCGCATAGGCAATTCTCATGCCATGAGTGGAGATACTCCGATGATGGGGTGGGATTATTCTAATGAGCTCTTCTTGCAACACAGAAAGAGGAGCCGAATCTGAATAACTTGTTGAAGCAGAGGTTTTCTGAAATAGGCAGCACAAAGGAAACTGACTGGGTGTGTTATTTCAGAGTTTGTGGGTTGGTAAGCTCCAGATACCCAGAAGTACTGAATAAATTGAGTTTTTCATAAAGGTGCAGTCAGCAGTTTATTCTGAACTCAGAATTGAAACTATCACAGCTGTTTCTTTGAGTCATTTCCTCAAGTCGAATTAATATGACAAATCGAGAGACCACTTTGTTTGGATGTTGGTGGTCGATATTATTTGTTTATTATCCCTTTTATCGAGCATATGCAGTGTTTCATGTATCTTATTGACGGCTGAACGGATTTGAGAAGTGTCCTGACTCAAACATTATTGATGCCTTTAACATCATGTTCTACGTTAACCCCAGGGGAAACCATGTTGAAAACAGTGTTCGAACAAACCAAGCTTTAAAGGGGCCTTTATGAAAAGTGCACGAAGCCCAACAGAAAAGCTTTCGTCCTGTCACCAGGAGATTGCAAGTTTAAATCCCAACATATGGCCAAGCGCCAAGGAATCAAAATTGGCTGTGTTCTCTTAGTGGGAGGGGTAAACTCTTTCTGTCAATCATAAGCTGTGTTCACATATATACCGGTATGATAGTGGTATAACTGTATCGATACAAAGTATACCGGTACAGTTTAGTGCATCTGTCCACACTAGCGAGAAATGTTTGTGGTTTTCTTTCACGGTAGTTGAAATGCGCATGCGTGAAGTGTTTCCGTGGTTTCCGAGTAACTTCCTTCCGAGAATATGGCAGATGAAACAACGTGTGTGTGCTTTTTGTTGTCAATGTACAGTCTGTATTTCTGGTGGTCATTTATTCAGTCGAATCGTATAAAACGCGCGAGGCAGTTGAGAAAGAAACAAAGAAAACGAATCTCCTGTTCCAACTGTTCCTGGCATCGCTCGTCTCCCCAAAGCTCAAACAAACACATAACTTCGTCTTTGCTCCATGTAGCTCCACGGTCGTTTTGAGCCATTTTGACGTTTTATTTACAGCTGGAAAGCATGTGCGTATTGTATTGTATTGTATGAATAACCCGGAAGAAGTACGGTAGGAATGGTTCATTGCGCATGCGCATTATATTTGTATCGATACAGAACCGCTTCATCTGTCTACACTACAGCGAAGCGCTACAGTACCGATACTGTACTGGTACGAAACCCATACATTTGTGGGTTTCGTACCGATACAGTTATACCACTACAGTACCAGTATAGTTGCTAGTGTAGACAGGTGTTGCGGTACGAAAGTAGTATCGTATCTAGCCTGGGCCCGCCCATCCTAAGCGTGACGCAACACGAGGGCCTGTTGCGAGCTTAGTCTGGCCAGGCAAGCTATCTACAGCTCTTCCAAGCTCCCGAAAAATCGGGAACCAATCAACTTTGAGCATCTCCAACGGCCCTGGGTAGAGGCGTGTTCAAGGCAGTGACGTAGTAGAACTGCGACCGGAAGCCATAGATTGTTTACAGAATCTATGCCGGAAGCGCTTCATTCACGCTTCCGCATCTATTACGCATAGATGCTGTATTGAAAGCATTCAACGGGAAGTTCTCATTGAAAACGGAGCAAAGAGCAGCCCTGGAGGTATTTATTGAAAGGAAGGACGTTTTCGCCTTGCTCCCGACCGGCTTCGGTAAGAGTTTAATCTACCAGTTAGCCCCGTCGCGTCACATACATCAGAGGAAAGAGTGATGTGATTGGTTTAAGCTTCGTCACAGCCTTTTCTGGCTTCGACCAGTAGCAAACTGAGGCATTTCAGGGAGGCGGGTCAACCACGGGCTCTGGGAAACGGTTGGGCTTAATATCTTGGCCAGACCAATAGCTCGTAGAGCTTTGTCGCGTTAGCCAGACTATATCGTATCGGTACAAAATCCCTAGTGTGGACAGGGTAAATGTGACACTAAGCAATTGTGGGCATCTGTGAGTTCATGTATGCAGAAGAGGGCAAACAGCGCTTTCCTCTGAGCTTGTTGTGCTGCCCTGTGATGCAACAGTTCAGAAAAGAAGCAGTTGTCTTGCTTCATGTGTCTCAGAGGAAGCATGTCTTAACCTTTACCCTCCAGAGGAGAGCTGGCTGGTGGGTGGGAATCGGTAAGTGAGAAAATGTGAGGGGGAAAGTGTTTTGAACAGATGAACATCCACTGAGTTAGTTTTTTTTTTTTTTTTTCCCCTTCTCGGCTCTAGGCTGGAGCCGAAATCTCGACGGTTAATCCGGAGCAATATTCCAAAAGGTTTTACGACTTCATCACCACCATTCTGTCCTAACCGTCGTCTGAGGTCAGTCTCAGGACCCTGAGTTCAGGTCTCCAACCCACTGAGAGGCTTTTAATGGGATCCTTGGACATTTACTCGAATTAATTATCTGTTTACAGTTGTTTTTCTCTTTTTTTTAATAAATGCATTAATAAATAGGTTTATGGCTGTGGATGGATAAACATATAGCTGTGTGTTATACTGTGCTGTACATCTGTAATAGATATTGTTGATTGGGATGTTGAGTGGTATTATTGTGTTTATGTGGAAACCTCAAAGCTGCTTTTTACTCTTATTCTTTGTTTACTGCAAGAAGACATCAAATACAGATGCTTTTCTGAGCCTGGGTTAAACATTGTTTTAGACCAAGGCTGCTTTCACACTTTACTCACCCTGTAACCATAACCATCCCAAAACCAGACAATTATTTTTAGTTACATGTCGTAAATCTCCTCCTCTTCGCTGTCCAGCCGCATCCCGTCGGATTTGCACTGGCCGTTTTACAAGTGTGAAAGCAGCCTGAAAAGGTTGTTCAGTCAGGGGTCTCTCATTAACAGCACAAATGATTATCTCTTGCTGGAAATGCTGGTCCATGGTATCTGTAGATTGGTATAACTGCTTTCGAAATTATAAACCCATCGTTTTAAATCTTCTACTAAGCACTTGTACCCTTCAGATGAAGAAGCAATGAGATTTTGTAGTCTAGTTAGATTCACCGCTGACTGCACAGTTTATTGTCGAGAAGCTTATAAGTAGGAAACCTATAAAAGTTGTTTGCACATGACCTAAAGCAGGAGTTCTCGGCTCCTGTTGCGCACAGTTTGAAGCATGATCCAGCTGCACAGTAAATTTTAAACCTCATAATCAGTGAGGTAAAGACAAGAAAACTTGACTCTTCACTGCTGGATTCCAGAACCAGTGCACCAAAATATTTATGCAAACGATGCCAATTTTACTACTGACTCGAGGGTTATGCAATAGTAGTGAGATTGTAGTGAGCTCTTAGAGGAAAACTCCACCCTGAAGCACGTCAGTCATGTTTCGGTACTAATTTGTTAGCTAATGCTTTCAGAGAGCTCAAAAAAATAACGGCCATGTTTCGCTGTCAGCTCTTACATACAAATGTGTAATTCTTCCAGAAAAGCTCAATGTCATGTTAATGAGAAATGCAACAGAAGTTGCGAAGACGTTACGGCAAACGCCGTCGTCCCAGAATGCGTTCTAGCAGAAACCCGACTCGAGCTGCGAGACGACAAGGCGATAAAAGCTTTGGGAGCTGATCTGTTTGATGAGGTGGTGAGAGAGCTGGACAGACAAAAGGACTAAAGCACCGCCGCATCACTCTCTTTAGATAGAGATGAAGCGAGGGTTAAATCCCACCAGACCACTAACAACGCGGCATTGTGGGTAATGTAGGAAACCAAAGTAAACATAGATCAACATGTCAATGAAAGATGTTTAAACTAAACAAAAAAAGTACAAAATGAATCGAGCTAAAAATTGTTTATGCAGAATAATATGCAGTGCATTCAGGATGGATTTGTCCTTTAAGCCGAGTTTCAGTTCCGAATGAATTAGATCATAGAAGGAATTATTATTATTATTATAGCATATCATGTTTTTATTCTTGAAGAAAGTTTTATTGCTAATTGACAATTTTAAAAATCTATTGAAAACTATGCCTGTATTTTTACTTTTTTTTTCTCTCTCTCTCTCAGCAGTGTATTTTTTGCAGGTTTAAAGTTTTAAAATGGATCGTTCTTCTGGTAGGAGTGTTGTTCTAATTTGGACGTTTTTTTATGCTTGACTTTTAGCATTTAAGCTGCACTGTAAAGAAAAAAAAACCTAGAATACTGATTCTTACAACTCTCTGTCTTGCTGTCTGTTTCTCTTCCTCTCAAGCCTGTAACTCTGAACGTTAATATTCTATAATAATGTAGTTCTAGCTGTATGTTTTTTCTTTCTTCCAGAGTACCGTTCTAACCCAGACCATCTGCCCATCCGTCTCCACATCAATTTACACTGTGCAAGAGTGTGCCTTTTTTACTCGGAGTCATTTAATTTTATATTTAAATCTTTTTGCTTGTTTTTTGTTTTTAAACAAAAGTTGAAAAGCAGATGTTATTTTCTACCAAGGAACAGGTGATTTGGGTGAATCCTGAAGCGCTTTGGCTCTTCCTGTGATGTGTAAATACATTAGTGTAAAATATCTACGATCTTAAGACTGAATGTCGCTAAATGTCCGACTTCAGAGTTAATCCAGCGATTGTGTCTCAATGTTTGATATTGAAGTGAGATGTTTCTTGTGCAGCTTTTGAAAGAGATTTTTTGAAGGTATTTACAGTCCAGTGCTGGTCTTTTTGGTGTGTTTTACTGTCAGTGAATCTGATTACTGAGCTACAATGAAAGACTATAAGCCATGCTGTTCGATTTTTAAGGCAGAACTTTTTAATCCTGAAAGCTACAGACCTCGTATGGACGTTATATCGTACTCTGTTGCATTTGAACCTCACTCACACTCCTGTACAGGCAAAGATTTTTCTTCTCTCCACATTTTTTCCAAAACCAAATCCTCTCCTTGATCAGAAAATGATCAGTTGTACTTTTTCCCCTCAGTCTCTGATCATAACGAGTGTCAAAGGAAAGATTTGAAAATGCTTCCAGTGTGTGAATGTCCTACAGAAGAAGGGATAAAAGGACAAACCCTTTAAGAAAGTGCTGTGAAAGACGCAGTCTGACATGACCAGCTGTCTGCCTGCTTGCCGTCACTGTTGTTTATCCTGTCATGACTGTGTGCAGTTTTTTTCATGTATGTCTGCAATGTTTTGAGGCACTCGACCATCAGCGTCGCTTAATAAAATGATGCTTTAATCAACCTGAATGTCTGCTTCACTACAATATTTATTACATCTGTCCAAACTTAGACAGTAATTGAGAAAGGAACAAAAAATTGGGGGGTTGGGGGGTGCTGTTATTGAAAAATAATCAATTCAGTCTTACCATCCATGTGTTTTTGCTTTTTTTTTCCTGATTATACCACAGCAATTTGCCAGTGATTGCAATTTTTATTAAGGAACATGTCATATTTTTATCCATTTATAGTTGCATTTAATGTTGTGCAACATCCACGAAACAAGTTATTTCCTCATCACTGGTTATATCGTTTATAACAGTCATTCCCTAGCTAGTCTCTCTCTCTCTCTCTCCCCCTGCCTGTCTGTTCTCTCTCTATCTCTCTGCCTATCTGTCTCTCTCCCCCCCGCCTGTCTGTTCTCTTCTCTATCTCTCTGCCTATCTGTCTCTCTCTCTCCCTGCCTGTCTGTTCTCTTCTCTGTCTATCTCTCTGCCTATCTGTCTCTCTCTCCCCCTGCCTGTCTGTTCTCTTCTCTATCTATCTCTCTGCCTATCTGTCTCTCTCTCCCCCACCTGTCTGTCCTCTTCTCTATCTATCTCTCTGCCTGTCTGTCTGTCTCTCTCCCCCGCCTGTCTGTTCTCTATCTATCTCTCTGCCTATCTGTCTCTCTCTCCCCCCGCCTGTCTGTTCTCTTCTCTATCTATCTCTCTGCCTATCTGTCTCTCTCTCCCCGGCCTGTCTGTTCTCTTCTCTCTCTATCTCTCTGCCTATCTGTCTCTCTCTCCCCCCGCCTGTCTGTTCTCTTATCTATCTATCTCTCTGCCTATCTGTCTCTCTCTCTCCCCCCTGCCTGTCTGATCTATCTATCTATCTATCTATCTATCTATCTATCTATCTATCTATCTATCTATCTATGTCTCTCTCCCCCCGTCTGTTCTCTTCTCTCTCTATCTCTCTGCCTATCTGTCTCTCTCTCCCCCGCCTGTCTGTTCTCTTCTCTATCTATCTCTCTGCCTATCTGTCTCTCTCTCCCCCGCCTGTCTGTTCTCTTCTCTCTCTATCTCTCTGCCTATCTGTGTCTCTCTCCCCCCGCCTGTCTGTTCTCTTCTCTATCTATCTCTCTGCCTATCTGTCTCTCTCTCCCCCCTGCCTGTCTGATCTATCTATCTATCTATCTATCTATCTATCTATCTATCTATCTATCTATCTATGTCTGTCTCTTTCTCCCCCCCGCCTGTCTGTTCTCTCTCTCTCTCTCTCTGCCTATCTGTGTCTCTCTCTGCCTGTCTGTCTCTCTCTCCTCGCTCCCCTCTCTCTCTCTGCCTGTCTGTTTCTCCCTCTCTCCTCCCCCCTCTCTCTCTGCCTGTCTGTTTCTCCCTCTCTCCTCCCCCCTCTCTCTCTGCCTGTCTGTTTCTCTCTCTCCCCTCTCTTCTCTCTCTGCCTGTCTGTCTCTCTCTCTCTCTCTCTCTGCTTGCCTGTCTCTTTCTCTCTATATATCAAATAAACAACCTGTATTTATTTATTCATTCGTTTATTTATTTATTATACAGGAAAAACTACCAAGTCAGAAAACTTTATGCTGACACTGGAGACTCCTTCTAAACTTCTCCATGTATGGAGCATCCATCATACTGATCACTGTGCAAGGTGAACAATTAAAAACAAGCTGAAATAAAAATGTAAAAGAACAATCCACACTAAAAATACAAAAGCTTTAAAAGTGTATACCTTACTTTGAACCAGTTCTTTCTTTCTTTCTGCATATCTCTGGCAAGTCTTGTCTTTCAGTCTCTGTTTGGTGAACCTTAATCCCTTCAACACTCTTTATCATCTTCTCCAGCTCTGTGAAAGGTCAGTATTTTCTGGTGTTGGTAATGCGAGAGCTGTTTTCCTGATTCCCCCTGACTTTGTGCCAGCAGCTTTCCTGAGATTCTGATCCTCTTGGAACTTGTCAAGCTTGTTATTGAGGCGTAAATTAGTGCAAGTTTTTGAGCCGGATAATAAACATGACAGCTGGTTTAGAGTCATGTGCTGCGAGTTATATTTCAACGGGATTAATTCTGTTTGAAGAAACTCTGAAACACAGACGCGTTATTCCGTTTCCACACAGAGTCGAAGAACTCCTGCTTTCCAGTGGGTTTAGATTTTGCAGTGATGTTGATGACCAGCAGAGGGCGCAAGGAGGGACGCGTTGAGGCCTGAAGCGTCTCTCCACAGCATGACTGCATGAGGAGCTGTTTCTGGATTAATTGTGCTCATTAATTCAGTTAAATTTAGCAGATGAGGCCAGTTAGGCTGTTATAAAGTTACTTAGATTGAGTAATCATTATGCTTAAGTTTTTATGATTATTATTATTAATAGTAGTAGTAGTACTATTAATTACAAATGAGCGCATTATTTTCTATATCATATGCTAATTAAGAACGCTTTGATCTTGACCGGCACGGTGGTGTAGTGGTTAGCGCTGTCGCCTCACAATAAGAAGGTCCTGGGTTCGAGCCCCGTGGCCGGTGAGGGCCTTTCTGTGTGGAGTTTGCATGTTCTCCCCGTGTCCGCGTGGGTTTCCTCCGGGTGCTCCGGTTTCCCCCAAAGACATGCAGGTTAGGTTAACTGGTGACTCTAAATTGACCGTAGGTGTGAGTGTGAATGGTTGTCTGTGTCTCTGTGTCAGCCCTGTGATGACCTGGCGACTTGTCCAGGGTGTACCCCGCCTTTCGCCCGTAGTCAGCTGGGATAGGCTCCAGCTTGCCTGCGACCCTGTAGAACAGGATAAAGCGGCTACAGATAATGAGATGTTGATTTCCGGTTTGGAGAATTTACACACTGGGTCTAATAGTGTTTAAAGGTAACAGCTGTCTGTCTGGAGATTTCTATACTTTGGTAGCTAAGTTATTTGTTCTTTGTTGTTTTTGTTTAGTAGCTGATGTGGCCAGCTGTGATGGTAGATACCACTTCTGTTTTTTTTGTTTGTTTGTTTTTAAGGATAGGAAAACTTAAGCCAAACTTACTGTCATTTTTTGTCTTTCTTGACATGCATGTTCCGGATTTCATTCATTATTTCGAAAGAATTTTTAGACCAATAAATGATTTGGCATTTAAAGACACACACACACACACACACACACACAATAAATAAATAACCCTTCTGTAAGAAGTCTATAGTGTGTCGAGGTCAAGTCTTTCAGCTGTAAACCATTTCAGTCCTTGTTTGGGTAAAGAACAGGATTATTAAATGATCCAAATCTATATTTAACACTTTATTTCAATCCTAAATTATACACTTGAAGCAAGTGTCAATATTTAAGCACAAGAGATTTCAGACTAGTTTTAGCTTGGAGTTGGATTACATGCAGTTGATCTCTTTAAATTAATGAAGGCCTTTTAAAATGAAAAAGTAGGCTTTTTTATCTTATGTTTACACTCTCTTAATTAACAATGATTATACAGCACTGTACAAAAGACAAACTTATATATATTAATTTATAAGTACAAAAACGTTCTAGATTTCAAGTAAGCAGCAAATTACATGAGACACTTCTCAACCAAAAAGAAAAAAAAAACATTAATGAAGGCTACTGGAACATTTTTGGTGCAAAATGAAGAAGTGAGTGTGACTGTCAAAGTGTCCAGAAGAACTGGGGCTGGTTCTGTAAGATGCTCAGTAAAACCTCATTTCCTTATCAAACTGCACTCACTGGACCTGACACTACTTAAAGCAAAAGGTTGTCACACCAAATATTGACTTTATTTACTGTTTATTATTGTTTAATGCCTATAAGAGTTTTTTTTTTTAATGTAGGAACATTCATCATTTTTGAAGGCATCTTTGCTCTCCAGCATTTTTAGCATGTACCTTAGACTTTTGCACAGTACTGTATTATTGACTTATTACTAATAATAATAACATTTTTAAGCTATATTCCCAGTTCCCCCAAAGCATTACAGAAAGAGAGAGTATGTGTGTCTGTTTAATGTCTATCTTTAAACAATAATCATGATGATGTGATGCTTTTGGAAAATTTATCCCAAATCAGATGAACATCAGAACACAAATTATTACCCTTCATTCATTCATTCATTCATTCATTCGACCTGATTACACAACGTCAAAAAAAAAACACAACACATTTTAATGTCTGCATTTAAGAGAATTAACATTCTTTCTAGAGAATAATTCAGGCTGTCAAATCCAGAAACAGTATATTTTATGACGCTTCATACTTTACAAAACTCGTTTTCAAAACAAAAATAGTAAAATAAACTATAGCCTGGCGACTCTCAGCATTACCTCCACAAACATAAAGGTTTATGTTACACCACTGTACAGGGCAAAGTCGACTTTTTAAAATATCGTACCAGGAATAAAATATAATCTTGTCTTATCTAGGTTGCAGTAATATAATTAATATTATTTAAAATGGAAATAAAATAAATGTGGGTTTTTGTAGCCTGTATGCTAACATAGAAGTTGATTTATATGCGCGCGTGCGCTTATTAGCTGATTCACCTGAGCACACTTGATCTAATAAAGTGACATTAAACCGAAATGTACGCGTTTATATATTTATTTCACAAGTATTCTATCAGGAAACAATGTTAGCTAAACGTCGTGGTTTTGAAATTGCCGCGAATTGGTTTTATTTTTATTTTATTCTGGAAAATTAGTCACTGATTGATTGTTTGTCAAAATGTCGCCTCAGGATTTTCCCCCCCGCGGGTCGCTTTGGACGCAACCAAATTAATAAACAGGGGATGAAATGGAAACTTCCAAAAAGTAAAAAAAAAAAAAAAATAGGGGGGGCGTGCTGGTTCACTACGGAAGCCTCGCTGCTACCAAAACGACGGAATGCACCGGTTAAACCGTTAATACGCCACACTGTGCTTATAAAAATAAAAAATAAAAAGGTGTGGGAAACAAACAGGGGAAATCCGTGTTTATTCATACTTCAGACTTCCCGACAGTATTTCCCCGAAAATTAGCTTCAATGCTAAGCCGTTTTTTTTTTCCCCTCAGAAACAAGCTACACATGAAGCTGCACACTTGGCTATAAAAGCTTGATATCCTTGTTAAGAAAACTTGCAAAGTCGGACATTTTATTGTTTAATTTTTAGGCTTTCCACCAGACAAGATCTGAGTCATAAAAACGTAAAATGTTTATTCAGATACAGGTTTTATATTGTACAACAGAAAACGATACACAGACCTGAAAGTGTAGGTCAAAAATAATTGTCAAGGAAGTTAGACAGTTCTGGAACACAACAGATATGACCTGAAATGTCCTCTGAGGGAAAAAAAAAAAAAAAAAGCTAAAGCATGAGAAATAAATCTAATCTGGTCAGTCAGTCAATCTCCAGTGATGTGAGAATAAAGTCAAAGGTCGTACTTAATACTTCATCAGAAATCCTGGAAGCTCCTCGAGGGTTTCTTTCTCTGATCTGTCTCACCAGCAGAACCTTCTGAGGAACTTTCTGAACATTAATGTTTTCTCAGGAACTCGAATTTCCATTCGTTTCAACAAGAACAGCCAAAGTTTTCGAGTTGATCCTTCATTTCCCCCCTTCTCCCAAAGCTTAATTCTGAACTAAAACATGAGAACTTAATAGCCCTTAATAACTTTGCTAACAATCAATTGTCTTTACGATGGACATGACTGGTTTAATGTTGCTTAAAAAAGAAACTCAAAATCAATTTCCATACACTGTTGCCCGAAGATTTGGAGTTCGTACTGTACATCAAGATTCCTGTCAGTCATTCTGGGTTTTTCATGCACAAAATATACTTCATGATCTTTATTTAAACAATGAAAGCTAAACAGAAACATAAGTCATACTTAACATACATAGATGATACAAAAGGAAAAGGTGGTTCGGGTAAAGAAACTGCCTTTCAAAAACCGCTCCCAACTGCAAAAAGTCGTAAAAAGTTGCATGTGCTAACTCAAAAGGGACAGAGTTAGCAGTCGTAGCTTTTCTTACAAAATCCGATAAAACCACCGTCGCTGATTAAAGTTCCTTTGCGTCCGAGTTTGCAGCTCTTCGTTTGACGGCTTTTCATGTCCATAAGTCTTTTTGTCACCCGACGGAGTTGGAGCCATTGATTGAGCCCTTGCTGGCTTTGTTGCTGAATGAGACTTGGCCGTTGGAGCCAGCTTTATTGGACACTCCGTTGACCGGTGAGAGATGAGAGAAACTTGAGTGTGAGGATTTCACTGGAGCGCTCTGACTTGGCAGAGAGGAGGACGTGGAAGGTGTAGGAGTGTGAAGGGCTGGGCTGCTGAGCTTTTCGCTTCCCGAGTCGCTCTCTGTTTCAGGTTTTCGACCTGCAGTCCCACAGCTCGGTGTGCTGCTCAGCTTCAGTTTCTTACAGCCAGGACGAACCCGGTACTTCAGAGGCAGCGGACCGTTCTGTAAAAACAACAAGCAGATTGCTCGGATTTTCAAAACTGTTTTTTATGACTTTTTTTTTTTTCATTTGAATTCCTACAAGGTCTGGCTAGAAAATAATGACCCAGATTCTTATCTTCTGTTTGCAGTGACAGATTTACAGTATTAGCCTGCAGGGACACACTGTACACAAAGCGTCTCTTTGGATTAAAGTAAAACATGAACCGAAATGATGTAAAGCTAAATCTAACTAAATATTAAAACCATCCTCTGTAGTTTGAAACCATTCTCATTTTGTGTTTAGGACTAGAAATGACAAGACTCCAAACGTGAATAGGACCACAGAATAGCAAAGGAGTAAAGTTTTTCTCTTACCCGCCTCCAGGTGTAGATATAAGCAATGTCCATTAATGTGTAATAATCCTTCAGAGGCTCGTCTTCATACATGACCTCAATCTGAAAGTGCAAAAAAAAAAAATCTCAAGCTTAAATTGTGTTTTAGTTCATACAAATACATGTCTTTTCATGTAATTTATGAGTCTAGTGTCATGATCACTGTTTTAAAGCAAGGTTTCAGGAATTAATTACAGTTGCGAGTAGTCAGAACAGCACAAAAATAAGTTTGCATTGCTTACAGAGACCTCACCTGTAACGTGCATGGAATATCCATTTTGCTTCGGAGAAATTTTCTGAGATGCATCACTGTCATTGCAGCCGGACATTGCAAATATCGCTTTACAGTCGTCTGAGGAAGTGAGATCATTATGCATTTAATCATTTGTTCATGGATGATTAATTTTATGAGTTGAATGCTTATATTGTTTGTTTATGTCAGTTATGAAGGACAAAATCCCGAATGGGAACAGTATATCAGAGAACAGTGTATCAGTATATGGTAAAATAAACTCTTCAATTATTTTTTGTAAGTTGGAAAGCAAATTTGAGAACTGCTTACCTCTTTTGAGGGTTCTTTGTCTTCCCCGTTACCACTTCCAAATCTGACAATAGTTAAGAAAAAGATCCATGATATTTGAATTTATTTTCTTTGACATTATTTTTTTTAAATACAGCATGACTAATTCAAAACCTGACATCCCAGAAACACTGTAAATATGTACCTGGTAGATCTGACACTGCTTTTGATAATGATAAGCCACGATGAGGTGGTTAAACTGGACCTACCTGTTGTGATCAAAAAACTCAATCGAGAGACTAATGATCTCATCGTCAGCAATTATTCTCTTGTCCTCGTCAGCCACCTCTCCCCGATCCTCATTCGATCCGTTAGCAGCTGGGGAAAAACAATCTGTTTAACTTTCCACTGACTCAAAAATGGATCTTAGTATTATTTTATAAGAAAAAAAGCCTATTTTTACCATCAACAGATGGATGCGCTGCATAAAAGTCTCTTCTTCGTTTCATTTCATCTGAAGCACAAATATTAGATCAGTACATCTGAATAACAGCACAAGAAACACAAGCTCTTTGGTGGAACAACTGAATAAATGAAATGATTCTTCGTATTGGTGCTGGTTCCCAACCCTGGTCCTGGAAAGTCCCAGGTCCTGCTCTAAAACACCCCTTTCAACTCAGTAAGGACTGATGAGTTGAATCAGGGACGTAGAGCGGTGAAAATACTAAAATATGCAAGACAGTGGGGTCTCCAGGGCCAGGGTTCAGAACCTGTGGCTAAATGCAGATAATAATACGCATGCTGAGAAATTAAAATGTGTGCTCGGCTATTACTCTTCCACTTTAGTGCAATTTTTTTTTTTTTTTTTTTTGCAAAATCTTTGCCAACTTACTTTTGAATAGCCCAGGCACCAGCTTGTACACAATGTCCTGAAGGGTTTTATCTGACCTGAAATTCACAAGTAATGTGCAAATGTTAGTTTATTTGAAATACTAAATCATTTTTCTGAGGTTTTTCCACATACAGCAGATTCTAGGTTGGATTCCGATCCACAGTGTTAAGTTATAAACACCACAAGATGGGATTTTGTGGTCCACAGTGGAGAACTTCCAACGACTAGCGACACTTTCAGAAATAAACTACACTTACGCTTGTTCCTGTAATGGTAGCATTAAGAGTACAACTTTTGTTGTTTGTCTGTTTATTTATGATTGGACAGGAAAGACCACGTAGCTCATGTACTACAAGCTATACACCATGTACCTGTTTCCAGATAAAACATACACAACGTAGAACAAGATGTAACCTCCCCAGCAGGGTTTTTCGACCGATGCTACTAATCCCTGACTTAGCATGAGGAAGCGCTTTTCATAGAGAAACCAGTCCACTTCTGTAAGTTATTCTGGATCATTCTAGATAAGGGCTTTGTGCGAGATGCACAGTAAAGAGGCTATAATGTTCCCATCCATTTCACAAGTACAGTTTGGTGCCTTTATTTGTGAAAGCGTATGCATGGAAAAATGTTTCGAACCTATGACAAGTAAGCATTTCAAATTCCCAAGTAAATAAATAAATAAAATTTCCTGATATATTATATATAGGTCAAGGCAACAGCATCTACTTGCAGTTGGCACACCTCTGAGCATGCGCAATACACACAATTATACAGCTTAATTTCCCAGTTTTAATACAGTATAGCTAAAGTCAAATATAAACAATGTATATGAAAATGGTATTGTGTTATAAATAAAATGGGGTACCTGATATTGAGCAGGGGTTTGGTTTTGTGAACTTGCACATCACATATGGGACAGTATTTACTGGTCTCTAAATACCGCACGATGCACATTTTACAGACTGTGGAGAAAAACGACCAGAACAATTATCAACACACACACACACACACACACACACACGGCCTGGTAATGTGTAGCCTACTCACACGAATGAAGACACTCTACGATGGTGGTGGCGTCGATAAAGTAGCCGCCGCATAACACACACATCAGATGCGGGTTTAGCTCCGTGATCTTTATCCGCGTGGTTCGGTGCATCGTCATGAGGCTCGCACACCTGCCGGATAAACACACGTGGTGCGTGAACCTAAGTGGTGGGTGTGTTTAATAAATAGCCATGTAATTGTTTAGAGTCTTGCAAAGTTGTGTTTTATGTTTGTTTGTTTTTTTAATCCAAAAGAGCACTTAATAAAATGCCACGTGTATCCTGACTTGACTTTTATAGACTTCTCCAAGCATCCTAAAATGTATTATTTCAGCCACAAACATGCTTCTGGACTAACTATGCATTGTTCTTAAGCACTATTTTCCAAGTCATAATTCCAGCTCCGACAAAACAGTCATTTTTATGGCTTTCACTTTGGCCACTCCAGAAAAGCTGTCCTGAACCCTGGACTTGGACCCACGCCCAGGAAGGTTAACCAGGATAGAATAAACCCAAATAATAAAATACGTCTATCTTACCAAACCATGATGATCAAAATATAACCCAAACTCATCAGATAAAACCAAATGTTCCTTCTTTTGTAAAATGGTTTGGTCTGCTGTTGTATTTTTGCAGTATAAGATCTTCCATATTCATTGACATATCTCCAACTCTCTGACTCCTATATGCACAAGCTTTTAGATCGCTCTCATTTATTCAAGTTTACTAAAATGGTGCATGACTCACAAGCAAAACAAGAAAGAAAAGATGACGTGACAAGGAACCGAGCAAGATGCACATCACCCCGAGCTGCATGATGAGGTTTTTATCGAATCCAGAAATATTTACTGTATTGCATAATGCATAAATTTGACTAGTTAATCAATCAGGGGGGAAAAAATTTTATATATATATATATATATATATATATATATATATATATATATATATATATATATATACACCGATCTGAGATGCATGCTTCATGCAGGTAAGTCCATATACTGTCATTTTTGTTTTCCTGAATCTGAAACGCAACAAACTTTTGCACTTTTTTTCCTATAGTTGCATCACTGAAATCGCAGTCATCAGTAATCTGTCCACAGATCAGTTCCTGAGCCGAAAAAGAAAGGATGCTATTAGGTTTTGCGTATTTTTATTTATTTGCATTAAAAATGAACACTTTGCCCAGAGTCAATAGGTACTATACTGCTATTTCAGATGCCGTGTTGACGCAGTTTTATACAGCATGTTTATGGATGTGGTTTCCCTTTGTAGGCCTCCTTTTGTGATCTACGAATAATAACTCGGTTATTTTGGAATAATTTGGTTTATATAACACCTTCTGTGGTTGAACTGAAAAAGCAACTCATGAGGTCACACGACAGTAAACAAACAGGCAGGTTTGCTCCTGAGGTTTCAGTAGCTTATTAAATATGAATTTATTATCCAGTGTTAAATTTACAAACTTGATTTTTTCTTTCTCTTTTTCAATGAACGTGAATAACATTACAGACTAACAGGCTTGTGTGTGGAGCTGTGATCTGGTTTCATTAAGGCACTGAGTCAGCAGTTGCCTATAAATAGCCTCAATCCACGGGATGACCTGGGAATAAAGTTATAACGTAGTTAGAAGCCTACAATGTTTATGTGCATCCTTCTGCAAAACAAAGTAAGCCGTGAGTAAGAATGGACTTGAGATGTTGGAAATAATTTTTTTTAATGACAGCTATATATCTTGTTACAATTTCTGCATCACTTCTAAAGGAGATGAAGAACCAGAATCATGAATCATGGTAATGGTTTTCGACCTGTCTCCTCCTGTCTCCTCTTGTCTCATCAGGACTGCGTTTTACTTCCTGGATCTTCACACGTCACATGTTTATGAAGGTCAAGTACACTTTGTTTCTATATGCACGTTTCTAGTTCTCGAATGGACCTTAGTTTAAATTTTTTTTTTTTTATTTGCACACCCTCTGGACAAGTTTTGCATACTGTTTGTTTATATTTGCTATTTTAATCTACTGATATTACAGCAAGAATAAATGTGTTAAGAAATTTTGGTGAGAATCTGAAACACTGCTTATCAGCACCATACAGTCCTTTTTTTCTGTCCCTGAAATGTTGATTAGTTTCAGTGTTATAAAGCTTTGTAGGAGGGGAATACGATTCTCGAATCTGATTGGTCAGAAGGTGCTGATTAATGTTCGACAGGTTAAGAGGAGCTGTGACAGTAGTTCCGGCTGCAAATCACAGCTTTCTATAGAGTCGGATATTAATGCGCATTTGGACCTAATAATATTATAAAAAGAGAGAGAGAGAAAAAAAGTTTTTCAGCAATAAAAATGAATAATTATTTATATGTTTAATCCTTTGCAATGAGATGAGATTGTAGAACATGCGAGTCTTCAGAACAGGAGGTTATGCGTTCGAGTTTCTCGACATGTCAAGCTGGGGTTATTATTTGGCTTATTAACTTCATTAGAAACAAAAAGAGAGAAGGAACGACCGTTTATAGCCTGGCTGCTCTCATGCTGTAAAGCGATAGCAGGGACGCACGGAATATTAAATCTAACTATAATTGGATTTAAAAAAAAAAAAAAAACATCTCGTGTTAGTAAAAGAAAAAAAAAGGATCTGTTGGTAAATGAATGTGTAGTATGCTTGAGATGAATGAAACATTTCACGTCTGGCCGAAGCACGCGGCTCACTCTGTTGTTGATTGTTTTCCTAGAACAGCACGACCCGTCGTGGTTTACTTATTCCGTACATCTTCTCTGCAAACAGTGTTGGCTTGTTAGCGTTGGAGGACGGCTCGGGCTGTACCGGAGGACGTGCAAAGACGGTTTTAGGGATCAGTTATGCGTGTCGACGGGCTACCCACGCGTGACTTGCGGGAAGAGCAAACGAATGGAATTTGCGGGAATTAAGTTTGAGGTTTGGGGCTGCGACCTATAATAATAATAATAATAATAATAATAATAATAATAATAATAATAATAATAAGTAGTATGGTATGAGAGTGAGAGAGAGAGAGAGAGAGAGAGAGAGAGAGAGAAGTGATTTCTACGTGGATGACTTAGACTACCAAGACCTCGCTGTTGCCATGGCGACCGTTTAGCCTATATAGCTGGCACCTTGCCAGTCGGTGCGGATCCACCGGTCGGTCCATCAGTTTATGACACATGACCGTGAATAAGGTGCAGTGAACTACCCCATGCTTCTCTGCTCCCCTCTGATGCAGCATATGTTTCAGACTGAAAGGCGCTGGCTGCCATTTTGCCACACGGTCTCGGCACGAGCGCCATTGTTTAGCGTCTATAATTTCGATAGAAACGCGCGTGGGTCTTTTTTCGCTCGTGCTCTGCGTCTTTCCTGACACGTGACCCCACTAGAATAGTTGGAGAACGGATTTAAAACGGTAGCGCGCGCGTAAATAAGCACCCCGCCTTCCTGCCTTCCTGCCTTCCTTGTCGTGTTTCCTCCGAGTCGGAAGGAGGAAGCCCGGGAGCTTTGCACCGTGAGTTTGCACGCCGTCTTTTCCACAGACACACCGGGGTCTGCACGGTGCACAAATAACACCACATCCCGGATCCGTACCTTATTCATCATCTCTTATATAAAAATAAACAAATCCATCACCATCATCATCATCATAATAGATAACAGATCACGTGCGTGCCGTTAATTTAGTCTGAACCTCGATCAGGACCGGTTTGATTCTTCAGCAGGAAAAACAAAGGAAAAAATATTCATATCATGAGAACATTCCACAGCTGCATCCTATTTTAAACAATATAATATAATATAATATAATATAATATAATATAATATAATATAATATAATATAATATAATATATCACCTCTCTCGTATTATCTTTATTAACAAAAATCATAATGTCAAACTTTCTTCTCCCCACCGCACTGCATCATCACAGACTTAACTTTCTCTGACCTCATGGCCTTGTCCATCATCATCATCATCATCATCATCAGATACTAATTGCTTGTCATTTATTCCTTCAGCTTTTGCCATGATTTTATAATCAAAACAACTTTCTTTATAATAATAATAATAATAATAATAATAATAATAATAATAATAATAATAATGTTGGAATGGAAGCAAGAAAGATGATGCAGATTTGTGGCTGCACAGGACTCATGTCACAAAGTTACAGGGATGAGGATTATTACAGATTACAATCCGGCTGCAGATACATCTCTTGTCTTTCCTTGTAGAGACACCTGATATGTTATGCAGCCTTTAGAGTGATGTATCAGGTACAGATCTAATAATTAAACTGGAAAACTCATGACAAGGTTTTACAGCTCTGTACAGGAGTGTCCTTTAATATATATATATATATATATATATATATATATATATATATATATATATATATATATATATAACGACTATTATTTATTTCCAGACTGAAACTTCTTGAATAAACATTTTTGTTTCCTTTGTGTGTAGTTCCAAACAAGCACTTGTTTTCTTCTCAGCCATTTTACTGATAAATAATGAATATCTGAGTCAGTCAGACTTATCTCAGTTTGCTGTTCAAGGCAAAATCTCAGGCATGCAGACAGAACTGGCATTTGCGACTGATTCGTGACACTGTTTATAAAATACATTTATGACTGTATTTCAGTTAGAAGAAGTCGCAGGCCGCGGAGTTCTTTATAAGACCAGTGAGGAGGACGAAGAGGAGGAAGCAGAAGGAAAAGAGGACGCAGGAGCACCGTGTGAAGTTAAGTTAATAAAATCGGATTGCGACAGCAGAACGTCGTGATGCTGATTTTCTGAACATCTATACTGTCTAGACAGCACGTGCGTATAAGTTGAAGCACGCCTGGTTTAATGTTTTGCCCAGAACAAATGATAGAAAGTGTTGCGGCTGCGGGACTCATGGCGCTTGCGGTTCATTATTTTTTTTTTCTTCTTCTTCTTCTTCAAAGATCCGACTTACAAAGTGCACAAAGCGAGTGAACGACAAACAAGTGAATCACGCGCATTTTACACAAACACACAATTACCTTCCGAGCAAAACAATCACCTGTATAACGGATATAAATGTGTGGGGTTTTTTTCATGCAGACTGAGATCTACGAACAGGACGCAACATTGTGACGGTGAGCAACAGAGCTCAGCTTATACACAGCTTATAACGCCGTATAGCTTCGAGAAGTCCGTGTTCACGCACAACCGACCGCACAAAACCTACCTGCTCGTCTTCACGAGAGTCACTCACCGGCCTCTTTTTATCCGTTTTGCTTTTTTAAAGCACAAGACAAAACTTGAGAGTGGTGGATCAGCAAAAAGCCAGCGTTAAGCACCAAGCGGCCATCTTGGAGTGAAGTGCACACACACACACACACACACACACACACACTGACTGCCTGTCAGTTGCAGCGGTTCTATCGTAGCACAGCCGCCGCGCTCATCGCAGCCCTTGGCGAAAGAACGCCTTTTCTCACGCGCACAAAAAAATACACCGCACGGTCATTGATCCAATCCCCAAGCTGGGAGGAATCCACAGATCTCCAACAACAACAACAACAAAGGTGGATGGTAAAATCCCAGTATAAAATCGCGATTCTGTTCTCGTTCAGGAAGGTGCTGCTTCGGAAACTGACACCACCGTCCCCAAAATGGCTTTAGTTCGACCGCCCTGCACGCGGTCACGTGGTTTCATTCCTTACGGGCGGTCTGGGAATTAGAAAGGGGTGGGGTGGGGGGTATTATCAATAGAAGACCCCCACTTACCCACCCAGTGGTATACACTCTTTGTGTGAGCCTGCTGTCTATAGATATAATATAGCCCATATGAGTCGCATGCAAAAAAAAAAAAAAGCATAAAGTGCTGAAGTATAAGAAATACCAGCTTTATGCTTTTTTAAAAATTATTAAATAAATAAATAAACGCACCATTTTCGATCACTATACTGACACGATATGCACTCCAAAATAAATAAAATAAAATAAAATTAAATAAAATCTCCTCCTAACCTGTTCCTTGTCCACTGCATCATCTTTAGTACCTTTGTGCATCTCGAATGCAATCTGTCTCTAGAATGATTGAATAAAAGCCTAGCTTTACCTTAGATGAGGCTACTTTAAAAAACACACTTCATGCACATTTCTAGGTTTAAGACAGGATAAGATAGGACAGGACAGGATAGCATAAACACCAGGGCCACTGTATTCAAGTTCAGAGGAATCTGTGTCCTTCAGGTCACCAATCCAGCGACATGAAAGTCTTTTTTCTTTAACCTGAGACTGAAGGAAAACTGGATCAGTGTCACTCTTTCTACAACGGCTTCATTCTCGCTGATTATCTATTTATGTATTTAACAATATTCTGTGTCTGTGTTTCTGTAAGTATGCACGAAGAGATAGATAGATAGATAGATAGATAGATAGATAGATAGATAGATAGATAGATAGATAGATAGATAGATAGATAGATAGATAGATAGATAGATAGATAGATAGATAGATAGATAGATGGATAGATACTTTATTCATCCCGAAGGAAATTAAGGCTTACATGACACACAGATACAAATGCAAAAGAAAAAAAAGACCACTCATAGAAGACAATTGTGAGATGATCACAGACAGTATAGAAGAAGTGGTTCAGGAGAATAGAATCTGTTGCATACATTCAAAGCAAGCAAACAAACAAACAAACATGACTGCTGAAAGGTTTTTCCAGAACCTCGTCTTAGAGATTTTTGGTACCTTTCAGAATCAGAACCCTGATTTTAGTGAGAACCTCTAAAAGGATCCATCATTTTTGAATGAAGTCACAGCTGATGAACAATGTGTTCTTATAGGCACCAAATACAAACTAATGTTAAAGAACTTTCTGAACATATTCTCTCTCTCTCTTCTTTTCTTTCTTTTTCTTTTCTTTTTTTGCCAATCTGGGTCATTAGCATAAATCACCAGTTTCTCCACAAACATGCTTTGCATTTTTTTTTTGCGTATTAAATTTCAGAAACACAACAGTAGTCTTGGATATCTTTTCTGAAAAGTGCAAGACAAGAACAGTTTAAAACGGAGACTAAAGTCTGATTTTGACCCTGCAAATATTATTTACAATGTTATTTAATCTTTGTCTTGTTTGTTGTGAACATTCCCAGACAGGAAGGGTTGCTTTGTGATAAAAGGTGTGAACTTTATCACTTAGTGATGTCGTGTGTCGGGAAATTCATTTTTTCCTAAGAAACCTGTTAGGAGATGGATTTTTTGGGGAAAACTGTCAGGACCGACATGTCTTTCCCCGCAGTATGTGTCACTCGGCTTCGTCCTCAATTGCACAGAAAGGGTGTGAGAATAGTACACGAGTACAATATGTCACCATGACTGGAAGTGAAAGTCGGAAGAGGCGTAGCATTCAGAGAGACTCAGATACTGGGTGCGTTGGTTTGGATGAAGCTACAATCCGACAAGGCGTTCACAGAAAATAATAAACAAACAAACAAACAAACAAACAAACAAACAAATAAATAAATAAAGCTAATAGTAATCAATAAATGAAATTAAAATACTTAAATACTCCCTTTGTGGCACGCACGAGCTTTATAACACCGCAACTGAACGGACAGAGTCCAACTGAATGACAGAATAAAGCTGAACCTTAACTACGTCATTAATTACAGACGTCATATTCGGCCTACGTTACAAAATAACGGTTTGCAGAATTGTGTCTGTGCTTTCTGATGCAAAATATTACAGTCCTGTCGAGCTTCTTTAACTCTCATTCAGTTACTCACTGTCCGCCTGGGGAAAATGCAACATCTCTGTTTCACACCAAGAAATAGAAATCAACAACACACACACACACACACACACACACACACACACACACACACACACACACACACACACACACACTTTATTTTTAAATATGAAGCGCGCGATCACCTGTGCAACGCAACACCTGACACTGAATGAACGAGAGAGAGAGAGAGAGAGAGAGAGAGATGTATAAACGTGACTTCTGAGACTTGATATGAACTTGAAATGATAGATAGATAGATAGATAGATAGATAGATAGATAGATAGATAGATAGATAGATAGATAGATAGATAGATAGATAGATAGATAGAAATGTTAGCTTAAAATTCTACTGAAAGGGAGAGAGAAAGAGATGTTGCAAGCTTAAGTTTAATAAATGAGAGAGAGAGAGAGAGAGAGAGAGAGAGAGAGAGGTTATAGGTTGCATAAGCGAGACTTCTGAGACTTGACATTAACTTGAAATGATAGATAGATAGATAGATAGATAGATAGATAGATAGATAGATAGATAGATAGATAGATAGATAGATAGAAATGTTAGCTTAAAATTCTACTGAAAGGGAGAGAGAAAGAGATGTTGCAAGCTTAAGTTTAAATGAGAGAGAGAGAGAGAGAGAGAGGTTGTATAAGCGTGACTTGAGACTTGACGTGAACTTGAAATTAGATAGATAGATAGATAGATAGATAGATAGATAGATAGATAGATAGATAGATAGATAGATAGAAGAAATGTTAGCTTAATATACTGAAAGATAAAAAGAGAGAAATGTTGCAAGCTTAAGTCTAAATGAGAGAGAGAGAGAGAGAGAGAGAGAGAGGTTGTATAAGCGTGACTTGAGACTTGACGTGAACTTGAAATTAGATAGATAGATAGATAGATAGATAGATAGATAGATAGATAGATAGATAGATAGATAGATAGATAGATAGATAGATAGATAGAAATGTTAGCTTAATATACTGAAAGATAAAAAGAGAGAAATGTTGCAAGCTTAAGTTTAAATGAGAGAGAGAGAGAGAGAGAGAGAGAGAGAGAGAGAGGTTGTATAAGCGTGACTTGAGACTTGACGTGAACTTGAAATTAGATAGATAGATAGATAGATAGATAGATAGATAGATAGATAGATAGATAGATAGATAGATAGATAGATAGATAGATAGATAGATAGATAGATAGATAGATAATTTAGAAGAAATGTTAGCTTAATATACTGAAAGATAAAAAGAGAGAAATGTTGCAAGCTTAAGTTTAAATGAGAGAGAGAGAGAGAGAGAGAGAGAGAGAGAGAGAGAGAGAGAGAGAGAGGTTGTATAAGCGTGACTTGAGACTTGACGTGAACTTGAAATTAGATAGATAGATAGATAGATAGATAGATAGATAGATAGATAGATAGATAGATAGATAGATAGATAGATAGATAATTTAGAAGAAATGTTAGCTTAATATACTGAAAGATAAAAAGAGAGAAATGTTGCAAGCTTAAGTTTAAATGAGAGAGAGAGAGAGAGAGAGAGAGAGAGAGAGAGGTTGTATAAGCTTGACTTGAGACTTGACGTGAACTTGAAATTAGATAGATAGATAGATAGATAGATAGATAGATAGATAGATAGATAGATAGATAGATAGATAGATAGATAGAAATGTTAGCTTAATATACTGAAAGATAAAAAGAGAGAAATGTTGCAAGCTTAAGTTTAAATGAGAGAGAGAGAGAGAGAGAGAGAGGTTGTATAAGCGTGACTTGAGACTTGACGTGAACTTGAAATTAGATAGATAGATAGATAGATAGATAGATAGATAGATAGATAGATAGATAGATAGATAGATAGATAGATAGATAGATAATTTAGAAGAAATGTTAGCTTAATATACTGAAAGATAAAAAGAGAGAAATGTTGCAAGCTTAAGTTTAAATGAGAGAGAGAGAGAGAGAGAGAGAGAGAGAGAGAGAATTCGAACTCAAGTCGTTCAGAAAAAATATTTATTTGATAATAACATAATCATTTTTCTTGTAAAGTTAGCTATAATCTCCCCAATCTCTCTGTGCTAATCTCCCTGAAAAATACAAGTCCCACTCAGTCTTTTCAATAACTAGAAACGGCCCTGTCTGTTATTTTATATTATGAAAAAAAAATCTATATGAAGATTCGGGAAAGCAGTTTTTGTCCTACAGCAAAGTCCCTAGTATTCAATGAACTTCCACAGTGTTTGAAACCAAACAGAAACTCCATAAATGGATGCTCATAAATGGAGTTGCAGATTTTTTTGTACCCCAAAGAGAAAGTGAACAGATTGTTGGTGTTTTTTTCCCTGTCTCTCTCACATGCAAATGAGACAAACCGCAGGCTTATTCATTTCCTGGTATTAAAAACAACCATCCCTGATTATCTGATGATTGTTTGAGTGTTGAAGAGAAGAGCTGTGCTGAGGACAGACAGTCCCCCCTCAGGACAGAGACTCACTCCAGCGTGGACACCACGGCAGCAGCTCCCGAACCACAGTGACGTCACACGTGTTGCCAGACTTTCTATTCGACCTGCTTTTGATCTTCTCACAACTCCTGTGAACATAAACAGTACATAAATAATGATGGAATGAAATACAGCAACCCGAAATTACATTTCTTATTCATGCGGATAACATTGTCTACTCTCCTGATTGACTTAATTAAGTTAAGTTACAACAATTTTGAATTAAATCATAATTGATTTTTGAAATCATTTTATTTTCCCTTATTTTGTAAGTTTGCCACGAAATTGAATAAATATTTTTGGAGGGGTTTTTTTCTTTTATGAATGTGGGAAAATGCCTCAGTGATTATTGTAAGATTTTAAACCAACCTGGCAACACGCCAGACCCTTAATCGTGAGAAGTGCGAACAAAGAAAGAAAGCGCACTTGCGGAAATTCCTGAACGACGTCGTTGATGAGTTTTCGGTATTTCCCGAACCTTGATGTGTCCTGACACTAGCTGTAAATAATCTAATGAGTGCTGAGATTTCCCTTTAAACATCACCTTGTGCGTTTCATTTCTCAGTTCTCTGACATCATACCATCCAGAAACCTGAAGACTTTTCCTGTTCAGACTCACAAATCTAAAATTGAGATTATATTATAATATTATAATAGTGTTTGTTTGTTCGTGTCAACAATAAGGACAAACCCCCTGCATTCGTGTCTACATTATTCTATTAGGCCTAAACAGGCTTCAGCCTACTCTATTAAAAATTCACTTGCTGCAAAATTTTTGCTGGCGCTTTGATGAGGTCGGCATTATACTGAAGCCAAAAGGATTTGTCTTACTTTGTGCATCTAAATATAATCCAAATTCACACAAGCAATCACACAGGTTCGAGTTTCTGCATGAGATCGAGATGATCCCAGGGGGTAAAAAAAATAAAAAATAAATAAAAAAGCCTGATTTCCATATTGCAACTTTGTATAATGTTTCCAATGATAATATCGCGGTAATGATTAACAAGCGATATATTAATCTAGACATGTTGTGGAAACAACACTCAAGTGCAATCATATAGCTGAATAAAAAATGACCAATCCAGTCCAATTCAAGTACAAATGGAGAATTGCACATTTTTTTTTACACCATTATATTGATTTGCACCTGTGTGTTTTTTAGGCTCTGTGTTTATCTTTAACCAGAGATTTTACTGATCTATTGATTGATTGATTGATTGATTGATTGATTGATTTGTGCCTGAAGTGAGAGATGGGGGTCACGATTGTGTAGCTGAATTTGCAGATCTCAGAGTCGCACATGGCTTGACCATTACTCACACTCCTAAGACAATACCAAAACAATAAACACATTTATTTGTCATGTAATTTTTTTTGCGTCTTTTTTTTTAATTTATCAATTCTACTAATGTCCCTGTTGTTACTGTTGTGTCCCAGGACATCCTTACCTTCAGGTAGACATTTAACAGAAGATCTGGGAGTAGTTTTCTCTTCAATGAAAATGAATGAATGAATGAACAGGCGGAGTTTAATATCCATCACTGTTGCGTCAGAATTTAAAATGGACATACTGCATTAGCAAATACAAATATATATATATATATATATATATATATATATATATATATATATATATATATATATATGTTTTATAATTTGATTATTCTAAACTACTTTTATATACAGCCATTATTATTATTATTATTAGGCAAAATATTTTGCATTCGTTAAACATTATACATTTATTTTAAATGCACAAAGTTTCTCCGTCGTGATTAAAAGTCTTCATAATAAAACTATATGATATAACAGAGTGTTCAAGTCGATGCACGTCGTATTATCTCAAATCTAAAATTTATTTCACGAATTAATTCCAGAATATAAGGTCTACTGGTTTCCCTGAGTCTTTTTTTTTCTTCTTTCTTCAAGTCAGTGTTCTCAACAAACCTGTGAGAGAACAAAAAGTTTCCTAAATATCGGGATATGTTTGATATTCATGCATGAGTCATTATCGTTCGGTAATATCGGTAAGATATGTTTGCAGGGGAGAAAAACAAAAGGTTAAAGAATGAATAAAAACAAGCTTAATGTGGTGCTTTAGCTCATTTGGTTTAGGCTAATATAATGTGCTCATGATGAATATAATGTATTCAATCTTATGCTTAGATGGGAATACTGATTGGCTTAAATCACCAGTTTCTATGACAACAGGGTGGTTTCAAAAGCCTGTGTTTTAATTTTTCATGAGATAAAATCACTGTGGCCTAAGCCTCATAGCCAGCTTGAATAGGCAAGTGTATAGACTTGGTTTTATAGCCTACGATCAACTGAAGTTCATATAAAACATGACCATGTTGAAGTGTATTCCACAGCATGACCATTTATTCATGAGAAATGTCCCAGCTTTCAGACCCGTTTTCTTTGTGCAGTCAGTACAATGAAAGCATCAGTCCTTTTGTGAGAAAGGATTTTCTAATGAAAACACCTGGATGATGCCATGAGCTTTGTCATAACTGCTTGGAAATCAGTGCAATGATCCTAAAGGGGAGAAAAACCTGGTGATTTATATTATATGACAGATAAATCTCCAGCTGGAGAGGATTTTGGTTCAGGATGTTAAATGTTGAGTGCTTGATGTTTAAAAACACTCAGACTAACCTGAATGAATTGACTAACCACCACTATGGATCCTTTTTTTTTTCTTAAAAAAGAAAGAAAGAAAGAAAGAAAGAAAGAAATCCTTCAGTTCCCTCCTGTGAATGGCGAACTGCTTTGGGGGGAAACATCTCAAATCACTCCATACTTGAATCAACAGTCAAGTCAGTTATATATATATTATTTCACTCCAGATGTAGGCTACTTGTATAGGGAGAAGAGAGATATTTAGGATGCGGCCTTTTCCCTTCCATCAGAGGGATCCTTTTGTACTATATGTTCTCCAGACATAGCAGCGACGTGTCTCAGCAGCTTCGCCCTGATTGGACGCTCCTGTGGCGGCTGCGTGTGAAATTTTTTGCCGCTGAGCTTTTCCACCTAGCCGAAATTAGCCACGTTTGATTCGGCTACAGGGGCAGCTATACCAAGCTGTGTCTAGACACCGACTTTTAGGCATGGGTTACTGAAATCAACGTTAACATACGGTATTTTATTTTATAAAGAGCGTTTACAATGGCTTGTGTCGCGGTGCTGAGCCGGTTTGTGTTGCTGGCCGCCGGCCTTGTGTTCGTCCTCCCCGGGCTGGGAGCAGCATGGGACGCGGATTTAGAGCTGTTCGACTTGGTGGAGGAAATCCCACAGACATTTTACGAGTTCCTGTCTGTTAACCAGGTAAAAATCGTCGTGTATTAGTGATTTTTCCATTCTGTATTTCTTCATCTTCTTATTTTGATGTTGAATTGCAGCTTGTCTGAACTTTAGCAACCGGCTCGCTTCAGTTTTTCACTTGAGGTAAATTTTAGATCCTAATATTGAAAACAACCCGAATTTACAAATTAACTTGCCTCAGATTTAAAATATACTTCACTTGAATGCCATGTTTGCGGGTTTTTTTTCTTGTTTGCTTGTTTTTTGAGGAGAACTGGTCAGCGGTTGTATTTTAGATTCCCGCCCCGATACAGCGCCTGAGTAGCGGTAGCAGTCTGTAAGAAACACCGAGGCTTTAGGCCTAGTAGCATCGGCTCTTTGGCTCAACACAAAGCAAATATCTAATAACGCACATGCTTTCACTCACTGTTTTGCGGTTTCTAGTGATCTGAATAAAATCCGTTGTGTTAAATCTTTTTTTAAACTTAATATTTGTGGAAAGTGGATGACTCATGTATGCAAACATTGAAACCTAACATCGAGTCTATTCATTGTTAATTTCTCAAAGCACCAGGAGATTCCTTTCTGTTAAAGACCATGTGTTGTTGGTTTTTTTTTTGCGTTTGCTATGTCTATATTTCCCTTATCACATTTATTAAAGATTAAGTGATGATATTCTAGTCATTATCTCTGAGCTACTTAGTCATATCTGTAGTGGAAACTCTCTCAGGAAGCAGCTACACAGGAGCCTGAATATAAAGTTCAAGGCTGTTATGTTTATACAGACTATTGTGACAAATAGACCTATAGTAATGACATTCAGTCTGTCTGACATTTTTTATATATATATATATATATAAATAAAGCTGGATCAAAATGCAATACCAATGGATATATTTCAAGCAGATGAGTAGTCATGTAATTCACAAAATAATGAACGACAAATTATTAAAGTGGTGTGCGTCTAGATATATCTTGTGGGGAGATTAAAGTGATCGTGGTATGATTTAATATAGGACGATAAATCAGTGTTGCGTGGCAGTGTGTTTTTAGGAACGTAAAAAGATTAATAACTTGCTGTTATGTAGCAAGTATCAGCAGATATATAGTAGAGAGACAGAAGTTGCTCAGATTATAGTGTGAGAACAAGAGAAACTTGTGCTGGGATCAGACTACACGATATTTTGTCTTTCAAGATGGTCACTATGTCAGATTAGGCAACCGTAGCAACATAAGTTCTTGCCATGTCTTGGTCGTGAGACTGGCAGCACTACAAATTTGACCCTGATTGAGCAATCATCGTTCACGTCCTTGTGTATTGTCAGGTAGGAGGTGAACGGAAGATATAAAAATTGTTAATCGTGGCTACAGAAGGAATGTTGAGTTGTCAAAATGGATGAGGAAAATCCAAAAATTATGACATGCTAGACTTTTCATCGAGGTGTTGTGTTCGGCCCAGACGCCACATCGTTGTTCTGTCACGCTGCTACAAGGCCCGTTTGTCGTTCGGGGCATTTGTATTTAGGCCGGACGCTGACAGGTTTTGTCAATCAGGCTGAATGTGTATTCTGCTTTAGTTTGACCACAGTCAAGATACCAAGGATTGGTGTTTGAAACGTTGAAATAAAAACTACTGCTACTATTTTTGTTTCCTACACCTCAACCTGTGCATTTTGTTCTTAACTTGGTAATTCTTTCACAGGATGCTCCATCCTCCGAGATCAGAAAGGCATACAGGAGGCTTTCTCTCATCCTTCACCCTGATAAAAACAAAGATGAGAATGCTGAAACTCAATTTCGTCAGGTACGAAGAGCTCGCGCAGAAAGCTATGTCTTGGTAATGTGTTATAGTTGTAGTGAAATGCTTTTTTTGCGTTCAATTCCAGCTTGTTGCCATTTATGAAGTTCTTAAAGATGAGGAAAGGAGAAAAAGGTAGGACAATATTCGTGTGTGGGTATTTGTTTTTTTTGGGTTTTTCCCCACGTTTCTACTCGTAACCACTGCTCTTCAGAAACATCCCTGAAGGCATATGATGTAGAAGTCTGATTTTTAATCCAATCATGGTTTCATGGCAAGAGCCAATGGTTGCTGGTTTGTAATCTAGTTAAACCATTCAGTGAACATTTCCATGCATAAATCTAACGTCTTCTCTTGCACAGGTACGACGACATCCTGGTTAATGGGCTTCCTGACTGGAGACAGCCCGTGTTCTACTACCGCCGTGTCAGGAAGATGAGCAACGGCGAGCTGGGCTTCCTCCTCTTCCTCATCCTCACTGTGGGCCACTATGCTGTGATCTGGTCCATATATTTGGAGAAGCAGTTGGTGAATATTGCATGATGTCTACGGTTGTCCTCGTTCACAACTTGATCTGGTGTGAAAACCGACTGATGTGTGTAATGATGTGGCTTCCCCCCCAGGATGATCTCCTGAGCAGGAAGAAGAGAGAGAAGAAGAAAAAACAAAGCAGCAAGGTAGTCGAGGAGCAGAAGACCACGGGGCAAGAGAAAAATGAGAAGTGAGCCACTCGTTGAAATGTCCTTGTAACATCAGCAGTCGTTACTTGAGGAGCCTAAACCTAGTACAGTCCCCAGGGCTGGTATTTTAAAAAGCACTTCATAGGAGTAGTGACACTGCTGCTTCTTCTTGAGTAATCTTGCATAATCGTTGTTTATTTGATTTTTGCTTTGAACAAGTCCCAGCATTGTTTTTAGCCACTTTATTTCCTCGTTAGATCTGATAAACCTCACTGGCATGATATTCTGCCACTCAAACTGAGCATCTGGCTTTACTACTCTCTGAAATCTCTGCCTCATGTCATACAGGTATGTGCCTACTACAGTATGGGTGCCATTACTTATGAAGTGTGTGTGTCGTGGTCCACTTTTGCTGATGTGGCAGTGTCTTTTTGATCTCAGGACATGAAGCAGTACTACAAAGACTACAAAGAAATGAAACTGAAAGAAAAAGAGCAAGCAGAAGCACAAGCAGAGCAAGAAACGCAGCAAAGTAAGACCTTTTTATGGAGCAACTTTATATCGCTGAATAAATTGAGATTTATTTCTCATAAAATGCTAATATGGACAAACTGGTGGGAAACCAACCCCCACACTGCTAACTGCGATGATGGCAAATGGGTGATGCTTAAAATCCGGATGCTTTTGGGTTATTTGTCCAGTGGAAATAAATAGTCGTCAAACTTTTTTTTTTTTTTAATTCTGTCTTTGTAAAGAAAAATAAACTGCTCTTTGTGGACCTGCAGGAGAGAAACGGCCAAAGGTGAAGAAACCCAAAATGGAGTTTCCAGTTTATGAGCCCGGTGAGGTGGGGTACATCCCCATGTATGACCAGGGAGCGTCCATCGAAGACATCGAGGATCAAATGGACGACTGGCTGGAAGATCGTAAAATGCAAAAAAAGAAAGTTAGTCCTTCGCTTGTCAAATTTGAACGGAACTTCTAGATGGTAAAAAAATAAAAAAATAAAGCTTGGCACTTTATCCCCTGCTGGCCAAAAGGCCCAAAGAGGGATTATGTCATAGTGATGTCTGCAGGGCTCTACGCCAACTTTTTTTTTTCAGGAGCACACCTACTCCTAAGTTAAAAATTTTAGGAGCACAGGGAAAAAAATGGGGGCACAAGCAGGTTTTCATTTTAGAGGTTTATTGCAGCGCAAACCTTAGACACACCAACACATAAAATGCAAAATTCAATTGAATGAATGAATGAACGAATGAATAAAATGAACAACTGAATGAATGAACAAACAGTAGCTAAACAGAGAGCAGAGCTCAGCAGAGCTAACAACATCATCAAGGACAGCTCCCACCCTGGCTCTGAGTTCTTTGACTTGCTGCCCTCAGGCAGGCGTTACAGGTGCATCAAAGCAAGGACCAACAAACTCAAACATTTTTTTTTCCCACAGGCCATAACCACCTTGAACAATTAGCCTTTTTCACATTGTGTCACTTGCAGGGGAACTCGTATCCGTTTTCAGCCTTTTGAATGGAAGAAGAGGTATACGGCGGCAACATATGTTAACAAAACTGTGTCATTCACAGATAAGATTGATAATAATATTGCGCATTGTTGTTTATCATTACGTATTGTTAGCGACCATTCCAGTCACCTATCTGCCTTGTTTTGGAAAGGAAGTTTACTGACTTTCTATGGTTGCTACTTGTTAGCCAGCAGATTAGCATGCCGCCTCTTCTTCCATTCAAAAGGCTGAAAACGGATGTGAGGTTCTTCTGCAAGTGACGTAATGTGAAAAAGGCTAATTACACGCACTGACTGATGCCACTTCTGGCAGGTGCAACAATGCACCAACAAGGACCTAAAAGGACAAGATTCTCACACTTACCTGATACAGTGCAATACTTATTACAGTGCAACCTCACAGAGCAACTTTTTAGTTTTTATAGCTTTTGTATATTTTATATTTATATTTCTACACTTTTACATCCATACCCAATACAATGCAATACCAAATACAGTGCAATATCCTGAGTTTTGTAGCTGAACTGAGTTTCTATAACTAATGTGCAATTAACATCTGCAACTCAACACGCCCAGCTGTATATATATTCTTTGTTTTTCTGCTGTGTTGTGACATGCACCATTTGTATATACTGTATATTATTTGTTTTTCTGCTGTGTTGTATGTTCCCATCTAAATGTTTGCACTGGGGTGTGTGCTTTCCATCTCATTATATAATTTTCCCGCACCTTCTCCCGTCGTTTTAGCTTTCTTCACTACACTTTCTTCCCCGTCCGTTCTTTTATTCTTGTTTCCACCATCATTGCTTTTAAAAAACGCTGTTATTCTCTGCATAGCGAATATATTTCTCAGCTCGGTCCGAACCAGCTCTCAGTTATCTCTCAGTTGAATGATCTGATGAATTCCTAAAAAGCACTTTTCCCACCTAATGCCACACCCACAACATACAACCGTGGGAAAGAGGGGCAATCACAGAAAGATGTGGCAGAACGGCAAAAAAATTTAACTTTTTCACCCCCCCGGCTACCATGGGAACCACCGCAGGTGCAAGACAGGGGCAATGCACGCAACTACAGACAGGGAGCAAGGCGCAGGCAGAACACACACACGCACGTACACAACTCTGAACACACACACTTGCAACAATACAGGCCGTTACTCGTTACACTATATTAGGTAGGCTATCCAGCACTGGATTTACATACTTTGCAGTTTAATGTTTGATACATTTTAGAATGTTAAACTCCTCGCGTCTGTGCTCAGTGCTTTCCTAAATTGTCGGCCGTAAGAAGCCCTCGCACGAATGCGCTTTTTTTTTTTTTTTCGTCGTTCGCGTGCCGAAAAATTTGCTCGCAAATGCGAGTGAAATGTGCGCACTGTAGAGCCCTGGATGTCTGTCCCAGGAAGGGTACTCTCCTTCCGAAATCAGTTCCTCTCTCAATTTTTGGAGGAATTTCACGAAACTTGGCAGGATTCTTGTACATGTTGGTAATATGCATATTGTAATTTTCGTTAAATTCGGTGACGTTTTGACCCTTGATTAAATAACTTGCACTTTGACAATTTCATGAGAGTGTACGTTCTTCTGAAATCTACTCCTCTCACAATTTGTGGAGGAATTTCACCAAACTTGGCAAAAGGATTCTTTGTTATATGATAGTTATGCACGTATTGAAATTTTGTTTAATTTGGGCAAATTTTTACCAGAGTTATGCCCTTGACTATTAACAAGCTTGTACTTTGGCAATATCATCAAAGTGTGCTTGCTTTCTGAAATCAACTTCCCTCACAATTTCTGGAGGAATTTCATGTAATTTGGCAAAAAGGTTTTTATCCCCCGCTGGCCGAAGGGGGATTATGTCGTGGCGATGTCCGTCCTGGGAAGGGTCCTCGCCTTTTGAAATCCAACTCCTCTCTCAATTTTTGGAGGAATTTCACAAAACTTGACAGGATTCTTTGTCGGTAATCTACATATTGCGACTTTGTTCAATTCAGTCGCATTTTATCAGAGTTATGGCATAGTTGCCAGCGGGGGATATTGTGCTCTCCGAGCACTCTTGTTAAACAAGTTACATGGCCTGGATGATTTCAGACTCCGGAGTGGACAGACGAGGACCTCAGTCTGCTGACTCGCTGCATGGTGAAGTTTCCTGGAGGAACACCAGGGCGGTGGGAGAAGATCGCTCATGAGCTGGGCAGATCGGTCACTGATGTGGGTGTTGGAGCAGTGCGTTCACTTATTATAATGTAATACAAGATTTTCTCATTTTAAGAAAAATATTGTTGTTTTTAGGTTACGATGAAAGTAAAACAAGTTAAAGACAATGTCTCCAACACATCAGGTCAGTTTTATTTAAAGCGTTTCGCTCTTGAATGATTACTTAAAGGACCTCATAATATATTCTCTCTCTCTCTCTCTCTCAGGGTTGGTGAAGCTCTCGGAGCTGAAGAGTAGTGCCATGGTAGGAAAGAGTGTGGTCCCAGATAGCCTCATGACCCAGCGGGAGGAAATCGGGCTTCCCGAAGAGCCTTCAGAGCCCGACACAGCCGAGGAAACGGAGAGCAGGACTGTGAGGAGACGAGGCAAAAAATCCGCAGCAGGGGCTGCTGGGACAGGAAATGGCGAGGAGAGAGAAAAAGCAAAAGGGCGCAGACAGAGAGACTTTGACCCCACAGCTGTGGATGAGGACAGCGAAGAGGAGAAAAAGCAGCCGAAAGAAAAGCTGAGCGCTGCTGATGAGGTCTGGACCCAAAACCAGCAGAAACTGTTAGAGCTGGCGCTGCAGCAGTACCCACGAGGCACCGCCGAACGCTGGGACAAGATCGCCAAGGTGGTGCCTGGGAAGAGCAAGGTGAGCTGTTAAACCGGGCTGTGATTGTGGCTCTAAAGTTTCAGATATCAACTTAAGCTGTGTGAGAGTCAGTTCTGTTAACCGATGATTGATGTGTTCATCTACCTCACCAGTCTTGAAATGCTCAATTCTGATTGGTCAGAAGGTGTTTAACTTTCTATAACTCCAATGTTTCTGTAGTAACTTAAATAGGAAGTTGTTTGGCAAACGCGCCATGTACGTAAGAGTCCAGGATCATCATTGTTAATATAGTGAAGTATTTTTGGAAGGAGTCTCCAGTGCCAGTGCTTTGTAGCAGGAACTAAACTTGTTTTGTGGGCATTCCAGTCTGTCCTTAAGTTCATAAAAATTAAACTGTTGACAAACTGTAGTTTAAGACGAATAGCACACTTCAGGATATGCTTTTGCTGGGAAACGATCAACTCTGGGGTGGGAAAGTAAGTCCACTTGATGTCAGGTTGCATCACGCCACCCATCATTCATTACTTTTCTGTAACAGCACACCTAAGAGTGTGTGTGAGTGAGAGATGACGCTAATTGTGATCTCTGTGTTGTCCGCAGGAGGAGTGTATGATCCGGTACAAGCTGCTCGCTGAGCTGGTGCAGAAAAAGAAACAGGCGAAGAGTTGACAATTTGATCCTCTTCTCTGCCTTTTTTTTTTTTTCTCTCTTTATGTGCCTTAGCTTTGCCAAAGTCCACGCTGTACATCAACTGGATCAAGTCTTCACACCTGTTCACAAACACTCAGGTGCTGACACACGAACCTGTCCTGTTGAAATCAGCAGGCTTCAGTATTGGACAAACGCAGCCAAGATCTGTATTATGCGAAACTGCACATGTGCATAAATCAGTTTTATTATTTATTATCTTCCTTTGCTGCCGTGGCCTTTTTGTTTCTCTGTGTAATTTAATGCACGTGGAACAGAACCGCTGAGCTTATGATGTTCGTTGTTTTTTTTTCTTGAACATTGTGTCCACCTCGCTTTTCACTCGAATGTGGCACCATTTGTTTTTATCTGTTCATGAAACATAAATCATTTTATGCACAACTGATTTATGCTGGCTTGTGGTGTCTTTTGTTTACATTTGGGTTAGTCAGTAAAAATACACCAACAAAGGGATCTGGATAATAGTGTTTACTCTGTAGGAGAAGCAAAAACCTCAAGTTTGTTAGCTGGATAATGTTTTTTTTTTTTTTTTTTAAAGGTTCTAGATGAAACCTTTTTCACTAAGAATGTGTTATACTTTACTGTATTAGGATTCCTCCTGTTGTACTTGCAGTTATCTAAACAGTCAATCATTTGGCGGCAACACAATGCGCAGGTCAGGAGGTTCAGTTAATGTTCATGTCAAACTTCAGAAAAGCATCTCCGGATGCACAACACGTCGAACCTTGAGGTATTTGGTCTCTAGAAGACCGACAAGGAATCTGAGGCTACAACGGGTACTGACTCACCCAACCTGGACAGAAGAACGTTCAGTGATTCGTGATTAATCCACACACATTTGTTGAGTGGAGGATAAAAACCAGCAGTTTGTGTGTTCAGTTTTCAGTGTGGTCTGTGCTACTGTGATCTTTAACCATAAAACACCCTGAGGAAGGAAGGAGTGATGACTGATGTGTGAAATGAAAGTACACCTCTTTGTGTGCTCTATTCTCTGTGTGTGTATGCACAGATGGAGTGATTAGAAGTTTATATCGAAAATGTCTAAACAGCTTTACCTCTACTTATTGTAGCAATAATTCAGATAAACACTTGTCAGAAGGTGAATTTAAATTTTTAATCCTTATGTAACACAGCACCCAAAACTTCGTTTCATAAGAGTCCACTAGGTGGCGCTTTAACTCCAGTCATAAGCTCCTTAAAGGAAAACTAATACGTTTCCTTATGAAATATATATATTTTTTAACAAGCAATGTATTTGCAATGTAAGTATAGTTATTGCTTTGCTTTTCAGTTTGGCACGTTATCCTCACAGTAAGTATTCAAAAGCAATAAGGCCGGATTTTGTGATCTAGTTCATTCATTAAGCAAAGTTTCTCTTGTAATTGAGCTCTGAGAGATTTAATTTCGATTAAAACATGTACCGGGGCTCTTTCTTTACTCTGTTCTGATTTGTGACGTTAATTTTAAAAAGTTTCAGTCCCTGAAGTGGATTTGAAGCAGTGACTCCAGGACTTTTTGTGCAAAACAACGGAATCTCTCTCTCTCTCTCTCTCTCTCTCTCTCTTTCTATATATATATATATATATATATATATATATATATATATATATATATATATATATTAATGTCGGGTGATTTTATTAAATATTGGCTGAATGATTTTTCATAAACCTCTCTATATTTATAATTTCCATCTCCATATGTGCATGTTAAACATCCTGTGTTTTCTGCTAAACTGATATTTAGTTGCAGGTCGTGGACTTTTACAAAGTCGGGGGTTTTGGATTTGGACAGATTTGTCGGATGTGTTGATGGTTATTATTATGATCCCTCATAATATTGATCTGATCTTTCTTTTCTTTAATACCTTTCATAAATTTTATCATTTTGACTATAAATGTGAAATAAAAAAATTCTTAACTTTTTGTATTTTTTTAATAAAGCTAGAACAAAATTTTATAAAATAAGTTTTCTTCATATTTTTTGCTTTAATTAATCCTTTATTTCATGAAATCTTTCTTTGATAAATGTTTATAAATGCCTTTATAATGTTTTAAAGAAAATCCTTAAATAGTAAATAATCATTTAAAACAATTCTTAAATAGTAAATGGTTTATTCTTTCTCATACAATACCATAAATCATCTCTCTGCATGATAGAGTGCCGAGTGATGAGTTATGGTATTGTATGAGAAAGAGTGGAGTGAATGAGAAGTATATTAGAGTGGTGCAAGACATGTATGAGAACAGTGAAACAGCAGTGAGGTGTGCAGTTGGAATGACTGAATGGTTCAAGGTGAAGGTGGGACTCCATCCAGGATCTGCTTTGAGTCCTTTCTTGTTTGCCATAGTGATGGGTAGCTTGACGGACGAAGTGAGGCAAGAGTCACCATGGAACATGATGTTTGCGGATGATATTGTGATATGTGAAGAAAGGAGGTTGAGCTGGGTTTGGAGAGATGGAGGGACGCATTGGAATGAAGGTGAGCAGGAGCAAAACAGAATACATGTGCATCGATGAGAATGGGGATGAAAGTGTAGTGAAGATGCAAGGAGTAGACGTAAAGAAAATTGGTGAATTCAAGTACCTGGGGTCAACTGTGCAGGAAAATGGGGGCTGCGATAGTGAGGTGAGAAAGAGAGTGCAGGCAGGGTGGAGCAGTTGGAGAAGGATTTCGGGAGTCATTTGTGATAGGAAAGTCCCAGCAAAAGTGAAAGGTAAGATGTATAAGACGGTAGTGAGACCAGCTGTGATGTATGGATTGGAGACCGTACCCTTAACGAAGAGACAGGAGGCAAAGTTGGAGGTGGCGGAGTTGAGGATGTTAAGGTTTGCGATGGGAGTGACGAGGTTGGACGAGCACATCAGAGGGACAGCACATGTGGAGAGCTTGGGAATTAAGCTAAGAGAGATGAGACTGAGATGGTACGGGCACATCCTGAGAAGAGATGCAGAGCATGTTGGAAGGAGAATGTTGAGGATGGAGCTGCCAGGCACACGAAAACGAGGAAGGCCAAAGAGGAGATACATGGATGTGGTGAGAGAGGACATGAAAGTGGTAGAGAAGGATGCGGAAGACAGGGAGCAATGGAGAGGAAAGATCCACTGTGGCGACCCCTCAGTGGGAACAGCCAAAAGAAGAATTATTCTTAAATAGAAATCATTTTAATTTAATTGTATATTTTTATGCAGATATAATAAACCTTGATGAAATAAATTCTAGGGCGGCATGGTGGTGTAGTGGTTAGCACTGTCGCCTCACAGCAAAGAAGGTCCTGGGTTTGAACCCAGCGGCCAACAAGGGCCTTTCTGTGTGGAGTTTGCATGCTGTCTGCGTGGGTTTCCTCCCGGTGCTCCAGTTTCCCCCAAAGACATGCAGGTTAGATTAACTGGTGACTCTAAATTGACCGTTTTACACCTCCCACTGCCTTAGCAGAGCTAAGAACATTATCAAGGACAGCTCCCACCCTGGCTTTGATCTGTTTGACCTGTTGCCCTCAGGGAGGTGCTACAGGACAAAGACAAATTGATTCAAAAACAGCTTCTTTCCAAAAGCCATAACCGCCCTGAACTCGGATATGCTCTGACTTTATAGTCTATTTATTTTACTATGTGACTCTCTTCGTGCAATAATTTATAATGTGCAGTACTTTATAAGGTGACTATCTCTGTCCAATACTTTTATAATGTGCAATACCTCACTCCATAATGTGAAACGCAACACATGCACCTCAGGACTGTGTACCTTACACACAACACATTCACCTCAAGTCTGTGCACCTACCTTACCTTACCTTACCTTACCTTACCTTACCTTACCTTACCTTGCAATACTTCATAAATGTGTAATATTTTATTTTATAATGTGACACTCTCTGTGCAATACTTTATAATGTGCAATGAGCAATACCTCACTCCATAATGTGTAACACAACACATCCACCTCAGGACTGTGCACCTTACCCCCCTTACACCCTCACCCCTTTTTTTCCCTTCCTCTCTCTCTCTCTCTCTCTACACGCTGTTTGCACTGTTATTGGAGATGCTTTAATCTCATTGGACATGTCTATAGTGACAATAAAGGCATTCTATTCTATACTATTCTATTCTATGCCAGTATTTATTTGTTTTCCTTTCCTGTTTTTTAAAAATGTTTTCTTTTCCTTCCTTCCTTGCTTGTTAGTTATTTAATCTTTCAGAATACCAATATTTTTTTGTCCTGCCTTCCTGCTTAAAAAAAAAATCCTTCTTTCTTTCTTGCATGCTTTTCGAATCTCTTTGAATACCACTTTTTTTTGTTTGCCCTACTTTTTATGTTCTTATATGATTGATTCTGGGCGGCACGGTGGTGTAGTGGTTAGCGCTGTCGCCTCACATCAAGAAGGTCCTGGGTTCGAGCCCCGTGGCCGGCGAGGGCCTTTCTGTGTGGAGTTTGCATGTTCTCCCCGTGTCCGTGTGGGTTTCCTCCGGGTGCTCCGGTTTCCCCCACAGTCCAAAGACATGCAGGTTAGGTTAACTGGTGACTCTAAATTGAGCGTAGGTGTGAATGTGAGTGTGAATGGTTGTCTGTGTCTATGTGTCAGCCCTGTGATGACCTGGCGACTTGTCCAGGGTGTACCCCGCCTTTCGCCCGTAGTCAGCTGGGATAGGCTCCAGCTTGCCTGCGACCCTGTAGAACAGGATAAAGCGGCTAGAGATAATGAGATGATTGATTCTTTCTTTCTTAATTATTTAATCTGTGAATAATATGATTTTTGTTTTACTTTTCCACTTTTTTTAATTAAATATTTGGGTTGTTTTTTTTGTTCCACTGCGAGCTCATTCCACTCCCTGGCCACCAGGTGGCGGTATAAACCTGCCTCAGTCACATCTTTTAAAAGCTGGGAAGAAGAGAAGTTATGAAACCATTACATGGACAGCAGCTGAAGTAAACAGTGTTGCGTGAGAGGGTGTTAGTTTTAATCTAACTCAGTTTATACTAAATAACAGATAGTTTATAGACCTGCTGTTTGTGTTCAGCGGCTTAATAGCAGATTAACTTCACTTTATTCGGAGGAAAATCAGTGAACAAGCTGAAAAACATGGAGAAGAACATCGGGCGGATTTTGGTTCTCGTTCTGTCTGTGCTGGTTTACATCCCCACCTTAATCATCAACGCTTTGGCTGGATCAGGAAAAGGTTGGTGGAGGGGGGAGTCGGGGGAAACCACGCCCCCTGTGCAAGGATTGGTTAATGGGATACACTCATTAGCTATCAGCCAATCAGAGGGTAGAAAAGTCAGACGAAATTTACATGTCAATTTTACACAATCTTTTTCCCATGGGGAGTTTTCTTATTTAGTGCATGTTTTAATGTTTTTTTTGTTGTTTGCTTGTTTTTTTAGGATTTCCTGTGAATTAATTTCCTTATTGTCATTTTTCACATTGATCACGTGAGATGTATATTAATGTGATGAAATCTTTTCATCACTTTACTTGGGTGTGTGTGTGTGTGTGTGTGTTTTCATTCCTTTACTCTTTTATTATTTTTTTTAAAGTTTGTATCACTGGACTATTTTGGAGGATTTGGACTTCATTATCTCTAGCCGCTTTCTCCTGTTCTACAGGGTCTCAGGCAAGCTGGAGCCTATCCCAGCTGACTACGGGCGAAAGGTGGGGTTCACCCTGGACAAGTCGCCAGGTCATCACAGGGCTGACACATAGACACAGACAACCATTCACACTCACATTCACACCTACGGTCAATTTAGAGTCACCAGTTAACCTAACCTGCATGTCTTTGTACTGTGGGGGAAACCGGAGCACCCGGAGGAAACCCACGGGGAGAACATGCAAACGCCGCACAGAAAGGCCCTCACCGGCCACGGGGCTCGAACCCGGACCTTCTTGCTGTGAGGCGACAGCGCTAACCACTACACCACCGTGCCGCCCGGATTTGGACTTGACTCAGATGTTATTATTTATTTATTTATTTATTTATTTAAAAAGCATCTTACTCAAGTACATTTCCAAGAGAAAGAAAGAAAAAAAGACCCCAACATTTCTCATTTAAACGAGAAACCCCCCTGCTATGAGCACTTGGCTTCATCTTTCTCTTCACAGTTGGAGGATTAACTGGAATTGTTCTAGCCAACTCATCATTAGATATTGTATTACATGATACATACTATGTAGTAGCCCACTTCCACTACATCCTATCAATGGGAGCTGTATTTGCTATCATAGGAGCCTTCGTTCACTGATTTCCCCTCTTCACAGGCTATACAATACATGACACCTGAACAAAAATTCACTTTGGAACAATATTTTTAGGTGTTAACCTAACCTTTTTCCCTCAACACTTTTTAGGCTTACCCGGAATACCATGACGGTACTCAGATTACCCAGATGCTTACTCACTATGAAACATTATTTCATGAATTGGTTCTTTAATTTCCCTCTGATTTATCACTTTACTTTGTGTGTGTGTGTGTGTGTGTGTGTGTGTGTGTGTGTGTGTTTTCATTCCATTACTCTTTTATTATTATTATTATTTTAAAGTTTATATCACTGGACTATTTTGGAAGATTTGGACTTGACTCAGTTATTATTATTTATTTATTTTAAAAAGCATCTTACTCAAGTACATTTCCAAGAGAAACGTACTTGCGTAAGATGCTTACCCTGACACTTTTTTTCATTTTGACCTTCCAAGTACTTCTTATCAAATCTAAAGTGCCATGAAACGTGTCTTTTGCTTTCTCGCTTACTTAAAGGAGAAAGAAAGAAAGACATCCAGTCAAATTCACGTTACTGCCAACTGAATTGGTTCACTGCTTTTGTAAAATGTTCTCTTTTGATGGATTTATGAAGGATTTTTACAGTATGACGACTTCTCCATCATAAAAACACATGAGAACCAAAAGAAGCATGTTGAGGTCGAGTTCAGCTTGGAAGATCTGTGAGCTCGCTCTGTTTTTATTGTTAAAGCCACATTAGCATTCTGTCCAATGGGAGAACAGCTGAGTTCATCACAGCAAGACGAGTAAATAACTCAAAATTCATCATCTCTGTTCATTTTAATCAGTTAAAATTGTTACTTGAGTATGCTGAGATCTATCTATCTATCTATCTATCTATCTATCTATCTATCTATCTATCTATCTATCTATCTATCAACCAACAGTGGTGCTTGAAAGTTTGTGACCCCTTTTGAATGTTCTGTATTTCTCCATAAATCATCAGATCATCATCAGATTTTCACACAAGGCCTAAAAGTAGATAAAGATAAACCCCAACCACAAGCAAAGGAGACATCAATATTATAGTCAGTCATTGATTTATTGAGGGAAATGATCCAATATTTATATCAGGGAGAAGCAAAAGTATGTGCACTTTTGCTTTCAGTATCTGTTGTGACCCCCTTGTGCAGTACGAATTTGTACATTTTTCACATTTACTGATACGTTACGTGGTTAACTATGAAGGCGTATGGTAAGTTGTACTGGGGGACAAATATTATAAGTATTTACCTCCTTCTGTCTTTTGTATTCGCCTATAAATCAAAACTACACTTGTATATCCAGTATTTCTGCTTTCCTGCTACGGATTCAAACATGCAAGTGTTTTTTTTTTTTTTCCCTTGCCATTGTATAAATTAATCTGAAAATTACAGACGAGTCAATAGACTGCAGATACGTTTCCATGGTTTAAATTTTTTATAGTTGATTGATTGACTGTACACACCATGTGCTGTGGTTTTATCCCATACTGAACACCCTGCATTATGGAAGAACTGTAAAGTGTTTGGGTTTTTTTTCCCTCTTGCAGTTTAATTCTATTTAGCATTATTGTTTCCTGTTACTCTTTCAGAATAAGATTTAATTGAGCTCATGCCTAATGTAAGTGCTGAAATGTGAATAGATGTACGTAAAGGCCCGAGTTTAATCGTCCAAGCAAGCAGCTGAACGTTTCTGAGCGAATCTTTGACTAGTTAATCAATGCACACGTTTTGTCGTCCCCCCCAAAAAAAACACGACCTGGACTAACGTCTCTTTTGAGATGCAGAACAGTCAGGGCAAATATTTGTCCAATAAGATTATCAGAGAGTATAGAGTATGTGACTGGAGTATTGTTTTTGTACAGCACTGTAAAACCCGATAAGGTCACTGAGCTCAAAAATTTTATTGAAACCGATTACGTAAAAATTTTTGAGGTAAGTAACTTACATTTTTTAAGGTAAGATTTCTTAAAAATTACAATTAAGTGTAACTATAGTGTAATTTTTAAGAAATCTTACCTTAAAAAATTTAAGTTACTTACCTAAAAATTTTTTACGTAATTGGTTTCAATAAAATTTTTGAGCTCAGTGACTTTATCGGGTTTTACAGTGAACAGTGTAAAAAAAAAAAAAAATCACATTTTTTATTCTGTGAATATTAATTGGTTTTATTATAATGTATTATTTCAACGGGATATGATTGAATGTAGCTGCAAATATTAGTATCATAATACCGAGAAATAACTATAAGACTTATTTTATTATTTTCTTTATACAAAAGCTACATGATCAGTTGAACAGATTTTTGTTCAACTGATCTTTAACCAAAAACATAGCTTTTTATATTATAATATTTGCACCAGGATACAAGGCGTGTAAACTTATTGCCAGATTTTATAACATCCAATGAGAGCTTAATATTTTATAATTTTGCACATGATTAATTTTAATGTCATGATGATGATGATGATGATCTAATCTTTTGCTGTCATTTATGAAATCTGAATATTTTAATTTAATTTTACCAGCTCGTTCAGCATCAGTGAACGAGTTAATCATTCCTAATCACAATCTTCTAACTCTAGCTACAGGGCCCTCTAATAATTATTGGCACCCCTTGTAAAGCTTAGTAAAAAAGGGTTAGAAGAAAAGCCACCTTTTGGTGATGTCGCTTCATCTCCCGCTGAAAAAATGACAAAAATCCAACCTTTAATTGAAAAACAAATCCCTCATGAAGAAAATGATTTTCAACAAAAACTCAAGTGCTACAATTATTGGCACCCCTACATTTAATACTGTACTTGCACAACCTCCTTTTGCTAAGGGGTGCCGATATTTATTTGTGCAGGGCACTGTAATTTGTAATGCAGTGAATGTGAAGCTGTGGTTTGTGTTGTAATGATTTGTGGAAATGTGTGTAGTCACAATCATACCCTGGAAATATTAACCATGTGACGGAGTGTGTCGTTGGTGTCTGGTTGTTGTTCAGGACCGTTTCTGCACAGCACAGGAAACGTGTCGGCTCTGTACGAGACGGAAATCACTCCTGCTGGTTGGACTTTCTCCATATGGGGGATTATCTACACCTGGCTTCTGGCGATGAACGTGTATTTTCTGAGCTACATCTGTACACGGTAATCACAGATACACAAGTGATCAATTCATCCATGAGAGTTTGTTTAGTTAGTTGAAACAAATTTCTTGCCAAGGATTAAAGGAACGATCCAGAAAAATCAAGTTGACGTTTAATTTTACACTCGACTCCAAATGTTCGAGATGTGTGGGTTTTTTTTTTTTGACTGAAGAAAAAAAAACAAAGAAAAAGAATAAAAGTCTGTCTCGCCCAGAGTCTTTTGTGTAAATATTTTCCTCAAACTGTATTCAGAGTTTCCTTGATATTAAACAGACAAGCTGATGCCCAACATCTTTATTTTCAGCAAAAATATTTCAGACTGATCTGTGCAACGTCATACTGTTTTTTAAAAGTTATTCACTGAAGGTGAAGTGAATATCGGTGAGTAACCTCCAAGATGAAGTCGAGGTTATTATTCACCACATATTCATTGAGCCTGAGGCGGGTAATTTATTTTTTTAAAATCATATAAAAATTTATTTCAAACTTCAAAAACGGCATGCAAATGTAATCCCGGCGCGGCACAGACTTGTCACTTATCTATGCCGAGTCACGTAAAATACTTTGTTTTGAAATGAATAAAATAAATCACAACTCCACTTTACCTTTGAATAGTTTTAGACCAAACTTCGGAGCATCTTTCGTGCTTTTAGGAACAGCGTTTTCTTTCATCATTTGTAATTCTTCCTCACTTACGGTGACGAAGCACTTGGCTGCTATTTTACCGAGTCGCTCGAGGTGATTATCGGTAAATAATCTGAATTTCTCAACCAGTCAGTGCGCACAATTTCCTGTAATCACCTCAGTATTTATACTACAGTGGTGCTTGAAAGTTTGTGAACCCTTTAGAATTTTCTATATTTCTGCATAAATATGACCTAAAACATCATCAGATTTTCACACAAGTCCTAAAAGTAGATAAAGAGAACCCAGTTGAACAAATGAGACAAAAAATATTATACTTGGTCATTTATTTATTGAGGAAAATGATCCAATATTACATATCTGTAAGTGGCAAAAGTATGTGAACCCTTGCTTTCAGTATCTGGTGTGACCCCCTTGTGCAGCAATAACTGCAACTAAACATTTCTGGTAACTGTTGATCACACCGGCTTGGAGGAATTTTAGCCCGTTCCTCCGTACAGAACAGCTTCAACTCTGGGATGTTGGTGGGTTTCCTCACATGAACTGCTCGCTTCAGGTCCTTCCACAACATTTCCATTGGATTAAGGTCAGGACTTTGACTTGGCCATTCCAAAACATTAACTTTATTCTTCTTTAACCATTCTTTGGTAGAACGACTTGTGTGCTTAGGGGCGTTGTCTTGCTGCATGACCCACCTTCTCTTGAGATTCAGTTCATGGACAGACGTCCTGACATTTTCCTTTCGAATTCGCTGGTATAATTCAGAATTCATTGTTTTATTAATGATGGCAAGCCGTCCTGGCCCAGATGCAGCAAAACAGGCCCAAACCATGATACTACCACCACCATGTTTCACAGATGGGATAAGGTTCTTATTCTGGAATGCAGTTTTCCTTTCTCCAAACATAATGCTTCTCATTTAAACCAAAAAGTTCTATTTTGGTCTCATCTGTCCACAAAACATTTTTCCAGTAGCCTTCTGACTTGTCCACATGATCTTTAGCAAACTGCAAATGAGCAGCAATGTTCTTTTTGGAGAGCAGTGGCTTTCTCCTTGCAACCCTGCCATGCTCACCATTGTTGTTCAGTGTTCTCCTGATGGTGGACTCATGAACATTAACATTAGCCAACGTGAGAGAGGCCTTCAGTTGCTTAGAAGTTACCCTGGGGTCCTTTGTGACCTCGCCAACTATTACATGCCTTGCTCTTGGAGTGATCTTTGTTGGTTGACCACTCCTGGGGAGGGAAACAATGGTCTTGAATTTCCTCCATTTGTACACAATCTGTCTGACTGTGGATTGGTGGAGTCCAAACTCTTTAGAGATGGTTTTGTAACCTTCTCCAGCCTGATATGCATCAACAACGCTTTTTCTGAGGTCCTCCTTTGTTCGTGCCATGATACACTTCCATAAACATGCATTGTGAAGATCAGACTTTGATAGATCCCTGTTCTTTAAATAAAACAGGGTGCCCACTCACACCTGATTGTCATCTCATTGATTGAAAACACCTGACTCTAATTTCACCTTCAAATTAACTGCTAATCCTAGAGTTTCACATACTTTTGCCACTCACAGATATGCAATATTGGATCATTTTCCTCACTAAATAAATGACCAAGTATAATATTTTTGTTTCATTTGTTTAACTGGGTTCTCTTTATCTACTTTTAGGACTTGTGTGAAAATCTGATCATGTTTTAGGTCATATTTATGCAGAAATATAGAAAATTCTAAAGGGTTCACAAACTTTCAAGCACCACTGTAAAGGAAGATAATCAACAAGGGATGTAATACAGCTCGACGTGATTACTGTATTATTCCAATAACAGCACCTTCTGAAGTGTTTTATTCCTCTTTCACCACAACAATTTGACTTTTTTTTTTTTATTTAAGAACATCATCATAGGTTTTTTTTATCCATTTCTAGCTACTTCGTACTTTGAACTGTCATTCCCTGATCAGCCTGTCCTGAAGTTTTTGACACTGACACTGGAGACTCCTTCCATAAAAGTTCTCAAAACACCTTTTTATAGAAAACTTCTCCATGTTATTGATGATACGTTTTTTCTTTGTTAAATAAAACATAATTTAAATACAAGTTCCTGTGTAAGTTATTGCTTTTGAAAAGATTTGAACGAGTTCATTAACAGAATAAGCCTGTAGCTAATTTGCAGCTTCGCTCCTGTAAAAGCTTCGGTTATAGAAAAAGTTTCAGAGAATTCCTTCTATGAAGGAAAAACAAATGACCATCTTTATGTTTCGTATGAAGGACTGCCACCGGATGGATGTACTGTAGTCCTGCTGTTCTTCCTTACGGCTTTTTCCTCTCCTGGATGATGAACATGCTCCTGAACATCACCTGGCTCCTGCTCTGGGATCGAGAGTAAGTATGACTCCACGTGGTGAACCGAATATACACTCACTCAGTGTATATCCCACTTTATTAGGAACACCCATCCATCCACCTGCTGTTTTGTACCGTTATCTAATCAGCAGCACGATGCGTCAAATCATGCAGATACAAATCAAGAGCTTCAGTTAATGTTCAAACATCAGAATGGGAGAAACTGTGATCTCAAAGTTAAGTGTGACTTTCTTTCACTGTGGAATGGGTGTTGGTTTGAGCCAGATGGTTTGAGTTGGTTTGAGTGTTTCAGAAACTGCTGATCTCCTTCTTGGGGTTTTCACACACACAACAGTCTCAACACAGAATGGTGCGAAAAACAAAAATACATCGAGTGAGTGAGCGACAGTTCTGTGGGTGGAAACAAACGCCTTGTTGATAAGAGAGGTCCGAGGAAAATGGCCAGATTAGTTGGAGCTTTTTTTGCCAGGAAGGATATCATAACTCTTCGCAGCCGTGGTGAGCAGAAAAGCATCTCGGCATGCACCAGAAAACAGAAGACCACATTGGGTTCCACTCTTGCAGCCAAGAACAGGGATCTTAGAATCAACAACATGTTCCTATTAAAGTGGCTGGTGAGTGTTTGTGAATAAGCCAAACTTATTCTGAAGGTTTGTTCAGGAGATGAGGCCAAAAGATTAAAATGATGGGGGCGCCGTGGCTCAGTCGACTAATGGCCCTTTTCCACTACCCTTTTTCAGCTCACTTCTGCTCACTTCAGCCCGACACAGCTTGCGTTTCGACTACCTCAGAGCAGCACGACTCAGCTTGCTTCAGCCCTACTCAGCACCCAAAACTCGCATGGTTTTGGAGTAGGGCTGAAGCGAGCCGAGTGGGGCTAGGGGCGTGAGGAGACACTCCCCTGTGCACTGATTGGTGAGGAGGCGTGTCCTCACATGCCCACACACGCCTGCCCCGCGAGCACGCTGGGATCTGTAAACACCGTAAACCCGGAAGAAGAAGAATTACGAATTACGAGAATTATGAAGCCTTATGCGCCTCGCCTCATCTATACGCTCTTGCCAGTATCTGTTGGCATTGTCGGTGACAACAAGCCACAGCACCAAGACCAGCAACACTAACGACTCCATGTCCTCCATGTTTATTGTTTACTATCCGGGTCGTGAGACTACCGCTTAAAAGGTCACTGATGTAACTGTTTGCGCCGCCTAACGACATCACGTGACGTCCACCCACTTTCGCTAACTCCACCCAATGTGTCCACCCACTTCCAGCCAGCACGGTTCAGCGCGGTTGTAGTCGAAATGCAACCCCAACAGCCCGACTCAGCCCAACTCAGCACCGCACGGCTCAGCCCAACTCAGCCGCGTTGGTAGTGGAAAAGCGGCATAAGGCGCCATACCATAAATCCGGGGACCCGGGTTCGATTCCGACCCGAGGTCATTTCCCGATCCCTCCCTGTCTCTCTCTCCCGCTCATTTCCTGTCTCTACACTGTCCTATCCAATAAAGGTGAAAAAAGCCCCCCCCCCAAAAAAAGATTAAAATGAGAAATAAGACAGATCGGTGTTACATGAACTGTGATGTATGTATATGGGGTTGTGCTTATACTTTAAAATATTTTTGATTTAGTAAAATTCTTTCATTCGCACCAACAATAAAGCAGACCAATTATAAAAAATACCAAGCCAGCTATAAGCCTACAAGATGCAATATAAGATGTTCTGTGCATAATAGAATGTATAAATATATTCATAGTGCAGTTTACAAATATAAACCATATTAAAGGCATGTTAAATTTTCCTTTTACAACATGTCTGGGCTTGCAGTGCGTCTGTGAATAGATTTACTCACCCTCAGGTATTTACGTCAACATCTGTAATAAAATGACACATTTAATGACCTCTGTGAAAAACCTCTTGAGTAAATATGGTTTTTATCACTGCTTTATTAAAATGGTATGTTGTAAATAATGCAACAGCAATGTAAATGACTGTGGTTATGTTTTATTTATAATACAGGGGTTTAGACTGGTTTTAGTGACCAGTGCGCTAGTTTGGAACATGTCTGGCAACCCTGTAGTAGTGAGCTGATGGGGTGTGTTTTTTGTTTTTCTTCTCTGCAGGTTGATGGTTCCAGCACTGATATGTTTAGCTCTGATTGCATTCACCAATTACCTCCTGATCTTCTTCTCCTGTGTCGGTCTGAGAGCTCACGGAGCCTGGATCAAACAGAATCATCCCATACATCTGTGCTGCATCTATGTGCTGGTGTGTGTGTGTGTGTGTGTGTGTGTGTGTGTGTGTGTGTGTGTGTGTGTGTGTAAATTAGTGTGATGTTGCACGTCTATAAATAACCTCAGTACTAATGGTGAAATGATATTCAAATTGAATGGTATTTAAAAAATAAAAAAAGTCTACATCTAGAAATACACTGAAAATCCAGCTGTGGATGATGGCCAGTGTCAATTTGTGGCCAAAAATTGAAAATTTGACCAAATATTTTTTTAGATTTATTTATATAATGATCATATAATGTGGAAATGGAGCCTTACCGATGAACAAATATATATGTTTCCCTTAAAAAAGTATATTATTATGTTTAAAATTAAATTTTGTGGAGTAATATGCTATTGAAAGGACTGACTAATAACAAAATACATTTTTTTTAAAATTACCCCACTCACAAAATAATTAAGTTTTTCTATGAAATCGAGTCGTACATGAGCTGATTGCCAACGAGGCGCGTAGTACCGAGTTGACTATAAGTCATATACGACGAGATTGAGTGGAATAACTGTTTTATTCTACCCACATTCACTGGATTTTGAGAAACGGATCATTTTTATTTTTAGTTTTTGCAAATTCGATCAATAAAAACTTTATACAAAACATCTAAAAAAATCATTTCTGCTTAGGCTGTAAACAAATGACAGGAGCAATTTGTGAAAAATTTGATAATTCTTGAAAAATAATTTTAAAAAAGATACTTTCTTACCATCAAATACTTTCATTCCATATTTATTTTTTTGGGGGGTGGGGTTTGTTTTCAAGTAGATTTTTTTAATTTATTTTGACCTTGGTTGGTTCAGCAACACGCTCCGCCATTTTGTTTTTCTCTACTCACGGTATATGAGCTGATAGCCTAGTAGTAGAGTAGCCAATCAGAGTGCACGATTGCTCATATCCAGTGAATGTGGATAAAATAAAGTATGTTATTATACGGTTAGGGGTACAATGCCTTGTCACTGGATCAGTACCCTCTAAGGTACTTATTTGTACCTTTTTATATACTGCTTGGGAACATTTATGAATCTTTTTGGCCATAAAAACGGACACATAGTTACCTTGAAGTCCAATAATGAGCCTTAGGGATATACTAGTGTAGATTGTACCTTGGGGGACAGAAATGGACTCCTACTGTTCGCCTATTTGAGCGTGCATGTTGAATTTCGCATTAATTAATAAATTAGAAATTTATGGAAAATTAATATATAAAAAAATCTAATCTAATTTAGCAAGTACAAAAAGTGAATTTTTTACTCTTTAGGTAACAGTACAAAGCTACTACTACTAATAATAATGTTCTAATATGTCTTGATTTGTTATTTCCATATTGTATTGAATTTCCTTCATATTTTCCCAAAAGGAAAATATGCATGTGTTTATTTCTTGAAGAAAACAGTTTAACCCTCAGCCTTTAGGACTTGAAAATATAATATTCATCCTAATTAAACAGTCCACTGAACCTGTTCAAGAGCACTGCATCATATTTGAATCTATGTATGTACCACATCTGGAAATAATGATTTCTATAATACAATAACGTGAGCCATAATTTTTCCTGATCATAGTACTGTGTATTATTACGGCAAACTGTTGTGTGATGGAGTCGATGTGATGTTCAGCTCTCTGTGTGTTTCAGGTTCAGAATAGTATTGCTACTTACGCAACATGGACGACCATAGCTACGCTCCTCAACCTGACCATCGTGTTGGATATCACCTCCATGTCAGCCACGAATGCGGCCACTGTTTCTCTGTGCATTCTGCTTGTAGAAGTGATTGTATGGTTCGTCCTGATTCAGTGTCGAATGTTCTTTTGATCATTTAGATATATGCTCATCGGCCACTTTATTAGGAACACCCATCCATCCATCCATCCATCCATCCACCCACCCACCTGCTGTTTTATCTCATCTCATCTCATTATCTCTAGCCGCTTTATCCTGTTCTACAGGGTCGCAGGCAAGCTGGAGCCTATCCCAGCTGACTACAGGCGAAAGGCGGGGTACACCCTGGACAAGTCGCCAGGTCATCACAGGGCTGACACATAGACACAGACAACCATTCACACTCACATTCACACCTACGGTCAATTTAGAGTCACCAGTTCACCTAACCTGCATGTCTTTGGACTGTGGGGGAAACCGGAGCACCCGGAGGAAACCCACGCGGACACGGGGAGAACATGCAAACTCCACACAGAAAGGCCCTCGCCGGCCACGGGGCTCGAACCCGGACCTTCTTGCTGTGAGGCGACAGTGCTAAGCACTACACCACCGTGCCGCCCCTGCTGTTTTATGCAGTTCTCTAATCAGCCGGTCCCTTTATGCATCAAATCATGCAGATACAAATCAAGAGCTTCAGTTAATGTTTACAATGTTCAAACATCAGAATGGGAAAAATTGTGATCTCCCAATGAAGTGTGACTTTCTTTCACTGTGGCATGGGTGTTGGTTCGAGCCAGTTGGTTTGAGTGTTTCAGAAACTGCTGATCTCCTTCCTGTGGCTTTCACACACAACAGTCTAGAGTTTACACAGAATGGTGCAAAAAACACTGAGTGACCAACAGTTCTGTGGGGGAACCAAATGCCTTATTGATAAGAGAGGTCAAAGGAAAATGGGCAGATTGCATCGAGCTTTTTTTTTTTGCCAGGAAGGATGTAGTAACTCATATAATCACACTTTTTTTTTTTTTTTTACAACCATGGTGAGCAGAAAAGCATCTCCTCATGCAACAGCAGAAAGAAGACCACGTTGGGTTCCGCTCCTGCAGCCAAGAACAGGAATCTTAGAATCAACACGAAGTTCCTATTGAAGTGGCCAGTGAAGTTATTTTTCGTATTGTTTAAATTTTTTGTTTTTGACACCAAACTTTTTGCATGTGCAGGTTTGCTGTTGAGAACTTTGTGATCGAGAAGCATGTGCGCTACATTCTCACCATCTACCCCGTCATCATCTTCGCTCTCAGTGGAAGCCTGAGCAAAAACTATCATGGAGCAGATCCAGGCAGAAACGCCGTGTTTTCAGGTGAGTCTGTGATGATACAAGATATGGAGTAGTTCTATGGCCTGCTTTGTGTGGTGAAAGGTAAGGATTCACGATTAACAATCTGAGTAGCCGTCTGAGTCCATGATACGATACACTGGAGTTCAGTATCATGCAAAGTGTTTGATTTTAGCTGATGGTGTCTGGTTTAAAAAGCAACAAGGCCACGCCTCTTTATTTGCAGATAGAAAGGCCACACCTTCTTTTTTTGGACTGAACATGCTTTCTTGTTCAACTAATAAGCAAAGAAGCCACACCACCTTCATTGTAACTGACTTTCAGAGAGATCACACCGCCTTCATTGGCACAGAAGCCACACCTTCACTGGGACTGACAGGAACAAGGCAATACCTTGTTGACGGTGACTGACAGGCACAGAAGCCACACCTCTTTCACTAGAACTGTGGTACAGAGACCACGCCTTGTTCACGAAGCTTGACAGACACACAAGCCACACCTCCTTCATTGCGACTGGTAGGCATAGAGGCCATGCCTCCTTCACTGGAACTGATAGACACACAAGCCACATCTAACTCAACAAGTCTTGACAGGAAGAGAAGCCGCACCTCCTTTACTAAGGCTGACTTTCACAGAAACCATACTTCCTTGACTAGAATTCATATACAGAGGCCACACCTCCTTGACTGGGATTGACAGGAACAAGGCCACACCTCCTACATTGTGACTGACGGACACCGAAGCCATGCCTTCTTCAATGAAACTGATGTACAACGGACTACCTTGTTCACTAGGACTGACAGGCACACAAGCCACACCTCCTTCATCAGGACTGACTGGCACAGATGCCACACCTCCTTCACTGGAACTGATAGGGGCATAAACAACACCTATTTCACTGCTCTGACAGGCCTTTCTCATTGGAATGAACAGGCACACAAGCCACACCCTCTTCAATAACACAGACAGCTACACAAGCCACGCCTCCTTCATTGGGACTGACGGGAACAGAGGTCATTTTCCTTTCACTGTGACTAATAGGAGACCACATTTTCAACAATCAGTGGCAAATTTGCCATATTGAGGTATTTCACCCACGTGACCAAGTCATGTGATGCTGCCATTTTGGACGGCACGGCTCGAATCAGTTTGAATGCGAGGAAGGCAACAAACGAAAAACATAAAAGAAAAAGGAGCGAGATGCAGAAAACACCTTCACTATCCAGCGACATAGGGCATTTACAGGGCAAGCAGAGGGAGAGGTATTTGCAAAAATTGAGGTTAGCAGGCTTAGAGAACGACGTTTACCTGCTTCCACCAGGATTGTTCACTGACGTACGGAAGTACACAAAGCCCTCGTCTTTACCTGACTTCGGCCCACGTGATCTGTATACCTATGTCGTTAAAAACCCATCGCCATACACAGGTATTGATCTGAAAGCGTATAAGAGTTTGGATACCTACAAATATATTTTGTGTCAGGCTGGGTAACATGCCTACATCAGCGGGTCGTCCCTGGAGCCGGTGGTCGCCATCTTATTACAGCTAAGGTTTGTTCACATTTTCATTTACTTTCGGTCCTCAGGATAAACAAAATGTTATTAAATGTCATTGAAATAACTTCTTAGTCTGTTGAGACATGGCCCGTTATAAATTTGCTGTTACCAGGCGATGACCAAGAACTGTATTATTAGGGTCGGTGTAGTTGTAGCAGTGTATTAGCAACTAGCTGTTAGCACTAGCTAATGTCAACAACATCATAGCTGGTATGTTACTGTAGCAATGTTTACGTTCAGTCATTTGGATGACTGTTAAAACCTTTCAGTCTCAAGTTTTTCCTTTACTGTATTTACTAGTTTATTGAGCTAGCGCGCTCGGGCAAGCTGGGAGCTAGCGCGCGCTAGCCTGCCGGCGGCCGGCGCGCTAGCTCAGTAAACTAGTAAATCCAGTAAAGGAAAAACTTGAGACTGAAAGGTTTTAACAGTCATCCAAATGACTGAACGTAAACATTGCTACAGTAACATACCAGCTACTGTTGTTGACATTAGCTAGCTTGACGTTCAAAATGGCGGACACCGGGGCGTCACGTGACCCTGTGACGTCAGGTGAAAAACCTCAATTGCCACCTCAGGTCTCTGTTTACATTTTTCCAGCCCTGAAATAAGCTCCACCCCCAGCAGGGACCTGCTCCTCAGTTGCTTCCCTTTACCGTAAAAGGCTTTCCACAAATCTGTGTAGGTTCAACAGATTAGGGTGGGAGTGATGGAGGCGTGTGCGTGTGTGTGTGCTCTCATTCATGTTCCAAGTCCACTTGTTCGTTAACGTTCATATTTCATCTCTTCTTTGCAGTTGTTCTCTTGGTGCTGGCCTGCCTTTTCTTCGTGATCCGACTTTTTCTGGTGATTTGGAGGCACCGTACTCGTCCTCTCTTCCAAGATGAGAATCCTGACGAGCTGATGCCTTCTGCCCACGCCACAGAAAAATAGCAGCGTGGCTTTAAAGCTAGCAGATGAAACACCAAAGCCTTTGAATCGATTCTATTCCACTGTAACAAAACACAGCCTTTAACACTAATATTTGATACACTGTTATGTACGTGTCATTCCTTATTCATGTGTAGTAACCATGTTTAAACCTGAATCTGCTTTAATACACAGCCAGAACATATATTAATAAAGTACCATGAGAAAATATTTGCTCAGACTGATTTTGGGTATTTCTTTGGTTCACATTCCCACACTGAGTCTGTCTGCATCATTTTTTTTTTTTTAGTTAGTCTTGATGATGAATGGAAGAGTAACGAAGAGGCTGTATTTTTAGTGTTGGATAATTAAATGCGAACTCAAGTCGGCTGAACTAGCCGTTCTATTCATGCAAGAAGTATCGTCTGGAGCTCTTGTCAAGAACTGAAACATTTCCATTTTTATTCACTTGGCAAGACATGCATGTGTCCAATCCAAAACTTGAAGCAATAATCTAAGTACAGAGCATAAGGTCTTTGATTAAAAATCCAACAATGGCTCTTTTGGCAATGACCAGATTCTCAGTAACTCCAGAAACGCATTAATGAAGATTTTTCTTTACGGCGTCCTCACCGATCACTGAATGATTGCTGCAATCTTGTCGAGTCCATCCAGTTGAGAGGTTCAAAATGAACACTTCATTCTCAAATATCCACTTCTGTGTATAGGCGTCAGCAATAATTCATCCAGAGTACAGCAGTGACGGTGATAAGTATCTCAAATAAACACACATATTCTGTGTATAAAATGTCTAAGCATTACCATGCATTACATTAAATCCAACTTCGATTTGTAGTTCTTACTTACAGTATATATGTCTCTATGGTTTATCATTTCAAAATAGATTCACGAAGTACTACAGAAGCATAGCGGACAGTTCAATGGCCATTCCAGGTCAAGACATGAGCGCATCTTGAGCCGTGTTTTAATTACCTCGCCCAGAACGAAGTCCATCAGGGGGTGAGGTAATGTTTTTGGCCGTTTTTTTTTTTTTTTTGTTAACGATATTATGGGAAAACGGCTGGATCAATCTTCACAGAATAGGGATCTTAGAATCAACAAGAAGTTCCTATTCAAGTGGCCGGTGAGTGTAGAGAAAAAGCTACTTTTGGATTCTGATTGGTCAGAAGGTGGTGATTCATTTTCTATAACTGTAGTTATTAGCTATCAAGTGAGCTTTGGTATTTAAATATTAACTGAAACTTAACATCTACCTCACCAACAATATCAGTGTATATAACTAAGCTAACTTAGCTAACAGTTAACATTTCTCTAGTGTAGCTCGTTAATGATGGAGAAACTTCCTGCAACAAAGAACAGGGATCTTAGAATCAACGACAAGTTCCTAATAACATGGCCGGTGAGTGTGTATCTTTATTACCTCGCCTGCTACGGAGTAAGTGGGGCGAGGTATTGTTTTCGGTCGGATTTTTTTTGTTCGCAACATTACGGGAAAACGGCTGGACCAATCTTCATGAAGCTTTCAGGATAGCTGGGCATTGGTCTCAAATAGAACCTCCAATGTTTTGAGGGTCATCTGGTCAAGGTCACCTAAAAGGTCAAAATCGTTTTTGTTGTGGCTACTGCCTCATATAGAGGCGCTAGCCACTACGTCATCGTGCTGTAAGAGTGTAACAGTCGCGCACTGCGCATGTACATACACGTGTTCCGATTAAAATGGCCGGTGAGTGTATACAATTCGGTTCACCATTCGAAATAAATGGACTAGACTAAAGAAATCGCTTTCAGACATGTTTATGCTTATTACAGAGGGAAAGTGCGTTCCACTGAGCTCTAGCGCCGGGCCATTTCCGGGAAATAAGAGTTTGGGTCATGGTGACAGTGTGTGTGTGTGTCAGCCTCGGTTCAGAGGTTTCAGTTTCTAAAACTGTAAGAGGTAAGAGTAGAATAATATAAAGTACAAACACTTGGTATACAGTGGTGCTTGAAAGTTTGTGAACCCTTTAGAATTTTTTATATTTCTGCATAAATATGACCTAAAACATCATCAGATTTTCACACAAGTCCTAAGAGTAGATAAAGAGAACCCAGTTAAACAAATGAGACAAAAATATTATACTTGGTCATTTATTTACTGAGGGAAATGATCCAATATTACATATCTGTGAGTGGCAAAAGTATGTGAGCCTTTGCTTTCAGTATCTGGTGTGACCCCCTTGTGCAGCAATAACTGCAACTAAACGTTTGCGGTAACTGTTGATCAGTCCTGCACACCGGCTTGGAGGAATTTTAGCCCATTCCTCTGTACAGAACAGCTTCAACTCTGGGATGTTGGTGGGTTTCCTCACATGAACTGCTCGCTTCAGGTCCTTCCACAACATTTTGATTGGATTGAGGTCAGAACTTTGACTTAGCCTTTCCAAAATATTAACTTTATTCTTCTTTAAGCATTCTTTGGTAGGACGACTTGTGTGCTTAGCGCCGTTGTCTTGCTGCATGACCCACCTTCTCTTGAGATTCAGTTCATGAACAGATGTCCTGACATTTTCCTTTAGAATTTGCTGGTATAATTCAGAATTCATTGTTCCATTAATGACAGCAAGCCGTCCTGGCCCAGATGCAGCAAAACAGGCCCAAACCATGATACTACCACCACCATGTTTCACAAATGAGATAAGGTTCTTTTGCCGGAATGCAGCGTTTTCCTTTCTCCAAATATAACGATTCTCATTTAAACTAAAAAGTCCTATTTTGGTCTCATCCATCCACAAAACATTTTTCCAATAGCCTTCTGGCTTGTCCACATGATCTTTAGCAAACTGCAGACAAGCAGCAATGTTCTTTTGGAGAGCAGTGGTTTTCTCCTTGCAACCCTGCCATGAACACCATTGTTGTTCAGTGTTCTCCTGATGGTGGACTCATGAACATTAACATTAGCCAATGTGAGAGAGGCCTTCAGTTGCTTAGAAGTTACCCTGGGGTCCTTTGTGACCTCGCCGACTATTACACGCTTTGCTCTTGGAGTGATCTTTGTTGGTCGACCACTCCTGGGGAGGGTAACAATGGTCGTGAATTTCCTCCATTTGTTCACAATCTGTCTGACTGTGGATTGGTGGAGTCCAAACTCTTTAGAGATGGTTTTGTAACCTTTTCCAGCCTGATGAGCATCAACAACGCTTTTTCTGAGGTCCTCAGAAATCTCCTTTGTTCGTGCCATGATACACTTCCACAAACGTGTTGTGAAGATCAGACTTTGATAGATCCCTGTTCTTTAAATAAAACAGGGTGCCCACTCACACCTGATTGTCATCCCATTGATTGAAAACACCTGACTCTAATTTCACCTTCAAATTAACTGCTAATCCTAGAGGTTCGCATAGTTTTGCCACTCACAGATATGTAATATTGGATCATTTTCCTCAATAAATAAATGACCAAGTATAATATTTTTGTCTCATTTGTTTAACTGGGTTACCTGAATCTACTTTTAAGACTTGTGTGAAAATCTGATGATGTTTTAGGTCATATTTATGCAGAAATATAGAAAATTCTAAAGGGTTCACAAACTTTCAAGCACCACTGTATTTTACTTCTGTGATTTTTAAATTGTTCATTTTTTTAATTACACTTCATTTTTATGGCTATTGCCTCATAGAGTAAATATATATGCTATATTTACTGTATGGACATGGGATCAGAAAACTATTTTATTTATAAGCAGTAGTCACATGTACACATAGGGGACCGATTTTTTTTCGCGATATCTTCCTTCATATTCATCATAAGTGCTACCGGGTGAGGTTTGTCTCGTCTGGCAACACTTGTTCTGTCTGATTTAATTTTCATGTTAAATGGGATCATGACTACATTTGTACCAGCTCATCATATTAATTCAAATCTGTTCAATATTATTACATTGTGTATTTGGTTACAGCAAATTAAAGATGCCCATTGAAATAAATTTTTTTTCATTGTGCATGGCATTTTCCTATGTCTCACATGCAGACGAGATGCGATCATTTTGATGTCCTTGAAGGTCGCCTTTTTTTCATTTTTGGGACCGTTTTGCTTCCTCTTGAGGTAAACAGTACAGCCTTACGGAAACAGGAAACAGTTGAATGCGAGGGAGGAGCTTGAACTAATTAGCATAACTATGGAACTGCGTCACACCAAGATGGTGACATGCGGAAAACATCGTAACTCTGCATCGACCTTGGAGAGTTTTGAGTCGCAGGGATGTAATCTGTGGTTGACATTTGCGAATAGATCCGTGAAACAAAAGATGAATAAATCTTTCTTTTCTCTGTTCCTGCTTTTGTGTTCTCGTTTCTTTCTCTGTAAGATCAAAACATTCTGTGTATAACTCCATACTCAGACTCGCCAAGACATACCAAGACAAGCACTACAAATTCTTTCAGATTTCGCACCTGTTTCATCCTTCAGTTGATTCCAGCGGTCGATCTATCCCTTCATGAAAATTCTTACGGACAATCTTTTGGTTTCCATCGTTTTTCTGGCGCACTTTCTAGTGGAGTTGCTTTCATGTTTTCCTTTTCTTTTCCACTGGTGGGAGAGCCAAGTCCACCATGTTTGCCCATTCCAACTTGTTTTGGTTAAAAGTAGGTCAGACACACCCCATGGTGGTCACGTGATATTGTTGTTCACTTGCTTTGGCGATCTCTGGAACAGTAAAATGTAGGACGTTTTTTTTTTTTTTATCTCTGAAAACATTTACACACAGGATGTACGATGTGTGCAGCAGTGAAACATCTTGAAACTCTAACAGCAATAAAAATAGAACATTTTTCCCAGAATTCGACTTTGCAGTCAGTAAGGAATAAGGTCACAGAAATGATACAAATCACGCTGATACAAGAAGAGCTATGTTTGAAAGCACTGACACATTTATTTCATTCGGTAGGAGCTGAAAGTGATTTACAGTAGAGACAGAATCCAAGCTGAGAATATTTAAACATAGAGAAGCTGTCAAGGTCCTCACAGCTGCTCTGCGGTCTGGGATGGAATAGGAGTTCTTGGTATTCGCTGTCCATGTATAAAGACTAAATTCAGAGGTTAGGGCTCTCCTTTAAGCATGTTTAGCTTCTCTATAACAGTACACACATTTCGGATGAAGAACGTGTAAACCTTCACCAATTCTCAGCCGCAGAAACTCCACCCACAGCTCATAGATATCTTTGATATGTTAATGACGTTATCATATTTAACATGGAGATGACAGTTGCGAGGGTTCAGCACCTTCACAAGTGTATAAGCTCATAGTTTCATATTTATCACATAACGAGTGCTCCAGTACTGCAGGTGGCGCTGTTTAAATTTCACAACAACAGGAAGAAGTTTTGAGCATGTCCATTTGTCATGACCGGTCACCGACGACCAAAAGCCTTTGTATTATATCATATTGTTCGTAGAAGCCAGATGAATGTCGTCAATGCGTCTATGAAGTATGCTTTAGCCTTTAGCTGGACACGAACTTTGGAATCCTGAAGCTTGCAATTTGATTGGACCGATTTGGAATGAAGTAAATGAATGTTTGAACAATGTGACTCGATCCGCTTTCCAGAACCAAGTATATTGACTGGATTCTGGAAAAAAATGTTCACAATAATACAGCTTTAACTCTTTACCCCTTAAAGCAGTTGCTACAGCCACCCTTGTATATGTATATACTGTTCACCCTTAGAACATATTTACAAGAAAAAAAAGTCGGCAAATGTCATCATTATGGTGCATACACGCCTGTGTCATATGTCGTCATTATGGGATATACACGGGGTCGTCATATGTCGTCATTAAGGGGTAAAGAGTTAGTTCGTTAGTCAAACAGCATTTTCGTGATTGAGTGAAAGCTAAGATGTAGCGCTCCATTTTTAGCCTTGGATGCTTCGATCGCAAACTAAATAGCAACAACAAAGTGGGTTTCCATTGCAGTTTTGCGCAAAATAGAAACTTAAACAAAACCTCAACAAAACACTTGCGACTGGTTAGTGTTTTCCACGTGTGGAGCGATGTTGTACAATTAAAACTAGGTTTTCTCCTTTTGTAATCATCACTCCAATTCAACACAGCAACGGATCTCTAAGACCTGCTAAATGTTGGTACGGTGATTTTGATTACATCCACCGCAATTCGTATCATGTCATGTGACTTAAATGCGAAAAACTGTTTCCATTTCAATTTTGCTTTGTCAAAGCATCTGAAAAAACACCTCATCCAAGCGTTTAATTTTTTTGTGTGTGTGATGTTTGAGAATTTTTTCAAACTTCACATTTCCATTACTCATTTTTTTTAGTTTGCAGTTTCAAATTATGCATTAGTAGATATCGGAATTTGGACGACTTAACTCCTAATATCTGTGTAAATGTGTGTTTATTGTTACGTATTACGCCTCCTGTGTTGGTATGTGTGCATGTTTCTCCTTTCTTGTGTGTCTTTCTCTCTCCTCAGGTGTAGCAGTTTGTGTTGGCTCCTCCTCCTTTCACCTGTTTCTACTTGAGGAAGGCCTATATAAACCTGTGCTTCTACCTGTTAGAGAGGAGAGAGGGTTTTGGGGTTTTTGCACGCTTGCCTTGCCATTTCGCATCTGTCTGCTTGGTTGGAGGGTTGGCTCCTGGGGCTGCCACCCTCCTTGTTGGACTTTGCATTCTGTTTTTTCTATTACCTTTTGTTAAGCATTCTTGTAAATAAATTTCACCTTTTTACTTTATGTCGTCTTGCGTTTTGGGTTTATGTCACCACCCTTTTTTTTTTTTTTGATTGTTCATGCCTCCCTAGAGCATGTAACAATTGGGGGCTCGTCCGAAACCCAATTTATCAATTGGGCGTTTGTCCGTTTGTTTTTTTTTTTGTGTGTGGAGGAACCAACTGCTTGTATTTCGGGAACTCTGGTAAGGTAGTGTGCTCCAGCTGGGTTTTGAAATCCTTCCATCGGAGTACTATTTTTATTTTCTTTGTTTTCTGTTTTGGAGGTTATTCCAGGGGGAGGTACGCTGCAAGGAGTTGGATCAAGTTGATTCAGCTTCTATGCGTTAAGCGTTTAAAGTCGCCTTCAATTGGTACGCCTCTGAAGATTAGATGAGGTTAGTTAGTATTTTCTTGGGTAGGCAGGTAGGACTAGAGTTTCCGTAGTCGTGCCTTGGTTGTTTAAGGTTGGTTGGGTAAATTCGCACTAGTGGTTTTGATTTCGTTTCATTTGTTTTTTCAGTTGGTGGTGACGGCCCTGTTAGTATTATTATTTTTGTAGATTTAATTTCGGAATATTGCAAAGAGTTTGTGTCGTAATTTCGTGGTTCTTTGTTCTGATTTGAAACCATGTCTTCATTAGAAGAATTTCGTGACAATACTTCAAGGGATGTTTTATTAAAATGTACGAAAGATCAGCTGTTGGAAATTGCGGACCATTATTCTGTGCACGTCAGTAGTGACGACAAAAGATTAAAAGACGCGATTCAGGAAGTGAATGGGTTTGTTTACATCTGGAGCTGAAATGTGATCCGAAGTTGCGGTTTTTCTTTCAAAAGTACGATTCAGTGATACGTAGTTAGCATTGTTTTTCGAGAAATTACAGGTCGATGGGGAACACAGAAAGTGCTGTAGTGCAGAAACGGTTGATCCGTTTATTTTAAAGGGATTGGTCTCTCTCACTGGTCGGGAGGGAGATCAGATCCCAATTAGAGTTTTGCGAGATACTGGTGCCGCCCAGTCCTTTATTTGTGACTCCGTGCTTCCTTTTTCTGACCTCACGTATTGTGGCTCCGATGTCTTGGTTCAGGGAATTGAGCTGGGAATTACGTCTGTTCCATTGCATAATGTGCATATTGTTCATGATTTAGTGTCGGGTCCTGTCAAAGTGGGCATTCGCTCTAAACTTCCTGTGAAGGATGTTGATTTTATTTTGGGGAATGATTTAGCGGGTGGGAAAGTGCTACTTCCTGAGGTGACCGCTAGTCCATCGATTCTGTCTGATTGTGATTCTGATCCAAGCCTTGCTCAGGTGTTTCCAGCTTGTGTCGTTACTCGAGCTCAGGCTCGGAAATATGGTGAGGCTGTTGATCTGTCTGATACGTTCATGTCGGATGGTTTACTTGAGTCTTCTTCCAGCAGCCAATCAGTTACTGTTGTGTCTGAGCCGCTCCCAACTCCTGTGGAGGGTGACTTGTCGCTCTCTGTGGATAAGGAGTTAATTAAGCTGGAGCAGGCGAAAGACCCTAATTTGGCTAAGTGCCGGGATGCTGCTGTTAGCAAGAATGATTTGGATAGCATGTCTGTTGGTTTTTATTGGGAAGATGGTCTGCTAAAACGAAAGTGGATTTCATCACATCTTGCAGACGGAGACTTTGATTCTGTCCACCAGTTAGTTATTCCTGCAAAATATTGGTTACATGTGTTGACACTCGGACATGATCACGACTTTGCAGGCCATTTAGGTATAACAAAGACGTATAATCGTGTTTTGCGTTACTTCTTTTGGCCTGGTATGAAGGCTGATGTTGTTAAACATTGTCGCTCATGTTACAAGTGTCAGGTTGTTGGAAAGCCTAATCAGTGCATTTCTCCAGCGCCACTTTGTCCAATTCCAGTTATCGGCGAACCTTTTGAACGGGTAATTTTAGATTGTGTTGGGCCCTTGCCCAAGACTAAGTCTGGGAACCGGTTTTTGTTATCGTCATGGGCTGAACATTTGGGAGATGTTTGTATCGTCTTTGCGCGGTTGAGGGATGCGTTTCTAACTTTGAATCTTGCCAAGTGCGAGTTTGGGAAGGCTACTGTCACCTACTTGGGGAAACAAGTTGGCCAGGGTCAAGTTCGCCCTTTAGAGGCCAAGGTGTTGGCTATTGTACAGTTTCCCATACCAACCACGAGGAGGGAGCTGCGCAGGTTCTTGGGCATGGCAGGCTACTACCGTGGTTTCTGCCGAAATTTTTCTGATGTCGTTCTTCCTTTGACAAATTTGTTAAAACATGGTTGTGACTTGAGTGGTCTCAGGATTGTGAGTTTGCATTTAAAAATGCAAAGGCTTTGTTGTGTAGTGCGCCAGTATTGGCTGCTCCCAATTTCCAGCTGCCTTTCAAACTGGAGGTTGACGCCAGTGCCACAGGTGCTGGAGCTGTTCTTTTACAGGAAGATTCGAATGGAATTGATCACCCCATTTCGTATTTTTCAAAGAAGTTTTCTAAACATCAACTTCATTATAGCACAATCGAAAAAGAAGCTCTAGCTCTGTTGCTTGCTTTACAACATTGAGGTGTATGTTGGGTCAACCACAGTTCCTTTGATTGTTTTTACTGACCATAATCCTCTTGTTTTTCTATCCAGAATGCGGAACACAAACCAGAGACTGATGCGTTGGTCTCTGTATTTACAAGGTTTCAACCTGGATATCCAGTATAAGAAGGGCAAGGATAATGTCTTGGCAGATGCTTTGTCCTGCATTTAGTGTGGATTTGTAGTGTCAGTGTTTATTCTAGTACCATATAATGTATATGTATATGGCAGTTTTTTGTTCAACCTATAGTAGGTTGAACTTTTGGTGGTGGGGGTGTTACGTATTACGCCTCCTGTGTTTGTATGTGTGCATGTTTCTCCTTTCTTGTGTGTGTCTTTCTCTCTCCTCAGGTGTAGCAGTTTGTGTTGGCTCCTCCTCCTTTCACCTGTTTCTACTTGAGGAAGGCCTATATAAACCTGTGCTTCTACCTGTTCGAGAGGAGAGAGGGTTTTGGGGTTTTTGCACGCTCGCCTTGCCATTTCGCATCTGTCTGCTTGGTTGGAGGGTTGGCTCCTGGGGCTGCCACCCTCCTTTTTGGACTTTGCATTCTGTTTTTTCTATTACCTTTTGTTAAGCATTCTTGTAAATAAATTTCACCTTTTTACTTTATGTCGTCTTGCGTTTTGGGTTTATGTCACCACCCTTTTTTTTTTTTTTTGATTGTTCATGCCTCCCTAGAGCATGTAACATACACTTTCACGTACTTTATTTGGGGGTAAAAAAACACAACAGTTGGTGGTTTGTCATTAGCATTGCAGGTGAAAAATGGATCCAGCTTGCGATGCTAGCTTCACTTTTCCAACTTGGTAGCTGGAAGCAATTAGCTTTGATGGAACTGGCTTGAAAGTGGGTAAAGGGAATAACTTATGGTATTCAAACACACAATCTAACAAATGTAAGCACTGAGTTAGACTTCTCACAGCAATTCAAAGACCAAAGTCAAGTCAAAGTCCTTCCCACGCCATGTGGTGCATAGGGCGGCGCCGATCTCCATTTCCATAGCCCTCGGCCTCTCGCCTATTACATAGCTAGGGTTACAGTGGGGGGCTAGTCCTCTGGTAACCACGAGAGTTTGACTCCCCACTCGCATCTGTATTGCAGCGTGCCTTGCCAGATGGCAGTAGGTACTATTTTTATGATGGTCTTTGGTATGACCCGACCGTGAGTAGAACTCCCAATCGAGAGGCAGACACGAGATGACCCTGAATAATTTCCTGTATACCAGTAATGAGAAAACTGATGCTAATTCTATGTTTGAGATCTCCATGTTCTCACTGATCAGTACTCTTATTTGTGAGGCGTCTCGTCAAGCTAATGGAACGTATGCGTATGTGTGTGCGTTCGCTCACAATGGCCACATAGCTTCCTCTGCTTTTTGTTTTTAGCCATTTTTTCTCTCTTGCTAACAGAAACAGGTCTAATCTCTAGATGACTATATTTGCTGAAGTATGTGAATGTTGTTTTTGTGCTGCCATGATTTATTATAATGGATCTTACTAACAGTTTGTACTCTTTGAAGATAAGAGGCTTCTCGCTCGCTCCTTTTACAGATGAGATTGTTGTTTAAAAAAAAGCGTTTCCCAATCCAGATGAAGGAAAATTGTGAAAAACTGAAAGCAGATGACTATTACCCAACATGGTGGATTTTTGATTTTTTTTTTTTTCCCAGGGTGATTTTGGATTTCTCATTAAAGCTTCATTTTCCAGATGTGATTTTAAAAAACAAAAAACAAACAAAAAACACTCAGGAACACACATGGCTTCATTTACGGCAGTGGTCCCCAAACTACGGCCCGCGGGCCGGATACGGCCCGCCTCCACATTTTGCCCGGCCCCCTGAACAATACCAGAGATGAATTATGATTTTTTTTTTCAGTCTGGCCGCGTGATCGCGACTTGTACATGCATAGAAACGTAACATTCTATTCCACCCTTCTGCAGTCTGTGCCATATTGGAAACCCCTCCCTCAAAAAAAAAAAAATCCTGGACACACCACTGTCAAATAACACGGAATAATGGCGAAAAGATTAGGTAAGAGAAAAATAGATTCAGAATGCAGGGTATTTAACCTGCAGTGGACAAACGATTATTTTATTGTTCAATGCAAAGAAAAGGCTGTTTGTCTCATCTGTCAAGAGACAGTGGCTGTATTCAAAGAATACAATCTGCGCCGACACTATGAATCCCGTCACAAAGACAAGTATGATAGCTTGCAAGGCCAAATGCGAGCAGACAAACTCTCAAAGCTAAAAAGTATACTGTTAGCTCAGCAGAATACATTTGTACGCCAAGCTCAGCTGAACCAGTCGTCTGTTCGAGCGAGCTTTCGGGTTGCTCAACTGATAGCTAGCAGCGGTAAACCTTTCACTGATGGAGAATTTGTCAACAAATGTTTGAATGCTGTCGCGGAGGAGGTGTGTCCCGAGAAGAAAGATGTCTTTAATGCCGTGAGTCTGTTGGCGACTACAATCACAAGATGCATTGAAGAACTTGGGGGTAATGTATATGCCCAGCTGCAGCAGAAGACAAAAGAATATGACTTTTTTTCATTAGCACTGGATGAGAGCACGGATGTGCAGGACACAGCGCAGCTGCTAATTTTTATTCATGGAGTTAGCGCAAACTTTGAAATGTGCGAGGATCTGGCAGCCCTCCAAAGTCTCAATGGGACTACGACGGGGGAGGATATTTTTGGCAAAGTTTGCCAAACCATGGAAGACTTGAACCTGGACTGGTCAAAGCTTGTTAGCATCACGACTGACGGAGCTCCTAGTATGGTGGGCGCGTCTCGGGGTCTGATCGGGCTCGTGAACCGGGAGATGGAAGAACGGGGTCTTATCGCCCCGCTACAAGTCCACTGCCTAATTCACCAGCAAGCATTGTGCTGCAAAGTGTTGAAGTGGGATTCTGTCATGAAGGTTGTGGCGTCATGCATAAACTTCATCAGGGCAAAGGGACTTAAACACAGGCAGTTCCAACAATTCCTGTCTGAACTGGAGTCTGCGCATGGCGATGTGCTTTACTACACAGAGGTCAGATGGTTGAGCCGCGGCAGAGTTTTGAGGCGTTTTTACGAGCTGCTACCTGAGATAAACGCATTTCTTCATTCAAAAGACAAAACGGTCCCATCGACCCAGAATGGAAATGGCACCTAGCATTTTTAACAGACGTGACAGAAATACTGAACAGCCTTAACTTGCAGCTACAAGGCCAAGGGAAACTAATCTGCGACATGTATTCCCACATAAAAGCATTTGAGGTGAAACTAGCGCTGCTTTTGGATCAAGTGAAAAACAACAACTTCATCCATCTTCCTGCTACCCAAAACCTCTCAACAGAGAACCCAGCGGTCCCGTTCCCAGCTGAAAAGTGTGTGGAAGCACTGGAAATGCTGAAGGCGGAGTTCGGTGTTCGGAAATGCTGAAGAAGGTTCGGGTTCGAGCCCCGTGGCCGGCGAGGGCCTTTCTGTGTGGAGTTTGCATGTTCTCCCCGTGTCCGTGTGGGTTTCCTCCAGGTGCTCCGGTTTCCCCCACAGTCCAAAGACATGCAGGTTAGGTTAACTGGTGACTCTAAATTGACCGTAGGTGTGAATGTGAGTGTGAATGGTTGTCTGTGTCTATGTGTCAGCCCTGTGATGACCTGGCGACTTGTCCAGGGTGTACCCCGCCTTTCGCCCGTAGTCAGCTGGGATAGGCTCCAGCTTGCCTGCGACCCTGTAGAAGGATAAAGCGGCTACAGATAATGAGATGAGATGAGATGAGATATTGCAGAACCAGCCACAGTTCTTCTGGACACTTTGACTGTCACACTCGCTTCTTCATTTTGCACCAAAAATTTTCCAGTAGCCTCCATTATGTTTTCTTTTTTAATCTGGAAAGTGCTCTTTTATGGAATATGCTGCTCAGATACAAACTTTTTTTTCTGTATCATTTAATTTTGTGCAGGAAAAAAACAATGTTTGGAACGCTAAAGTGTTTTGGGACTTGATAAAATAGAAATCTATAACATCTAATCTATAAGTTATAAAATAGAAATCTATAACGTCTAATCTGTAAGTCATAAAATAGAAATCTATAACGAAGTTTGGATGAAAAAAATAGACAGCACAGTACTGGATTTTTTTTTCTTTCATCCAAACAACTTTTTTCCAAGTCAGATGATGACCGAAGAGAAAGTGAAACTTGTATAGCAGTCATCAAAGTATAAAGTGCAGCTTTATGAAGTCTAATTTAGTGACTAATAGACATCAGTGTGTTGATTCGTCCTTGGCATTAACCACAGGATGTGTTATCCTGGAGAAATCAAGACCTGTTTCAGAGTAAACAGTGCGAAGATGTGTTTTGGAGCTCTGTTATCAACAGTCTCGATGACTGTGTGTGTGTACGTGCGTGCCTGTGCTTACTTTGTCCTTAGCAAATATTACAATTTGAGCCTATGGTACATTCAAATGATCACTACTGAACATTTCCTGATCAGGAAATTTAGAAGTATGTTGAGATCATATGTCATAATTTCTCATAAGCTCCTGCCTTTCAGACCTACCGACCTACTGCTCTCCTTCTGTGGATGTTCCAACACGAATACCGTCAAGATTTATACAACAAGGAATAAAAAAGTGACAAAATCCTGCACATTACTTTGTCATAATGTCAATGTAGAAGTTGTGGCTACACCAAGTCGTTCATTTACTCTCAAAGCATCATAGAACAAGATCAGCTGTGAGCTACTGCTCACTTGTGTATCCCCCCGCTCTCGCTTATATCAGAATGCAAGCAATCGAAGGAATAGGACACTTATTATGAATGTTGACTTCAACAAATAATGAACCCTGAAACAAGTAAGTAAAGAGCAGCGTCTCTCCCCAGGGATTTCAAATAGCATCCTGATAAACTGTCATTATGAAATAGCATTTTGCTTCTTGAAATAGCATTAAAATCCACGCTATATGTTTTGTAAATACATTCAGTTGGTAAACAGGAAGTCAATGTGCGACAGACCTGAAAACGGTATACATGGTAAAGAACCCCAAGCTGAAGTTTGGTACCAAATATCAAGCAGCTGTGATTTGTAGTTGCTGAGAAAAGTGTTGTAAAAATTTTGTAAATCTACGCTATATGTTTCATAAATACATTAAATCGGTAAACAGGAAGTCGATGTGCGACAGACCTGAAAACGGTATACACGGTATAGAACCCCAAGCTGAAGCTTGATACCAAATATCAACCAGTTTTGATTTGTAGTTGCTGAGAAAAGTGTTGTGAAAATTTTGTAAATCCATGCTATATATTTTGTAAATACATTAAATCGGTAAACAGGAAGTCGATGTGCAACAGACCTGAAAATGGAATACATGGTATAGAACCCCAAGCTGAAGTTTGGTACCAAGTATCAAGTGGCTATAATTTGTGGTTGCAGAGAAAATGGGTGTTTCGGAGAGATGGAGATACGGATGGACGGACGGACAGAGGCAAAAAAACCAAACAGTTACCCCACCCCCACCCCCTTTCGGAGCATGTGTATAAAAGAAAAAAACACAAAATACTCTACGAGGATGTGCTGGATCAAGTGATATTTTATGAGCTGATAAATAATGACAGTGGAAGCCAAATTTGTCGTTATTAATATGATTATTACAACTAGGACTATTCCTCCAGCAATAGATTGTCAGTCTACAAGGCTCCTGTTTGATGTTTGTTTGAAATCTAAAAAATTAAATTTAAAGTCTTCTAATTCATATTTAAAAACATGTTTCATTCATATATCATCATGTAAGTCTTTTTTTATTTTTCAGGTTTAAATCTCATCTCATTCTCATCTCATTATCTCTAGCCGCTTTATCCTTCTACAGGGTCGCAGGCAAGCTGGAGCCTATCCCAGCTGACTACGGGCGAAAGGCGGGGTACACCCTGGACAAGTCGCCAGGTCATCACAGGGCTGACACATAGACACAGACAACCATTCACACTCACATTCACACCTACGCTCAATTTAGAGTCACCAGTTAACCTAACCTGCATGTCTTTGGACTGTGGGGGAAACCGGAGCACCCGGAGGAAACCCACGCGGACACGGGGAGAACATGCAAACTCCACACAGAAAGGCCCTCGCCGGCCCCGGGGCTCGAACCCAGGACCTTCTTGCTGTGAGGCGACAGCGCTAACCACTACACCACCGTGCCGCCCCAGGTTTAAATCATTTCTTGTTTATATTATATATTACATCATATTCCACTTGACAGCATAGAAAAGGAAATTCTTCAGTCCATATTTTCTATCCCTGATTTTGAAAAAAAAAATCTATTGATTCTATTGATGTTTTTACTCAAAAATCTGCAACCTTGGAGGCGTGAAATACATACAGGCAATTTTAACAGTCAACTTAAGCACCTATGTGACCCCACTCTGATTACGTAGAAATTTTCCTGCTTAAATCGACAGAACTCTTTAGCTTAAGTCTCCTACTATGAATGCAGCCCACAACACTATTATTACTATTTTCATGTCCTCTTCTACACCTACTATTGTACATATATATAGGAGAATGATTTATAATCTCAGTCTCTAGTGTCACCCAGAAGAGGATTGGTTCCTCTTTAAACCTTGTGATGTATTATGTTTATGACATGTGGACAAAAGATCACAGTTTCTCATCAAGCAAATATCACCAGCCTGTTTTCACAGCTATTATCAGATCCTAAACTAAACTATTCCAGCTGAAATGTTGTTTACTGCATCTTTGTGCTAGTCTAAGGATGACCTTTATTATTTAAATCAGCTTTCGCACGCTTAGCGTCGTCCTGTCGTTACAAATTATGAATGGGACAGTCGAGTGCAAAAGTTTGCATACACTTAGATCAAAATAAAGACAAAGAAAGTTAATTTGGAGTAAAATGATAATTAGTATGTTGTGTTTAAAAGACTATCATGAATTATCATTGCATTAATGGTTAAATGGTGTGCAAACAAAGCAAAATGCTATCAGATAAAAAAAATTCAGTCTTTCTGAATGTGATAAGATTAATTTAATATTTTGTAACTATAGCGAGTGTCTTTTGTTTCCTCTGAGCAGCTTTTGGATTTCCTCAGTGACATTCGAGACATTTTTTCCTGGTACGTCATCTCAAGGATGAATGTCTTGTTCCAGGTGACACCCTCATTTCATTTTGAATATGACATCCAACCAAAATGATCCATTTTAGATGATAAAAAGGCAATGAGCGAATAAAATGTCACCTGATCTTTTTTCCCAATCTTCTACTGTACAGGTGAATTTGTGCCCATTGTGGTGTCAGATTCCTTTCTTGGCTGACTAGATTGTTGTGTTATGAGATACTTTTCTGCTCACCACAGATGTAAAGAGTGGTCATTTGGGTTACTATACACTGTAAAAAGTGATTTGGGCTTTTAGAGGCTGTCCACACGGCAACGGATTCAGGTGAATCTGATAAAATTGTTTATCGTTTCGGCCTGGCGTCCACAAGGCACCGGCATTTTGGGTGCCCCAAAATGATATTTTTTGAGAACGGGTTCCAGAGTGGAAAAATCTGGCAACGGCGCCATTGCGAAGTCGTCTGGATGAGTAGAATGGATTTGTTTACGATGATGTCACAACCACATGACTAGAACAAGCAGCACTCTCGCTGTTTTGTATGAACCACTGCATTGCATTCACTTTTGTATACAGCTTTTCTTTTAAATAAACAAGTAACTGAACCATTTCTTGAATTTCTTTTTTTTATTGGATAAGACTGCTTTTCAAAATGTTCACACACAATATAAAAAGTTATATAAATTATATAAAAATGCTTTTCAAAATGTTCACACACAATGAGAAAATTAAGTTACCGTATTTTCCGGACTATACGTCGCTCCGGAGTTTAAGTCGCATCAGCCAAAAAATGCATTATGAAGACGAAAAAAACATATATACGTCGCACCGGACTATAAGTCGCACTTTTTTGAAGGGTTATTCTATCCATAGAATCTGTGATTCTCTCTGATAAGCGGCGCGTGGTTACTGCGCGACTGCATTGCTTATTTAATAACCGAACAGCTGAGCAGTGACAACGCGCCCTTTGCCCTGCAAGTAGCCTAGTCTGATTATTTTAAATATCTACTACTATCTTTAATACTATCACTATCGTTATTACTAATAGCCTATATTATTATTATAACTAATATTAGTAGCCTATTACTGATGCATTAATCAGTTTGCTTTTAGAATATTTTTACCGGTAGGGCTTATTATCGCCCCATGGCTCTTTCATCTGTGTTATTAAAGCTGTAGTCATCATCGAGGAGTGTCATTCTTCATTTTTGTCGAATTTTATTTCATCAAATCAGAGGTCAAGTAGGCTATAGGTATATCATCTCCAAAGACAGGTACGGTAGTAAAAACAACCGTCTAGTGAAAAAAAAAACAACAACCGCTTTTAAATCCCCTACTTAAATCCTTAAAATGAGTCATTTAACTCATGTCTTGTGTGATCTGATCTCCAATGGTGAAATAAACCGGTTGTGATGAGTACAGTCTGTTATTTTAGAAGATAAATGTAATATATAATTTAATATATAGACTAATAAAAATTAATATTTTATAATATAATATCACGACATATTACTGTCTGTAACTGTTTGTCACTAAAGCGTTTTCTAAGATCATAATGTCTGATATTATTATTATTATTATTATTATTATTATTATTATTATTTTACACACACAATAAGCGCATGTGCGTAAAGTTATAGTAAACCATCCCCCGCCTTTTTTTTTTTTTGAGTCGCCGGACCCACCCACCTCCTGCGTTCTGGGACCTCCCACTTCACAAATTAAGCACTGCCTAAAATCACTACATAACTTATTTAAATAACTATAGGCCTATCATTAATAATAAAACACAGGTCAATCAAGTTTATCAAGCTGATGATTTCACTCCAAATCAGCAAATCCATTGAATTCCTCATCCTCGGTGTCGCTTCTGAACAACTCTGCCTCCAGCGGCAGATGAAGCGCCGTTTCCTCTTCTTCTGCGTGGCTGTCGTCAGACTCAGCATCAGCTCCAGTTATTCCGCGGTGAAAAAAAAGGAAAAAAAAACATATATACGTCGCACCGGAGTATAAGTCGCATGGCCAGCCGAACCATGAAAAAAAGTGCGACTTATAGTCCGAAAAATACGGTATATAAAACTATGCACACTAATAAAACTAATTTGTACACACAGAAGGCACGATTTCCTCGCGTAGTCGCAGCCATCTTCTTCTTGTTGTTGTGTGTTTGTTCCTGTGAGTGCTTCATGCTGGGTAGAGGAAGGGGTTTATGCGCATGCATCCTACTTCTTCTATTGTTCTGGTGTCTCCGATGGGACCGTCTTACAGCGCACGTAGAGGTGTGGCATGTGTATTGCATCGTTTTCAGCAAGCGTTGCGTTGCCATATGTACCTGATATTTTACTGATCCGTTGCCCATGTGGACGCGATATTTTTTTAAATAAAATCTCGTTGCCGTTGTCATGTGGATGTAGCCTTTGTCAGAAGGACTATTGTTGTCAAGCTGAGAGAACTCATTGCCCATTACAACACAGTCAGATAAGTTACAACAACTACAACTTTAAAAAAGTGGTGATAGTTGGTTTAACTCACTGAGTTTTCGTCTGCGTGCAACTTTTTTCTCTCCCATTTAAATCGGGGATATTTTCAGGGACGAGTTTTGACCGGGACAGGGCGGCCTAATCGGGGACTGTGGTAGTTTTGAGCAAGTCTGAAGTTCTTTAGGAGATTTGTGGAAAAATAAGCAGAAAAAAATATTGATGTATGAGGATTTTATATCTCATCTCATCTCATCTCATCTCATCTCATTATCTCTAGCCACTTTATCCTTCTACAGGGTCGCAGGCAAGCTGGAGCCTATCCCAACTGACTACGGGCGAAAGGCGGGGTACACCCTGGACAAGTCGCCAGGAGGATTTTTTTTTAATATATATATATATATATATATATATATATATATATATATATATATTATACTAATGCAATCAAATCAATTTTGCCGATAATGGTTGTACATGGTTTTTTTTCTTTCTTTGTTTTTTTCTGTACAGGGTTACTTCACTTCAGTGAGTAGGCTGTTCTGTTTGGGGCAACTGCCCCTGAGGTGGTCCTGCAAGTGTTGCAATTTCTCCTCGACGAACCAACGCACACTAATTGTCCATTATAAACTGAAGTACTGTCATCAGCAAGGGAGTAACTTTGATTTTGACATTGGTGGGGACACAAAAGTGATCCAAGGCAGAGCTTCTGAAAGGTCTTTTTTTTCCATTAGCAGTCATAATTTCATGTCATGCAGATCTTATAAGTTAATGAGAGCAGCCGAGGCCTAATGGTTAGGGAGTTGGTCTTTGGATCCCAGGGTTGCAGGTTCAAGTCCCACCCTTACCTCTCCCTACATCTCCATCCATGGCTGTGTGAGATACGGGGGGTTGATGGGCGGGTAGTCACGGCTGCTGTGGGAAGTGTGCTGCTTTTACAGCAGATGGAGTGACAGCTGGGATAGCCAACCATGTAAGTTAGCGAGAAACAGGTAGCTAATCAGAGAATGATATCTACGTTAGGGGGGGATTATTAGCAGTGTCATACATTTAACCCTTTGTGTGCCATATAATCATTGCTCAGGTTAGGATATCGGTTTTATTGATCGTGATTACACAGTAGCGGCTGAATATTGGTAGGGACACGTCCCTATGCAAAATTACACCCTAGGTCATCAGGCAAGGAACTGTCCTCTTCCCTGTGTCTATGCAGACTGTGTGTGCTCCTTCAGGACAGAATCATCTCTCAAAAAACATTTAACTAGAGACCATAGTCAAGCCCGTTCAAAGCAGGTGACTGCAAGGTTAAATTGTGAACTGTGCAATTTTTCAGAGACTTGTAGTGATACACAGTATTTTTCACGTTTGAAAATACACATACACAATAAGGAAACTGTTAAATGTCCCTTTAAAGACTGTAGTTTTCAGTCGAGTGTGTACAGTACTTTTCATGCACATAAGAGTAAGAAACATAACCTCTGTACTGTTGACAATTTTCGAGAAAACCTGTATCAAACTTTTATTCAAGGCACTTTAAACTCTGAAAGTACAGACTTTGAGACACATTCAGACGATCTAGACATAACAGATGATTTCATAGAGGATCAAGACCTGCGTGATTTACTTCAACACAAAGTTGCATTCCTCTTACTGCGTATACAAACAAATTTGCATGTGTCTAAAACAACAACTCAGGAAATAATAAATGAGCTATGTAGAATTAGCTCAGTTGTAGAAGAGTGCACACCAAAAATAATTGAAAGTGTACTGATCAAGCACAATTGTGAAGTAAACAGTGTAGTCACTGTTGCTATAACAGAGATAGTTAAAAAAGTAAACCCCCTAAGTTTCTTGTCGAAAGAAGGGCCTTTTGGCTCTGAATACAAAAGATTAAGTTTCTCATCTCATTATCTCTAGCCGCTTTATCCTGTTCTACAGGGTCGCAGGCAAGCTGGAGCCTATCCCAGCTGACTATGGGCGAAAGGCGGGGTACACCCTGGACAAGTCGCCAGGTCATCACAGGGCTGACACATAGACACAGACAACCATTCACACTCACACCTACGGTCAATTTAGAGTCACCAGTTAACCTAACCTGCATGTCTTTGGACTGTGGGGGAAACTGGAGCACCCGGAGGAAACCCACGCGGACACAGGGAGAACATGCAAACTCCGCACAGAAAGGCCCTTGCCAGCCCCGGGGCTCGAACCCAGGACCTTCTTGCTGTGAGGCGACAGCGCTAACCACTACACCACCGTGCCGCCGTAAGATTAAGTTTTTACAAGAAAAATTTTAAAGTGATTGAGCCAATTGAATATGTTTTAGATGCATCTTCAAGATGGAAATTTGTTTATATTCCTGTTTTGAAAGGCTTGACAGAGCTGTTAAATCGTAATGATGTGTTAGATAAAGTCTAGGAGACAGGACATATTGAAACAGTTGAACACTTGTCTCAGTACAAAACATACAGGGATGGTCTATATTACAAAGACAATATTTTGCTCTAGCCCTGTGATGACCTGGCGACTTGTCCAGGGTGTACCCCGCCTTTCGCCCGTAGTCAGCTGGGATAGGCTTCAGCTTGCCTGCGACCCTGTAGAACAGGGGTGTCCAAACTGATCCATAAAGGGCCGTGTGGCTGCAGGTTTTCATTCCAGCCATGCAGCAGCACACCTGACTTGGCTCATTCAATCAACTGAACTGTCTTCACACAGTCAAATACTTGCAGCCACACCCACCCTTGATTAAAGGGTGGGTGTGTCAGTTGATTGAATAAGCCAAATCAGGTGTGCTGCTGCATGGCTGGAATGAAAACCTGCAGCCACATGGCCCTTTATGGATCAGTTTGGACACCCCTGCTGTAGAAGGATAAAGCGGCTAGAGATAATGAGATGAGATGAGATTATTTTGCTCTTGTCAGAAGATCTTAGCATTGCCCTAGGACTGTATATAGATGACTTCGAAGTTTGCAACCCACTTGGAACATCAAAAAAAAAAGCACAAGGTCTGTGCAGTCTATTGGGTGATTTCAAATTTACCTATATGATATAGATCATCTGTACAGTCAACCTACCTCGCATGTCTGTGTCATAGCAATGATGTGAAGAAATATGGGTATGGAGCCATTCTTGAACCACTGATAAAAGACCTTGAAGTACTTGAGCAGCAAGGATTGTATGTTCAGAAATTGGGAACAACTGTTAGAGGTACTGTGCTGTGTGTTTGCAGACAACTTGGGGGCCCACTCACTTGCTGGATTTCATGAAAGTTTTAATGTCGACAAATTTTGCCGATTTTATTTAGCTAGTCGGCAAGTTATTGACATTCACGAGGTAAAGGAGAGAGTATTTCCACTCCGGACAGTTGAAGCGCACAAACAGGACCTTCTGGAATTAAACAGACAGCAGTTAGTTTCTGTGAATGGAGTAAAGAGTGACTGTGTTCTTGATAGACTTTCTTATTTCCGCACAATCCAGGGCTTCCCCCCAGATTTTATGCACGACCTTTTTGAAGGAATAGTGCCATGGGAATTAAGTCTATGCATAAAGTCTCTGATATCCAAACAGTACTTTACAATAGATGAGCTGAATTCCATCATTGAATCCTTCCCATTCAAGTTTACAGATAAAACCAACAGACCTCATCCAATTTCAAAGTCTTTTGCATCGAAAAAATCTATTGGTGGGAATTGCCATGAAAACTGGACACTATTGAGACTCCTGCCATTGATGATTGGTCACATTATACCAGAAGATGACAAAACTTGGGGGATTCTATTAGATTTGAAAGAAATAGTGGAGCTTCTGGCTAGTGGACATTTTTCAGAAGAGACATTGGCATACTTGGAGTGTAAAATCTCTGATCACAGGTGCCTATTAAAAGAGGTGTTTCCTGATTTCCACCTCCTGCCCAAGCACCACTTCTTGGAACATTATCCCGAACTGATTCGGAGATTTGGTCCTCTGGTTGATTTCTGGACCATTAGATTTGAAGCTAAGCACAGCTTCTTTAAAAGGGTGGTGCATGATTCTCACAATTTCAGGAACATCTTGCTCACTCTATCAACAAAACACCAGCTTACTTTAGCTTACCATCTAGACTTGCCAAGTCTTTTCAGACCTGATCTGGAAGTTGGACACACTGCAGTTGTTTCACCTGATGCACTCGAGCACTCCATGAGGCGGGCTGTAGAGCTAAAATATGGAAACATAAGTCTTGTGTCTCTTGCAACCCATGCCTGCCTTTATGGCACAAAGTATTCAGAAGGTATGTTTCTGTCCATGGGGCACACCAGTGGCCTCCCTGACTTTGGGAAGCTGGTTAAAATTGTAGTTGTGTCCAGCAAAGTGTCTTTCATCATAGAACCATATCATGCATGGTACATGGAGAACCTGCAGAGTTATGAGTTGATGAAAAAACAGTCTTTGGAACTGGTGATTGTGGAATTACACGAACTAAATGGATATCAACGCCTGTATCCATACACAAAAGCAGGCAAACTGATGGTGACACCGAAAGTTTTTTTGCATTAAGGTATAGTTGAGCTGTTATTTTACTTTAAATGGTGTGTTCCTCTCCTTCCTCTGAAAAACATATGCAGTGTGTCCAACCAAATAAAATGTGTATGAATGTTCATGTTTATTAATGTTTCTTTATTGTTAATTTTGTCTTTTCTTACATTCTTTTTTCTCCTTCTCCAGAGAGACTATCCAAAAGACTTGAAATATACTTTTGAAGTGATTCAGCGCCTGTTCATGGGAATCGGGTCCGAGATGTGCACTCCCAGGGTCCACTCTCTAAAGAATAAACTGCTCAGTTAGAGGGATGGCTCAGGAGGATGTTTCTGGATTTGGTATTTGGTGTTCTCATTGTTTTGCCATTTGTCCACTATGTAGTAAGGAGAGTAGGGAAAGAAATGTAAAGCCCTTCTGTGGGTCACAACAGTTTTTTATGTTTTCATGTTCGAATAGATCTCTATTGCTCTCTGTTGAGGAAATGTCTGTTGCAGACACTAATTTGTATTTTATGTTGTAGAGCAAACATGAACAGATTGGAGATTTCAGTAATGTTTGAATGTGTTAATTTTCTGGCTGACATTTGAGCAAGTTTATCAGAGAGACACAATTCTGTATCTTGCATTTTACTGCAACAATGCTGAACACTCACTTGGGTCAAGATGTAGATTGTTAGGTTGTTTTTTTTCCCCCTCAAAGGAAGTATGCTCTTTTTTTTTTCTTATAAGCGGGACACCATGTAATTTGAGTTTTTGACCAGCCCTGAAAGAGTTGGAAGAGCATGGATGTTGTGAGGGAAATTTAGTGGATGAACATTCCTATTCTCTGTGTTTCTGTGTGTTGAGCTCAAGTGGCCTAATATACTGAGAAAGATGTTTTTTTCCAATGTTGTAATCGCTTTTCTGTGGCCTTGGTGGTAATGAGCAGGGTGCTTGAGTTCGTCCTAACTACGCATCTTCTCATGATGTAACCACCTTTCCTGACCTTGGTGGTGATAAGCAGGGTGCCTGAGTTCTCATAACTACGCATCCGCCTACAGTACAAGAGCACGCCAGGTGCACTCTTTAACAAAGTTTCATAGAAAATCTTGAGCCAATCACGTGAAGATGCAAGCAGTAAGTGAATGCCTTTAGAGTATAATAGATAGCAGCCACTAAAACACAACTTAGAGAGCGCGCGTGCGTACTCTCACATCACTAGAGGTGATGCTCTGCTTTAATTTTCTCTCTTTCCTTTCTTTCTTATATTCCTTTGTATGATTTACTATAATAAATAGCTGAAAAGATGACTGCTAAGCGTTCTGAAGTGTTTATTAGAAATTTCCATTACAATTTGGCGTCCCTGGGTGGGCCCTATGCGTCTGATCCTCAGACGACGGAACACTCCCAAGGCTACGGTGCGGAGCTGAGAACTCGGACGAGAGACCAGGCCATCAGGGCTCACCGAACGAACCAGTAAGTGATAACTTTGCATTCTTGTGTAAAGAAATTAGTGGAAACAGTATTTAAAGAATGATACAAGAAATGGACAGAGATTTGTCCTAGTATTTAAAAAATGATATAAGAGACGGACAGAGATTTGTCCCAGTCAAGGAAGACTGATATAAGAGATGGACAGAGATTGTCCCAGTCAAGGAAGACTGATATAAGAGACGGACAGAAGTTTGTCCGAGCCCAGGAGGACTGCTAAGCTGTGGTACCATCAATATGTTTGCAGACAATGGATAAAACACAATTTTGAGACAATACACCGCAAGTAGTTTATTGGGTTGTGTAAGAGAATTATCCGCCTAAGTGACGACTGGGTAATCGCTCGCCTACTTGAGGAGGGGAAGTACGGGTGCGTGTTTCGACAGATTCACGTTCAGCGATTCGTGGGAATTGAATCTTGCTCCCTTTGTTCTGTGTGAACAACTGGCCTGTCGGGGGAACGGGATAGAGAGGTTCGATCGCAAAAACGCAAAGACACACCGGTGTGCACGCAAAATATTGATGAATTAACAGAGTACTGTCCTCCTCCAAATTCTAAAACAGAGAAACAGATTTTGTACACATGCGTGAGTTGTCTTTGAGGTTGTTGTGCTAAATGATACCCACTTTGATTTAAGGCAAATGTCAGATAAATTGTTTACTAATAAGAACACACCTAAAGGATTATTGTGTCGCATTTTTGGACATAGTCCAACTTGTTCGTCTTGTGATCCTGAAAAAAAACCCTCAGCCATTGTTGTCATAACCTATTGATATAACAGTGTACAATGAGGAGCAGAAACAGTAAGTTAGGGAAAGAAAAGAAAAAGCAAGTAAGTGTGAAGCTACATGTGCTACAATAAGAATTGGATGTTTCTATGACAGCCCAAACATCCAGTTTATGGAAACCTCATATGGTGAGGATTATTTGGCACAGTTTGATATATGGGTAAAGGACTTAGAATTCCCTGAGAAGGTCAGTTTTAGTCCCAGGCAGATGGAACAGTTAGAAGAAAAGTTGAAACAGAAGGAAAAAGAAGAGTCTGTAGATAATGTTAAGTTCTTAGGGGACTGGAGGGCATTTTCTGCATGGAAAGAAGAAACACTTAAGAGAGAGTACAAAAGAGAGAAACGACAGGCAGGGCTCTCACCCTCTTCTCAGTGTTTGAAGTTTCAGATGGACCCTGACCTGGAGTCTGCCCCACCACCCCGACACACACTGCCTCCTCAGCAAGGTGGAGCATCATTCCCACAAGCGCCTCACCCACAGAGAAGGGGGGAAGTTGAGACAAAGAAAAAAACTGAGCCTTTGGAATCTCCTCCAGCCTACCAGCTGCCTCCAGCATTAGCACCTCCCATCGTTTCTCCATCACACATGAGATCTGGTCTTGCATATGGCGATGGAAAAGACACTCTACTGGACCTGACCACGTGCTCACCAGTGGGTCCACAAGGCCATAATCTAAAGTCTGAAGTCCTTCATCTTCCAATGATGGAAGTGGCTGGAGCTGACGGTGTGCTTTTAGTCCACAGACCCTGGACAACAGCTGACATGAAGGAAAACATGGCTTCTCTTCCCAGTGTGAGAGAGGTAGGAGGAAAGAGATTTGGTAATGAGCTGTTGATATTTTGCAGAGAATTCCGACCAACCACCCATGAACTTCGCCGCCTACTCATGATCAAGATGGGTATAGATTGGAACAAAGTTTCCAAAGAGTGGCCAGAAGCTGACCAGCGAATGACTACACCAGACTTGAGCGGTGCTGGCAATAGTGAGTATAGAGATACCATCACTGCTCTCTGTGCTCGTCTGGACAGTGCTTTTCCTTTGAACATAGACATGACTAAGATCAGTATGTATAAGCAAGAAGATGGAGAAGGGGTGTCAGCGTTTCTTGCCCCTCTCACTGCCGTGCATGAGAAACACAGTGGCCTGACCAGACCCGCGACCCTGGCTGGAGTGGAAGGCACTCCTGAGGTCTGGGAAGCGCACCTGCGGAACAGTTTCATGAGCGGTATGAATCCAGCAGTGGCCAAGTTAGTAAAGCAGCTCTGTCTCCTGTGGGAAACCACCAGTCTCACCAAGATCAAGCAGTACGCTGTGCATGCAGAAAAGCTGCTGAAAGAGAATTAGAAGACAAAGTCGGCACAAAGAGACCAAGACCTACACGCCGCCACTCTCACTCTTCTCCAGACTGCTCAGCCTGGACCTAGAGGAAGAGGTCGAGGTAGGGGCCGAGACAGGACGACCTGGAGTGGCTCATCCTGGATAAAAGGCGCAACCTGCTACAACTGCAATCAGAAGGGACACATTGCTCGAGATTGTCTCCACAGTAGCAGCCAGAGGCCCCGTGAGGAGTACAGCAAAGCAGACTGATGGGCGGACTCCGGGAACGGGCCCCACACAGAGAATAGGGGAGGTAACACACACACACACACACACACACACACCTGATGATACACGTACACATAGACAGGAGCATTCACATAACGTTAAACACATTAGTAGCAGCACCTGCATGCAACAGCAAGACTACACAGAAATGCCCGATACACCAGTCCAAACCGATACACCTGAAGTTGCATTAAGTTTGTTAAAATACACAACTACTCCCTTTTCTAAACTCCCTTGTATGCCCCTCACTGTGTGTGGGCATGTGTTAACCTTTTTAGTAGATTCTGGAGCAGGACACTCAGTGATACAACATGGGGTACTTCCAGTAGACCCACCGCTCAGCTCAAATTCTATTCAGACAGTGGGCATCTCAGGACGACCTGTAACCGAAACTTTCTCAGTCAACCTCCTGTGTGAAAGCGAGGGAGGAATAGTTACGTCCCACTCATTTCTCATCTCACATACATGTCCAGTAAATTTGTTAGCACGTGATTTAATGTGCAAATTAGGAGTAAATCTCACGTCCACTCCAGATGGACTAACTATTGAAGTAAGTGAAATGTGCGGTGTGCAGTATGGGTTTGGAAGCCCTCTGTATGTGTATGTCTGGTGGCTCTGCTCAGATCAACTCACACAAACTCCCAAACACCTTGCACAGCTCGCATACTTGAACACCTCATCAGTTGACACAGATTATATGAAAGAGGAAGATTTGCATTGTACAGCACATGTTCACCAAGGGCAAGATGTAGAGTTTGAAAAGACTTGGTTTGCAGACCCCCACACACGTGAAAGATTGACCCTCAAAACTACATATTGGTCTAAATATTATTGCGCTGTGCAGGTCCATCCTACTCGTTGTCCAAACAGCTGCATCAATGTTCATCGCAGTGTTCTCAAACATGTTATACGCGGCCTCGTGTCAGAGGACTCTGAGGTCGGCTGCTGCCAACATGATTTCTTTGACATCATTAATTCTATATCCCATGTCTCATTAGCAAGGCCACGAGCCGCCCATTGGAAAGACGTGGGGAGTGGGTCAAGAAGTGCGCAGCCAATGGCAATGAATGGTCCCAAACAGAGGACCCTAGTGTGTTGTTTTGTCAAAGGCTTAGGGTCTACAAGCAAAGTCAGGCTATCTGTGTGCATGTTAAGCGCAGCGTAATATTAGCCACTGATGACCAGGGTCCTGGGGACCCTGGCCATAGTGGCCTGTTTGTCTCTGTTTCCACAGGCATAACTCCAGCAAAGGTGCACCCCAAATTGGCGGGAGTTCCAAATTCCATTTGTCGAAGGGTAAACATGATGTGGGCCTAATAAAGAATGCTGAACCAGTGGTGATCACCCCCAAATCAGATTTCAGGCCTAGACAGACCCAGTACCCACTCAAACCAGAAGCAATCGCAGGTATAAGACCGGTCTTTGATTCGTTGCTGAAGGCAGATGTAATTGTCCCTTGCCAGGACTCTCCAGTGCTCACTCCTATTTTTTCCAGTTAAGAAGGCAAGAAAACCGTCCCAGCCCGATGAGTGGAGGTTTGTCCAAGATCTGCAAGCAGTCAATGCTGTGGCTGTCCCGCATGCGCCTGACGTCCCTAAAGAGAGCTCTGCAGACCACACCCACTCTGGGACTACCTGACCCCAATAAACCATTTTGTTCAAAGTGTAGATGAAAAGAAGGGTTTTATGACCTCTGTTCTTTTGCAGAAACATGGGGATAGATTGAGAACTGTAGCCTACTTCTCCAGCAGGCTGGATCCAGTGGCGGCTGGACTTCCTGTTTGCCTGTGTGCAGTTGCTGCGGCTGAAAAGGCGGTAACTGCTTCCAAAAATATTGTGGGGTATTCTAACCTCACCCTTTTGGTCCCACATGCTGTCTCCCTGCTTCTGTTGGAGAAAAAGACGTCACATTTGTCAGCACAGAGATGGTTGAAGTATAACACTGTCATACTTGATATGCCTAACATCATTGTGAAACGTTGTTCTGTTCTGAATTCTGCCTCTCTTCTCCCTACAGAGGACGATGGAGAGCCACATGACTGTGTTGCTCTCACTAACGATTTTTGTTCCCCCAGGGCAGATTTAAAGAGCGACCCTTTGGAAAATCCAGACATGATCCTCTATGTGGATGGTTCAGCCTCCAGAGACCCAGAGACGGGAAAGAACAAAGTAGGTTTTGCCATAGTCTCAGATCACGAGGTCCTCAAGGCGTCACATCTGCCCTCGAACCTGTCGGCGCAGGCTGCAGAGCTCTGTGCCCTCATTGAGGCATGCAAATTGGCGGCAGGGCAATCTGTCAATATTTTTACAGACAGTAGGTATGCATTTGGCGTTGTGCATGATTTTGGCACCATTTGGAAACACAGAAATTTTCTCACTAGCACAGGATCTCCCATTGCACATCATAAACTGGTCTCTGAGTTGTTGGTTGCTATTCTACTCCCTAGAGCCATTGCTGTGTGTAAGTGTGCTGCCCATACTAAGAATACTGATCTTGTGTCTCAAGGGAATGCCAGGGTGGACGCGGCAGCTAAATGTGCAGCCTCAGCTTCCAGTTCACCCTCTAACCTTGCCTTTCGCCAGGTTTCTACCCCCTGTTTACAGCTAGCAGATGTTCAGAGCACTGCCACCCAGGACAAGAGACGAGTCTGGAAACAGGCAGGCTGTATCTTTGCAAACTTGGTCTGGGTTTGTCCCTCGAGCCGTCCCTGTCTACCAAAATACATGTTCCCTTTCTATGCAAAATTGGCACATGGGCTCACCCATGTGCCAAAAGGGGGGATGGTAGCAGAAGTAACAAAGAGATGGTTCACAGAAGGGTTTTCAAATTATGCTGCGAAATTTTGCAAGCAATGCTTGATATGTGCACAACATAATGCAGGTCAAGGTATCAAACTAACTCAAGCAGCACACCCAATACCATACAAACCATTTGATCATCTCCAAATGGACTTCATTGAACTGACACTTAGAGAGGGAAAATGGGTCCCTTAAAATAGACTAAGCAAAGCTTGTGCAGAAACAGGGCTTGGATGGACAAAGGTCCTCCCTGTAGTACTCTCACAAATGAGGATGCAAACTAGACCTAAACATGGGTTAAGCCCATTTTGAAATTCTGTTTGGATGAGTACCCAACATGGGGATAGGGCCAGTTCAAGGAACACTGCCGGACACCACACTGTGTGATGATGCAATGTTGAATTACTGTGCAACGTTGTCCTCTGCTTTGAAATCTATCCACAAACAGGTAAAAGAAGCACTTCCCAAACCCGCTGAGGGACCTCTGCACAATCTACAACCAGGGGATTGGATCGTGGTGAAGGACTTCCGATGAACCAAGTGGAACAAGCCACGGTGGAATGGCCCATTCCAGGTCCTGCTCATGACCCCAACGGCAGTGAAGGTCACAGGCAGAGTGACGTGGATCCACGCTAGCCACTGCAGGAGGGTTCCTGAACTGGCTGAGCAGGAGGAAAAGGAAGGCCTAAGTGACCCGGATGCTGGTAAAGCTCGTGAGGAAGAAAGGCATCACTACATGGAACAGCGCAAGTATCACATCAATCACGCACGCACCCTCAATAGGGAGAGTATTTCAGTGTCTAGCCGATAGATAAGTCTTAGGGTTTTGAGTTTCCTCCAAGTCCCAGTGAGGTGGGACGAGGGCTGATAGGGCGTGCCCGCCCTCTGAGCACCAATACACGTCAAGAAGGGCAAGGGTTAACTCGGTAACATCATTGAGGCACTGAACAAGATGCGCAAGTTGCTGAACAATTACGAGCAGATGAACATGGAGGAGTTGAAGACAGCTGATCGTGTTAGTTCAGTGGATGGAAGACTCTGATTCTATCCACCATACCAGTCCTGGGCTTAGTGATTGTGATGCTATGTTTGCTCCCTGTTTTCTGTCAATGTTGTATGTCTGTGTTTCAGAGGCAGCTGACAAATATCGGTTACCAGATAGTGAAAATAGACTCAGACGACTTGCCTGACTGGCCTCCAAACTCACACGAAGACTATAACCCACTGTTCGATGACATCAGCACAGTTGACATGAAACTAGTCCTGACTTAAAACATTTTCATTATGATTGTTTCCTGTTCTTTTATTCCTGATCTATGTATATGGCTTGCTAGCATTCATTTAAGATGTCTATGTCTTATAAAAAACAGCCCTAGCATTATCCCAGTACACTCAATGACGTGTTAAGTTGAATCTCTCTGAGAACTCTTATCACTGAAACTGTGTACAGTTCTTTTCTTTCTTTAGCAATTATTATCCTATAGGATAAAAAGGGGGGAGAATGTGAGGGAAATTTAGTGGATGAACATTCCTATTCTCTGTGTTTCTGTGTGTTGAGCTCAAGTGGCCTAATATACTGAGAAAGATGTTTTTTTCCAATGTTGTAATCGCTTTTCTGTGGCCTTGGTGGTAATGAGCAGGGTGCTTGAGTTCGTCCTAACTACGCATCTTCTCATGATGTAACCACCTTTCCTGACCTCGGTGGTGATAAGCAGGGTGCCTGAGTTCTCATAACTACGCATCTGCCTGCACATACAGTACCAGAGCACGCCAGGTGCACTCTTTAACAAAGCTTCATAGAAAATCTTGAGCCAATCATGTGAAGATGCAAGCAGTAAGCGAATGCCTTTAGAGTATAATAGATAGCAGCCACTAAAACACAACTCAGAGAGCGCACGCGTACTCTCACATCACTAGAGGTGATGCTCTGCTTTAATTTTCTCTCTTTCTTTCTTATATTCCTTTGTATGATTTACTATAATAAATAACTGAAAAGACAACTGCTAAGCGTTCTGAAGTGTTTATTAGAAATTTCCATTACAATGTTTAAGAGGGTGTGAACGTTTTTACACTATTTAGTAAGAGGAGATGAAATGTATCGCGCTTCTGTGGGTCACACCACCTTGTTTTCATGTTCTGACTATTGCTTTGTTTGGAGGAACACTAATCCATGTGATGTTAGAGCCATTGTCAAGAGTGGACATTTCAGTAATGTTTGAATGTTTTCATTTTCAACATTTTGAGCAGGTTTCTCAGAGATACATTTTTTGTTTGTTTTTATGAATCTCTTTCTGCAATTTACTGCAGCAACTCTGAACGTTCACTCAGAATGGACTCAGTTGAACTCAGAGTTATTGTTTTTCCCCAAAGTAAGGGTGCTCTTCTTTTTATGTATTATATTAGTATTTATGTGTGGGACAGTGTAATTTCAGTTTGTGAGCGGCCCCAAGCAAATGTGTGTTAGAGGGTGTAAAGGCTATTTTTATAACATGTCCCAAGGAAGGTCTTTTTTGACATCTTGACATCCATTGACACTTATTTTGAAGCAAGGCTGATTGAAGTTGGACTTGTTGGGGTTTTAATAAAGGTCCTTATTGAACTGAGTTTTTTTCATGTATTAATATTTAAGTTTGAGTGGCAAATTCTCATGTAGATTCTTTGTAGATATTAGTTTGCTTAAATTTTTGAAATCTAGCAATTTCTGTAAACTCAAGTAACTTGGCAATAGAGCATGAGAAAAAAATAATAATGTTGCCCTAACTTGATAAAATAAGTTCAACCAACATCTTTTTTTTTTTAGTTCTCGTAAGTAATGTTTTCCAGTCCACATTACTTGATACATAAAGTTGAGTCAACAAATTGTGAGTTGTATCAATCATGTATTCCATGTTGAGCCAACTTGATTCACAATTGTAGGAACTTGATAAAATAAATTCAACCAACATATCTTAAAGTTATCTCAAACAATATTTTCAAGTCCAATTTACTTGATACAGGAAGTTGAGTCAACAGACTGCATGTTGCATCAACTCATGTTTTGAAGTGTAATAAAATTGACACTATAAGTTGACTCAAATTAACTCAGTCAAAGCAACAAGATGACTTGACGTTGTTGAGCCAACTAATCTTTTTTTAGTGTAGCCTTCGTGTCAGTTTAAACCAATCTGGTCAATTGCCACATTTCCGGCCACAGAACTGCCACATCCTGGATGGTTTTTGCACAATTCTTTTTAAAACTCTTGGTTATCGTCTCTTATTTTGCCCTGACTATTAGGCTAAACCTTAAAAGAACATTATTTAGAAACCTTGAGGAGAACCTGGGCTCAAAATCTCTTTCTCGAGAATTGTGAGATTAAAGTAGCCCAAGCCTCCCAAATAGAGGAAAATAAAACTATAAAAACTGAAAAAAATAATAATTATTCAATCAGAAAGTGGTTAAAGGTCTTGGAAGTAATTTGAACTCCCTTCTAGTGATTGACACACAACCAATAAGGCTTTACCTTATTCACAATCATTGTGTTTTCAGAATAACCATCAGTCTGTTATGGCAGTTTTGAGACTGTCAGGAATTCTACACAGGTTCACATACAAAGGCAGGGCTTTATTAAGAGACCATCAGCAGACAAACAAAAGAGATGTCAATAATGTAGTCAGGCGGTCAGCAAACAAACAACAGATAGACAAAATCATAAAGTAATTCAACAATAAAAGGTCAGAGAAGAGACATGATACAATAAACACAATGCTTGCTCAGTGCAAGACTTTCATTAGAACATGTCACGGTGGTGGAGGTTGTCAGTCGTTAACGGCTGTGGATTCTGGGAAATGAAGTTTGTGACAATGGCATCTAAAGATGGGACAGATATTTCTGATCCTCCTGGTCAATTTAATTTCCAGGTATGTTAGAATCCAAAGCAATACAACGTCCAAAACCCAGATGCAGAACAAGAGGTAACGAAACCATCCATAAAAATCTCGAACTGCGCATCAGACAATGAAGAGAAAAAAAAATGTGTTATTACATATATGATGAAAAAGACCACCTCAGCTAATGCAAGGTGTCCTCTGTACAGTGGTGCTTGAAAGTTTGTGAACCCTTTAGAATTTTCTATATTTCTGTCTAAATATGACCTAAAACATCATCAGATTTTCACATAAGTACTAAAAGTAGATAAAGAGAACCCAGTTAAACAAATGAGACAAAAATATTATACTTGGTCATTTATTTATTGAGGAAAATGATCTAATATTACATATCTGTGAGTGGCAAAAGTATGTGAACCTTTGTTTTCAGTATCTGGTGTGACCCCCCCCTTGTGCAGCAATAACTGCAACTAAATGTTTCCGGGAACTGTTGATCAGTCCTGCATAGTCCTGATCAGTCCTGAATTTGATGCTAGTTTAACCTAGCATTACAAAAGAAAACTTGGTAAAGCGATTAACAAAACCCCCAAAATAAACTCCTTTATTCTGACAGATAACATCCATACAAGACATGTTCGAGTGTTCATTTGTTCATATTTGTACCTGTGTACAGATTTAAAAAAAAAAAAAGAAAAACAAGGTCCCTGGGTGCCGCCATCTTACTCTGTCCGAGGACAAATCATGGCATCACCTACAGCCTACATGACTTCTTGAGGCTAGTGGATACATCGCTTCTAAATTGTTATAAACAACTTTAACGCTGCCCGAGTGTCAAGCGTATGGGTGTAACAATAAGTTCGATCGTTGATCATTTTATGTGACATGCTTTTGTTTGTTTTTATTAACTGAGAAAGGTGATCTTTTTAGACAGCAAAAATTGTGTTGCTATGGCAACGGGATTATTCACTAGTATCTGTGTCAGTACTGCGTACACGTTATCTCACTGAAATGAGATTTAACCTTCATAAAAGTGAAGTCTGTTGATTTTGCATACAGTGCTGCTTGAAAGTTTGTGAACCCTTTAGAATTTTCTATATTTCTGCATAAATATGACCTAAAACATCATCAGATTTTCACACAAGTCCTAAAAGTAGATAAAGAGAACCCAGTTAAACAAATGAGACAAAAATATTATACTTGTTCATTAATTTATTGAGGAAAATGATCCAATATCACATATCTGTGAGTGGCAAAAGTATGTGAAACTCTAGGATTAGCAGTTAATTTGAAGGTGAAATTAGAGTCAGGTGTTTTCAATCAACGGGATGACAATCAGGTGTGAGTGGGCACCCTGTTTTATTTAAAGAACAGGGATCTATCAAAGTCTGATCTTCACAACACATGTTTGTGGAAGTGCATCATGGCACGAACAAAGGAGGTTTCTGAGGACCTCAGAAAAAGCGTTTTTGATGCTCATCAGGCTGGAAAAGGTTACAAAGCCATCTCTAAAGAGTTTGGACTCCACCAATCCACAGTCAGACAGATTGTTTACAAATAGAGGAAATTCAAGACCATTGTTACCCTCCCCAGGAGTGGTCAACCAACAAAGATCACTCCAAGAGCAAGGTGTGTGATAGTCGGCGAGGCCACAAAGGACCCCAGGATAACTTCTAAGCAACTGAAGGCCTCTCTCACATTGGCTACTGTTAATGTTCATGAGTCCACCATCAGGAGAACACTGAACAACAATAGTGTGCATGGCAGGGTTGCAAGAAGAAAGCCACTGCTCTCCAAAAAGAACATTGCTGCTCATCTGCAGTTTGTTAAAGATCACATGGGCAAGCCAGAAGGCTATTGGGAAAAATGTTTTGTGGACGGATGAGACCAAAATAGAACTTTATGGTTCAAATGAGAAGCGTTATGTTTGGAGAAAGGAAACCACTGCATTCCAGCATAAGAATCTTATCCCATCTGTGAAACATGGTGGTGGTAGTATCATGGTTTGGGCCTGTTTTGCTGCATCTGGGCCAGGATGGCTTGCCATCATTGATGGAACAATGAATTCTGAATTATACCAGCGAATTCTAAAGGAAAATGTCAGGACATCTGTCCATGAACTGAATCTCAAGAGAAGGTGGGTCATGCAGCAAGACAGCGACACTAAGCACACAAGTCGTTCTACCAAAGAATGGTTAAAGAAGAATAAAGTTAATGTTTTGGAATGGCCAAGTCAACGTCCTGACCTTAATCCAATCGAAATGTTGTGGAAGGACCTGAAGCGAGCAGTTCATGTGAGGAATCCCACCAACATCCCAGAGTTGAAGCTGTTCTGTACGGAGGAACGGACTGAAATTGCTCCAAGCCGGTGTGCAGGACTGATCAACAGTTACCGGAAATGTTTAGTTGCAGTTATTGCTGCACAAGGGGGTCACACCAGATACTGAAAGCAAAGGTTCACATACTTTTGCCACTCACAGATATGTAATATTGGATCATTTTCCTCAATAAATAAATGACCAAGTATAATATTTTTGTCTCATTTGTTTAACTGGGTTCTCTTTATCTACTTTTAGGACTTGTGTGAAAATCTGATGATGTTTTAGGTCATATTTATGCAGAAATATAGAAAATTCTAAAGGGTTCACAAACTTTCAAGCACCACTGTATTTCATTGCTGGTAAAAATCACACGGTTACAGAAAATTTCTGATTAGAGTTTTAGAATTAGAAGCCTTTATTTGTCGCGTATACACTACAGCACGGTGAAGTTCTTTCTCTGTATTTAACACATCTGAAGTCATGAAAATGCCACACACACAGAGGTAGAGAGAGACAGAAAGCTGCACTCCAGCGCCTGGTGATTTTTTTCTTTTTAATTAAAAGCCTTTATTTGGTGGCTCTATGTAACGAAGGTAAATGGCATTCTAGTGTGTCGTTTATGTCACGGCCAGAGATCCAGTTTCAGTGCAAATGGCCATGTCCAGTTATTTTTAGCAATACCATAACTTTTAAAATGGATGAATTTTTGTTATAAAGTTTTATTTTTAATTTAAACATGCAGAGGGTACATCAGGGCACTTACAGTGATCGGCAAATGGCGTTTAGTTTTTGGGTTTTGTTTGACTTCAAGGCAAATATGTATGCAAATATACTTTACACAAAGTAACCTTCAGGGCTGTCTTTTTCCAGCAAGCAATTTAATGTCTAAAGCTGGGCTTTTCTTTTAGTATGTATAATTCATAATCTCAAAAGAAATGCATCACTTACAAGCTTTATACTCGTTCATTTCTTTGCAGTTCTAAAAAAAATAAAATAAAATTCAAAATTAAAATCAAAGTCAAGTGATAAAGTGCAATTGACTTAATTTAAAACTTCCAAAGTTTCATTTTATATAGTTAGATTTTAGCATTTTGGTGCAATCAAATAATGTATTCGTGAGAAATGTCACTTACCCTTAACTGTCTCCCAAATTATGAAACGTGAGACTCACTGTCTGCTGAAAAATAAAAGGGTGTAACTTTTTCTGATTGTGTTTTAAGCAGGCTTGTCTGCAGTGCTGAGACTTTTCCTCCACTCACCCCCTCCCCAAAAAAAAGAAGCACTACTTTTAGTCAAACCAGGCCATTTAGAGCAGTATATACGTAACATCTAAACATTGAGGTTCAAGAGACTGGACGTGAGCAGAGAGACAGGACATCTTTAGATAGACTATTTGATAGTTTGACTAACTTATGGTTATTACAATATCAGTTTACAGTATTTCACTGTAAATTTTACTCAACATTTTACAGCATGCTTATTATATAAAGCTCATCCATGCTCATAAATGGATGCACAACATGCATTTTATATATGTATATATGTTGTCTTGGCCTGTGTTCTCCATCATCCTGCTGGTTAAAGTTGACCAGGACTGTCTATGACATGTATAATTAAAATTTTTAAGAAGAGCCAGGTTTTAGGATGGACTTACTGTTTGTTCGTGTCAGTGACATGCTCAGTGCTGCTTCGATGCTTTCATCAAACACTTTGCAGCACATTTCCTATGTCATAGTTTTCATAATTGGTGTGGTGCATGCTAACTACTTACTGCCTCAAGTCACTGACTTGATAATGTGGTCCAAACAAAAAAAATCAACTCTTGTGGTTAGTCTATCTGAGACATATAAGGCAATGAGACTAGAAGAAACACTCTAGGGGAAGTGAATTTCTCAGGGACATATTCATAACCGAATGAACTTCCTTCCTCTTTGTTAGAGACGCTGACATTTTGCATGTTCTCAAGAAACCCTGCTGTGGCAGCAGGGGCGTGGTCAAGTGTCGGTCTGTGACCGGAGAGCGGAGTCAGGGAAGGTGAGTGGCAGAATCACTGCACCTGAGGTTAATTAACGTGTGTTTGTGTGTCTTCCCCAGTGACCGCGCCCTATTTAAGGAGAGAGTGAGAGTAGAGGAGAGCTCTCCCGAACCAGACACCGGATGAGTGTGCGTGTGTCTGTATATTACTGAGAGACCACTGAAAAGTGTACAAAATAAAAAGGATTTCAAAACTTAGTTCTGTCCTGCCGTCTTCTGTGCTCCGTCCACTCTTACGAACTGCCACAGTGGTGCCGAAACCCGTGACGTGGAGCGCAGTAGCAGAACAGCCCCATGGAGTCCTCCCCTTTCGCCGACCTGGTCCACGCCCTCGCCACGGCCCAGCAGAGCCAGTACCAGGCGCTAGTCGCCCTCCGGAAGGAGCAGGAGCAATGGTTCGAGGCCCTGGTGTTGGCTCAGCAGGAAGATCAACAGGCGTTCCAGCACCTCCTCGCGTCAGCGGGGTCCACCAACTCCACTGCTGCGGGCCCTTCCCACCTCACCCTAATGAAGATGGGCCCGCAGGACGACCCCGAGGCCTTCCTCACGCTCTTTGAGCAGGTGGCAGAGACCTCGGGATGGCCGGTGGAACAGCGCGCGGCGTACCTCCTCCCCCTGCTAATGGGTGAGGCGCGCTGGCCGCGCTACAGCTCCCCACCGACTGCCGGCTGGCCTACATGGACCTTCGCCGGGCCGTCCCCCAGCGTGTGGGACGCACCCCTGAGCAACAACGACAGCGCTTCAGCGCTTTGCGCTTGGAGGAAGTTGGCCGGCCATTCGTGTTTGGCCAGCAACTCCGGGACGCCTGTAGGCGGTGGTTGAGGGCCGACAACCGCAACGCCGAGGGACTCATCGACCAGGTGGTACTGGAGCAGTTCATCGCTCGCTTACCAGCAGGAACCACAGAGTGGGTCCAGTGCCACCGCCCGGCGTCGCTGGATCAGGCAATCGAGCTGGTGGAGGACCGTTTGGCGGCTGTCCCGACGGCAGGACAGCAGACAACCTCTTCTCCCCTCTTCTCTCTCTCTCTCGCTCCCTCTCCTCCTGTGTCTCATCCTCGCCCCGTTCCCCCACCGCGGAGGCGGGGGCCGGCACCACCCCAGCCGGCCTGCTGCACCCGCGGTGCCCTCCCGTTTCTCCCTTCTGTGTCTGTCTCTCCCCCCCTCAGGTGAGTGAGCCCCAGAGCACCAGTGCAGAGAGGAAGCCCGGGCCGGTTTGCTGGCGCTGTGGGGAGCCGGGCCACCTCCAACAGCAGTGCTCGGTGGTTTGGATCCCCGACGTGCCAGGAGCCGCCCTCGATCGGGCTGGAGTGTATCGCATACCGGTGAGTGTCCAAGGGGATACATATCAGGCGTTGGTGGATTCTGGCTGTAATCAGACCTCAATCCACCAAAGCCTGGTGCAAGACGAGGCATTGGGGGAGCACAATTGGTGAAGGTGTTGTGTGTGCATGGGGATGTTTACAACTACCCTTTAGTGTCGGTCCACATTCTTTTTCGAGAGGAAAAATTTAGAGTAAAGGCGGCGGTTAATCCTCGCCTTACCCACTCGATAATTTTGGGAACTGACTGGCTGGGATTTGGGGAATTAATGAGTCATTTAGTGAAGAGTGGGTCCTGCCGTAGTTTAGCAGGGGGAGGTCCTGGTGTCTCGTTGGCGGGAGCAGCTGTCACAGAGCCGTCTACGTCATCTCTGCGTCAGAGTGAGGAGCCGCCGGCTCCTCCTCTCTCTATTGGGGAATCCCTCGTGGATTTTCCATTAGAGCAGTCGCGAGATGAGACTCTGCAGCATGCGTTTGACCAAGTGAGAGTAATCGATGGTCAAACGCTCCAGCCAAACACCACCCCGTCCTTCCCCTACTTCGCAATTATGAAGGATAGATTATACCGAGTGATGCAGGACACTCAGACTAAAGAGCAAGTCACGCAGCTTTTGATTCCGAAGAGCTGCCGGGAATTGGTATTCCAGGTGGCTCACTTTAATCCCATGGCTGGACACTTAGGGCAGGATAAAACACTAGCCCGAATAATGGCCCAGTTCTATTGGCCAGGGATTCGCGGCGATGTCCGTAGGTGGTGTACGGTGTGCCGCGAATGCCAGTTAGTAAATCCAGCGGCCATTCCAAAAGCGCTTTTGCGCCCTCTCCCATTAATCGAGACCCCGTTCAAAAGAATTGGGATGGATCTCGTCGGGCCATTAGATCGGTCAACACGAGGGTACCGCTTTATTTTAGTTCTGGTGGACTATGCAACGCGATACCCGGAAGCGGTGCCTCTTCGCAATATCTCAGCACACAGTATTGCGGAAGCGCTCTTCCGCGTCATCTCCCGAGTTGGAATCCCGAAAGAGATTCTGACTGACCAAGGCACCTCGTTTATGTCACGTACACTGAAAGAACTGTATGGGTTGTTGGGTATTAAGCAGATCTGCACCAGCGTGTATCACCCACAAATGGACGGTTTAGTTGAATGGTTCAATCGCACCCTCAAGAATATAATTAAAAAATTCGTAAGTGAGGACGCACGTAATTGGGATAAATGTCTCGAACCCTTGCTATTTGCAGTGCGAGAGGTCCCCCAAGCCTCCACGGGGTTCTCTCCATTTGAATTGTTATATGGGCGTAAGCCGCACGGCATTCTACATGTGCTGCGAGAAAATTGGGAGGAGGGACCTTCACCAAGTAAAAATGAAATTCAATATGTTATTGACCTGCGCGCAAAACTCCACACACTCACACACCTAACCCAGGAGAATTTGTGGCAGGCCCAAGAACGACAAACCCGCCTGTACGACAAGGGTACGCGCCTTAGGGAGTTCGCACCGGGAGATAAAGTACTCGTACTGTTGCCCACATCAAGCTCCAAATTGATCACCAAGTGGCAAGGACCCTTTGAGGTCACACGGCGAGTCAAGGACGTTGACTATGAGGTGAGGCGAATGGACAGGGGTGGGGCGCTACAGATTTACCACCTCAATCTGCTCAAACTCTGGAACGAGGAGGTCCCCATGGCATTGGTGTCAGTGGTTCCAGAGAAGGCGGAGCTGGGGCCGGAGGTTCAAAAGGGAGCATTGGCATCACGTACCTCTCTGGTCCTCTGTGGAGACCACCTCTCCCCGACCCAACTCGCGGAGGTTGCCCAGTTGCAGACCGAGTTTTCGGACGTGTTCTCGCCCCTGCCCGGCTGCACCAACCTCATAGAGCACCACATTGAGACGCCCCCGGGGGTGGTAGTGCATAGCCGCTCTTACAGGCTACCCGAACACAAGAAAAAAGTGGTTCGGGAAGAACTCGAGGCCATGCTCGAAATGGGCATCATTGAGGAGTCCCACAGTGACTGGAGCAGCCCGGTGGTCTTGGTACCCAAGGCCGACGGGTCGGTCCGGTTCTGTGTAGACTATAGAAAAGTCAACACAGTGTCTAAATTCGACACGTACCCAATGCCTCGTATTGATGAGTTGCTCGATTGACTAGGCATGGCTCGCTTTTACTCGACACTGGATTTGACAAAGGGTTATTGGCAGATCCCCTTGACTCCATTATCCCGAGAAAAAACGGCCTTTTCTGCACCGTTCGGCTTACACCAGTTTGTCACACTTCCTTTTGGGCTGTTTGGGGTGCCCGCTACGTTTCAGCGGCTGATGGATAGGGTCCTCCGGCCCCACACCACCTATGCGGCCGCATACCTCGACGACATCATTATTTATAGTAATGACTGGCCGCGGCACCTCCAACACCTGAGGGCCGTCCTTAGGTCGCTGAGGCAAGCGGGTCTCACAGCCAACCCGAAGAAGTGTGCGATTGGGCAGGTGGAAATACGATATCTGGACTTCCACTTGGGCAACGGGCAGGTGCATCCCCAAATTAACAAGACAGCAGCAATTGCGGCCTGCCTGAGGCCCAAGACCAAAAAGGGGGTGAGACAGTTCCTGGGGCTGGCTGGCTATTATCGTAGGTTTATACCTAATTATTCGGACGTCACCAGCCCGCTGACTGATCTGACTAAAAAGGGGGCACCAGATCCGGTCCAGTGGACGGAGCAATGCCAGCGGGCTTTTTCTGAGGTAAAGGCTGCACTGTGTGGGGGGCCACTGTTACACTCCCCTGACTTTTCTCTCCCCTTTATGTTACAGACGGATGCGTCGGACAGAGGGCTGGGGGCTGTTTTGTCCCAGGAGGTGGACGGGGAGGACCGCCCCGTCCTGTTTATCAGTAGGAAACTGTTGGTGCGTGAGGGGCGCTACAGCACTATTGAGAAGGAGTGCCTGGCAATCAAGTGGGCGGTCCTCGCCCTCCATTACTACTTGCTGGGACGCCCTTTCACCCTCTGTTCGGACCACGTGCCCCTCCAGTGGCTCCACCGCATGAAGGATGCCAATGCGTGGATCACCCGTTGGTATCTGGCACTCCAACCCTTTAACTTCAAGGTGATCCACAGGCCGGGGGCACAGATGGTCGTGGCGGACTTCCTCTCCCGTCAAAGGGGGGGAGTCAGCTGCAGGCTGGATGGCCGCCCGGCCTGAGTCGGGCGGTGGGGGTATGTGGCAGCAGGGGCATGGTCAAGCATCGGTCTGTGACCGGAGGGCGGAGTCAGGGAAGGTGAGTGGCAGAATCACTGCACCTGAGGTTAATTAACATGTGTTTGTGTGTCTTCCCCAGTGACCGCACCCTATTTAAGGAGAGAGCGAGAGTAGAGGAGAGCTCTCCCGAACCAGACACCGGATGTGTGTGCGTGTGTCTGTATATTACTGAGAGACCACTGGAAAGTGTACAAAATAAAAAGGATTTCAAAACTTAGATCTGTCCTGCCATCTTCTGTGCTCCGCCCACTCTTACGAACTGCCACACCTGCCTTTTACCATTACTGATTTACGCTGTATAGAAATGAATACACATTCATACTAATTGTTTACATTTTGTTGTGTCAGCTAGTATCAATTTCATGCCTTTAAATGGCACTTGTATTCCCTGATCCAGACAACTCAGCATACCATAAGAACGCAGTAAGTGCATTTTAATTTGCATAAAAAAGAGCATTTAGTTGACAGAATGGAACCCCCCTTACAATTCCCCCACATGGTAGAGGAACTTTGGAGATCATCTTCCCCCACTCATCATTGTAGAACTGGTCAAGCTGGGAGAGGTGAGTTGATGAAGAGCTGATAGACAGCAACCATCACAGCAATTAGATTTCACTCAGGGCTTTGGGTAGGCCACTCCAGAACATCCACCTTATTTTTAGCATAGTATCTTTGACCTTGGCCTTGGGGTCAGTGTCTTGATGGAATATGATTTCATCAGATTTTCCCCCAGAACCTCTCTGTACTTGGCTCCCTCCATCCTTCCTTCAATCTTTACAAGTTCCCCAGTCCATGAAGATGAGAAACATCCCAACAATATTATGCTTCCACCACCAAGCTTCACAATTGAGATGGTGTTGTTTTGCCATTGTGCTGTTGGCATTCATGTACAAAGTTCTACTTTGGTTTCATCTGACCACAAAACTTTTTGTCATTTTGTTGCAGGATACTTGAGGTGTTTTTGTGTAAACTTCATTCCAGAAGAAGCTTTTTTGAGAAGTGCCCTTCCTCCCACCCAATGTAGGCTACACATGTGCCATATCATTGATATTGTTGTGTGATGCACATTAGCTCTAAAATCCTGTTGGTCTTTCAAAGTTGTCATTTCGTTCCTGGTAGCAATGTTAATATATTAATCATTATGCACTAGGGGTGTATTATTTCTGTATTTGTATCTGTTTAGAACATATCTGCTCATTACCTCTGCCAACTTTGTTGAAGGAGGTTATGTTCTTGCCTCTGTTTTGTTTGTTTGGTTGTTTGCTTGTCTGTCTGTTCCCAACATAACTCAAAACGTAGGAAATGGATTTAGATGCATTTTGAAGGAAAGGTGAGCCATGAGCCAAGGAACAATTGATTACATTTTGATGCAAACTCGGCGGATCCAGGATTTTTTTTGTACTTTTCCCAATTTAATTCAAAAAGTAGTGAATGGATTTGGATGAATTTTGGTAGAAAGGTGGTCCATGGGCCAAGGAACAATTGATTAGATTTTGATGGAAATCCGGATATGTATGTGGATCCAGGATCCAGATAGGTATGTGGATCCAGGATTTTTTTTTTAATGTTTCCTAATGTAACTCCAAAAATGGTGAACGGATTTGGATGAAATTTGGTGGAAAGGTGGTCCATGGGCCAAGAAACACTTGATTAGATTTTAATGAAAATCCAGGTATCTACATCTAATATGTGGCTTGGCAGCAGTCTGCACTCTACCGAGTGCCCTTCTATCCATTCATCCATTATCTGTAGCTGCTTATCCTGTTCTACAGGGTCACAGGCAAACTGGAGCCTATCCCAGCTGGCTATGGGTGAGAAGCGGGGTACACCCTGGACAAGTCACCAGGTCATCGCAGGGCTGACACAGAGACAAACAACCATTCACACTCATATTCACACCTATGGTCAATTTAGAGCCACCAATTAACCTAACCTGCATGTCTTTGGACTGTGGGGGAAACCGGAGCACCCGGAGGAAACCCACACAGACACGAGGAGAACATGCAAACTCCACACAGAAAGGCCCTCGCCAGCTGCTGGGCTTGAACCCAGGACCTTCTTGCTGTGAGGCAACAGTGCTAACCACTACACCACCATGCCACCCGAGTGCCCTTCTAGTTCTAAACAATGTTTTCTTATCAGGTTACATCCCTGTTATGCACTATATAGAGTTCTTTTAGTTCATTATAATGAACTTATTCATTATAGTCCAGGTAATTTCCTCATTATCTGTGCTGCCTCTTGCTGAACTGCATGTACAGGCAAGGTAGCCTTGTCATAACTCCAAAGTAAGATGTGTTTTATGAGTTTCCACTTCAGTAGAACCATTTGTGACCGTAAATGCCTGGGAAAATTGCCTGCCATGACACCTCCCCTTTTAGCATTGCTCTTCACTAAATCACCTCAGCTGCCAGCTGGAGAATGGTGCTGTACAGCTCTCAGTGACAGAGCTATAAATATCTTTAAACATAATGAAAATCCCTAAAACTGACAATCTTCATATCTGCTGCCTGTAATCCAGAGTGATAACAGGTCAAACAGATTGAGATTTATTGCCTAAGTGTCTTAAAGGTGCAATCAGTGTTTACTGTTTATTTTTAAAGGTGCGGTCAGTGATTCTTTTTTTAAACCAGTAAAATTTGCTCTGTGGTAGCAAAATATATGTAAATTAAATGTGAGAAAATACAAATTATGTGGTATGTTAACATCAAATCAGGATAAGTAGACTTTTGTTGTTGCCTTCTGTTTCTATTTTGATCTTTTGGGCAAGTTTTTAAATTATAAATACAATTTATGGCTCAAGAATTGATCTAGTGGTGTGTGATGGTCTGATTTCACTCAAGAACGAAAGATCAGAAGCCTTTTAAGCATGGTTTTTTTTTACGTAAAATGAATGTACACAGACAAGACGATCAGCGATATGATTGGATGACTGATGCAGGCAACAGCTAATGAACAAGGTAGGAGGAAAAAAAAGGGAAAATTGTAAAGACATGAACAAACTTTATATGAACATTTCTGACTGTACCCCTATTTAAGATAGTGAATGCTAATCACACGTGCAACATCTACTTTTAGTTTTGTCAGGCAAGTTTCAACGAGTTATAATTTTTTTTTTTTCCTTTCATGGAAACTGTTGTGATCTTGGAGCTGGAAAGACATGTTTGGTCTCTTTTCTTTTCTTTGGCATTGTCTGTTGTTTTTCTTGGTGTGTGTCCATTTCCCGATATTGTAAACATGCACAGCTCTATAATAAATAGGTTTCTAGATTTCTATTAATATCTGTGATACCTGACAGGTTACTTTGAGCATCAAGAATGTAGGAAAGCCAAGAGGACAAGGAAAAAATTAAATTGAAAATCCTCTGATAAATGGGTTAAACCCTCATTTCCATCTTCATAGTATTTTTATAGTACATCTTTCTCTGTAAAGCTCTGCTCTTTTTCAGAACGAGAGGAAATTATTTGTTTACTTATTACTCTTTCCGAGAACACTCGGTAACTCAAAGCCACAGCTTTTGTCCCTGACCTTCCCTTCAGTTACACTGGAATTGAGATTTAACCAGATCTGATGTTCACTTTAGTGCAGTCAGAAAGGTGAGTGAGGTAAGCTGTTCGGTCTCTGAGGTGGATAAGCGACCCTACAGCATTGGCTCAGAACTGATTAAGCCAGAGCTTTTGCGCTTCAATAGAATTTCTCAGCACTTAATCACGTCACCTTGCCATTCAATTATCCTTCTCCACAAAAGCATCTTTAACGATGCGTTCCTCCTACCAGAGCACAATCATGGTGGCTGCTTTGGAACAAAGTGTTCGTCTTAAAGAAGTTTATCATCTGTAGAACTGATCACTCATTAAAATGTTCAATACACAGCACTTCTGAATTTGAGATTCTGAAGGTTGTGATTTAATTTTCAATAACAGCAAATAAGAGATTTAAAGCACTTGTTCTAATACATTAGCGTTTCTATCGTAACAACATACCCAGTGACAGGCGTTCCACATTATTGGATTATTGGTGCGGTGAAGTTTTCTGTAAGGAGAGCTTTGTTATCGTTGATGGAAGAATTCTCCAATGTCAGCTCTTTGTAACAGTCAGAAATAAAGCTGTAACTTTGTTTTCCATCATAGAGCAGTGCATAGAATGGAGCACCCCTCTCTACATCAACTTCATCGACTTCAGGAAAGCCTTTGACAGCATCCATAGAGACAGTCTGTGGGCTATCCTGAGGTCCTATGGAATCCCAGGCAAGCTCGTTAGACTCATCATTACCTTCTACCAAGACTTTGAATGCAGTGTCATCCTTGAGGGCACCCAGACTGAATGGTTTTCAGTCAAGACAGGCGTGCGACAAGGATGCATCCTATCACCAATACTGTTCTTGGTCTCCATCGACTGGGTCATGCGGAGAACAACAGAAGACGTACCTAGAAGCATCCAGTAGACACTGTTCACCCAACCAGAAGACCTTGACTTCACAGACGACATTGTTTTCCTCTACTCAAAATTCGACTCCAGACAGCAGAAAACTAGCAGACTGAGCAACAAAGCCAAGTCAGTCAGCCTTACCATCAGTAAAAAGAAGACCAAACCCATGTACATCAACATCACCCCACCAACTCCTGGCCTTACCCTAGATGATGAGGAACTTGAGCCTATGGAAGACTTCATCTACTTCGGCAGTCTCATCGCCGCGGACAACGTTGCAGAAAAGGACATCAAAGCCCCCCTAGGGAAGGCCTGGGGCGCTTTTAGTAGATTCTGCACCATATGGAAATCAAAACAGCTCAGCCTACAGACCAAACTTCGACTATATAACAGCAATGTGAAGTCCATCCTCCTGTATGGCACAGAATGCTGGCGCATCACGAAGAAGGACAACAGAGCAGTGGAGGTCTTCCACAATGGATGCCTGCGTCGACTGTGTAACATCTTTTGGCCGAACAAAATTTCAAGACCAACTCCTCCAACATCTCCATAGACATCAAGACCAGATGTTTGAGAGGGCTGGTTCATGTGCTCAGAATGCCCCAGGGACGGGTTGCTAAAACAGCCCTGAGATGGACACCGCCAGGGAAGAGAAAACGAGGCAGGCCCAAAACCACCTGGAGAAGGACAGTGTTGGCCGAGCTGAACGAGATGAACATGACATGGGGACAAGCACAGGCAGCAGCACAGGACTGGGCAGGGTGGAGAGCGCACGTTGTGGCCTTATGTCCCAGTAGGGATGAAGAGGATTAAGTAAGTAAGTTTGTTTTCCATCATAACAAAAGTGTTCAGGCAGAGAGATTGTTGTTGTTGTTGTCTTAAGAGTTTGGTGAAGGAATGAATGTTTATAGCTGCTATAACTTAAGTGATAACAGGAACTAACTTGTTTTATTGATGCTCCACAAATGACTAAATTAACAACTACAATAAATGTAAATATAAATAGAAAAACATATAATAGTGTTGGAAAATTGTGTGGTATGAGAGGAATAAAACCCATTGGGATGTGTTGTCAAAGACAGAAAGAATAATTTGACATTTTAATAGAAAAAAGAAATGAATGAATGAATGAGCTAGTCAACATATTTTAAAATAAAAAAGAATGAACAAAAAAAGAAAAGTTATTTGATGTTTTTGTAGAAAGAATGAAAGAGCTATTTGACATTTTAATATAAAGAAAGGAAAAAACAAATGAATGAAAGAAAAAAGAGCTATTTGATGTTTTTCATTCATTCATTCTTTCTTTTTTTCTTTCTATTAAGAACTATTTCATGTGTTTCAATAGAAAGAGAGAAAGAAAGCTATTTGATGTTTTGAAAGAAAGAAAGAAAGAAAGAAAGAAAGAAAGAAAGAAAGAAAGAAAGAAAGAAAGAAAGAAGAGCTATTTAATGATTTAGTAGAAAGTAAAAAAGAGAAAAGCAATTTCACGTTTCAATAGAAAAAAGAGCTATTTGACGTAAGAAAGAAAGAAAGAAAGAATAAGCAATTCAATATATTTTAATAGAAAGAGAAAAATAAAAATGAAAGAAAAAAGAGATTTCATGTTTTTATTCTTTCTTTCTCATGTCAAATAGTTCTTTCTTTAATTCATTTTTTCTTTCTTTCTATTAAGCACTATTTCATATGTTTTTATGGAAAGAAAGAAAGAAAGAAAGAAAGAAAGAAAGAAAGAAAGAAAGAAAGAAAGAAAGAAAGCTATTTGACATTTTGGTCGAAAGAAAGTAAAACAGAAAAAAGTGATTTCATGTTTTAATAGAAAGAAAGAATGAAAGAGCTATTTGACAAGAAAGAAAGAAAGGAAGAAAGGAAGAAAGGAAGAGCTAGTTGACATATTTTAATAGAAAGAAAGAAAAATAAAAAACAAAGGAAAATAGCTATTTGATGTCTTTCTTTCTTTCTTTCTTTCTTTCTTTCTTTCTTTCGTCAAATAGCTTTCTTTAATTCATTCATTCTTTGTTTTTAGTTAAGAGCGATATTTTTTAATGGAAAGAAAGAAAGAAAGAAAGAAAGAAAGAAAGAAAGAAAGAAAGAAAGAAAGAAAAAGCTACAGTATCTTCATGGTTTCTTCCTGGAGCTTCCAGCACAAATTCAAGGCAATTCCATGTCATTTTATCATGTATACATAAATATGTTTCTCTGTGGTGACTTCATGACCGATGAACAGTGCCGTTATGATACACTTCATTTGTTTGCATGATAAATAATTCAGTATTAAATCTGCCTGAAATTGGGTTGCTCACACAGCAGCATAGCTCTGTGCTCAGGACGTTGCATTGTGCCCTTACTGTATACCCTTCTAAATTAGACAGGATGTGAATGGAATACAGAACATTGAGATGATGTTGATTATCTCTCTGTCACCTGACGAAACGGGACCAGAGCTCGGGGTCTGCAATTAACGTAAGTCAGATCCTCAAACTGACTGAAATGCCACTGATTTAAGTGACACTAGATGTGATTTCTGAGCTCATCCAGGGTTATAATCAGCGGTGAAAGCAAGGAGCACTAAACTTTTCCACTCAGGGCCTGGCATGACCGAGAATATGTGTTTGAGTGGAATTAAAGGGACACCTGTGAGACTAAGGTGTTGATTAAAGTGGTGACAAGTCAGAGCTCTTATTGTAGATTACTTATAGAGACTGACAATACTGTCAGATTAAATATGCATATAAGGTCGATGCTTAGGTTTCCAACTGCATGTAGAAACTCAGTGAGGAATGGAACTTTTTTGGCCTGAGTAAGGCTATAGTCCAAAATCAGGACTAGCTGAGACCGAGTCAAGACAAGTGGGACGAGTCCAAGCCAATGTCAAGTCCAAAATGAAATCGAGACTATGTCAAGACTGAAACAGAAAGCAATCAAATCCTTTTCCAAGTCAAGAATTTATTTCAGTGTCATATACACCAGGCCATATTTACAAATTCGATTTGAATATTCAATTATAAATATGCAAAAAAAAAGAAAGTTTACTTGTTTGTTGATCATCCTGCCGTAAGTAAAGAGTTAGAAGATTTTTTAGCAGCTTATATCAACACTCATTCTTAAATAATTATTTGAATGAATAATTATTTTCATTCTATCCACATTCACTGGATATGAGCAATCGCACGCTCTGATTGGCTACTCTACTACTAGGATATCAGCTCATATACTGTGAGTAGAGAAAAGCAAAATGGCAGAGCGTGTTGCTTAACCAAACGAGGATGAAATAAAACCTCTACTTGAAAATAAAACCCCCCAAAAATAAAAAAGCAACAAAATATGGAATGAAAGTATTTGATGGTAAGAACGTATCTATTTTTATTTTTCAAGAATTATTATTATCGCAGGGCGGCACGGTGGTGTAGTGGTTAGCGCTGTTGCCTCACAGCAAGAAGGTCTGGGTTCCAGCCCTGGGGCCGGCGAGGGCCTTTCTGTGTGGAGTTTGCATGTTCTCCCCGTGTCCACCCGGGTTTCCTCCGGGTGCTCCGGTTTCCCCCACAGTCCAAAGACATGCAGGTTAGGTTAACTGGTGACTCTAAATTGACCGTAGGTGTGAATGTGAGTGTGAATGGTTGTCTGTGTCTATGTGTCAGCCCTGTGATGACCTGGCGACTTGTCCAGGGTGTACCCCGCCTTTCGCCCGTAGTCAGCTGGGATAGGCTCCAGCTTGCCTGCGACCCTGTAGAAGGATAAAGCGGCTAGAGATAATGAGATGAGATTATTATCGCATTTTTCACAAATTGCTCCTGTCATTTCGCCAGTTTTTTGCATTCTAAGCTGAAATGATTTTGTTGGACGTTTTGTATGAAGTTTTTTATTGATCAAATTTGCTAAAAATAAAAATGCTCTGTTTCTCAAAATCCAGTGAATGTGGATAGAATAAAATAGTTATTCCACTCAATCTCATCGTACATGGCTTATAGACAACTCGGTGCTACGCGCCTCGTCAGCGATCGGCTCATGTACGACTCGATTTCACGGAATAACTTAAATATTCTGGTTTCATTTGCACATAATGCCAATGATTAGGGTATATTTTCTAAAAGAACACAAACATCATTTTAACAATCTCTCAGTCATGACCAAGAACAATCCCCAAGTCCAATCACAAATGTCAATAAGTCTAAGACAAGTCAAAGTCAATACAGAAAATGTCTTGAGATCAGACTCAAGTTCTCCAGCCCAAGGCCTGGGTGTGTACCTGAGCTGGAAGTCTGTGTTTAGAAAACACCACCAGTTTGTCAGCTGTCATTTCATGACTGTTACAGACAGCCGTTGCTTGTATATGAGTGTGATGATGAGTATTATGACTGTTAGTAAGGAGCCTGTATGCACAGTGACGCTATCGGTGTTTGCATAGTGCTCTAAACATCTCATCTCATCATCTCTAGCCGCTTTATCCTTCTACAGGGTCGCAGGCAAGCTGGAGCCTATCCCAGCTGACTACGGGCGAAAGGCGGGGTACACCCTGGACAAGTCGCCAGGTCATCACAGGGCTGACACATAGACACAGACAACCATTCACACTCACATTCACACCTACGCTCAATTTAGAGTCACCAGTTAACCTAACCTGCATGTCTTTGGACTGTGGGGGAAACCGGAGCACCCGGAGGAAACCCACGCGGACACGGGGAGAACATGCAAACTCCGCACAGAAAGGCCCTCGCCGGCCCCGGGGCTCGAACCCAGGACCTTCTTGCTGTGAGGCGACAGCACTAACCACTACACCACCGTGCCGCCATTGCTCTATCTGAAATATCAGCAGTGTCATTATGGTCTGTAAATTCTGGCTCTGCCATTTCCTCAAACTCCTCATCACTTCTGCATATACAGTGGTCATTGAAAGTTTGTGAACCCTTTAGAATTTTCTATATTTCTGCATAAATATGACCTAAAACATCATCAGATTTTCACACAAGTCCTAAAAGTAGATAAAGAGAACCCAGTTAAACAAAGGAGGCAAAAATATTATACTTGGTCCAATATTACATATCTGTGAGTGGCAAAAGTATGTGAACCTTTGCTTTCAGTATCTGGTGTGACCCCCTTGTGCAGCAATAACTGCACAGCAAATTCCTCAGTGTTGAATTAACACTTTCAGAGTTAATTTGTGTCCAATTGGACCTATATAAACACAGTAGGGTGTTAAATCAACACTCTGGGTGTTAATTCAATACTGGGGATTTTGCTGTGTGCAACTAAACATTTCCAGTAATGGTTGATCAGTCCTGCACACCGGCTTGGAGGAATTTTAGCCCATTTCTCCATACAGAACAGCTTCAACTCTGGGATGTTGGTGGGTTTCCTCACATGAACTGCTCAATTCAGGTCCTTCCACAACATTTCCATTGGATTAAGGTCAGGACTTTGACTTGGCCATTCCAAAACATTAACTTTATTCTTCTTTAACCATTCTTTGGTAGAACGACTTGTGTGCTTAGGGTCGTTGTCTTGCTGCATGACAGTTCATGGACAGATGTCCTGACATTTTCCTTTAGAATTCGCTGGTATAATTCAGAATTCATTGTTCCATCAATGATGGCAAGCTGTCCTGGCCCAGATGCAGCAAAACAGGCCCAAACCATGATACTACCACCACCATGGTTCACAGATGGGATAAGGTTCTTATGCTGGAATGCAGTGTTTTCCTTTCTACAAACATAATGCTTCTCATTTAAACCAAAACTTTCTATTTTGGTCTCATCCATCCACAAAACATTTTTCCAATAGCCTTCTGGCATGTCCGCATGATCTTTAGCAAACTGCAGACAAGCAGCAATGTTCTTTTTGGAGAGCAGTGGCTTTCTCCTTGCAACCCTGCCATGCACACCATTGTTGTTCAGTGTTCTCCTGATGGTGGACTCATGAACATTAACATTAGCCAATGTGAGAGAGGACTTCAGTTGCTTAGAAGTTACTCTGGGGTCCTTTGTGACCTTGCTGACTATTACACGCCTTGCTCTTGGAGTGATCTTTGTTGGTCGACCACTCCTGGGGAGGGAAACAATGGTCTTGAATTTCCTCCATTTGGACACAATCTGTCTGACTGTGGATTGGTGGAGTCCAAATTCTTTAGAGATGGTTTTGTAACCTTTTCCAGCCTGATGAGCATCAAAAACACTTTTTCTGAGGTCCTCAGAAATCTCCTTTGTTCGTGCCGTGATATACTTCCACAAACATGAGTTGTGAAGATCAGACTTTGATGATCCCTGTTCTTTAAATAAAACAGGGTGCTCACTCACACCTGATTGTCATCCCATTGATTGAAAACACCTGACTTTAATTTCACCTTCAAATTAACTGCTAATCCTAGAGGTTCACATACTTTTGCCACTCACAGATATGTAATATTGGATCATTTTCCTCAATAAATAAATGACCAAGTATAATATTTTTGTCTCATTTGTTTAACTGGGTTCTCTTTGTCTACTTTTAGGACTTGTGTGAAAATCTGATGATGTTTTAGGTCATATTTATGCAGAAATATAGAAAATTCTAAAGGGTTCACAAGCTTTCAAGCACCACTGTAATTGGTGTCAATGCCAAAAGTGCAGGTTTTTTTTTTATTCTGATTTTTTTTCGTACTTGCCTGCAATATTTTGTCATAAAATTAGGTTACTTTTTTTTTTTTTTTTTTACAAATTATGGCCAACCCTGACCAGGCAGGTACTAAGGATTCTATAAATACATCTCAGAAAGAAAAAAACCCCACATGCACCTCCTATTAGTATCTACTGTATATCTGTATCTCTTTTGAACACATGATCTGTTTATTCTGAATAACTGATTTGTATTGGGTTATGTCCCTTATAAAGAATTATGGGTAGATGGGTTCCTCACCCCTTAAAACTGCAGCTCATTATTCAGTTGTTCATCTTAAAGCATCTTCTTCATGCAGTCATCACTATGAATTAATTAATGATCAAGATGGAAAAGTGTCCAGGTACTAGAACTGCTTGGTACGGACCAATCACATTTTTCAGTTTGTTCATTTTGATAGATATGATCTTACGGTAGAAACAGATAGCCTTTTACTTTATTTTAAAATTCTTCATTTATATATATTTTTTTCTAAATGATTCTGCGGCCCTGTATGCTGAACAGTCAATGTAATCTAAATCCAATAATAAACATATTAAAAATGTTCTATTATTTTGGAAAAAAAACACCATAATCATTGATGTGGTGAAGTTTTCTGTAAGGACATGTTTATTTAGCATTTATAGAAGAAGTCTCGAGTGTCAGAACTTTGGTAAACTTTATGCTTTCCACCACAGGAACATCTTCAGGACAGAGGATGTGTTTTGTGTTGCGTTTCTCAGGAACAAGGTGCAATTTTTGTGTTGTGGCTCTTGAAGGAACTGCTGTAGCTGAGGAATAAAGCATTTCAGAATGTGTTGTTAATGGAAGATATTTGTGGTAATAGCCACTGCTTCACCATGTCACCCAGTCTTTAATTATTTTCCTACAACAGCATGACAATGAATGTTTTATTCCTTGTATAATGGACATACGTGGTTCATGACCTCTAAGTTTATGGAATTAAAATGCCATGCCCCATAATGATTCGCAATACTTTGCATAGAGAAGCTATAAATGAAATGCAAAATAGGAAGTCGGTTGAGCTGATTTGCATATTAACATGCAATAACATGCAAAAACCACATTTCATTCCAGTTAGCTTATTAAATTTTATAGAATCTGGATACAAGATGAGATCTTTATTAAATGGGTTTATTAGCTGAAATACAGGAAGTGGTGCAAAAATAGTCTTTAGATCCAAACGACAGGAATCAAAGTGTCTTGCATGGTCATGATGTGACGTCATGGCTGCGAAAGTTTCACAGCTTGCTCCTTAAAACCTAGCAGCAGTAATCAATTGGATGTGGATGGAAACAGCTCATTCGTGGCACATTGAATCCACAGCAGTGAAATAAGGAAGAGGAATTTTTGCACTGAGACAGAGAGCATTCTCATTTGGATAATGACAATAAAACTGACAGAGGAGTATATCACCGTCATGCATCGCAGCTGCAGTATTTCATCAGATGCTACTGATAAGACATTCTTAGACAGGGCATTCTGATATTCCAGAACTGGAAATATTCAGGAATTGGGTTATGTACAGTTGTGGTCAGAAGTTTACATACAATGACATGAATGTCATCTTGGATATGAATGCCATGGCAATATTTGGGCTTTCAGTAATTTCTTTGAACTGTTCTTTTTCTGTGGCAGAATGATTGTACAGCATACATCTTTAATAAAAAAAAAAACCTAAGCACTAGAATTTGGTGCACAAGTTTTAATTTTCTTTGGGTTTTCTGAAATCAACACAGGGTCAAAATTATACATACAGTGTCAAAAATTTACATATGCTTACTTAGATTATTAATTCAGAGGTGCTGAAACTTCCAAAATGTCTCTTATCTTGCCAAGGCCGAGGTCTCTTAATTCCTGTTAGTGATCATGATTGACTACAGCTGGTAACTTCTCTGTGCCTTCATAAAAAGGGTTTGTTTACAGCACTCATTGGATCGACCAACACACAGTACAATGGGAAAGTCCAAGGAGCTCAGTGCAGATATGAGAAAGAGGATAGCAAATATACACAACTCCGGAATGTCTCTTGGAGCCATTTCTAAACAAATGCAAATTCCAAGATCTCATTTCATCATCTCTAGCCGCTTTATCCTGTTCTACAGGTTCGCAGGCAAGCTGGAGCCTATCCCAGCTGACTACGGGCGAAAGGCAGGGTACACCCTGGACAAGTCGCCCGGTCATCACAGGGCTGACACACAGACACAGATAACCACTCACACTCATGGTCAATTTAGAGTCACCAGTTAACTTAACCTGCATGTCTTTGGACTGTGGGGGAAACCGGAGCACCCGGAGGAAACCCATGTGGGTTTCTGTGCAAACTCCACACAGAAAATATATCAGCGCTAACCACTACACCACTGTGCCGCCCCCAAATTCCAAGATCAGTTCAAACAATTGTATCCAAGTTATTGTGAGGTGTAGTCACTTTGCCAAGCCACTTTGCTTCAAGAAAACCCAAATTGTCACCCTCAACTGAAAGGAAATTGGTTTGGATGGTCAGGAACAACCTGGGAACCACCATGGCACAGCCCTGCCATGAACTGGAAGCTGATGGATCACTGTCTACAGTTCAGATCACCATGGACTAAGAGGTTGCTATCCAAGAAATAACCCCCTGTTCCAAAATTGACACCTCCAAGCTTAACTAAAGTTTGAAGCTGACCACACGGACAAAGAAAAAGCCTTCTGAAGGAAAGCTGTATGGTCAGATGAGACAAAAATTGAGTTGTTTGGCTACAATGACCACCATGTACAGAGGGACACTGTACCAGCTAGTCGTGGTGGTAGCAGCATCATGCTCTGGGGCTGTTTTGCTGCCAGTGGAACTGGTTCATTGCACAAAGTGGATGGAATAATGAAGGAAGACTACCTCAGAATTCTTCAGCATAAACCATCAGAAACTTCAACACAACTTGGGACTTGGGAGTTACAACAGGACAATGAACCCAAACACGCATCAGAGCTGGTTGTGGAGGATAAAGCAGACTAATATTAAGCTTAAAACAACTCCTGACTTCAATCCTGTTGAAAATATTTGGACCGTGCTTATAAGTCAAGTCCATGCCAAGAAAAAAACAAACAAATTTAATTGAACTCTACCAATGCTACCATGAAGAGTTGTGAAATATCCAACCAAAATTCTGGCAGAAGCTCATTCATGGTAAACAAAAATGTTTGGTCAGGGTGAATCTTGCGAAGAGACATTTTACCCAAATATTAGGTGTGCTGTATGTAAATTTATGACCCTGTGTGTATAATTTTGACCCTGTGTTGATTTCAGAAAACCCAAAGAAAATTAAAACTTGTGCACCAAATTGTAGTGGTTTTTTTTAATTAAAGATGGTTGCTGGGGGTGTCGTGGCTCGGGTGGATGGGGCGCCATGCTGTGGGTCCGGGGACCTGGGTTCGGTTCAGGCCCAGGGTCATTTCCCGATCCCTCCCCATCTCTCTCCCGCTCGTTTCCTGTCTCTGCACTGTCCTATCCAATGGAGGTGGAAAAAGCCCAAAAAAAATCTTAAAAAAAAAAAAAGATGGTTGCTGTACAATCATTCTGCCACAGAAAAAGAACAATTCAAAGAAATTACTGAAAGTCCAAATATTGCCATGACATTCATAACCAAGATGACATGTCACTGTATGTAAACTTCTGACCACAACTGTATATGCAGCAGACATTCTGATTTCAAATGAAATCTGTGTTATAGGTTCAGTGAATTCATGATTTCATGGTATGCGTCTGAAGCAGAAAATGGGTGAGGAAGTAATATTCTCTCCCTTAAATTATTGTAAGAGGAAGTGCTTATGGTCTGTTGGTTATAAAATCTGGACATCTACAGTGACGTGATGCTGCTAAGAACTGACGTAGAAGCCGTGTAAGGTCATTTAAAAAATCCAGATGAATAATGCAAGTACACTATCATGCAGTTATAATTACACATTTGAGACTTTTCATCCAAATAATTTAATTGTACCACTCCCTAATGACAACAGCCTCAGACATCCTTTGAAAACGAACTGACGAAACACTGACACAGAGACGGGTTAAATGGGTTTGATAGAAACCTCAATAAGAATTCAGCAGGCTTTTAAAATAAAAGTTCATTTTCCAGCCAGTCAATGTATGTTTCAGGGATCTTCAAGGATTCCACTTCAAGATTATTGAAGTAAGCTGATAATGGGTAAACACACACATCTCTGAAGGCTTTCATACAAGGAAAAGGTCCTTGTGTGAAAGGGAACTTGCATGTCCACATGTCCTTGACGTACACAAAGCTATTAAACCTTTACAAGCTAATTTGAAAGGTAAACACATTACGGTGTTCATTAGAGCTCAACAAACCCTGGAAAGTGCAGCTCATAAACCACCAATCGTTAGAATTGACCTGTAATATTCGCACAAATTCATATAATGAGTAATATTGATTATTTTTAAACAAAGGACTGTAGACTCTATTGGAGTGGAAAAAATAAGGCATAAGGAACAGTTTCTTTTTTATTTATTGCATACATGTCAACCTTTGGTCAATCACACCTGTATAACCAACCTCCAAAATCCGTATTTCCCTTATAAAATCCTTATAAGATGCAAATTAAAATAATTTATCTAAAATTTGAATGATAATTAACAATGATATATCCAAGTTACTTTTTATTCAATATTAATAACAATAAACCTTCAGAATGAATACAAAGCTCCAATGTTCGACAAAAACACAAAGTGTCACTCTAATGTTCTGAATTGTACTCCATGACAGCTTTTTTAGCACTCTGCACCAATACCTCATGAGGCTGCATGTCACAGCAAGTGTCTGTGTTGATCTTGCCGGAGTGCCCATTCAGAATCTTTTCAGTCGCTAGTGAAAGTCGCTCAGGTGGAAATACGCTTTTCAAACAAAATGTTACTTCCCGGTTGGCGAGATTCTCGCAATGCGGTGTGCGCATGCTCAAAAGTGGAACGAAGTCTCGCTACCACAAGATAACGCGCGATTTCATAAGAGTCTTTACTGGCTGTTTGTGCTTTCTGTGGTGTACAGTACGTTTGTAAATGTTATGCGCTCTTTTATCATCGTCGGAATTGATTATAGCTCTAAATAAATTTTGAAGTTTTTTTTAAAGAATCCGTGTAACTTTATTTGTATGCCCGTATACTACGTTTATTGAATCAAATCCGTATAAAATACGGACATTCCGTATAGGCTGACATGTATGTTATTGTTACCTGGTGGATAAATACTATAGATTCAGTAGGCTGGGATTTTACTCTACATCACATGAAAACATGATTTTCTATCATTCCTCAGATAATATAGCAAGCAGGATCGCTGACTTTGCTATTTAGCAAGCTAGCTGTCATGCTTGGCTTTCTGTACCATGCTGTGAGACATTTGTACAAAATAAACTGCAATGACCTGTGACCCTGTGTAAAAACATGCTTTTCTGTCCTTCTACTGGGAAAACTAATAAATAAAGTAACAAGCTAGCTGTCATGTGAGCTCACAGACTCACAGACTGTATTTTTGACCTGTTGCAGAGAGAAAAGAGTCGTGTGTGTGTGTCTCAGGGCTGAGATGTTGCTCTGCTGTAGATGCAGTAATCGTTAAAGTTCAGTCAGAATGGTGGGTAATGGAAGAGGATAAAAGGAAATCGTTCAATAACGTGGGTTTTATTTCAACAATAATAAATGTAAACACTGCCCCAGGGTCAGGAAACTCTACTGCACTCCCATTTCTGCCTTACAGGCATCTGTTTGTATACCTGTCTGTCATTCATCTATCTATCTATCTATCTATCTATCTATCTATCTATCTATCTATCTATCTATCTATCTATCTATCTATCTATCTACAGTGATGATTGAAAGTTTGTGAACCCTTTAGTATTTTCTATATTTCTGCATAAATATGACCTAAAACATCATCAGATTTTCACACAAGTCCTAAAAGTAGATAAAGAGAACCCAGTTAAACAAATGAGACAAAATATGATACTTGGTCATTTATTTATTCAGGAAAACAATCCAATGGGCGGCACAGTGGTGTAGTGGTTAGCGCTGTCACCTCACAGCAAGAAGGTCCGGGTTCGAGCCCCGTGGCCGACGAGGGCCTTTCTGTGCGGAGTTTGCATGTTCTCCCCGTGTCCGCGTGGGTTTCCTCCAGGTGCTCCGGTTTCCCCCACAGTCCAAAGACATGCAGGTTAGGTTAACTGGTGACTCTAAATTGACCGTAGGTGTGAATGGTTGTCTGTGTCTATGTGTCAGCCCTGTGATGACCTGGCGACTTGTCCAGGGTGTACCCCGCCTTTCACCCGTAGTCAGCTGGGATAGGCTCCAGCTTGCCTGTGACCCTGTAGAACAGGATAAAGCAGCAAGAGATAATGAGATGAGATGAACAATCCAATGTTACATATCTGTGAGTGGCAAAAGTATGTGAACCTCTAGGATTAGCAGTTAATTTGAAGGTGAAATTAGAGTCAGGTTTTTTCAAATCAATGGGATGACAGTCAGGTGTGAGTGGGCACCCTGTTTTATTTAAAGAACAGGGATCTATCAAAGTCTGATCTTCACAACACATGTTTGTGGAAGTGTATCACGGCATGAACAAAGGAGATTTCTGAGGACCTCATAAAAAGTGGTGTTGATGCTTATCAGGCTGGAAAAGGTTACAAAACCATCTCTAAAGAGTTTGGACTCCACCAATCCACAGTCAAACAGATTGTATCCAAATGGAGGAAATTCAAGACCATTGTTACCCTCCCCAGGAGTGGTCGACCAACAAAGATCACTCCAAGAGCAAGGCGTGTAATAGTCGATGAGGTCACAAAGGACCCCAGGGTAACTTCTAAGCAACTGAAGTCCTCTCTCACATTGGCTAATGTTAATGTTCATGAGTCCACCATCAGGAGAACACTGAACAACAATGGTGTGCATGGCAGGGTTGCAAGGAGAAAGCCACTGCTCTCCAAAAAGAACATTGCTGCTCGTCTGCAGTTTGCTAAAGATCATGCGGACATGCCAGAAGGCTACTGGAAAAATGTTTTGTGGATGGATGAGACCAAAATAGAACTTTTTGTTTTAAATGAGAAGCGTTATGTTTGGAGAAAGGAAAACACTGCATTCCAGCATAAGAACCTTATCCCATCTGTGAACCATGGTGGTGGTAGTATCATGGTTTGGGCCTATTTTGCTGCATCTGGGCCAGGACGGCTTGCCATCATTGATGGAACAATGAATTCTGAATAATACCAGCGAATTCTAAAGGAAAATGTCAGGACATCTGTCCATGAACTGAATCTCAAGAGAAGGTAGATCATGCAGCAAGACAACACTAATCACACAAGCCATTCTACCAAAGAATGGTTAAAGAAGAATAAAGTTAATGTTTTGGAATGCCCAAGTCAAAGTCCTGACCTTAATCCAATCGAAATGTTGTGGAAAGACCTGAAGCGAGCAGTTCATGTGAGGAAACCCACCAACATCCCAGAGTTGAAGCTGTTCTGTATGGAGGAATGGGCTAAAATTCCTCCAAGCCGGTGTGCAGGACTGATCAACAGTTACCGCAAACGTTTAGTTGCAGTTATTGCTGCACAAGGGGGTCACACCAGATACTAAAAGCAAAGGTTCACATACTTTTGCCCCTCACAGATATGTAATATTGGATCACTGTCCTCAATAAATAAATGACCAAGTATAATATTTTTGTCTCGTTTGTTTAACTGGGTTCTCTTTATGTACTTTTAGGACTTGTGTGAAAATTTGATGATGTTTTAGGTCATATTTAAGCGGCACGGTAGTGTAGTGGTTAGCACGGTCGCCTCACAGCAAGAAGGTCCGGGTTCAAACCCAGTGGCCGGTAAGGGCCTTTATGTGTGGAGTTTGCATGTTCTCCCCGTGTCTGCGTGGGTTTCCTCCGGGTGCTCCGGTTTCCCCCACAATCCAAAGACATGCAGTTAGGTTGACGTGGGGCAGCCTTGGGCTGAGGTGACCTTGAGCAAGGTACCGAACCCCTGACTGCTCCCCGGGCGCTCTGGTGTTGCTGCCTACTGCTCTGAGTGTGTGTGTGTGTTCACTGCTTCAGATGGGTTAAATGCAGAGGATGAATTTCACTGTGCTTGAAGTGCGCATGTGACGAATAAAGGTTTCTTCTTATTTTTATTTATGCAGAAATATAGAAAATTCTAAAGGGTTCGCAAACTTTCAAGCACCACTCTATCTATCTATCTATCTATCTATCTATCTATCTATCTATCTATCTATCTATCTATCTATCTATCTATCTATCTATCTATTTGTCTGTCCATCTGTCTGTCTGTCTGTCTATCTATTTTTCTGAAGTGGTATGTGTGAAAGAGGGAAGTGTGGGAAAATCCCATATAAAGAGCTGACAGTAAGGTATGATTGAGGAGTGTTTGCTCAACAAAACAACTCAGCACATGAAATAAATGAAATAAATGAAATAAACACTTGAAGATTGCATAGTAATTCGAAATATTGATACACAATTCATTCAGGGTGGATTTTTCCTTTTTCCTAATTACAGGAATGATATTGTAGGGGATAACAATTTAATTTCATGCAGCGCAGACGCACTGGTTTGGAGCCACATTTTATAAAGATCTCACAGGACATTTTTTGGATTCTTTTCCTTAGTGCTCATGTTCGACACATGGATTGTCCCAGGCTCACTTTCCTTAATGTTTGTTTTCATTTCATGACTCTCCCTGTGAAAAGTTCTTTGCTTTTAAGCTGGAGTCATTTAAACTAAAGGCTACAATAGAAATGGCCTTCACTGTGGTGAATTGTATTTTTGACCTGTTGCAGGGAGAAAAGAGTTGTGTGTGTGTGTGTGTGTGTGTGTGTCAGGGCTGAGATGTTGCTCTGCTGTAGATGCAGTAATCATTAATGTTCAGTCAGAATGGTGGGTAATGGAAGAGGATAAAAGGAGCTCCAATTTATATGTGTGTGTGTGTGTGTGTGTGTGTGTGTGTGTGTATATATATATATATGATTTATAAAATGATTTAAAAAATATAAATCAAGGAAATGATTGTAATGTTTTTCTACACAGTACTGTAAAAACAAACTGGTTTAATCAAAACACAGATAATGACTATTTCAAAAACATTCAAAATACCCCAGATATTGTGATTGTAAACAAATTAAAGAACTCTGTGCTTATTACAGAAGTGGGGTGCTGCTTTGATTCCTACATGGACACTTGCTATTATTCCAAGCTACTAAAATACCAACCATTACAGGAACGCATCCTCCAGCTGGGACATGAATGCAAGTTAATAGTATTGGTTTTTTGGGAGCTTAGGTCATATATATAAGAATGTTGTTAGAGGATTGCAGATAGGGGGACTGCAAAAGGGGGGCGCAAAAGTATTGGCAAAATATTGTTCTGTTTCAGCTATCATTGGTAACATGCAAATATGGAAACGAAGATGTTTTGTTTATCCTTGAAAGTCGATTGATTTATTAACAACAATATTAGTATAAGTGTGTAAGCCATTAAGATCTGTCAGCTGGTCAATAACCTCTTCCAAGTTATTTGGATCTTGTATTCTTTGTTTTTCTCTTGGGTCCAAATAAAAATAATCAATGTATGCGTGTGTGTGTGTGTATATATATATATGGGCGGCACGGTGGTGTAGTGGTTAGCGCTGTCGCCTCACAGCAAGAAGGTCCTGGGTTCGAGCCCCGGGGCCGGCGAGGGCCTTTCCGTGTGGAGTTTGCATGTTCTCCCCGTGTCCGCGTGGGTTTCCTCCGGGTGCTCCGGTTTCCCCCACAGTCCAAAGACATGCAGGTTAGGTTAACTGGTGACTCTAAATTGAGCGTAGGTGTGAATGTGAGTGTGAATGGTTGTCTGTGTCTATGTGTCAGCCCTGTGATGACCTGGCGACTTGTCCAGGGTGTACCCCGCCTTTCGCCCGTAGTCAGCTGGGATAGGCTCCAGCTTGCCTGCGACCCTGTAGAAGGATAAAGCGACTAGAGATAATGAGATGATATATATATATATATATATATATATATACCTGTGAGTGTTTAGTCCATGTCTATTTCTTATCTAGAGTGTTTATACTGTTTATATTGTTTATTTCAGTTATTCTATTTTTATTTATTGCACTGCCTGTTTGCACCGTGGGTCAGAGAGGACTGAAATTTCATCTGTGCTGTATGTCGAGCATGTATAGCATATTTGACAATAAAGTTGACTTGACTTTATTTCAACAAAAATAAATGTAAACACTGTCCCAGGGTCAGGAAACTCTACTGCATTCCCATTTCTGCCTTACAGGCATCTGTCTGTCATTCATCTATCTATCTATCTATCTATCTATCTATCTATCTATCTATCTATCTATCTATCTGCCTGCCTGCCTATGGCTGTCTGTCTGAAATTCTGATTGGCTGTTGCCTGAGCACGTGACTGAACGTTTGCGTCGTTGTAAAACGGAGGCACTTAAATAGCGCATGCTCTCCTGAATCAGAACCCGGAGTCGGGGCCGCGCGCGGAGGTTTCAGGTTCGAGTCCCAGGAGCGGGTTTTACACTGCGGAGCTCCGGTGCAGGGCTGAAGTTTTATTCCCGGTTCTGCAAGAAGAAGAAGAAGAGGGAAAGAAAAACACAACACGAGAAAACCAACCCGAATCACACCATGGCTGTGCTGAGGAGAGCGCTCGTGCTGTGGCTGACCTGCTCACCGGTGAGTTTTACACTTTCACACTGAGGAATAATCTCATCTCATAATCCCAACAATCTCATCTCATAATCCCAGTAAACTCATCTCATAATCCCAGTAAACTCATTTTATAATCCCAGTAAACTCATCTCAAAATCCCAGTAAACTCATCTCAAAATCCCAGTAAACTAATTTTATAATCCCAGTAAACTCATCTCATAATCCCAGTAAACTCATCTCATAATCCCAGTACAATTTCCAGGAACACGCAGGGGTTCGGAAGGGCACTGAATGGAGTGTGTGCTGTGGAAGCGCGTGACTTCTTCACTAACTGACTTCACTCGGAATATCACGACTTTTCCAGCTGTGCAGAAGCTTTTTTCCCCCCTGAAACTGCAACGCGACTGATGTTGGTGGTTGAATAGCACATTATTTAAAAATCGTTTAAAATTATTATTTAAAATGTAAAAAAATGATTTATTATTATTATTATTATTATTATTATTATTATTATTATTATACAGCTAGCATAATAATAATGAGTTTGCCTTCATTTGAATGATCTCCGTTCCATCTTATAATTGAGTTTTATTAAAAATGAGAGATCAGCTAAATGTGTTTTGTGACTGCAAATATTTGTCCATTCATTCATCTTCATAAAGCACTTAGTGAGAATTGTAGTGGATCCACGATCTGTGTATTGTCTATCCCAGGAACTCTGTGTGTGAGGCGGAAAACACCCTGGACTGGACGCCAGTCTGTCACAAGGACACACACACACACTCCTCATTAGAGGAATTTACAGTCCCTATTCCATCTACTGGCATGTTTTTGAGAGGTAGGAGAACCCGGAGGAAACCCACACAGACATGTGGAGAACAAATCAAACTCCTGGAACCTTGGAGCTGCGATCCTGCACCATGTAAATGTTATTTATAGAAGACATACAATTAAATTTGAGATTACATTCCATACAACACCTCGACAGTAAGTGTTTACCCGATGCACTATCTGTCACTTTGTAGGAGAAAAAGGTCACATGTTTTCCATAAACAGTGTGGGTTAATCATTCTCTAGTGTTTATCAGTGTCGAGTTATGAACGCTGGTGGAGCTTATGATTAGAGGGAGATGGTTTTTGGTTGGTGCGCTGTCTCTCAGGCTGTTTAAACACACTTGTCACTGTCACTGTCAATGATCCATGCAGCTTTTACCTCATCTTTCACTGTTGCGTTCGTTCGTCTACGTCTTTCATACTTTCATAAACATAAGACGTGCTTCTTCAACGCTGGGAATTTCTGCATACTCACTGTACTGGAGAAGCTTTGTGTGATAAAATGAAGTGTTCTCCTTCCTATTAGTTTTGGTGTAGTTGTCAAATAATAGCTTGTAGTTTGGGATTAAATCAGGAATAAAGCATGTAGGGGTATGCTGTTATGGGAAAATAATCAGTGACAGAGTGGAGAAACTAATAACACATCAAAGTTGATTCTGAAGTGTTTTTTTCCTCGTACACCACAGCAACTTGGGAATAAGTTTTAATTATTAGCCGAAATAATGACATTTTTATCCATTTATTGTTTCATGCTGTGTACTGATCAGGAAAGGTGTCGGTTTTTTACAGGCGTTTTATTCTTTACATCTGAGAGACCTGCGTATCCTGTTTCTTGCATGAGGAGCACATCGTCTACAAGATACCACTAAAAGACATCTTTATTATGTTATTATGGATAGATAAATGGTTAATATTCATGATGATCTGAGATCACAAACCTTTTGGAACACTTTAGGATTAAAAGGCAAATTTGCTTTATGAACATGAAATAACCCGACTCAAATACAGGATTAGGGTGAGTCAAATGAAAATCTTATTTTTTTCAGATATGTATTTTTTTTTCAATTTGTATTATTTACTGCAAATAGATGTCACAAACATGCATAATTTTTTTCCCATAATCTGCATTTTGTTTCAATGTTCCAGCGCTGAATGTTTATCCGGATTGTTCTAGACAAAAATGAGATTAAATTTTAATTTATGTTGCGCTTTTAAGGTTTTCATTTCACTCTGTTTCTTACTGTTATTAGCGTGATTAGAGCAGGGTTCTCAATTCTTTTGCACCGAAGGAACCCTTTCATTATATTAAAAAAAAATCATCAATAAATAAATAAATAACAAAATAAAATTTAAAAATGGATAAAACGAAGTAAATCAATCCATGGACTCTTTTTGTGTCCAGACTTACTTTATGAATGCAGTAATTTTATAAATATCACCCAGCTATAATATTAATAGGATTGTTATTAAGACATGTACAATAGCATTCGGGCTTTTATTGGCGCGATAAAGTTTTTATTCCTGAATTTTGGATTCTTGTTTTAGATTTCAGTTTACACTTATTTATTTAGTTTTACAGTTTATTTACTTCTTGTTTTTGATTTACTGAGGTTTTAACTAAAGCTATATCAAACACGTGACTAACTTTAAGGACTCAATAATAAATATAGTAACATTATTAATGGTGGTTTGTGACTTCAAATACTGTGATGAAATAAAAAAAAAGAAGAAGAAGAAGAAATAGGAGCCCTCGGCTGTGCTTTAAGGAACACGCATCATTAGAGCTTTTTATTCCTGACCGCACACCAGTTACACTGTGCTAGAATATGGATCATTCGTGTAGTACTTTTTTTTTAAATTTAGCATTTCTCAGTTTAACAAGTTGATGTCTGTAACTATCTGTTTATACATGGCATTTGACCTTTAGGCTTAGAACTTCACCAGTTCTGTCTACACAAATGACTGCAGGAGCACTGATCCAGGTATAACATACATCATGCAGTATTCTATCCACAGTCACTGGATATGAGCAATCGCACGTCTGATTGGCTACTCTTCTACTAGGATATCAGCTCATATACCGTGAGTAGAGAAAAAAAATGGCAGAGCGTGTTGCTGAACCAACCGAGGATGAAATAAAAACTCTACTTGAAAACAAAACCCCCAAAATACAAAAAAAAGCAACAAAATATGGAATGAAAGTATTTAACAGTAAGAATGTATCTTTTTAAAAAAATATTTTTCAAGAATTATTATTATTATAGCATTTTTCACAAATTGCTCCTGTCATTTCACCGGTTTGTTTATATTCTAAGCGGAAATGATTTTGTCGGATGTTTTGTATAAAGTTTTTATTTATCAAATTTGCAAAAAATAAAAATGTTACGTTTCTCAAAATCCAGTGAATGTGGATAGAACAAAACAGTTATTCCACTCAATCTCGTCTTACATGGGTTATAGCCAATTCAGTGCTACGCGCCTCGTCGACTATCAGCTCATGTACGACTCGATTTCATGGAATAACTGTTAATTAGATACTCTGATGATACCGTGATCATGGATGCCACTAACTCGCAGGAGCAGTTACAGGCTAAGATTGTATGGAATCAATTTTGTGCCAAAATGTTCATACAATACTTTTGAAATATCAAACAAAAACGACAAATCAAAATACAAAAAAAGAAAAAAAAGTCATTTTTTTTAGACTGGCAAACAAATTATTTGTGTAATTGTGCAAAATATCAGTCTATTACTCTTCAGAAAACTTTTATTTTTGTTCTGCATCTTTCTCAGTTTTGCTTGACGTAATTTATTTTGGTTGCGATTCCAGCTTTCTCGTTTGCGCTCCCTGACTTTTTGCTTACAGTTTTGGCACAAACTTCACGTGTGGGTGGGCTGTCCAGGAATGCATTCCCATTGGCTAACTTGTGTTTGACTGACAGCTACGCTCAGCCATTCCCCGGAGGCTGTTGCGGCCATTCCCTACTCGGATTCTGGCAGACTGTTTGACGAGTGACCGATCCATTGACGGTAAACAAGGATCAAGTGGACTTGAGTGGCGACTATGATATTGAATTAATTCAACAAAGTGTAAATTCAATATCATAGTCGCCACTGAAGTCCACTCGATCCTTGTTTACCGTCAATGGATCGGTCACTCGTCAAACAGTCCGCCAGAATCCGAGTAGGGAATGGCTGAGCGTAGCTGTCAGTCAAACACAAGTTAGCCAATGGGAATGCATTCCTGGACAGCCCACCCACATGTGAAGTTTGTGCCAAAACTGCAAGCAAAAAGTCAGGGAGCGCAAACGAGAAAGCTGGAATCGCAACCAAAATAAATTACGTCAAACAAAACTGAGAAAGACGCGGAACAAAAATAAAAGGTTTCTGAAGAGTAATAGACTGATATTTTGCATGATTACACGAATAATTTGTTTGCCAGTCTAAAAAAATTGACTTTTTTTTCTTTTTTTGTATTTTGATTTGTCGTTTTTGTTTGATATTTCAAAAGTATTGTATGAACATTTTGGCACAAAATTGATTCCATAAGATTGATACGCCCCTCCTAGAACTGCCACCTTATTGTGGTGGAGGGGTTTGTGTGCTTGAATGATCCTAGGAGCTATGTTGTCGGGGGCATTATGCCCCTGTCAGGGTTTCCCAAGGCAGACAGGTCCTAGGTGACAGGCCAGACCAAGAGCAGTTCACCAAAAACCCCTATGGAGAAAAAAGCAAGGACCATGACGTCGCCCGGTATGACGCAGCCGGGGCCCCACCCTGGAGCCAGGCCCGGGGTTGGGGCTTGTATGCGAGCGCTTGGTGGCCGGGCCTTTGCCCATGGGGCCCGGCCGGGCTCAGCCCGAAGAGGTGACATGGGCCCGACCTCCTGTGGGTTCACCACCCACAGAGGTAGCAGTAGGGGATTGGTGCAGTGTGGATTGGGTGGCAGTCGAAGGCAGGGGCCTCGACGATCTGATCCCCGGACACAGCGGCTGGCTGTTGGGACATGGAATGTCACTTCGCTGGGGGGGAAAGAGCCTGAGCTTGTGCGGGAGGTTGAGAGGTACCGGCTAGAGATAGTCGGGCTCACCTCCACGCACAGCTTGGGCTCTGGAACCCAGCTCCTCGAGAGGGGCTGGACTTTCCACTTCTCTGGAGTCGCCCGTGGTGAGCGGCGGCGGGCTGGTGTGGGCTTGCTTATAGCTCCCCAGCTCAGCCGCCATGTGTTGGAGTTTACCCCAGTGAACGAGAGGGTCGCCTCTCTGCGCCTTCGGATTGGGGAGAGGGCTCTTGCTGTTGTTTGTGCCTACGGGCCAAATAGCAGTATAGAGTATCCGGCCTTCTTGGAGTCCCTGGGAGAGGTACTGAGGGGTGCTCAGACTGGGGACTCCATTGTGCTACTGGGGGACTTCAATGCTCACGTGGGCAACGACAGTGACACCTGGAGGGGCGTGGTTGGGAGGAACGGCCTCCCCGATCTGAACCTGAGTGGTGTTTTGTTATTGGACTTCTGTGCTAGTCACGGTTTGTCCATAACGAACACCATGTTCGAGCATAGGGGTGTCCATAAGTGCACGTGGCACCAGGACACCTTAGGTCGGAGGTCAATGATCGACTTTGTAGTCGTTTCATCTGATCTCCGGCCCTATGTCTTGGACACTCGGGTGAAGAGAGGGGCTGAGCTGTCAACTGATCACCACCTGGTGGTGAGTTGGATACGCTGGCAGAGGAGGAAGCTGGACAGACCTGGCAGGCCCAAACGTATGGTGAGGGTCTGCTGGGAACGTCTGGCCGAGCACTCTGTTGGGGAGGTCTTTAACTCCCACCTCCGGGAGAGCTTTTCCCAGCTTCCGAGGGAGGCGGGGGACATTGAGTCTGAGTGGACCATGTTCTCTACCTCCATTGTGGATGCAGCTGTTCGGAGCTGTGGCCGCAAGGTCTCCAGTGCCTGTCGTGGCGGCAATCCCCGAACCCGGTGGTGGACACCGGAAGTAAGGGATGCCGTCAAGCTGAAGAAGGAGTCCTATCGGGCCATGTTGACCTCCGGGACTCCTGAGGCAGCTGACGGGTATCGGCAGGCCAGGCGTGCTGCAGCTCAGGCAGTTGCGGAGGCAAAAACTCGGAACTGGGAGGAGTTCGGGGAGGCCATGGAGAAGGACTATCGGTCGGCCTCGAAGAAATTCTGGCAAACCATCCGGCGCCTCAGGAGGGGGAAGCAGTACTCTGCCAACACTGTTTACAGTGCGGGTGGGGAGCTGTTGACCTCGACTGGGGACATTGTCGGGCGGTGGAAGGAATACTTTGAGGATCTCCTCAATCCCACCGTCATGTCTTCCACTGAGGAGACTGAGGCTGATGACTCAGAGGTGGACTCGTCCATTACCCAAGCCGAAGTCACTGAGGTGGTTTGCAAGCTCCTCGGTGGCAAGGCACCGGGGGTGGATGAGATCCGCCCTGAGTATCTCAAGTCTCTGGATGTTGTGGGGCTGTCTTGGTTGACACGCCTCTGCAACATCGCGTGGCGGTCGGGGACAGTGCCTCTGGAGTGGCAGACTGGGGTGGTGGTCCCTCTTTTTAAGAAAGGGGACCGGAGAGTGTGCTCCAATCACACTTCTCAGCCTCCCAGGGAAGGTTTACTCCAGGGTACTGGAGAGGAGAATTCGACCAATAGTCGAACCTCGGATCCAGGAGGAACAATGCGGTTTTCGTCCTGGTCACGGAACACTGGACCAGCTCTATACCCTTCATAGGGTGCTCGAGGGTTCATGGGAGTTTGCCCAACCAGTCCACATGTGCTTTGTGGATCTGGAGAAGGCATTCGACCGTGTCCCCTGTGGTATTCTGTGGGGGGTGCTTCGGGAGTATGGGGTTCGGGGCTCTTTGCTAAGGGCTGTCCGGTCCCTGTATGAACGGAGCAGGAGTCTGGTTTGCATTGCCGGCAGTAAGTCAGACCTGTTCCCAGTGCATGTTGGACTCCGGCAGGGCTGCCCTTTGTCACCGGTTCTGTTCATAATTTTTATGGACAGAATTTCTAGGCGCAGCCAGGGGCCGGAAGGAATCCTGTTTGGGAACCACAGGATTTCATCTCTGCTTTTTGTGGATGATGTTGTCCTGTTGGCTTCTTCAAACCAGGACCTTCAGCATGCACTGGGGCGGTTTGCAGTCGAGTGTGAAGCGGCTGGGATGAGAATCAGCACCTCCAAGTCCGAGGCCATGGTTCTTGACTGGAAAAGGGTGGCTTGCCCTCTCCAGGTTGGTGGAGAAGTCCTGCCTCAAGTGGAGGAGTTTAAGTATCTCGGGATCTTGTTCACGAGTGAGGGAAGGATGGAGCGTGAGATCAACAGGCGGATCGGTGCAGCCTCCGCAGTGATGCGGTCGCTTTACCGGTCCGTCGTGGTGAAGAAGGAGCTGAGCCAAAAGGCAAAGCTCTCAATTTACCGGTCGATCTACGTTCCGACTCTCACCTATGGTCATGAGCTTTGGGTAATGACCGAAAGAACAAGATCGTGGATACAAGCGGCCGAAATGAGTTTCCTTCGCAGGGTGGCTGGGTGCTCCCTTAGAGATAGGGTGAGAAGCACAGTCACTCGGGAGGAGCTCGGAGTAGAGCCGCTGCTCCTCCACATCGAGAGGAACCAGCTGAGGTGGCTCGGGCATCTTTTTCGGATGCCTCCTGGACGCCTCCCTGGGGAGGTGTTCCAGGCATGTCCCCCCGGGAAGAGGCCCCGGGGAAGACCCAGGACACGCTGGAGGGACTATGTCTCTTGGCTGGCCTGGGAACGCCTCGGTGTTCTTCCCGAGGAGCTGGCCGAGGTGTCTGGGGAAAGGGAAGTTTGGGCTTCCATGCTTAGGCTGCTGCCTCCGCGACCCGGTCCCGGATAAGCGGAAGAAGACGAGACGAGATTGATACGTTTACAGGAGCGGCGCAAGCAGAACTGCCTCAACGTCAACATTGCCAAGACAAAGGAACTCGTTGTTGACTTTCGTAAAGAACCTCCCAGTGTTCCCTACTCTGTCAGTCAACAACCAGCAAAGAGATCGGGTCGAGTCATATCGGGTCGAGTCACCTTGAGACAGTAATTGATCACAAACACTAAAAACATCTTCTCTAAGTGTCAGCAGCGCTTCTTTTTCTTGAGGAAACTCCGCAGACTTCAGTTTCACCAATCAGTCCTGATGGGTTTTTATAAATGTTTTATCGAGTCATCTATAATTTCTTTCAATATTTCAGCCTGGTTTGGGTCACGATCTAACATTTATCATAACCCACTAAACTAAATCAGAACACTGAGCGGTAAAATAATTGGATTTGTCCAGGAAGCACTAAAGAAGGACTAAATTAAAAGGAACACAAATGGCCTTGGACACCACACACACACACACACTGCACAGTCAATACTGTCTTTTACGTTCAGGTCAGAGATACAGATCACTCACCTTCAGGACTGAGAAAGCCGTGTCGTTTTGTGTCTACATCCATTAGACTTACTGTTAACATAATTTTGAATAACCCTGTATTTAACAGTTATTCCACGAAATCGAGTCATATATGAGCTGAGAGCCGACGAGGAGCGTAGTACCGAGTTGGCTATAAGCCATGTCTGACGAGATTGAGTAGAATAACTGCTTTATTCTATCCACATTCACTGGATTTTGAGAAACGGAGCATTTTTATTTTTTTATTTTTTTCAAATTTGATCAAGGGCGGCACGGTGGTGTAGTGGTTAGCGCTGTCGCCTCACAGCAAGAAGGTCCTGGGTTCGAGCCCCGGGGCTGGCGAGGGCCTTTCTGTGTGGAGTTTGCATGTTGTCCGCGTGGGTTTCCTCCGGGTGCTCCGGTTTTCCCCACAGTCCAAAGACATGCAGGTTAGGTTAACTGGTGACTCTAAATTGACCGTGAGTGTGAATGGTTGTCTATGTGTCAGCCCTGTGATGACCTGGCGACTTGTCCAGGGTGTACCCCGCCTTTCGCCCGTAGTCAGCTGGGATAGGCTCCAGCTTGCCTGCGACCCTGTAGAAGGATAAAGTGGCTAGAGATAATGAGATGAGAAATTTGATCAATAAAAACTTTATACAAAACGTCCAACTAAATCGTTTCCACTTAGAATGTAAACACACCGGCGAAATGACAGGAGCAGTTTATGAAAAATGCTACAATAAGAATTCCTGAAAACTCAAAAAAGATATGTTCTTACCATTAAATACTTCGTTCCATATTTTGTTGCTTTTTTTTGTAGTATTTTTGGGGTTTTGTTTTCGAGTAGTTTTTATTTCGTCCTCGGTTGGTTCAGCAATGCGCGCCGCCATTTTGTTTTTCTCTACTCATGGCATATGAGCTGATAGTGTAGTAGTCGAGTAGCCAATCAGAGCGCACGATTGCTCATATCCAGTGAATGTGGCTAGAATAAGAATTAATATGCCACATGTTTACATCTTGGTTTCTTTTGTGTTCCTGTTTATTGATTGCATTGTCAAGCATTCGGGAGCGATCTTTCCGTATCTAAGCGCATCCAAAGCGTTTGATCTTCTTTGAAGGAATGATTCATTCGGAATAGTTTTCTTTGCTGGATGAAACACCACGGCAACCACTTCTGTTACTGGTTGGTTAAGTGACAAGACAGCAGTAACATCCTTGATAAAAAAAAAAAGCCATGTTTCTTTTCATTAAATAAATCGCATATGTAATTGGTGCTACCATAATGCACCAATCCAGCTGTCAACATCTGTGTACATTGCTGCCAATATACCTCCTCCCACACAAATGACCAGAGGTGTTGACATGTCAAGCGGGGCCGTATGTAACTGAGACTAGATTAAGGAAGCCTGCAGCGGAGTGAGTCATGGTTGTCTTGTGGGCTGTACGTAGTCCAGCTGTGTAACTCATATCAAAGGTTTGGACTCTGAGGAGTAGACATATGAGTCTCTTTTGAGGCTAACAATAGCAGGGGAAAAGATTTATGTCACTACAGAGAGCCTCCAAGTAACCGAGATAAATCTCTCCAACCTGGTTTGTGTTGTGAAGGAATCCATTTTGTCAAGCGATGAAGCGAGAACTTTTAATCAAATTAAACACAATATGTGTGGTCATGTGGTTTTCAAGCAATGCACACAATCCTGAACCTCACATTCTGAAATAAGATTGATAAACTGGTAACTCATGGTCCTGTTAGTATATAGATATGTGTATGTTTTCAGGGGCTGAGGAGGTGGGCGGAGTTGGGAGTGTAAACTCTTGAGTCTCGATGAGGATATATTTGAAAATGAGCGCACCTCTGATTTGATAGTGTTAACATTTTTTTTTTTAAATAAATATTTCATGACATAGAGAAGTACTAAAAGGTCGACTCTGCATCAGCATCAGCCTTGCAAGGTTCAGGATGAGTTTAAAGGGGAACTGAAGTCATTTTAAAACTTGCTTCATTTCTTAATTAACGTGTTATTCGATTACGTTTTCGGTTTTATTAACCTTATATCGTGACTCGTATTGGCATATTATATTACACTGATCGGCCTTTTCGCTTTTTAGCCATGTTGAATGTAGTTCGTATGGTGCACAGCAGGTGTCGCTTATCTGCGCGATCTTCACGAGACTTGTGCGAGACTTCGAAACGTGAAGTGCCAGCACCGTCATTTTGAAAACTCTTTACACAGCGGCCAGATCGCCATATCATTCCAATTTAGATTAATTTCGAGATTTGCCAGCTTCATCAGTGATGGAGATTATTCCATACGACTTCAAACCAACGTGGCGTAGAGAAGAGTTGGAAAGACGACAGGATAAGGACTAGTCCGTCGCACTAGTATTTACGTCATTACTGTCACACAATTAAAACGTGCCAGATCAGGCGGCTGGTGGGTTTTCAAAATAATAAATACATGCATGTATTTTTGTGATAAATACATATTATACTGGCGGCACGGTGGTGTAGTGGTTAGCGCTGTCGCCTCACAGCAAAAAGGTCCTGGGTTCGAGCCCCGGGGCCGGCGAGGGCCTTTCTGTGTGGAGTTTGCATGTTCTCCCCGTGTCTGCGTGGGTTTCCTCCGGGTGCTCCGGTTTCCCCCACAGTCCAAAGACATGCAGGTTAGGTTAACTGGTGACTCTAAATTGACCGTAGGTGTGAATGGTTGTCTGTGTCTATGTGTCAGCCCTGTGATGACCTGGCGACTTGTCCAGGGTGTACCCCGCCTTTCACCCGTAGTCAGCTGGATTAGGCTCCAGCTTGCCTGTGACCCTGTAGAAGGATAAAGCAGCTAGAGATAATGAGATGAGAATGAGATGAGATGAGACATATTATACTGAGCGCATTTCCCGCATAATCCTCACTAAGGTTTCGGACAGCACTACAAAATGGCATCTACACTATATAGTGCCCTATATAGTGAGTAGGGAGCGATTTTGGACACGGGGAAAACTTCCGGCTTGATTAGGTCAGCATTCGAAAGAGGGCACACACGTCTTTTAGCAACATTGGCAGATGTTGGTCACTTTGATTTCCGCTGTACGTTTTACTTCCATCCTACGATGTCTCGCACAGGTCTCAGCGAATCTTGTTTACGGCCGTTGCTTTGACATATGGACTGATATATTACAGAGCATATTTCAAACACTCATAACTTGCTATAGCAGTGACAAAATAGCTGTCAGAAATGCATTCCTATATTTAATAGAATGAGATAAATAGAATTTTGATCATAAAAAACTTGCCTTCAGTTTCCCTTTAAGCAGTAGATAGCGTTTTGGGCCATTTTGTTAGCTCTGTCACTTCACAGCAAGAAGGTTCTGGGTTTGAGCCCCGTGGCCGACGGGGGCCTTTCCGTGTGGACTTTGCATGTTCTCCCCGTGTCCGCGTGGGTTTCCTCCGGGTGCTCCGGTTTCCCCCACAGTCCAAAGACATGCAGGTTAGGTTAACTGGTGACTCTAAATTGAGCGTAGGTGTGAATGTGAGTGTGAATGGTTGTCTGTGTCTATGTGTCAGCCCTGTGATGACCTGGCGACTTGTCCAGGGTGTACCCCGCCTTTCGCCCGTAGTCAGCTGGGATAGGCTCCAGCTTGCCCGCGACCCTGCACAAGATAAGCGATTACAGATAATGGATGGATGGGTACCTCCTTATCCTTCCCTCTTAACTTCCTCTCCCTTTTTTCTTTTCTCCTCTTCCCTTTTGTCCTCCCCTTCCCCCCTGGCTGAGAGGTGACAGGAATGAAAGGCAGGACAAGAAATAAAGGGATATTAAAAAAAATTTGAAAAACAGAGATAATAGAAATAAAAGAGCAATGACCAAAAAAAAACCCCAAGAAAGATAAACCAAAAACAGATCTGAAAAAAAAAATATATATATATATCACTCTTGGCGTATTTTTGAGCGATAAGGCGTACTAGCGTGCTCTGATGTTAAAATGCGGGGCTTTTACCCAAAACAGGCAAAGATTGGCAGGACTGGGAATATCATTGGAATAAATGCCACTGGATATCATGGAAGTGTAAAATCATAGTGACGATGTCGTTCCATGGCACAAGTCTAGTCGTGGGTGTAATGAATGTGAATGAGGGGGAATATTTACTGGATCATCCTTTTCCACAAAATGCCTTAGGAAGAGAAGATAAACTAAAAATAGACAGATTAACCACACACTGTTCACCCAAAGCAGAAAAGACAGAAAGTTGTACTGCTTTTTTGTTTTAAATAAAAGAGTTAGAACATCAGAGGAAACACAGAATGAAGACTGAAGAGAATTACGGACTTGAAATGTGTAAAATAATTTAGAAATCATGAATGCAGCTGTCTATTTGATTTTAAGTGTGTGTGTGTGTGTGTGTGTGTGGGCATATAATAGTTTGCTCCAATATCATTCTTAGTATGCCATCATTAAGACTTCATGCTCCAATGCATTGCTTAACCTTGAGGATTTTCTTCATAGATTAGATTCAACAATTAACAAAAGAACCACATGGATCAGTATTTTGCTTGGTTTTATTCAGCAAAGAGAGATGCAGGCGTGAGAACATTCTGCATTTTTATACACACTTCTAATGCTTCTTTACTTGCACTTCAGCACTTTATTCAGGAATGATTGCTGTAAGTCGCCCAAAATGATGTCATCTGTAACCTTTTATCTGAATGTCAGTAAAAATGCGAATCGCTGAAATGCATACAAAACAGCATAACCTTTGTCCTATCTGTTTGACCAGATGTTATCAGTCCAGATGTGCGGCATCAGGATAGCCCTGGAGATGGAGAAAGATGAGTGCTTGGCTAAGTTGCAAAATGTCACATCAGGTTGGTTATCTCTTTCACATTATCACTGCGTTGGTGTTTGTGAATATTTATTCGAAACGCTCCTGTTGTGGTGGTGTGTAAGGGGAGAATATCAAAGTGCAAAATCTGAAAACGTTCTGACAATACACAATATTGAAAAGCTATTAAAAGAAAACTTGAAACGTTCTTGCGTTCAAAACATCCTGCACGGTGTCTATCCACTGAGGTTGTCCAGAAGGCATTTCCTCTCCGATTCCTGAAATATCTCTCATCCTTTGACGCGACCCTGAGCTCAGTGGCTCAGCGTTTCTGACTGCATCCTATACTGCGCTTTTTATTCTGACTTGCAGGCTTCGTACCCGTAATTGTGAAGTAGACGTGAGGACAGGAAGTAGCAGTTAATTATATGCACATCTGGGTTTGTTGACTTTAATCGAAGCTATCCTGTCGGTCCCATGGCTGTAGCTAATCAGACTGAAGTGGAGTCCATTCTCTCAGCCAGACGTAACTAATCTACTGATTACATTTTTAATAGCTGAAGCAATGACAAGTTGAGGCAGTCTAAAGTTTATCATGTATTAAGTGGAACTTTGATATTAAAAAAGTTCACAGTTCTTTCAGGGTAATGTGCAAGAAATTTTCACATCCTGTTGGATACAGGTACATTTGCATAATCTTGAAATAATTGCTTTTGGTTTGACGTGAACTGCATGTACAGTGGATATAAAAAGTTTACACACCCTGTTAAAATGATAGGTTTTTCTGATGTAAAAAAACAAGACCACGGTAAATAATTTCAAAACTTTTCCCACCTTTAATGTGACCTATAACCTGTACAATTCAATTGAAAAACAAACAAACCTGTTAGGGGGGATAAACATCCATCCATCCATCATCTGTAGCTGCTTATCCTGTCCTACAGGGTCTCAGGCAAGCTGGAACCTATCCCAGCTGACTATGGATGAGAGGCAGGGTACACCCTGAACAAGTCGCCAGGTCATTGCAGGGCTGACACATAGACACAGACAACCATTCTCGCCTACAGTCAATTTAGAGCCACCAATTAGCGTAACCTGCATGCCTTTGGGGGAAACCAGAGCACCCAGAGGAAACCCACACAGGCAGCATGCAAACTCCACACAGAAAGGCCCTCGCCTGCCTCGAACCCAGGACTTTCTTGCTATGAGGTGACAGTGCTAACCACTACACCACCGTGCCGCCCAGGGGAAAAGCATAAAAAATAAAAATGTACAATAAGCTGGTTGCATAAACTTGCACACCCTTCAACTAATACTTTGTTGAAGCACCTTTTGCTTTAATTACAGCATTCAGTCTTTTTGGGTCAGAGTCCATCAGCCTGCCACATCTAGACTTGGCAATATTTGCCCACTCTTCCTTGCAAAAACGCTCCAAATCTGTCAGATTGCGAGGGCGTCTCTTGTGCACAGCCCTCTTCAGGTCACCCAACAGATTTTCAATTGGATTTAGGTCTGGGCTCCGGCTGGGCCGTTCCAAAACTTTTTCGGGGTCATTGTCATGCTGAAAGATGAAATTCCTCGTCATCTTCAGCTTTCTAGCAGACACCTGAAGGTTTGGGGCCAAAATTGACTGGTATTTAGAACTGTTCATAATTCCCTCCACCTTGACTAAAGCCCCTGTTCCAGCTGAAGAAAAACAACCCCAAAACCTGATGCTGCCACCACCATGCTTCACCGTGGGTATGGGGTTCTTTTGGTGATGCGCAGTGTTGTTTTTGCGCCAAACATACCTTTTGGAATTGTGGCCAAAAAGTTCAACCTTGGTTTCATCAGACCATAACACATTTTCCCACATGCTTTTGGGAGAGCTTATGTATTTTCTTTGCTTAGCCGGGCCTGGATATTTTTCTTTAACCCTGTCTCATAGTCCAGACATATGGAGAATACGGGAGATTGTTGTCACATGTAGTACACAACCAGTACTTGCCAGAAATTCCTGCAGCTCCTTCAGTGTCGCTGTAGGCCTCTTGGCAGCCTCCCTGACCAGTTTTCGTCTTGTCTTTTCATCAATTTTGGAGGGACGTCCAGTTCTCGGTAATGTCACTGTTGTCCCATATTTTGTCCACTTCTTGATGACGGTCTTCACTGTGCTCCATGGTATATCTAATGCTGTGGAAATGTTTTTGTACCCTTCTCCTGACTGATACCTTTCAACAATGAGATCCCTTTGATGCTTTGTAAGCTCTCTGTGAACCCTGGCTTTTTCTGGAGGATGCAACTGAGTACCGTAAATGTCTGAACCTTTTTTGGGGTTAATCAGAGTCATTTTAATTGATGGCAGGTGTGAACCCAAAAAGACTGAATGCTGTAATTAAATCAAAAGGTGCTTCAATAAAGTATTATTTTAAGGGTGTGCACACTTTTATGAGTCATTCTATAATTAGGGGTACATTTCATGTAAAGCAAAATCTCAAAATATCAGTATTCTTTTTCAATAAATAACCTATATGTTTCCATGGTACATACCCTCAAGTTCCTAAACAAATTAATTGCCAAGCTTAATCTTAAATTACTTTTAAAATATTTTAATGAAAATGAACATTTGATTGTTTATTTTGTCAACCGTGTTACGGACAAATGTTATGTCATCTTAAACATATATAAAAATACTACACATTTGAAAACACATTTGTTTGAAAGTGCTTAGGTCCATTAACAAGATGTTTTTAATTAATGTTATGGAAAATATGAATTTTGAGCTTCATAAATAGGATTTTATGGTTCACTGTGATGCAGAATGACCCTTTTTTCAACATAAATCCTTGTTACGTCGAATTTAGAGTTGTTCTCCCTCCTTATACAAGACTTCCCTATCCAGAGATAATCCCCAATCTTTTATTTTACAGTTCATCAAACACATAAGAGATTTATAGCACAAAAACACTTGCAACACAGTTGACAGGCAATGTAACACAATTGACGGGAGTAACACAGTTGACAGGGCAGAAGAACAAGAGGACACTTTTTAGGATAAAAAGAGCTTTTTATTGTTTTAAATTTTGCTACAAATAAGCTGATGAATTCAGGTGAACTGTTAAAACAACATTTGGACACAATTTCAGAGAAACGTAGCTTATTTAACAAATTGAACATATTAAATCATTCTGTTTGTTTGTCTGTCAATATGAAGATTAAGTGACAAAAACATACTCCTCCTCAACTGTGTCATAGCTGATGGGTAACACAGTTGACGGTAACACAGTTGACATTTCGGCCATTTTTAGAGTGTTGTGCTAACTGCAGACCTCAGAGCTTTCACTACAAGACCTTAATCAATTCATATTTTTATTATCTTTAGCTGTATACTTTGTAAATACAATTTCTAAATCAGGTTTATATGAACATGTTGACAACACAGTTGACAGACAATTAACCCTCTCTAGGACTATACAACAGTATTGATGAAAATATCGAAGAGGTGAACTCAAAATAGGGTTGCCACCTGTGTCTGACAAAAATCCTGGACATTTCGACCATCCAATCGACCTTTTTGCTTGTAAGCAACGGCGCCCTTCGCACATCTAACCCAAGACAAAAAAAAAAAAATCGCCCTTCTACGCTGAAATTGTATTGCTCTAATTAGTAAAAATGACGCTTTTGCTAGTTATTTGTTTAGTTAATTGCTTTACATAATAAAGCAGGTCTTCATTATTTTGGTTTATTTCCAACAGTTTTTGGTTGTGGACACCTGGGGGCAGTAGTGGGCACAGGTAAAAGGGGAATACATAATTAAGTTCTGTTTGTTTGCTTATGTGGAATAAAAATAATTAATTTTTCATTGTATCTAAGAATACCTGAATGTAACAATGTAAGGTGTAGTGTCAAACAGCTTACCTGATTGCTTAGAGTGTGGTGTGTGCTTTGCTTGTGCTTGCCTGTGCCTCTGCTGCTTGCTGCTCTTGGCTAAACAAATACATAGGAGGACATGTAACTGATATAACTGGGCACATACAGGAGTATGTACTACACTACACTATTTCATTTAATTCACCAAAACCTTACCTAATCTTCCATTTATATTTGGTGTTTTTCTTTGCTGCTGCTATGAGTCCTGGCTGATTTTCAATGAATGTCTTTAACTCAGTACAGGACAACTGAAAGTTTAGCCTGACTTGAAGCTCAGCCTTCACCACTGCAACAGAGAGTCTGTTTCTTTTATCAGTCCAAGCATCCTCCATTGCCCCTTTTCCACCAAAGCAGTTCCAGGGCTGGTTCGGGGCCAGTGCTTAGTTTGGAACCGGGTTTTCTGTTTCCACTGACAAAGAACTGGCTCTGGGGCCAGAAAAACCGGTTCCAGGCTAGCACCAACTCTCTGCTGGGCCAGAGGAAAGAACCGCTTACGTCAGCGGGGGGCGGAGTTGTTAAGACCAACAACAATAACAAGACCGCGAAAGATCGCCATTTTTAAGCGACGAGAAGCAGCAGCTGTACAAATGCGAAGTCAGCCATCATCATCATTATTATTGTTGTTGTTGCTGCTGCTTCTTCCGTGTTGTTTTTGCTTTGATATTCGCGCCAAGGTTTATGCAAACGTAGCGCCGTAACTGACGTATACAGCAACGTAAGTGACGTATTCAGCGACGTAATGACGTATGCAGCGACGTAATGACGTGGCTCCCCTTAGCACGTCGAGCTCGGAAAAGCAAACTGGTTCTCAGCTGGCTCGCAAGTTGAAATACCCATTTTGCCCATTATGTACAAAAAACCGGGACATTCAGTGTCCCGGATTTTTTTTTTTTTTTTCCGGGACAGACCATGAAAATCCGGGACAATCAGGAAAAACCGGGACAGGTGGCAACACTAACTCAAAACTTACCACACGGTCTTCAAATTTCCCACCAAAGAGGATATGACATCACATGATGTTGGTCACATGACTTAGGACCAAACCATTTGCCGATTTATGGGGGGGGTTTCAGTGGGTAACACAGTTGACATAAGTTTCTCGGACGCACACAAAATTCTTCATTTAATTTATAATATAAAGCATTTTAGGCTTTTAAACACTTTTGTCATATTATAATAATTACCATGAATAAATATTTGTAAAAATTTTAAACAAAAACCTTTTTTTAAAATGTAAATATGAAGACCAAACCTGACATTTGGAAAATCAGACAGCATAAAAACACCAAATTCCAGTATTATATATGCATTTTTGCAGAGTAAAATGATGTAATTTGTTGACTTTTTGTATTATATAAAAGAGAAATGTGTGCTAATGTACAAAAGATCATTGGCTGAAGTTAATAGTTAGTGAAATTGACAAATACAGCACATGGACTTGAGATGTACCCCTAATTATAGAATGACTCTTATGCAACCAGCTTATTGTACATTTTTTATTTTTTATGTTTTTCCCCCGAACAGATTTGTTTGTTTTTCAATTGAATTGTACAGGTTATAGGTCACATGAAAGGTGGGAAAATTTTTGAAATTATTTATCGCGGTCTAATTTTTTTTTGCAAAAGAAAAACCGATCATTTTAACGGGGTGTGTACAGTTTTTATATCCACTGTACTATTCCTAAAAGATGAGTGGCGTGGAAGGAAGGAATAGAACACACTGTGTCATGCTGTTATAGAAACATAATCAGTGACGGAAAAAGTGAAACTATTACTGTCCTGAAGTTGTGGCATGTTTTTGAAGTGTTTTTGTTCCTTTTACACCACAGCGATTTGTCAACATTTAGAATTTTTTTCATTAAAGAAAAACACATCATACTTTTATCCGTTTGTAGTTACATGTAATGATCTGGAACATCCAGGGATGGGTTTCCCGAAAGCCTCTTAAGGCTAAGAGCGTCTATAATTCCGACAATACCATTTATTAACTTTTTAAACACCTTATATTTAGTTGGTTTTTGGTTAAAAATGAACGCCATGTGACCTCATTGACTGGATTTAGCAGCTACTAATGCCTTTATCAATTACTAATGCCTGTATCGTGGATGCACGCTGCAAAGACGCTCTTCGTAATGTTGCTCTTAAGACTCTTTACGACTGAGTTTGGGAAAACCACGTACAGAGACAACATTCGTTGTTTAAAGGGATAGTTCGGGATTTTTGACATGAATCTGTATGGCATCCCCATCAATAGTGTCGTGCAAACACACTGACTTACCCCTGACAGCATCCTGTGAGTCCAGTTCTTGTCCAGTTTTGGTCCAGACGAAAGTAGTCCGGCAAGTTTGTTGGGGTCACAAAAGTAAAACGTTTTTCGTCTCAAAACAGTACGTGTTCAAAAGAGTGATATATTTGCATCACAAAACCGTTGCCAAATAAAAAGTCAGACCTCGAAATCGCTTGGCACTATTTTCTCTCCCTTCTTATCACTGCGCGCTGCCGCCAGGTGACAGCGAAACGCAGACCCACTAAGCTGGTGGGAGACCAAGGCTGCACTCTATCCACGGCTTACACACGTGATGGCACGGAGGATGTGTATAGTGGCAGCATCTGTCCCCCCAGAGAGGATCTTTTCAAAAGCAGGACAGATTATAACTGAGAGGAGAAATAGAATCAGAATTAACTAGTTAATTGCAGCAATTAAAGGAATAGGTAGGAAAAGGAAGGTGCAAAGACACCGCGCAGCGCCTGAAAACGGGTTTTCAGGCGCTGTGCACCCGTTTTCAGGCGCTGCGCGGTGTCTTTGCGCCTGCAGCGGTGCTTTGCCTGTGCTGTGGCTGAAAATAGTTCCAGATATAAAGTGGTCTAGTAAATCCCTTCGTGTTAATTTGCATTGATATGTGTACTCGATGTGAATGTACAAGTCATGAGAAATAATTATAAAAAATCTTCCGAAAGAGCCGGCTCCTTATAATAAGAAGAGCCAAAAGAGCCGAAATTACCATCACTAGTAAACAATGAATGAAACAGCCGTGGCTGTCGCCTGGCGGCAGCGCGCAGTAATAAGAAGGGAGAGAAAATAGTGCCAAGCGATTTCGAGGTCTGACTTTTTATTTGACAACGGTTTTGTGATGCAAATATATCACTCTTTTGAACACATACTGTTTTGAGACGAAAAACGTTTTACTTTCGTGACCCCAACAAACTTGCCGGACTACTTTCGTCTGGACCAAAACTGGACAAGAACTGGACTCACAGGATGCTGTCAGGGGTAAGTCAGTGTGTTTGCACGACACTATTGATGGGGATGCCATACAGATTCATGTCAAAAATCCCAAACTATCCCTTTAAGAGCGTATGGCTCTTTAGCCCTAAAGGGCAACGTTATCGGGAAGTCTACCCCAGAACGTTACAGCGGCTATAAACATTCGATCCCTCACCAGCCTGTTTTTTCTTTCTTGAGATTTTTTTAAAATTTATTATTCAAATTTATTATTAGATTATTTAGGATGCTTGCTGGACAAATTCCTTGTGAATGAGCGTGTTAATATAAAAATTAATCTAAACAAAATATATGATGTAGAAATCCTTCTGACCCATCAGAATCGAGAATTCACCAGAGTTGTGGTCTGATCATCCTCTCCAGCCGTTTCTGGACAAATCAAATCAAATGCCAGAAAAGTGAAAAATATTTGCGCAAGTTTGCACTAAAGAGTTCAGGCCTTGTTTTGAACAGCAGAAATATCAACATATCTGTGATATCAGAACCAATGAAATATTTCGAGGGTCGATTGTTTAAAAAAAAAAAAAGATGCACTGCGTAGTAATTTAGTCCTGGTTTGTTGAGAAGGTATTTTTTATCCCCCACCCAAACAAAGGTTGATACTAAGAAATGTGAGAAATTTAAATTTTTAGCTCACCTGGACCAAAGGTCCAGTGGGTTTATGCTATGGGCTGCTCAGGTCAGTGTTGGTTTCCTGTAGCAGAACTTGAAAAATATGACAAATAATATCTTGAAACTTGGTATATGTTTGGTATATAGGGTGGGTGATATAGATGACTCTGTCTTCTTGTTAAAAATTTTATTTGATGCTTTATTTAAATAATATTTTTCCCTCTCAGGCTGCAGTGGCGAGTGGGACTTCGCCTGTTGGCCGTCAGCATCTGTTGGACAGCTGGTCACCATCCCCTGCCCGAAATACTTCACTCACGTCAGTGACCGGGAAGGTAACGGCGTTATTGTAATCATTAAAAATGTCTAAACTGAATTGAATTGAATCGAATGCCTTGAAATATGAATCATCGCTGTGATTTTGTCTGCTTTGGTCAAACTCAAGTAGCAAATATTTATGAGCTGCGAATTTAGATGTATTCACAGTCCTGACTTTTTGTTTCATGCACTATCTTTTTTTTTTTTTTAAAGAAACCTTTATTTGTCACATGCACACTTCAAGCACAGTGAAATTCATCCTCTGCATTTAACCCATCTGAAGCAGTGAACACACACACACACACACTCAGAGCAGTGGGCAGCCCAGAGCGCCCGGGGAGCAGTCAGGGGTTCGGTACCTTGCTCAAGGGCACCTCAGCCCGAGGCCGCCCCACGTCAACCTAACTACATGTCTTTGGATTGTGGGGGAAACCGGAGCACCCGGAGGAAACCCACGCAGACACGGGGAGAACATGCAAACTCCACACAGAAAGGCCCTCGCCGGCCGCTGGGTTCAAACCCAGAACCTTCTTGCTGTGAGGCGACCGTGCTAACCACCACCAGGGCCGCGTTAACCCTTGCCGAGGCCCTGGGCAGACACCCCCCCGATGCCCAACCCCCGCCTGTTGTCAACTGCGCTCAGCAAATTCACCCCCTCAGACGTGCCTGTCTAACTAGACACAGAAACTTAAATAATGACAGTGGCACAATTAGAAATACTATTGAACGATAAAACTTTATATCCATCAACACCTATTTAATCGAGAAAAGGCAATGGTGAAACAGGCAATTGCATGGTGAAAAAATCCATCAGACATCACGGTTAACAAGTCTGGTTAACTAAAGTTTAGCCTCAACAAGCCTTTGAATGAGTGAGTCAATGAACAACATGTCAAGAACATAACCTCGGCCTACAACAGTTTCTTTAGTATTCAGAACAAGAACATTCATTTGGTATATAACCGTTCGTTTTCATTTTAGAATCCAGGCGACTTTTAACTTGTGAAAACAAAGAGCGATAACAAAGAAAGAAAAATATCTTGCTTCTCAGAAATAAATCTCAAAATGTTAGGCTATGTGAAACATTTCATCCTTTCACACACGTAATGTCCCAAACAGCAGTGGCACACAGCTTTGCGCATTCAGTTTGACAGCCATGGGTCAACTTACAAGGGCACTTTCCTACTTTTCCGGAAAGCGAAGTCATTAATTAAATCATTGAACTCAAGTTGGCGTAGCGTGTGAAGACATGGTGGACAGTGATCATATTGACAATGACGGGTGATTTATGCGACGGGACAAGGTGGGCTTCCTTACGGGTGGCGAAATGCATCAAAAATGTTATCAATATGATCAAAACTTCTGAAAATATCATTTCATATTTTCTAATCTGGCTACCTCCAAGGCCCCGGGCAGCTGCCCATGAAGCCCATTCGGATAATGTGTCCTTGACCACCACAATGGACCCTTACAAGGGGTTCTAATTATTGCCCTGTATTAAGGCACCACTGGGATTCGAACCCAGGATCTCCTGTTTACTAGACAGGCGCTTTAACCAACTAAGCCACGGCACCACGGTCTTTCTATAGTTCAATCATTTTCCACATTGAATCTGAGAAAACATTGCTTTAAAGGAACAGTCCACCGTATTTCCATAATGAAATATGCTCTTATCTGAATTGAGACAAGCTACTCCGTACCTATCCGAGCTTTGTACGACCTCCCAGTCAGTCAGCAATGTAGCTAGGCTCAGCATGGCCAATGATATTTTTTGGGGCTGTAGTTAGATGCAACCAAACTCTTCCGCGTTTTTCCTGTTTACATAGGTTTATATGACCAGTGATATGAAACAAGTTCAGTTACACAAGTTGAAACGTAGCGATTTTCTATGCTATGGAAAGTCCGCACTATAATGACAGGCGTACTAACACCTTCTGCGCGCTTCGGCAGCGCATTGATATCTGAGCTCCGTATCAATGCGCTGTCGAAGCGCGCAGAAGGTGTTACATCTAGATGTTACATGTAGTAACATCCAAGCTGGAAAGGAAAAAATAAATAAATAAATAAATAAATTTCATTATCCCACTGAGGAAAAAAAAAAAAACTTATATGGACCCACAGACATACTTAAGAGTCAACAATGCTGGAGCACAACTACAGGGCAAGTCCACTTAAACATCTCATCTCTCTAGCTGCTTTATCCTGTTCTACAGGGTCGCAGGCAAGCTGGAGCCTATCCCAGCTGACTACGGGCAAAAGGCGGGGTACACCCTGGACAAGTCGCCAGGTCATCACAGGGCTGACACATAGACAACCATTCACACTCACAGTCAATTTAGAGTCACCAGTTAACCTAACCTGCATGTCTTTGGACTGTGGGGGAAACCGGAGCACCCGGAGGAAACCCACGCGGACACGTGGAGAACATGCAAACTCCGCACAGAAAGGCCCTCGCCGGCCACGGGGCTCGAACCCGGACCTTCTTGCTGTGAGGCAGCAGCGCTAACCACTACACCACCATGGCACTTAAACATAAGGCACAAATATTTTAATACTTTATTCCACTTTTTTTAAGTATATCTTGATCAAAAGTTTAAGTCTAAGCTTAATATACTTAGACTTTTCGATATACTTTTCAGTATAACCAAGTATACTTATGTATAACTTTATTAAGTATATCTCTGATAAGTAAATAAAAAGTCAACTGAAAGCATACTGTCTTATTTTTAGTTTAAAAGAAGTATACTAGAAGCACACTTGAATAAACTTCTTTTTTTGTCTACAGTACCTCTGCGCAGCTGTAGATTAACAAGAGACAATGGCTGTTTCTTATCTTTTTACTAGACGTATCAGTGTCTTTCCTCAGCTTCATACTGAATAATGAAGCTGTACGGTTTACAATAAATACTAATGCTCGATCAGATCCTGTTCTCACATCGCTCCCGAGAAAGCATCATTACGTGGTACAGATTGATAAACTGTATACATGGTTTTGACCTCTGACCTCCCATCGGAAAGGCCGTTTTTCTAAAGCCGTGTGATTTATGACACCAAATTCACCTCGAGTACTTTGTTTTGTGTAAGCTACAGTATCTTAAGCTTTCCATCGCAGGAATTTGCACAGATGCTCCGTTGTTTATGTGCTCTAATCCCACTGCGTCTGGATGTTTATTTCAAATTCGCAAGGAAATTGATTTCTCTTGAAAAATCCATTTGAATATATACTCATAGCAGCACTCAAGATTTGCATGAACAGTCTGATAAATTCTGTGTGCTGTTAGTGAGTGTGTCGCAACTGCGAAAAAAGAGGAATACAGAGAGAAAGTGAGAGGTGAGGCTTTTATTTTACATGCTACAGTGACACAGAGCTTTATACCGCAGTGATGCTGAAGTCTCGAATCGGAGCCAGGAGAAGATGGTGGTTAAGTTTTAATGCCAGCATTGATTTTTTTTTTTATGGCGGTACGACAGTCGCAAATCACAGATTTATATTAATGCAGTCTTTCTAATACGACACGACTCCTTCACAAGGACTTGTATAACGGACTAATAATAATCATTGACATGGTGATAGTTTCTGTAATGAGGAGATGTTTATGTAACGTTTTTGGAAGGAGTCTCCAGCGTCGGCGCTTTGTAACAATCGGAGTAAAGCTGTCACTTTAAGATTTCAGACACGGGAAAGTCTAAGGACAGAAGATGTTGCATTTTCTGAGTCTTATTAAAGCTAGACGGCCTTTCGATTTCATAAAATCAGTGAAATTTAGTTCCGTCTGAAATGTGGTCACTGTGATATATGTTTATTTCTGTAATATCTAACAAAATATCAGCCATTCTGTGGCTGGGAAGTTATTTAATTTGAGGGGATTAAAGCAAATAATGTGCATGAAATCGCTCAATTTGCATAGTCAAACAGACAGAGGAAGTCCGTGTGTGTGTGTGTGTGTGTGCACATGCGCAGGTTTACCTTTGACCGTGCACTGACAGTTCCATCATTCCGTCGCTAAACAAACAGCTGATCACACCGAGGTGCTCGCTGACCGCCGATATTTATTAGTTTGGTCCTGCGTTTTCTTTCCTTCGTACAGTATATAACATTTCATCTCATCTCATTATCTCTAGCCGCTTTATCCTGTTCTACAGGGTCGCAGGCAAGCTGGAGCCTATCCCAGCTGACTACGGGCGAAAGGCGGGGTACACCCTGGACAAGTCACCAGGTCATCACAGGGCTGACACATAGACACAGACAACCATTCACACTCACATTCACACCTATAACATCTCATCTCATTATCTGTAGCCGCTTTATCCTTCTACAGGGTTGCAGGCAAGCTGGAGCCTATCCCAGCTGACTACGGGCGAAAGGCGGGGTACACCCTGGACAAGTCGCCAGGTCATCACAGGGCTGACACATAGACACAGACAACCATTCACACTCACATTCACACCTATAACATAACGTCTTTTATTTTTTCGCGGTCCGGTTTCCATCAAATCCTGCGCTCTTATTGGCTGGCAAGCGGGTCCATATCCTACGGTACGGACCCCAGTTACGGAATCCCGGATACGGACCCCTGGCGACTCGCTCGTTCACAACACCACCAAACATAGTAGCATTTATTTTCGCATTTCTCAGGAGAATAGCATTAATAGATAGCGATAACGACAGTCTTCACAGCGAAAATGAGTTTTACTACCCTGAGGAAGAAGAAATAAAAGAAAACATTTCAGGAGAAAGCTAAAAACCTGTAACTTGCAAACGCCGAGCAAAAACATGGCTGAATCCTGAATGACTAAATTTTGTATAAATAGGGGACTACATAGGCAGCAAAATGTATTTTTTTCCTGCCATGGAAGTGTACTTGTATACTGAGGAGGAAGCAATTTGCATTACAGCCGTGAATGAGGATTCAAAATGGCGGCTCAGTTCGGCTCGGTTTTCCCTTTCGGGCGCTCTCGTTTTCTGTTAGAATTTGGTAAAAAAAAAAATATATATATATATATATATATATATATATATACCAGCTTAAGGTCGGTCCGTATGGTGAAATACCGTGATCTCGGCCTTGAATACTGACCTCAGCACAGAGGGCCTCGGTCAGTACTTTCAAGACCTCGGTCACAGTATTTCACAATACGGACCTCCCAGCTGGTAAATAACATATTTCTTCTCGCTTTCTTTCTGTTACTGTAGTCGGTCTTTCACGTTTCATTCGCACACTCACGTCCTCCGTTTTTCTCTCCTGTTTCAAATTTGTATCCCACAATGCCTTGCGCGAATGGCGAAAGCCCACCACATGATGGTGCATAACGTAGTATCTTGAATTGGGTCATGGTGAAGCAGGAAAAAATAGTGGAGAATTTAGGGCCGTGTGGAGATAAATTAATTAATTTTTCTGTTGAAAAAAAACTAATAAAATTGGAAGTCTGTGATCCGAATTCAGGCGGCATGGTGGTGTAGTGGTTAGCGCTGTCGCCTCACAGCAAGAAGGTCCGGGTTCGAGCCCCGTGGCCGGCGAGGGCCTTTCTGTGCGGAGTTTGCATGTTCTCCCCGTGTCCGCGTGGGTTTCCTCCGGGTGCTCCGGTTTCCCCCATAGTCCAAAGACATGCAGGTTAGGTTAACTGGTGACTCTAAATTGAGCGTAGGTGTGAATGTGAGTGTGAATGGTTGTCTGTGTCTATGTGTCAGCCCTGTGATGACCTGGCGACTTGTCCAGGGTGTACCCCGCCTTTCGCCCATAGTCAGCTGGGATAGGCTCCAGCTTGCCTACGACCCTGTAGAACAGGATAAAGCGGCTACAGATAATGAGATGAGATGATTCGAATTCAGTAGCTTTCGGTCCACTCAACAAAAATAATTGGATGTCGGGGGGGATTCTTTTTATGACCTACACTTGAAAAATCTGAAAGGCAGTCTAGCTTTAAGACACGATAAATGCCTATTTGCATTCAAATGCTTGAAAGGACTTGGCCCGTCATATCTCCGGAACATGTTTACCCACAATTCTGAAATACATAACTACAACACTCGAAACAAATCTAATATTCACATGGTCAAAAGATCATCTGAGTCTGGTTATCGATCTTTCAGATATTCTGCTGCTAAATTATTTAACGCTCTGGAGTCTATAGTTATAAACTCTAAGTGTGTGAAATCATTTTAGTCAAACTATTGGTTATGTATATAACTAAAAATGTTCTAGATTAACTCTAAATTGTCCAGTGTGTACTAACCTTTGCGTCATTATAATTTTCACATTTCTTAAAGTTTCCATCGTCAGTACAAATAGCTATGTTTTAATATTTTTATCTACATTATTATACTTATTCTATTTGTTATTATATATTTGCCATATTTACAGTGGTGCTTGAAAGTTTGTGAACCCTTTAGAATTTTCTATATTTCTGCATAAATATGACCTAATTTTTACTACGAGTAAAAATCGCAGCTGACTAGATGGCGCTTTGCACCCAGTGGTTGAGAAACACTGTTTTCTTTATTTTTCAGAGGAAGGAGTACAACATAAATTTTGACCTTTAAAAAAAAGGTACCTTTCATTCCATCGAGATATGAAAGTCATTTTACTGATATGTAAATGAAACCTGTTTTTTAGTTCCATGGAGAAATGGCTTCCTTTACACTAATCTATATGATTATCGCCTGATACAGTGGTGCTTGAAAGTTTGTGAACCCTTAAGAATTTTCTATATTTCTGCATAAATAGGACCTAAAACATCATCAGATTTTCACACAAGTCCTAAAAGTAGATAAAGAGAACCCAGTTAAACAAATGAGACAACAATATTATACTTGGTCATTTATTTATTGAGGAAAACGATCCAGTATTACATATCTGTGAGTGGCAAAAGTATGTGAACCGCTAGGATTAGCAGTTAATTTGAAGGTGAAATTAGAGTCAGGCGTTTTCAATCAATGGGATGACAATCAGGTGTGAGTGGGCACCCTGTTTTATTTAAAGAACAGGGCTCTATCAAAGTCTGATCTTCACAGCATATGTTTGTGGAAGTGTATCATGGCACGAACAAAGGAGATTTCTGAGGACCTCAGAAAAAGCATTGTTGATGCTCATCAGGCTGGAAAAGGTTACAAAACCATCTCTAAAGAGTTTGGACTCCACCAATCCACAGTCAAACAGATTGTGTCCAAATGGAGGAAATTCAAAACCATTGTTACTCCCCACTCCCCAGGAGTGGTCGACCAACAAAGATCACTCCAAGAGCAAGGCATGTAATAGTCAATGAAGTCACAAAGGACCCCAGGGTAACTTCTAAGCAACTGAAGGCCTCTCTCACATTGGCTAATGTTCATGTGAGAGAGAACATCACCATCAGGAGAACACTGAACAACAATGGTGTGCATGGCAGGGTTGCAAGGAGAAAGCCACTGCTCTCCAAAAAGGACATTGCTGCTCATCTGCAGTTTGCTAAAGATCACACTGACAAGCCAGAAGGCTATTGGAAAAATGTTTTGTGGACAGATGAGACCAAAATAGAACTTTTTGGTTTAAATGAGAAGCGTAAGGTTTGAGAAAGGAAAACACTGCATTCCAGCATAAGAACTTTATCCCATCTGCGAAACATGGTGGTGGTAGTATCATGGTTTGGGCCTGTTCTGCTGCATCTGGGCCAGGACGGCTTGCCATCATTGATGGAACAATGAATTCTGAATTATACCAGCGAATTCTAAAGGAAAATGTCAGGACATCTGACCATGAACTGAATCTCAAGAGAAGGTGGGTCATGCAACAAGACAACAACCCTCAGCACACAAGTCGTTCTACCAAAGAATGGTTGAAGAATAAAGTTAATGTTTTGGAATGGCCAAGTCAAAGTCCTGACCTTAATCCAATCGAAATGTTGTGGAAGGACCTGAAGCGAGCAGTTCATGTGAGGAAACCCACCAACATCCCAGAGTTGAAGCTGTTCTGTATGGAGGAACGGGCTAAAATTCCTCTAAGCCGGTGTGCAGGACTGATCAACAGTTACCGCAAACATTTAGTTGCAGTTATTGCTGCACAAGGGGGTCACACCAGGTACTGAAAGCAAAGGTTCACATACTTTTGCCACTCACAGATATGTAATATTGGATCATTTTCCTCAATAAATAAATGACCAAGTATAATATTTTTGTCTCATTTGTTTAACTGGGTTCTTTTTATCTACTTTTAGGACTTGTGTGAAAATCTGATGATGTTTTAGGTCATATTTATGCAGAAATATAGAAAATTCGAAAGGGTTCACAAACTTTCAAGCACCACTGTATGTCCCTGTGTAAGCTGCCCACTATGGGAATGATAACATATTAAAATGAGCGCATTATTAGTTGTAAATAAATCCGTGTTTTCTTTTAATTTTAAGCATGTCTCTCGGATACACTTTCTTCATTTGGCTCCACGTCAGCATATAGCTTTAACTTTTTTTTTTCCGTCTCCAGCTTTGATAGTTGTTTTACAAACCCAGTCCAGATATAGTTCATGTCTATCAGGTCACAGCTCCTCCTTGAAGCAAGGGACAAGCTTTGCCTGTAAAACGGGCCTCTGAGGGATTTCTTTTCAAAGCTTATTCCAAACAGGGTTTGAGGGATTTAGGTGCTTCAGGGCAAAGTGGCGAGGATTTATCATCCTGCTGTCGAAAGCCTCTGGAGTTTGGTGATACTGGCCAGATGTAATGGGGGAAGCTTGTTCCAGACGTGGGAGTGGGATGAGCTGACGATACAATCAGCCCCCTTCAGGGTTATGATGGGAAAAGCAGATGGAGAATCGACGGAATGCTGCGCTGCTCTCTACAGAGGATGAAGCCGTATATATAATTGACTGAATGATGATCTCGGTGTCGTCAACAAAAAGGAACAAAGCGAACGAGCGCAAGAAAATTTACAACAACCATATTGAGAGATTAATATATGGATTTACGTTCCTCTTTTGACCTTTTAGGAAATCCAGCCTTCTTGATATTTTGGAAGTGAACAAAACATATTAAAAGCTGTGGGTTGTTGGTTTTGCTTTTTTTTTTTTTTGACGTTGAAGCTTTTATGAATTTACAATACATGCCAGTAAGAAATTCAAATAGGAGCATAAAGTGCGCATGGAAATATTTATATGTCTGCCTTCTTCATCATGACACTGATGATAAATAGCTTGGAGGTGCTTTGTAACCAATATGGCAGTCTGTTTCTCTGACTCCTCCTGACCATCCTCGAACACAATTTTCTAGTTAAAATTATGAAGACTGTCCAAAATGGATTAAAGTGTTTAACCAAGCTGAAGAGAGCACAAAATTCAAAAAGAGTGAATTTAACCAACCAATCGTGAGCATCTGTGAGGTCATGTATGCAGAAGAGGGCAGATAGCGCCCTAGTAAGTGTCACGTGATGGGAAGAGCGAGCTCACTTGCAAGTGGGAAGTGACAAAAAATGACCTAATTGAGTAGAAATTCAAAGAAAAAATACTTTATAAAGTGTATAATTACATAAGCACTAGCTAATAAAGAAAAAGCCTTTGAAAGAGTTAACGTGAGCTGCCTTAGCGATCAGTGCAGCGGTTACAGTTAAATTTAATCTGTCCAGGAGAGATAAAAGTCCTAGGATAGCTGTGAGCCTTGATGAAACACAGAACTAATGTTATTTTTGGAAAGAAAAAGGTGAATCAGTGTAATGTCGCACTTTCACCCAAATATTAGGCCACATTTTAAATACGTCATTATTTTCAACCACTGTGAGAATGAAGGAGCGGATGAGAGAGAGTCCAAGGACTAGGACTGAGGGAAGGTGTAAATTGAAGTGTGTATTTGTGTAACATTTTTTCCTCTGAGAGATCTTGGCCCCAGGTTAAAGCCAATTCATGATCTGTGTTCTATAGCATCCACACCAGAGGCTGAAATATTATGTGTTCATTTCTTACGTTTTAGCCTTTGAATGCATAATAATACAGTCAAATCCCAAGACCCATGTTTGAACTTAAAGCTTGTTATTTTCATTTTGGAGGTTGTATAGTGGGGCGGCACGGTGGTGTAGTGGTTAGCGCTGTCGCCTCACAGCAAGAAGGTCTGGGTTCGAGCCCCGTGGCCGGCGAGGGCCTTTCTGTGTGGAGTTTGCATGTTGTCCGCGTGGGTTTCCTCCGGGTGTTCCGGTTTCCCCCAAAGACATGCAGGTGAGGTTAACTGGTGACTCTAAATTGACCGTGAGTGTGAATGGTTGTCTGTGTCTATGTGTCAGCCCTGTGATGACCTGGTGACTTGTCCAGGGTGTACCCCGCCTTTCGCCCGTAGTCAGCTGGGATAGGCTCCAGCTTGCCTGCGACCCTGTAGAAGGATAAAGCAATGAGAGATAATGAGATGAGGTTGTATAGTATGACAAATTCACGAAATATCACATGATTTGCTCGCATTATTAAAGATGATATGAAATATGATATACACTGAAGCATCAGTGCAGATAGTGACGTACTGAGGGAAAGCGCTGGAATAGTTTTGGCAGGGTTTTTTTTTTAACATGGATGCTGTAGTGGTTCAGCGATCATTAGCTAGCAAGCTAGTTTGGAGTCCATTGTTAATAACTGACTGTAAAAATTTAAAGTAGCCATGTTTCAGAAGAAAGAGACCGCAGCTCAATATTCTTGCTTTAATATTGGCTCACACTTCCAAGGTTGGGATTTAAAGCTAGACTGCCTTTCAGATATTTCAAGCGTAGGTCATAAAAAGAATTTTCCCCGACACCCAATTATTTTTGTTTAGTGGACCGAAAGCTACTGAATTCGAATCATAGGCTTCCGATTTTACTAGTTGGTTTTTTTTAAATATAACAATTAATGAAGGGGCGGCACGGTGGTGTAGTGGTTAGCGCTGTCGCCTCACAGCAAGAAGGTCCGGGTTCGAGCCCCGTGGCCGGCGAGGGCCTTTCTGTGCGGAGTTTGCATGTTCTCCCCGTGTCCGTGTGGGTTTCCTTCGGGTGCTCCGGTTTCCCCCACAGTCCAAAGACATGCAGGTTAGGTTAACTGGTGACTCTAAATTGACCGTAGGTGTGAATGTGAGTGTGAATGGTTGTCTGTGTCTATGTGTCAGCCCTGTGATGACCTGGCGACTTGTCCAGGGTGTACCCCGCCTTTCGCCCGTAGTCAGCTGGGATAGGCTCCAGCTTGCCTGCGACCCTGTAGAACAGGATAAAGTGGCTACAGATAATGAGATGAGATGAACAATTAATGAATTTTGGGCCATGTGGCCTTAAATTCTCCGCTATTTTTTCCTGCTTCACCATGACCCAGTTCAAGATACTACGTCATGCACCATCACATAGTGGGCTTTCCCCGTTCGCGCAAGGCATTGTGGGATACAAATTTAAAACAGGAGAGAAAAACGGAGGACGTGAGTGTGCGAATGAAACGTGAAAGACCGACTACAGTAACGGAAAGCGAGAAAAAGAAAAGACGTTATGTTATATACGAAGGAAAGAAAACGCAGGAAATATCAAACTAATAAATATCAGCGCTCAGCGAGCACCTCGGTGTGATCAGCTGTTCGTTTAGCGACAGAATGATGGAACTGTCAGCGCACGGTCAAAGGTAAACCAGTAGGTGGCAGTAATGCAACACTGTGGATGCCAGCTGCCATAAAACCCAAAAGAAGAAGAAGGAGAACATGGTAAACCTGCGCGTGCACACATACACAGACTTACTCTGTCTGCTTGACTGCACGAAGCGAGCGATTTCATGCACGTTATTTGCTTTAATCCCTTCAAATTAAATAACTTCCCAGCCACAGAATGGCCTGATATTTTTTTCGATATTACAGAAATAAACATATATCACAAAGGGCAAATTTCAGAGGGAACTAAATTTCACTGATTTTATGAAATCGAAAGGCTGTCTAGCTTTAACTAAACTCACAAAGCGAAGTTATTTAATACCAGAAATTAATTCTTATATTCTTATTTGTTTTTTTGTTTGTCTTTGAGTTGAGTCTGCCTACTGCTCATTAATCTTCATTAACGTAACAAAATTATTTTAAAAAAATTTATATACAGTAAAAAAGCTAAATTAACACTCACAATCTTGAATGAATACCTCTCCTGTTGAATTTATTGTTAATGCTTTTAATGTTGTTTGTGTTCACTTCATGCTGAATGCAAATATAGTTGATTGAGCACTGTGCAGCAAAGTAAAACGGAAAACAAGTGTTACGAAACAGCGAGCCACTCAAATCCCGGAACAAGTCATAAATTCAAGGTGGAAGGGCTCTCGCGTGTCCTGACACGTCTGAACTTTTTACCCAGAAGCTTTACAGTAGACAGCAATTTATTTTATGAACAAAGTGATTTGCATGGCCATAACTTAGCTTGTGTAAACAGCGTGCTTTCTCACACCACTGCCACACAGGCAACGTCAGCAAGCAGGAACCGTCAGCGTGATCAGTAAAGATGGCTGTTTTGGGAATTGACCTGTTGGCTTTTACAGTTTTATTAGATTGTGCTACGAAAACAGGCTGCGTCTTACACTCTTGTGTAATGTGATAAATTCGTAGCTTTATTTAGTTTCAGAGGGAAATGAGTACTTCTGCCTGTCAGTTTTATTTAAGGTTGTCCATTTATTCCAGCCCATCCTCACATCTGTTAGAAGGTGTTAGATTTGGGTTCTTACTAATAGAAGTTCCACTTTTGGTGCGTATCCACATTCACTGGATATGAGCAATTGCACACTCTGTTTGGCTACTCTACTAGTAGGATATCAGCTCATATACCGTGAGTAGAGAAAAACAAAATGGCAGAGCGTGTTGCTGAACCAACCGAGGATGAAATAAAACCTCTACTTGAAAACAAAACCCCCAAAATTGTGATCAAGTATTTAAAAGAAGCATAAATAGCTTAATATAGAATATAGTTTTTTGTTTGTTTTTCCCCCCACCTGTTCTACACTCCAACCCAGTTGGTGGCGCTAATGCACCTTTAAATTGGTTTGCCAACCACCAAAAACCCCTAAAGAAGAAGAAGAAGCCAAACCCCCCCAAAAATACAAAAAAGCAACAAAATATGGAATTAAAGTATTTGATAGTAAGAACGTTCTTTTTTTATTTTTCAAGAATTATTATTATTATTGCATTTTTCGGGGGCAGCACGGTGGTGTAGTGGTTAGCGCTGTCGCCTCACAGCAAGAAGGTCCGGGTTCAAGCCCTGTGGCCGGCGAGGGCCTTTCTGTGCGGAGTTTGCATGTTCTCCCCGTGTCCGCGTGGGTTTCCTCCGGGTGCTCCGGTTTCCCCCACAGTCCAAAGACATGCAGGTTAGGTTAACTGGTGACTCTAAATTGAGCGTAGGTGTGAATGTGAGTGTGAATGGTTGTCTGTGTCTATGTGTCAGCCCTGTGATGACCTGGCGACTTGTCCAGGGTGTACCCCGCCTTTCACCCGTAGTCAGCTGGGATAGGCTCCAGCTTGCCTGCGACCCTGTAGAAGGATAAAGCGGCTAGAGATAATGAGATGAGATCGCATTTTTCACAAATTGCTCCTGTTATTTCACTGGTTTGTTTACATTCTAAGCGTAAATTATTTTGTCGGACGTTTTGTATAAAGTTTTTATTTATCGAATTTGCAAAAAATGAAAATAAAAATGCTCTGTTTCTGAAAATCCAGTGAATGTGGATAGAATAAAACAGTTATTCCACTCAATCTTGTTGTACATGGCTTATTGACAACTTGGTGCTCCGCGCCTTGTCGGCTATCAGCTCGTGTATGATTTGATTTCATGGAATAACTGTTAAATATATCTCTGGAAACACGGGAATTTATGTCGTTCAACCACTCTTAAAAATAAAGGTGCTCAACATTTTTCTGGTTTTACAATTAAATCAAGAATCACGATTCATGTAATGGTAAGAAGTGATTCTTCAGGGTGTTTTTTTTTTGTCGTACTCGACAAAGGTGATTAAAGAACCATTCATCAAAATGTCCTTTAGAAGAGTTCAAAACGCTTGATAAGAAATATAATGGTTTAGTGTGCGTGTATATGGAGGTGATTATAAGAAATTGTGCACTGATTGGTTGAGAAATTCTGACTATTTCTCGATAATCACCTCGAGCAACTCGACAAAATGGCTGCCAATCGCTTTGTCACCGTAAGTGAGGAAGAATTGCAGATTATGAAAGAAAATGCTGTTCCTAAAATAAAAGCACTAAAGACGCTCTGAAGTTTGGTCTATAACTATTCAAAGGTAAGGTGGACTTGTGATTTATTTTATCGATTTCAAAACAAAGTATGTGACTCAGCGTAGATAAGTGACACAAGTCTGTGAGCACTGTTTTAATATTTGCATGCTGTTTTGGAAGCTTTAAATAAATGATTTTTTAAATAAAATTTTTAAAAAATTGTCACTGGTGTATTTATACTAAAACAATTATCCGCCTCAGGCTTAGTGAATATTGATGAATAATAACCTCGACTTCATCTCAGTTATTATTCACCTCGCCTTCGGCGAATAATTGTTAAATAATGTGAAGTTCTCAGTGTTTATTACAGTAAATCCAACAATCATGATAGTGCTTCATCGCATAGAGCCATGGCTATAGACAAAATCAACGACTGTTAAAAAAAAAAAAACCCAAACAACTTGGACGGTGTGGCTCCAAGCCCTTCTGTTTGATAGAACTGAAGCCTCCGCCATGTTGTCAAATTTGGAGCCAGAACCTGCGCAGTAGAGATGAGAGCCGAAGTCAGGTATACCTACTGATTTTGTAGGCCCGCCCCCTTCTCCCAGAACCCAGGTCCAGCATGTTGCCAAGCCTGTCAATCGCTTCATTCTCAAGTGTATTCACACTTTACAAAAAAATAGAAAAATGGTTTAAAAACTAATTTCTGGGGGAAAATAAAAACATGCAGATATTAGCATAAGGAACACTAATGGTTTGAATTGGACACTGTACATGGAAAGACAGTTTAGACTAGAAAAGTGAAATGGAAATGGGCTATTTTGTCATTGAAACACACGAGGATGGGCGGAGCTACACGTTATACTGCAGCCAGCCATCAGGGGCTGTAGACCTGGGGTTGCTTCACTTGTATCGATGTTATGCTATCCATGTTTTTTAGTCATTGGACAAAACCAGTGGAAGCAGGTGAGGGTCAAAACCAGGAAATCATAAAACAAGGGTTTGAGGCTCGGATTTAAAGATGCGAAGACGGTACACACAGGAAGATTTTGTGAAGAGACAAAGAAACAACAAATACACAAACTATTCACTGTTTGAGTGAGCAATAACTCAAATCATCACTCTTTACAACCGCGGTGAGCAGAAAACAATATCAGAACGCACAATATGTCAAGTGGGTGGCACGGTGGTGTAGTGGTTAGCACTGTCGCCTCACAGCAAGAAGGTCCGGGTTCGAGCCCCATGGCCGGCGAGGGCCTTTCTGTGTGGAGTTTGCATGTTCTCCCCGTGTCTGCGTGGGTTTCCTCCGGGTGCTCCGGTTTCCCCCACAGTCCAAAGACATGCAGGTTAGGTTAACTGGTGACTCTAAATTGAGCGTAGGTGTGAATGTGAGTGTGAATGGTTGTCTGTGTCTATGTGTCAGCCCTGTGATGACCTGGCGACTTGTCCAGGGTGTACCCCGCCTTTCGCCCGTAGTCAGCTGGGATAGGCTCCAGCTTGCCTGCGACCCTGTAGGACAGGATAAAGCGGCTACAGATAATGAGATGAGATGAGAGACAATATGTCAAACTTTGAAGCGGATGGTGGAACCTGATGTGGTCTTCTGCTCTTATAACCCATCCACATCAAGGTTCACTCTGATCTGTGAACAGACAGTGGGGTTCTCGTGTTTGGTTCCAGAGCTTTGTTCATCATGTCGATTCCCATTCGATCACTTTCAGGAAACTCCTAAACACTCAACTCTTCCAAGAAAACTCAGCAATGCAGAAAAGCCTTCAGTACTCAGTATGAGTGCATATGAGGTGATTGATGACCCCGGTTACGACATGTTCTTGGAATTTTATTCCAAGCTAGCTTTCTTGCACTTGTGAGATTGTATAACTTGTAGTTTCACTGCCTGCAGGAGCTCTTACACCATCCTGTACTGAGCTGAGACTCACTGAAAAACACAACATGCCCAATGTCTTATTCTTGTTTTTCGGACTGATGAAAGCATTCCTCTGGCAAGGCTTCAATTCAGATCCAATCCCGTCTACAGCATGGACCATAATAGTAACACATTCTCCATCGAGCTCGTCTGTCCAGTCCCTTTTGCCAGAGATTATCTTGATTTATATTATGTGCATCTGTAAAAACACTCATATCTGGATGGTAGCTTGCATTCCAGTCAGGCGGGGCAGGCGATATGATCTTGTGATGTTGATATCATGATAGCAAGAAGATATTAAGTCAGAAACTTAATTTTTTTAAGTATCAGCACTAGCATCAGGTGTTGCAGCTTTTATATTTTTTGCTATTTATTTACTAGAGAGTTACTTACTAGACTAGACTATATTTGTATATTATAAGTTTAATTTCCGCTCATTTTCTTTCTCATAATTCTTCTATAAGTATTAGATTTAAAAAAAATCTGAATCCAGACTGGCCCTTATTTCAGTTTTGTTCGCATAACTAAGTATATTGTGACGTAATTTTTAAATAATATTGGCTGGCTTTTTTTCGTGGTATATCAGATATATTCCATTCAGCTAGCACGATATTGAACGAGTCGAAGACAAGTTGCTGAATGGAATATATCTGATAGACCATGAAAAAAAGCCAGCCATTATCTCATCTCATCTCATCTCATTATCTCTAGCCGCTTTATCCTGTTCTACAGGGTCGCAGGCAAGCTGGAGCCTATCCCAGCTGACTACGGGCGAAAGGCGGGGTACACCCTGGACAAGTCACCAGGTCATCACAGGGCTGACACATAGACACAGACAACCATTCACACTCACATTCACACCTACGGTCAATTTAGAGTCACCAGTTAACCTAACCTGCATGTCTTTGGACTGTGGGGGAAACCGGAGCACCCGGAGGAAACCCACGCGGACACGGGGAGAACATGCAAACTCCACACAGAAAGGCCCTCGCCGGCCCCGGGGGTCGAACCCAGGACCTGTGAGGCGACAGCGCTAACCACTACACCACCGTGCCGCCCCCAGCCATTATTATTATTATTATTATTATTATAGATACATGTTTCTTTCGGGTGTTCAACGCTTCTTTCTCTTTCAAAATTCTCTCAAAATCTTCCATATTTAACAAAGCAAACCTGGCAGCCATGTTTGTTCACAAATTGTTGCAGTTGCTCACTAGCGCGAACGTTTTACGTCCTCGACATGTGGCGTCATGTTGTCTTGACAGCTGTGCAATATCTTAAACCATATTCAACGCTCATTCTCCATTGGGTAGAGTAGAGTGACGTAATACACGTAGGATAAGCGATATGCTAACGATATTGCATGCTATCCAACCAAACGAATGAAACCCGCTAGAAGGGAATAGAACAGTGATTCCCAACCACTGTCAGCTGGGATAGGATCCAGCTTGCCTGCGACCCTGTAGAACAGGACAAAGCGGCTAGAGATAATGAGATGAGATGATACGATATGATGCAATGTTTTTGCTGTCCTTTGAGATTAGATGCGCTTATGGATTGAATTTTCTCTATTAAGGATTTTGTAGGTATTATTTCATTCACATTCATGCATTTTTTTGTATTCATGTTATTTTTCAAAGCATCTCAAAATGTCGTTAAGGTTCCAAAAGCATTCGGTTCATGGAGCTTATCACTCCTCTCACTGATTAAACGTGAGTTGAAATTCTGGACAAAAACAAGACCATCATCAATTCCACCCGTTCCACAGGGAGAGCAATTCAGCCGCTCGCTGAGGAAATCAGCCATATCTCCAGTGTCACACTTTTTTCCAAGCACTTTGAGCATGTTCCCTACAGAGCTATGAAGCGGCTTCCTTATTCGTCAAGAAAATGAGCTGAGCCGCATCGAACACATGACAGCGAATCATCTATTCAGTGTGTTCAATATTCATGCAGCTTTAGTTGACAGGCGACACTTTGCTTTAAATATTGACGACCTTAATACATCTCCGCAGAGATTACTTTTATCTCCTTAGTGTCCGTGTTGGATAATTATTAGACGTAAGGAATAAAAACACTTGGGTTATGCTGTTATAGGAAAATAATCAACAACAAGGTGGAGTGATGAAGCAGTTTGTCACCAAGAAACCATGAAGCACAACATCCTCTGTTCTAATTAATTAAAGCACGTTTTATCCATTTATAGTTACATTTAATGTTCTGGAACGTCCACAAAGCAAGTTAGCTCCTGTTATCACTTATGTTATAGCAGATAACTGAGAAAAGGCCAAACTGTTCTCTGGCTTTAGACATCCATATCATGGAAAACTTGGTTAAAAATTATTGACACTGGAGACTCCTGACAAAAAATGTGAAATAAACATGTCCTCACAGAAAACTTCACCGTAGCAACAACAACTCTTATTCTATCCACATTACTGTGAGTATAGAGAAAAACAAAATGGCGGAGCGCATCATGTCAGATATATCACTTTGTTATCAAGTATTTAAAATAAACACAAATAGCTAAAAGAATATAGGGTTTTTTTTTTCTTCCCCAATATCTCCTGTTCCACACTCCAGCCCAGTCGGTGGCAGTAATGCACCTTTAAGTTGGTTTGGCAACCACCAAAAAAAACTAAAGAAGAAGAAAACGGCGGAGTGTTTTGCTGAACCAACCAAGGACGAAATAAAAACACTACTCGAAAGCAAAACCACAAAAATACACACACAAAAAAAGCAACAAAATATGGAATGAAAGTATTTGATGGTAAGAATGTATCTTTTTTTAATTATTTTTCAGGAATTATTATTATTATTATAGCGTTTTTCACAAATTGCTCCTGTCATTTCGCCGGTTTGTTTACATTCTAAGCGGAAATTATTTCATTGGACGTTTTGTGTAAAGTTTTTATTTATCAAATTTGCAAAAAAATAAAAATGCTCTGTTTTCTCAAAATCCAGTGAATGTGGATAGAATAAAACAGTTATTCCACTCAATCTCATCGTACACGGCTTATAGCCGACTTAGCGCTACATACCTTGTCGGCTGTCAGCTCATGTACGACTCGATTTTGTGGAATAACTGAAATATGCTGTACAAGTCCCTGTGTAAGTTGTTACCATCCATCCATCATCTGTAGACACTTATCCTGTTCTACAGGGTCGCAAGCAAGCTGGAGCGTATCCCAGCTGACTATGGGCGAGAGGCGGGGTACACCCTGGACAAGTCGCCAGATCATCGCAGGGCTGACACACAGAGACAAACAACCATTCACACTCACGTTCACACCTACGGTCAATTTAGAGTCACCAATTAGCCTAGCCTAACCGGGCGGCACGGTGGTGTAGTGGTTAGCACGGTCGCCCCACAGCAAGAAGGTTCTCGGCGAGGGCCTTTCTGTGTGGAGTTTGCATGATCTCCCCGTGTCTGTGTGGGTTTCCTCCGGGTGCTCCGGTTTCCTCCACAGTCCAGAGACATGCAGTTAGGTTAACGTGGGGTGGCCTTGGACTGAAATGCCCTTGAGCAAGGTACTTAACCCCTGACTGCTCCCCGGGCGCTCTGATGTGGCTGCCCACTGCTCTGGGTGTGTGTTCACTGCTTCAGATGGGTTAAATGCAGAGGATGAATTTCACTGTGCTTGAAGTGTGCATGTGACAAAGGTTTCTTCTTCTAACCTGCACGTCCTTGGACTGTGAGGGAAACCGGAGCACCGGGAGGAAACCCACGCAGACACTGGGAGGAAACCCACGCAGACACTGGGAGAATATGCCAACTCCACACAGAAAGGCCCTCGCCGGCCGCTGGGCTCGAACCCAGAACCTTCTTGCTGTGAGGTGACCGTGCTAACCACTACACCACCGTGCCGCCCCAAGTTGTTACAGTGGGGCAAAAAAGTATTTAGTCAGTCACCAATTGTGTAAGTTCTCCCACTTAAAAAGATGAGAGAGGCCTGCAATTTTCATCATAGGTATACCTCAACTATGAGAAACAAAATGAGGGAAAAAAAAATCCAGAAAATCACATTGTCTGATTTTTAAAGAATTTATTTGCAAATTATGGTGGAAAATAAGTATTTGGTCAATAACAAAAATTCATCTCAATACTTTGTTATATACCCTTTGTTGGCAATGACAGAGGTCAAATGTTTTCTGTAAGTCTTCACAAGGTTTTCACACACTGTTGCTGGTATTTTGGCCCATTCCTCCATGCAGATCTCCTCTAGAGCAGTGATGTTTTGGGGCTGTCACTGGGCAACACAGACTTTCAACTCCCTCCAAAGATTTTCTATGGGGTTGAGATCTGGAGACTGGCTAGGCCACTCCAGGACCTTGAAATGCTTCTTACGAAGCCACTCCTTCATTGCCCGGGTGGTGTGTTTGGGATCACTGTCATGCTGAAAGACCCAGACACGTTTCATCTTCAATGCCCTTGCTGATGGAAGGAGGTTTTCACTCAAAATCTCATGATACATGGCCCCATTCATTCTTTCCTTTACATGGATCAGTCGTCCTGGTCCCTTTGCAGAAAAACAGCCCCAAAGCATGATGTTTCCACCCCCATGCTTCACAGTAGGTATGGTGTTCTTTGGATGCAACTCAGCATTCTTTCTCCTCCAAACATGACAAGTTGAGTTTTTACCAAAAAGTTCTATTTTGGTTTCATCTGACCATATGACATTCTCCCAATCCTCTTCTGGATCATCCAAATGCTCTCTAGCAAACTTCAGACGGGCATGGGCATGTACTGGCTTAAGCAGGGGGACACGTCTGGCACTGCAGGATTTGAGTCCCTGGTGGCGTAGTGTGTTACTGATGGTAGCCTTTGTTACTTTGGTCCCAGCTCTCTGCAGGTCATTCATTAGGTCCCCCCGTGTGGTTCTGGGATTTTTGCTCACCGTTCTTGTGATCATTTTGACCCCATGGGGTGAGATCTTGCGTGGAGCCCCAGATCGAGGGAGATTATCAGTGGTCTTGTATGTCTTCCATTTTCTAATAATTGCTCCCACAGTTGATTTCTTCACACCAAGCTGCTTACCTATTGTAGATTCAGTCTTCCCAGCCTGGTGCAGGTCTACAATTTTGTTTCTGGTGTCCTTTGACAGCTCTTTGGTCTTGGCCATAGTGGAGTTTGGAGTGTGACTGTTTGAGGTTGTGGACAGGTGTCTTTTATACTGATAATGAGTTCAAACAGGTGCCATTAATACAGGTAACGAGTGGAGGACAGAGGAGCCTCTTAAAGAAGAAGTTACAGGTCTGTGAGAGCCAGAAATCTTGCTTGTTTGTAGGTGACCAAATACTTATTTTACCAAGGAATTTACCAATTAATTCATTAAAAATCCTACAATGTGATTTCCTGGATTCTTTCCCCCCATTCTGTCTCTTAGTTGAAGTGTACCTATGATGAAAATTATAGGTCTCTCATCTTTTTAAGTGGGAGAACTTGCACAATTGGTGGCTGACTAAATACTTTTTTGCCTCACTGTACCATAGAATCAATAATGTATTAGAACAAGTTCATTGAATACAAACCTCTAATGTGCAGCTGCTGTTATAGAGAATTAATCAACACCTTTTTAACCAACTAGAATTCATGATTCGGTTTAAATCAGAAGGCAGTGCAATCAGTCGTGTGTGTACAGTCTAGAGTAACGTCCTGGTTTAAAGCAACCACAATTAACGGCAACATTTGAATAAATACAGTTTCAGTCATGAGGTCTACTTTGTTCTGATATACAATAGTCAGTTGTTGCCTTGTTGTGTTGGCAATTAACAGTTAATGAATAATGATTCTCAGCTGGTGCTCGTCATCCCTGATTAATCTGAATTTCAACATCTGGAGAGAGTAATTTCTTTTTTGCACAATAATAATGTTGCTGGATTTTAAGCCACATGTGGCAGGAAGTTGATGCTGATGTGTTAGATAGCCAAGAAGTCTGGGGTCAAAACACGGGCATATCGGCTCAGCAGATGTAAATCTATAATGAAGAAGTGGTTAAAACCTGAAGTGTTTAGAAAAGCTAAAGTGATAGAATATACAGTACGTAGTGTGTATAATATGCTGACAAAGCAATATGTGAAGCCATTTTTTTGATACATGATGGGGAATTTGGTGAAGTACGAGCAAAACAGCATTGTCTGAAGATTTTTTGATCAGGATTTTAACATGAAATAACTAAAAGAAATACTTAAAGTGCAGTGTATTGCATTATTATACATACAGGACACTTTTTCCATGGAATAAAAACACGTGTTCTGTTCCCTTCTAGCGGGTTTCATTCATCTGGTTTGATAGCATGCGATATTGTTAGCGTATCGCTTATCCGACATGTATTACGTCACTCTACCCAATGGAGAATGAGCGTTGAAGAAGGTTTACGATATTGCATGGTTGTCAAGACAACATAACGTCACATGTCGGAGGCGTAAAACTTTTGCGCTAGCGAGTGAGCGACTGTGACAGTTTGTAAACAAACACGGCCGCCAGGTTTGCTTTATTAAATACAGAAGATTTTGAGAGGATTTTGAAAGAGAAAGACGTGTTGAACACCCGAAAGGAATGTATTGCCGCTTTTCCACTACAAACGCGGCTGAGTCGGGCTGAGCCGTGCCGTGCTGAGTCGAGCTGAACGGGGCTGTTGGAGTTACATTTCGACTACAACCGCGCTGAACCATGCTGGCTGGAAGTGCGTGGACACATTGGGTGGAGTTAGCGAAAGTGGGTGGACGTCACGTGATGTCGTTAAGCAGCGCAAACAGTGACATCAGTGAGCTTTTAAGCAGTAGTCTCACGACCCGGATAGTAAACAATAAACATGGAGGACATGGAGTCGTTAGTGTTGCTGGTCTTGGTTCTGTGGCTTGCTGTCACCGACAACGCCAACAGATACTGGCAAGAGCGTATAGATGAGGCGAGGCACATAAGGCTTCATAATTCTCGTAATTCGTAATTCTTCTTCTTCCGGGTTTACGGTGTTTACAGATCCCAGCGTGCTCGCGGGGCGTGTGTGGGCGTGTGAGGACACTCCTCCTCACCAATCAGTGCACAGGGGAGTGTCTGCTCACGCCCCTAGCCTCACTCGGCACGGTTTGGCTCGCTTCAGCCCTACTCCAAAACGGTGCGAGTTTTAGGGGCTAAGTCGAGCTGAGTCGTGCTGTTTTTTGGTAGTCGAAACGCGAGCCGTGTCGGGCTGAAGTGAGCTGAAGTGAGATGAAAAAGGGTAGTGGAAAAGGGCCATATATCTATAATAATAATAATAATAGCAATAATATTGGCTAACTTTATTTCATGGTATATTAGATATATTCCATTCAGCTACTCGTCTTCGACTCATTCGGTATCATGCTGGCTGAATGGAATATATCTGATATACCATTCAACACCAGCCAATATTATTTAAATATCAAATATAATATCAATCAGTTTTACAAAGAATTAATAAGAAATCTAGGAAAACAGGGAACTAGATAAGTACAAACTTGTATCTAAGAGTATAGATGCACTGATTTCATGAAAAGTAACTAGATGAGTCTCAAGGTATTCGATACTGGATTTGGAGCTTCGGTGTTCTGTGACATTTTACCTTCCGCTGTCGATGTTTCTCTGCCCTGATTCTCGTATTCCTCAGAAGTAAACGGAGCGCTAATTAGAGGAGAATTTACTAGAAGCAGAGACAATGTTTTATTCATTATGTTCACCAATTCATGTCTCCAATTGCGATGAATAATAGCAAAGTGACATGACTTTAATTAGAAAATGTCATAATTAGATGGAAAACTCCACATTTCATCTTGTCAGTTCTTCGAGGTGACTTTTAAGAAAGTCATTGCAAACTTTCGGTTTTAAAATCCAATTAAGCCTTGGAAGCACACTTTTCAAGCAAAATTGCATTAGTTATGAGGAGAACTTCTCCAGGAGAACTGCTCCAGTCAAAAGAGACAAAAAGCAGCAAGAAGTGTCTAGTCTCACCTCCTGGGTCTTTCTGAAATTAGTGTAATGGTCCCTGTTATCTTCATGAGTCACTTCCCAGCAGGAAATGAAAGTGGGGAAAAGAGGAAGTTGAAAGGACTCGTTAAAATCTTTATTGAGTCTTTCTTCAACCAGGAGAGGAGAATTACTCCGAAGATAAAGAATTCTCAAGTCTTCTTGTCGTCTGCAGTAAATCGGACACTCTTTTCCGCTCTCGTTCTGCTTCTTCTTTTTGCCCTGATTTTCAGGAACATTTAGCAGGGTTTGAGTCCAGGACTGTCAGCTCTCTGTCCTCCTCTGTTTTTAAGAAGACATCATGATGACTTAGGAAAAGGTGAAGGTTATCGGCAATGTTTTAATTTCACGACAATAACAAAAAAACAAAACAAAAACCAAGTGTTGCCAGGGGCATGGTGGTGTAGTGGTTAGCGCTGTCGCCTCACAGCAAGAAGGTCCGGGTTCGAGCCCCGTGGCCGGCGAGGGCCTTTCTGTGTGGAGTTTGCATGTTCTCCCCGTGTCCGCGTGGGTTTCCTCCGGGTGCTCCGGTTTCCCCCACAGTCCAAAGACATGCAGGTTAGGTTAACTGGTGACTCTAAATTGACCGTAGGTGTGAATGGTTGTCTGTGTCTGTGTGTCAGCCCTGTGATGACCTGGCGACTTGTCCAGGGTGTACCTCGCCTTTCGCCGGTAGTCAGCTGGGATAGGCTCCAGCTTGCCTGCGACCCTGTAGAACAGGATAAAGCGGCTAGAGATGAAGTGTTGCCAGGCAAAACAAACCTCGCCCAGTAGCACTTTTATGATAAATATGAAGAAAGATATCGCGAAAAAACGATTTTGACCTTTTTGTTGACCTTGATTTTGACCTTGTGTGTGAACATACTTGGCCAATAAACATGGTTCTGAGTCTCCTTCGCACACCGTACTGCTCTCAGCCAATCAGAACACACCTTGCTGCTCTCAGCCAATCAGAACCCATCTGAATGAATATGAAGGAAGATATCACAAAAAACAATTTTGACCTTTTTGTTGACCTCTGACCCTCAAAATGTTGGAGGTTCTATTTGAGACCAATGCCCATCTATCCTAAAAGTTTCACGAAGATTTGTCCAGCTGTTTTCCCATAATATCATTAACAAACAAACAAACAAACCCCACCGAAAACAATACCTCGCCTCCTAGTGGACTCCGTCCCAGGCGAGGTAAAAAAAAAAAATGAAATGAGGAAACCACTGAGGAACTATTAATGATGGGAACATCTGGGAGATGAAAGCAATCCATGTTTTGTTCTATTTACATCACAAAGGATTATTATAATTAATTTACCCTATCTACAGGCTGAAATTTCAGCTTCTTCTGTAGAGACTAGCTGTATTACCATTGCTGCTGGAGAAAGTATTTCATAGCTTGGTTAATTTCTACCTTCTTTCTGTAGGTAATATATCGAGGCTCTGTACGGAGGACGGCTGGACGATCGACGACCCTGCTTTGAATGCTGAGAAATGCGGCTACAGCATCAATTTCACGGAAACGGACATGATGGTATAATCAGGAATTCCTTTAAAGCTTTTAATGTGGATCATTCATTCTCTGTATTATTGTAGCTGAGCTGCTTTCAAGGCCATTGGAAAACTCTCGATAGACTGTACACACGCCTCCGCCTGCATCATAGTAATTGAATTCTGTTTTAATGCAGCAGGTTTGAAACCAACAAACTCATTACGCATAAGCTATCTCATCCATAGGATAGCTCTAACCTTTGTGTAGTATGTTGCTCAGCAACCAAAGCTGACTCTTAACAGACTACGTTATGTGGCGGAAGAACTGTTGATTGTGAATATAATTAATATTAAATTATTTAATGAATACCAGATTTCATTGGTTTTGTTGCAGTAAAAATAATAAACCACTCGAGAGAAGGTTTGCAATTCTACATTCCTCTGGATTTAAAAAAAAAAGGACCTCTATACAGTAGGCTTGGCACGGTTATGGGAAAAAAACCGAACCGTACGATACGCCTGTTGCGGTGCAATACGCGTATAAACCGCAGTACCCCTATTTAAGATGTTCGCCAAAAAAAAAAAAGCCGAATGCCCGTATGAAACCACGTGGTTCTCTTTCGCGTGAACAGGGGTGATAGCGTTCAATTCCCTTTACTGTCTATCTGTGCATCTCAGAATGACACAGGATAATGGGCGAACTAGATTTTTTTTTTTTTTCCGGCGCCGCGGTACGCCAGAAATCCGGCGCGGCGCCGGAACGCTATCACCCCTGCGCGAAAGAATTGAAGTGACAGCGGAGTGTGGATGGCAAGTGCAAAAATGGCAAGTGGGAGTGGAGAAGGCAGGTCGTCGTACATAGAGGATGCCCCCGCGGCATTCAAATCAGGTGTGTGGGAACATTTTGGTTTTCCCATTACATGCGATGACGCCGGCAAAAAATCAGTTGACAAAAACGTCACAATATGCAAGCTTTGTAAAGTAAGTTCATTTTTATTTCTTCCAATTATGAAAACTCTGTATGTGACAAAAGACACCTGGTTCCTCTAGATGCCACAACATGGGTGCAAACACTCCTGACACTTTGTATAAATACTGTAGTAAATAAAAAAGCTGTTGAACTCATCCATGTCTTCCCTCTTGCTGTTTCAAAATACTACCTGGCTTTTCATCAGAGATTGTTCATAAAATGTGCTTATGTCAACTCAAACTCAGTTTGTGCATGATTATTTCATTGTAACTATAATTTTAACCTCTCTTAAATGCTGTATCCTAAACTATGTTTACTTAAGGTAAATAGTAGGCTATATGCCCAAATACAGAGTACTTAAGATTAAAAAAAAAAAAAAAACGCAATACGTACCGAACCGCAGACCTCAAACCGCAATACGTACCGAACCGCGACTTTTGTGAACCGTGCCACCCCTACTATACAGATTGTTCCAGCCAGGATTTTTATTACAAATGAATATGCTCTTAAAGTAAATATTCATCAACAGAATTAATTATTTGTAAAAATATAAAATGCTGCTTGCATAAGTATTCAACCCTTTCAGACTAGTACTAAAGGTGGAACTAACTTTCGCGACAATAACAACTTTAAGACTATTGGGTCAAGACTAAGTTCGTACCAGATTTAGTTTTTAGAGCTGGCCTCTGGTGTCCACCGGAGGGCGCTGCACCGAGGTGCAAGGTCCTATTGTTTTCCTAAGGATTCTTATTATTTTTCTTTCTTATTATTATTCATTTTCTTCTTTTTCTTCAAGACTTGGACATTTTTGAGGTGGTTCCCATGGGCGAAAACTCATGAAATTTGGTACACACATCACTCCTGGTCACTGCTACTCGGGGATACAGGCTTGGCCCTGGGTGTGTCCCGGGGACTCCATAGCGCCCTGAGACTTTTGCTCTGTATATAGAGGCTTTGCACCATCATGTGACCCCATAGTAACGGTAACTAGGGCGCCATGACAGGGGGCATGCTTGTAGTGCTTCATTCAACCGAGTTAGTTATTATTAATCGGTATGGGAAAGTTTTGCTGCGTTTTTGGATGTATAATTCGTTATGAACGAAACAAAGACATCAGATTTTTTAATTTACCAAAAGTAATTCCTCATTGGGGGAAAAAACTAAAGAGATTTGTAAACATAGAAGGGAAAAATGTGCAAAAAACTTGAACAGAGAGGTCAAAAACCATACGGTATGTTCATTTCCACTAAGGTAAGAATTAAAAAAAATTTATATTTCACAACTACAGCGAGGTGCTCATTCTTATCCAGTGAGGTGAACATGAGCAACAACACAGCAGCTTGGCAGAGCTGCTTTCGCTGAGGTGCATTTACATTCGGGGATCCTTCGGAGTGAGTTGTGTGCGCGCTTGGGACCCAGTCATTATGGGAAACACCTGATACTGATTTGAGCACAATCAGCACGCGCATGTAAGGACACAGAGCCTGTCATGTTTGTTTCTAGCCATGTTTATGGCTTTCGGTTTCGTTTCTGTTTTGTTTTTGTAAATATCACACCTGCTAATAAACTCTCTTCTTGCACTTAGACCCGTCTACCGTCACATACCTGACAGAATACTTGCGAAGTCATTATGAAAACAGAGTCCTGATTACGCTCCAATCAGTAACAGGTGTTTCCCATAATGATTGGGTCCCAAGCGTGTGCACAATGCACTCTGAAGGATCCCTGAATCTGATTTCTTTGTTTCGTTCAAAACGATTTGCACGTCCAGAAACGCAGCAAAACCTTTCCATACCGATCAATAACAACTAACTCGGTTGAATGGAGCACTACAAGCGTGTCCCCTGTCATGGCGCTCTAGTTACCGTTGCTATGGGGTCATGTGACAGTGCAAAGCCTCTATAGTTTCGCCTATCGGTGTCAAATTTGGTAGGTGTATGGGGTGCCCCAAGACGAATAAAATTGTAATGTACACTGTATTAGCCATACTCAGCAGGAAGTGAGTTATTTTTGGTTTTGTGCGTTTTGACACGTTACATTTTGGCATTCTCCTCCTAGGCAGTTTGTTGGATTCATGCCACATTTGGTATACTGGAGGTGCTCGGGCCCTTCATCGCCGCTTGCGGCTATGTATATTTTTTTCAGCAGCCTAAAGCAGATTCTCTCGTAAAAAAAAATTCCCTCTGTATTTTGCTTTATCCATTTCCCCGACAATTTTGATAAGAAGCTCAGGCTATTTGGATGAAAAGCATCTCCAGATGATGATGCCACCACCATTTTTCACTGTCGGAATGGTGGATATTGACGTATGGCCTGCATTAACCCCCCTCATATTCACTGGGTAACTCTTGTGCTTTTCTTTCATATGGTTCTTTTAGAGCAACAGTTTCTTTCTAGACACGCTCCTATGCAGAGCTCTTGAAGTGGTTTTCTGGTCCAGCCTTCACTCCCCTCTCAGCCACTGTACCCTGGAACTCCTTCAGAGTGACTGTTGGCCTCACCGTAGCTTCCCTCACCAGTCTCTGTCCTGTTTTCATGTTGTGTTTTGAGGGAAAGCTTTGTCTAATTAGTGCTTGGGTGGTCTGATGCAGCTTCCACTTCCTGAATACTGATCTAACAGTGCTTACTGGGATGTGTAAATGGATCAAAAGTACGGCATGTAATGAATTTTAAAAAATTGTAATTGTTCCCAAATTGCTGTGGTATCAGAGGAATAAAACATTTGTGAAGTGCTGTGATAGTAAACAATATATGTTGGGGAGGTAACAGGAACTTATTCTTCATCACATCACCTTGTCATTGGTTATTTTCCTGTAACAGCACAACCCAAGTGTTTCATTCTTTACTTATTTGACACATGCCTGTTTCCTGTTTGTGTTTTGAGCCTGTAGATAGTTATGAGTGTGTACTGTGTGCAGGATGTCTCTCATGGTGAATTCCTGCGCTCGGTAAGGATCGGATACACCATCGGCCACGCCGTGTCTGTCGCGTCCCTCATCATCGCCATCTTTATTTTGTGCTTTTTCAGGTAAGCCAGTGATTTCCCACCAGTTCGAACAGGTTACAGCATGCAGTCATTTGTTTTCCTCACGGCAGTTGCAGTGCGTCACTGAATTACGCCACTTTACGTAACTTTACTGTCCATTAAAACATATACTCTATGATTAGCATTAAATGGCTCCAAACAAGTCCGATATTCAGATTTCTGTCATCACCTTCCAAAACAAGCAGCACAGCATCTGTTTCATGTTATCTCTTTCCCATTACACAGAGGTGGCTCTGATAACACATCTCTGTTTATTGGCCACATCTTAAGTAGCTTTTCCTTTTTTGTGCCTTTTAAAGCATCATACAGTCAATTAAACAGGAACATGGCCTCGTGCATGCTATCATTTCCCAAATAAAAACAACACGCACCAGATGGTTGTTGCGTAGAGCAATTGCTAATACCGTACCTAGGACAGTATGTGTCTCAGAGAAGAAAGCAATTTGTGGATATGAAAGATATAGTTAGGAGATGGATAATGGTTTAATGGTGTTTCACATCCAGGAAACTCCATTGTACGAGGAACTACATCCACATTCACCTCTTCCTGTCATTCATCCTGAAGGCCATCGCGGTGGTAATGAAGGACGTGGCGCTCTACGAGGTGGAACCAGACGAGTGCAATCCTGGATCTGTAAGCAGTTTCACACCATAATTATTCCGTTTTTAAATCTCTAAGCAATATTTCTCAGTACTGAAATCCCAATTATTAGGCATGACTATTTATTACAAAAATGTCACTGTCCCAATATAGGAACAAAAGTGTCTTATTTAAATAATATTGGCTGGTGTTGAGTGGTATATCAGATATATTCCATTCAGCTAGTCGAAGACGAGTTCAATATCATACTTGCTGAATGGAATATATCCGATATACCATGAAAAAAAGCCAGCCAATATTATTATTATTATTATTATTATTATTATTAATGCATCTTTCTCTTTCAAAATTCTCTCAAAGTTTTCCGTATATAACAAAGCAAACCTGGCGGCTGTGTTTGTTTACAGATTGTCCCAGTCACTCGCTAGCGTGGAAGTTTTACGTCTCCAACGTGTGACGTCATGTTGTCTTGACAACCGTGCAATATCGTAAACCATATTCAACGCTCCTTCTCCATTGGGTAGAGTGACATAATACACGTAGGATAAGCGATATGCTAATAATATTGCATGCTATCAAACCAAATGAATGGAACCCGCTAGAAGGGAACAGAACATGTTTTAATTCCATGGAAAAAGTGTCCTGAATGGATAATAATATCTTTTATAGTGTCTTATATGCACTTTATGTAGTTTTTTTTAAAAATGTGAACAGCTCTGGCTACAAGGTAAATCACGAGTTAATATTAATGCAAATGTAATATTTGTGATCAACGACATTTAAATTTTTTATTTCTTAAATTTAATCTTACATCTTGTGTAAGACCTCCTTAATATGATATTTCTTCTCTCCACATTCAGTGGATATGAGCAATCACACGCTCTGATTGACTACCACTAGGATATCAGCTCATATACCATGAGTAGAGAAAAGCAAAATGGCGGAGCGTGTTGCTGAACCAACCGAGGACGAAATAAAAACTCTATCTGAAAACAAAACCCCCAAAAATACAAAAAAAGCAACGAAATATGGAATGAAAGTATTTGATGGTAAAAATGTATCTTTTTTTATTTTTCAAGAATTATTATTATTATTATTATTGCATTTTTCACAAATCACTCCTGTCATTTCTCTAGTTTGTTTACATTCTAAGCGGAAATTATTTTGTTTGCCGTTTTGTGTAAAGTTTTTATTTATCGAATTTGCAAAAAATGAAAAGTAAAAATGCTCCGTTTCTCAAAACCCAGTGAATGTGGATAGAATAAAACAGTTATTCCACTCAATCTCATCGTACATGGCTTATAGACAATTCAGTGCTACACGCCTCATTGGCGATCAGCTCATGTATGACTCGATTTCGTGGAATAACTGTTAAATATTTGATATTTATCTATGATAGTAGTTTAATGCTTATTTATATTTTTTAATTTAGATCTTTTATGAGTTCGAATGTACTTGTGACAAGTTTTTGACTCATTGTACATATCGACGATAAATAAAGCCATGATTGATTGATTGATTGATAAACTCCACCTACTGGTTAAAATCATCCTGAACCTTGCAAGGCCGATGTTGATGTAGAGTTGTGCATTTAGTACTTCTCTACATCATGAAATTTACATTAAAAAAGAACGTAAAACTGCACTCATTTTCAATTATATGCAGATATAATTGAAGAGGCCCCACCCTCTTCATCCCCTCCCTTCTTTAAATAAATTATCATTTCAAACATGATTAGAGTCCAAATAAATAAATAAATAAATCACCACTGAAGGCCAATAAAATCACTGTTGTCTAAAATGTCTAAAGTTGGAAAAAAAATGTCTCTAATGTCCCACTACTGTATTTTTCAACTCAATTTTCAATAATGAGCTTAAACAAAACAACCACCATTCCTGGTCTGTGAGATTTCTGCATTTAATTTAAAGGAACCATCCAACCTTCAGCTTCACTTTCAGGAGCTGTGAGAGATAACGCAGGCTACATTTTATCTCAGCATTTAGAGTCAGTAAGTGTGTAATATCAGGAATCAGAGCTACTGGGCCTCGAATAGAGCTCCTCCTGGAATGGGTTAATGGTCCGAGCATGAGGCGATTTCACCAGAGCAGTTCAAGCTTCTCTGAGGAATTCAGATGTGACCTGCTACTTCAGAAATCTGACCAACACCAGCAGCAACCTCGCTCTGTATGTGTGTGTGTGTGTGTGTGTGTAAATTTATCAAGGAGTGTTTGTTTGCTATTTTGCTTTTAATCTGCTTTCTGAGTAGCATTTGTAGCCTTAAAGGGATCCTCCAGCGGATTGATTTTCAAACTTATTTCATGTAAAATTAGTCGTAGATTTCAAAAATCAAACTTGCATTTTCAGAGACCAAATAGTTGTCGAGAAAAATGCATTTTTTTTTTTTTTAGAATACGAGATGGGCTTCCTGTGGTAGTGATGTATGTGATGACATCAGGTAGTGGTCGCTTGGTGCAACTCAGCAGTTTATATTCTCTGTTTACATCAGAGTTTTGCTAGTTTTACAAGTATTTTTACTGAATTGATCAGTTTTTAAATTAGTATGCCTCACTGTGTAGCATATAAATGCCACAATGATGCTAAAAAGCACTTAATAGTGTTTCCATGTTTAAAGCGAAACGGCCTTTCGATTTCATAAAATCGCTGAAATTTAGTTCCGTCTGAAATGTGGTCATTGTGAGATGTTTATTTCTATAATATCTCACAAAGTATCAGGCCATTCTGTGCCTGGGAAGTGATTTAATTTCAGGGGATTCCTGAGCAAATAATGTGCATGAAATCGCTCGCGTCGCGCAGTCAAGCAGACAGAGGAAGTCCGTGTGCGTATGCGCAGGTTTACCTTCTTTTGGGTTTTACGACAGCTGGCATCCACAGTGTTACATTACTGCCATCTACAGGTTTACCTTTGACCATGCGCTGACAGTTCCATCATTCTGTCGCTAAACGAACAGCTGATCACACCGAAGTGCTCGCTGAGCGCCGATATTTATTAGTTTGGTCCTGTGTTTCCTTTCCTTCGTATATAACATAACGTCTTTTCTTCTTCTCGCTTAACGTTACTGTAGTCGGTCTTTCACGTTTCATTCACACACTCACATCCTCCGTTTTTCTCTCCTGTTTCAAATTTGTATCCCACAATGCCTTGCGCGAACGGGGAAAGCCCACCACGTGATGCATGACGTAGTATCTTGAATTGGGTCATGGTGAAGCAGGAAAAAATAGCGGAGAATTTAGGGCCATGTGGCCCTAAATTCATTAATTGTTCTATTTTAAAAAAAAACCTAATAAAATTGGAAGTCTGTGATTTGAATTCAGTAGCTTTCGGTCCACTCAAGAAAAATAATTGGGTGTCAGGGAAAATTCTTTTTATGACCTACACTTGAAAAATCTGAAAAGCAGCCTAGCTTTAATAGTTTAATAATGGGCGGCATGGTGGTGTAAGTGGTTAGCACTGTTGCCTCACAGCAAGAAGGTTCTGGGTTCGTGGCCGGTGGGGGCCTTGCTGTGTGGAGTTTGCATGTTCTCACCATGTCTGCGTGGGTTTCCTCCGGGTGCTCCGGTTTCCCCCACAGTTCAAAGACATGCAGGTTAGGTTAATATGGGACGGCCTTGGGCTGAGGTGCCCTTGAGCGAGGCACTGAACTCCCAACTGTTCCCCGGGCGCTGTTAGCATGGCTGCCCACTGCTCTGGGTATGTGTGTGCGCTCATTGGTCACACGTGTGTGTTCACTGCTTCAGATGGGTTAAATGCAGAGAGGAATTTCACAAGTGTGTGATGAATAAAGTTGTTCTTTCTTTCTTTCTTTCTTTCTTTCTTTCTTTCTTTCTTTCTTTCTTTCTTTCTCTCTTTCTTTCTTTCTTTTTCTTTCTTTCTTTCTTTCTTTTTCTTTCTTTCTTTCTCTTTCTTTCTCTTTCTTTCTTTCTCTCTTTCTCTCTTTCTTTCTTTCTTTCTTTCTTTCTTCCTTCCTTCCTTCCTTCCTTCCTTCCTTCCTTCAACTTTTTCCACAATTGTTTATCACTTTCTAGAATTCTCTTGAATGAATATGTTTGTTTCGTGTTTTTTTTAATGTTTTCTTCTTTGCTATAAAAGCTATGTTTGCTAACAGGTAATGAAAGACTCCAAAAGTCTCACCCATATGTTTATGTCCCCGCTTCAACTCTCAGTGTTATTTTTGCATAAAATAGCAACTATCCATCATCAAGATTTATAAAATTTTAAGTTCACAATATAAAATTATTATTATTATTATTATTATTATTATTATTATTACCTATATTAATTACGTCCCAGAGTACATTTAGTTCACTACTAACAGATACAAGTTATCCAAAATGGCCGCCTCCATATCTCTCCCCTGTGGTGTTGTTCATGTTGTTTAGAGATTAGTGTGTCACGCTACATCCGAATATCACTTCAGGAATTCTGGATGAGGTTTGAGGAAAATAACTATATCTTGACGATTTTCCGAGAGCAGCATGTCGCTGAGTGTTTTTATTCCTTTCTGCATTGAACACGGCTCATTTTTCTTCCACGGCATGTTTTTTTTATGTTTTATGTTTTCATCTTTAATTACCTTACTTTTTCATACTTTCCTTCGACTCTTAAGAAGGGTAATCTGTATTGCTGCTGCTGGGTGTGTGTGTTGCTTTGTTTTTGAGACTGTGGGGATTTTTCTTAGTCACGTGTCTGGCCCATGGCTTTCTACCCTGCTAATGTGTTTACATTTCTCTAGCACGAGACAGTTTTATATCATTCGAGACCTGTAGTGAAGCCTTAAGGGTTCACACTCGTGCCTTTCACAGTAACATTTCTCATCTGGGATCAATGATGGGAGGCTTTTAGAGCTTTTTTCGCTGATATTCTCTCAGGAGTCCTTTCTGAATTCGGCAAACAAATGACACGTAATGAAAAACAATCCGCTGGTGGGTGACAGACTCCAGCCGCAGAGACCCATACACTGTGTGAGCGAGAGGTTTTATTCCCGCTTTTTGCCCTCATTGTGACTTTTAATGCCATTTTATATACATGTCCTTGTACTTTTTTTAAAATTCTTGATCAATGATGAGCATATCCATGCTGTTGTTTCAGTCAGCCTGGGACGTTTTTTAAAAAGTCTTGAAAAGTTTAACTACGTTGGTATTAGTCACATTATAAAGAAAAAGCTTGTGAGTAGAGTAGTCGTCGAGATCTTTGGTAATTTTCATGAGTGTACATCGCTGGTGTAGCAATTACACAGTTATCTACAAATCTCTACTGTGTCTCGTATAAACTCATGGATTAATTGCTAAATATTTGAATCATATTGATCCGCATTGTACCACAAAAAAACTTTTCTTTCAGTCACACACTTTTTCATTATTATTATCGTTCTTATTATTATGAACGTTAAAAGACCAGTATGTCTGTTATCTGAGGTGAGTACTGACAGCTGTGGAGCAGAGAGAGCTTTACCCTTCCCTGAAACAAACAGAGTTAAATCAGTCACCAGGTTTTTTTTTTGCTCAGTTTATTCTGAGGCACGGTGTTTGCCAGCTCCTTCAGAGCGTTTAGAGAGGTTGGTAATTGTCTGCCTAAACAATGTGTGTAACGAGCGCGTGCTTGCTGGTTTGGTTTGATTCCTGTGCATTATTATGGAGTATTATCCATTCAGGACACTTTTTCCATGGAATAAAAACATGTGTTCTATTCCCTTCTAGCAGGTTTCATTAATTTGGTTCGATAGCATGCAATATTGTTAGCATATCGCTTATCCTACATGTATTACGTCACTCTACCCAATGGAGAATGAGCGTTGAATATGGTCTATGATATTGCATGGTTGTCAAGATGACTTGATGTCACACGTCGGAGATGTAAAACTTCCACACTAGCGAGTGAGCGACTGGGACAATTAGTAAACAAACATGGCCGCCAGGTTTGCTTTGTTAAATGCGGAAAATTTTGAGAGAATTTTAAAAGCAAAAGATGCGTTGAACACCCAAAAGGAATGTATTATAATAATAATAATAATAATAATAATAATAATAATAATAATGTCTGGATTTTTTTCATGGTATATCAGATATATTCCAATCAGCTAGCATGATATTGAACTCGTCTTCGACTAGACTAGAATTACTAACTTATAAGCGGAATTAAACACTTCAGGACGTGTTTTTATAGATAAGTGGTCAGCTGTGTGTGTGTGTGCGCGTGTGGTATAGAGTAGTTTAAGTTGGTAATCTGTTGTATAAACACTCCATGCGTCACCTGGCCAGAAGGATACGTCATGTCTGTCACAGTGGCGATGTGCAAACACTCCACTTCCTCCAGCTCACCCACTCATCTAGTGTTGGTCAACACACCACACCTGATTAAAGAGCCCTAGAAATGTTCCATGCAGCACTCAGGCTTTATGGCACTATTTCTGATATGCCAAGCCACACTGATAACAGCTGATAATGAAACCAAACAGGATTCAGGATTCTGACGGAGCAGATCCCAGATCAGTCCATTATTCACACGCCATTGAATAAACAAGTGCCAGGGTTTGATATAGTTATTTCAGCAGTGCAAACGGTTAGCATTTGTGATGTGGAGTATACAGGGCCCTCTGCGATTATTGGTATGCCTTGTAAAGATTAGGAAAAAGGGTTAGAAATAATCCACCTTTTGGTGAAGTCGATTCGTCTCGCACTGAAAAAATGGGAAAATATACACCGTGTATCTGACTTTTTAACTTCCTTCCCTGATGTAAAGCAAAGCATTCTCTTTATATAAACGTGGCAGGAACGTGATGCTTTATGTACACACATGCTAAATGATATTAAACATGGGCTTTATTCATTACAGGTAGGATGCAAAGCTGCGATGGTGTTCTTCCAGTATAGCGTCATGGCCAGCTTCTTTTGGCTGCTGGTCGAGGGCCTGTACTTACACGCACTCCTCGCCGTCTCCTTCTTCTCCCACAAGAAGTACTTCTGGTGGTACATCCTGATTGGTTGGGGTGAGTGAGCGAGCGCAGCAGATTTACGGTTGTTGTGATGTCCGTAATCAACAGCACGGTTACGGTGAGGCCGGTTTGAGAGAGTTGTAGGAACAGCTGCGCTTCGGAGGTTCAGCCTGAAGTCCGAATCAGATTATAGCACGCTAACCGTATACAAACTTTTATTAGGGTGATAAACAGGTTTTTGGGTTTTTTTAAGCGTACTTAATTCAGCAAAAGAGCCTGTATTTATACTGATGGAACTTACACCATCTGGTTGTGGAATAACTAAACAAAACACTCAGTGTTGTGATGATGTAGGAAAATAATCAGCCATGGGGTATTGTGGTGTGGCTTGACGTGAACCTGAAGTTGATTATTTTTCTTATAACAGTGCATTCTGAAGTGCTTTATTGCTCTTATACCCAGTGTTGTAGTCGAGTCACTAAACCTTAAGTCTGAGAACAAGACTCCATCCGCATCATTTGACGGTCGCTGTTGCTGCCTTTATGTGAAAGCGTCTCTGCTGCTATGCTGGACTAACGTTACTGCTCGACTGCCCCGTTTTAGTTAATAGGCTACGGCTTGTTCATTGCTCAGCAAGCCCCGCCCACTATCAACAGGGCAAATAACATGTGAGAGGGTTAACACTAGCTAGTTCATCGGTTAGCAAGCAAGCCCCGCCCACTATCAACAGAGCAATGAACATAGCGTGTCACTTCCTTCTCTGGGTGGAGTCTTACCAAATGACGATTGAAGTTCGAGGTTGTCCCCGTCGTCTCCTCGATAGTTCTTCTACATGTGGAACACATCGCAGTGCATTTTTTCCCACGGCACGAGAAGTCTGTAGAAGCAAAGCGGACAATCCTAGGGGCGTTCTCTCCAGGCATTTTAGCGCCATTAACGTTAGTTTGTTCCTGAACATGACATATGAACAGGTGAATGTGCATTCTCTTGCACGAAATTAGTAGAAAAATTAATGTAGATATAAATGTCAATATTTTATGCCAAATTATTATGGCATGTTACAAAAAATAAAGAAAAAATCCGAGTCCTCGTCTCCAATTTACGAGTCTGAATGCAGTTAGTTAATGCACGAGTCTGAGTCTTCAGTGCGTAAGTCAAAGTCAAGTCACGAGTCCTTAAAATTAGTGCACGAGTCGGACTCGAGCACTACAAGCCTGCTTATACCACAATTAGATATATATACTAACAGCTTTTTCATTTTTTTTAGTCTTTAAAGCACGGCATGTACTTATTATCTGTTTCGAGTTACATTTTATTTTGTGCAGTGTCTGCAAAACAAGTTAGTTCTTGTTATTACTACATTATAGCACTTGCTATGAACAATTGTCTTTCTTTCCTTACTTTCTCTTAAAGGTTATAAAAGCAAAAACAGGAAAGATAAACCAAAAACAGATTTAAACAACAAAAAAAATCACAAAAACAAACAAAAAAACCGTTTCCTTTTTTTCTCTTTCCTGCTTTTTATTTTTTGTCATTGCTCTTTTATTTCTATTATCTCTGTATCTCTGTTGTTCTAATTTTTTTATTTATTTTTTTTTTATATCCTGTTATTTCTTGTTTGGCCTGTCATTCCTGTAGCCTGGGGTGCGAAGGGAGGGGGAAAAGGAGAAAGGAAGGGAAAGGGCGTTAAATGCTGGCTACTTTGAAGAATCTAATATATGATGATTTTTTATTTCTTTTTTTTTAACACTTTTTATTTATCACATAATTCCATAATGTCCCAGATGTTTCATAGTTTTGGTGTCTTCAGTATTATTCTGCGGTGTAGAAAATGGTCAAAATACAGAAAAACCTATGAATGAGTAGGGGTGTACAAACTTTTGACTTGTACGGTGTATATACTACTGTATAAATCTTAAGGATTTAATTTGCACTTCGAAAATCTACCTCTTCCCTTTGTTTATTACACATATTTTGTATTCACGATCTATGCACTGTTGTCTTTTGTTTAGTTTTGTTATATTGTACAGCTTTTGTGTTGGTGTAAAAAAAAAAAAGATTACAAAACAAAACAGCATGTTACTCGCAAACGGCAAAGTGTAACCTTTTCTATCCTGTAGTCCTGGTGGAAAACTAAAAGCTGAGGCTTTACCTCGGAGTCTTATAAAGCACTGACACTGGAGACTCCTTCCATAAATGTTAAATGAACGTATCGTTACAGAAAGCTGTTAATTTAATATAATCTCCATGTTAGTTGTTTCTACAGAAACGATAACGTATTCGAACGATGTGTTTATATAAACCTGCGATTTGCAGCTGTGCTACTGTACAGCTGCTGTTTATAGAAAATTAATCTGCACCCTCTGACCAATCAGAATCGAGAATTTAACGGCACGATGGTAAAACGAAGAAAGAACCATTTAATGTGAGAAATACCAGGAGTACGCAGCTGATTAATACTGTACAGTCCAGTGCTACATTTCTAAAATGATACGATGTGATATGAAAGGGCTTTGGGTCTTGGTTTCAGTGTTCTGACCTTTAAACTGTGTCTGATCTGATTTTTAAACTATGCAAAGACAACATCTTATGAAAAAACATCCTGACGCAACATTGAAAGTTGTGAAACTGAGAAGTAGAAAAAAACCTGACATTTGAGATCTCAGTGATCTGCTGTATGAAAAAATGCGTTTAAAGCAATCACCGCTGTGAATCACACACACACACACACACACACACACACACACACACACACACACACACACACACACACACAGAGTGTTTAAATAGCACAGTGTAATAGAACTGATAAACCCCTTAGATATGTTGGCGAAATATTTTCAAGATTAATATTCAAGTCCACTTATCTCTGCTCCCCAGCACGAAAGCCGCCGAGTTGTGCTGAGAAACTTCAAATGGTCACTGATGACCAAATGACCTTTCGCTGTCAGCTTTTCCTCCCAGCCCATGTGTGTGTGTTTCTTTCTAACAGGCGTCCCAGCAATCTTCATCACCATATGGAGCATTACTAAAGCCTACTTGCACGATGTCGGGTAAGTGCCTCTAGAGTACTTGTCATTTTCCCCATGGAGCCCTTTAAAAAACCCCACACACATTTGTTTAATGTATATAAACATTTATTCTGGAAGACGGTTGCATCGAGATGCCTCACGAAAAGCTTACTTAACCTCGGAAGCCGCTACACTATCAGGGTTTGGTGTACACAAAAGAAATGTCGTGTCAAAACACATTTCTTCAAATAGGAAAGATGAGTGGTCGGTGTTTGAGTTGGAGGAAGGCGGCATCACGTACAGTGCTTCGCTTTAACTTTATAGCAAGTTGAGTGTCCAAATTAGTCATTAAAGTGCAGTAAAGAGTCCATATGGTCGTATTTCTAGCTAACGAGAAAATTCCGCTTTAATGATGTAACCGTAACTGTTTGCTTTTATACTGGAAATAGATAATGTGTCATCCTTAAGGTCAGAACTGTTTATTTGTAGAACAGAGCGTTCATTTATATTTATTCATCTCACAAACGCTTTTTATCCAAATCAGAATACAAATGAGTCAGAATTTAATCCAGTAAAGGATTAAGAGCCTTGCACAATGATATAACAGCAGCTCTTACAACTCTGTGCTCACTAATGCAAATTTACTGCTGTAAATATAACTCTGGGCCTAATTTTGTGCTTTGGAACATTGTAATTCCTCAGGTTTTTTGATAGTTTTTTTTTTTGCAAGAAATGGCATCATTACATCCATGGATCGAAATGTAGTGTCTGTCAATGTTGTTTTATTCTATCCACGTTCACTGGATATGAGTAATCGTGCGCTCTGATTGATTGGCTATTCTACTACTAGGATATCAGCTCATATACCGTGGGTAGAGAAAAACAAAATGGTGCAGCGTGTTGTTGAAACAACCAAAAACAAAATAAAAACTGTACTAGAACACAAAACCTTGAAAAATACAAAAAAAGCAATAAAATATGGAATGAAATTATTTGATGGTAAAAACCTATCTTTTTTTTATTTTTTTATTTTTCAAGAATTATTATTATTATCACATTTAAAAAAAAATTGCTCCTGTCATTTCGCCGGTTTGTTTACATTCTTCATCTTTAAGCATTAAAATTTATTGAATTTTTTTAGACTGGTTCAAAAACTCAAAGAAGTTTGAACATTACATCACTGAAATGTCCAAGGAAGAATTACATAAATGTCTAAAGCTATTCTATACCTCGGCACAACAGCAAGATGGCGCTTTCTACAAATAAATAAATAAATAAATAAACACTAAAGTCAATTTGTGCAGCCATCAATAGGTTTTTAAGAAGTCCACCTAAGCGGAAATGATTTTGTTGGATGTTTTGTATAAAGTTTTTATTTATCGAATTTGCAAAAAATAAAAATGCTCTGCCTTTTAAAATCCATTGAATATGGATAGAATAAAACAGTTATTTCACTCAATCTCATCGTACATGTCTTATAGACAACTTGGTGCTACGTGCCTCGTCGGCGATCAGCTCATGTACGACTCGATTTCATGGAATAATTGTTACATCGTTACTTTTTAGTAAGGCTAATAAATAGTCACTTGAAATGATAGGGGTTAATTATAAAAACTATAACTACAAAAGTATACATAATCTCTCATCTCATTATCTGTAGCCGCTTTATCCTTCTACAGGGTCGCAGGCAAGCTGGAGCCTATCCCAGCTGACTACGGGCGAAAGGCGGGGTACACCCTGGACAAGTCGCCAGGTCATCACAGGGCTGACACATAGACACAGACAACCATTCACATTCACACCTACGCTCAATTTAGAGTCACCAGTTAACCTAACCTGCATGTCTTTGGACTGTGGGGGAAACCGGAGCACCCGGAGGAAACCCACGCGGACACGGGGAGAACATGCAAACTCCGCACAGAAAGGCCCTCGCCAGCCACGGGGCTCGAACCCGGACCTTCTTGCTGTGAGGCGACAGCGCTAACCACTATACCACCGTGCCGCCCAGTATACATAATGCTAACTTCAATTAAATGACCGTTTTACTAAAACCAGGAAGTGCTTTTAAATATCCTGATGCATGCTGTTTCGACATCTGGATGAGTGGAAAGTTCAGGAATAAAAGAAAAAACTCTAATGGCTTGAATAAATGGTACATATTTGGTCCATGTTGTTCTTCAAATGAAATCTGTGCTGTGATTATAAGTTTGAGAACCCCTGTATTACATAGACTGTTTAGTACAAAATCGTTAAAAACACGTTGTTAAAAACATGGTGCTGGTAGCATTTTGTCTGGAAATGTGCAAGATTTTTTTTAACGGTATTGCTTGCATTTTGTGCACAATAGCAATGGAAATATATTTAAAAATGTTAAATGTTATGCCGATAAATGTATTATTGTTGCTCATACTTTATCTCTTATGGTTTCTTCTTTTATTATTATTGTTATTAATATATTAATTCTTTTTAATTTCCATGTGAAACACTTTGTACTTAATATACGACATGCTATACATAATAAGCATTACTGAGAAATAGCTTCACTTCCTGTTTGCCAGATTCACTGTGGAATGCGATCGCAGAACAGAAAATGGTAATGTCCAGATTTCAGGACCTAAAAAGGCATGCCTTCAAATAACAGTCATGATTTTAGACCAAAAATATGAAGAGCAGTAACAAAAAAAAAAAAATAAGAATTTTATTATTATTATTATTATTATTATTATTATTATAGCGCCCCCGAGTGGTAAAATGGGACACATTTTTCTGGACTCCCTTTAGGCAGGGTTGTGAGTCAGTCCACCAAGTTTGGTGTCAATATGTAAAAGTGTTGCTGAGATATGGGCTCACCTTCTTGTCAGTGGCCTCACCGTTGAGATCGATTGGACGACAGCAGCCATGTTGTTTGCCCTGGCAAAATTCTTTGAATAACTTTTGGTCAGAATTATCTGTCGATGACGCGTACTGTACCAAATTTGGTGGTAAAAAATTTAAAATGGTGGAAAATCCAATATGGCGGACGTTAACCGTAATGAGCACATTTGAATCGAGGTGATCCAAGGGTTCGGGGGGAAATGATCGCAGCCCAAAGATAAATGGTTCAAAAGTTCTACCTTGAAATTTGGTCTGTTGGTGGCACTACAGAGATAGATGGATCCTTTGGACTGTCCTCTATCAATTTTCATCAAAATTTCAATTAAAAAAAATCAAACGAGAGGTTCTTTGGGCTGCCATAGCCTCCCAGGAAGTATAATAGAGAAAAATTCTAACAGTTGCGATGGGTGACTCGTACCTTCAGTGCTTGACTCCTAATAATATAAGTATTTATACATCTAACAAATTATTTTATCCAAAGGTTCAAACAGCAGCTCTCAAGCACTTCTAGGATTCACAACCTTACAGCACCAAACCTTAATCACTCAGACACTTATTTGCATTACGTGTGTGTGTGTGTGTGTGTGTGTGTGTGTGTGTGAAATATATTTGGATATATAGCCTGTCATTATTGTAATAAGCACAGCAGTGCTATACTCTTCAGAGTAAACAGAGACCGATACTTAGTGTCCATTAACATTATACAGACATAGTAGTTTCACCTTAAATACAACCCAGCCGTTTTCTTCTCATAAAACAGCCCGGGAAATATCAAAAACAGGATTAACTGCCCTCAGTAAATCTGGTAGACATAATGTTCAGTGCAGTTCTGCAGTGAAACTCAGATCCAGGTTTCAGTTTATGAATCATGCTGCCTGGAAGTGAACGGAGTGTTTGGCAAAAAAGACCAAATTACACACATTTTCTCATTCTCTAAAGGCACTAGATCAGCCAAGAGAGATAGATAATAAGTGATGGCTGTTTGTAAGCACCAGCTTTGCATTGTGCATAAATGATCGCACACTCGTCTCAAACGTATTCGTCTGACTTACTCATGTGGTTTCTGACACTGTTTTCTATAAAAATGGACAAAGTGACATCTCGGAGCTAAAAACTGCTGAGTCACGTCCTTCCACAGCACACACTCTGGTATCAGGGACTCGGGTACACTCAGAGCAAAAAGGTACTAAACCGTACCTTTTCTTGTTTTAACTTTCATGCGTATCTGTCATCTGTACACAGTAAACAGTATACTGTATATAATGTGTGTATAGTGTATCTTTAAGAAAGAGTGAAGGTTTAGCTGTAAAGGTACAACCCCATTTCCAAAAAAGTTGGGATGCTGTAGAAACTGGAAAGAAAAACAGAATGTGATTTGCGAAACTGAGAAATCAAGTCAAGTTTATTTGTATAGCGCTTTTATCACAAAGCAGCTTTACAGAATTTGAACGACTTAAAATATGAGCTAATTTTATCCCTAATCTATCCCCAATGAGCAAGCCTGTGGCGACGGTGGCAAGGAAAAACTCCCTCAGACGACATGAGGAAGAAACCTCGAGAGGAACCAGACTCAAAAGGGAACCCATCCTCATTTGGGCAACAACAGACAACATGACTATAACATTAACAGTCCTAACATAAAGTCAGCTTCGTTGATGCTATAAACCCCCCACCGATGGAAACCCGAGCGCAAAACCGTTCACGACAACCACAGTCCCAAAGTCAGCAAGTCAACTGCAGCCCTAAAGTCAGCAAGTCAACTGCAGTCCCCAGCCACAAAAGCACCACTGCAAGAGTCCAGAGCGTCCTCCAGGCACGACCCCCAACTGTCCACATGGGGCCGCCCTCCACAGGAGCGATGCGATGAGACTCCAACCAGACACAGGGCACCAGGATGGATCAGGCAGGTCCGAGGAGCAGAAGAGGTCAGCATCTCGATCCCAGGACCGACATGTAACTCAGAGGGACAGATTTTGGGGGGGAGAAAAAACACAGGTTGTTAGGTATGCCCAGTGTCACCTGAATAAGTAGGAACAGTGTACATATTGCACTGAGTACAAGCAGGGACTCCAGCAACTAACTATGACAGCATAACTAAAAGGGGAGAGCCAGAAGGTAACACAGGCATGAGGGAGCCCTGGGACATAAAGCAGCAGCCACTACACCATCAACAAACTCGAGTGAGCAAGCGAGTGGGGACTGACAGCATCCATACATCCCAGTTTACCAAAACACTCTATGTCTGAGGACCCTCCAGATCTACAGGAACACTTCAGAAAACCATCATTTGTGAAAACAGTTCATTACTGCATCCACGAATGCAAGTTAAAACCAGATATAAACAATATCCAGAAACACTGCCACCTTCTCTGGGCCCGAGCTCTTTTACGATGGACTGAGGTGAAGTGGAAAACTCTCCTGAGGTCTGACAAATCAAAAGTAGAAATTCTTTTTAGAAATCATGGACACCACATCCTCCAGGCTAAAGAGAAGAGGAGAGGGACCATCCGGCTTGTTATCAGTGCACAGTTCAAAAGCCAGCATCTGTGATGGTATGAGGGGGCATTAGTGCACATGACATGGGTTGCTTGTACATCTGGGAAGGCATCATTAATGCTGAATGATGTATACACGTTTCAGAGCAATGTGCTGCCATCCAGACAAAATATTTTTCAGGGAAGGCCTTCCTTCTTTCAGCAAGACAATGCCAAACTGCTTTCTGCACATATTAAAACTGCATGACTCTGTAGTAAAAGAGTCCGGGTGCTAAACTGGCCTGCATGCAGTCCAGACCTGTCTCTCACTAGAAAGTGCAAAATACAACAAAGGAGACCCGGAACTGTTGAGCAACTGAAATTGTATATCAGGCAAGAATGGGACAATATTTCTCTTTCAAAACTACAGCAATTGGTCTCCTCAGTTGCCAAACCTTTACAGAGTTGTTAAAAGTAGAGGTGATGCAACAGTGGTAAACACGCCTTTGTCCCAACTTTTCTGAAACATGTTGCTGGCACCAAATTCAAATTGAGCATATATTTTTCAAACAACAATAAAATTTCTCTGATTCAACATTTGATATGTTGTCTTTGTACTATTTTCAATTAAATATAGGGTTTCCATGATTTGCAAATTCTGTTTTTATTTACATTTTACACAGCATCCCAATTTTTTGGAAATGGGGCTGTCCATGACTTACATGTGTCTATATAGAAGATACCTACGAATGCTACTTGAGGCTACCACATCAGTGACGAGGAATAGTACTGTTTCGTACTGAGAGTGTACAATAGGAAAATTTGTATGAGTGATCTGAACAATATAATTCCGGAGTCATTTGAATATTTTTTTTTTAATTGTTGTATTATTGGGGCGGCACGGTGGTGTAATGGTTAGCGCTGTCGCCTCACAGCAAGAAGGTCCGGGTTCGAGCCCTGTGGCCGGCGAGGGCCTTTCTGTGTGGAGTTTGCATGTTCTCCCTGTGTCCGCGTGGGTTTCCTCCGGGTGCTCTGGTTTCCCCCACAGTCCAAAGACATGCAGGTTAGGTTAACTGGTGACTCTAAATTGACCGTAGGTGTGAATGTGAGTGTGAATGGTTGTCTGTGTCTATGTGTCAGCCCTGTGATGACCTGGCGACTTGTCCAGGGTGTACCCCGCCTCTCGCCCGTAGTCAGCTGGGATAGGCTCCAGCTTGCCTGCGACCCTGTAGAAGGATAAAGCGGCTAGAGATAATGAGATGAGATGAGATGTTGTATTATTTATTTATCAGTCAATTCATTAATGTATATATCTTCCTGTTTTTATTATTTATTTAATGCATTATATTTTAAAATCTCATCTCATTATCTGTAGCCGCTTTATCCTGTTCTACAGGGTCGCAGGCAAGCTGGAGCCTATCCCAGCTGACTACGGGCGAAAGGCGGGGTACACCCTGGACAAGTCGCCAGGTCATCACAGGGCTGACACATAGACACAGACAACCATTCACACTCACATTCACACCTACGCTCAATTTAGAGTCACCAGTTAACCTAACCTGCATGTCTTTGGACTGTGGGGGAAACCGGAGCACCCGGAGGAAACCCACGCGGACACGGGGAGAACATGCAAACTCCACACAGAAGGGCCCTCGCCGGCCCCGGGGCTCGAACCCAGGACCTTCTTGCTGTGAGGCGACAGCGCTAACCACTACACCACCGTGCCGCCTATTTTAAAATCATTTTTGTTATTTTATTTTTAATTTATTATTATTATTTTTTAAGCTGTTTCTATTCAGCTGGTGTTTTTGCACCAAATTATGTTTTTCAAGCTATATTTTTTGAGCCAAGCGTGTATAATGATGAATGAGACTAGCTGTAAGCCACATTAGCAAAACTAAAGAGTTCGGATATCAAAAAACGAGATACGTGGGGGGGTGGAATTGTGTACATTTTAATTTTGACCAAATCAATCCATGCACCATTAAACCAATGCATTTATTCTGTTCAAGCTAAAAGAAGATCAGAATAGAAAAATCTGAATATATTGAACATAAACGGCATTTGTCTTCTTTCCTTTTCAGATGTTGGGATTTTATCGATGACGATGTGTGGTGGATTATAAAAACCCCCATTTTGATAATAATCCTGGTGAGTTGCTTTGTCTTTTCCTGTAGCCTGGAATCGTAGCTAAAGATGTGTCATAATCAATGAATGTCCATATTTGCAGTTGAATTTCATCCTGTTCATATGCATCATCCGGATTCTTCGTCAGAAAATCAACTGCAGGGACATCGGCAGGAGCGAATCGAACCAATACTCGTGAGTTAAACATAAATCAGAGAAGGTTTATGGTTTATCATTACAGGCTTTATAAAGAGCATGTTCATTCCTTGTTGAATTGTGTTGTGTAATTATATTGATTTTGCTTGTAGTGAGGATTTAATATTGAAACTGCACACGTTGTGGACCTCAGACATAACTACATGCGACAGTGCTAGACAAAGAGCTGCGCATATGCAGTGGAGTTTGTGTAAAATAGAGTTCTGGCTCATAATTCTGACGCTGAACTTCAGCATGTTTTTCTTGTGTGATATCGGCTCGAGCAAAGTGCAGGATTAAGTCCAGCCCGCTGTCTAACAGTTTGTTGTTAGCGCAATATGTCACACTGAGGTTTATGCTTTGGGCTGTAAAAATTCCCAACAAATGTATGGAATGCCATCTGAGGCTGATATTAAATATGCAAATATGCCACGATTATTATTCTATCCACATTCACTGGATATGAGCAATCACGCGATCTGATTGGCTAGTCCATTACTACGATATCAGTTCATATACCATGAGTAGAGAAAAACAAAATGGTGGAGCGTGTTACTGAACCAACCAAGGACGAAATAAAAACTCTACTTGACAATAAAAACCCCAAAATTATCAAGTATTTAAAAGAAACAGAAATAGCTAAAAGAATATAAATGTGTAAAAGTTTTTATTTATCGAATTTGCAAAAAAATTTAAATAAAATGCGCTGTTTCTCAAAATCCAGTGAATTTGGATAAAATAAAACAGTTATTCCACTCAGTCTCATCATACATGGCTTATAGCCAACTCGGTGCTACGCGCCTTGTCGGCTATCAACTCATGTACGATTTGATTTCGTGGAATAACTGTTAAAGATCCTGCTTGTAAAGACCACAGAACTTTTTTTTTCATATGGACAACATTCCAGAGGACACATCTTAATCAGAGACACTGCTTAATTTGAGGACAGAAACGTTTAATTTTTTTTTAAAATCATGACATTTAAAGTCTTCTGTAAATGTGGCATGTGAGTGCTTGGTCAGCTTATCCTTCAAAGCAGTACGTTTTCTGTACAGGAAAGCACGTCATATTCACCAAAACATTGGAATTGCTGTTTTTTTATCAATTGTGAATTTAAAAATATCATTATAAAATAAGCTATGTCTCACACGCAGATTATAATTTCACAACCTTGATTTAGGGTCTCATGGCTACATTAAAGGTAGACTGCCTTTCAGATTTTTCAAGTGCAAGTCATAAAAAGAATTTTCCCCGACACCTAATTATTTTTGTTTACTGGACCGAAAGCTACTGAATTCGAATCACAGACTTCCAATTTTATTAGGGTTTTTAAAATAGAACAATTAATGAATTTAGAGCCATGTGGCCCTAAATTCTCCGCTATTTTTTCCTGCTTCACCATGACCCATTTCAAGATACTACATCATGCACCATAACATGGTGGGCTTTCCCTGTTCGCGCAAGGCATTGTGGGATACAAATTTGAAACAGGAAAGAAAAATGGAGGACGTTAGTGTGCGAATAAAACATAAAAGACCGACTACAGTAACGGAAAGCGAGAAGAAATGACATTGTTATATACGAAGGAAAGGAAACGCAGGAAATATCAAACTAATAAATATCGGCGCTCAGCGAGCACCTCGGTGTAATCAGCTGTTCGTTTAGCGACAGAATGATGGAACTGTCAGCGCACGCTCAAACGTAAACCTGTAGATGGCAGTAATGCAACACTGTGGATGCCAGCTGCAGAAGGTAAACCTGCACATGCGCACACGGACTTCCTCTGTCTGCTTGACTGCGCAAAGCGAGCGATTTTATGCACGTTATTTGCTTTAATCCCCTCAAATTGAATAACGTCACAGAATAGCCTCTTCTTTTGAGATATTACAGAAATAAACATATATCACAATGACCAAATTTCAGAGGGAACTAAATTTCACCGATTTTATGAAATCTGAAGGCCGTCTAGCTTTAATGTTGTGCACATAATTAACTTTATTTTTTTCGCGGTCCGGTTTCCATCAAATCCTGCGCTCTGATTGGCTGGCGAGCGGGTCCATATCCTACGGTACGGACCCCAGTTACGGACCCCGGTTACGGACCTCTGGCGACTCGCTCGTTCACAACAACAACAAACATAGTAGCATTTTTTGTCAACATTTATCTTTTTTATAAGATTTATTTATAAGATTTTAATCAAAAATCTTATAAATTTTTGCCAGCATTTCTCAGCATAATAGCATCATGGATAGCGATAACTTTACAGTATAGCATTAATTTTACAGCATGGATAGCGATAACGACAGTCTGCACAGCGAAAGTGAGTTTTACTACCCCGAGGAAGAAGAAATAAAAGAAAACATTTCAGGAGAAAGCTAAAAACCTCTAACTGTTGCTAACGCCGAGCAAAATGGCTGAATCCTGAATGACTCAATTTTGTATAAATAGGGGACTACATAGGCGGCAAAATGTAGTTTTGTTTTTTTTTTCCTGCCATGGAAGTGCACTTGTATACCAAGGAGGAAGCAATTTGCATTACAGCCGTGAATGAGGATTCAAAATGGCGGCTCGGCTTGGTTTTCCCTTTCCGGCACTCTTGTTTTCTGTTAGAATTTGGTAAAGAAAAAAATAAATATATTATTTACCAGCTTAAGGTCAGTCCGTATGGTGAAATACTGTGACCTCGGCCTTGAATACTGACCTCGGCCCAGAGGGACTCGGTCAGTACTTTCAAGACCTCGGTCACAGTATTTCAAGATACGGACCTCCCAGCTGGTAAATAACATATATGTATGTTCATGCTATAAAATATTATGTAAGAATAATCTGATTTGCTGGCTCAAGTGCTGAGTAATGAGTGTGGAAGCCATGTTGTTAAATTAAACCAAATTTGTCGTGATGAATGTGACATGACATTTACATTACATTCAATAAACAAGAAAAAGAACGTGACCTGCTTCTGAATACGAAGAACTTCCCTCACGTTAATATGTAACTTTTGAACTTAAGTTGCTGACTCTGTGCATTATCCTTTATGATTATGGGAGCGAATGTTCTGTGTTTGTTCTACTCTAATTTACAGGAGGTTGGCGAAATCGACTTTGCTTTTGATTCCTCTGTTTGGAATAAATTACATCATCTTTGCCTTCATGCCTTATCATGTACGGTCTTACATGCGGCTGGTGGTTGACCTTATATTGGGTTCTTTTCAGGTACGTGATAGAACTTTGACTCATGCTCATACAAGGTCTTTATTTCACTCTCATTGTTGTTTATCTGGTTCGGATTCCTGAAATGCCAAGAAAATCCATAACCTGGCAGTAGCAGTGTTGAATACGTCCTGAGATCTGCAGTCCCTTTCTCCTCACGTTAGCCAGACTTTTTTTTTTCTCGGGCAAAAATGGCTGTCAGGGGAAAGAAGCACCACCCCAGCTCATCTCTGTTTCTCCAGAAGTTAATAAAGTATGTGGAGAGTGAAATACTCCCACGTCTTTGGCAGTAAATATAGTTATGTTGAATCTGTTCAAGTGGCTAGAATAAATAGAATTCCCCAAAGCATCATGAAAGGTTATGGAATATCGCAGATCCTACTGCTTGTTTGAGAATCTATTTTTTGAGGGCTGTAGGGCGAACAGAGAGGGCACACAGACGTTACATGTGATCTTTCAGTGTGGACTCCATAAAACTGTCTTATTAGCTGCTGAAGAATTGCACAATATTGCACACATCCTAAATTCTATCTATCTATCTATCTATCTATCTATCTATCTATCTATCTATCTATCTATCTATCTATCTATCTATCTATCTATCTATCTATCTATACTGTATATATCATGCCCAGACATAAAACCTGTTTGTACGGCAATTGCACAAGTACTGTATGTACAGCGCCCTCCACAATTATTGGCACCCCTGGTTAAGATGTGTTAAAAGCCTTAAAATAAATTCAATTTTTATTGCAGAAGCATAATCACACTGAAAATTGTAGAAAAATGTAACCCTTAACTCAAGTGAATTTAAAAAAAAATCCCTGACTAAGAAATAATTATTTTTCATAAAATCACCTGTTCCACAATTATTAGCACCCATAACAATTCCTAGAAAATAAATGTAATTGAAGCATTTCTGTCATTTCTACTGTAGTTTATAAAGTTGATCAGAGGATCTAGGAACCTTTAATTAGTAATTCATCACATCCTGTTTCCCTGGAGTATAAATATGATGCGACACAGAGGCCTATTTCTCTTATCCACTCTACTCTTCAACATGGGAAAGACAAGAGAACACACCATTCAAGTAAGGCGGATGTGTGTCAACCTTCATAAGTCAGGCAATGGCTACAAGAAAATAGCCGCTCGCCTACACCAGCCCATATCTACAATCAGAGGAATCATCAAGAAGTTTAAAACAACTGGAACAGTGGCAAACAAGCCTGGACGAGGATGCAAGTTTATCTTGCCACCACGCACAGTGAGGACGATGGGAAGAGAAGTAAAAAGTTCTCCAAAGCTCACTGTTAGAGAATTGCATCGAAGAGTAGCATCTTGGGGTCACAAAGTCTCCATAACAACCATCAGGCGCTATCTACATGCCAACAAGCTGTTTGGGAGGCATGCACGGAAAAAGCCTTTTCTCATCTCATCTCATCTCATCTCATCTCATTATCTCTAGCCGCTTTATCCTGTTCTACAGGGTCGCAGGCAAGCTGGAGCCTATCCCAGCTGACTACGGGCGAAAGGCGGGGTACACCCTGGACAAGTCGCCAGGTCATCACAGGGCTGACACATAGACACAGACAACCATTCACACTCACATTCACACCTACGGTCAATTTAGAGTCACCAGTTAACCTAACCTGCATGTCTTTGGACTGTGGGGGAAACCGGAGCACCCGGAGGAAACCCACGCGGACACGTGGAGAACATGCAAACTCCGCACAGAAAGGCCCTTGCCGGCCACGGGGCTCGAACCCGGACCTTCTTGCTGTGAGGCGACAGCGCTAACCACTACACCACCGTGCCACCCAAAAGCCTTTTCTCACAAGCATAAACGTAAATGTCTGGAGTTCGCTAAGCGGTACTGGGACTTCAACTGGGACCGTGTGCTTTGGTCAGATGAGACCAAGATAGAGCTTTTTGACAACAAACACTCTAATACATCACAGAAGATGAGTATGCGGAAAAGCATCCCATGCCCACTGTGAATTATGGGGGAGGATTGGTGATGCTGTGGGCCTGTTTCTCTTCCAAAGGCCCCGGGAACCTTGTTAGGGTGCATGGCATCATGAACTCTTTGAAATACCAAGACATTTTAAATCAAAATCTGGTGGCCTCTGCCCGAAAGCTGAAGATGGGTCGTCACTGGGTCTTTCAGCAAGATAATGACCCTAAACATGTGGCCAAATCTACACAAAAATGGTTCACCAGACATAAAATCAAGCTCCTCCCATGGCCATCTCAGTCCCCAGACCTCAACCCAATTGAAAACCTGTGGGGTGAGCTGAAGAGAAGAGTGCATAGCAGAGGACCCAGGACTCTGGATGATTTAGAGCGATTGTGCAAAGAGGAACGGTCGAAGATCCCTCTCTCTGTATTCTCCCATCTTGTGAAATGCTATAGGAGAATATTAAGTGCTGTCTTGTTGGCAAAAGGGAGTTGTACAAAGTATCAACATCAGGGGTGCCAATAATTGTGGCACACATAATTTCATGTAAAATAATTATTTCTTAATGTGGGATATTTTTTTCCCACTGAATAAATGCACTTGAATTAAAGGTTGGATTTTTCTCTTTTTTTTTTTTGCATTGTTGTCCTATATTATTTAAAAAAAATGAATTTATTAGAAGCCTAAGAACATATCTTAACGAGGGGTGCCAATAATTGTGGAGGGCGCTGTACATTTTACATACTTTAAAATTTCTTTTAAACTCTGTATACATACTTTTCAGCGCCTCATCCTCTACATTTTACTATTATGCTGTAACTTGATGTTAGTTGGATTGCTGCCAAATGAAATTTCGTTGCTTGTAAATCCATCCATCCATCCATTATCTGTAGCCGTTTATCCTGTTGCTTGTACAATGAAAAATAATTTTATCTTAAGAACGCAGGACTATTCTTATCATTTATTTACTGTTTTTTCCTCCCTCAGGGCTTCTGCGTTGCCATCCTGTACTGCTTCCTAAACGGAGAGGTAATATCAACTTTATTTCTCATTTGAATCAAATACTTAACTAACTATTGGGGTTAGTAATACGTCAAACGAATTAAAAGCGCCATTTGTAATTTTTAATGCAAATTTTTTTTTTAATCATTATCTCAAAGATAGGGTGAGAAACCGCGTGGGTTTCCTCCAGGTGCTCCGGTTTCCCCCACAGTCCAAAGACATGCAGGTTAGGTTAACTGGTGACTCTAAATTGACCGTAGGTGTGAATGTGAGTGTGAATGGTTGTCTGTGTCTATGTGTCAGCCCTGTGATGACCTGGCGACTTGTCCAGGGTGTACCCCGCCTTTCGCCCGTAGTCAGCTGGGATAGGCTCCAGCTTGCCTGCGACCCTGTAGAACAGGATAAAGCGGCTAGAGATGATGAGATAGGGTGAGAAAACTGTGACTTGCTGGTCAGCCATGTGAGAGATCTCGCTAGTCGTCATTTGATGTTCCATGTATACACTATTAATACATCATCGCCCCCTAATGGATATATTTTGAATTGCAGTAGCATACAGTGCATACTTAAACTTATGGTTAATTTTGTGTTATTGATGTTATTGTTTTAGGGTGGTTTTGAGAACGAGGATTCAGGTCCTCCGAGTACTCACCTTTAGAAGGCCTAGCGCGAGCACGTTTCAGTCTCCATCAAAAAAAACCAAACTTTGGCAAATGATTCCAGGTGCAATGGATGAACAAAAAACAATTACAAGGCGTTGTAATTATACTCTAATGTCCAGTTGAACTTTTGTTGTAACATACTCTGTCAACCAATCAACAGTCAGGGGCCAAGCATCCGTATGTGAATGAACTTTGATTAAAGGTGTAATAGTCAGGGTGTTTAATTTTTTATGAGTATGCACAACGTAGGAAAAAAAACAGTTTAAGCTGTCGTCTCAGGACACATACCTGGGGGAAAAAAGCAAAAGTTTCAAAGCCTGTCTTCTGGTACAGAATTTTCCCGTTTTATATTTGTCAGGGGGGCGGCATGGTGGTGTAGTGGTTAGCGCTGTCGCCTCACAGCAAGAAGGTCCGGGTTCGAGCCCCGTGGCTGGCGAGGGCCTTTCTGTGCGGAGTTTGCATGTTGCCCACGTGGGTTTTCTCCGGGTGCTCCGGTTTCCCCCACAGTCCAAAGAGATGCAGGTTAGGTTAACTGGTGACTCTAAATTGACTGTGAGTGTGAATGGTTGTCTGTGTCTATGTGTCAGCCCTGTGATGACCTGGCGACTTGTCCAGGGTGTACCCCGCCTTTCACCTGTAGTCAGCTGGGATAGGCTCCTGCGACCCTGTAGAACAGGATAAAGCGGCTAGAGATAATGAGATGAGATATTTGTCAGGTGCTTTTGAGACACTGCCCCTTCGCCTCCTCATAAAAAATGTTCTAGGTTGTAACTTGTCTTTCAAGCTTTTGAATGTCCAAGTGTGAATAAAAGTGATGTCTTTGCTAATGGTAACTCTAGTCGAACTGCCATACATTTTGAGGGCGGAGCATGCTCACTGATTTAAATCTTATTCAACTCCACTCATTTAACCTTTTATCACAAATAATGGGGGAATGGGGAAGCCATAACCTAAAGGTTAGAGATGCAGCTTTGGGACCAAAAGGTCACTGGTTTGATTCCCTGGACCAGCAGGAATGGCTGAAGTGCCCTTGAGCTCCCCAGGCTGCACTGGGTATGTTGTACGTTGCTCTGGATAACAGCATCTGCTAAATACTGTTAATGTAACCTCCCATTGACCTGATTTTCAGTTTGCATTACAAATCTCCTCAATCTCCACCCATAAACTCAAAACGTCCTTGTTGGCTTAAGTGGTGTCCCAAACCACGCTGGGTGGTTACTTTTTAAACATATTTTGCTAATTTTCCCAATAAAGTGTTAATCTTGTAAAATTGATTTTTCATTTCTCTCATGCATTTCGAATTTCGACTTGTGCTTCAGGTGCAGTCTGAAATCAAGCGGAAGTGGCGACGGTGGCACATGCAGAGGTTTCTAGGCACCAGCACCAAATACCACCAGCCGTCTTTTGCCAGCAATGGCAGCACCCAGATCACTATACTGACCAAGTGCAGCCCCGGTACGCACCACATCTCGGGCTGCATGGACGACTTCTCGAGCATTTGAGATGACAGAATGGCCTAATATGCAAATCAGAACTCTTGTACACTCCCGGGTCAATCCTGAGCCGGTTTCCATCATCACAATGTGAACGGCATGGCAGTGGAATGCTGTGGTGTTTAGATGGTCACTGTTTAATAGGCATGTGGTCTAGTGTAACCATGATGTGAATGCTGATGTTCTTAATCATTCTGATAGCTAGGCCCAGCGAGGGAGACTGGGTGGTCAGGACAGATTTTCCCATTTATGGTTTCATTATCAGGAACCTTTCTGTCATGCAAATTTTTTTATGCCATGGTTTTATTCAAGAAAGATAAGGCAATGCAGATCCATTAATTTCGATTCTTTTTTTTTTTTTTTGAGAACCAAATATTTTAATCATCATGTCCAGCATCTGAGAGCGAACAAGACAGACAGAGGATTCCACTCTGAAGTATTTGAATGTCGAATATGTTGCGTTCAAATTCTGAATCATCCACAACTCTTTCTCACACGCGCACACACACGTCCCAGGTTCGGATCAGTGATGTGAGGCCTGACATTTCGGACTGTCACCTCCCTTCATCTGGGCCTCATTAGCCTGCCCTGGTTGGATTAAATTGTCACTTCTCAAACCCTTAATTACCTGTATGGTGACCTCAGAGGTGTGTATTAGGCCTGTTTTATTTCCCTTTTTTCGCTCTTATTATCACTTGGACGTGACCAGCCTGAACAATCTGTCTTCTTATCTGCTTTTCCTATTTGCTTGTTATCCTGTCCTTCCTTTCTTTTTTTTTTCATTTTAATTGCAGACCCCTGGTCTATTCCACTGACAGTCATAAAGAATGTTTCATTTTAATTCTTATGTATGTATGTATGTATGTGTATGGATGTATTTGGGGTGTTTTGTGCCTGTAATGGTATTTTATAGATCTCTCTGTAAATGTTGGTGTTGTAAGCTCGAATTTTGTACATTTGTACTGTATATGAAGTGTATTATTGTGTTGTATTCGTTCAGGCAGTTCAGAATACTCTTATTTTTTTATATTTGTAAATGTAATGTATCATTTTGGGACCAGACTGATCAGAATCACATTTTCTGTGGATTGGTACGATTCGCATGAATGTTTACATGCATGCTCCGAATTCATGTGTAGAAGAGAACACGTGTTTATGTACATGATGTTATCCTGAGATTGGTCAATTAAATTTTTTTCAGATATTTCTCATTCCTGAAAGCTGGAAAAATCATACATTTTTGTATAATGATGTGTAACTAGGGCAGACATGAGGACAGTGAATAAGAATGAAGCAGACGCTGGTGATGAGGATATAAGAGAGATAACATCTTTGTTTACCCGTACTTTAAAATACATTCCTTCTTTTATTTATTCCATCCGGTAAATCTCTTGTTAAATGATTCCCATATCCCCCCTACTTTCAGTGACGTTCATCTGGGCCCAATGCTTTCCGACATCCAGCACTCGACCCCACCAGACGCAGGGCTCAGACTGAGCACTCAGACTTGGTTTCTAATTTGATAAGGAACCCTGAATATCCCAGTGTTTTAATAAACTGGATGATCCAACAGCAGATGCTGGTCTCAGGCCACTGACACTCAATCTCATAAGACAACACGGTCTTACAGACTTTTCTGTAGAAAAGAAAGAAGAGTGAAGGTTATTATAACGGCAAGGATTTTTTTTTTAATAAAAAATGGAGCTATGAAAAAGAGCCAAACCTGACTGTGAAGATTCTCAGTCATCCAGGTCATAGTAACTGTGGGTGGTAAAAGAGAGCAACTGGACTTGCTTGAAGATTCTTCTGCTGATAAATGATGTCTTAGACCCCCACCTCTGTTCAGTGATGGCCGTTCCAGGTTGACAAAAATGGCTTCTTTAACTCCTCGCTCATACCAACGATCCTCTCTGGCTAAAATGCATACGTTGCAATCCTGAAATGAGTGTCCTTTGTTGTTAAGATGAAGGTAGACAGCAGAGTCCTGGCCTGAGGAACTGGCTCTCCTGTGTTGAGCCATACGCCTGTGAAGCGGTTGTTTTGTTTCCCCAATATATGAGTCCGTGCATTCCTCACTGCCCTGAATTGCATACATTACATTGTCCTGTTTGTGTCTGGCTATTCTGTCCTTAGGATGGACCAGTTTCTGCTTCAGGGTGTTACTGGGTCTGAAATGTACCGGAATGTTGTGTTTGTAGAAGATCCTCCTGAGTTTCTCAGACAGACCAGAAATGTAGGGAATGACAATGTTCTTGCATTTGTTCCTGTCTCCTTGTTCCTCAGGCCAGGACTCTGCTGTCTACCTTCATCTTAACAACAAAGGACACTCATTTCAGGATTGCAACGTACGCATTTTAGCCAGAGAGGATCGTTGGTATGAGTGAGGAGTTAAAGAAGCCATTTTTGTCAACCTGGAACGGCCATCACTGAACAGAGGTGGGGGTCTAAGACATCATTTATCAGCCACCTACAATGCAGTCCTTGGCACACTTCCCAGACAACTGAATGCACACCAAAACCCAGCTGTTTTCAGTGACTCACAAGAGGACAGAGAGAATCAGCATTCCATTGATCACCCTAACGACTCTCGAGGCCGTTCACATCCAGCCCCCAGTGACCCACACCAACAGGATGACTCAACGACACCTTAGGTGGGGTTTACATTAGACCGTATCAGCGGATCATCAGATTAACGTTTTTAAAACAATTAGCGTGCACACAGCAACGCCAATACACGATTCGCGTGCACACAGCAACACCAATACACGGATACGCTCGGCTCCACAGGCATCCTGTGCTCCAAATCACTCCACCCTGAACAGCGAGTGACCTCTGGAGGGTGCGCACTCCGGCCCTGCGCAGCTCACAGAGCGCGCGAGTGAAGTGCACGAGCAGTGATTCGGGACTGAGCCGCCGTGTGTGTGATCCCAGCGCATATCACTTACCACTTGCAAGTGGAAGGATGGCAAGCCTAAAGACAATCATAACTACACAATGGGCAGTATTTGCATCAGTATTTGCAGTATTTTCATACTTTTATACTCTTTAATCAAAGGTGATACAAGGCGGAAGTCCGCGCCGTTTTTCAGCAGTCGCGTCACATGACCAACGCCAGCGAATCAGGAAGGTGGATGTCACAGTGACGTTGTCCAATGACGACGCCAGCTAGAGCTCAGCACAGCGTATCCGCGTATTCTCAATGTTTACACAGCACCGGACCAGACACGATCTGGATTGAATACGTGGACCCTGGCGGATTCCCGTTTCCCGGCGTTTCCAGGCGTTTTAATGTAAACGGACAGTGCATCCGCGAAGAAAACGAGACAGATACGGTCTAATGTAAACTTGGCCTTAGATGAGCTTTTCATCCATGAGAGGATAAATACCTGATACTCCCTACTAGTCAGACAGAACTGAAGAAGCCTTTCGGATGAGAGGTGAAATGTCTTCAAGAATCTTCAAGCAAGTCCAGTTGCTCTCTTTTACCACCCACAGAGCCAAACCTGACTAATGTCAATGCATTTTTCATTAATGTGTAGCTAAACACTCTGCTTATTTTAGATTTATTTATTTGCACAACTGACTCACTGTTTGCAGTTTGGCTAAAATATGTTCCCTGAACCACAAGGACAAAATAGAAAATAATAAGCTGCTGTCTCCAAGGCATGGTGATGGATTGCAGGATAAAACAATGCAATCAGTGGAGATTTCACGCTAACCTGCCACATGGGATACCAATTTAACAAACCATTTTGATCTAAAAGCTTTGTTTATGCAGCTTAATCTATTACAGTGATGACTTTTTTTTGTAGTCATGTGAACAGGAAATTAAACAAGTTTTAAAAAGTTCTGGTTTTCAATGGTTCTATGTCATAAATGTGTAATAGAGTGAATAAATCAGTAATATTGCTTTTCCAGTTGCATCTTTATGAGGAAGTCACCTAAATTTTGACATTTGGTGAGTAATTATTACTGTATTATGTAGTGTATTAGGGTGCTATATGTCCAAAAGTTTGTGGAAAGAAGAGTGAAGGTTATTATAACAGCAAAGGAGAACTAAACCTGGAATGGGAAGTTCAAAAAGCACATATAGATGTGATGGTCGGGTGTCCAGAAACTTTTGGCTATATAGTGTAATTAAAGACTTGTAATTTAATAGTTAAAGTTAGTATTTGTATAGCTGTTATATAACTATCATGCTGTTCCTCAATCATAAGTTTCAACATGCAATAAAATTAATATAAAATGACTCAGATTCTATCTATCTATTTAATTATCTGTCTGTAAACCTCAGGCATCCACACAATACACTATGATTTTGATAATGTCAAACGATTTTGAGATTTGACGATACTACTGAATACGACTTGATTTAGTAATCTTTGATATGTACACTACTGTGCAAAAGTCTTAGGCCCCCATATACAAAAAAAAAAAAAAAACAGTGAAAGCTACTGGATTTTGGTGCAAAATGAAGAAGTGAGTGTGACAGTCAAAGTGTCCAGAAGAACTGTGGCTGGTTCTGTAAGATGCTCAGTAAAACCTACAGATCATTTCTGCATAAAACTGCACTCATTGGACCTGAGACTATTTTTTTTTTCAAGCAAAGGGTCATCTTATGTCAAATATTGACTTTGTTTCATTTATTATGGCTTACTGATTACTGTTTATAGTAATTTTAATGCTGAAACATTTCATTTAATTGTTTTTAAGCCATTTTTGATCGACAGCACATGTGGCATTCACACAGGACTGTATGTGACCAACTGAGTTCAGAATCTAGGCTCGGCTTGCTGTTAATACTCAAATGATGCAGAGGATTACTATTATTATTATAATTATTATTATTTTACCAATATCATGGCCATGGGCAAATCATCTTGCTAAGTTAGTTGCATTAAAAATACAGGTATGAATGTCTAAATTGGTATTTATATAATTAATAATCCTCAAATGATCTAGGTCTGATCTCTACAGCAGTAGTCTGTAGCTGACATTCTGTGCGAGCTGTTCATGAAATGAACCTTTTCAAGGAGAGAAAATGGACCATTACAAGGGGTTCTGATTAATGCCCCATATTAAGGCACCGCTGGGATTCGAACCCAGGATCTCCTGTTTACTAGACAGGCGCTTTAACCAACTAAGCCACGGCGCCACGCCAGCGCAGTACAAAATAGTTCTTTTTGAACCATGACGTGAATGATATTTCATTACCTGTTCTGATTCAATTGTCGATCCGACCAAATTACATCAAAACAGGATTCAAGGAAGAGAAAGAAAATATGTGCATTATACAAAAATAAAGCACAATTAAAGGTAAAACCACAATACAGAAATAAAATAGAGGTTATCTGCAATGTCAAGAGCAGTAATTTTAATAAACAAAAATCTAAAAAAAAAAAAAGGGAAAAAAAGAGATCTCTGTCAGGTACCTCACTTTCTCCGAATAACAAAAACGCATCACTGAGATAATAATGATGATGAAAAATATGGAGAAGCAAAAATATTTCCAATATTGTGAAATCAAAAACAACAAAACACGTGCTGCCTAAGAGGATCATTGGGATCTAATGATAATTTAATTCCTTGCAAATTTGAATCTCTAACCTACGATATGATAAAACTGAATCTTTAACAAATTTGAATCTTAAACCTTTGAATCCTTTTAATTTTTTTTAAACTTTTCAATCTTTGAATCCTTTCACCTCTGAACCTTTGACTCTTCAATTTTGAATCTTTAACCTTTGAATCTTTGAACTTTTGAATCTTTTTAATTGTCGAATCCTTTCACCTTTGAATCTTGAAATTTGAACCTTTAACATTTGACTCTTTGAACCCTTTGAATCCTTTAACCTTTGACTCTTCAAATTTGAACCTTTAACATTTGAATCTTTGAATCCTCTGAATTTTTGAATATTTTGAATCTTTGAATCCTTTCACCTTTAAACCTTTGATTCTTCAAATTTGAACCTTTAACATTTGAATCTTTGAATCCTCTGAATTTTTGAATATTTTGAATCTTTGAATCCTTTCACCTTTAAACCTTTGATTCTTCAAATTTGAACCTTTAACATTTGAATCTTTGAATATTTTAACCTTTGACCCTTCAATTTTGAATCTTTAACCTTTGAATATTTTGAATCTTTGAATCCTTTAACCTTTGACTCTTCAATTTTGAATTTTTAACCTTTGAATCTTTACATCCTTTAACCTTTGAATCCTTTCTGAGTTGGCCGTAGTGGTGTGTTGGCGGTGTTCTTGCGCCCCCGTGTGGCCGGTGCTGTGTTGTGCTTGTAATGACCGCGCGCTCGGTTCACTCGGTTGTGTTGAACCCGTTCAACTCTGCCACGAACTCACTGAACCCGGCAGTCGCGCGCGCGTGAACGGCGCTGGAGCTCGGGTGGGGGTGCGCGAGCGAGGGCGCGCGCGCGCACGCATGCGACAAAAAGAGAGAGAGAGAGAGAGAGAGACAGGGGCGCTTATTCTGTGGTTACACAAACTTTTTTTTTGTGCACTTACACACATATACACACACACACACAGAGAGAGAGATAGATCTGCAAAAATGAAACACAGCCCCGAGTCTTCCATTTTCGAAACATTTGCATGACAAATAATAAATAAAATAATAGCGTGAATACGGTTCTGACTTGGAGCCTAAATTATGGAATTTCAATTAAAATAAATAAACAAACAAAACCCTTAGAGCAGGGGTTTTCAAAGTGTGGGAGAGTCATCACCCCTCAGAGAACAAATAAACAACAGCGCCCCCCCTCACAATTTTTGTTGTTGCTATACTTAATGTTCCATTCGTATTTTTAAAAAATGGTTGTTGTACACATTTTTATTTTTTTTCTTTTACACATTTTAAACATCTGTGGTTTTTGAAAAATCTTTTTTTACACATTTAAAACATCTGTGCTTTTTAAAACATCCTTTTTTACACATTTTAAACACCTGTGCTTTTTAAAACATCCTTTTTTACACATTTTAAACATCTGTGCTTTTTAAAACATCCTTTTTTACACATTTTAAACATCTGCTTTTTAAAACATATTTTTTACACATTTTAAACATCTGTGCTTTTTAAAACATCGTTTTTTTTTACACATTTTAAACATCTGTGCTTTTCAAAACATCTTTTTTACACATTTTAAACATCCGCTTTTTAAAACATCTTTTTTTTTTACACATTTTAAACATCTGTGCTTTTTAAAACATCCTTTTTTACACATTTTAAACATCTGTGCTTTTTAAAACATCCTTTTTTACACATTTTAAACATCTGCTTTTTAAAACATATTTTTTACACATTTTAAACATCTGTGCTTTTTAAAACATCGGGGTTTTTTTTTACACATTTTAAACATCTGTGCTTTTCAAAACATCTTTTTTACACATTTTAAACATCCGCTTTTTAAAACATCTTTTTTTTTTACACATTTTAAACATCTGTGGTTTTCAAAACATCTTTTTCACACATTTTAAACATCCGCTTTTAAAAACATCTTATTTTTTTACACATTTTAAACATCTGTGCTTTTTAAAACATCTTTTTTTATACATTTTAAACATCTGTGCTTTTTTAAAACCTCTTTTTACACATTTTAAACATCTGTGCTTTTTAAAACATCTTTTTTTTTTACACACATTTTAAACATCTGTGCTTTTTTTAACATCTTTTTTTTTTACACACATTTTAAACATCTGTGCTTTTTTTAACATCTTGTTTTACACATTTTAAACATCTCATAGCATCGTTAGCTAGCACCTCTTGGCAGACAACACACTGTGGCAGTGGAGCATCTTCAGATCCAGTCCATGAAAATCCAAACTTTAAATAATCGTGGTCATACTTCCTTCTTTTTTTGCTTGGCCCAGACTCTGTCTCCTCACTCACTGTAGCTTTAGGGACTAAAAATCGATCCATTTTGTCTCTGGCGAAGGCTATTTTCCCTCACGTTGCGCCCCCCCCCGAAGAACTCTGGCGCCCCCTGGGGGAGGCGCGCCCCACACTTTGCAAAGCCCTGCCTTAGAGGACTAAAATGCGCGCGCAGGGAAATCGCACCGCTGTCGCTTTAACGGCACCGGAGCGGAGCGGCCCATCTGATCTCCCTGCGCCAATCAGCGCTTCCCTCAGTCCGCACGCGAACATGGCGAGGAAAAGGGCAGCTGTTGAAGGGAAGGACGCCGCGCGGATGTGAGGCGGAAGTCGGTTCTTTCATGGAGAGGGACCGCGCGCGCACCCCGGGGAGGAGAATCGGAGCTGGTTTGCACCAAAGAGCCGCGGATTACAATGGTGTGATTGAGCTTCTGATCCGGATCGCTCTCACTGCTCAGGCCTGGCTGTTTGTGCCTCCAGGCCTGAGCAGCTCTCTCTCTCTCTCTCTCTCTCTGAGTCAATCATTTCCAAAGCTTTCAAGTGCATGAGTTAGCTGGTGTGTGTGTGTGTGTGTGTGTGTGAGAGAACAGGACTCAGCACTGTTTACTCCCTGTCTTGCACATTGTAATGTTTTCCCTGCACCTAACACACCTGATTCAGTCCAATGGAGTTGAAGGTGGTGTCTTAGAGCAGAGAAAGAACTCAAATGTTCATGACCTGTTGACGTGGAAACACTCTCTTTAAAGGTGCACCATGTAATCTTTAAAGTGTTTCTAGAACTGTGGTATCATCTTAATGACACTGATTCCTACCAGCTCCCTCCCCTGATTCTGCAGAATGCCCGGATCAATCAGGCCTCTGTTTACATTTTTGTCGGTCTGGAATTTGGCTCCGCCCCCAATACTGACAGTTTCGTCAACAGTCTTAAAGGAGAACTGAAGTCATTTTTAAACTTGCTTTATTTCTTAATTAACGTGTTATTACGTTTTCGGTTTGAGTAACCTTATATCATGACTTCATCTCATCTCATTATCTCTAGCCGCTTTATCCTGTTCTACAGGGTCGCAGGCGAGCTGGAGCCTATCCCAGCTGACTACGGGCGAAAGGCGGGGTACACCCTGGACAAGTCACCAGGTCATCACAGGGCTGACACATAGACACAGACAACCATTCACACCTACGGTCAATTTAGAGTCACCAGTTAACCTAACCTGCATGTCTTTGGACTGTGGGGGAAACCGGAGCACCCGGAGGAAACCCACGCGGACACGGGGAGAACATGCAAACTCCGCACAGAAAGGCCCTCGCCGGCCACGGGGCTCGAACCTGGACCTTCTTGCTGTGAGGCGACAGCGCTAACCACTACACCACCGTGCCACCCCTATATCATGACTTGTATTGGCAATTAAATATTATACTTATCAGCCTATTCGGTTTTTAGTCATGTTGAATTTGGTCCACAGCAGGCGTCGCTTATCTGCACGATCTTCACGAGACTTCGAAACGTCAAGTGTCAGCCAGCCCTGTGTCCGAAATCGCTCCCTACTCACTATATAGTGACGACGCCATTTTGTAGTGCTGTCCGAAACCTTAGTGAGGATTATTTACTCCCTATATAGCGCACTCGAAGTATCCCACAATGCATCACGAAAAGTAGTGTACAATGATGGTCACTAACCAAAGCAATATATCCCATCATGCATTGCGGTCGTGCTGAAAGAAATCAAATCCAAAGTCTCAAATGTGATTTAATAAAAGGCAGCGGCAAAGAAGAAAGTATTCAGCCTTGATTTAAAAGAACTGAAAGCTGTAGGAACTTTGCATTGATTAATGTTGGAAATGCGCTCAGTATAATATGGATTTATCACAAAAACACTGTACATGCATGTATTTACTATTTTGAAAACCCACCAGCCGACTGATCCGGCACGTTTTAATTGTGCGACAGTAACAACGTAAATACCAGCATGACGGACTAGTGTCCGAAAGCGTTTTTTCATTTTACCAATGAGCTCACTGTGTAGTCCTCTATATAGTAATTCCCTATATAGGGAGTAGTGAACAAGTGAGTGATTTCAGACACAGGGTTTGATTTCCGCTGTACGTTTTACTTCCATCGTACGATGTCTCGCACAGGTCTCAACGAATCTTGTTTACGGCCATTGCTTTGACATATGGACTGATATATTACATAGTATATTTCAAACAATCATAACTTGCTATAGCAGCGACAAAATAGTGATTAAAAATGCATTCCTGTATTTAATAAAATGAGAGAAATAGAATTTTGATAATAAAAAATTTGCCTTCAGTTCTCCTTTAATACATAAGATAAGATGTACTCCTCAATATCATTACTTGTTAATGTAACCGTTCGGTTTTGATCTGTCTGTACTGAAGGAATTGACAAAGTATAATCTACAGTGCCTTGCAAAAAGTATTCATCCCCCTTGGTGTTTGTCCTGTTTTGTTGCATTACAAGCTGAAATTAAAATGGATTTTTGGAGGGTTAGCACCATTTGATTTACACAACATGCCTACCACTTTAAAGGTGCACATTGTTGTTTTATTGTGACACAAACAATAATTAAGATGAAAAAACAGAAATCTGGAGTGTGCATAAGTATTCACCCCCTTTCATATGAAACCCCTAAATAAGAGCTGGTCCAACCGATTCACTTCATAAGTCACATAATTAGTTGATTAAGATCCACCTGTGTGCGATCAAAGTGTCACATGATGTCTGTATAAATCAACCTGTTCTGGAAGGACCCTGACTCTGCTACACTACTAAGCAAGCAACATGAAAACCAAGGAGCCTCCGAACAGGTCAGAGACAAAGTTGTGGAGAAGTATAGATCCACAACTATACAAAGTTTGGTTATAAAAAATATCCCAGGGAGCTCCATTAAATCCATTATAGCAAAATGGAAAGAACATGGCATCACTACAAACCTGACAAGAGAAGGACCCGCCCACCAAAACTTACAGACCGGACAAGGAGGGCATTAATCAGAGATGCAACAAAGGCACCGAAGATAACACTGAAGGAGCTGCGAAGATCCACAGCGGAGATGGGAGTATCTGTCCATAGGACCACTTTAAGCCGTATACTCCACAGAGTGGGCGGGGCTTTATGGAAGAGTGGCCAGAGAAAAGTCATTGCTTAAAAAAAAATCACGTTTGGAGTTTGCCCAACAGCATGCGGCAGACTCCCCAAACACATGGAAGACGATTCTCTGGTCAAATGAGACTAAAATTGAACTTTTTGGCCATCGTGGGAAATGCCATGTGTGGCGCAAACCCAACACCCTGAGAATACCATCCCTACAATGAAGCATGGTGGTGGCAGCATCATGCTGTGGGGATGTTTTTCATCTGCAGGGACAGGAAAGCTGGTCAGGACTGAAGGAAAGATGGATGGCACTAAATACAGGGCAATTCTGGAGGAAAACCTGTTTGAGTCAGCCAGAGGTTTGAGACTGGGACAAAGGTTCACGTTCCAGCAGGACAATGACCCTAAACATATTGCTAAAGCTACACTGGAGTGGTTTAAAGGGAAACATTTAAATGTCTTGGAATGGCCTAATCAAAGCCCAGACCTCAATCCAATTGAGATTCTGTGGCATAACTTGAAGATTGCTGTACACCAACGCAACCCATCTAACTTGAAGGAGTTGGAGCAGTTTTGCCTTGAGGAATGGGCAACAATCCCAGTGGCTAGATTTGCTAAGCTAATAGAGACACACTCCAAGAGACTTACAGCTGTAATTGTAGCAAAAGATTATAAAGTATTGACTTTGGGGGTGAATACCTCTGCACACTCCAGATTTCTGTTTTTTCATTTTATTTATTGTTTGTGTCACAATAAAAAAAATGTGCATCTTTAAAGTGGTAGGCATGTTGTGTAAATCAAATGGTGCTAACCCTCCAAAAATCCATTTTAATTCCAGCTTGTAATGCGACAAAACAGGACAAACACCAAGGGGGATGAATACTTTTGCAAGGCACTGTAGGTGGCGCCTCAGAGATTCTGCCTCACGGATCGATCCGGGAGCAAACAGTCACAGACACAGCTGCTCAAAGATGTTTCTCAGTTTATTGTAGGACAAACATGAGTATATATTCACATTTAAGAGTGTGTTGTAGCTATGTGATTGGATCGTGACGATGATGATGATGATGATGATGATGATGGTGTGATTGACGAAGCTAATTTATCTATGCATGACAGGGTAACGTAGCATTACATCACTGGTTTAGAGTTCACTAGTTTATGAAAGAAGAAAGACATTCTGTACCATTACATCATCTGTCAGGATCGTAGTCTTATGAAAAGAAGAAAGACATTGCTGGTCAAAGTAATGTTCATTAATCAGAGAGCAGAATGTGCGAGTGAAGATAAACCTCAAGGATTTAACTTAACCAAAACAAGTAGCGATCAGAACAGCCTGTTCCAGTTTCAAGCATGCCAGACAAATATTTCTATCAGTAACTCTGATAATTTTAGTTATAAACGTGCTTTAAGAACATTTTCCCCTAAAATGCAGCGCACTGAGAGGAAGGGGGGGACACCTTGTCAATGTTTTCACCACAACTCCAGAGAACAGTGATGTCTAAAATTACAAACTGCCGCTTTAATGCTTGTGAGTTGAGCTTTGGTGTTGGAGAGCAGCGGGGATGAAATGTCAGCTCACACGCCGCTCTTAATATAGATCATTTGTAAAAGCACTAATGGATCAGAACAACAACAACAACAAAAAAAACGCAAGAAAACATTCTTCCTCCTGGATGCACTCAATATATTTTAAAGGTGCAGTCAGCGATTTTTACATCAGAACGCTGTTTGTAATATTTAACAAAATTCTCATGTTCAGACATGTTTAAATTAGTCATTAAAAAAAAAAATCTGCTCAGAACAGAAACACTGCTATCTGGTATCAGATTTCGGTGTCAATTCAAAACGCTTGCACTTGCATTGTAAACGACGCAGTGCATGGGTTCTGGGGTCATAACTTAAGCCAGAAGTGAAGCAGAAGCCATTTTGCTGGTGTTTTAATTAAAGGAACTGTGTCCGATTTTGAGTTTTCATCATCGTTATGCACTTAACTTCCTAGGGCTTAGCGGTCACATGCGTGGACAGCACTTTATGGAAATTCGGAACAAGAATCCACATATGTGGACATACTTTTTCTCTAAAAGTACATCTTATCAAAAGATGATGCTTAGTTTTTATTCTAATCAGGTTCTAATAAGCCCAAATAGCAAAGAGAAATAAAAAATGCATGTAAAAAAAACAGCTTGGGCCTTAGGAGGTTAAAGGAACAGTCCACCGTACTTCCATAATGAAATATGCTCTTATCTGAATTGAGACGAGCTGCTCCGTACCTCTCCGAGCTTTGCGCGACTTCCCAGTCAGTCAGACGCAGTCAGACGCGCTGTCACTCCTGTTAGCAATGTAGCTAGGCTCAGTATGGCCAATGGTATTTTTTGGGGCTGTAGTAAGATGCGACCAAACTCTTCCGCGTTTTTCCTGTTTACATAGGTTTATATGACCAGTGATATGAAACAAGTTCAGTTACACAAATTGAAACGTAGCGATTTTCTATGCTATGGAAAGTCCGCACTATAATGACAGGCGTACTAACACCTTCTGCGCGCTTCGGCAGCGCATTGATACGGAGCTCAGATATCAATGCGCTGCCGAAGCGCGCAGAAGGTGTTAGTACGCCTGTCATTATAGTGCGGACTTTCCATAGCATAGAAAATCGCTACGTTTCAATTTGTGTAACTGAACTTGTTTCATATCACTGGTCATATAAACCTATGTAAACAGGAAAAACGCGGAAGAGTTTGGTCGGATCTAACTACAGCCCCAAAAAATACCATTGGCCATACTGAGCCTAGCTACATTGCTAACAGGAGTGACAGCGCGTCTGACTGCGTCTGACTGACTGGGAGGTCGCGCAAAGCTCGGAGAGGTACGGAGCAGCTCGTCTCAATTCAGATAAGAGCATATTTCATTATGGAAGTACGGTGGACTGTTCCTTTAAAGGAGAACTGAAGTCATTTTTAAACTTTCTTTATTTCTTAATGAACGTGTTATTCAATTAAGTTTTCGGTTTTAGTAACCTTATATCGCGACTCGTATTGGCAATTAAATATTATACTTATCTGCCTATTCGGTTTTTAGCCATGTTGAATTTAGTTTGTTTGGTCCACGGCAGGCGTCGCTTATCCGTGCGATCTTCACGAGACTTGTGCGAGACTTCGAAACGTCAAGTGTCAGCCAGCCCTGTGTCCGAAATCGCTCCCTACTCACTATATAGTGACGATGCCATTTTATAGTGCTGTCCGAAACCATAGTGAGAATTATTTACACCCTATATAGCGCACTCGAAGTATCCCACAATGCATCATGAAAAGTAGTGTACAATGATGGTCACTAACCAAAGCAATGTATCCCATCATGCATTGCGGTCGCACTGAAAGAAATCAAATCCAAAGTCTTAAATTTGATTTAATAAAAGGCAGCGGCAAAGAAGAAAGGATTCAGCCTTGATTTAAAAGAACTGAAAGATGCAGGAACTTTGTATCGATTAATGTTGGAAATGCGCTCAGTATAATATGGATTTATCACAAAAACGCTGTACATGCATGTATTTACTATTTTGAAACCCACCAGCCGACTGATCCGGCACGTTTTAATTGTGCGACAGTAATGACGTAAATACCAGCGTGACGGACTAGTGTCCGAAAGCGTTTTTTCATTTTACCAATGAGCTTACTGTGTAGTCCTCTATATAGTAATTCCCTATATAGGAACAAGTGATCGATTTCGGACACAGGGTCGGTCACTTTGATTTCCGCTGTACGTTTTACTTCCGTCCTACTATGTCTCGCACAGGTTTCAATGAATCTCGTTTACAGCCATTGCTTTGACATATGGACTGATATATTACATAGTATATTTCAAACACTTATAATTTGCTATAGCAGCGACAAAATAGCGATCAAACATGCATTCCTGTATTTACCGTTCTGATAAATAGAATTTTGATAAAAAATTTGCCTTCAGTTCTCCTTAAAGACATTCAATCCTGCATTACGAGCAGAACAGTAAATAGTTCAGGATGCATGGGTTCCTTATTTCAGGTGTTGAGTTACTGGAATGTTAGACAGAAGGAGATTTGGATTTGAAGTACAGGCTTGATGTCAACTGGATTTGTGAATAAAAGGTTGTTTGTTGGCTGAGCTGGGGCTTTCAAAAAGGCATTATTCAATCCGCGCTGGCATGCTTGATGTCCACTGCTTGCTGAGTTTAGTTTTACGTTTGACTTGTGAGGTTAAGGTGGTTTACATGTAGCGAAATACTTTTCGCAAATTCACATGAGAATGTTTCTTGATGTACTTTAAATAACATCCATCCGTTATCTGTAGCCGCTTATCCTGTGCAGGGTCACGGGCAAGCTGGAGCCTATCCCAGCTGACTATGGGCGAGAGACAAACAACTATTCACACTCACAGTCAATTTAGAGCCACCAATTTAAAAAACCCGCATGTCTTTGGGGGAAACCGGAGCAAACCCGCACAGACACAGGGAGAACATGCAAACTCCTCACAGAAAGGCCCTCGTCAACCACTGGGCTCGAACCCAGAACCTTCTTGCTGTGAGGCAACACCACTACACTACCGTGCTGCCCACATAAGGTCCAGCTTTCTAGTAAAAGTCCACATTCAAATTTTGGGAGCTGGGCCAAGATATGAAATTATGTGGGAAAAAAAAGACGAGCGGAAAATATTTCTTCTAAATAGCTGTTGCGCCTAAAAAGGCAAAGTTGTCCAGGACAGTTTTGCTTTATTACAGTTCTTCCTGTCTGGCCTGTTTCCTTGTAGCTGATAGTGGAGAAGACGGCTGAGCACCCGTCAGGGGAGTACTCTGTGGTGGAGGACATGGCCCTGCATTGCACTTTCCTGATGGAGCGTCTGAACGAGCAGCGGTTGCTGCAGCCAGACCTGTGCGATGTAGATATCGTGCTTCTGCGCCACAAAGCCACGTTCCAGGCACACAAGGGCGTGTTGGCTGCCTACAGCCCCTTCTTCCACTCGCTCTTTGCCTCCAGTAAAGAGCTGCAGCGCGTGGAGCTATCTCTGGAGGCACTACGACCACAGGGGTTGGTGCAGATCCTTGACTTCATCTACACATCCAGGTTGCTTGTAAACAGTGGAAACGCACGCGATGTGCTGCGTGCTGCCACCGTGCTTCAGATGGCCAATGTGGCGTCGTCGTGCCATGAACTGCTCTCACGTGGCTCGCTGCAGGACGAGCAGCCTGAGCGGGACATCCAGACCTGGAGCAGCAGCAGTGGAAATGGAGGAGGCGGTGACTCGAACTTCTCAATGGAGATCAAGCAGGAACAGGACGCATCCAGCGCTAAGATCTTTGGCTCAAAGAGCGAAAGGAGCCCGTATGTCGCACACATTGGAGAAAGACAGCTTTTGGGGACAGGCAAGGAGGAGTGTAATATGGAGGTATCAAGAGACTCGGAAGATTCCTTCAACAGGAAACAGATCATTGTCGAGCTCAATCTCAACAACCAGACCCTAAACTTGTCCAAAGGATTGGACGGAAGCTGCTCCTCTAGGACACCCACTGGCTTTGACGCAGAGAAGGACAATGCTGACTCGGAGGAAGACGGCGAGCAAAGCGAAGGCGAGGACGAGGTACCGGGAGGGACAAGCGAGGACGAGGCAGGAGAAGCAACGCATCTGGATTTCAGCATTCCCAAATTCCTTCCTCAAAGATCTCGCAGACAAACCAGTTCCTCGGTGGATGCCATGGCGACAGTTACGATGAGAACAAGTATGAGGGTAAGGCGTGGAGGACGTGGGGGTGTGCGAGGCGAGGAGGAAGGAGAGGAAGGGCTTGGACAGGATGTGAGACTGGAGGAGAGACGGAGCTTCCCGTGTGTGAGGTGCCCACAGGTCTTTACCAACAGCTGGGACATGGAGATGCATGCCAACGTTGAACACAACTACATGCAAGGATGTGACAAATGTGGCACCCGCTTCCTTCTGGACAGTGAGCTGCTCCTGCATCAGCAGACTGACTGTGAGAAGAACATACAGGTATACACACACACACACACACACACACACACACACACACACACACACTGCTCAAGTAACAATGACTTCGAGGTACTTTAATGAATAGGAATTTGTCCTAAATTTCGTTTCTTTTTGTCATTGTTTTTGTCTCCGTTTCTCTGCAGTGTCTTACCTGCGGCAAAGACTTCAAGAAGCTTTGGTCCTTGCACGAACACAATAAAATCGTCCACGGATACGCTGAGAAAAAGTTCACTTGTGAGATATGCGGGAAGAAATTCTTTACCATGGCTCATGTTCGCAAGCACATGGTTGGTGAGTTCGCAGGCTTTTGACATTCTTATGGACGCAGGCCAAAGCCACTGCGTTTTCAAGCTTCCTGAACAGTTGCTTGTGCTTTCAGCTCACACGAAGGAAATGCCGTTCACCTGCGAGACATGCGGCAAGTCTTTCAAACGGAGCATGTCTCTCAAAGTTCACTTCCTGCAGCATTCCGGAGAGAAACCCTTCACATGTGAGGTGAATGTGTTCACCTGGTATTTATTATCCAATCAGCGATTGGAGTATGATCCAATCAGTGATTCGACAAATAGCATCTGTTTAATTTGTACTTACATATTTTGCAGAATTGCAACGAACGTTTCCAGTACAAGTACCAGCTGCGATCGCATATGAGCATCCACATCGGCCACAAGCAGTTCATGTGTCAGTGGTGCGGCAAAGACTTCAACATGAAGCAGTACTTCGACGAACACATGAAAACTCACACAGGTAATGTTTAATATATAGATTTCGGCACTGCCTAAAAGCAGAGCTCCCATCTGTTTCTGGGTTGTAGAATTTTCTTATATCATAGCCAGCCTCTTTTGTTTTATTTCTTTACCGGCTATAACACTGGCCACTAGGCGGCGTGTATGACTGGTAATTACTAACACTGGCCACTAGGCGGTGTGTATGACTGGCAATTACTAACGCTGGCCACTAGGCGGTGTGTATGACTGGCAAACACTGGCCACTAGGCGGTGTGTATGACTGGCAATTACTAACGCTGGCCACTAGGCGGTGTCTATGACTGGCAATTACTAACGCTGGCCACTAGGCGGTGTCTATGACTGGCAATTACTAACGCTGGCCACTAGGCGGTGTGTATGACTGGTAATTACTAACACTGGCCACTAGGCGGTGTGTATGACTGGCAATTACTAACACTGGCCACTAGGCGGCGTGTATGAGTGGTAATTACTAACACTGGCCACTAGGCGGTGTATATGACTGGTAATTACTAACGCTGGCCACTAGGCGGTGTGTATGACTGGTAATTACTAACACTGGCCACTAGGCGGTGTGTATGACTGGCAATTACTAACACTGGCCACTAGGCGGTGTGTATGACTGTAATTACTAACACTGGCCACTAGGCGGTGTGTATGACTGGCAATTACTAACACTGGCCACTAGGCAGTGTGTATGACTGGCAATTACTAACACTGGCCACTAGGCGGCGTGTATGACTGATAATTACTATTACTCAAAGTCAAAGTCCCTTCCCACACCCTGTGGCACATAGGGCGGCGCCGATCTCCGTTTCCATAGCCCTCGGCCTCTGGCCTATTACATAGCTAGGGTTACAGTGGGAGGCTAGTCCTTTGGTAACCATGAGAGTTTGACTCCTCACTCGCATCTGTGTTGCAGCGTGCCTTGCCAGATGGCAGTAGGCACCATTTTTATGACGGTCTTTGGTATGACCCGACCGTGAGTAGAACTCGCGATCTCCCGATCGAGAGTCGGACACGCTAACCACTAGGCCACTCACCGGTTCAATTACTATTACTATAACACTGGTACGGTGGAAGCACACACAGGACCGAAACCATCAGAAAACAACTCAATGGGTTTCTTTATGTATCCACACTCTATGCCTATGGGGCTCCGCTCACGCGGGCCGAGCTCTGCTACAAATGGTTTAACACAGATCGAAGGTTCTACTCATTCATATTTACTCCATTTTATTTTATTTTTTTCTCACATGTCGTAGGTGAAAAGCCGTACATCTGTGAGATCTGTGGGAAGAGCTTCACCAGTCGTCCCAACATGAAGCGGCACCGGCGCACACACACTGGCGAGAAGCCGTACCCGTGCGAGACGTGCGGCCAGCGCTTCCGCTTCTCCAACATGCTGAAAGCTCATCGTGAAAAATGCTTTCAGGTCAGGAACCCTACTACAGATGCTCCGCCCACAGAGTTTAACCCCACCCCTAACAATACATCATATGTGATGGATCAGAGTTCTTCGAACCCAAAGGACGTCAGCCCACATTCTGGGTTCCCAACTGCACAGACCGACTTGAGAGACGCATAACTATTGAACTGTTTCACTGTCAAGAAGAGTCTAGAGGTACTTCCTGTTTAGCTTTTGCATATAAACCAAGTATCTAATGCTCCTCAACCTGAAAAAAAAAACCTATTACCTTGAGAGGTAGAAACCTAGTGTGCCATATTTGGTATTACAGTATCTAGCCTTCAAATGTAGCTGCCGCTGATATTAATATTAACATTAAAATCAAAGTGTATGTAAGTAATTATAGATAGATAGATATATTTGCAATATATAGTAAATATACTGGAGAATTATAGCTACAGTTAAGGTCATTACTCGTCATTTAATAGCATTACACACATCTTAGCATTCCATGGGAAATCAGGAGGATTGAAATGCAGTTCTTGTTCTCGATGCAGTCGATAAAACAATCTTTTAAGCCTACCTGGAAATGTGATCTGCAGTTTTTCAGTGTTATGAGACTGAAGGTGATGATGAGGTCACTGAAGACACTTCAAAATCAAATTTGCAAAGTCAAACCAAAAAAAAATTTTTTTTCTCCCTTGATCACGGTTTGTGATCAATCCAATTCTTAAGCCCCGCCTACTAAAATTAGAAGCTGGACTTGTACCAGATTTAAGGATTATCTATACTGTTGTGTATGTGTATACATATATATATATATATATATATAGAATTGTTTATTTTAAAGAAAAATATGAAAAAAGTAAGAACGGTTCGGCAAATTAGGTTTTTTTTTCATATATTTATTTTATATTTCCTATCAGTATTACTTGTGAGTCTTAATAATTGTCTCTAAATCCTCAGTTCTCAATTGTGTTGTTTTAGATATTGAGGGCTTTCTTTCCAAATTTTCCTCATTATCTATTTTTGTTTTGTTTGTGTAAAAACCTAATGCACCTAAGCCACGTGATTTCCAATCTGAGGTCACAATAAAGAGTACCAGTCAAAAGTTCAGACACGCTTTCTAATTCAGTAGTTTTGTTTATTTTTATTCATTAAAAGTCATTTCATGTCTTAAAGCAATGATGGATGTTGTTTCACTTTACTTAGTCGTTTGGTTCTTGATAGAGTATGTACGGATTACTGTAGTTGTGGCATGGAGTAGGGATATTTACTGTATTTTTATTATTTACTACATTATCATATGACCTGTACGGACCCACGCGCACGCTGTTAATAAAACCATTGGGGAAAGTCATGTGACTGGGCAGATACGAATTTTTGAATCTGGTCCGGAAAAAGTCGTATGCGGCCCTGGACCCGTTTCCTTCGCTTCGCTGTTTTCCGCTGTTTTCGTTTTGCTCTGTGAATAATAAAGTGAATTTTATTATTCAGAGGATTTATCAGACACAGACCTAATGACTTGACTCTATCCAGCCGTTATCCGTAACCGCTTATCCTGTACAGGGTCGCGCGGGCAAGCTGGAGCCTATCCTAGCTGACTACGAGCGAAAGGCGGGGTACACCCTGGACAAGTCGCCAGGTCATCACAGGGCTGACACATAGACACAGACAACCATTCACACCTACGGTCAATTTAGAGTCACCAGTTAACCTAACCTGCACGTCTTTGGACTGTAGGGGAAACCGGAGCACCCGGAGGAAACCCATGCAAAGACGGGGAGAACATGCAAACTCCACACAGAAAGGCCCTTGCCGGCCACGGGGCTCGAACCCAGAACCTTCTTGCTGTGAGGCGACAGCGCTAACCACTACACCACCGTAACTCTGTTTTGCTTTCAAATCAAAATTCTTTTGTGTAGACGTCATACCGGTAGGCTTGTACTGATCTTATCTCCATGAGCTGACCCCAGTTTGAACTGACTTCTACTAACGATGGTTTCTTAAAATCATTTTCGTTTCGAGAGAACAGTTGTATTTTATACAATTCAAACCGTTATTTCAAACTTGTACAAAGGTGATTCAGCATATAAATGGTTTGCTGTCAATTGAATAAAAATTGATTGGTTCGTTTTTCGCACACCATTGTTCATTGTTTTCCATTGTGTATGCTAGTTAAAAAAGGTCATATGATAGAATGCTTATTGGCTGAGTTAGGTCGAAGCTCCCACTTAAAGGAACAGTCCACCGTACTTCCATAATGAAATATGCTCTTATCTGAATTGAGACGAGCTGCTCCGTACCTCTCCGAGCTTTGCGCGACCTCCCAGTCAGTCAGACGCAGTCAGACGCGCTGTCACTCCTGTTAGCAATGTAGCTAGGCTCAGTATGGCCAACGGTATTTTTTGGGGCTGTAGTTAGATGCGACCAAACTCTTCCGCGTTTTTCCTGTTTACATAGGTTTATATGACCAGTGATATGAAACAAGTTCAGTTACACAAATTGAAACGTAGCGATTTTCTATGCTATGGAAAGTCCGCACTATAATGACAGGCGTACTAACACCTTCTGCGCGCTTCGGCAGCGCATTGATACGGAGCTCAGATATTTCACACGCGCGCCCTCCGTGCATTTCTTGCGTTTTTTGCATGTAGACCGGCCGTAGGAGCACGTACGGCCGGTTGTGACCTAGGCTTTAGTCAATAAGTAAATAGTATTTATTGTTTGATCTCGAACACATCAATAAGGCAAGAAACTCGTCTACTAATTAACTTTTGACGATGCACAGCTGTTAATTGAAAAACACTCCGAGTGACTACCTGACTACATGAAGCTGGTTAAGATAATGCCAGTAGTCTGCAAAGTGTCATCAAGGTAAACACTGGATACACTGAAGAATCTAAATTATCAAACATCTTGGGTTTTTTTAACACTTTTTTTTATTTACATCATAATTCCATATATGTTCCAGATGTTATTTTATATGCCCTGTGATGACCTGGCGACTTGTCCAGGGTGTACCCCGCCTTTCGCCCGTAGTCAGCTGGGATAGGCTCCAGCTTGCCTGCGACCCTGTAGAACAGGATAAAGCGGCTACAGATAATGAGACGAGATGAGATGAGGTGTTATTTTATAGTTTTGATGTCTTCAGTATTGTTCTACACTGTAGAAAATGCAAAATACAGAACAACCTGTCCATGAATGAGTAGAGTAGGGGTGTCCAAACTTTTGACTGCTACTCTACGTTAATGTGTATTAATGTCTGAGGCATACCGCACCTTATTATAAGAATTTGAAGCACTTCCTTGTTGTTGTTTTATCCAGCAGGATGTTTGTTCAAGACGATCCAAACCAGTGCCAAGATAATGAATACTCCACCTTGCTCAAAGCAGACTGGAGTTAAAACAATCTTTGATGATATAGTCCTCATTTAGTTTTTTTTCCCGTGGGATGGATGTAGAAACACGGTGCTAATGATAATGGTGATGAGTGTAGTCCAGACACACTTTGGAATGTGCTATATGGAGACACGTGATATATTGAGATAGTTGAGACAAACTGTTGTTACCAATTAGACATATATTGTTATTCTTGATGCACTGAATCAGGAAAACCTTACCTATTAGCATGGGGGAAAAAAGTTTATATGAACCAAAAATAAAATAATTTACTGATATTAAATTCTAAAAAGTACGATTAAATTAGAGCTAAAAGAGAACATTTAGTTCAGTTGTACGTGAATATGAATTCAACTTACCTGAGTCTAATACTCAGCTGGATAAAGTAACTTAAAATATCTGAAATTACTGAAAACGAAAGTAAAAAAAAATTCCTCTAAGATAAAAATACTAGCAAATAGCAACTAAAAAAATCTAGACTCAATTTCAGAATTTCAAGACCTCTGTTTAACATGTACATTATTATTTACAGCACTGTGCAAAAGCTAAATTCGGATTTGTTGTGAATTATTTTTTCTCATTTTACTCTTTACTATATTCATAATCATTATTTAGATTTTTTTGTGTGTTCACATTAGAGAATCCCTTTACAAATACTTTCTTTAAAACCTTCGCACAATACTAATACTGTACATTAAAGTTCATAGGCAATGGTTTCTAATTTATGCACATTTGAAACTTTATATGTTAAAAAACCCTCTGTAATTTTCTTCCGGTCCCAAGAAGTATTGTTAATAAGTAATAATTAAAATAAGTTAGCGCGGATCGTGGCGAATTTCTGTTCGGTGATTTTCGTGACCACTCGGCACATGACATCGTTCAAGACAAACAAGCCGCTTGAGTTGAGTCCACTTCCTTTTACTTACATTGCCGTTCGGCTTGAGTGCAGACGTGCGTTCAGGAATTTCCAAAGAAAAACTATGCTTTATTGTTGTGCAGTGAACTGTAACAGCGGGACCGGTTCAGGAAGAAGTTTTTACCTTTTACCGAGAGAGGAGAAGAGGCGGAGAGAGTGAATTGGCTTTTTCCGAAAGAGGAGAAAAGGCGGAGCGAGTGGGTTGGCTTTTTCTGAAAAAGGACAGGAGGCGGCGCGAATGGGTTGGCTTTTTCTGAAAGAGGAGACGAAGCGGAGAGAGTGGATTATGCACGTGAAGCCAGAGGGTTGACTTTTTCCGAAAGAGGAGACGAGGCGGAGCGAGAAGGTTGGCTTTTTCCGGAAGAGGAGACAAGGCGGAGCGAGAGAGTTGGCTTTTTCCGGAAGAGTAGACGAGACGGAGAGAGCGGATTGGCTTTTTCCAGAAGAGGAGACGAGGCGGAGCGAGAGGGTTGGCTTTTTCCGGAAGAGTAGACGAGACGGAGAGAGTGGATTGGCTTTTTCCAGAAGAGGAGACGAGGCGGAGCGAGAGGGTTGGCTTTTTCCAGAAGATGAGATGAGGCGGAGTGAGAGAGTTGGCTTTTTCAGGAAGAGGAGACGAGGCGGAGTGAGAGAGTTGGCTTTTTCCGGAAGAGGAGACGAGGCGGAGTGAGAGAGTTGGCTTTTTCCGGAAGAGTAGACAAGACGGAGAGAGCGGATTGGCTTTTTCCAGAAGAGGAGATGAGGCGGAGCGAGAGGGTTGGCTTTTTCCGGAAGAGGAGACGAGGCGGAGAGAGTGGATTGTGTGCGTGAAACAAAATCAAGCACTCAAAGAAGAAACGGAGCAGCAACGCTCAAGCAAAAAGGAGAAGATTGGAGGTAAACATTTTTACTTTTGCTTGCAATTGACAAGTCAAGAATCCTGAGGGATCCTGTACAATCATTGTGGAAATGAGACAAAGGGATATTTCCTCGCCTAGAGTCGGCTATAAATAGTATAATGCCGCGGATGGAAGGCTAATGTGGCCTACCGGCGCACTGTCAAGTAATCGTTACTTATATCCACTAGGGAGGGCGGTTTAATTATTCTTCAAAAGGGCTCTTATTTAGTATTACGACAAAAGTAGGAATTTATCATAACTACCAGGATAAATCGTTTGGGCGCGAGTCTTGTTGAGGTCCGGCGTCACCGCGATCAGAGTCGGCTGAGTCGCTGTCCAATTCCGAGGCCACACGGTCAAACCAGTGAGCCACATTCACCGATTGCCTCGCAACGGCCATAGGTTCATACATATATGGTTTCACCTCTCGATATTCAATTTGGAGAGTTCCTACTTCAAAATCGCTTTCAGACATTTTACACAACCTCTCACGACCAAAGTCCGTACACGTGTGTTCGGTTCGCAAGTAAACACAGAACTGCTCCCGGTCTGTTTGGCTTAAATGACATCATGACGACGGTCCCCTGGCAGTGAAAGTGTGCATAAGTGAGATGTAAACAAAACTTCGGAAATTGGGCAAAACAGTATATTTTAACCGTTTTATTCAATTTTAGGGTGCAAATTAGACACTAGGAAGATTGAATTTGCTTTTTGGGTCATTCTTCTAGACAATAATGTTGATATCCTACGTTTCACCTCCGACCCTTGCCTATGACCTTTAAATACAATATCAGCACGTGTCTTGATGAAGCACCTTAATTTAACAAAGTGAAGCCCCTATTTTTTAACAAACTTCCTTTTAAGATCATTCCAGGAAGCTGGGAAGCATTTTTTTTTCCTTGCAAATTTATGATTTTATAATCTTGGAGAATTTATAATCTCTGAGGTTTTTTTCTTAGAAATTTCCTACTTTAATCTCAGAAATTCTGAGGGGTTTTTGTTTTCCGAATATTCTCCCTTCCCTCAGCTCTGTATTTTTCTTTTAACCTTCTCTGGCTCTAATATTCCGTCGTAGATTGCAAATATAATCTTTTCTTATAAGGTAAAGATTTATTCACCAGATTACCTCTGCACCTCTACGAGCTCAACTGTACTAGTTAAATAGTATCGTCTATAAATATAGTATTAAATATGTTGTACTGCGTGCAACCACGTGTCAGAAGAGTATTTTTTCCAGGCCAAATATAAGTTCTTGTCTTCGTTGACGAGATTAACGTGTTCTTTATGATTTCTACTAGTAAAAGCCAATCTTGTATTAATGGAGTTTTCTTTAAAATGTTTTTGAATGTATTTCTGTCATGAGTACGATACTTTCTGGACTATAAAGGCGAAACAAAATGATCGGAAAGCTAAATGTTCTCCTCCGTAAAACGTAATGGAAGGCTGAGAAGATTAAGATGAGTTTTCAGATAAACAATCAGTCAAAGCTTTACTTACTTTAAGGTTTGCATAACTATCCAGGTTTCTGTTGTGCGCAAAATAGAAGCGATATTTTAAAAATTACGGTAAAACACAATTGTGAATGGTCTCCGTTTCCACTGAGTGATGTTTATGCAATTAAAGCTGGGTTTTCTCCTCTCGCGATAGCTCTTACAGAACACACTTTTTTTTTAAGAAAGGTAGCATTTCCATTTGCTCATCATGTCCTATCGTGTGAAAAACACTCTTCCGTTTCAATTTTGCAAAATATTGCCTTATCGAATCACCTCATGCGAGCATTTGCGATATTTGAGTTAATATTTGCAGCTTCATGGAAGCACAGTACTTGATTTGTCTTTAAAATAGTAAGTCAAATAATTAACGCCTGCATTATAAACAGTGTTTATGCCTTCAGTGAATAAAATTGACATGAATTTTTTTTTTAAATACTATCAGCATCTTAACGAACATGTTTGCAATTGTTAACGTTGCTTTTGGTTTATTAATGCTTACGTTCTTGGGTTGTTCATGTTAACTAATGCGGTAAGTACTGCTAATATTTTATGCATTTTGAAATTTAGCAACATTTTAAGGATTGTGATGAACCATGTACATTATTTTCACAGTCGTTTATATGATAACAGTGAGTATAGGCTTTGTGTAAGGACACTTTTCAGAAAAAAAAGTCCAGCTATGGAAAGAGTCTCCAAGGTCACGCTTTGGAAGAGTCAGAAGAAAAACCGTAACTTTTCCGACATCTTCAGGATGAAAAAGTTTCCGGTAACATAATGAGCTGCTTTTTTTTTTTAATTAACTTTGAGAGAGAGATTAGTGACTGAGCGACTGTTTATAGCTGCTATAACATAAGTGAAAATAGGAACTAACTTGTTTCAACATTAAGTGTAACTATAAATGGATAAAAATTATCACGTGTTGTTCTTTAATCACGATCATGTTTATAGGAAATGATAAAACACTTCAGGATGTCCTACGTACTACAGTATGTTACCATTTATAGTCCAGAAAATACAGTTCTCACGCCTTGATTTGGCCTTTTGATATATGATAAAAATGAAGAAATGACAAATTTAAAGCATTACAGTGTCTGTAGTGATACCAGCGTGTCTGAAATACTGTTTGTACTTGATGTGCATTGAAAGAGGACCTTTTTATAGAGTGTAACTAATCCTGGTCTGTATTCGCTCATCTGCTGTACTGTTGTATCTGTAAAAGCCTAAAGAAAGCTGGGTTCATTCTTCCCACAAGTGTATTTCTGTGTTTTTCAATGAACGCTGTATCATTCTGTCCTGTCCTGTCCTGTTTTGTTCATTTCTCTTTGTTTAAACATGCGCTAATGACAGAAATGGCGTCCATGTTACCTGTCATAAGTTTTATGGATGACATGGCTGTTTTGCGATGTCAGAAATCACAAGACGTATATTACTCGAATCCAGTCCAGCATAACTCTCTAATAAAGATGTCTTTAATTCAAATATGCAGAAATCGCATCACACCTTTGTGCAGACACAACAATTCATATGTCGAATGAAAAATGAAAAAATGGTCCGTTCTTTGTCTCCACCTGCTCTCCAGGTTTTTTTTACACTCATACATCTTCCAGGTTTGTTTTTTTTAAAGTTCATGCACGTATACTTGATTGTGAAAATCGTTAATAGTTCAAGTGCTCGTCACACGCTAAACTTCAATCGATTATATCTTGGTGAGTCGTAAAGCATTGAGGCGTACTCCTAACACTGTGGCGCCTGAAGCGTAGCGAATCTCCCGCAGCATCCCAGACCAGCAGTTTTCCTCCTCATCAAACCTGTGAGGTCCAGGAGATCAGGATTAGTATCAGAGCGAAGTAAGAGTCACACTGAAGATTCAAAAAGACAAAAATTAATATTTCAAAACGTTTAAGGTTTGCTTGCTTAGTTTTGCACTTTGTACACAACACTCGTTTTTCATACGAGCTCTATCCGGGACATGAAGAACCAAAATCGTGACATAAATCTCTATATGTCACTTGTGAGGTAATCGATGAATTGTTTTGATAAATTTGGGGACTTTTTGTTTGTGAATGTGTCGATATAATAAAAAGAAAATCACACATTGGCTTGAAGGTATGACGTTTATCTTCTCGTGTTGAAAAACTTGCATTTTTCAGACGAAATACATTGTGGATCTGAGTGACGTACTGTATTTAAGTAATACTGGCTGGCTTTTTTTCGTGGTATACCAGATATATTCCATTCAGCTAGCATGATACTGAACGAGTCGAAGACGAGTAGCTGAATGGAATATATCTGATATGCCACGAAAAAAGCCAGTCAATATTATTATTATTATATTATTAGTAGTAGTATTATACATTCCTTTTGAGTGTTGAACATGCCTTTCTCTTTCAAAATTCTCTCAAAATCTTCCATAATTAACAAAGCAAACCTGGCAGCCATGTTTGTTTACAAATTGTCCCAGTCGCTCGCGAGCGCAGAAGTTTTACAGTGGTGCTTGAAAGTTTGTGAACCCTTTAGAATTTTCTGTATTTCTGCATAAATATGACCTAAAACATCATCAGATTTTCACACAAGTCCTAAAAGTAGATAAAGAGAACCCAGTTAAACAAATGAGACAAAAATATTATACTTGGTCATTTATTTATTGAGGAAAATGATCCAATATTACATATCTGTGAGTGGCAAAAGTATGTGAACCTTTGCTTTCAGTATCTGGTGTGACCCCCTTGTGCAGCAATAACTGCAGCTAAGCATTTGCGGTAACTGTTGATCAGTCCTGCACACCGGCTTGGAGGAATTTTAGCCCATTCCTCTGTACAGAACAGCTTCAACTCTGGGATGTTGGTGGGTTTCCTCACATGAACTGCTCGCTTCAGGTCCTTCCACAACATTTCCATTGGATTAAGGTCAGGACTTTGACTTGGCCATTCCAAAACATTAACTTTATTCTTCTTTAACCATTCTTTGGTAGAACGACTTGTGTGCTTAGGGGCGTTGTCTTGCTGCATGACCCACCTTCTCTTGAGATTCAGTTCATGGACAGATGTCCTGACATTTTCCTTTAGAATTCACTGGTATAATTCAGAATTCATTGTTCCATCAATGATGGCAAGCCATCCTGGCCCAGATGTAGCAAAACAGGCCCAAACCATGATACTACCACCACCATGTTTCACAGATGGAATACAATTCTTATGCTGGAATGCAGTGTTTTCCTTTCGCCAAACATAAAGGTTCTCATTTAAACCAAAAAGTTCTATTTTGGTCTCATCCGTCCACAAAACATTTTTCCAATAGCCTTTTGGCTTGTCCACATGATCTTTAGCAAACTGCAGACAAGCAGCAATGTTCTTTTGGAGAGCAGTGGCTTTCTCCTTGCAACCCTGCCATGCACACCATTGGTGTTCAGTGTTCTCCTGATGGTGGACTCATGAACACTAACATTAGCCAATGTGAGAAAGGCCTTCAGTTGCTTAGAAGTTACCCTGAGATCCTTTGTGACCTCGCCGACTATTACACGCCTTGTTCTTGGAGTGATCTTTGTTGGTCGACCGCTCCTGGGTAGGGTAACAATGATCTTGAATTTCCTCCATTTGTACACAATCTGTCTGACTGTGGATTGGTGGAGTCCAAACTCTTTAGAGATGGTTTTGTAACTTTTTCCAGCCTGATGAGCATCAACAACGCTTTTTCCGAGGTCCTCAGAAATCTCCTTTGTTCGTGCCATGATACACTTCCACAAACGTGTTGTGAAGATCAGACTTTGATAGATCCCTGTTCTTTAAATAAAACAGGGTGCCCACTCACACCTGATTGTCATCCCATTGATTGAAAACACCTGACTCTAATTTCACCTTCAAATTAACTGCTAATCCTAGAGGTTCACATACTTTTGCCACTCACAGATATGTAATATTGGATCATTTTCCTCAATAAATAAATGACCAAGTATAATATTTTTGTCTCATTTGTTTAACTGGGTTCTCTTTATCTACTTTTAGGACTTGTGTGAAAATCTGATGATGTTTTAGGTCATATTTATGCAGAAATATAGAAAATTCTAAAGGGTTCACAAACTTTCAGGCACCACTGTACGTCTCTGACATGTGACGTCACATTGTCTTGACAACCGTGCAATATCGTAAACCATATTCAACGCTTATTCTCCATTGGGTAGAGTGATGTAATACACGTAGGATAAGCGATACGCTAACAATATTGTATGCTATCAAACCAAATGAATGAAACCCACTAGAAGGGAATAGAACACGTTTTGATTCCATGGAAAAATACACTCCTATTTCCCGCTGACTACACATGCATTGTCAAAATGGCGAACCGGTTCAGGATTAAAATTCCTTTGATTAGTTTGTGTATTTTTTTTGGGGGGGGGGGGGGGGGGGAATGAAGTTTATTTTCTCGCGTTGAAAAATATATCACTTGTTCACTTCGCTCACTTATGATATGTACATTAACCACTCGAAGATAAACTGCATATCTTCGCGCAACTATGTAATATCCTCTATATATTATCATTTAAATCCCTTCTAATACACAGTTGTGCCTTTGAATATACGATATCTTGGCAACATGAGTGGAGATTATCATCAGATTCAACAGGGAACTCTTATTATAGCTAGTACTAATAAACTAGCATCTTAACATGAGTTAATGTAACACTTATTACTCTAGATATTAGCTAGCTATGCTTTAAATCATGATCGCTGCTTCTTCATGAACTTCTGACCCAATTTAGTGACATTAATCGCCGTTTCTATGCACGTTCTAGATCTGTGTGACTGCCTGATACATACACGTTTTCACTAAAAAAAATAATAAAATAATATTTTTTTGCATATTTATGTCAAAAATTATGGGGAACCTTGATGGTCCAGGGGCCCGAAGTGACTGCTTATACTACATTTTGCAGGAAATTTTCCTTCTCATGATTATCTGAAGATTATGAGCTGATGACTTGCCTCCAGATATCGTTCATCTCTGTGGGTTCCAGCTTCTCCGTGGTGTCACTGGGCATCATGGCGAAGCCTCCCACAGCATACAAAGAGCCAGCTAGTGAGATCAGGTTCAGAGAACTTCTCTCCTGGGGGAACTCCTCGAATTCAGACCACCTGAGTCACACAACAGCTTCTTTAAACTTATAACCTTAGAAATATCAGGAGTTGTCTTCTGTTTTATAAAATTCATCATTGCTATAGTGTGACAATGTGAACAGAACTTAAACGTCATGCTAGTGAACAACAATACACAATCCTCGTGTTCCTTTTGACATTAATTTGATTGATTAAACTTGTCCAGGGCTTGATAATTACCAAACCTAACTTTTATTTATCTGTCTAGTTCCCTTCTATGAAAAGAAATCTCATCTCATCATCTGTAGCCGCTTTATCCTGTTCTACAGGGTTGCAGGCAAGCTGGAGCCTATCCCAGCTGACTACGGGCAAAAGGCGGGGTACACCCTGGACAAGTCGCCAGGTCATCACAGGGCTGACACATAGACACAGACAACCATTCACACTCACATTCACACCTACGGTCAATTTAGAGTCACCAGTTAACCTAACCTGCATGTCTTTGGACTGTGGGGGAAACCGGAGCACCCGGAGGAAACCCACGCGGACACGGGGAGAACATGCAAACTCCGCACAGAAAGGCCCTCGCCGGCCACGGGGCTCGAACCCGGACCTTCTTGCTGTGAGGCGACAGCGCTAACCACTACACCACCGTGCCGCTCGTGAAAAGAAATAAATGCTTAAAACTTTGTGCAGTGTAATTTTAATACTGCTCAAAATATGACATTAACCTGTAGAATATTAGCAAGGGCTAACTAGCAAGGGAACTAGTTATTAATATTACTGTGGCACAGTAAGGATTATGTGAGGTTGACAGCCACATAAACCTCTGAACTTTTAGTTTAAATAAAGTGTAGGCAATATGTTTTAGGGTTTTTTTTGTAACATATTTGCTGATTAGCATACTAGTTGTAGCTAAATTTACATGCTATTTCTAATGCTTAGACTGGGAAACTGACTGACTAGCCAAGTTGGCTTAATGTTTCATCCCTCACAAAGGATGACTGTTCATCTCATCTCATTATCTCTAGCCGCTTTATCCTTCTACAGGGTCGCAGGCAAGCTGGAGCCTATCCCAGCTGACTACGGGCGAAAGGCGGGGTACACCCTGGACAAGTCGCCAGGTCATCACAGGGCTGACACATAGACACAGACAACCATTCACACTCACATTCACACCTACGGTCAATTTAGAGTCACCAGTTAACCTAACCTGCATGTCTTTGGACTGTGGGGGAAACCGGAGCACCCGGAGGAAACCCACGCGGACACGGGGAGAACATGCAAACTCCACACAGAAAGGCCCTCGCCAGCCCCAGGGCTCGAACCCAGGACCTTCTTGCTGTGAGGCGACAGCGCTAACCACTACACCACCGTGCCGCCCAGGATGACTGTTGTTCTATTAAATATAAAATTTCTTCTTGAAAAATTTTAAATAATGTATTTAATGTCTGAGTTTTTGGCTTGGGTTAGAATTGGAGTGAAAGCAATATATAATTTTAGACTTTGGTGTAACACATTTTATCTCATCTCATCTCATTATCTCTAGCCGCTTTATCCTGTTCTACAGGGTCGCAGGCAAGCTGGAGCCTATCCCAGCTGACTACGGGCGAAAGGCGGGGTACACCCTGGACAAGTCGCCAGGTCATCACAGGGCTGACACATAGACACAGACAGCCATTCACACTCACATTCACACCTACGCTCAATTTAGAGTCACCAGTTAACCTAACCTGCATGTCTTTGGACTGTGGGGGAAACCGGAGCACCCAGAGGAAACCCACGCGGACATGGGGAGAACATGCAAACTCCGCACAGAAAGGCCCTCGCCGGCCACGGGGCTCGAACCTGGACCTTCTTGCTGTGAGGCGACAGCGCTAACCACTACACCACCGTGCCGCCCCGTAACACATTTTATGATTAGCATATTAGCTAAAGAAAACTGTGAGACTGAGAAACCTGCTAAGTATTTAAAGTAAGCAAAAGCTGTAAAGAAAAAAATGCATCTAGACTTTCTATCTGGGGGTGTAGTGGTTAGCGCTGTCACCTCACAGCAAGAAGGTCCGGGTTCGAGCCCGTGGCCGGCGAGGGCCTTTCTGTGCAGAGTTTGCATGTTCTCCCCGTGTCCGCGTGGGTTTCCTCCGGGTGCTCCGGTTTCCCCCACAGTCCAAAGACATGCAGGTTAGGTTAACTGGTGACTCTAAATTGACCGTAGGTGTGAATGTGAGTGTGAAAGGTTGTCTGTGTCTATGTGTCAGCCCTGTGATGACCTGGCGACTTGTCCAGGGTGTACCCCGCCTTTTGCCCGTAGTCAGCTGGGATAGGCTCCAGCTTGCCTGCGACCCTGTAGAACAGGATAAAGCGGCTAGAGATAATGAGATGAGATGAGATGAGATGAGATGAGATGAGATGAGATGAGATGAGATAATCCCCTGAAACATAACCTGCACTACCACTCCAGCCCAGTAGATGGCAATCATGGCACCAACTCCATTCCCCTTCTGCCACTTCAGACAAACACTACAAAAAGTTAAATCTTAAAGATATGATCAATATACATACTTTTTTCAAAATTAATATTATAGTATAAAAGTAAAGAAGTTGAAGATTTGATTTGCTCAAGGCTGAAAATTCAGGCTTTAGATGATTAAGAAGACCAGGAAGTTAACCATAAGATGTGTGGAGTCAAGGGTATAAAATCAGAGATAAGTGTGGTTTGAGAAGAGCGTGTCACTCACGTGTTTTTAGCGATGTCATAAACCTCAGCTTTGCTGGTCAGGCCGTCATCAGTGACTCCTGTCACCACATAGATTTTGTTCTTGTGAACGGTGACGCCAAACAGGGAGCGAGCAGTTTTCATCGGCGCCAGCTCCTTCCACTCGAACTTCGAGGGCTTGTAGACACACATTCTCCTCAGGCACTTCCTTTTATATCGAATAAACCCAGAATCTGTAGTCATGAAAGGTGGCTAAAGGAATTCTTTGGACAAATATTGCTAGCATAATATCAGCCTCATTGTGTTCCTTTAGCTGGTTTTGAACAAAGAAAAAAGACAAACATACTTGCTGTCTGATTTTCCACCCAGGACGTAGATGAGCCCATTATGTGAGGCAGTCCCATGGCCATAGACTGAATACGGAAGCGGGTCTGATTCGCCCCATTTGAAAGATCTACATGAAGAAAAACAAAGACAGTGATGTCCTTATTGCATCTGAGGAGTATACATCTACAGGATGATACAAAAGTCCTGGCACAAGAACTGGTTTTAATTCAGTTGTTATTAAAAAAGATTACTTTGACAAACTAAAACAAATCAATATTTTATTTTTAAGAAATTGAAATCATATCTGGATTTCTTGTTCACAGGCCTTCAGTCAAATATTTAGCACAGACAGCATGCACAACATGAAGCAATAACTGTCGTTATATTTTAACATGTAATGCCCAATATTAGATTAGTAGCATACTCTTTGTTACATATTATTATTATTATTATTATTATTATTATTATATAAAAATACATTTAATTTACCACATCTACCATACAGTTGGAGCCTACAAAGATAAAACTGGCAATAAAACACGACTGAGCATGCTGTTCTAAGGAAATAATCAACAATGGGGTGGTGTGATGTTAGCAATAACAGTGCATCTTGAAGTATTTTATTTTATTGATACCAATTATTTTGCCAGTAATTAATTTAATTACATTTAATCTGTTGGAACTAGAAAAACATGCTAGGCCCTGTTATCATTTACAGTATTGCAGATATTTTACAGTTATTCCACGAAATCGAGTCGTACATGAGCTGATAGCTGACAAGGCGCGTAGCACCGAGTTGTCTATAATCCATGTACGACGAGATTGAGTGGAATAACTGTTTCATTCTATCCACATTCACTGGATTTTGAGAAACAGCATTTTTATTCTTATTTTTTGCAAATTAGATAAATAAAAACTTTATACAAAATGTCCAACAAAATAATTTCGGCTTAATAAACTGGTGAAATGACAGTAGCAATTTGTGAAAAATGCGATAATAATTATTCTTGAAAAATAAAAAATATATATATATGTTCTTACCATCAAATACTTTCATTCCATATTTTGTTGGCTTATTATTTTTTTTGTATTTTTTGGGGTTTTGTTCTCAAGTAGGGTTTTTATTTCGTCCTCGGTTGGTTCAGCAACACACTCTGCCATTTTGTTTTTCTCTCCTGACGGTATATGAGCTGTTATCCTAGTAGTAGAGTAGCCAATCAGAGTGCACGATTGCTCATATCCAGTGAATGTGGACAGAATAAATTATTATTATATAATAAAAATACATTTAATTTATTACAAGTACCATAAGGTTGGAGCCTACAAAGATAAAACTGGCAATAAAACACGACTGGGCATGCTGTTCTAAGGAAATAATCAACAATGGGGTGGTGTGATGTTAGCAATAACAGTGCATCTTGAAGTATTTTATTTTATTGATACCAATTATTTTGCCAGTAATTAATTTAATTACATTTAATCTGTTGGAACTAGAAAAACATGCTAGGCCCTGTTATCATTTACAGTATTGCAGATATTTTAGTTATTCCACGAAATCGAGTCGTACATGAGCTGATAGCTGACAAGGCACGTAGCACCGAGTTGTCTATAATCCATGTACGACGAGATTGAGTGGAATAACTGTTTCATTCTATCCACATTCACTGGATTTTGAGAAACAGCATTTTTATTCTTATTTTTTGCAAATTAGATAAATAAAAACTTTATACAAAATGCCCAACAAAATAATTTCGGCTTAATAAACTGGCGAAATGACAGTAGCAATTTGTGAAAAATGCGATAATAATTATTGTTGAAAAATTAAAAAAAATATATGTTCTTACCATCAAATACTTTCATTCCATATTTTGTTGGCTTATTTTTTTTTTTGTATTTTTTGGGGTTTTGTTTTCAAGTAGGGTTTTTATTTCGTCCTTGGTTGGTTCAGCAACACACTCTGCCATTTTGTTTTTCTCTCCTGACGGTATATGAGCTGTTATCCTAGTAGTAGAGTAGCCAATCAGAGTGCACGATTGCTCATATCCAGTGAATGTGGACAGAATAAATTATTATTATATAATAAAAATACATTTAATTTATTACAAGTACCATAAGGTTGGAGCCTACAAAGATAAAACTGGCAATAAAACACGACTGGGCATGCTGTTCTAAGGAAATAATCAACAATGGGGTGGTGTGATGTTAGCAATAACAGTACATCCTGAAGTATTTTGTTTGATTGATGCCAATTAATTTACCAGTAATGACAATTTAATTACATTTAATCTGGTGGAACTAGAAAAACATGCTCGTTCCTGTTGTCATTTACAGTATTTCAGATATAAACCATTGTTCCCTTACTGGCCTCTCTCTCTCTCTCTCTCTCTCTCTCTCTCTCTGTTCCCCCCCACCCCACCCCACCCCACACTGGATACTGGAAACTTCACCATATCAATAATTACACATTCTTAAATCTGTTCATGTGGAGTGTCCACTATACAAGTTCCAGGTTCCTACAGAAACGATAATGTGCACATTAAAAACAAGCACATTTACATAAATCTGTGATTTGCCTTGCAGCTGAAGCTTAAACTTATCGTATTTTAAGCAGAAAACAATTGATGGCATTTTTTTTTTATTATTAGAATGACTCCTTGGCTGTACTCACTGTCTGTCGTAGATCATGACAGTGTCTAAAGCATGCTCTCCCTCTTTCAGCTCTTTTCCACCTATGACAAAGATGGAGTTCTCGGCATCAGCGAGCCCAAAGAGGCAGCGGGGGTTTGGCAGCGAGGGCATCCCGAGCCATTCAGAGCTCACGGGGTCAAACTGGCAGAGAGAGAAGTGGAAGAACATGCAGCATACAAATGAGCTTGGGCTATTCTTTACTTCATTCATTCACAAAATGTACCTTTTAAGCTAAAACATTGAGATGAGGAAAACCATTAAGGTTCACAAAGTTCATAATGTGATAATAGCATCAAAGATCATGATGTATAAAGTAGCCAGAATGATTCATAAGCTTTGTAGCACTAACAGCTGGGCGAGATGAATCACTGGCATCATGTATGGTGCAAGTGATGCGTGACATACTGCATGCGTTTGTCATGCAGATGAATTTAGTGTTGATACAAAGCAACTAAGAAAAAAATAGCACCAATATGAGAGAAGAAGAAGAATAGATTTTCTGAAATATTACCTGTAGGAAGTAAGAGCTGAAGGGTTCATCTGTGTTTTGCTCGTTATATATGAGCCCTCCAGCCACAAAGATCTGATTCTCTTTGGTCACCATGCTGCAGTGATTTTTTGGTATATCTGTAGATGAAGAGGCTACATAGCATTCATTTTCAGCAGGGTCATAGGCAACTGTCCCCGTGTCGCTAATCATTAATATAAAGTCCTTTAGAAACATTCCAAAGCGTAGGTTATCATTCAGGATCCCAGGAAGCAGACCCTCATCGATTTTATCCTCATCTTCATCACCTACTGTGGCTCCTCCTTTCTTTCCTGATGGCCTTCTGACTTTGGGCAACAGTCCTTTTTGTGCATCCTTGACAAGCTGCAGTTCTTTCTTGAGCTCCTGGTTGGATTTGATCAACCGGTGCCCCTCCACTTTCTCCTTAAAATAAGCAGATGGCATCAGGCGAAACCGTATGCAGTGCAGGAGTTCTGGAAGATCCTTCCGCCTTTCAGTCTGATCATACTCGACCCATTGCATTAATGCTTCAAACACCTGCTCTTCCTTTTCCACATTAAGGGAATCACATGTGATAATAGCAGCTAGTTCTCCACATCCCAGCTGGTGGTAGTCCTGGTCCCGGATGATGACCTCAAAGCGGTCACAAATGTAGTCCCGAGCCTTTGCTGCCAGTCTCGGGCACTCCAGTAGTAGTCCGAGCCTGAAGATGGCTAGACAGTTGCTCAGCACCATTTTATGCTCCAGGTAGGATACACATACACTAAAAATGGAAGGAATCTGGTACATGTTGGCTGCCATGAAGATGTCCTGGACATTCTGCTCAGTCAAGTTGATGTCACAGGTATAGATGTACCTCAGGATCATCCCCATGATTCCTGGTTCCACATCTTTCAGGACTACTTCTCGTTTTTTGCTCTCCTCCAAGTCAGAGAGGAACATGGCTTTAAAGTACGGGCTGCTGGCAGCCAACACCAGCTTGTGGCAAGGGAAATCCTGGTCCTTAATCTTCAGGACACAGTCCACAAACTTGTCATTCTCAAGTAGTTCACAAAGGCCACCCAGAAGAAGCGACTGCTGGTACATACGTGGCTCTGTCACTGGGTCCACTGGCGCGGCGGCCATCTTACCAAGGTTCTTTGGGTACTGTTTAGTGTGATATTTAAGTAGGAGGGTGTCCGGCTCCTCTCCCACTGCTGGACTGGTCCTGTTAACGGTGTGACTCTATGAGAGAGAAATAGAGGCTGGTGTAGTGTCGCTTTGCCACTCAGCTGCCACTGGCTATCAGCTGTGTTTAATTTTAGAACTGAGTAAAGCCATAGGACTCGTATTTGGAGGACCTGACATTTGAGACACCTTTATCTTCCCTCCCCCTTTCCTGCCGCCATCTTGACTAGAAAATTCTAACCAACCGCTGACGTGTTGGTCAAGTAGACTAGCACAAGGATAAGATGGTGAAGAAAAATTTAGCATTAAGTTTGCTTGTTGATCAAAGACGAAGAGCAGAACATGCTTGAAATGTTAAGAAGAGAATGCTGTTGAGGGTCATGAGTTTGAATGCAAACGACCTGCACTTTGGTACACATTAGTATGTAGCTGTTCTGCCTCATTTACATAGTGGGAAGGGTTTCTTAATTCTAACCCAGAAAAGTCCAGCACAGTTTGCTTCCATCCATTCTTCCTTCCATAATTACTTCCTTGTGTAACTACGTTCTTTTTGTGGCTACTGCCTCACATAGAGGCTGTAGCCACTATGTCATCGTGTTGTTTCCCCTGGCCTCCAGTTAATCTTATGGTGGTACTGAGAGCATTTTTCCAACTAGTCTACTCATTCATTCATCTTGAGTAAGACCTTTATTCTGGTCAAGGTCATGGTGGATCTGGAGACCATCACTGGAGCACTGGCCATGAGGCAGGAATACAGCTTGGATGGGTACTAGTCCACACAGGAAGGACACCTGTGTTAAGGCATGGAAATAGCCAAGCTGGATTGGACATCAGAACTTGAACTGGGGAACCTTTTCATACAATCCTTAAAAGGTTCCTCAAGAGTTCTTTGGATGATTTTGAAAAGGAATTTTTAATGGAGATCCTCTCTGAAAGGAAAATTGTTGGTTGGAGGTTTCTACAGAACCTTTATTAACGGTTCCTCCAGAGGGAAAAGCCAAGGAACTTTTTAGTATGATTTTTTTTTTTTTTGGTCAAATGAATGTTGATGGCCCACATTATTAAAGAAAGTGAGCTGAATAATGGATATAGAAACTTTATTTCCATTGGCTCATGTATAACACAAAAATCAGTAACTAGTCAACATACGCAGGTTTATGTTTGATGACGTAGTATGTGTGTGATGCGCAAAAATGTGTCATCTAATCTTCTCACAGAAGATAAAAAGATTCGTGGATCAGCTTCCTTTTTAGAAACACTATGATCAACAAACCCTTATAGCTGTCTGTTAACATGGTTATGAAGTAACAGATTTGAAGCGATTATAAGAAATAGATTTTAATGTCCAGACAAAACCTGCTATATTCAATGACAGGAACAGACAACAGACAAGACACAAACCCATAAAGACTTTTCATCTTTAATCATTCTATATATTATATCTGCATAAAATATTTGGCAAGCCCATTCTCCAGACAATCCATAATAAATGTAAATAAAATGAATAAAAAAATGCACTTGGTTCGTATGTGGCAGTCTCTGAGAAAGGAGTTAGAAATTGTACGGCAAGTGCACTTGAAGCCTATTCACAGTTTAGAAAAAAACACTTGTTAAACAGGCTTGTTTGGAGCAGTGACCGTGGTGACGGGAGCTGCTTGGGTTTGGTATGAGAAGCTCGGATTCGGCAAAACGTCGCTGCCTGTTCGTTTAATCGGTTTTGAGTTTGCTCAGCTCAAGTTCTTCGAGGAGAGCCTGTTTTCGCTCGCGCTCCTTCACCAGCTGTATTCCGCAGTAGGTCACTAAGAGCACTGAGAGAGTGGACAGGGGGAAGCCTGGGGGGAGAAACAACAGCCAGCAGAGCAGCTTTTAGAAAATCATTATTTTATTTTTGGCGAAACTATTCCTTTACTAAGCATTGATGCAATTACATATGGACTCGACTGAACTATACAAGAAATAGTTCTGCACTATAATTTTATGTTAAAATATCACTTACCCTTGAACAACAGTCTCTTGGCCACCAACTTGGCAAAATCCAGGCTGTTCAGCGCGAGAACGTTATACAGGACGATTTGCCAGAAGTTAACAGCGTTGAACAGCCCTCTGATACGCCGTGACGTTGCCTCGGACATAAGACCCTTCAAAGAAAAAAAAAATGTTGTTTAACCCAACTGACCTTTATTGCATTAAAACAATTTATACCACAGCACTGTTGAACTGTTTATTCTGATTGGTCAGAAGGTGTTGATTAATTTTCTAACATCAGCTCTGACAGTACTTCTTGTTCGAATACAATATCTTTTCTGTAGTAACAACTTACACAGGGAATTAAATAGCAGATGCTCCATATAAACAAAATTTTATGTCTATATATATTTATTCTATCCACATTCACTGGATATGAGCAATCGCACACTTTGATTGGCTACTCTACTACTAGGCTATCAGCTCATATACCGTGAGTAGAGAAAAACAAAATGGTGGAGCGTGTTGCTGAACCAACCGAGGATGAAATAAAACCTCTACTCAAAAACAACCCCCCCCCCCCAAAAAAAAATAAAAAATTAAAAAGCAACAAAATATGGATTAAAAGTATTTGATGGTAAGATGGTATCTTTTTTATTTTTCAAGAATTGTTATTATAGCATTTTTCACAAATTGCTCCTGTCATTTCGCCGGTGTGTTTACATTCTAAGCGGAAATTATTTTATCAGACGTTTTGTTTAAAGTTTTTATTGATCAAATTTGCTAAAAATAAAAATGCTTTGTTTCTCAAAATCCAGTGAATGTGGATCGAATAAAACAGTTATTCCACTCAATCTCATTGTACATGGCTTATAGCCAACTTGGTGCTACGCGCCTCATCTGCTATCAGCTCATGTACAACCCCGATTCCAAAAAAGTTGGGACAAAGTACAAATTGTAAATAAAAATGGAATGCAATGATGTGGAAGTTTCAAAATTCCATGTTTTATTCAGAATAGAACATAGATGACATATCAAATGTTTAAACTGAGAAAATGTATCATTTAAAGAGAAAAATTAGGTGATTTTAAATTTCATGACAACACATCTCAAAAAAGTTGGGACAAGGCCATGTTTCCCACTGTGAGACATCCCCTTTTCTCTTTACAACAGTCTGTAAATGTCTGGGGACTGAGGAGACAAGTTGCTCAAGTTTAGGGATAGGAATGTTAACCCATTCTTGTCTAATGTAGGATTCTAGTTGCTCAACTGTCTTAGGTCTTTTTTGTCGTATCTTCCGTTTTATGATGCGCCAAATGTTTTCTATGGGTGAAAGATCTGGACTGCAGGCTGGCCAGTTCAGTACCCGGACCCTTCTTCTACACAGCCATGATGCTGTAATTGATGCAGTATGTGGTTTGGGATTGTCATGTTGGAAAATGCAAGGTCTTCCCTGAAAGAGACGTCGTGTGGATGGGAGCATATGTTGCTCTAGAACCTGGATATACCTTTCAGCACTGATGGTGTCTTTCCAGATGTGTAAGCTGCCCATGCCACACGCACTAATGCAACCCCATACCATCAGAGATGCAGGCTTCTGAACTGAGCGCTGATAACAACTTGGGTCGTCCTTCTCCTCTTTAGTCCGAATGTCCCTGATTTCCATAAAGAACTTCAAATTTTGATTCGTCTGACCACAGAACAGTTTTCCACTTTGCCACAGTCCATTTTAAATGAGCCTTGGCCCAGAGAAGACGTCTGCGCTTCTGGATCATGTTTAAATACGGCTTCTTCTTTGAACTATAGAGTTTTAGCTGGGAACGGCGGATGGCACGGTGAATTGTGTTCACAGATAATGTTCTCTGGAAATATTCCTGAGCCCATTTTGAGATTTCCAATAAAGAAGCATGCCTGTATGTGATGCAGTGCCGTCTAAGGGCCCGAAGATCACGGGCACCCAGTATGGTTTTCCGGCCTTGACCCTTACGCACAGAGATTCTTCCAGATTCTCTGAATCTTTTGATGATATTATGCACTGTAGATGGTGATATGTTCAAACTCTTTGCAATTTTACACTGTCGAACTCCTTTCTGATATTGCTCCACTATTTGTCGGCGCAGAATTAGGGGGATTGGTGATCCTCTTCCCATCTTTACTTCTGAGAGCCGCTGCCACTCCAAGATGCTCTTTTTATACCCAGTCATGTTAATGACCTATTGCCAATTGACCTAATGAGTTGCAATTTGGTCCTCCAGCTGTTCCTTTTTTGTACCTTTAACTTTTCCAGCCTCTTATTGCCCCTGTCCCAACTTTTTTGAGATGTGTTGCTGTCATGAAATTTCAAATGAGCCAATATTTGACATGAAATTTCAAAATGTCTCACTTTCGACATTTGATATGTTGTCTATGTTCTATTGTGAATACAATATCAGTTTTTGAGATTTGTAAATTATTGCATTCCGTTTTTATTTACAATTTGTACTTTGTCCCAACTTTTTGGGAATCGGGGTTGTACGATTCGATTTCATGGAATAACTGTGAAATACAGTCCTGTGCAAAAGTCTTAGGCAGATGTAAAGAAATGCTGTAGACCAAAAATGGCTTAAAAAATAATGAAATGAAATGTTTCAGCATTAAAAAATATTATAAACAATAATCAGTAAGCCATAATAAATGAAACCAAGTCAATATTTGGTGTGAGACGATCCTTTGCTTTAAAAAATATATAGTCTCAGGTCCAGTGAGTGCAGTTTGATAAGGAAATGAGCTGTAGGTTTTACTGAGCATCTTAAAGAACCAGCCACAGTTCTTCTGGACACTTTGTCACATTCGTTTCTTCATTTTGCACCAAAACCCAGCAGCCTTCATTATGTTTTCTTTTTTAATCTGAAAAGTGCTCTCTTATGGAATATACTGTTCTGACAGGTTACAAACTTTTTTTTTCTGTAACATTTAATTTTGTACTGGAAAAAAACCCCGAATGTTTGGAACTCTAAAATGTTTTTGTAATATTGTGACTCGATAATGTAGAAGTCATAAAATAGAAATCTATAACAAAGTTTGTATGGGAAAAAAAGCACAGTACTGAATATGCTTAGGTTTTCCATACGAAGTTAAATTAGCATTTTTGAAAGGAGTCTCCAGTATCAGCAAAGGCAAAGCTCGAATTTTAGGTTTTCCAAAATGGGAAAGTCTTCAGGCTTTTGTGGTTTCTTGGTAACAGCAAGTTGCGCTTATTATTATTATTATTATTATTATTATTATTGTTGTTGTTGTTGTTGTTGTTGTTGTTATTTTTGCTTTATTAACCTGGTGAGGAAAAAGACATGCTATTGAGGGAATGAAGGAATGTTTATGCTACTATAACGTAAATGCAAACAGGAACTTGTTTCATGGACCTTCACAAATTTAAGTGTAACTATAAATGAACAGCATATCATCATTTAATTAATAAAAACATATTACATGTATAAGAGGAATAAAACACTTCAGGCCATGTTGAAAAATCTACTTCAGGATGCACTGCACTCCCCGTCATTGATTATGTTCCTATAACAACATGCCCTGATGTGTTTGCATGTCTATTAACGTCTATATAATAAGCGGCAAAGTTTTTTTGTTTGTTTGTTTGTTTGTCTTGAGCTAACGTTGCCAGTCCTTGACGGATTTTCACCAAATTTGGCAAGTAGGTCGGAGCATGACCCGGAATTTTGCAGATATAAACAAAATTAATGTACGGGCCCCAGGGAGGTCCCTGGGGGGCACAACATCCACCCACCCCTCCCTTAATGCCTTTCATGTTACATTTATCAACACAAACTCTGGACAGATGTTCACTAAACCTGGCACGGAGATAGCCACAATTTGGCAGAACTCAGAAATTCCATATTTGGGCCCCAGGAGTCCCTGGTGGGCCCCTGGGTGGGTGTTCGATGGATCTTCACCAAATTTGACATGGAAGTCTGGGGACAACCCAGAATTTTGCAAAACCCGGGCAACACCTGGATAACCTGCTCATTCCTAATAATTCAAACCAACTGCTGTGCCTGTGATTGACAGTATCATACCTCAATGGTAGACAAAGGGGGCAAGGAGAAGAGCTTAGCCACCCACAGCTCAAAGTTCAGGCCGAAGCAGTTGAAGAAGGACCAAATGTACACCAGTTCACAAGGTCCGAGCCACAGAGTAGTGATGCCAAAGGTGCAGATTGTCGCGATCAGCTCCCTGAAGATTCCATCATGATTTCCACCAATGTAATCATAGACATACCTTGATAATAAAGAAAAGGAAGACTTGTTCTCTGCAGTATATCTTATAGTATACTATTATAAGCCTTTTAGATGCATATCTTGCCTTCTGTGCCCCAAAATATATCATTCTGGAAACTCGTTTATATATATTCTGTATTTTGTGTTTGTTAGAGCAGTTTACATGAGACGGTTCATTTTGCTCACTTGCATAGCCAGTCGTTGATTCCTCTGTCAAAGTGCCTAGAAATTTTAAACCAAATGTAATGAGTTAAACAGAATTGCTTTAAAAAAAATCTGTGTGTCAAAGCACATATAATGTGTCTATACTTACGTTTCAGCGAAGACGTACAGCATGGTGATACACTTAGGGGGCTGGGGAGGGTCCAGGTGGTCTAGCCGAGACACTGTATTGATAACGCCAAACATGACGGCTGATTTCACCCAGTCATAAACCAGGTTCGAGTACGCCAAACCAGCTGGAAGGAAGACAAAACCAATCCATGTTGACGTACGAAAATTCTGGAATAGACTCCAAGGAATTTGATTTACAGTGTTTACAGCTCTCATTGTTCACTTTTCATCACTCCTAATCTAGCACCGCCCCAAACCAGACACGCCCACTGAGGTGTTAATACATACGATTTAGCTGTAACATGGACAATTTTGAATTCTTCCTATGGAGATATGGGAGACACCTGAAAACTACATTTTTCTGCCTTTTTTTTTTTTTTGGAAAAGCAGCCATCAGACCAAATGTGAAGAACATTCTTAGTCCAAATTCTGATGGAAAAGCAAATTCACAAAAGCGGAAAAGATGTGCGATGTGAAAGACGCACATTTTCTCCTATTAGTACTTCACACCAACTTTACTCCAGGTGAAACTGTCAATTCTTGTGAGTAGAAAGAAACCAAGTGGGTGGGACTTGGACTAATTGGTCAATCAAAAAATGGAGGAGCTGCTAATTATTAATTAACAGACATTTGCCTCAGTGTTTTCTTACTGAGATTCATGACGAAAGATTTTTATAATGCACAATGATTTTGTAAAGCTATCTTTTTTTTTGTTTCTAACTTTTATATCTTTTTTTTTGGCTTGTTCTAATTTCAAATATGGATTTATGTGAAGTCTGACCTCTGTTGTGGACTATTCATGATAATTAGTGATAATTCATGATAATTAGTCTGGTCACATGCATCTAATTACTTTTGATGACTGTGTTACATTATGATAGGAAGCTGAAACTGACCTAATGACCAATCAGACAAGTCTTTCACCAGCTTCATGTCACTCGGGATAGTCAAAATATACAGGTAATGGAAAAACACGTCCACCACCAAAATGGCTCCAAGGTGCACCAAAGCCCTGATGGTGATATTCCACATCTCTCGATCTTTACGAATCAGGTTTGGGTTGTTGGCCTGAAGATAGAACATCATCGCATTATAGAACTCAACGGTTTAAAGGAATACTCCAGCATTTTCAACTTAATATTGATGCAATTCAAAAACTGCATTATAACTGAGCTTTGAGGAAATAAGTTTTCGCTCTTTTCTCAGCAAAGCGATATGTACTGAAATTCCCGTTTGTGGTAAATGCACATAGACAACACATGCAATGAACAGTGATTAGGTTGGAAACACTGAAGAACTCCTCTAATACACTGACTATGTAAATGTCAATGTAGCAGTTCTAATAAAGTTAATATCAAGGTGTTAGAAATGAAACATAAGAGACTCGCCTGCACGTGGAATCGATCAAACGTCATAATGGGTCCGAAGAAGAAGAAAGGGAGGTAGAAGTTGTACTGGATCAAATCCATGAAGCTGTAGTGGCCGTCCTTCTTCTCGCAGTTCTCCAATGCGAAACTCATGCAGCGCATGATGGAGAACCCACAGCCTCCATAGAACAGAATATCCTGGAACTCGAAGGTTCCCGTGACGAAACCACCCTAAACAAGCCAGAGAGCAATTCCAGAATCAGAAATAAATATGTCAAAGCTTATGGAGATGTTTAAAAGGACTGAACACTGATGTTTTATTCGTGGTACATTTTCTGCGAAATGAACGAGAACAAATCAGTAGCACAGCCGCCCACCTGCCAAGAGCTGAAGGGCTCCATCTTGAAGGTGGCCAAGCTGGTAAGTCCAGCCAGGAAGCAGAGCCACTTCTTCTTAACAAGGGCTACACTGTAGAGGAGGATGCAGTGAGACAGGACGAGAGAGACATACGTCCAGCCCATGATGACCAGCACAGACACGAAGCCATACAGCATGTAGATCAGAGACCTGTGCTGTGGATCAGGATAAAGAACGCATTAGAAAAGCAAAATAATCTATTTATAGCACACTGAGCACGAAGATTATATGGTCACAGAAGGTCTTGTATTAAAGAGACTTCTTGTTTCTACATTATGTTAATGGCATTTAGCAGATGCTCTTATCTAGAGTGACCTACAACATACCCAGAGCAGCCTGGGGAGCAGTTGGGGGTTAGGTGCCTTGCTCAAGGGCACTTCAGCCACTCCTGCTGGTCCAGGGAATCAAACCAGCAACCTTTTGGGCCCAAAGCTGCTTCTCTAACCATTAGGCCCTTTGGTTTGAGCATTAGTAGTAGTAATCTAGTACTATTATAAATAAATATAGTAATGTTGGTGGACAGGGTAATGAACAGTATTGAATTAACATTATTATAATTATTATTATTATTATTATTACAATATATTTACAATATACTTACTGTAGGTACTGATATTGTGATGAATAAAACAAAGACGACAGCATGCCCTGAAATGTTTTATTCTTCCTACTCCACAGCAAATTGACAATGCTAGCAAATTTTATTTATTAAAGTACGATACATCATACTTTTTATCCATTTACAGTTACATTTAATATTACGGAATGTCCACAAAACAAGTTCGTTCCTGTTATCATTTAGAAGCTACGTCTGTACACTTGTCCCCTCACCAGCCTCTCTGGTTTCTCATCTCATCTCATTATCTCTAGCCGCTTTATCCTTCTACAGGGTCGCAGGCAAGCTGGAGCCTATCCCAGCTGACTACGGGCGAAAGGCGGGGTACACCCTGGACAAGTCGCCAGGTCATCACAGGGCTGACACATAGACACAGACAACCATTCACACCTACGGTCAATTTAGAGTCACCAGTTAACCTAACCTGCATGTCTTTGGACTGTGGGGGAAACCGGAGCACCCAGAGGAAACCCATGCGGACACGGGGAGAACATGCAAACTCCGCACAGAAAGGCCCTCGCCGGCCACGGGGCTCGAACCCGGACCTTCTTGCTGTGAGGCGACAGCACTAACCACTACACCACCATGCCGCCCCGCTCTGGTTTCTCTCTCTCAAAATTAGTAAAACAAAAATACATCTTGTCATGGTTGCAAGAAATTTAAAATTACTGTCTTGAAGAATTTCCAGGGTCGGAAAACGTACAGCTTTACCACCGACTGTTACTGGAGACTCCTTCCATAACGGCTAAATACATAAATGTCTCCATATCAACAATTATGCATTTTCTTAATCCAAGTGTAAGATCAAGTGCTTTGATTTCCATTTTAACTCCTCCTGACCAATCAGAATCGAGAACTCAACCATGCTGTGGTGTAAAATGTCATAAGCAAGCAGTTATTAAGAAAACCGAATATAAAGCAGTATGACGTAAGCACTTAAGATGAGTTAATGGAAATGAAATAGAAACATGCAAATGTTAAAGCATTTAAAAATAACTGTTACCTTACATCTGTCTATACCAATCTTCCAGGAAGCAAAAGAAAAAAAACCCAATGCATTTGCTACTTAGGACAATACACAGGCAGTATGGTACAGCTTTACAGTGCTTTATTCAAAATCAATTACTTTTATAGTAAACGACTTCACACTTAGAAGAGATATATACACACTGACGTGCCAGTTTATTAAGTACAATTTAATAATGAAATAAGCTTTCGACTAAGCGTATGTCAATCCATGCAGTCTGTAAATGCACATGCATAAATACAGGTAGTTATAGTTGTTATGGTAAAAAATATGCTACTCTGAAACAATCTGACCCACCTTGGGAGAAATCATGGAGCATATTTTGGCGAAGATCACATGCCCAGAGAAGGCGAACAGGATGTGGTTACGGAAGGTGGTGAACCACATCGCCCACTCAAAGTCAGCCACATCCTGAGGAGAGGAAATCAATTACTACACCAGGTCCAGACATCTAAGTGAACAACCAAGAGCTGATCTTATTTCATCAGCTACTCAAAAAAATGGCTTAAAAATTAATGAAATTAAATGTTTCAGCATTAAAAGTAGACTGCCTTTCAGATTTTTCAAGTGCAAGTCATAAAAAGGATTTTCCCCGACACCTAATTATTTTTGTTTAGTGGACCGAAAGCTACTAAATTTGAATCAGAGACTTCCAATTTTATTCGTTTTTTTTAAACAGAACAATTCATGTATTTAGGGCCACATGGCCCTAAATCCTCCACTATTTTTTCCTGCTTCACCATGACCTATTTCAAGATACTACATCATGCATCACGTGGTGGGCTTTCCCCGTTCACGCAAGGCATTGTGGGATACAAATCTGAAACAGGAAAGAAAAATGGAGGATGTGAGTGTGCGAATGAAACGTGAAAGACCGACTATAGTAATGGAAAGCGAGAAGAAAAGACGTTATGTCATATATGAAGGAAAGGAAACGCAGGACCAAACTAATAAATATCGGCACTCAGCGAGCACCTCGGTGTGATCAGCTGTTCGTTTAGTGACAGAATGATGGAACTGTCAGTGCACGCTCAAAGGTAAACCTGTAGATGGCAGTAATGCAGCACTGTGGATGCCAGCTGCTGTAAAACCCAAAAGAAGAAGAAGAAGGTAAACCTGCGCATGCGCACATGGACTTCCTCTGTCTGCTTGACTGCGCGAAGCGAGCGAGTTCATGCACATTATTTGCTTTAATCCCTTCAAATTAAATAACTTCCCAGCCACAGAATGCCCTGGTATTTTGTGAGATATTACAGAAATAAACATATATCACAATGACCACATTTCAGACGGAACTAAATTTCACCGATTTTATGAAATCGAAAGGCCGTCTAGCTTTAAAAAAAAAATACTATAAACAGCAGTAAGCCATAATAAATGAAACAAAGTCAATATTTGGTGTGAGATGACCCTTTGCTCTAAAAAAAACAGTTGTCTCAGGTCCAATGAGTGCAGTTTTATAAGGAAATGAGCTGTAGGTTTTACTGAGTATCTTATAGGGTAGTCACACTAGAGGCGGAATGAGCCGGAATGCTGTCGGAATGAAAATTCTTCGTATATTCTGGGATATGGGTGGCACGGTGGTGTAGTGGTTAGCGCTGTCGCCTCACAGCAAGAAGGTCCGGGTTCAAGTCCCGTGGCCGGCGAGGGCCTTTCTGTGTGGAGTTTGCATGTTCTCCCCTTGTCCACGTGGGTTTCCTCCGGGTGCTCCGGTTTCCCCCACAGTCCAAAGACATGCAGGTTAGGTTAACTGGTGACTCTAAATTGACCGTAGGTGTGAATGTGAGTGTGAATGGTTGTCTGTGTCTATGTGTCAGCCCTGTGATGACCTGGCGACTTGTCCAGGGTGTACCCCGCCTTTCTCCCGTAGTCAGCTGGGATAGGCTCCAGCTTGCCTGCGACCCTGTAGAACAGGATAAAGCGGCTACAGATAATGAGATGAGATGAGATTCCGGGATATTCGAAGTGCATTCTAAAAATTCTGACTGCATTCTGAGTGCATTCCAAACATTCAGGCCCATTCTTGTGGCCGGCCCGAATGTTTTCCTCATGCTCAAAACATTCGAGGTGCATTCGAAGAGGAGAAATATCGAACAGCATTCAAAGTGTATTCTAACTGCATTCTAAATATTCTTACGGCATTCCAATAGCATTCGAAACATTCTGATCATGTTTGAGGGAAAAATCAAAATGGCAAGCCACTTCAAATCCTGCCAGAATGTCCCGAATGTGCCTCGATTGAGCCAGAATGCCGTCGGAATGAAAATTCTTCATATATTCCGGGATATTCGAAGTACATTCTAAGTATTCGAGCTGCATTCTCTTTGAATTCTTAGACATTCGAAACATATTCGGCGGCTATTCCGGGAGCGTTCTGACTGCATTTGAGGTGAATTCGTACAGCATTCGAGGCACCTTCTGACCAGACTTTGGGTGGTATTCGGGCAGCAATCGAACCGCACTCGTACGGCATTCGAAGTGCATTCTTAATATTCTTACAGCATTCTAACAGCATTCTAGGTATTCCTACTGTGTTCCAACTACATTTGAACTGCATTTGAAAGCTAATACACCCGGAATATGCAAGAATCATTCGAGCTGGGTTCAAAGTGCATTCTAAGTATTTGAATGGCATTCTTACAAAGCTGTAAGAATGTTGGTCAGTTTGAAATTCCCACCCGAATGTGGCACGAATTTTGAAAAATTTTTCATTCCGGCTGGTTCTGCTTGTTTCCTGCTAATTCCGAATAAGTGTGACGGGGCCTTACAGAACCAGCCACAGTTCTTCTGCACACTTTGACTGTCACACTCGCGTCTTCATTTTGCACCAAAACCCAGTAGCCTTCATTATGTTTTCTTTTTTAATCTTAAAAGTGCGCTCTTATGTAATATGCTGCTCAGATACAAACATTTTTTTCTGTAATATTTAATTTTGTGCTGGAAAACGAACATTTGGAACTCTAAAATGTTTTTGTACTGATTCTATAATGTAGAAGTCATAAAATAGAAATCTATAACAAAGTTTGTATATATATATATATATATATATATATATATATATATATATATATATATATGCAAATGTCTTGTATCTAAAATTGTAACAATTCTAAGAAATAAAGCATATTTATTTTTTTCGCGGTCCAGTTTCCATCAAATCCCGTGCTCTGATTGGCTAGCGAGCAGGTCTATATCCTACAATACGGACCCCAGTTACAGACCCCAGTTGCGGACCTCTGGCGACTCGCTCGTTCACAACAACAGCAAACATAGTAGCAATTTTTGTCAACATTTATTTTCGCATTTCTGAGGAGAATAGCATTAATTTTACAGCATGGATAGCAATAACGACAGTCTTCACAGCGAAAGCAAGTTTTACTACCCTGAGGAGGAAGATATAAAAGAAAACATTTCAGGAGAAAGCTAAAAACCTGTAACTTGCTAACGCCGAGCAAAAACATGGCTGAATCCTGAATGACTCAATTTTGTATAAATAGGGGACTACATAGGTGGCAAAATGTAGTTTTTTTCCTGCCATGGAAGTGCACTTGTATACCGAGGAGGAAACAATTTGCATTACAGCCGTGAATGAGGATTCAAAATGGCAGCTCGGCTCGGTTTTCCCTTTCGGGCCCTCTTGTTTTGTTAGAATTTGGTAAAGAAAAAAAATATATATTATTTACCAGCTTAAGGTCGGTCCATATGGTGAAATACCGTGACCTCGGCCTTGAATACTGACCTCAGCCCAGAGGGCCTCGCTCAGTACTTTCAAGACCTTGGTCACGATATTTCAAGATACGGACCTCCCAGCTGGTAAATAACATATATATATATATATATATATATATATATATATATATATATATATATATATATATATATATATATTCAATAAATATCCAGGCAAATTTCACATATCTTCAAAAAGGATTTCTCTTTCAGCTAAAAAAAGAAAAAAACAAAACACCCCACACCCTTTATGAATAGTACTGTATAATGATTGTATATTATAATAATGTAACCACTTTATCATGCATCTGTTTGGTTAGAATATGTTGATTAATTGTCTGTAACAGCAGCTCTGACATTGTTCCAGTAGTTTATCTCAATGCGTTCGTTCAAATACTTCTGCATTTCATGAGTAACATCTTATACATTACATGGAATTGTGTAGACATTCTACATAAACAGATTTTTTTTTAAAAGGTGCAATTGTTGAAACTAAGTTTTCTGTAAAAAGATTACAGGAACTACTTGTTTCACAGATATTTCACAACATTAAATGGAACTATAACCTGATAAAAAAAATCACCACTGACAAATTGCTGTGGTTTAAGAGAAATAAAACACTTGAGAATGTGCTGTTATTGGAAAATAATCAACGTTGGGACTTTTGCATCAGGCCGCATCACACCACCCTTTTGTATCGAGTGTCATGAATAAAATGGAATAAAGTTTTCATGAATACTGAAATGTGCATCTCTTCTGTGCACTGTAGTACTGAATAATTGATGTAAGCAATCCCAGCGAGCTTTATTATGGCTTTTCGTGCCGCTAATAAGCTCTACCTCTTTCAGTGAACCTGTTTGAGAATACAATCGCTCATATTCACCATTTTTCTGCCAAAGTAGTGCCATCCTGGTTTCACAGTCCCCTTAAAGGCCTTCCTGTTAACATTCTCTGGAAATACAAATAAAAAGCATGCACTTAGTGAAGGAAATACTGTAGATTTGATTTCCGTGCTTAATTACATTTTTTAAATGTGGAAATAGTGCATCTTAGAGCTCTACAGAGTCTGTGGGTCGATCCTGATCTCAGGTTACTGCCTGTGTGGAATTTCGCATGTTCTCACTGTGTCTGTGTACGTTTCCTTTTTCCTCCGGTTTCCTTTTCTCCCATTTCCCAAAAACGCACCAGTATGTGCATTGGCAATATTAAAAGGTGTAAATGAGTGTCAAGCTGTATGGTGCCCTGTATGAATTGCTGTTCCATCCAGGAAATGTTCCCGAGATAAGCATGTACCCCTTGCTGCAGAAGCAATAATCTAGGCGGTGGAGTCAGATCTGATCCAGCTCCTCCTCCCTGGATGGAGTCGAGCCAAAAGTTGAGACAATTCAATATGTTTCCTGTTGGAAATACTGTATGTGTTCTGACATGTTCTGTTCCATGTTGTTGGGTTAAGGGTTGGGGTAGGCTTATAGGAGGAGTTGGATCAGGTCCAGCTCCACCTCCTGGACTTTTGGTTCTGTAGCGAGCACTTTCTCAGGATCCACCATGACCCTCACCAGGATAAAGCAGTTACTGAACATGAATGAATGAATGAATGAATGACCATGATCACATGACGTAAGACTTGCTCCAATTTGTGAAACTGTGACTATATATATATATATATATATATATATATATATATATATATATATATATATATATATATATATATATATATATATATTTTTTTTTTAAACCAAAATAATTCTCAGTGTATATCTTTTCAGCATTATATATATAATGTGCAGTATATATTGATGAAAGATTGGTTGGAAGACTGCTGAGATAAACCTGACACAGAGATCTTAACAATATTTATTCAACTGTAATAATTCAGATCTCCATCTCTATTTGAACAGAAACCTGTCTGTGTTCTTGGAAAATGAATAATAAACAGTTATGTAACACCTATTGCATATATGTGGGAGGATGGTTGGCATTAAAAGCTCCTTGTGATAGTTATGTCATTCAAATGCGACACTGACTCATGATTCACTCTGAATAACTTCTCCAAGCGGTAGATCTGATGCTTGGCATCTTTTGGTGGAGGTCACAAAAAATTTTTTAAATGGTTGAAGATCAATTCCAGATTCATGACCGCTGTGTACAAGTTCTCGTCTATCCATTCGGCAAGTGACTTAACAATGAGACAGAATCCAATCCTGACCTGAGCTCTTCATTTCAACTTTCAATAACTGGGCTAAAATTATACTGAACTTCATTCCTTTTAATATTCCATAATGTTTAAAATAGCACCAAATCCCTTGTGGGATGAAGTTAATTAGACCTCCTTCTGCGTGTGATATAATGTGAGTCACTCTGATCCTCTCATCACTGTCCAGTACGTCAGTGTCCTTCATAAAACAGGCTATATTAACCACATTCGTATCACTTTATCCAGAAATGTGGTATAACTCACCGTTGGATGCCTCGATGATCCAGCTTCCTGCCCACAGCAGAGCCAGAGAGAGGACAGCTGTGTAGAGGTAGAGCTCAGCCTTCGGCAGAGCCGCCTTGATCCCCATGATTCAAATCTAGCACCGAAATACAAAGTGGAAACTGCAATCCAAGAGAGGAATGAAGCCAACAGATAGGCAAACAAATGTTACATTACATTACAGGCATTTAGCAGACGCGTTTATCCAGAGCAACATACAATGTACCCAGAGCAGCTTGGAGTTAGGTGCCTTGCTCAAGAGCACTTCAGCCATTCCTGCTGGTCCAGGGAATCAAACCGGCAACCTATAGGTCCCAAAGCATGCTTCTCTAACCATTAGGCCATGACTTCCCAAATATTACTCAAACAAGCATGGCTACTGTGTCTGAACATATAACTCATTTGTAATACACAGTCGATAAGACAATGTTGTCATTTCCAGCATTCTATTTGTATTGTGTGAACAGAAAATATATTATTATAGAAATTATGGTGCTATATTCAGAACATGGTGACTAAATACATTATAATTTACTCTGTAATCTATATTGTGCTTTTATACTGTCGAGCTCAGCACTCAGGACTTTATACATTACAAAGTATATAAAACAGTTCAATTCTGCTCAATTCGATTCAATTTCTCTTCAATTAAACACAAGTTCTTTCTCATTAATGAACTTCAGTTTGTATTCTGTAGTTATACCCTTTATTTCTTTTACTGAAACAATTTTTTACTGAGAGAGAGAGAGAGAGAGAGAGTCTGGCTTTTCCTTTCCCACGCACTACAAGCCATCTGAACGCTGATTGGTTGAAAGTTTTTGCCACCCTACATCCGCCCCCCCCATTCGTTTCCATGGTTACCACAAGTGCCCTACTACGACAGTATTTTCACATTTTGAGCTCATGCGCGCTCCTGTGAGTCAGCTAGCTTGTATCGTGTATTATAAACTTTTCAGTCTTTTTAAAAAACGTACATTTTTGAAGACATTCTGTTAACGTTCTGTTGATCATAATATTTTTTGTATCGCAGTGTCAGTTTAAACGGCTTTTAACGAATTAATCTGTCGGAAAAGGTCGACAGAAAAGGCGTCTCAGGAGTAGCATAGCACAAATAGCTTTGTTTTTTTTAGGATTTTTGTCTGATATTATAGCCTATGATGATTGTCAACATAAATTTATACTGTTATAATAATCTATATTAATACATTTAATTGGTTAATTAATGTGACCATGGATGTCGTAGGTACTATGTTCAGCGATTCTTTTATGTGAATTATTCTTTTATGTTAATTGTTCTAATTAACTCCAATTCTAAGGTCCCTTCACTGGCTTCCAGTAAGCTACAGAATTGACTTTAAAGCATTGCTGCTGGTGTACAAATCTCTAAATGGTACAGGGCCCAATTACTAGGGCTGTAACGATACACCCAACTCACGATTCGATTCGTATCGCTATTTTTGACCCACGATTCGATACGCCCACGATTTTTTTAAATGCTTTTTTAAAGTAGTAAATTTGACTTATTAACATTTACTTACTTACATTAACTATTTAATAACAAATAATTCAGACCACTGCAGAGAATGAGTAATATGTATGCAAAAATGAACAAATGTATATCCAAAGATTGCTTTATTTCTCAAAATAATACTGTTGAGCCGGAAGCTCTGTTTTATTCGGTTCTGAAAAAGTAATTTTTCCAAATCGTGTAAATCCGTTAAGATTTTTTTTGGGGGGTGGCTCTCTCACTGTCTCACTCTCATAGGGCCAATGATTTTCTGTGATCGCGGAAAACAGATGGAAATTACGGAATTTTTATGGTGAAACATTGCTCGCGTGTCAAAATGTAACTGCCGCAGAAGGCTTCCGCCCAAGCAGACATGCCTTTCCGGTCAAGTGATTGTGATTGGCTTGTGGCACACCTAGCCAGCCAATGAGCTGCTTGTTTACAGATTCGCTCCCCGCGTCGCAACCAGAATGGCGACCGCTTAAAAGAAATGAATGCTCTGCCAGTGGCGAGTGTGGATGTTGCGTGACTCGCAGAAGATTGTCGCAGGTCGGCGAAAAAACGACTTACTAATAGATATAAAAAAAAAGTAATTTAAGTAAGTTTAAAATGTAATTTAAATAAAAAGTATTCATAAATTGAAGTTTGGAAGCGCCTCTGTTTTTGGGCTGAGGAGAAGTTTGAAAGGGTGTACCGCGATTCTGCCTTCTTGTATCGCGATACGGATCGTGGCTCTGCGTATCGCGATTTCGATTTCGATACGCATATCGTTACAGCCCTACCAATGACCTCTCTGATATGTTGCAGCGGCCTAACCCAATCAGATCTACCAGATCGCAACAGAAAAATTTACTATTAAAACCTGTTGTTAAAACAAAGTGTGGTGAAGCAGCTTTTAGCTACTATGCAATACAGCTATGGAACCAACTCCCAGAGGACATCAAAAATGCTCCTGCTGTTGGCAGCTTCAAATCTAGGTTAAAGACCAAGCTGTTTTCAGATGCTTTTTGTTAAATAATTAATATTGTCTTCTATACATGTTTTTATAATCTGTACTTTTACAGTTTCTGCATGTTTCAAATTTTACTTAACTTTTATTCTATTTTATTCTGCTGTTTTTTTTCTTCTCCCCCTATTTGAACTTCTACTTCATTTTATTATTTTATTTCTACTATTGTTTAATTCTTATTATATTTTTCCCATTTATTTTATGTAATTTTATTCTCTATTGTTTACTGTTTTGCTTTTACTTCTGTAAAGCACATTGAACTGCCACTGTGTATGAAATGTGCTATATAAATAAACTTGCCTTGCCTTGCCTAATGAATCGACTCTTTTTAAAGGACTCAGATCTAATTCATCAAGTGAATAATTTCAAGTAATTTCTCTCTTTTTAAAAAAATATATTTCAGGGTTTTTTTTTTATTTGATATTAATGATGCCACCAAGTTGCTATGTTTTAGACTAAACTCACAGAAACAGTGTGGTTAGACTATATCACTCATAAGTGAACTGGATTGTGGAATAAAAATTTAACCATTGGTAGGAACAACTTTGCAAGCCATAGAAAGGGTTGTTTTGCTATTTTTCTTTTAAATTTACTAAAGTAAATGTGATGATGAAGATGATGATGATATTTCCACTCTGAGTGGTGAGCTAAATGAATAAAATCTTGCAGAGTTGACCGAAAGAGTCGAATCAGTAAATTGATTCATAATAAGCAACTGATTCTGGATAATATTAAGTAGGTCTAACTACGGATGTATAGTATTTACAGGACACGCCTACTACATGACACGCCCACTTCGCAGAGCCGCCATCTTGCACACTAGGACAGACCTCAAGTTAGGGGCTGTTAACATGCCTTATCTCAGGGGGTGTGTCGTGTACTGAAGTGGGTGTGTCAGTAAGAAAGTGGGTGTGTCTTGTGGTCTGTGAGACTGCAGCTAGACCCTTCTGCTGTGGACTTACTGGGAATGGGTCGGAGTAACGATCTGATGTACTATTCCATTTCCAATCAAAATACAGCACGTCACCAACCCTAAGGAAATCCAATTCCTCACAAAAATCAGTAGAAATATTTATGTTTCTTTTAGCATGGTTAGAAATCATACATTAATAAACACCATCTAAAACTTACAGAATAAACGAGTTTCTTAATGTGTCATGTACTACCAAAGACCTGAGCAGATACAAAATAATTCAATAAAAGTAGTGCAACCATTTGCTTGTCAAATTCGGAGAAGAACTTGAAGACTGTCTGAGCGACTTAAGTGTTGGTGTCCGTTTCACAGCTCCTCAGAAACAGCACCGTCAGCTACTCAGAGCAGCCTCTTCCTATTATAGCCCGAGCAGTTGCTCATTGCTGCAGGGCTTTCACGCCACTACGGGGATCTTTATAATAGTGTCCAATAAATAACACACAATGAACTTTTATGGAGCTCAGTTGATCCTGAGTTCATCATGTAAAGTGGCTGAACTAGCTAAATAAACTATTACTTTTGTTTTAAAGTAAACATGAAGAGCATGCACACTGAAATGTTTATTTTGAAGGATGGACTGCATGAGAAATTTCTTAGTAATTCAGTAAGTCTGCAGTAAAAGTGTGTGGAGATGAAGGAAAGATGATCAGTAAGTACTAACCTCAGGTCCACTCTTGAGGGAAGCCCAGATATCAACCTCCAACCAAAAGAATAAAAAATGAAAAGAAAAGAGTTAAGGGTTGAAGGTGCGGTTTGTCTTAATGCATCTGTACTGATTTGAGAGTGCCGATGTTCCGGCAGTGCGGCTGGTGGTGGATGTTGAGGCAGGAGGGAGGGTTGTGGGGTATATTTAGCTCTCACTCACTCCAGTACTGCAGTGGATAGTTGTGCTGCGCTGTGCTGTGTAAGATAAACCTGCTGTTGGCTACAAGATAAGCTCAGCATGGCATGTTACACACTGAAGTTGCTTTCGTCCTGGGTGCATGATGTTTGTGTGTGTGTGTGTGTGTGTGTGTGTGTGTGTGTGTGTGTGTAGGTGGGGAGTGTCTCAGAGAACTCAACTGTCCATCTGAAAAAACAACAACAACCCCATCAATATACAATATATCTGGAATTTTTTTGATGGGGATGATGGGTGGTAATGCAGCCTGAATTACTGACACTATGAACTTCATTAGTTTCTGACAGGGTACATCTCAAACTGTTGCCTCTTGTACCTGAGAAATTTGCAGATGACTGCAATTTTTAAATGTAAACTAGCCATTTATCAACAAAGTTGATGTTGTAGAACATATACAAGTTATAAAGTCCTTCCCTTACCAGCCTCTCTCTTTTTTTCTCCTCCTCTCTTTTGAAGTTAAGAAGAAAATGGAAAGCTGACACTGGAGACTCCTTCCAAAATTGTTTAATAAAATCAGAATAAGCAAAGCTGAAATAATGAGTTGCGTAAAAGCAGAGGTATGGATGTATACAGGACTAAAAAGTGAATATTTAAGCCACTGTGATCTTCCACAGTAACGTGTAAAAAGTAAAAGGCGATTGGACGTCATTGTGTCATTGAAGGAACCAACTACATGGACTAGTGATGACCATAAGATTGTGACATACTGTACTCTTAATATGACATATGGTTTCAGTTTCTACTGTCCTTAATATCCATAGTTTCTGTGCATGTTCTCCCCGTGTCCTCGGGTTTCTCAGGTTGTCCAGCTTCCGCCTACGTCTTAGGCCCAGCGTTCCCGGGATAGGCTCCAGATCCACTGAAATGCTATCCAGTTACTGAAGATGAATGAATGAATTAAAGAATGAATGAACCTTTTTATAACAAGGTATAATGCACCTGTCTGAACAAAACAAACAGCTATTATTCAAGCAGGTACACAATAAGGCCAAAAGTATGTGGACACCCACCCATAATGCTCATATGTGCTTGTTGAACATCCCATTTCAGATTTAGTTCCCCTTCGCTGTTATAATACGTTCCACTCTTTTGGGAAGGCTTTCTACTAGATTTTTGGTGCATGATTGTAGGGATTTGTGTTCATTCAGCCACAAAAGCGTGAGTGAGGTCAGGCACTGATGTTGAGCGAGGAGCCCTGGGGTGCAGTCAGTGGTCCAGTTCATCCCATTGGTGTTCAGTGGGGTTGAGGCTCTCTGACGCTCGAGTTCTTCTATACTTTGTGCACAGGTGCATTGTCATGCCAGAACAGGTTTGGGTCTCTTAGTTCCAGTGAAGGGAAACATAATATTACAGCGTACAAAGACATTCTGTACAATTGTGTGCTTCCAAGTTTGTGGCAACAGTTTGGGGAAGAACCACACGTGAGTGTGATGTTCAGGTTTCCACATACTTTTGGCCATGTAGTATATTAAGGAATCCTTTGCATGATGGCATTGCAGGTTTTTTTTTTTTTGCAAATTCCTCAAATGAAAAACAATTAAATACAAAAGGAACAGCTTAGTTTAGCTTGAAAACATTACAATTTATTATATTTTAAGTTTGTTTAGGGATTTCACAGGGTTTTTTTAACCATGATAAGAATGTGTAGCAAAAATGAGAGATCTATAGGTCAACTAGTCTGTAATCATGTGAAAACTTGTAGGTTTCAAGGAATTTTTCAATGAAATCGCGTAAGGCACATTTATTGGGAGGGCCTGAATGTCAAAGGGTGGGGCCCCGTACGGCTAGGGGGAGGGCCCAAGGCCCAGGGGCAATGGCTCCGCCCCTGTTAAGGTTAATAGATTTTCAAATTCAAATTTTATTGGTCACACATAGAACCATACAGTACATAGTACGATGTGCAGTGAAACGTTGTGTGTGTGTTTTAAAGAATGTCTGGTGACTTAAAAACAAAATGTACTTGCATACAAGAATAATAAAAAAAAAGAAAACTATAAAACAGAAAGAACGATTCTCATCTCATTATCTGTAGCCGCTTTATCCTGTTCTACAGGGTCACAGGCAAGCTGGAGCCTATCCCAGCTGACTACGGGCGAAAGGCGGGGTACACCCTGGACAAGTCGCCAGGTCATCACAGGGCTGACACATAGACAACCATTCACACCTACGGTCAATTTAGAGTCACCAGTTAACCTAACCTGCATGTCTTTGGACTGTGGAGGAAACCGGAACACCCGGAGGAAACCCACGCGGACACGGGGAGAACATGCAAACTTCGCACAGAAAGGCCCTCGCCGGCCACGGGGCTCAAACCCGGACCTTCTTGCTGTGAGGCGGCAGCGCTAACCACTACACCACCGTGCCACCCCAGAAAGAACGACTGATGGCAGAAAAAATATCGACAGGGATATGGTTTATGACGCATGCGCAGTACGCCCAGGAACATAGTTGCTATAACATCTTCGAAACGCTAGAGAGCGACATTTTTACATTTCATAGTTGACTGTGAGGAAATCCCCGTAAACACTGGCAAATTAAAAAAAAAAAAAAAAGGACTTGGCCATATTTTCGGTACTTTCTGAGCATTTTTTAAGCTAACGTTTTCACACTTAATACTTCAAAACCGTACACAATGAAATTCCGTGTAAAGTAATTATTTCATCGTATGTGGTTTGATATTTGGATGGAAGTGTCGAGAGGGTGAGAAATTAACCCTAACCAGCATTGCAAATATTTTACTGAATTGCCTCATAAATATCTTTTTTTTAATATAACTAAAAGGTGTTGTAAAAGTCCTTGGAGGCGGTGGCTGTTGTGTTGTGTTATGCTCGGCATGCTTTTATTTTTAATCAGATGGGAGGGGGTTCCTAGAAACTCCCACCTCCTCCTGCTGTGTGTGCCATGTATCTGCTGAATTTTAAACACTCGCCGCCACCATATTGGACGGAGAATACTGAAAACACGGATATTACAATAGCAGATTTGATGATAACTTGAGTTATTATATTGTTCCTGATCACCGGAATCCCCCTTTTTTATTTTTTTTTGGACCGTTCTATGTTTATGGCTTTTGTGGTAAACTCGTAGTTAATTCTAACTATTTAGTAGCGAAGCTCGAACTAGTTAGCTAACTAGCTAGTAATAAAGCAACATAGCGCGGATATATATAAAGATATACATCTGTATATAAAGCGTGCACGAACATTTTTTATGCGTATAATATCGGATATAAGCTTTTCAAATGACTCAATTTCAGCCGAATAATTCAGGGGTTTTGAGGGCTAGCTAAACTAGCGCGCGCGCGAGCGAGACTTGGCTCACTCCAAAACAACGCCGCTGTGCTAACTCAAGTTAGCAACAACAACACAAGGGAAAAAAAACAACAACCACCAACGCAGCTAGTTAATCAGTGCACGCCAGGGTTAGTTGACTAGAGAAATGGTTTATTAGAAAGGAAATCTCCTCAGGACTCGCTTCGCCAGTCCGCTTTTGCTTTCGGGATTAGCTTTTTTTCTTTTTTTTTCTTTTCTTTTTTTCTAGCTACGTCTACGCACTCGGAGTGGAGAAGATAACGTTATAACTAGCTTAGCTTAGCTTCGGAAACAGGAAGAACCTGTCGTTTCCATGGACAACACGTCCATCATAACGCAAGTTACGAATCCAAAGGAGGAGGAGATCTTATCGTCAAATCCTGAGAAAGGTAAGATTTACGATTGTGTGTGTGTGTGTACGCTATTCTAAGCTAGCAGTGTTAGCTGTTTAGCTCCGAGCTTCACTGACTGGATTTATTACTAAACTTTTTAGTGTTATTAGTTTGCATATTTAACAATATTAATATAAATGTTTGTTTAGTACACACATGACTTAAAGGAAACATTCTATAAGTCAAACTTTCTCCCTAGAAAAAGACCAAAGTATTTTCTGTATTAATGCATTTCATGAAAAAATAATTTTTTCACAGAAATTATTCTGATTATTTCGATACAATCTTTTTTCCCCCTAAAGAAATACAGTTTTTCTTCCTAACCTTCCATCCTATCAAGTACATCAAGTCCAAGTTGAAAGTTTGCTGAAGTTTTTATTTTTCAGATTAAACGGATTCAGTTCAGGGCTGGGCGATAGCACAGTAATATCGATATCGCGATATTATAACACAGTAGCTACACCTTTTCTGAAATTTTGTGAGAGATATTGTGGGGGTTTTTTTTAAGTGTTAAAACCAGTATTGGCACAGGACCACTTGAACATCAGCCCATATGGATAAGCATGTTTAGATTGGATTAGATTCAGAGTTGTCATTGTGCAGAGTACAGGTACAAAACCAGTGAAATGCAGTTAAAAATGTGATCATCTTTCTTTAAAAACTCAGCTATAAAATGATTTAAAAAAAAAAAAAAAACCCTAAACTTAGGCAAAACTGTAGTTTTCTCACATGCAAAAAAAGCTTTAACACAAGTAAAAGTATAAAATATAATAACTAATGCTGAAAAATAAAATCAGGTCTTTTTTTAATATATAAAAATTTAAAGTTTTTGAAACTAATTTCTTTTCCATTTGTTATAGAATTGGATCAGATGTTTTTTTTTCCCCTTAAACAAACAAACCCTCTTTTTTTTCTCTCTCTCTCTCTTTTCACCATAATGGATTTAAGTTCCAAAAAAGTAAAATTTTTGCACTTAATCTTTAAAACTGTAAAATGCCAAAAAAATTATCCTTTCTGTTCTGATTCTATTTAATTCTTAAATTAATTAAAATGTTATTTTTAAATATAAAAAATCTTTATTATTATTTTTTTAGATAATAAATGGAGTATCGAACGTTTGTAAAAACTGTGACCCGGCTTTATTGCTAGATCGTGAGCTGATCTGTAGCTATATCCTGATGCATGGTGTTGAAGTGCCTTTGTGAATCGTGACGATATTTTTGTCGTATTGCCGCACTTCTGTTAATAGCTTTAATAAAGGTGAGTTGCGACTTTCAACAGAATTTTTAAAAATGTAAAAATTTGCTCACGTAGTTATACCACTGATAAAGTAGACATAAATTGTTCATGTAATCTTTAGAACTCTGTAACACAGCTATTATTAATTATTAGTATTATTATTCTGGATAACGTTCGCTCCTGCTTGTTTATTTCTACAAGAAAAACAATTTTGGATAAATCAGATAATTGATTAAGTATATCTTCTTTGACTGTTTGGGGAAATCACTGAAATCACAGAGTTGCTTTTAACCTTGTTGAATAGCTATGTTGTATTAGTAGTTAACTTAGCTTTGTAAGTAAAGCTCATCAGGGTGTTGTGATTTTAAAAAAAAGTCACTGTATGAGAACCTCGTCTAAAAATATCTTGGTAAAAAGAAATGCAAAGCAATGGTGAAAATGAGGGGGAAGTATTTATTCTGACATCTGGGGGGAAGATCAAATCCTGTAATTGTTCCTCAGACTTAAATTTTTTTGAGAGACTTCTGTGAAATCTTTTACTGTCAGTATTTAGTGTGGTGGTGTTGAGGGCAGAGAGAGAGAGCGCATGTGAGCGAGCGAGCGGCTGTGAGGAAAAGTGACATGTTGGAGTCAGAAGTAGAACATTGGTTTAGTTCAGTTTTATATCTGTTGTATATGTTAAAGAATAAAACAGAGGTGCTGTGGTGAATCTCGGGTGAGTGGGTTGTGAGATTTTTGGGTGTAACAGAAAATTCAGAAATTCATTTTAATCATTTTTAAGAAAGTCACCTATGATATGACACTAACGACTCTCATGAACACTTGAGACACGTCAAATCTGAATCCTCGATTAGTGCTATTTTCTGTGATTTTTAAACCTCAGACAGCTTTGTATTTAAAAAAAAAAATCCCCCTCCCCCTTTTCGGTTGCTTGTTAACTGTGTAAGTGTAACCCTGCGTTTGAGGTTCTCTCAGTTCTGCTGTAATGACGGGTCTGCACCTTACATAAACACGGACGTGCATACACTCAGCTATTCGCGGTGAAAAGTAACAGGGCTGATGGCATTTTTGTCTCGTTACTCATCCAAGTCAGATCTGGGCGTTGGATCTCCCTGGTGAATCGAGCAACGAACGCTTCAAAGCTTTCACCTTTGACCTCTCGGACAGCTGCTTTTTCATTCAGGCAGAGAGCAGAGGTCAGGATCCTGCACGCTGAGATTTTCATAGTTGTGTGTAACATATCTGCGTTTACGCATTAGTAATTGGTGACATGATACAATATGTAATCACAGTCTACAATAGGTAAAATGTTATAGCTTACATTAAGTTGTTTCAGTGTTTCTGTCCCAGAGATAACATCTGTCTCATCAGGAAAGACGTAAAAAATTAAAGATAGGCTTGTAAGGTTTCATATTTGAGTTTTAAGCAGGTTTTTTTTTTGGTGAAGGAAGACAGAATAATCCAATAAGTGAAGCAAAGAACTCTCTTACTCTCCAAAGAACCTTTAAAGGAACCAGTTTTTTATAAGTTTATCACACGGTTTGAAGTAGAACTATTTAAATTGAGTCAATTCAAGAGTATGGTGTGTTGCATGAAAGACAAAATTGTGTGAAGAGTTAGTTTTTTGACAGTTTGACTGTTCACTAACTTGTCTTAATTCTGTCGACATTGCGAATTGTCGTCTCAGGAGTTATTTAGTCGACTCTAGAAATATTGGCACCTTTCAGGAGAGTACGGGTGAAAATTATCACATTAAAGAAATGACTGTTCACTAACTTGTCTTAATTCTGTCGACATTGCGAATTGTCGTCTCAGGAGTTATTTAGTCGACTCTAGAAATATTGGCACCTTTCAGGAGAGTACGGGTGAAAATTATCACATTAAAGAAATGACACAGAAGGATTGGAATTTTGCACTAATTTAGCGAACCCGCTTTCCTTGAACATATTACTTTTTATAAGAAGTTCTTGTGTTTCTCTCCAAAACATGTGGCGCTGTTATCCCTTAAAATGTTTTAGAATGCTGGCCATTAAATCCTCCTTGGGGAGAAACAAATATTAGAGGTATGTTTGGAATGGTGCATTGTGGTCTGATGAGACCAAATCGAACACTTTGCCCAGGAAGACAGTTGGATTGTTGTTATTACTACTTAAACCTGTCATACCCGCTGCTGTATGTATGTAATTTATTTATTTATTTATTTATAGTTGATTGAGAACTTTTGGTCTGAATTTGTAGTATGTAAGAATAAAAAAATTTTTTCACAGAAGAGTGTTCATGATCTACAAGTCTCTCTAACCTTGTTAGAGATTACAGGATTAGGCTTAGTGACGGTTTTCCTTCTCTGGTTTGGGGTGTCAATAATTTTGAACGCAATGTTTTGCAGGGAATTGACTACAGAAACAAGTTAGATATACAGCGTTATGTTTAAGTGTGCTAATAGCATTTGTGGTTTTAAGAAAGGTGCCAATAATTTTGCATTCAGCCGTATTTACGATGTAGAGAACAGAAGTATGATGATGTCAGGACATGGAGTTGATCAAATTTGAACAGACCTCCATCTGTTGCTCTCTGTGTGCGCCTGTGTGTTTTTAACAAACCCTTAAAGGTCATAGGCAAGGGTCGGAGGTGAAACGTAGAATATCAACTTTATTGTCTGGAAGAACAACCCAAAAAGTGAATTCGATCTTCCTAGTGTCTAATTTGCACCATAAAATTGAATAAAACAGTTAAAATATACTGTTTTGCACAATTTCTGAAGGGTTGTTTACATCTCACTTATGCGCACTTTCACCGCCAGGGGATCGTCGTCATGACGTCATTTAAGCCAAACAGACCGGGAGCAGTTCTGTGTTTACTTGCGAGCCGAGCACACGTGTACGGACTTTGGTCGTGAGAGGTTGTGTAAAATGTCTGAAAACGATTGCGATTTTGAAGTAGGAACTCTCCAAATTGAATATCGAGAGGTGAAACCATATATGTATGAACCTATGGCTGTTGCGAAGCAATCGGTGAATGTGGCTCACTGGTTTGACTGTGCGGCCTCGGAATCGGACAACGACTCGGCCGACTCTGATCGCGATGACCCCGGACCTCAACAAGACTCGCACCCAAATGATTTATCCTGGTAGTTATGATAAATTCTTATTTTTGTCTTAATACTAAATAAGAGCCCTTTTAAAGAATAATTAAACCACCCTCCCTAGTGGATATAAGTAGCGATTACTTGACAGTGCGCCGGTAGGCCACATTAGCCTGCCATCCGCGGCATTATATTGTTTATAGCCGACTCTAAGAGAGGAAATATCTCTGTCTCATTTCCACAATGATTGTACAGGATCCCTCAGGATTCTTGACTTGTCAATTGCAAGCAAAAGTAAAAATGTTTACCTCCAATCTTCTCCTTTTTGCTTGAGCGTTGCTGCTCCGTTTCTTCTTTGACTGCTTGATTTTGTTTCACACACACAATCCACTCTCTCCGTCTCTTATCCTCTTCCGGAAAAAAAACAACCCTCTGGCTTCACGTGCACAATCCACTCTCTCCGCCTCGTCTCCTCTTCCGGAAAAAGCCAACCCTCTCTCTCCGCCTCGTCTCCTTTTTCGGAAAAAGCCAACCCTCTCGCTCCGCTTCTTCTCCTCTCTCGGAAAAAGGTAAAAACTTCTTCCTGAACCGGTCCCGTTGTTACAGTTCACTGCACAACAATAAGGCATGATTTTTTTTTTATTTTTTTTTGAAATTCCCGAACGCACGTCTGCAATCAAGCCGGACGGCAACGAAAATACACGGAAGTGGACCCAACTCAAGTGGCTTGTTTGTCTTAAATGATATCACGCGCCAAGTGGTCATGAAAATAGCCGAACGGAAATTCGCCACGATCCGTGCTAATTTATTTGAATTATTACTTATAAACAATACTTCTTGGGACCAGAAGAAAATTACAGAGGGTCTTTTAACATATAAAGTTTCAAATGTGCATAAAATTAACACCGTTGCCTATGAGCTTTAAGGCTCTGCATTTGTTCTGTGAAAATTCAGTTGATGTTTCATTGATAAAATTATTTTACGTGTCACATCAGGAACATGCTAATATTCATGTACAGAATCTTTTAGCTGTATTGAGCATGCCCTTCTGTGATTTATTTGGGAAGAGTTGACATTTTTGTGCTCTCAAGCGAAAGTCTGTCCCTTTAGAAAGGCAGCATGAGCATCTGCGTAGCGTAACGGAAAAGTGTTCATCAGGAGATCATGAGTTCTAATCCTAACGATGCCATAGCTATCCTTGGCAGAGTGCAAAACCAAGCGTGCTCTGTGGGTGGGAAGGACAGACACTCTTTCTCCTGTCAGTCACCTCGACACTAGCCAATTGTCGGTGTCTGTGAGCTCATGTTTTGGACAAATCTGAACGAACATCACATGAGCGGTTTCTGAAAAAGAATTCGGACTCCTTTAGTAGTATTGGAATTTAATATAGAGATAAGTCAAAGCTGTAACATTGCTCATAGTAATGGAAAAATGTTTTGGGTTGAGATTTAAGTGTCTCCTACATAGTTTTATGGAAAAAATACACAAAGGGGGTTTATAATAAAAATAAATTACTTTTAAATATAAAAACGAATACAGTTGTACGGATTAACTTTTTGTTTTCATTTCAGTGTTATTTTCTGAATAATTTTTTTAGAGATCTTCACAAAAATATACATACTGTAAATTAATGTTTGTGGTAATTAACTATGTAATTAAGCATAAGATTTTATTGCATCATAGCTTTGCAGCCTTTGAACAGACTGCTGTAATTTTTTTTTTTTCTGAAAGTCATATGAGTTGTTTCCACCAAATGGGCAGGAGAGAAATCCAGGCTTTCTATTGGCTGTGTGATCATTTTGTCCCCTCCTTCATTCAGCGTGCTCTCTCTCTCTCTTGCTCGCGTGCGCACGCTGTCTCTCGTTTGCTGTTCGCACACCGGAGCCTTCTTTCTTCTGTCTGGAAAAGAAATGAAATACCAGCGTGCCCTTAAAATGGAGCAGGAGGCCCATAGACGACAGGGTGGAGTCAGGAAGAGAGGGTCTCTCATTTCATTTTCTCCTTCTTTTCACCCCCACCTCCCCTCTTCGCTCGCCCATCCCTATTTTTAAAAGGGCATTCTCTTGCCGGTGACCTCAGTGTCGGCGTTTGGAGCGCTCACTGTAGCTCTGGTATGCACGAGATTATTATTAGTGCAGGAGAGAGAGAGAGAGAGATGCGAGTGACTCGGGTGGCATCTCGCCACACTGGCGCGTGAATGCATTCTTGGGGGGGGGGGGGGGGGGGGTGCATGATAGTAGCGTGAACTTTCATATCACCAAGCGTTTTATAGCACACCTCTTCTCATGTGTCTTGATATGACTTCAGGATGGAGAGGAACCTTTAGTGCCACTTGTGTGTTGTTGAAAATAAAAAACGTTTACATTTACATGTGCTCTTGTTTCCTGTAGCGATTCTATCCTGTTTTAATTAAGCAGTGTCGTGTGAATTTTAAAATTTTTCACATAGTCACGTTTATCAGTTAAACCTTTTAAAGCTCTTATTAAAGTTTAGCCAAGTTTGGAAACTCTGAGATTTGTTCCAAATAAAGGCACCTGAACGTTTACTTTTCTATACTTGAGTGTAGTGTGACAAACCGAGCATCTCTCAACTGAGACCCCGTCCACACGTAGCCGGGTATCTGCTAAATCGAAGATATTTTTCTACGTTTTGGCCTGTCATCCACATGAAGACACATCAAAAACGAATATTTAAAAAAACTCAGGGCAAAGTGAAGATTTTTGAAAACTCCGTGTATGCCTTTTCGTGTAGACAGAGATAATCGGAGTTTTGCGTTTTAGAAGTCACAATCTGCGCCAAAAATGACAACAAATCTGCCCTGACTAGCTCGCCCCTGTCATGAGGGAAGTCGTTAGAACTCTCCGCGGGATACTGCTCCAAAAACAGGGTCAATATGTCCACATATTTGCTTTGACAATGTTCCCAATCAACATTTTCTTGCGTCTTTTGAAGTTTATACTCCAAAATTGTGTTTAGAAGCAATTCTGTCTCCGAGTCTGTCCAGACAAACGAGCTTGGCGCCATGTTTTATGTTTAGGCGGAAGTGACGCCAACAGAGGGCTATTCTGATGTGATTAGGGGGTAGGATTTGGGGAAATAATGCCATCTACAGGTTTGGAATGCTTATGAATGTGATTGAAAACGCAAATATTCGGTTATGTGTGGAAGGGATTTTTTTTCGAAGACGAGGCGGTGTGGATAAAACATTTTTATAAACGGGGGGGGAGGGGGAATGTTTGGTTTTAAAAATACCCGGCTACGTGTGTACATGGCCTGAAACTTATCTATATGTTGTGTAACGTCTGTTCAATGACATCGCTGTTGAATTCTCAATTCCGATTGGTCAGAAGATGTTAATTTTTTCTTTTCTTTTTTAAATTAGAAATGTTTATAGTAACATTTAACACAAGCGTGTCTGTAATGGATGTTCGATATAATCTAAAACTCATAATAATCAGATTAATTTGGTGAAGTTTTCTGGGAGGAGATATTTGTTTAACGCTTGTGGACAGAGTCTCCAGTGTCAGCGCTTCATAACAGTCTTTAGGACGGAGGAGTTTGCACTTTCTGGTTTCTTGATAAGTTGATTTTATTTTTTGCCTAACCTTGAGAGCAGGGGGAATGATGTTAATGTTTGCTATAATGTAAGTGATTTTATAGGACTGGTCTATATTTTGCAGATTAAATGTAACTATAAATGGAGAAAAAGTACATCATGTCCCTCTTCATGAATTAAAAAAAAACATGTTAAACTTTGTCAAGTTGCTGTGAGGAATGAAATGCTTCAGGTAGAGATGACGGTTTTCCGCGATCACGGTAAACGGACGGAAAACATGGAATCCAGCATTTGAAACGGGATGTCCAAAAAGTTTATTTACACAAATAAAATTAAATATTTTATATCAAATAAGCCATTACGGTGCCGGACTTCGCCTTTAACTTCCTTGGGGGATTTCCGAGGCTCACCCATAGCATGCATAAGTTGCATGTGCCTGTTGGCTGTTTGGTATTTGAGCTGGGTGTCCTAGCCAGTAGCTTCGCTGCTCTCATATAAAGATCGGTATTTACGTTGCTGTGCCGAAGTGAACAAAAATGGTGACCAGACCAGCGTCACGCGCACACGGGGGGGGGGATGGACAGAGATATACAGAGATATACAAGAAAGAGGAGAGACTGTGTAGAGTGAGTGTGTCTCTTTCTCTCTCCCTGTGTGTGTCTCCCTCTCTCTCTCTCTCTCTTTCAAGTATCTCTGTCTGTCTGTTTGCCCGTGTGTGCACGTCTCTGGCTCTCTCCCCATGTATCTGTCTCTCCCTTTGTGTCTGTCTGTCTGTTTTTTATTTTTTCTCCATGCATCTGTTTGTGTGTGTGTCTCTCTCTCTCTCTCTCTCTCTCTCTCTCTCTCTCTCTCTCTCTCATATATTATTCTTTTACTACTCACTTAAATTAGTTGCAGATACTCAGTTTATGATACTCTTCAGTCAACATGTGCCAGTACAATGTTATTTTACGAGTCATTTAGATTACTTGCAACTAATTCACTAGTAATTTTATTCTTTCTTTTGTGGAAAATTTAGGAAACTGTTAATCGTTTTTAAGTGACACTTAAATTTATTTAAATATATTTTTATTAATTTCCTGTAACATTACTCTAAACTTCTAAAGTTGAGTGACCTTGAGTGAAGTTCAATCTAAACAGTTGGTGTCATCTGTAAAGGTGGACAACAGGCAAGATGTCGTTTTATAATTGTTAAAGTTTTAAAACTAACAGACAGAAATTTTCAAATAATGAGAAGTTGACCAAAAAGACTCTGAAAAATTAATACAAAGATTTTTGTACATTTATTGAAGTAGAAAAGAAGTACTCTCTGTTGAATTTTTGAATGTGCCAATTTAAGAATTTTGATCATTTTTGTGAATTCAGCATTTATTAAACTTTACAAATACAAATCAAAACGTCATTTGCAAGTGTATTTCTTTATTTTATATCTACCACACATACACAGTGCTTTAAAGCAGTCCTAAGTCCTTAAAATTTGTGTGTCATACAGGAAAACCTGAAACCGGTGTTGAAATGGAATTTAGTAAAACTGAAATGGAAAGATCCTGAATTACGAAGCGGGAAATCATTGTCTCTAGCTTCAGGTCATGCTGTTAAAGGAAAAATAATCAACTTCATGGCAGTAACAGTAACTTTGCTTCATCACACCAACTCATCACTGATTATTTTCCAGTAACAGCACGAACCCGGGTGTTTTTCTTTTTCGTTCGTTTGTTTGTTTTTTTTTCTCCCTGTACCTGATATTTTTATTCCCATAAATTCGTCCCTGTAATGTATTTTGTGATGTTTATCTCCTGGTCCAGTTTCGCTGTCCAGCAGCAGCCTGAAGAAGAAAAGTCATCGCAGTTTATTCAGCTCCTTCTTTTGCTGCTTGCGGAGTTATGAAGTCGATCCTCCTGCCAACACAAACAACAACACCAGCAGCCCTCTGCCTCCACCTGTGGAGGAGAACGGAGCGCCACCGAAGGTGAGACAGAGGCGCGCGCACGTCACACACACCTCACTCGCACATTCACTCTCATGTATTAATTACATGCTTTGTGATTAATTCATCAAAATTGATCAATATTTTCTGTGAGAAGCATTTAAAAATATTTCATGAATTAGAATACATATACGTCCTCTATAACGCATCCTCTCTTGCTCCCTTTTCGGAGTCATAAATCTGCTGGATTTTGGATTCAGTTGTATTTCTCGATGGCGGCTTATAAACTGTGTCCGAGGACGCAATCTGTAAAGCCTCCATTAACCCTCTGTCCTGTACCGCAGAAACTGGCCTGCAGTCCATTCCGTTTTGCAATAGCCATTTAGCTATTGAGTTGATTTAAGCTTTTTTTTTCTCTTTAGTTTGTGTCTAAACATCTGTTCGAGTGTAGTTTATCTCAGCTGGTTGCTCAAAGTAGCATCAGGAGCTGAGCTAGGTCTGACCTCCGAGCTCACTGGTCAGTGCTTTGTCTTGTGGCAGCAATATTGCGGTTGTAAATACAGTACATGCATTTTTGCTGCTAGTCAGAAGATCCTACTTCACGCAGCATTGTCACTGCCTTCACGTGCTGTCGGAATTATGGGAAACGCGAGTTGCTGTCTTGGAAGTTGTGCATGAACGCCATCTCGAGTGGGAACTTCAGAATTGGGGTTTAACTTTCACCAGTACAGGCAGAGAAGAGGACATTTCGCTCCGACAGCAAAGCACTTGAACATGACATGCTGGTAATTCCGATTTCACAAGTGGGAAGGCAGCATATATTCAAATTGTGCACAGTGACCTATGGGGTCGAGGGGCCTCATCGAGTCGATTAATCTGTTCATTTTTCTAGATGCTTTATTTTTTTCTGTAATTATTTAATTGAAATTAAGAGGCTGTTTTGACAACACTAATAATTTGTTTTAATAATTAATTTTGAGGCAAGAAAGATAATTAGGGTGATGGTATTTAAAAGTAACATTATTAACAGTAATATAATAAACTTGGCATACTGTCCTCAAAATAAACTACTAAATACGTGAATGAAGTATTTAAGTGTTATTTTTAACAAGTCACTAATTTATTTTGAGGCAATAATAATTTAACCCTGAAGATTATAATAAATGCATCACAATTATAAAAATAAATATTAGGATTATTTATTTGTTTGTTTGTTTTTTTAAATTACTTTTTCTTTTGAGGTGAGTAAAATATCTTATTATTAATAATAAACATATTTCCATCCATCACACTTGGCTTAAAATAAATAGAAAGCAGTCAAAAATGTATCATTATAAATGGTTGGGCTTTTTCAATGATCTGTTTATTTTGAGGCAAGGATGATGTTATTAAGTTTTGTGTAATATCGGGAAGTGTCAGTATAAATTAAATGAACTGTACTGGTCCACTTTGAGCTGTACTTTTATATGTATAATTATAAATATTATCTTGTGTACAATTCCACTTTCAAACTTTGTCCTGAGGAAGAAACTGATCTGGCTTTAAGATTAGGAAAAACAAAAAAAGAGCTCTGATTTCTGACACTGAAACAATCCAGTAAGGAAGTGTGTGTGTGTGATTCCTCCACACGTTTCGAGGCGAGTGTGTGGCGATGCAGTTGTACACAGGCCCTCACTGGTGGCTTTTTTTTTTTTTTTAACATGCTAGCCAAGTTCGCCAGACCGTTACATTTACACTACAGACACCTCGTCTGATGGACTGCATTTGGAGTGAAACTTTGAACACCTTTTTGTTTTTGTTTTTAAGTTCATGTTTCTTGCGGCCGAACTGTCACTTATGACGACTTAGGCCCTGTTTACATTATTTCGAATCAGCGGATCATCAGATTAACGTTTTAAAAACGATTCGCGTACACACAGCAACGCCAATACACGATTCGCGTGCACACAGCAACGCCAATACACGGATACGCTAATCACATGACTAATTAGACGGCACGTCACATGATCCCAGTGCATATCGGGCATGCGCAAGTCACTCACTACTTGCAAGTGGAAGGATGGCAAGCGAACACCTTCTCCAGCAAATAAACACACCTGGCTGTGATGTTCATGTTCTCACTGAGTTTAAGCGCCTGAAGGAGGTTGAAATGTGTAAATAAACCTCAGTGCGGCTCAGCGCTTCCTCCTGCGCTCCAAATCACTCCGCCCTGAACAGCGAGTGCCCTCTGGAGGGTGCGCACTCCGGCCCTGCGCAGCTCACAGAGCGCGCGAGTAGTGATTCGGGACTGAGCCGCTGTGTGTGATATCCCAACTCCAGTGAATCAGGAAGGTGGATGTCACAGTGACGTTGTCCAATGACGACGTCAGCTAGAGCTCAGCACAGCGTATCCGCGTATTCTCAATGTTTACACAGCACCGGACCAGACACGAACTGGATTGAATACGTGGGCTCTGGCGGATTCCCGTTTCCCGGCGTTTTAATGTGAACGGACAGTGCATCCGCAAAGAAAACGAGACAGATACGGTCTAATGTAAACTTGGCCTTAGTGAAGTTGTCGATTAGGTTTTCAGCCCTTTAGTTAAATGGTGTATGAACTAAATCCATTGTTGTGACTGAAATTAGAAGACATCTTAAAGGTACACAGAACGACCCCCCCCCCTTTCCCTTCCACGTTCAGTTTTGCTTTGCGTGCCCATTTCAGCCTCATTGTTCTCTCTAAACCCTGGAACGTGTTGTGTGTTTGTATCCCCTCACCCCTGTCCTGTGTTTTGTGTATTCTCTCTGTCTTCATCTCTCCCGGTGTGTCGTGGCCCAGTGTGAGCAGGCTGAGGTCATCCCTGTGCCCGGTGTATGTATTACTCCTTTTCTGTTCCTCATGCTTGTGTGTGTGTGTGAAGGTTTTTTTTTATTATGAGTTTGTTTTGCATGCTGAAGGACTGATGCTCTTTGGGTTTTTTTCCCCCCATTACTGGCTCTGGTGCTCAGTTCCTTTTACCATTCTACTTCCTGTTTGCTTTGGATTGTGCACGTGCTGTGCTACATTTTCAAAATCGCTGCACTCACAGGAATGTTTCTGATAACGCTTCCTGGGTTAAGTCTTTTTTTTTTTTTTCCTTTTTTTTTGTTTTAAAGCAGGCGTAGGTTGTATAGAGGCTTTATGTTCACACATACCAGACATGCACTTGAGACACGGAATAAAAAACCACGTTAACACAATGGAGACATGTTGTTCTTCTTTTGTGTGTATTAGGATGCAGGATGATCTAATTTAATCACAGTATTGCTATTCTGTCACAGTACTCTCTTCTGAGATATTATGGGTATTGTGATATATATGTATATATTAAATAACTAAGAATAATTAAAACTGATTTGAAGTTTTGTGATGTTTTTACATTTTTTTTAAAACAAATTGATCAGAAATAGTTTTCATAAATGTTAACATATTTACATATTTTGTTTTTAAAAATGGTTTGTTTTAAAAATAATTGTTTAGATTGTAAATAACATTTTTAGATTTTTTTTTAACAGACTGATCATAAACCATTAATATTTTGTTAATTTAGTTTTAATCATTTTAACTCATTGTTAATGTGGTTTTAAATCTTCAAAATCTCACTGTTAATTTCTTTAAAGATTTTTACACACTGATTAGAAGCAGTTGATTATTTCAAACTAACTTTTAACTATACTTTTAAAACTGTTTTAAATGGGGAAGATAAAGCTAAGTTTTTGTGCACTTTTAAATCGTAAAACTAAAATATTTATTTTAATTTAAAAAAATGATTAGAAACACCTGATTTCTTGTTCAACTTTTTTTTTTAATCTTTAAAAGTGTCGTGTGTTTGTCTGTTTTTCGGAATTTTTTTCTTTTTCATTTTTCCTCCTTATCCAATGTTTTTAAGTTAAAGTGCCATTTAAATAAATTTTTCACATTTTCTCATGTAGCATAAGATGTAGTGTCATATCTGGCATTCTTTTTTTCTCCCAAATCTACATTGAAAATAAATCAAACGTCTTCACACAATGATTACAAGATATTTTCGTTATAACGCACACCCCTGCTGAAGTTGTACAGCAGCATCTTGCAGTCTGTTTCCCGAATAAAATATCAGCAGGAGAGGTTTTTTTTTTTAATATATATTTTTTAAAAAGCGCATGAGTGTGCGCAGTACGTTTCTCATGTTTTTGTGCTGCTTGTCACTTTTTTTTTTTTTTTGGCCCTTCAGAACTTGGACTTGCTTATTAGTGCTTATTCTCTGACCAAATACATATGCACTCTGAGAAAGCGTAGGCTCACCATCATGTGATTGCACAGCATCCATCTGACCCGCTGTCATCTCCTGTTTGCGTGTGAGCTTTTCCCTTTTTTCCCTTTTTCTTGGAATCTGTGGTGTAGAGCTGGAATGTTGCTGCTGACTGCATTCCTTTTGACATTTTAACATCCACCTCAAATTACTGCAGCTTCAGAAGGTTCTCTTTTAACTCCCTCTTCCTTCCCAGGACACTCATCCTCATCCTGTGTTCTGTCCCTCCAGCCTCCGGAGAAATATCTCCTCCCCGAGGTGAACATCAACGACTACGGAAAGAAGTGTGTGGTGATAGACCTGGACGAGACTCTGGTGCACAGTTCGTTTAAGGTAGGCTTATTCGTTTCATCTGGACCAGCCAAAGGATGCATCCTAGTGCTTCCCTGTCTCGGGTTCTGGTTACCAAGGAACTTTAACGCAGAGCTAGTTATCTAGTGAAGTGCATTAATGCTGAGTAATGAAAATAAGTGAACGCTCCACTTCCTGGGAGTGGTGAGAAGGGAGGATTGTGCATAGCTATAGTCTTTGTCCTCACCTAATAATGTCTTTGACGCTGTTTATTTTCCTCGACATGCCATAAACAGTTTGTATTACGTTCAGGTTTGTCACAGTTTCCATGTTTTATTCAGCTTATAATTTCCTTTGGTGTCACTCCACCACGAAACCTTAATGCAACTGGACTTCCAGTATAAACACAAACAAAAAAAAAGATAAACCAGCCTTCTATCTGTTAAAACATCAACAAATTAAACCTACTTCTCTTCCAGGCAATTAGGACCAAACCATTAATAGTCCAGATGTGCACTCTGTCATTTAAGCCAAACAGACCGGGAGCAGTTCTGTGTTTACTTGCGAACCGAGCACACGTGTACGGACTTTGGTCGTGAGAGGTTGTGTAAAATGTCTGAAAGCGATTGCGATTTTGAAGTAGGAACTCTCCAAATTGAATATCGAGAGGTGAAACCATATATGTATGAACCTATGGCCGTTGCGAGGCAATCGGTGAATGTGGTTCACTGGTTTGACCGTGCGGCCTCGGAATCAGACAGCAACTCGGCCGACTCTGATCGCGGTGACCCCGGACCTCAACAACACTCGCGCCCAAACGATTTATCCTGGTAGTTATGATAAATTCTTACTTTCGTCGTAATACTAAATAAGAGCCCTTTTGGAGAATAATTAAACCGCCCTCCCTAGTGGATATAAGTAACGATTACTTGACAGTGCGCCGGTAGGCCACATTAGCCTGCCGTCCGCGGCATTATACTATTTATAGCCGACTCTAAGCGAGGAAATATCCCTTTGTCTCATTTCCACAATGATTGTACAGGATCCCTCAGGATTCTTGACTTGTCAATTGCAAGCAAAAATAAAAATGTTTACCTCCAATCTTCTCCTTTTTGCTTGAGCGTTGCTGCTCCATTTCTTCTTTGACTGCTTGATTTTGTTTCACACACACAATCCACTCTCTCCGCCTCGTCTCCTCTTCTGGAAAAAAAACAAAACAATTCTCTGGCTTCGCATGCACAATCCACTCTCTCTGCCTCTTCTCCTCCCTCGGAAAAAGGTAAAAACTTCTTCCTGAACCGGTCCCGTTGTTACAGTTCACTACACAACAATAAAGCATAGTTTTTCTTTGGAAATTTCTGAACGCGCGTCTGCACTCAAGTCGAACGGCAATGTAAGCAAACGGAAGTGGACTCAACTCAAGCGCATTGTTTGTCTTGAATGACGTCACGCGCCGAGTGGTCACGAAAATAGCCAAACAAAAATTCGCCACGATCCGCGCTAACTTATTTTAATTATTACTTATTAACAATACTTCTTGGGACCAGAAGAAAATTACAGAGGATTTTTTAACATATAAAGTTTCAAATGTGCATAAAATTAACACCGTTGCCTATGAGCTTTAAGTTTTGCTCTGGATAGCTATGAGCTGAACACGTTCTCACTGTTTGGCTTTCGTTTCATATCTCCGATAACACGCAGTGAATTGGAAAAGTAAGCAAGGTGTTGGAGAAACAAGCTAGCAATGTGTTTCCTGTGTGTCACTGTTGCTATATTTTTAAAAGTTCCTGTTTTCAGCTCAGATTTTTAAAAAATAATAATTTTAACCTCCCCGTTCAGAACACAATAAGAACTAATATATAAAGTCACTTTCTTTAGAAGTTCTTTTAAAAGCACTGCTGAGCGAGGGACTGGGGGGGGGAGGAAGGAAAGAAAAGGAAGAGGAAACAAAAATAGAAGAGGAAAAAATAGTATGCACATGCATGTACAGATTTAGATTATTAATGCAGCTGGCTAAGCTCTGTTTAGTGTATATATGAGTGAGTCAAATGGAAACCTTAATTTTTTTAACAAAAATCTTGCACTTTTTATTGCAAACAGGTATCAAAGTATTTTTCTCTTCAGTGCCAGTGTTCATGACGAGTGTTTAGATTGGGCAAGAAAAACAATTTCACTAAATTCTAACTTGTTGCACTTTTAAGCTTTTTTTTGGGGGGGACTCACCTTCAGATCATGTCCCAAGTTAAATACTCGTCTTTAAACACTATTATCTTGAAGTGAAGTGACAGTCGTCTGTTTGGATCGATATTCTGACCAAATAATCATTTCTGCTCATTTTATATATGCTGCTGAAATGACCGATGAAATGAAGTGAAGTTTAGTTTAAAAAGTTGCTAAGAATTCAGTCATCACTGCTACCCCTAGTGAGATATAAACTTTTCATCCTGCTCTGAGTACGCGTGAACCCTGAGCTTTAGCGTTTGAATACAGCAGAGATCAGCGAAAGCTTCTGAGTGAATGAATCACTGACCTTATCTCGATTTGATCAGATTCAGTTTGTCTGGCCTTTTAATCCTGCTTAGTCGTCTAGCTAATCCTAATGAAAAGAACATTCAGGAGAGGCTGATGGTAGCGGTGACTAAACAGGTATTTTAGGAAGGGAGATTCCTCTCCTCGGCAGATAATTTAAGACGAAAGTCAAAACTGTCCAGGTGGCAAATAGTTACAAGGCATGTGCAGTCTTGAATTCTGTTTTAAATCGAATGTTGTGAGAAGTCCTACTTTGCAAGATATTCCTACCGCGTATTGCTTTCCTCAGGATAATGAAGATGTACTGGATAATTTACTGTGTTCCAGCAGTTATAACTTGTATTATTTTTATCCTTATTCATATTATTGAGCGTTGTAAGCACACAGGCGCCCCCTGCTGTTTGTTAAAGCAACTACTCGTTATATACAGTGCGCATGTTACTCAATTGCACAATATTTTCCAAGTGTCTGTTTTACAACGTGCCGTTTTTTAGAGATGAAATGGAGGGGGTTTTGTTTGTTTATTTGTTTAAATGTGTAATGATTTGTTGTTTATTGTATTTTCTTTCCTCACAGCCTATTAGTAATGCTGATTTCATCGTCCCGGTAGAGATTGACGGCACAGTGCATCAGGTACTATAATCAAAAGTGACTTTGCTTCTTCAAAAGCTCAATTATATTGTACACTTACACTGCTGTGCATAAGTATTCAACCCCTTAATTTTTTTTAAACACATTTTTGAAACTGAAATAGACTACTTTGGGATTATTTGTCCTGAATCTACACAAAACAGCCTGTAATATTGAATTGAAGTGAACAGAACATCTGCGTAGTCTACGAAATGTTCAAATAAGTTGCGATTGCATAAGTATTCACCCTCACCATTGCTGTGAAACTTCTGAATCAGTTGTGTTACAAAAGAAGTCATCGAGGAGGCCCTCTACCCACCTCCGTCAGTCATTTTCAGTGTGTGTCATTTTCTGCTTGTCTAAAAATCCAGCTTTCAGATGGCTGTTACCTTGTTCAAGTAATCCAGGATAGGCTGTATCTGTCCTGGTTGGCCTATTCATGATTACTTGCACTGGGTGGCAGCTTTACATCTACAAACAAGCACTTCTGCTGCCATTAGCGCTGTGTTTACAGAGAGATGAGGACAGGCCTGACTATGCAAAGCACACATCCTGAGTGGATTTGGGTGCGCGTTTGCTCAGAGTCGCAGTAAAGGGTGTGTCTGCGTTTCAGGTGTACGTCCTGAAGAGACCGCATGTGGACGAGTTCCTGCAGAAGATGGGAGAATTGTTTGAGTGCGTGCTCTTCACAGCCAGCCTTGCCAAGGTTTGATCGCCCCGTGATATCCCATAATACCCCTTTTAATAATACAGTTTAGTTTCATACACACGACACAGGAGCTTGCGCTGAGCTCATTTTACCACCTGTGGGCGTTTTTCTGCTGCACGCTCAAAAACATAGTCGACACATGCCTGAGGCTCTGGTTTATTTTTCAACAACTGGAACAGTAAATATTAACCCGCTCATACTGGCTGCAAAGTAAGTGTGTAAAAAATGGCTCGGTGGTTGCTTTATGATTTTTATTTATTTTTTAATTGTGAAATTTGATCAGTGATGCACAATAAAATTCCAACCTTTGATTAAATTCTGCGAAGTGTGTGCAGGTTGACAAATTTATAAAAATTACTGCAAATGAACTAGACTTTTATTCTGATCGTTCTTATTAATGGACCAAAAAAACCCTGAAATGGGCAATTCCATGTAAATGTCAACCTCACCATGCAAAAATAAAGCAACATGTAATACATCAAAACCACTCCCAGAGATATCACCTAGGCCTGTATTTTACAGATGTGAATAAGTTGAACCAATTTGTAACCAACCTAATATGTCACTGTCAGTCTTTCTTTCTTATAATGTAAAACCCAAGCTAAAATCAACTTTGATCATGTACAATTCTATATTATTGCCACAAGCCACAGAAATGTATGCTAAAATCCACAAAACAGCAAAACAATAGCCATCCTAAATATTATTTAAGAACTTTGATAGTTTTAGCTGATATTTAGAGAGTTTTTCAAAGGGTTATGGTGGTTAAATTGCTGATTTTCTAAACATATGCCATGTCTATTTCAGACGCGTCACATCCATAACGCTGACTTTTCCTTCCGAAACTCTGCATGAAATACAAAATATTTTAAACAAAGATTTTTTAATATTCACCTTGGACCCCTCTATCAAATGGATATCTTCATTTCGACATTAGGTTTACAATTTCAGAGTTTGATAAAAATGTACAGTCACCCAAGAAAAGTGATACTTTTTCTGTCACATCCATAACCCATCTTTTATTGGCATTTTCTGGCATGCCCTAGATGTACTATGGGAATTGTTCTTGTTCTATCACTTCTCCAGTATGGTACAGCCTTAAAATATGCAACACCTGTTTAAATACTGGGAGACAGTAAAACATGCACTGGGTCATTTGTTGCCATTTTGAGTTCAAGTGTCACGTCCATAACGCTGGAATTGCTCAAATACTAATATTAAAACCATTAACCAGTCAGCGACAGTGCAGCCAATTCCATCCCCAGTACTATCAGTTCTGGTTAATTTCAGGCTGGCTAGTTTTCCCACCTGACACATGCCACCATTCAGGTTTTCTGAAGTAAGTTTCTGTATTTTGTGCAGTGGAGGGGAAAAAAAAAGGCCTTTTTATAGGAAGTTAGATTTCTCATGATAGTCATCGTGCTGTGAGACTCTGTGGAAATTCACCCTGGTTATTTGTGATTGACCTTTTTTTTTTTTGATCACTTTTTCGTTGTACGCCAGGACTTCTTGATGTGACGTTTGACATGAACCATTTCAGAAGGCTTGTGAATGAGTTGTGAAATCTTCTCCTGCTTTTTTTTCCTCCCAACATCTCCCCCCTCCCCTCTCCCCACCCTTTTCTGTCTCTATGTGGCCAGCATTTGTTTTAGCTGCTAATGCATGGGTAAGTGTCTCTCCAGCCTCCATGACTCGTACAGAATGTGCGCTAGTAATGTAAGCGTGTTAGCCCACAGAGCCTAGAGCCTACACCAGCTTTCACGTCTTGCTCTTTTCAGTCAGGACGCCTCGTGAAGTTTCCTTTTTATTTTTTAATTTTTTTTTATTTTTGCCGTGACCATATCTGACGTCTCAGATGCTGCTTTTTTTTTTTGTATATGTTGTTTAGTTGTACATGGCACAGTAGTTGTTAAGAGTCAAAGGCCGGTGCTTGTAGATTAGCGCTTTCTTTGCTAGGACTCTCGAGCCTGCCTTTGTAATGTCTGATAGGCTGAGAGTCAAACGGCTGTGTGCTTATTAGCTCAGCTTTTCTGATCTAAATGCTCTTGTTTGACTATCTTGATTTGATTTAAATGAAGCAGGTAAGTCCCCTGAGGCTAAAATCACTATGGTGAAGGAGATTTGCATGCGGTTATTTCTAGAAACTGGCAGAAGAACCAGTTCTATTTGCTCTGTTCTTACTGAGGAGAAATTAGCAATACAACCACTTTTAGTGTTACAGAGCCATCCTGCACTCTACTCTACTCTACTAACCCTGTGACCTCCTTCTGTGCTGCAGTATGCTGACCCTGTGGCTGACCTGCTGGACCAGTGGGGAGTGTTTCGGGCGCGGCTCTTTCGGGAATCCTGTGTGTTCCACAGAGGAAACTACGTCAAAGACCTGAGTCGGCTCGGCAGAGAGCTGCACAACGTCATCATCGTGGACAACTCGCCAGCGTCCTACATCTTCCACCCCGAGAATGCTGTGAGCCTCGTCACTCTCACCAGTCTGACTCAAAAACTTGATTTATAGTATTTAGTTCGTAATAATAGTGAGGTGGTGATATTGTTACCATCCTGGATGATCGAACATTCTGAAGTGTTTTATTCCTCTTATACCCCAGCAAGTTCCATGGACCATGATACAGACATGTCTCCTCGCAGAAAACGTCAATCCATACAAGTCCCTATAAGGACGATAACCTATAATAGGGGTCACCAAATTTTTTTCTCTGGGGGCCACATTGTCGTTCCTGACTGTGATGGGGGGCCGGGGTGGGGTCAGCTATATAACATAGAATTGTATGACCCAGACAAATCTGACCACCAGCAGGCCTCATTGTGTAGTAGAGATTACTAGCCTGGCACAGCCATCCCCACTACTATATCCACACTACTATATCCACACTACTATGGAGCACTTGCATGTGACGTCACAGCCGATCCAGATTGTGACAGACGCCATCTTGTCGGTCAAACGCCATATTCCGCCTTCTACTTCTACTTCTGCTTTTACTTCTACCTTTTCTTCTGGAAAAACCTACTATATACAATTCTACTACAGTGGCTGCGGCTACAAGCTCTCCCTACCCGTGCACGTTTTTTATGTTTTTTGTGTGTATTTTTGCGTGTTGTTCGTCTGTATCGGACTTCAATATCCACTACAGCCGTATGGACTTACTGGACATTGGTTTCCAGCAGAAAATGACGGTTTGTAGCGATTTCCATCGCATGCACAACATTCCGGACGAGGAAAAAGAAAAAAAAACATTCCGGACGAGATAGCGAGACCAGCGGGGTCTCCGTGGATTGTTATCGGAAGCAAAGCGAAGGAGGCGGCGCCGGGAGCGGAAGCAAAAGCGAGGCTACAGGCAGAGCCGGCCTGTTGACTAAGCTCAGAAAACAGCCACTCAAACCTCCACTGCCAAGCCTCTACCTCTCCAACGCCAGATCCATGTAAACAAGACGGACGATTTGGAATTACAGCTAGAATTACCTTATTCTATTCTATAATCGGCTGGTCAGTGCTATACTCAATACTTAAGTGACTTACCCGTCCAATGAGGATTCTTGTTTACAAGATGCCACATCTGAGTCGCTGACAAATCCTGAATTTCTGTAAAGATAACTGTCCAGAGATTTATAAGCACGCAGTGCTTCACCACTGAACAGCGAGGGAAAGTTAATGAGGTAATTATACACGTCCGGGTATTCCGCTGGCAGTTCAAAATCCGGTCGTGAAAACTCCGTCCGGTAAGCCATAAGGGTCACAAATCTGTAGATCGTTTATTTTAGACATATATCTAGTTATCTGTTCATTAGAAAAATGAGCCGTGTAGTCCGTCGGTTGAAATTGATCCATTCTGTACACGAGTGCAGCAGCATTCAGCTGTGTTTTTGACCGACAAGATGGCGGTTGTGTACTTTCCGGTCACGTGACTGCAAGATCTCTATATCCCCACTACTATATCCACACTACTATATCCACACTTGATTCCTGGCACACATTTGTTTACCTTTACTAGTGGTTTGCAAAAGTAGTAATCGAGTCTTCACACTGTTTTAATTTGAAATACCACAGATATTCCATTTATTTATTTTCTAATAAAAATAACATCAAAGCTGTCAAGGTAAGAAACATCTGCCTAGTTGAGGTGATTGACACTGGCAAAGGTGAGTGAAAAATTATAAATTGTAGGTAGGCCTGTTCATATTATTAATAATATTAATAATAATTGTGTGCAGCACTTAATAAAGGTCAAATAAATAGGCCTATAAAATAAATACATTTAAAAAAACAGTGAAATTATAATATGATCAATAGATCACAGCAGATGTGCTGTGTCCTGCACGTCATTGCTCTCATCCATGGCCAAAGCAAAAAACTCGAATTCTGACGCTTTCTCATTCAGCTGGTCATACACGTTGTCCCCCAAATCTTCGGTTCGCCTGGTCATAGTAGGTGCGGAGAGACTCACCGCATTGAGCGCATCCTTGTCGGGACACACCTCCTCGGCCACAGCAAGCATGCATACTTTAACAAAGTCCCCATCAGTAAACGGCTTTCCATGGGTAGCTAGTAGGTGAGCTACCTTATAGCTAGCTCGGACAGCAGCCTGGTTGATCTGGGTTTGGCGAAGGAATACATTCTGTTCTGCAGCCAGTCCGCATTTCATGCTCCGAATCCTGTCTTCTCTTGTTTGCCCTCGCAAACTAGCATACTCTTTGTGGCGGGTTTCGTAGTGACGACGCAGATTATATTCTTTGAAAACCGACACACTTTCTTTACATACAAGACAAACTGCACGGTCCTTACACTGAACGAGAAAATAATTGGTGGTCCACTGTTCTTTAAAAACTCTGCACACTCTGTCAGCTTTTCGCTGACCGCTAGCCATTTTGCTGTCCTGAACACTGACAGTTCTCTGCGCGTGCACTGCCTGTCACTGCTTGATCGCGAGCATATGACGAAAATTCGGAAAATGTGAATAGTTCATTTTATAACTAAATATCAATTTTAATTGATAAAATCAACAAAATACAAGATTCAGACATGTTATTATTTGCCAAAAAGCAATTTAAAAAAAATAGGCCATGACCACTTTTGGGGATTGCCTCATAGGGCCGGTTCAAGTGGTGGGGGGCAGAGGGGCCGGTCAAAGGGGGGTGGTGGGCCGGAGTCGGCCCGCGGGCCGGAGTTTGATGACCCCTGACCTATAAGAACAAATGCTTAGAGCTGCTATTAGAGAAAATTTAATCCACACTTTTTGACCAATCAGAATGGAGAGTTCAACAGCGATGAAGAAACAAGATTCTCAAGTCTTTCCTGACGGGCTTAGCCTGGCAAGCCAGACTAAATGTGAATATTTAGCCCATGTTTACATTAGACCGTATCAGCGGATCATCAGATTAACGTTTTTAAAACGATTAGCGTGCACACAGCAACACCAATACACGATTCGCGTGCACACAACAATACCAATACGCGGATACGCTCGGCTCCGCAGGTATCCTGCGCTCTAAATCACTCCGCCCTGAACAGCGAGTGCCCTCTGGAGGGTGCGCACTCCGGCCCTGCGCAGCTCACACAGCGTGCGAGTGAAGCACACTAGCAGTGTTTTCGGGACTGAGCCGCTGTGTGTGTGATCCCAGCGCATATCACTTAACACTTGCAAGTGGAAGGATGGCAAGCCTAAAGACAATCATAACTACACAATGGGCAGTATTTGCATCAGTATTTGCAGTATTTTCATACTTTTATACTCTTTAATGAAAGGTGGTACAAGGCGGAAGTCCGCGCCGTTTTTCAGCAGTCGCGTCACATGACCAACGCCAGCGAATCAGGAAGGTGGATGTCACAGTGACGTTGTCCAATGAGGACGCCAGCTAGAGCTCAGCACAGCGTATTCGCGTATCTCAATGTTTACACAGCACCGGACCAGACACGATCTGGATTGAATACGTGGACGCTGGCGGATTCCCGTTTCCAGGTGGTTTAATGTAAACGGACAGTGCATCCGCGAAGGAAACGAGACAGATACGGTCTAATGTAAACGTAGCCTTAGTCTGGCCTCGATCCGTAGACATTTCCGACGGGGGTAGGAGGAACAAACCACTGTCTTTCAAACTGTCTCTGTGCGTATAGGCCAACGCTCTGACCAATCAGCGCAACAGTGACTGTGACGTAGTCAGAGCGACAGAAAGCAGTGGGGGAGACCTTGAAATAAATAATTTTTCAAAATGCGTATTAATTAATAAACAGGTTCTAGATATTAAGAAGTTTGGAGATAATGACCACAAGTTTGGAGTCTGTACCACATACACTTCTCCCCCCCCCACCCAAGTGTTTTTCAAGGGTTTGCTTAAACTGTTTTTGAGAGTTTTTGTTTAGTGAAATCATTTCCATTGAATTTAAAATAACGGGAAAATAAGAAACAATCAAAAAGTTATGTTTCAAAGCTGTTTATTAATTCTTCGTACTGCACAAACTAACCCCATCCTTTTGGCTACCAGCGGAGCCAGCTGGTAGATCAGACTTTTGCCATAGCCGGTCGGCAAAACAGCGAAAACGTTCTTCTTGAAAAGGAATGAGCGGAGAGCCTCTTCCTGCTCATGTTTCAACGAAAACTCCAAGTCTAATTCTTCTAAAACTGATTCCAAAGCGGAGTCAAACGTGCGCTGTTCACTAGCCGTAGCCATCTTTGCTGCTGCGCTTTCTCCAGCGTCGCGCAGCTTTGTCGTCACTCCTGCAAAAGCCCGCCCAAAGAATCCAAACAAAAACCTTGCGTTGTGATTGGCGGGCACGATTTGATGCCCGGGGTGTTTTTGTTTATATGGTGCGAGGCTAGACCCATTCGCTAGGCAAAAATATTTTTGGCCGCTAGGCGGGTGGGTCTAGTTTACTAGGCTATGACGGGCTATTAAAGAAAAAAAAAAACCCGCATCGTTGCTGTGTCTGTGAAGGAAGACAGTTCTTGGCATTGCTTAATGAACTTATGTTTGTGAGATGAGCGACATGAGTATAAATTAATTTTTGTGCACAATCTGTTTTAATGTGAATTTAAGTGTTGAGCTGTACCAGATCTTTTAACCCTGTGCGTTTTGCTCCACAGGTTCCTGTACAGTCATGGTTCGATGATATGACCGACACCGAACTGCTGGACCTGCTTCCATTCTTTGAAGGACTGAGCAAAGAAGAGGACGTGTATGGAGTTCTGCAGAACCTCCGAGGCAGGTAGCAAGCTGCACCGTCCTGCCTTACGCGGGCACAGACTTCACCTCCCAGCAGCCCACTGCTCACTACACAGGAAGTGCAGACGTCCCCGCCCCCAATCCCACGTCTGCGGCCCACGCAGCGACGAACATCCACTACAGACCTTTACTGCTCACGAGAGACCCACTTGCTTAAGTGCTTAATAATAAACCAAAAAACGCCAAAACCCTTCTTTTCCCTTCCGAAACGAGAGAATCCAGATCTTTGGGTTGTTGCTATGCAGGCGTTACAGGACTGTGGGTTTTCTTTCCTCTTTGCTTACCCAACAAAGTGCCTTTTTTGAATGTCATTTTTACTGGGAAAACATTTTTGTACGTGAAAATATTTCCAGAGATTTTCAGAATTCTACTCTTTGAAAACAGAGGCAGGTTGTTATTGTTTTTTCTCTCCTGGTGAAGGCAGTGTTATTGAGGCTGGAGGTTTTTTTTTTTTTTTCCTCTTAATCATCTCCATCAGTGTTCCTTTTGCTTTCACTCATGCGGTCATATAGACGCGTGCATTTTTGTCTGCCTTGTAAAAGCAAAGGTGTTTGCACTTGGTTTGGTTTCTGAGATGAGGAACAATCTGAGACTGCAGATTGTCGTAATTGTGCCAATGAATCGCTGCATCATTACATGCTGAGGCTTTTTTTTTTCCTTTTCTTCCTCTCCCCTGTTGCTGAATTTTAGCACAGGTCCTGCGATGGTACAGAAAATGCTGACAATCGTGTCTGGCTGTTTCAGAGCGCATCGGGTAGATGGTTATGGATAAGCTGAGTTTGTGTTTTAAAGCTGGTGCAGATCCCGTTACTCTAATTTGTGAGTGAGATGTATCCTGGTCATTACAGGATCCACAAAATTGCCAATGTGTCCCTCAGGTGTTTATTTACTTTCATGTCATTGCATCAGTTTATAATCCTGTTCTATATTTAACCAGAGCTGCAGTTCTTTCTAGAACTCTGATGAAGCTACTTGTTCAAAGTAAGCAAGACAGCTTGACGCACATGCCTGTCGTTCTTTTCTTTTTTTTTGTTTAACCGTTACTTTGCTTTTATTTCTCATCACTTAAGCGTTTGAACTCATTCTGAGCTGCGACATACGAGACTTTAGTACCTCACCGATCAGAGAGAAAGCGAGCACATGTATGCTCTTGGTTGCGCAGGGTTAAATAAAGGTCCGTGTGGAGCCTGTCTTACCATGGTGCCTAGGAGAGGAGCAGTGGCGTATCCGAGCCGCCACCCATGCAATAGCCTCTCTGTTTTTTCCTATACACTAAGCCTGTTTGCATTAATTTCCCATATTTACACACGTTATTTATTCTTTTGCACTGTTCTTCCCTCTCTCTCTGCTCCACAGAAGAGTTTTTCAGTCTGCGGATGTATCAGTATTTAATTTCACACACACACTTTCATACTACTATGCCGTTTCTGCTTTGGTATAAAATAAAACACTGCCCTTTCATAGATTTCTTTACCTCATGTCCCCCCCCATATTAAACAAGTTGTCAGAGGTGGAGCACTTTGTGTTGGTCAAGAATTTTTTCTACTAATATTTAAACTAGTTAGCGGGTCAGGATTGTTTCGAATTGCTAAGCATTACATCCACTTGGGGTTCTGTCTTTTTATATATGTTTTTTCCTTATGTAGACAGACTCTCTGAAACTTGAGAGGACGGTGCCACGTTTGCAGTACATTTCAAGGTGATGTGATCCATGGTTTTGTTGCAAATTTTCTTCCAGACTCTGACACTATATTAAAGCACCTTTTTAGGAAAAAGAAACGACTCCTGTTTAATTCAGGCTCATGTTCAGAGGGAACCAGGTCCTACAGTGGATTTAAAGCAAAAATGTAAAAAAAAATTCCCTGCTTGCTTCATCATTTATTAACCAACTGCTGACAACTTGCATGTTTAACTGTATTAAATGGTTCATACATATCTCCAAAGTATGTCTTTCAGTAGTACAAAGTGTAAGCAGGCTGGAGAGGGTCAGTGAGTTGTGTGACAACCTTCAGTCAGAGAAAGTGTACAAGACCATAGTAAGAGCAGCAAGGTTGGATGGCTTGGAGGTGCTGAGATTCTCATTGGGAAAAGAATGTTCCTGTTGTATGTAGTGAAGGGACAGAAAGATGATCTGCAAATGTGTAAGTAGTAGGGCTGTAACGATATACCCAACTCACGATTCGAATCGTGATTTTTGACCCATGATTCGATACACCCATGATTTTTTTTTTAAATGTTTTTTTAAAAGTAGTAAATTTGACTTAACATTTACTTACATTAACTATTTAATAATTCAGACCACTGCAGAGAATGAATAATATGTATGCAAAAATGAACAAATGTATATCCAAAGATGGTTTTATTTCTCAAAATAATACTGTTGAGCCCGAAGCTCTGTTTTTTCGGTTCTAAAAGTGTCATTTTTCCAAATCGTGTAAATCCATTAAGATTTTTTTTGGGGGGGGGTGGCTCTCACTCTCTCACTCTCATAGGGCCAATGATTTGTGATCGCAGAAAACAGATGGAAATTACGGAATTATGGTGAAACATTGCTCGTGTGTCAAAATGTAACTGCCGCAGAAGGCTTCCGCCCAAGCAGACATGCCTTCAGTGTTGCCAGATATTGCTAACGTTTTCCACCCCAAAATATGTTCAAAACCAACCAAAAAGCACCTAAACCTGCCCAATCTGGCAACACTGCATGCCTTTCCGGTCAAGTGATTGGCTTGTGGCACACCTAGCCAGCCAATGAGCTGCTTGTTTACAGATTCGCTCCCCGCGTCGCAACCAGAATGGCGACCGCTTAAAAGAAATGAATGCTCTGCCAGTGGCGAGTGTGGACGTTGCGTGACTCGCAGAAGATTGTTGCAGGTCAGCGAAAAAAACGACTTACTAGATATTTTTTTATAAGTAATGCAAGTTTAAAATGTAATTTAAATAAAAAGTATTCATAAATTGAAGTTTGGAAGCGCCTCTGTTTTTGGGCTGAGAAGTTTGAAAGGGTGTATCGTGATACGGATCGTGGCTCTGCGTATCGCGATTTCGATACGCATATCGTTACAGCCCTAATAAGTAGACTATCCATTTGAACACCTAGTTTTATTCAGCCTGGGTTGACTTGGAGGGGAGAACCCCACAATATTGAATCACTAAAGAGATACCCTCAGGTGACAAACATTTCAAAAATGGTTAAAAAAAATGCTAAAAGAATAAAAACAAAAGGAATTTGGTGAACCTCAGGCCTAATGTACATGGATTTTTCTGAAAATGTCAGTTTCTTTTCCATAAGCTAATATGCAGCTTGACCTACCACCATGCAGAGAGGGGCATTTAGTTCTGCTCACATGGTTTGTACCTTCTTAGACAGCACTGTTGATTAAATATTTCATCCTGATGGGTATGGGTTCTCTCAGGATGACTCCACCCTCACCAGATCTCAGCTTAATGCTTTGATGGAGTGCACAGTTTTAAGTGAGGGGAAAAAATGTTTGTTCATGATGGTGCAGTTCCAGAAACTCATACAGGTCAATGCTATGGCAGATGTCCTGGTGCCTTGTGGTATTGGACTTCAGTCCAGTTGTTCCTACTTTCTAGGACCACATTCATGCAAACTTGTACTCTGATGCTATGAACAAATGGCTCTTCTCCATCCTTGATGATTTTATAGGAAACACCTGGCTCCATTATTAAAATGGAATCAAAAGCGTCTGCTCCATGTCCAGTTTCAGCTACTCTAAAATAAAGACACTCCCTGCATGCCATCCTCCTGCTGGCACAGGGTTTGTTTATAGCACATCCTTTCTTCAAACCTGGCACTGTATGAAAGGGTTTTTTTTGTCTTGCAGCAAAAAAAAAAAAACCCGTTGCAGCTTGCAGGCTTTTCTACAGATGGCTGTTTTTATTAGTTTTTCAAACTGTCATTCACACAAGTAAAATCATAAATAGTGCAATGTACTAGAAGCTAAATAACACTTAAAACCATCTAAAAACATCTATGAAAGAAAATATTGCTCTAGTTTAACAAGTGTATTGTACTATAGCTACATGTTTAGTTGCTTGGTGTTGACTGACAGATGTTGGAGTCAATTTAATGTCTCTTGCAGCTTAAAGTTCTCAACAAAACAGGTTCCTGGTCCAGCACCAACCCGAGGTTCGTATTCAGGTTTCTCTGCCTCAACCAGGCTGATGTATGTAGACTGGATGGGAAGCAATGGAATAAGAACTGGTCCATAGATTTATTCTGGATCCACAACCATGAGGTGAACAAACAGCTGAGCTGAAGAGAAGAGGTCTCCGTTGTGGTTGCACAGCGGAACATGACGATACCCTGCAGAGGGAACAAGTTCAGGATGGGTCATGTTTCTTCCCCTCCCAAACTAAATCTTTATCTAGCTTTAGATTTTTTTATAACTTAAAAAAAAAAAAAAAAAAAAAAAAAACCACACACACACCACCCTGTGATCATGTGACCATAATTGGAGTTACTCATGCTGACATCAGCTAATTGTTTCTGCAAATTCATGCATGTTTGTTAATTTCCTTTCAACTACAATTATTCCACAAATAGGACCTTTTGGTGTTACAATTATGCGTCGACTTATGACTGCGTTTGGTTACAACTGACCGGTTGTAAACCGATCTGGCCGTAAGTCGGCCCATGTTAAATGAACGCAAGTATATTGTAATTATCTTAGTCTTATTTTACTCAACATTTTATTTCATTACTGTGGCTCATTATTTGGTTCAAGTCAAACACTGCATACTACACTGCGTATAGTACAATTTGTTTAATATGTGCAAAACGAGATAAAATACAGGTGTGAAAAAATATTAGTTTGAAACATAGCAAAATACAAAAGTTGGTGACCCCTGGCATCACTGGTGCTTGGCTGTGGGTCATCTACGTCATCAGCTGTTGCAGCGCTCGGGCTGGCAGGAGGATTTGCTCATTTCATAAACATGGTAAGCCTTGTCTGAATTGTTTTTTTTCTCCTCAAATTTCATAAGCCAGTCTTTGAACAGTGCCTGCGTCATCCATGCTTTGTGGTTAGAAAAAAAGTAGACTGGCGAAGTGTTTTACATTCCTGAACGCCCGCAGGTTTTGCAAGTGATAAATTAAGAAAGGCTTCACTCGCCAGTCGTAACCAGACAGTCGTAAAGTCGATCAGTCATAAGTTGCATAGATCGCAAGTTGACGACTATCTGTATTTTGACCAAAACAAGAATTTTTTTAAATTGCTGAATTTATTCCTGACTAGGCCACATCAATTTAATTAGTTGGTTCTCAGATTTTTTTCAGGAAAGCTATGAAGCAAGCAGGCAAAATAAATAAATAAAAGCTCTGATGGTAAAAGTTAGCAGTAGAAATAGACCAAACAATACAGACAAACCAGTAAACAGAATTTCAACACCTGTCAAAGACTTTACGCTTCTGTTCACCGAATATCCTAACAATCACAAACACAGGCTTTGCAGGACTTCCCTTCACAGGCATGTTTCTTCCACAAGTCTTTATTGAAAGTGAAAGGGGCGATTTGATTGGTTTTCAATGTCACATGACCTTTTCTGTTGGCAGGAGTTTGATTTTGCATTTTCAAGCAGCAATCCCAAGAACCAACTAATTGAATTGGTGTGGCCCTAGCATCTCTAATAAGCCATTTAAAAAAAAAAAAAGTCTTATTAGTGAGGACATTAATTCACCAGGAAGTTCCTGTGGTACAAGAGGAACTCTACTATAACTGCTTAAAAAAATAATAATAATTCCTTACTTAAAAGGAGTAATAGTCTGATTTTTGTAGCCTCCTGTTTCTTGTTAAAGGGTTTACCTTTGTAAACAACTAAAGATAATGCCTCTTTCCAGAAAACTACATGTTTTGTTCACCAAGAACAGGGTTTTTCCATCTTGCTATATGGACCATCTGCTGTACAAATACCATTGAATAAGTTGTTACTATTCAAATACAATAAAACACCATCAGGTCTCAACAGGTTCTCTGTGATGGGCCAGGACTCTGGATGTTCAGGTGATCAGTTCTGTATTCAATCCTACAGCTGCATGGAATGGTGTGATCACTAACCCATCTGTAGGGTGGTGAAGGGGACCGTGTACTGTCCGATGAAGTCGTTACTGGACATGCTATCGTAATCCTCCACGACGAAGCGCACCAGTGCAAGTTCAGGCACGTACAGGTCAAACCGGAAATTCTCGTTCCACATAGGGTTGAAACCTGAGATAGAGAGAGAGAGAGACAGATATGCTCTAAAGCTTGATCCTCCTCCATAATTCCTCACTCCACACACAAACATCCTGCTTTGTGTCAAAGTGCCCTCGGGCTACGGATTTCAGGAGGTCTCCATTTCATAAGTTACAGTGCCAGTCAAGCATTGGAAATAAACGTGCAGCAACTCTGGAATGGGTTCTTCGACAGCATTGAGATTTCTAATGAAGTTAGACATTTTATCTTAATGCAGCCTGTACTGGAGTGAGAAACAATCCAGTCTTTTAAAGCGACCGCAATGTTAACTGTGCCCACAAAGCTGATCCTGTCAGCTCAAATGGATAAGCAAAAGTTACAGGACACAAGAAACATTGCGGATTTCGATCATGACTTTTACACACTTAAAAGGGGAAAACACAAAAGTAGTGCTCCCATCCTGTTTTTCCAAACCTAATGCATTCAAAATTACTACCAGTCTAAACTGCTGAACCCCTCAAACATCTCATGTAAACTACATGTTCACACTTATACCGGTACGAAAGTGGCACAACTCTAATCGATACAAAGTATACCAGTACAGTTTAGTGCATCTGTCCACAGTAACGAGAAATGTTTGTGGTTTTCTTTCACAGTAGTTGAAATGCGCATGCACGAAATGTTTCCGTGGTTACCGAGCAATTTCCTTCCGAGAATATATGGCATCCGTTATTTCGAGATCTCGAGAAAACAAAATTTTATAATCTCAGCTGGATCTCCATCAGTAGAGACGAAACCGGGCCAGTCTTCTGCAGAGGTGCCGCGGACTAATTTTGAAATTATCCCTTATTAAAAAGGCTTGATGCAATCTCTCCCTGTGTCAACCCCTGATCAAAATATTGCCTTATTAGGTGATCGATTATTCCAGACATTCTAATGACCAAAGTTGCATCTATACAGAATGAGAAATAGCCCCAAAGTCAGCATGTCACAAGTCTCTTGGCATTCCTGAATGAACCATTTCTCAGCTGTTTACTCGAGATCATGAAATAATTGTTGTTTTCTCGAGATCACGGAATAACGGTTTTGTTTTCTTGAGATCTCGAATTAGTTTTGGTGGTCAAGATCCTGAATTAATTATGTCGGTATCTCGGGATAAGGTGAATTTAAAAAAAAAAAAAAAAAAAAGGGGGGGGGGGGGATTATATGAAGGGCCTCTCTCGGCTTCCGTACAGATGAAACAACGTGTGTGCTTTTTGTTGTCAATGTACAGTCTATTTCTGGTGGTCATTTATTCAGTCGAATCATAAAACGTGTGAGGCAGTTGAGAAAGAAAAAGAATCTCCGTTCTTCACTATTTTATTCAGCGAAGACATCGATTGAAGTGTGACTTTGTGCATGCGCATTATATTTGTATCGATACAGAGCCGCTTCATCTGTCCACAGTACAGCGAAGCGCTACAGTACCGGTACGAAACCCATACATTTGTGGGTTTCGTACCGATACAGTTATACCGCTACAGTACTGGTATAGTTGCTAGTGTGGACAGGTGTTGCGGTACGAAAGTAGTTTCGTATTGGTACAAAATCCTAGTGTGGACAGGGCATACTTCAGCATGGGGGGAGGGGGAACCCACATCCCTCTGAATTCCACAGAGGCACAGATTTATGCTACATAAATCTTGTCCAGTAAAATTTATCCAGAAGTTCTGAATTAAACAGTTTCATTATACACATACTTCACTTTGAACTTAAAAACCCATCCACACCTTAAGCGTGAAATTCAATTTCAGTTCAATGCAAACTCCAAATAATTCAAGAGTTGAAATTAATTTCAAATGACGCCGTACACACCCCTTTTTACAGGATTTGACATGCACCAAGTACCTCCACTCAGTCAGAGAGAGAGAGAGAGAGATCTCATTAGCTTGTAATGTCCAATAGCTGAATGAGGCGTTGGAATTGAGAGTAAAATGCCAAGCTTTAGCATGTAATCTGGGATTTGATTTTAAACTGAATCCAAACATATACAGACTATTACATATTTGTTTCATGAGTACCGTTGTTATGAATGTGCTGCGTCTCTCTCTCGGACACGTCCGCAGGCACACCGTGGATCTCCACTCGCACCAGAGGATCTATGATGGAGCCTGACTTCTTGCTTATTTTAGGTAACTGCTGTGCCGAGATCACCTGATGCACCAGAAGGAGGCGAATAAAAACAATGCTTTTCAGAGAGACCGAGAATGAATCTCTCAAACAGAGTTAAGAAACAAATCATACTGTGATGGATATTTTGTAGGTATACAATGGAATTGGCATGCTGACCATCACATGGAACTCGAGGTGTTTGAGCCATGGTCCTCTGATGAGTGTGATGGGGTCAAATTCTGACGCTGTGGTCCGGAGGTAGGCTGGCTTCAGGACGTAGCCGCTCTGTCCGTTTTGGCTGAACAGGCCCTGGTTCAGATCCATGTCTGCACACGGCGTCTGGAAGTTCAGGGCCACTGGAGGGGAAATAAAAGGTGAGGCACATCACATGAGCCAATAGACAGTTATTCCATAACCTATTGTATTCAATTCCAAAAAAAGGTGGTAGAGGGGCCCGTCTGCACCTCTCAGGAATATTTTGTCCATCTTGCATTTGACATCACTTTCTTTTAAACAAATCCTCCATGTAGACAGACTGTAGTTACTGGTCATGTTTTGCTAGCTAACAGAATACAAAAAGACATCCCAGAACATCAAATGTAACCCTAATGGGATAAAAAGTACCCCTCTATTACTACAGCTCTGTCTTACCGATTTGGCATCCGGAGTTCCACAGAGGCACAGGGTTGAAGTTGGAGGAATTTGTCCTTAGTGCTCCTGAAGGGTAAACTCTACTCAGCTTGTCCACATTATGACAAATATATTCATTTGCTGCAAAATTTAAAAAATCTGATCAGTTATAGAAGATCCAGTTAGACATTCCTACATAACGTTAAAGGCTGTTAGTTATGGACAATGTGTCACTCTTACCCAACTTCTCTGCATAACTCAATGCAACCGATTCTTTAAAAGAGGACATCTCGTAAAAGGATTGGTTAGTCCGTGCGTATTCAAATCCTTTAAACTTGACACTTTTACAGTAGATAACGAGGTCCGAGAGCTCTTTAGCCAGCTTCAGGGTCTTTGACTTCTAAAGCCAGAGAAATAACGTCAACTCAAGCAAACCCAACAAATGCTGTACGTACACATCTAATGAACACGGCAAACCTTGTTTTCAGAATGCTCCACCTCTTCTTCATCACGGGAGTCGTCTTCTTCCGTAACAGACTCTTCTTCTGTAGTGGCCTCGTCTGATAAATAATCCTCCAGTTTGTTCAGGCATTTGCCTTTGATCACAAACCGACCCTTCAGCTCCTGATCAACAAAAAGCTCATAATGAGGCTCCAAACATTAAGCAGAGTATTCTGATCGTTGTGAAGATGCAAATCACAGGTTTTTTTTTTTTAAGAATGAGCATTTTAATATAAAGTGTTACCATTTCTAATCGCAACAGCTCGTTCCTGAAGATGTTGTACAGTTAAATGGCCCACAATCTATGCCAAATAAATTTACAAAGTGTGAAAGCCTTCAGGCAGATGAACATCGCTTTGGGATTTCCTGGGTAACAAGCTGAATGATACAGTCTTAACTTTAAGAATTTCATCACTTTCCCTTTAACAGGACACCCTGTTCCAATCCTTACTGAGCCAACATTAGTGGGAATCCAAACATATCTGGCTTTTAATCATAAATACAAAAAAAAAAAAGGTGTGATGCCAAAGAGCGAACATGATCACACCGTTTTGCTGATTGCTCATGGGTGAAAGTGTTACCATGGTGTTTATGAGCGGATCAATAATTAAAAAGCAGAGCCACACCTCGACTGAGGTGAACAGAGCCAAACAAAAGGCACGCTACAGTTACCCTGCCATCAAAACAGTCATCTCTCCACATGTCAAGGAAAAAACACTACAACCAAATGCCATCATGCCTGTCCTTGCCATGAAGCAATTCTAGTTTTCAGACTGGAGGAGTTTATAGAGCATTCCTCTCATACTGGATAGCTTTTCAGACCTGTTGCTGTGCCTTAATATGTCTAATGAGCAGCAGCACACCTGGCTACTCTAACATTAGCAGCATGTTTAGCCATCATATTTACATTAACGGACAGCATGGTCAGCTAGTTGTGTGTTCATCATGACATGCTTGTGCTCCATCAGCGCGTTGCGACATGTTAAACGGAGGCAGAAACACGAGTCTGTGAACAATGGAGAATGCTTACTAGACAGCGTTTATGTAAAGAGCATGGTTATGCACAACCTGTCAACCTCGATTACAATTCCCTAGCTCTGTATTGGCCTAATTTAATGTTTTAAAGTAATTATTTTTTCGACTAACGAGTGACTAAAACCCTTTGTTTTCGTCGACTAAAACTAGACCAAAACTATCAAGGATAGTATTGACTAAAACTAATAAGTATTTTGTCCAAAAGACTAAGATTAAATCAAAAATGGCTGCCAAAAACACTGAATTGGACCAAGGGAAGCTACTGTAAATCTGACATGAACTCATGTGCACGCAACCCAAAATGGTCCATTTTCCAGGCAGAAAGCCTTCAAAAATGTCCATGACGTTTCAGCTAGGTCTAAATAGGGCTGTGCGATGTCCCCTTAATTGGCATCGACCATGTTTACAGTGCAAACATCGTGACGGACGATCATATCGTGGGCGGGGCGCGGGGGGATTTTAATACCACATTATTAACCCCGCCGACAGTAGTCGGAGGGGTTATTATTTTCACCTGCGTCAGTCTGTGTCTGTCTGTGCAAGATCTCAAGAACCAATGGATCGATTTGGACCAAATTTTGTACATGTGTTGCCAATCACCCAGGAAGGAAACCATTAAATTTGGGAGGTCAAAGGTCAAAGTCATGGCAGAACTTCGAAATTTTCGCCCAATGTATTTTAATAGGGAAAAGGCGGGGTTTGCACTCGTTAGAGTGTCCCTGTCTAGTTAAATTTATAAGTATTAGATACTCATCCGAGGCTTTGGCACAAAGAAAAAAAAAAAAGCGCTAGGTGATGTGGAATATTTGGCCTTGATAACGGATGTGTGGTCCAGCCGCAACATGATGCCCTATATGTCAGCTACTGTACATTATGTGGACCGAGAGTGGGCAATGCAGTCTAAATGCCTGCAGACGAGTTTCATGCCAGAGACACATTCAGCAGACAATTTAGAAGACGCATTGCGCGAGACACTTGCCAAATGGAAAATAGAGGAGAAAAAGATCGCCTATATAACAACGGGGCGAATATTGTCACAGCCATCAGGCAATTGAAAATGGCCGTGGTTAAGTTGTTTTGGGCACAATTTGAACCTGGCCATAACCAACTCGCTTGCGCAACAGAGGGCCAGTACAGACCGAGCGTTTGGAGTTTGCCGAGCAGTCAACACTGCGTTTGCGCACAGCTGGCTTCGGAGAAATGAGCTGCGCAAAGCGCAGGTGGAAATGAACCTCCCCGAGCACTCACTGATCACGCCAAGATATTAATCTGCTCTAACAATGAAAGACTAGTATTCAAACTATGAGAAGAAACTACACTTAAGCTATTACTCACTGTTTATTTACACCATATCAATTGATGCGTTTCGGCCTTTAGTGCGCACTTGAACGCGCTAATTTTTCCAATTTATTAGTGTTTGAATTATTGCACCAACTTTTAAAATCATGATTTAATTTTTTTTTTTTTTTACTGTCTTTACATTTGTCAGAATCACCTTCATTCTTCCATTTGGTTTGACATTATGGCTTAGAGTGGACCATTTTGTGTCTGAAAGTAGGCCTGTTTACCAGATTAAAGTTATTTGACTTCTGCCAAAGTCCGCGCTTCACTGCCGTTTGGGGTGCAATATTTCCCGACGAAAGTTGTTAGTGACTTTGTTTGAACATGACAAATTTTACATTAAAAGTATAGTGTAGGCTAAAAAATGAAGTCAAAATTTATTATTAGTAGCATACTGTATTTGTGTAACCACGTTATGTTCACTAGCACATCCCTGCACCATAGCCTACGTGAACAAGCGGTAATAGGATATTACTTTAATGATTTATATAATTATGCATTTATAATTATATATGTTATATATTTATATATTAAACAAAGCTAACTAAACTAACAAAAAACTAACTTTTTAGGTTAAATAGGCCCAGATGATACCGTATATGCATGATTATGACAGGAGGGGGCGTGGTATCACGATGGTGGCTCTCCATCGTGATGGATGACCACCATCATCGATGGACGATGGCATCGTCTATCGGCACAGCCCTAGGTCTAAAGTGCATTTCTGGACCAGAACAATAATACTTTTACTATGGCTTTGTAAAACAGCTATAGGTAATTTAATTTGATGCCTCATTAATTGGTTGGCACCACACCAAATTCATTTTTGGCACTGTGCCAATTCAGCATTTAGCAGACGCTCTTATTCAGAGCAATGTACAACCTTTTGGTCCCAAAGCTGCTTCTCTAACCATTTGGCCATGGCTTTCCAATTTCTAAGACTACATTTATGGCAATATTCTGCCAACGACGACACCATATTAGTTGCCGATACTCCGTTTCTAACATGGGACCAACAAAGATACAAGAAAGTCATAAAATGGTGTTTATTTTTCTCTAACCTCTGAATATGCAGTGTTGAAAACATGGAAACCAGGACTCAGAAGTCAGTCAGTACACGTACGAACGCTGTCGAGTGTTGACTCACTTCCGGTTCTGGACAGTAACTACAGTAGTCATTTCAAACAAATCCCTGTCTCAAGTCCTTTAGAACCAGCCCCAGTCCAACACAGTCAGTCATGGATGTTTTATTAAAAAAAAAAAAAAAAAGTGGTAAAATGTACCCCATAAGAGCGCTACTGAAGTGGTAGTTCGCACTGTTCTCGCTGGCTGATCCAGTAACTATCCCAACACCGTTTCTACGCATTCTGTAAACAGAGAATCTGGTACAAAAATCCCATGGCGTGACAGTTTCAGTCCAGCAAAAAGAACCCCTTGATGCATCTATAAAGGGAAGTGTGAAAACCACTGCTCTGGGAACTGTTCTTGAGTTTGGCACACACAATACAGCCTTGTGTGAGAGAGAAAGTGAGAGATTCTTCATGCTCTGAGCAGGTACCCACCTCTGGAGAGGGCAACACTGTGGGCATGTGTTCTCCCAGGGGTTTGGTGATCAGAGCACTACCCAGAATAGAGGTCATGTGCTTGGCCATGAGCTTCTGTTGGTCTACGCTGCAGTGGTTCTCCAGGGACAGGATCACTGGGTACTCCGACACCTGACGAGACAACACAGGAAGTTTGACTTGCTTCTAAAATGTTTGCTCGGATGCTTTGTGCAAATTGCACACCCAAGTCACATCAAAGATTTTCAGGCGCATTGTTTACGCACAAGCCACAGAACACATCCAGACAAGCAGCACAGACTCAAACCAGGAGTAACCAAGGAAGCAGTCACTATGACGACAGACGAGGTGGAGACAATATAAGCATTAAGTACATGGAACAGAAAGAAACCACAGGAGTTGAGTGAGTACCAACAAAAGCAAATGGAGTATGGAGTACATGGGCTTTGTGTAAATGAAACTCAACGTAGGCACACAAAGCTAAAACGTCGCTGATGCAACATGCAGGTGATTCTGTAAAGCAAAAAGGCAGCACTCAACTGGTGGACAAAAAGGACATTGTGGAGTAAAAACCCCAGCCATCTTGTAGCCAAGTCACTTTTCACAGCACATTGTTTGGCATCACTGCCAAGAAATTCAGCTTCTAAAGTTCTTTCCATTTTTTTTTTGTAAAAAGTGCAAAGTGACAATGTTTTAACCTCCTGATGAAGTGCATCACAGGTTCGGGGGGGGGGGGGGGGGGATGGAAGACAAAGTGCTGGTGAAAGCCGTCTTGTTAAATGAGATTTACTACAAGTTGAATGGAAAAGACTCCAATGTTACTAAAAATAAAGCATGCATTTCTGGGATTTTCAGCAGCTACAGACAAGGCCATCACTGGAGTTACACTAATCTTCAGATCATCTAGGTTTCTGCCATGTAGAAGCCTTAGTATCAAAAAGTAAAGAAGCAAACGTCTTGATCGCCTGCATGTTGGAAAGAGGAGGAAGTATTCTTTCCGGTACCTTAAAGGCGTACTCGTTAATGGCTTGGATGGCATCCTTAAAGAGGATCTTTGAGGTCAATGTGTAGCCGTGGTAGATAACCGGCTCCCCGTCTGAGCCGTCCCAGATGTCCAGCTCCACACAGCGGCAGCCCTTCATTAGCGCCCTGTCCAGAGGTTAGAACAGATTAGTCATGTGTAATATGCACTGGCATAGACTACTAGGTTTTTTTTTTTCCCCTCCAAGTTCTGGCATGAACTCTCTGCTTAGTGATCATCTTACAGAAAAGCTTTTCTGTAATTCTTGGGTTGTGTTCATGCCCAGATTTTCCATATTTAATTTTTGACTCAAGTTAGAAGACTTATTTTATATTTAAAAAAGTCATTTTGTTCCTGAACACCAGCAAGTTGAAAATGTGAAAGGAGAAGGGGGGGAAAAAAAAAAAAAAAAATTGTGCATCACTCACTCCATCTCTTGCGAAAGGGCTGTAACTTGTTCATGCAAATGCACGTGATTGTTTGTATTGCAAACAGATGAGGATAAAAGCACCCCGAGTGAGGAGTACATTTTACAACATTAGATGATAAAAAACATGGTTTATACCCCACAGGATTATAACCATTGTGTCCGGGTTGTGTGAAAAACTGAGCTAGACGTACCGTATGTAGCCCTCAGTGCTGCTCGGGCCTTTAAGCTGGTCTTTCAGGAGGTACGTGTTGTGAGAGGAGGAGATAAAATAGTGGTTTAATGGTTGGCCCATGTCCTGGTACACGATCTTACAAGCTGGGTTCATGATCAGTGCGTCGGGCTGGTTCAGGAACATTAGAAAGCCATCTTTCGTCATCAGCTGCTTTGCTTTGGCTGTCAAGGTGGAAGCAAGACAAGCAAATGTATGCAAAAGGTGCAGCAACACATGACCAGCAAAAACCAAAATGTTTGTTCGAGAGGATTTCTAAAAAGATGCCATTTGAACAAAGATACTTTAAATGCGAAGCCCAGTTTTATAGTCATGTCAAGGATTTAAATAGGGAAAGAACCCCCCCCCCCCCAAAAAAAAGGCCACCCACCCCTTGATCTGAGATTGGCCAGTATCTTTTTTTTTTTTTTGCTTTTTTGTCTCCCCCCCCCCACTACATAAATACAAAATGGCCAAGGAATACAAGAGAAGTAATATTTAATCCTTCATGTAACGACTATTGCAGTCTTGTTTACACCTTAAGCTTGTCACTGATTGCAGAGATGTGTCATAAGGGCAGAAAGAACATAGTACTGGACAAGTCCACTGCTGTGCAGAGATTTGCCTGCAGAGAGTCATGCAAAACAATCAAAACGAACTTTAGACGACCTTGTGGGTGGACTCCTATTTTGTGCTCCCGCAGTCACAGATGAAGAAATCAAGTTTTTATTCAAGTGCAGTGGCGTATTCCCTGATTGTTTTTAGATGAAAAAAGGTGCAAATATGTTCTATATTGGATAGCATCAAACCTCAAGTATCACAGTGCCACACAAGAGACAATACAGGAGTCCTGTACACATTGTATAAGAGTGTAACGCATAAAGGGCTGGGGGTTTAAAAAAGATGCCCTGTACAAGCCATTACTATAGAAACAAGCAGACTAATCATCAAGTCATGGTTTTACCAAACTCCTGACCAATCAGATTCAAGGATTCAGCACTGCTGGAGTATAATATATGCTACACGTGTAAGAAAGCAGTGTGTTTACCCGTTTCATCTACTTCACAATTCTCGATGAGCTGTTCAGCATGAGACAGATCCACCTTCTCCTTCTGCTCCTTTACCAGGAAATCAAGGAGGTTGGCAGCGCTCAAGAGTCCTTCAGTTTTTGCATACGTTTCATAGATCACACTAATCTCTTCCCGGGCAGTCAGGGTCTCATAAAAGTACTTAATTTCTTTTCCTTCAAGTAAGCCAGTTTTGGACTGATCACATTTCTGCAAAGACACATGAGCATCTTCAATAACAAAACCAGCAAAAATGTAGCAGAGAGTGTTGGGTAAAAAATTTAAATTTGTTTTTTTTAATACCTCAAATAGCACCGTGACATATTCATCATCCACTTCTACGTTGATGTTTTGCAGAAAGCGCTTCACCTCTTCTGGACTCATCATCTGGTCACAGTTTATGTCAGCTTTACGCAAGCAGTTGAAGATCCAGCTGATGCACTGATGTAAAGCTAACACCGCACATGTTCAATATCACAGGTTCCTAAAGAAGTTTCAGAAAAACCTGGGTCTAATCAATCAACAGTAAGCTACATAATTGGGGAGGTGGGGAAGAACTACTAAGGATACTGTTCAGTCTTCTGTTGTTGACTGAGCTTGCTCATGTTGGTGATCATCTTCTCCAAGCCAGTCACCCAGTGCTTGGCCTCCTCCTCGGTGGTAGCGATTAGGTCTAGGTTTTTGTGGTGGCCCTTGAACAGGATGGAGAACGCCCGAGATTCCAACGCCTCTTCTGTGTACTTCCGGAGACCTTCCGTGTGCCGGCCAGCACGCACGCACTCTATATCCTCAATGGAAACTAAGGGAAGGAGGAAGAACAGTCCAGTCAGGGCTGGGGGATATGACCTGAATAAGGAATAAAACATTGAGGTATAGCACTGGTATAGGAAGAAGAAAAAAAAAAAAAAAAAAAAAGGGGTGGCATGATGGAGCAGAGTTAATTACACCACTACTGATTTTTCTCCACCACCAGAGTTTGTCATTACAAGAGGAATAGAACATTTGCTCACTTTTTTTTTTTTAAAGAAACAGTTTTTCCATTTAGGGATGCGCTTAAAGGAACAGTCCACCGTACTTCCATAATGAAATATGCTCTTATCTGAATTGAGACGAGCTGATCCGTACCTGTCCGAGCTTTGCGCGACCTCCCAGTCAGTCAGATGCAGTCAGACACGCTGTCACTCCTGTTAGTAATGTAGCTAGGCTCAGCATGGCCAATGGTATTTTTTGGGGGCTGTAGTTAGATGCGACCAAACTCTTCCGCATTTTTCCTGTTTACATGACCAGTAATATGAAAAAAGTTCAGTTACACAAATTGAAACGTAGCTATTTTCTATGCTATGGAAAGTCCGCACTATAATGACAGGCGTACTAACACCTTCTGCACGCTTCGACAGCGCATGGATACGGAGCTCAGATATCAATGCGCTGCCGAAGCGCGCAGAAGGTGTTAGTACGCCTGTCATAGTGCGGACTTTCCATAGCATAGAAAATCGCTACGTTTCAATTTGTGTAACTGAACTTGTTTCATATCACTGGTTATATAAACCTATGTAAACAGGAAAAACGTGGAAGAGTTTGGTCGCATCTAACTACAGCCCCCAAAAAAATACCATTGGCCATGCTAAGCCTAGCTACATTGCTAACAGGAGTGACAGCGCGTCTGACTGACTGGGAGGTCGCACAAAGCTCGGAGAGGTACGGAGCAGCTCGTCTCAATTCAGAGAGGAGCATATTTCATTATGGAAGTACGGTGGACTGTTCCTTTAATGTGCCAAGTCCAAAATAAAGACGAGTTCCTGTTAACACTGATTATAGTTGCTATAATTTGTCATTCCATCACCAGTCCCCCCCCCCAAAAAAAAAAGAAAGCCACTGCATAAACCTTTACCCTGAAGCCTTTAGACCCCTTCGCAGTAAACGTCATTCATACGAAAGCGGAAATTGCGCGTGCAGCCTGGACCAAAAAAAGACTCAAATTTTGTGTTGTGTTTTCGGGTGCCAGAATCGTAGCAGTGATGGGGTTAATGTTCAGAATTCTAGCAGGATCTCACCCATTTCAAAAAAAAAAAAAAAAACCCCCACCAACGTCTATGGCTACAAGCCATCAAACGTGTAGACTGGGATGAAAGCTCTATCAAAAATGCAGCGTCCACTTCATCACAGGTAAGATCAGGCTATTTATTAAATCTCTCTCATTCTTTCTAGTCTTCGTTTATTGATGTAGCAAAATATTTTGGTAACGTTTGTCTGATTAGCTGGGTCATAGTTACACAATGTAATGAATATTGTTAGCATGTTAACTTAGCATGCAATTTTGTTTGTAGGAGAGGTCTCGCTTGACTCAAGCGGTCCAGATTTTGTGCCATCATTATTTGTGTATGCTGAAAATCACAATTTTAAAGCAAGGATGGAACGGTAAAATTGTGTGCCCTCGCTCTAAATGCCAACTTATGTTGACTGCTCTAACCTAGCTCCCGCCCCATTCAGTTTCATTTCTGGTCTCTGCCTCTCGCTTTTTACGCAGCTCCGATTTCTCTTAGCTGCACTCTTTACACTATCATTCCTTTCATGCCATTACCTCCTGCAAATTGCTGTTTAGTGTTGGTATTTGCTGTTGTAGCTAAAGCCACATTGCCATCACATCACTGGCATAATTTGATTAAAACAATCAGTGTAAAACACGTTCTGTACATGCCCGCACATAATCATATGCGTCTAAAGACTTGTAGGCACGAAGTTTTTCGTGGGTGTACACTGAAGTCTTGTCAATAAGGTACGAGTATATCTGGCCATTGTATACCAGGGAACTTACTAACATCGTCCGTCCACTCTAATTAAATACGGATCCGGTAGGCGATGTCCACTTGTTAGAGTTAACTTATGTAGCATTCTCGATCTTGTAACGACAATTGTTTTGCATAATCTGACAGCTCATAATGCCAGTCTATGGGCAGCGCCATTGTTTCTGGGTCCAGGCTGCGCGCGCATCTTGGCAACGGTCGGTTTGTTTACAAACATGCGAAGGGGTCTTTTCCATTGTGGAAAACTTTAAAGTTCCAATTTTACAAAAAAAAAAAAAAAAAGCCAGCACTGGAGACTCCTTCAGTTTCCTCACAGAAAAACTTCACATCAACAATTAAAGTTAATTTACATACAGTAGCCACCATACAAGTCCCTACGACTTCGTTACAAGAGAAATAATAATGTATTAATTAGAATGTGCACATTATAAACCAGCGATTAAAGCAACCATTAAATCAACAGAAGCATTACTTTGGGACAGCACTAGCAAACTTATTCCTTACACTAACGAGTCAGCAGAATTGTATTAAGCCATCCAATGTGTTATCCATTTAAATATGGATGAGCATATAGATACTAAATACTACAAATATCAAAACGATTCATAAAGCATAGCGTACTATTTTTCAGGCATTTTGTTCACAAACCTAAGACTTGAAAATGTCTTGAGGTATCTAGAAATCTCGTGTAGTAATATTCACTATTCACACACTAGATCTACGCTAGGTTAGGATGTGAACATAAATCAGGATACGATTGCTGTAATTGTCAGGTAACGGAAACAGATAGCAATCCCGCAGCACAGGCAAACCTGAGGACCATGTACTTTGCGCCGACATAATACACAAATCACCTCCACTTTTACAGCATAAACAGTACTAGAAGTAGTGTGTGATTTGAAGCATGATTAGAACGATAAAATAAAGTTGCATAAAAGCACAGTCAGCCTGTCTTAATGGTTTATCACAAGTGTTGGAGCAATAAATGGTCATCGCTATGGCAACTATCACTTTTTCCTTGGTTTACACCCAGCTTCTAAATAAAAGGCGTATACTTAAACATAAGACCCATTATGGTACTGTAGGTCAGTCCCAGTGAAGGGGTGCGTCGTCTGGGCTGTCGGTCTCCTCTGAGGTCGTTACACTGAAGGAAGCACAGCCTCTGTGCCGTCTCAGTGTGCACAAGTCTTGAAAACTTAAGACTAAACTGCACCATACTGTTCGTCTCTTGCTTCATGATTGCTGTATTGGCCCATAAAATGTCCTCTGGCGCCTTTAAGTTTATCTTTTTACATACCTGGGACTGTTGATCACAGATTAAGATATGCAGCATATTTTTTTGGGGGGGGAGCCACTCCCCTCTACAACAGTCAGTAAAATGGTCCATTGGCAAAAATTTTTTTTTTTACACAAATATTCTCCCATGTCTGTCATATGACCAGAACTGCAATCAATCACATCTAGCACTCACATTCTTTCTTACAGGCTTCATTTGGCCCCGGCTGGACTTATAAAAACACTGTAGGTGTTATTTCAACACTGGCTATTGTGCTGTGTACACTCGTGTGGGATGGACTCACAGGTGTGCTTTGGCCGCAGGGTTTTTTTGGACTCGTGCCACACGGTCTTGCAGTCCTCCTGCAGCTTGTAGAATCGCACCTTCCTCCATGACCCCGAGCGAACCTTCACGAGCTCAGTGCCGTTCAGAAGAAAATTCAAATCTGGATCTCCAGCCATGCCTGTGATCAGGGAACCATGCACACATGTTTGAGCCACAGCTAAAGAATGCAGATCAATCACTTCACACTAGTATATACAAGATATGATTATAAACAATACACAAGCTGTTCAAACAGTATGCTTTTTTGGCTCCATGGTTACAGCTCTAGATTACTGATCAGAAGGTTAGGGGCTCGAGCCCCAGCAGCACCAAGCTGTCACGGTCATTCACCCTCTGCTTTAGAGGCCCTGTATCAAGGCTGACTACACTCAGACCCCAACTTCTTAAACTAGGATATGTGAAGAAAATTTCACCATGCTATAATGTACATACGTGAGGGTTTTTTTCTTGCAGGGACTAATTTAAAAAAAAACAAAAAAACAAAACGATACTGTTAATTGCATCATTTGCTAAGAATATCAGTTACATCAATCTTGATGGACCTGCATTACTCAGGCCAACTTCCATTTTACTAGATCATGCAAATACTATGATTTACCCATGCACACATTTGTTTACAGGGTCTGAAGGTCAGGAGAGGAGAAGAAAAATCACAGCACTAAGAGATCCAGAGACTAGTAGGAGTCATTTGCATACTGCAGGCATTCGGACACATTAGTCCAACATTGTTATCGCAATCACAATTGAACGATATATCGTGCAATCCTAACGTTTTAACAAGTCTAGGAAGCGAAACTTGCTGTTAGGAAAGACTATTGCATTATAGAGGAGAAAGAAGAAAAAAAACCCAAGGCGGCTTCATTTTCGATTCGGTTCATTTCACTGGAACATGAGCACAATGTCCACGGACTGACCCGCACTGAACATGCACGAAGCTTTCTGTGTCTTTTTTATTTAATCTTTATGGTATAAAGAAAGCGAACCAAGGGGAAAGAAAAAAAATAGAGGAGTTTCCTTGAGTTGAGAAACGGGCGCATTTCCGTACAAACATTCAGACTTCAGCAGAGCAAGAAAGAAAAGAAATACAAAATAGCACTAAACAGAAAGCGGCGTTACAGAAACGCAGGCGGCTTTTAAAAGGAGGGGAAAAAACCACTACATGTAATCAAACAGCATGTGAAGAGGAATGAAGCTGGTCCTACCCAGGAACTCCAGGTTCTCCCTGGTTATTTTCTTGCTGTGCTCATGATGAAGTAATTCCTGCGACTTGCTCCTTTTCGTCGGCTTCCTTACGCACTGCATGTCGGCCCTCTTTCCCGACAGGATCCCCAGTGAATAAGACGCACAGCCCGCACGGGGAAGTGATGAGCTCAGAGCTCACTGACGGGGCGTGGTGGACCATGCAAAAACCTGATTGCTGCAATTACCAAGTCCAAGCAACCTGGAAGTTGCGCGCCGATTAAAGCCGCCCGCTGCACATGTCGTGCGCCATCCGGGTCGTTTTGCGCCCTTTGTCGTGCGCTCAGGTGGGGGAGAGAGAGATCCAGGATCAGAAAGGAGACGCACGCGCCACGTTTCAGGAAAAATAAGCTCCATATTCTGTTAATTTCTAGGAGCAGCCGATAACATTGCACGACTTGCAAACTTTATCCTCATCACACATGCACTTGGTGCGGAACGGTTTGAAAATAATCCGACGTGAGCCTCGTTTATTTTTGGAACCTGGGTATCGTTTGAAATTGTTTATGCAACATGTATACCGTTCCTACTTATTCAGGTGACATTGGGCATACCCAATCCTGGGATCAAGATGCTGAACCTCTTCTGCTCCTCGGACCTGCCTGACCCATCCTGGTGCCCTGTGTCTGGTTGGAGTACGTCTCATCGCATCGCTCCTGTAGAGGATGGGCCCACATGGACAGTTGAAAGTCATACTTGGAAGACGCTCTGGACTCTTACAGTAATGCTTTTATGGCCAGTTGACTTGCTAACTTTGCACTCAAGTTTCCATCAATGAAGAGTTTATAACATAAACGAAACTGACTTCGTGTTAAAACGGTTAATGTCTGTTGTTGCCCAAATGAGGATGGGTTCCCTTTAGAGTCTGGTTCCTCTCAAGGTTTCTTCATGTCATCTGAGGGAGTTTTTCCTTGCCATGCTCATTGGGGATAGATTAGGGATAAAATTAGCTCATGTTTTAAGTCCTTCCAATCCTGTAAAGCTGCTTTGCAACAATGTTTATTGTTAAGAGCGCTATACAAAAACTTGATCTCATCTCATCATCTCTAGCCGCTTTATCCTGTTCTACAGGGTCGCAGGCAAGCTGGAGCCTATCCCAGCTGACTACAGGCGAAAGGCGGGGTACACCCTGGACAAGTCGCCAGGTCATCACAGGGCTGACACAGACACAGACAACCATTCACACTCACATTCACACCTACGGTCAATTTAGAGTCACCAGTTAACCTAACCTGCATGTCTTTGGACTGTGGGGGAAACCGGAGCACCCGGAGGAAACCCACGTGGACACGGGGAGAACATGCAAACTCCACACAGAAAGGCCCTCGCCGGCCCCGGGGCTCGAACCCGGACCTTCTTGCTGTGAGGCGACAGCGCTAACCACTACACCACCGTGCCGCCCCACAACTAAACTTGACAATTTTTAAAAAAATAAAATCCCCTCCTCTTAAAAAAAAAAAAAGCAAAAAAAAAAAAAAAGCGCTCAAACGTCACTTTTTTTGACCAAGATAAAGAAAAATTAAATTCACAACTGCTAGTTTAGGACATTTTATTGCTCCTCAAACAGCTCTTTTTATGGAGAATGGACTCTGAACCTCTGTGCCATATCTACACGAGCTTCCTTTTCTCTCCAAGTATCAAAAGGTCCAGACTCCAGGAAGTAGTAATTCAGCTCTCTCCACCCCCAAATTTCCTAACAAGTTAATCTTTTTTTATATATCAAGCACTGAGATGTAATATTTTTAATCTTCAAAAAAAATAAAAGGCACAAACTGGTAGTGAAAAAAAGTTACAGTACAAAAAAAAAAAGGTCTCTGCATAGTTTCTAGGGGCAAATCCTGTTATTTTCCTTCCTTAGAAACTTTTGAAAATTTTTTCCATAACATCTTACACCGAGTCCTATTTATCAACATGGATACAAACACTGATTTATGAATCATACAAGCATTTACACAAATTGAGAGAATCCTGTAAATTAAAACAAATCATATCAGGCTTGAGCTCCTGGGTGTGTAAATTTACACGCCATCAGACTAATGAAAACCTCAATTTGATCGACTTCAAAAGCATAATCTGCATGGATTACTACACATCTGGAATATACCATCCAGGTTGAATTGCTTATTTTTATATACATTACATTTACAGCAGATGCCCTTATCCAGAGACACTTATACAAATGGTTTAAAGTTTCTACCAGAAACAACATGCTAGTTCACTAGGTCAGGGACTGAACACCATCCAGAACATTGTGAAAACCGGCCGTTTAATATTACTGACATTAAAGAATGAAAAAAATAAGTGAATCAACACATAAGAAATAAAACTGATGTCAAAAGAAATGGCACCTTAAACAGAGGGTATGTATATTGCTGAATTAATATATCAGGGGTTTTTTTTTGGGGGGGGGGGGGGATTAAGAAAAACGAGACTGCATGTTTTGATTTACAAATGGAGTTGAGAGACCTCACAAGCTTGAGAACTCCAATGGTTCCTTAATAAATGGGCAGGGTGGCTATGCACAGAAGTGAATAGCTTCATACATACAAAATCTACATGGCGAATAAATCTAACCGCATAGGGGAGATGAAAATTTGGAACCTTTAAAAAAAAAAAAAAAAACACACACGCACGAGTTACCAGTTTATTGGACACCATTTTAAATACTGTATAATTGGAGCTATTAACACCCTAAATCTGAACAAACTTTAGGACTGATGCTAGAGCTTACACTCAGCACAATAGCATCATCTATTGGACACATTGCATAAAACGCCATCACATAAGGCACAGGAGCCACACTGCAGATTTATCCACTGAGATTAATTATTACACTACTATATTCTCAGTTCTTAGACTTCTTTCTACCTCTCTCTCTCTCTCACACACACACACACACACGGCCTCATTGGACACCGACCTAGCACACTGTTCTTCCCTCTCCAAGATATCTATGAGATTTCATATTGTTTTGTACATTATACATCTCATTTCATATATATCATCTTGTAGCTCATCTAAACACCAGCACTTCACCGATTTTCACTTAACAGGTGTGCCTTATCAAAAGGCAAGGCGTGGTCTTTCTTGCCTTCTTAATCCATACGAGATCAAACAGGAAATAATAAATAGTAAATGGCCCTAATTCGATAACTGCAGCAATCCATGCCAAGAACTGCTCAACTAAGAAAAACATCCATCACTGCTTTCAACCATGAAGTGTCTTGACAGAAGATAAAAATACATCAAATTAAGTGTCAAAACTTTTGACCGGTACTGTATATTCTATTGTATTACATCCTGACTTGAGTATAATGTAACTTGTTTGTTCATGCCGCATATTCAAGTTTGTATTGTAGTGCACACTTGTGTTACAAGATGCCAGCATTTCTCGTTGTTGTACCTGTACTCATCCTGGCTACATACATTCCTAAACTATTAGTTATGCTGTACTGTATGTAACACACTGCACAGTAGGATATCAGAACAGTGAGCAATATTTCACCTTTCTAACAGTTTACAGATGAAGTCATTTAAAAAAAAACCCTCAAATGTTTTTCCCCTTGTTTCCCAACACTAGTGTTTCCATAATAAGTCATAAATTAAGCTGTTCCTGTAACACATTACTTGGCCTCAGTCCAAACAGAATGAAGTACATCAAGTTTTAGTAGGCCACTTATTGCATTTTCATTTCATACTTATTCATTAGTACAACAGACTGGATTTTTAATCTCGTTTTTAGGGGTAGGCAAAAATATTTTCCCAATTGATTTAAGAAGTTGTTCATCTGATTCGATATTGATCTGCAAGATCCTTTAGGCTAACATGCATTTTTAGGTGAATGGCTTTCCAAGGTTTATTTATAAAACCTGGAGAGCTCACAGGGTGGTCAGAGTGAAGCCAGCTGGCCGCCATCTTACCACTCCCATCGCAGAGTGGAACTGTCGTTTCGACTACTGGGAGCTACACAAAATTGGACAAGTTATTTATGTAGGTGAGAAATTAGAAGAAAAAAAAGCCTACATACACAGCAGTGAACTGTACAAATCATTAGGTCAAAGGTTGTGGACAGACATTTCACCTGTGAGTATTGAAAGTTTTTTTTATACATCTCACACACACGAAGAAACATGAAAGGAGAAAGGTACACCAAGAGAAATACTCTAAAAATAATTATAGTAAAAAAAAAATAAAAATTCAAAAAACCCAACAACAGTGAAGGGGAGAGCTATAAAGCGATGTAAGGAATATGGGTAAAGTTGAGAAAATAAGGAGGTGGTAATGAAAGGGGGAAGTCAGGAGATTGGGAGGGGAACCCTAAATTTCCACATTGATTTAAAAAAAAAAAAAGCCAGGAATGAAAAATCAAATAAGGAAATCTGCTATATAGTATTTCATCCCTCATTCCTGTTGAACTGATATTGATACGGAATCGAGTCAGGGTATCTGTGCCAATACCCAGCCCTACTAGCTCTGCTCACATATCCAATGGTTCCTGGTTAAAGCCACTTCTTGAGAATGGCCAGTTTTAAAAGCGCCACACACAGAAAACAGAATTGAATAAAAGTAATTTGTCCCAAAGCTCTGAAACGGTGTAGTGTATTCAGAAGAATATTGCATGAAACTTTAAATCAACATACACAGGCAAACCACCCACCGAAAAGGAAACGGATGTTTGCGTCATTATGACGCTTTCATCAGTCCACCACGCAATTAGGATGCCACACAGTCCTGATGGTTATTAAGCAACTTGTGGTTAAGGTTAACTTGTGGCTAGGTTGTGTGAAGTCAAGTAGAATTACATGCACTTAAGCACTGGTGAGATAACACACTCGTCAGTGCCAGAATTCATCCCCTTCATTACAAATACTGCACCATGATAAGTCGTGCATCAGCAGGGGTGAAAAATACTCGACTAGTTATACATTATTATACTCAAGTGAGCATTAGTCACTGAACACTGGTACATTTACTGGAAACCAAGCTGCTCATTAGAAGTGACAAAAAGTCTCCTCTTCCTTCATCCAGCCAATGACTGGATGCTAAACTGAACTGTACAATCACGTTCATTATGGAGTTAGTGCTGTAGCTGTCAGTGCATTTGAACGTAAATAACCCACTGCACTTCAGCCTTGAACTTGAGAACAAACACCCCTGGCCCTACCGCAGGAAAAAATTAATATGATGGAATAAACAAAGACTCAAAATGGACTCCATCTAAATCGAAAAAGCACGTTGAGGTGAGTTCCACTAATTAGCCAATAAGATGTAGTCACCATACATTAACCTGATTTCTTTACTACGGCCAGAAAGCTAACAATTTATTCAAAGGCAGCAAAATCAATTTAATAAACAGTAAATATTGGTTATTTATGGAATTTCAATTCCGATTACTTCATTTGAAAACTGTCAATCATACAGAGACTGAATGTTTTCAGGCAAAATAGGATGGATGCTTTAAAACAGATCCTTAATAAAGTTTAGCTTTAATATGAACATTACACAAATTCATCGGATAAAACAATACTTCTGAAATTTTTATAAAGAACCTTCACCCTGCCCATACCGTGCACAAAGTGCAGAGTAATACTGAAGACATTGAGACCTTCAAGATGTTCACAAGGTCAAATTAGCAATAGCCTGAGGTGAGCAGTGGTGGTGTGGCTCTCAAACATTCAATATGTACAGTAAAACCAGTTCATTTGGCACTGCTGTATGTTTAACCTTCCTGTAACACATGACTGTTTTTAATAACGTCTTCACTGCTGACTAATAAGTGTTTATTAAACATGCCACAAGCTGCTTATTGCTACACACAGATCGGACCCAGAACAAGAGCTCTATATAACCAGGTGCAGTTTCTGTGGTCTGTGAGCTTGTAATTATCTGTGGCACAAAAGCAGAGTCATCCAGGTGTGCCATCATCCAGGTGTGCCGTGAGGTTCTATTCAGGAGAGATCGAAACTTATGGAAGGGTGGATTGTGTGTTCTTGGGTCTCCAAGTGAACGTGACTGCAGTCAGAAAGCAATTAAACCAAACTCTTCTGGGTTGTGGATTTTTTTGGGGGGTAGATGCCAGCTGATACACTTGTAATCTAAATTTGCCCTCGTCCAGACAGATCCTGATGATGCCACAATATTCCAATGGCAAGGCCAAGAGAACAAAACTGGCTGTGCTCTCAGGTGGACTGGATGGCATACACACTATCAAAATCACTCACAGTGACACTAGCCAATCATGGACTTATGAGAGCTCATGAATGTAGAAGAGGGCAGATAGTGCTTTCCTCCTCTCAAAAAAATTAATAAATAAACCCTGCAAGCGTAACAAGAATCAGCTCATTAGTTTGTTGAACTGTGGGGTCCCACCCAGTCCACAAAATTAAGTCAGTGCAGTACAAGATAGAGAATAAACTTGTACTGGAAGGGTGGATTGTCACATGCACACTTCAAGCATAGTGAAATTCATCCTCTGCATTTAACCCATCTGAAGCAGTGAACACACCCAGAGTACCCAGGGAGCAGTCAGGGGTTTGGTACCTTGCTCAAGAGCACCTCAGCCCAAGGCCACCCCAGGTCAACCTACCCACAGGTCTTTGGATTGTGGGGGAAACCAGAGTACCCGGAGGAAACCCACACAGACACGGGGAGAACATGCAAAGTCCACACAGAAAGGCCCTCACCGGCTGCTGGGTTCGAACCCGGAACCTTCTTGCTGTGAGGCGACCATGCTAGCCACTACACCGCCGTGCCACCCTCTGCATTTTTAGTTCAACTATGAATAAAGCCTAGTTGAACTAAAAACACAGCCACATGAACTTTATCTCTGGATAGCACCATCATGGGCTGTGTACAAAAAAATTGAATAGAATTTGGTTTAATACCACCAAATAAGAGTGCTTACAGTTAAAGTTATATAGCCATTTCTCAAGAGTTAGACTTTAAAAAAAAAGGATAGTTTATAGTTTTTGCTTTATCAATTAGGCTACTCCTTTCCTCCCAGGCTTTTAGAAAGTGACGTCATCATAAGCGGTTGCCGTGGTTACTGATTAGCCTACGCACTAACTGCTCGTGCACTACGTAGTACGTTAGTATGTCTTTAGATTTTGTTATACGCTTTCAAACCCAAAAGGAAAAAAGGCCATACTCCAGAACTTTGTTTAATAAGTGACAAGCAGTCAAATAAATGAATTAATTTTTAAAATAAAAAGTGCATTATATATAAACAAAACCCCACGCCCTTTTTCCTGAGTGAGGAAACTGCACCTGTCCAAATTGTATGCTACAGTCTTCAGTAGTCACTAATAAGTTAAAGTGCAAATTTAAAGAGCTTACCTTGCGTTGTTATGCCGTTGGAACTCATTCTGTCAAATAAATACCGTCAGAAAAAAAAAAAAACAACCCAAGAACAAACCCAAGGCTGAGTAAAGGCGTCACCAGTTACCTCAGAGCAACTAACAGGGAAAACTAGTTTTCTCTCCTCAGGAAACAAAGTACAACAGAATTGGTGGTGTTTTTTTTTTTTTAAGATAAGATTTAAAAGAAACAGAAACCAAGGTTATCTAACTTGGTTCACAAGTTCTCCAAAGCTCGACCTTGTCTCCAGAGCTGGGTATAAACATGATGAAAACCTGCGCCGCCCTCTGCAGCCATCGGTTTGTGTTGCAAGACCCAGGTGAAGATAGTAATTAAGATAATTAGGCTAATGAGCTCACTTCACCTGCCCAGGACAACCGGGTTCATTATTATTATTATTATTATGCAATTCAGTTCAAAAGATTAGATATTATATTCCTTATACAGAGTACTAGTTTTAGTGGCTTTGGGATTTAAGCAATGCTTTACTTTATTCAGATATGCTTTCACATAAACAGCATAAAAACAAAGTTCTGCTTCTGTTTCTCCAACTTACTGGAGTGTATATGGAACTTTGCTAAAATTAAAACAAGATTAATGACAGACATTAGCTACAAAAACCAAACAATAGTCTATAAATTCAAGTTTAATCTGAGTTTTTTTCACATCATTTGTAATAAAATAATTAAGGTCATTCAAAAAAAAAAAAAAAACCCAACCAAAAAACCTAGAAAGGCACTTGGTAGTACTTGAGTCATTTGAACCTAGGATAATACTAAAGCTGTGCACCTGTGCACCAAATTTCATCAAAATCCTTTCACTACTTTTTGAGCTACATTGGGAACAGACAAAAAAAAAAATCCTGAATCTACATACACACCCAGATTTGCATCAAAATGTAATCAATTGTTCCTTGGCCCACCTTTCCTCCAAATTTCATCACAATCTGTTCACTACTTTTTGAGATCTCATCTCATTATCTCTAGCCGCTTTATCCTGTTCTACAGGGTCGCAGGCAAGCTGGAGCCTATCCCAGCTGACTACGGGCGAAAGGCGGGGTACACCCTGGACAAGTCGCCAGGTCATCGCAGGGCTGACACATAGACACAGACAACCATTCACACTCACATTCACACCTACAGTCAATTTAGAGTCACCAGTTAACCTAACCTGCATGTCTTCGGACTGTGGGGGAAACCGGAGCACCCGGAGGAAACCCACGCGGACACGCGGAGAACATGCAAACTCCGCACAGAAAGGCCCTCGCCGGCCACGGGGCTCGAACCCGGACCTTCTTGCTGTGAGGCGACAGCGCTAACCACTACACCACCGTGCCGCCACTTTTTGAGTTATGTTGGGAAAAGAAAAAGAATCCTGGAGCCACATACATATCTGGATTTTCATCTCAATTTAATCAATTGTTCCTTGACCCATGGCTCACCCTTCCTCCAAATTTCATCAAAATCCGTTCATCAGTTCACCCCAAGATGGTCAATATTTAACTTATATTTAACAATGTGAATCACCATAGATCCTTGAGGAAGAGCTTTGTGTGCATGGCCAAGAATGGGGGTAGACTGACTGACTGAATGAATGAATGAATTTCCTCTTCCGTTTGTAGTTATGTAAATATGTAAACCCAGCTGAAAACGTCATTTAATATTGCATGTGCTATGTCAAAACATCAAGTGCTGTTTCTTCACCTGTTCTTACAACACACGGGATTTTGCTGTAGGGCTCCATGTGACTTTCAAATCACACGATGTGGAAAGCAAGTTGCCTTGTCAGGCTGATCCACTGATCACATATAAAAACAAACAAGCCTGTTTTGTATGTTCTGCTCTTGTTTGTGTGGGTTTACATGAGGTTCTCTGGTTTCCTCCCATCTCCCAAAAACAAGCAGGTAGTTGGATCAACGACTATAAATTCCCTCTTGGTACGAAAGTGTGTGTAAACAAATATATGCAATTGACCGGCGGCCCATCCAAGGTGTATTCCTGCCTCCCACCTGGTATTCCAAGACACAGGATCCATAAAGACCCAGGCTTGGATAAAGCACTTACTGAAGATCAGTGAGTTAATTATTTGTGAACACTTTCATTTATTTATTTCATTTTCATGATTCCCCCCACACACAGAAAGCCTGAAAACAAGTGTCTTTCAGACATTTTCCATATTTTGTTCCAGATCTATTCAGGAACCCTTTCATAAGTTCAAACTCAATGGACGTTCGTGTGCACTAGTTCGGTCGGAAACCCATGTTTACCTTAATTTAAAGAACACGTGAATGTAGCAGAGTAGAAGAAACGACCTTTTTTGTTTGTGTTTAAATACGATTTATATTGTCGATTATCCTCCACACACTTTCAGTCCTTGGTGTTTTATGTACAATTTTACAGCATGAGGAACTTTTAGAAAATACCAACTTCGCTCTTTTAAAGGACAAGATGTTCCAAGAAGAAATCAGAACAATTGTGGGTGCCGTTGAAGGTAGCATGATGGAAAATGAAACCCAAACGCGCCCCCTAGTGTTCAGCACTGAGCTCTATATAAAATCTGGAGCGCTGTAGAGCTGAGTGAAGCCGTCTGGTCGCCATATTACCACTCTCATCGCGTGTATTTGGCTTGTGTGTTAAACTGTAGTATCCGATCAAATTTGCTCCAAGAAAAGTATTTCCTGAATTTTTTCCCCTTTCATTACTTCCTCTTATTTTCTCAACTTTACCCACAGTCCTCACATATCTTTGTAGCGCTCCGCTTCACTGTTAGTGTTTTTTTCCTTTTCCAGTCCAGTCTCTGATCATTTTTTTCTGAATGGCTCTTTTTTACTACTATAATTATTTTACGGAATTATTTCAGTTTTTCTCTTATACAGTGTACCTTTCTCCTTTTATATATTTTTTCTTCCTTACACACACACAGTGATGAAACGTCTATCCACAACCTTTGACCTAACGATTTGTACAGTTGCACATGTAGGCATTTTTCTTCATTTTTTTTTCACCAACTACATGAATAACTTGTCCAATGTTGTGTAGCTTCCAGTAATTTAAATGGCAGTTTCGCTGCGCGATGGGAGTGGTAAGATGGCGGCCAGCTGGCTTCACTCTGACCAGCCTATGACCTCTTCAGATTTTATAGAGAGCTCAGCGGTGTTGAACTTGCGCATGCACCGGAAGTAAACGGAATTGATTTTCACGATTCCCCCCCAGAAGGTCTGAAAACGAGTGGCTTTCAGAAAATTTCATATTTAGCTCCAGAACTGCACAAGAACCCTTTCATAAGTTCGAATTCAATGGACGTTCGTGCGCACTATTTAGGTAGGATACCCGTATTTACCTCAATTTAGATAGCATGTGAAGGTAGCGTAGTAGAATAAACGACCTTTTTGTTTGTTTTGAAATACAACCTGTCTTGTATGTCAGTGTCATCGAGTATCCTCATTATTCACTGTTTCTAAAATCCATTTTTTGTTGTTTTAGCTCTGTGCCCTCAGTGCTGACATGGCCCACAGATACCTCCACCTCTCCAGAGGCTGCAGGAACCTTTACAGCGTTTTTCTGCCCAATTTCAGATCACCAAAGGCGGCGCGACTGGTAAGGTGTAAGCGGTGACGTGGGACGAGTCTCAAATTAATATCTAGTGCCCTAAGTAGGTTGGCTAAAACGTTATTACATTCATAAGCAATGTAGTGTATTTATATAGGGAATATGGAGTCGTTTGGAGTTCAGCCTCAGGCTTGCAACTTACTAGCAAGTATTAGCTCCACTTTTACACTTAAATTATCATTCATAGCAATTAGCGAACGGTTTTGTTTAGTGATTGACGTATGAAAATAAAGACTAAGATTTCTTCATTGTGTTGCTGTTTACGCTATACAAAGAGTTTAGTCTAAATGACATTGCTGCTTTGGGGAAAGGTGTGTTAGCAGGTTGCTAGCTCACTGCGTTTTATATGGTGAAGCTGACATGTAAGCTAGCAAGATGTCAGGTTTTTTTTTGTCCTACCCGTATTCAGAGAATTACTTCCTCCTGAGCGTGGATTGGTCAGTAGAACAGACCATGAAACTTTCCGATTGGTCTGTTTGTTTGAGTATCAGTGTCGTCCGGAAGATGAGCCAATTAACCCACAGGAGGCGGGTTTAGTGAGAATCCATGTGGGAAAAAATATCGAACTATTTTGTTATTGCACAGTTTTATCCATTTTAACTGTTTTTTTTTTTTAAATTATTATTGTGGATTTTCAGTTAGCGTGTTAACTTTGCTCAGAGAGTGTTGTTTTAAAGACCAGTTTATTGCTCAGGGAGTTTTGAGACAAGTCCATGATTCCTTCTTACTATTTATTTTTTATATATGAACACCTCATTCAGAGTAGTGGAAATATTTATAACCCACTACATAAGCTGCTTTATTATTATTATTATTATTATTATTATTATATGACCAGGAAGCAAGTGACCGTTATTGGATGTTACTGATTTATAGGGTGGGACAAATACATTCCAATGAGCATTTGATTGGACACCACTTGGCCGAGTTCAGAATGAGTCATCAAAAACGTTTCACCGGTTTCCTGGAAATACTCTACTATAAAATCCAAAACGAGAATATGTACGAGATACATTTTAAAATATGTGCTGGGTTTATTTGCGTCTAAGATTCTTGTATTTGAGAAAAAAAAAACTTTTTCCACTTTCATTTTACAACCCCGATTCCAAAAAAGTTGGAACAAAGTACAAATTGTAAATAAAAACAGAATGCAATAATTTATAAATCTCAAAAACTGATATTGTATTCACAATAGAACATAGACAACATATCAAATGTCGAAAGTGAGACATTTTGAAATTTCATGCCAAATATTGGCTCATTTGAAATTTCATCACAGCAACACATCTCAAAAAAGTTGGGACAGGGGCAATAAGAGGCTGGAAAAGTTAAAGGTACAAAAAAGGAACAGCTGGAGGACCAAATTGCAACTCATTAGGTCAATTGGCAATAGGTCATTAACATGACTGGGTATAAAAAGAGCATCTTGGAGTGGCAGCGGCTCTCAGAAGTAAAGATGGGAAGAGGATCACCAATCCCCCTAATTCTGCGCCGACAAATAGTGGAGCAATATCAGAAAGGAGTTCGACAGTGTAAAATTGCAAAGAGTTTGAACATATCATCATCTACAGTGCATAATATCATCAAAAAATTCAGAGAATCTGGAAGAATCTCTGTGCGTAAGGGTCAAGGCCGGAAAACCATACTGGGTGCCCGTGATCTTCGGGCCCTTAGACGGCACTGCATCACATACAGGCATGCTTCTGTATTGGAAATCACAAAATGGGCTCAGGAATATTTCCAGAGAACATTATCTGTGAACACAATTCACCGTGCCATCCGCCGTTGCCAGCTAAAACTCTATAGTTCAAAGGAGAAGCCGTATCTAAACATGATCCAGAAGCGCAGACGACTTCTCTGGGCCAAGGCTCATTTAAAATGGACTGTGGCAAAGTGGAAAACTGTTCTGTGGTCAGACGAATCAAAATTTGAAGTTCTTTATGGAAATCAGGGACGCCGTGTCATTCGGATTAAAGAGGAGAAGGACGACCTGAGTTGTTATCAGCGCTCAGTTCAGAAGCCTGCATCTCTGATGGTATGGGGTTGCATTAGTGCGTGTGGCATGGGCAGCTTACACATCTGGAAAGACACTATCAATGCTGAAAGGTACAGTTAGGTCCATACAGGTATATATTTGGACACTGACACAAATTGATTTTTTTTTTTTTTACCTGTTTACTGAAACAAATTCAAGTTATAATTATATAATGAACATGGACATAAAGTCCAGACTTTCAGCTTTCATTTGAGAGTATCCACATTAAAATTGGATGAAGGGTTTAGAAGTTTCAGCTCCTTAACATGTGCCACCCTGTTTTTAAAGGGACCAAAAGTAATTGGACAATTGACTCAAAGGCTATTTCATGGGCAGGTGTGGGCAATTCCTTCGTTATGTCATTCTCAATTAAGCAGATACAAGGCCTGGAGTTGATTTGAGGTGTGGTGCTTGCATTTGGAAGATTTTGCTGTGAAGAAAACATGCGGTCAGAGGAGCTCTCCATGCAGGTGAAACAAGCCATCCTTAAGTTGCGAAAACAGAAAAAAGCCATCCGAGAAATTGATACAATATTAGGAGTGGCAAAATCTACAGTTTGGTACATCCTGAGAAAGAAAGCAAGCACTGGTGAATTCATCAGTGCAAAAAGACCTGGACGCCCACAGAAGACAACAGTGGTGGATGATCGCAGAATAATTTCCATGGTGAAGAGAAACCCCTTCACAACAGCCAACCAAGTGAACAACACTCTCCAGGAGGTAGGCGTATCAATATCCAAATCTACCATAAAGAGAAGACTGCATGAAAGTAAATACAGAGGGTTCACTGCACGGTTTAAGCCACTCATAAGCCTCAAGAATAAAAAGGCTAGATTGGACTTTGCTAAAAAAAAAAAAAGACATCTAAAAAAGCCAGCACAGTTCTGTAAGAACATTCTTTGGACAGATGAAACCAAGATCAACCTCTACCAGAATGATGGAAAGAAAAAAGTATGGTGAAGGCATGGTACAGCTCATGATCCAAAGCATACCACATCATCTGTAAAACACGGCGGAGGCAGTGTGATGGCTTGGGCATGCATGGCTGCCAGTGGCACTGGGTCACTAGTGTTTATTGATGATGTGACACAGGACAGAAGCAGCCGGATGAATTCTGAGGTATTCAGAGACATACTGTGTGCTCAAATCCAGCCAAATGCAGCCAAACTGATTGGTCGGCGTTTCATAATACAGATGGACAATGACCCAAAACATAAAGCCAAAGCAACCCAGGAGTTTATTAAAGCAAAGAAGTGGAATATTCTTGAATGGCCAAGTCAGTCACCTGATCTCAACCCAATTGAGCAGCATTTCACTTGTTAAAGACTAAACTTCAGACAGAAAGGCCCACAAACAGACAGCAACTGAAAACCGCTGCAGTAAAGGCCTGGCAGAGCATTAAAAAGGAGGAAACACAGCGTCTGGTGATGTCCATGAGTTCAAGACTTCAGGCAGTCATTGCCAACAAAGGGTTTTCAACCAAGTATTAGAAATGAGCATTTTATTTACAATTATTTAATTTGTCCAATTACTTTTGAGCCACTGAAATGAAGGGATTGTGTTTAAAAAATGCTTTAGTTCCTCACATTTTTATGCAGTCATTTTTGTTCAACCCACTGAATTAAAGCTGAAAGTCTGAACTTCAACTGCATCTGATTTTTTTTTTTTTGTGATCAACTTTTTTTATTGTTTTTTCTTGGGGGGGGGCAGACGGTTACACAGTACATTCATTAAAAAGAAACCTTCTGGTACACATGGATAGATGCATACAGTCCATATAGTCCTTTCAGTCCAAACTGCATCTGAATTTTGTTCAAAATTCATTGTGGTTATGTACAGAACTAAAATTAGAAAAATGTTGTCTCTGTCGAAATATTTATGGACCTAACTGTATAGGTTCTAGAGCAACATATGCTCCCATCCAGAAGACGTCTCTTTCAGGGAAGACCTTGCATTTTCCAACATGACAATGCCAAACCACATACTGCATCAATTACAGCATCACGGCTGCGTAGAAGAAGGGTCCGGGTACTGAACTGGCCAGCCTGCAGTCCAGATCTTTCACCCACAGAAAACATTTGGCGCATCATAAAATGGAAGATACGACAAAAAAGACCTAAGACAGTTGAGCAACTAGAATCCTACATTAGACAAGAATGGGTTAACATTCCTATCCCTAAACTTGAGCAACTTGTCTCCTCAGTCCCCAGACGTTTACAGACTGTTGTAAAGAGAAAAGGGGATGCCTCACAGTGGTAAACATGGCCTTGTCCCAACTTTTTTGAGATGTGTTGTTGTCATGAAATTTAAAATCACCTAATTTTTCTCTTTAAATGATACATTTTCTCAGTTTAAACATTTGATATGTCATCTATGTTCTATTCTGAATAAAATATGGAATTTTGAAACTTCCACATCATTGCATTCCGTTTTTATTTACAATTTGTACTTTGTCCCAACTTTTTTGGAATCGGGGTTGTATTTCAAGTCCACTTTAATTTGTAAAGTTGGTTGTAAGTTAAAAAATGAGGCCAGTTGTTTTAATGTGCGCAGGAATTGAATTTTGTAATCTGAAGCATAATGATGTTAAACGAAATCAGCAAAAGTGCTGGTGATGTTAGAAAACTTTCAGTTCACACGTTTACCTTCTGTGATGGTGTGTGTCTGTAATAAATAAACAAATCCACGCTCTGATGATATATATATTTTTTTGTATAATGAAGTAATATTGTGCCTCATTTATCTGGATATGAACAGATTTATTCATAAGTCACTCAAACGCATTTACGCTTCTTCTTGCCTCGCCTGGGACGGAGTCCACCAGGTGGCGAGGTATTGTTTTCGGTCGGCAGCGGTCTCAAAAGTAGCCGGTCACCGGCGGCAAATTGCCGGCTATGGCTTGTTATGCCGCCGGCTATTGTCAGTCGAGTCACAAAATTTAATATTAAATATTTCTGACAGCAAAAAAAGTTGTGAACGTAAATTACATCCACTATGTCATGTATCTCCGTTGCCGCGTCAACTGTGTTTACATCCTCGACACGAGTGCAGCCATTACTGCCGCCTGTGTTGCCAGATTACGCGTTTTCCCTCCCAATTTGGGCGGTTTTAAGTGCATTTTGGCGGGTTTTGAACATATTTTGGGCTGTAAAACGTCAGCAGTATCTGGCAACATATTTTTTTTACTTAATACAAGAAATTAATGGATGCCAACGTTTTTGCCAAAATGGTATTTTATTTTCCATTGTTTAGGCAGCTTCAGCATCATACTGTGAGATTCTGTTCAAATTGTTTTTTTCTTCTATGAAGCCTGAGCCATTTATTTTATTAGTTTATAATTATTGTTTAATTTAGTCTTCAGGAGAGACTGCCTGCACACAGTACTAGTATTAATAGTTTTTTTTTTTTTCTTACATGAAAGCTGAGGCATTTATATTATATTTTAAGGTAACTTCATGTTGTGCTGTGAGGTTCTCTGCACTTTAACTTTTGAACCAACAGGTGCATTTGGGTAAGTAAAGCCTATTTTTCTGCATTTTTGTAGTCCTGGTAATCTTTTATATTAGTAAAGTTGTTTATAGGACCATTTCTCAGTGTCTGTTTTTTTTAATCAATAGTTTTTCAGTAATAATATTTAACATATCACTCAATTTTAAACAACCCCCGCGCCTCCCCCATAGTCTCCAAAATTTCTGTGGGAAACACTGGCGTGCGTAACAACGCTAATCAAGCTTAAGCTAGACGACCCGCCTCAAATACCCGTCCCGGGTAAATGTTATCCCAATTTTAGATGGCCTGTTCCAAACCATCCCGCCCCATGAAAAAATTCGTACTTGCATATCTATCTATCTATCTGTCTATCTGTCTGTCTGTCTGCACGCTTTGCGTGCATTATGTCTGCCAGACATTTTACCATTTGCACCCTGCTGTAAATTGTTTGTACCCTGCTATTCTCCCAAACTTTGAAGCCCCTGGGTCGGGTTTGTTTTTTAAAACAATGTTGCGGGAAAACGGCTGGACCAGTCTTCATGAAACTTTCAGGATAGCTGAGCATTGGTCTCAAATAGAACCTCCAAAATTTTGGGGGTTATCTGGTCAAAGTCAAGGTCACGGTGATCAAAAAGGTTAAAAAAATAAACCTCTGAGCTCAGACTGCAGGAACGCTGCCTTGGAAAGACTCCAGGAACGCTGCCTTGGAAAGACTCTTCCCACAAACACGCTGATTAGATCACAGCCCGCCTCATTTGCATACACTGCTGTCATCAAACCCCATTGATGATAACTTCTCTGCTCTGTTAATTTATTACTATAATTGTAAATTATAAATAAATGGACTAGACTAAAGAAATCGCTTTCAGACATGTTTATGCTTATTACAGAGGGAGGGTGCGTTCCACTGAGCTTCCACTGTCTGTACTATTATATTATTGTATTCTTACCTCTTAAAGTTTTCGAAACTGAAACCACCGAACCGAGGCTGACATACACACGCTGTCGCAGAGGGCGACAGAATCAGAACCATGTTTATTGGCCAAGTATGTTGACACACAAGGTCAAAATCAAGGTCCATCCATCCATTATCTGTAGCCGCTTTATCCTGTTCTACAGGGTCGCAGGCAAGCTGGAGCCTATCCCAGCTGACTACGGGCGAAAGGCGGGGTTCACCCTGGACAAGTCGCCAGGTCATCGCAGGGCTGACACATAGACACAGACAACCATTCACACTCACATTCACACCTACGGTCAATTTAGAGTCGCCAGTTAACCTAACCTGCATGTCTTTGGACTGTGGGGGAAACCGGAGCACCCGGAGGAAACCCACGCGGACACGGGGAGAACATGCAAACTCCACACAGAAAGGCCCTCGCCGGCTGCAGGGCTCGAACCCAGACCTTCTTGCTGTGAGGCGACCGCACTAACCACTACACCACCGTGCCACCCCTAAATCAAGGTCAACAAAAAGGTCAAAATCGGTTTTTTGCGATATCTTCCTTCATATTCATCACAAGTGCTACCGGGCAAGGGTTGTTTTGCCTGGATTATTATTATTATTATTATTATTATTATCTCATCTCATCTCATTATCTCTAGCCGCTTTATCCTTCTACAGGGTCGCAGGCAAGCTGGAGCCTATCCCAGCTGACTACGGGCGAAAGGCGGGGTTCACCCTGGACAAGTCGCCAGGTCATCGCAGGGCTGACACATAGACACAGACAACCATTCACACTCACATTCACACCTACGGTCAATTTAGAGTCGCCAGTTAACCTAACCTGCATGTCTTTGGACTGTGGGGGAAACCGGAGCACCCGGAGGAAACCCACGCGGACACGGGGAGAACATGCAAACTCCACACAGAAAGGCCCTCGCCGGCTGCAGGGCTCGAACCCAGACCTTCTTGCTGTGAGGCGACCGCACTAACCACTACACCACCGTGCCACCCCTAAATCAAGGTCAACAAAAAGGTCAAAATCGGTTTTTTGCGATATCTTCCTTCATATTCATCACAAGTGCTACCGGGCAAGGGTTGTTTTGCCTGGATTATTATTATTATTATTATTATTATTATCTCATCTCATCTCATTATCTCTAGCCGCTTTATCCTTCTACAGGGTCGCAGGCAAGCTGGAGCCTATCCCAGCTGACTACGGGCGAAAGGCGGGGTTCACCCTGGACAAGTCGCCAGGTCATCGCAGGGCTGACACATAGACACAGACAACCATTCACACTCACATTCACACCTACGGTCAATTTAGAGTCGCCAGTTAACCTAACCTGCATGTCTTTGGACTGTGGGGGAAACCGGAGCACCCGGAGGAAACCCACGCGGACACGGGGAGAACATGCAAACTCCACACAGAAAGGCCCTCGCCGGCTGCAGGGCTCGAACCCAGACCTTCTTGCTGTGAGGCGACCGCACTAACCACTACACCACCGTGCCACCCCTAAATCAAGGTCAACAAAAAGGTCAAAATCGGTTTTTTGCGATATCTTCCTTCATATTCATCACAAGTGCTACCGGGCAAGGGTTGTTTTGCCTGGATTATTATTATTATTATTATTATTATTATTATTATACGTTGTTATTGGCAGAGTAGTGAGTCAAAATAACATCCACTTAAGTCTTTTGAGATTTTACCCTGAATGTTCATTTTGTGCTCCCAGCTCTCTCTTCACGCCTTTTATGGAGTTTTGTGGGCGTCACTAAATGTAAATGAGCTGTGTCAGGAATGCACGTTGCAGGTGATCCACCATTTACAAAATACATATGAGTCACGGAATATGGATTCACGGAAAATTAAAAAAAAAAATGTAATATAAAGTACGGACCTTTTATTCACGGATATGTGATGTTTTCTGTGAAATATCAATATTCTCTTTGAGGGAATGGATTTGACTGACACTCCGTAGCATATCTGTGATTTCCATCTTCTTTTCTGTGGCGAAGGACACTTACCATCTTCTCCGTCTTTTTAATGACAGAAGGCTTTGGTCTTACGGATATTTTTGTTTGCTTTATGCAGTTTCCGTGTGCCTTCGGTTTAGATAGAGATTTATGACTGATGTAATGTAACACTGCGACGGTCTTAAAGTTTGGCGACAATGGGACGTAAACTTCATTTTGAAAACGCTTCTCCGTTACTCTTTTCTTCCCATTTGTTCCGATATGTCGATAGTAATAATACTTCTTTAACTCTCCAGAGTCCCCTTTTAACTTACGGGACCCTTCACAAGAAAAACTGAAAAATAGAACAAAAGAGAGAGAGAGAAAGACACGAAGAATACAGACAGAAAAATAAATGTAAAATTCATTCAAAGTAGACGATATATCTGAAATGTCATCATTGAAATGAATTTATCTGTGACCATCTGCTACCCAAGCCCTCTGGCTTTAGGTGAAATACGTAAACTTCACCCCTTTTTGGCAAAAATGGCATTTCAAAGTTGTGTTCTCTGTATATTATTAGATGTTCCACATCTCTTATCGAAAGACTCCTCTGCTGATCAGTGAGTTTTGGCTCGAATTTATCTGGCGCTTCGACCTCCATTATGTAACTACCATCGGCAGATAACGTCACCACGGTGCAATCTTTGTGATGTCCGTGTCATTGTTCCGTAGACTCTGAGCAACGTCTGGAAAATTAACCATTTGTCTGTATGAAACTGTAACCAAGACGTAATAATAATATACTGAAACGTCCATGACCGATCGGTAAATTATTAGCATCCGTGATGCATCTGTGTGAAAATCCGTAATCCTTCCTTATTTTGTATCTTTTATTTATTTTTTTTTATTATATTTCCGTAGTCCGTGACCGATCTGTTGTTTTTTTTTTTTTTTCTCTTCAACCACCCAGGTGATCAACGTACACACGCGTGTATGAAGAAAATCAGCATTTCTGAAACTTTTTGGTTTGGATTATGCACAACTTTTCTGAAAGATGAATAAATGAGGCCTGTTGTTTGTGTCCCCCCCCCCCCCCCCCAGGTACCTACCCAGCCTGAGGCTCTGCAGAAACGAGTGTTGCTTTCTCAGGTGCTGGACACGTACCGAAGGTTATGCTCAAAGCCTCCGAAAGGTATGACAGGCGTAATTCAGTGATTAAAACTGACTGACTGGAAAAACTTGTGCCTTATACTTGCATGGTTATGAGTTTTATTATTTTTAGGAAAAAAGTGTCAATCAGATGATGAATAAATGTAAAGATTACTGACATGCTTGGGTTTGGGCTTTTTCTCTAAGGATTTGAAAAATACTTCCCGAAGAACGGCAGCCCAAAGAATGGTGAGCCCAAACCCTCCAACGCAGAGGCCCAAGGTGACGTGTCCTTTTTTTTTTTTTTTTTTAAATTCCAACAGAATCATTGCTCCATTCATTTTGTCTAGGTGTAAACATGTCCGTGCAGTACAGTCACGTATTTTATGTCTCGAATTAAATCTAGAGGCCAAGCCGAACAACGGACAGAAGAACTCTGGGAAGTCTGATGGTGGGGGCGGAGGCAAAAAGGGAGGAAAGAAGGATGAAAACACCTGGTTCAACCGGATACAAAAGGTTCTTGTTGTGGATCAGTTCTAAAGTTTTTATTCGGGATGTCTGAGCTGCTGTTATAGAACATCAATCAACCCCTTCTGACCAATCAGCTTCGAGAATCCAGCAGCAGTGTGGTATAAACGGCTTTATTGACCATGTAGTGAAGTAGTGGCTCAAAATAGACAAACTTTTTTTTTTTTTCCCCCTCCAATATAAATATTCTCGAAGTGTTGGACAGCATTTCTTGTCCTCTTTGAAAATGTTCTCATCATACCATGAGTTTTCGAATTTATCACACCGTCCACCGTGAATCCTATCGAGATCTAAACCCTTTGATGTTCATTATCACGCTGTTCTATTACAGGGGGATATTCCGTGGGACGACAAGGACTTCCGCATGTACGTCATGGTTTCGGCGACTTTCTGGGTAGCAGTCGGTTATTTCTTCTTCCGTGATGCAGGAAAAGAAGTCACCTGGAAGGACTTTGTGAACGGCTACCTGGCTAAAGGAGTTGTGAGTTTGCTACTGTGACCTTTCGAACTGATCAGTCTGGTGTTGTTTCATGCGACGGATGGATGCAGATGTGGTATTGGATTTTCTGATTTGTGCTCCTGCAGGTCGACAGGTTGGAGGTTGTGAACAAGCGCTTTGTGAAAGTCGTCTTCTCTCCAGGGAAGGCGGAAGCTGATGGGGTGAGTTTTTGTGAGGGGGGGGAAAATGTTGTCCAAAAAAGTGAGTTCAAAGACAACAAAGAACTAAAACCATGACATAAATCTCTATATGTCACTCGTGAGGAAATTGATGAATTGTTTTTGATAAATTTGGAGACTTTGTTTGTGAATGTGTCGATATAATAAAAAGAAAATCACACGTTGGCTTGAAGATATGAAGTTTATCTTCTTGTGTTGAAAAACTCGCATTTTTCATACGAAATACATCATGGATCTGGGTGACATATTTAAATACTATTGGCTGGTGTTGAGCCAATGTTCCATTCAGCTAGCATGATATTGGATGAGCTGAAGACGAGTAGCTGAATGGAATATATCTGATAGACCATGAACAAAAAGCCAGCCAATAATATTATTTATTATTATTATACACATTCCTTTCAGGTGTTCAGTGCATCTTTCTTTCTCTTTCAAAATTCTCTCAAAATCTTCCATATTTAACGAAGCAGACCTGGCGGCCATGTTTGTTTACAAATTGTCCCAGTCGCTTGCTAGCACGGAAGTTCTACGTCTCCGATATGTGACGTCATGTCTTGACAACCATGCAATATTGTAAACCATATTCAACACTCATTCTTCATTGGGTAGAATGATGTAATACAGGTAGGATAAGCGATATGCTAACAATATTGCATGCTATCAAACCAAATGAATGAAACCCGCTAGAAGGGAACAGAACACGTTTTTATTCCATGGAAAAAAGTGGCCCGTGTGTATAATCTCATCTCATCTCCTCTAGCCGCTTTATCCTTCTACAGGGTCGCAGGCAAGCTGGAGCCTATCCCAGCTGACTACGGGCGAAAGGTGGGGTACACCCTGGACAAGTCGCCAGGTCATCACAGGGCTGACACATAGACACAGACAACCATTCACACTCACATTCACACCTACGGTCAATTTAGAGTCACCAGTTAACCTAACCTGCATGTCTTTGGACTGTGGGGGAAACCGGAGCACCCGGAGGAAACCCACGCGGACACGGGGAGAACATGCAAACTCCGCACAGAAAGGCCCTCGCCGGCCACGGGGCTCGAACCCGGACCTTCTTGCTGTGAGGCGACAGCGCTAACCACTACACCACCGTGCCGCCCCCCCCCCGTGTGTATAATAATTCCTGATATTTCACTCTGATGATGTCACTCCCAGTGTTTTCCGGCTGACTAGACGTGTGATGTCAAGATGGTGAACCGGTTGAAAATGAAAAATCTTTTGATTAACTTGCGCGCATATATATATATATATATATATATATATATATATATATATATATATATATATATATATATATATAAAGTGCTGTCAAGCGATTAAAACCCTTTGGTGACTGACCCCTTGAAAATGGTTCCTCCAGGAACCATGACGTTTCAGTTGTCAAGACAACGGAAAAACTAAAATACAAATACAAGAGCATTTTGTTTTGTGCACAAGAGCATTGTGACGTATCTTTCTGTTTTTGTATTTTAGTTTTTCCGTTGTCTTGACAACTGAAACGTCATCGTTCCTGGAGGAACCATTTTCAAGGGGTCAGTCACCAAAGGGTTAAAATATTTAATCGCGATTAATGTCGCGACAGTCATAGTTAACTCATGATTAATCGCAATTTAATCGCACATTTTTGTCACATAAAAAAACATTGTAATTCTCTTATCAGCATAAAAAAGTGAATGGGCTTGCTTTGTACCAATGGGTTTTTTTTTTTTTTTTAAATTGCAAAGCATAACACGTCTTGACACAGCCACCGCAAAGTGAAACCTAAGCCGAGCACCGGCGCGGGGCTAGCAAGAGAACCATGAGTGAAATGATCTACTGTTTGAGTTAGTCACAGGTTGAGTTAGAGACAGGTTACACAGTGACGGTAGGCTTGACATGCTTGATTATAATATAAAGTACACTATTATATTAACTTTAAGTTGTTCGTTGATAAATATTGCATTGAATCTGATCTTTACTGTTTCAGCTCACTTAACACATTTTGTACTTTTACACTTTCTGCCTATTGATGCGTCGCGCTGTCCAATCAGAGGCGGCCAAATTTGCATATTACAGGAAGGATTTCTGGGATAGCATTGAGTTTACAGTTCAGAGGGATCTGGCTTCTTTAGACGCTGTCTTCTTAAAACTGAATAAATATTTACAAAGAGCCAAATTAGCCAGTGTTTTGAACGGCTCTTTTCAAAGAACGGATCACAAAGATGCGGATCCCATCAAAGAGCCATAAATCCCATCTCTACTAGCGCGCCCTGCCCGCGCTGGTTCTTGGGGGGGGCAGAGGACTCTGGCTGTGCGGGGCGTGGCATTACAGTCTAGCTGCTATCGGTTTTCTAACCAAAGTCTCTGTTCCAAGTTCCTGGCAGTTTCAAAAGCTTATGAAAAACCTACATCATGTCACAGAGCGTTAATCTCGCGATAAAAAAAATTATCGCCGTTAAAATTGAGTCAAGTTAACGATTTAATAACACGACATTTTTGACAGCACTAATATATATATATATATATATATATATATATATATATATATAATATTTTATTTTTTTTTTTTTGGATGTGTCCATATAATATAAAGAACATTACATGGTGAGATGAAGATATGAAGTTTATCTTCTTGTGTTGAAAAATATATCACTCGTGAGTATGTTCACCACTTGAAGATAAACTTCATTTCTTTACGTAACTGTGTAATCTCTCTCTCTCACTCACATTCTCTCATATATAATTATTGCATTTATAAGCAAATCTTTGGATTTTTGGTTTGTCATTTAAAAAAAAAATTTTTAATTTGATAAACCAGTAAAATCGTATTAGCTAACAATGACCAACTGTAATTTTAGGTTGAAATTTTGTGCTGAATCTTTAAAGTTTATACAATGGTAACATTTTTACAATTTCTTCTTTTGTTGGTATAAAATAATTTAACTCTAGACATTAAATAAGTTTCATTAATTCTACATCTAATGTGTCATGAAAACATCATGTTTTAAAAAAAAAAAATCTCCACTCTTGCTAAGCAGATATGATAATCTGTGACTTTTGATTGTGCCATTTCATTTACATACTGACTGTGATCTGAGATCATTCTGTATTGCAAATCATGAAGCTAAAGTAACTTTTTATCCAGTAATGTTTACAGGAGTAGTGTAAATGAAGCCTAGTTTATTGGCACAGTTTAATTATACAGGATGAACTGGTTCATTTTATTCGATTAAACAGATGCAAGCTGTCAGAGAATTCAATTCCTAATTTTTTTTTTTTAAGAAATACGTGTGGTTCAACATTGGCAGCGTGGACACGTTTGAGCGTAATCTGGAAACCGCTCAGATGGAGCTGGGTATCGAAGGGGAGAACAGACTGCCTGTGGTTTACTCCACTGAGAGTGATGGGTAACTTTGGGACTTTAATACTGCAACACACCATCAGTTAATATTCATTCAGTATAGGGGTGTTCACACGGCAACTTTTACTCCGGTGTAGCACCGGGGCTGCCCCGGTAGAGCGTTCACATGGTACAAAGTGTAGCCCCTGAAAGCTGCTTAAACCGGTGCAAATCTAACCCTGCTCGGGAGGTGGTTTAAGAAATTTACTCTGGAGTAAATGCTAGTTTGCGGGGCAGCACCGATATAAAATGGGACGTCTGAACGCTACAGGGGTCGACTCGCTACGCGTGACGAGAGTTGATTACATACGAGCATTGCATAATTTGCATCCTGGTATTTTGCGCTTCCAAAATGGCGAATATCAACAACAACAGAACTGCGTGTCTTCCAGTGTTGCCAGATTGGGCGGTTTTAAGTGCATTTTGGCGGATTTGAACATATTTTGGGCTGGAAAACGTCAGCAGTATCTGGCAACACTGGTGTCTTCATCCACGTTGTTTTCCCGGCGCTTGGTGATGCCATGACAACCGGGAAAAGGAAGTACATTTTCACACATGCGCATATTTCATTTCCGCATGATTACTATCGTATAGCACGGTCGCAAAAACTGCCGTGTGAATGCAAGTGGGGCTGCACCGGTGCTAACACGCTTCTCTCTAGTAAGCAGGTTTGTGACGTGTGAACGCTCCACAAAATTTACACCGGTGTAAGATATATCGCCACAAAATACATCGGTGCAGCATCGATGCAAATGTGTGCCGTGTGAACACCCCTTTTGCAGCAGTGCTGTGGGATAATAATTCGTTATAATAATGAACCAGTCAGTACACAAGTATAAAAATTAAATCAGAGCCTTTGTGACTGTTTATTTTTCTCTCCAGCTCGTTCCTCCTCAGCATGCTTCCCACCGCGCTCATCATCGGCTTCCTGCTCTTCATGCTGCGGCGAGGGCCAGCGGGTGCCGGACGGCCTGGCAGGGGCATGGGCGGCCTGTTCAGCGTCAGCGAGACCACAGCTAAAGTGCTGCGTGACGAGATCGACGTCAAGTTCAAGGACGTGGCCGGGTGCGAAGAGGCCAAGCTGGAGATCATGGAGTTTGTTAACTTCCTGAAGAACCCCAAGCAGTACCAGGACCTTGGGGCCAAGATCCCTAAGGTACCAAATTGACTTTGGGTTGAAGTGTGTTCCAGTCTATGTTAAATTATTATGTTCCAGTCTCAATTTGTAACATCAGGTTCTGTCTGATAAATATAACGAGACCGTCAATGACGGCGTAGCTCACTCCGGCCCCGTCTAGTCCGGAAGGAACAATCTAGAGTGGGCCACCTTGTGCAATAAATGTTACAAGCTGTATACACTATATAGAAGCGATATCCACCCTAGGAATACCGACCTATTTGCCAGAAAGAATCCAAAGCGGCGAGGAATTGACCGAGAAGAAGCTATTTTTGTTGAATTGCTCATTAAGGCTTAATTAGTCCATCACTTCATTATTAATTGTAATTAAGCAAATCTGGGTAGAAGTTGTATGCACCCTAGATACTCCTACCTTCATGCCAGAAAGAATAAAATCGGTGAAGAATCGAGGGAGAAGAAGCGATTTGTGTGGAAACTGCTCGTTAGGGATTGATTACTCCATATCTTCATCAATTGCAGTTATGTGAATTTGGTTAGAAGCCATATGCACCCCAGGCAGACCTGCCTTCCTGCCAAAAAGAAGAAAAATCGGTGAAGAATTGAGACAAAAAGCGATTTTCATGAAATGTGGATGACGCTGGATGGAAGACAGATAACACATGATGGCATAAACTCATCACCTGTTGGCCGGATGAGCTAATAATGTACAGTTCTGTTAGATGGTTATTTACAAAAAGAAATATTGCTAATAACGAACCTAGTCGTGACTAGTTAGCATTATGCTTGTAGAACAGGTTAATATACATAGTAGTGCCTGAGAACCAGTTTAACCGTAGCGTTTATCATTTTTGACCTTTAGTGATAGGGGAAACACTTAAACTACATTTTTTCAGTTAAAGCAGTGTTCAGATCAAACTCAAATAAAATAAAATTAAAAACCCACAAAAATATGAGACATGCATTTGCGTCCGGTTCTGGTTAATTTCTCTTCATACCAACTTTACGTAGGTAAACTTCAGTCTGGTGAGCCAGTATAAACCAGATGTGTGGAGTGGATCTCTCTGGTCAGGGGGGGAAGTCTGAGTTTGAATCCCGTTGCACATGGTTTCTGTGGCAAAATTAGTTTTAGTTCTTCACTGCCTCCAAGGATTTTCTCATTAGCAGTTTTTGCACCACATCCGTTCAGTTTTTAAGTCTTCGTTAGCCACGTTAACATCTCATCTCATTATCTCTAGCCGCTTTATCCTGTTCTACAGGGTCGCAGGCGAGCTGGAGCCTATCCCAGCTGACTACGGGCGAAAGGCGGGGTACACCCTGGACAAGTCGCCAGGTCATCACAGGGCTGACACATAGACACAGACAACCATTCACACTCACATTCACACCTACGCTCAATTTAGAGTCACCAGTTAACCTAACCTGCATGTCTTTGGACTGTGGGGGAAACCGGAGCACCCGGAGGAAACCCACACGGAGAACATGCAAACTCCGCACAGAAAGGCCCTCGCCAGCCACGGGGCTCGAACCCGGACCTTCTTGCTGTGAGGCGACAGCGCTAACCACTACACCACCGTGCCGCCCTCACGTTAACATATTCCCTTTAATTATTTGCCTAACACTCACCATGTTTTGGTTTCAGGGTGCCATTCTGACCGGACCTCCCGGAACTGGGAAGACATTGTTAGCGAAAGCGACTGCAGGCGAAGCGAACGTCCCTTTCATCACCGTTAACGGCTCTGAATTCCTAGAAATGTTTGTGGGCGTCGGTCCAGCCAGGGTAAGTGACCTCGTGCTGACACGAGGACTCTGTTAATGTCATTACTCACATTTTGGGAAATCAGTTTGCCTTCGGCTGCTGCCTCTGTGAACGCCAGAGTCATTCTGAGCATAGCTTGTGCTACTGAGACTGTTGTGTTGGGGGGGGGTAAAAAAAACCAAGATGTCTGAAATATATAATAATATGACCATGAATAGTCATAAATGCTTTTAGCTGCTTCACCATACATCGTTTTGTGTGGTGGGATATTTATTATTATTATTATTATTATTATTATTATTATATTTATATTTTTTTAAAATTGGTATTGGAACATGTATTCATATTTTTAAATCATGGTATTGGTAATTGTAAGTGTTGTAAAAGATGCTTTCAGCTGTTTTTTTTTTTAATAAATCTTTTGTGGCTATAGTTTCTCAAGTAATGGCCCTTTTCCACTACCCTTTTTCAGCTCGCTTCAGCTCACTTCAGCCCGACACGGCTCGCGTTTCGACTACCTCAGAGCAGCACGACTCAGCTCGCTTCAGCCCTGCTTAGCACCCAAAACTCGCACGGTTTTGGAGTGGGGCTGAAGTGAGCCAAACCGAGCCGAGTGGGGCTAGGGGCGTGAGGAGACACTCCCCTGTGCACTGATTGGTGAGGAGGAGTGTCCTCACATGCCCACACACGCCCCGCGAGCACGCTGGGATCTGTAAACCCGGAAGAAGAAGAATTACGAATTACGAGAATTTCTGAAGCCTTATGCGCCTCGCCTCATCTATACACTTGCCAGTATCTGTTGGCGTTGTCGGTGACAACAAGCCACAGAACCAAGACCAGCAACACTAACGACTCCATGTTTATTGTTTACTATCCGGGTCGTGAGACTACTGCTTAAAAGGTCACTGATGTCACTGTTTGCGCCGCCTAACGACATCACGTGACGTCCACCCACTTTCGCTAACTCCACCCAATGTGTCCACCCACTTCCAGCCAGCACGGTTCAGCGCGGTTGTAGTCGAAATGCAACTCCAACAGCCCCACTCAGCTCGACTCATCCCGACTCAGCACGGCACGGCTCAGCCCAACTCGGCCGTGTTTGTAGTGGAAAAGCGGCATAAGTGTGTGTGTAAAAATGTAATCAATGACTGTGTATTGTTCCATTTTAATTTGTTTCTACGCATTTTAAGAACAGCTGTGTATCTTTTTTTTTTTTTTTTTGTCTTGTGTTTCAGGTTCGAGACCTTTTTGTCCTGGCACGCAAGAACGCCCCCTGCATCCTGTTCATTGACGAAATCGATGCAGTGGGGAGGAAAAGAGGCAGGGGCAGTTTCGGAGGGCAGAGTGAGCAGGAGAACACACTCAATCAGCTACTAGTGGAAATGGACGGTGTGTATCAGACGCTCATTATTCACGTTCTCTTTAGGACTCCTGACAGTTAACAAAGCGTTTATGATCCAGGTCATCTAAGAACACCATGATCACTTGGTCAGACTGGTGAAATGGGTTAATGGTATTTGTCTCCTCCCCTCCCTTTTTTTTCCTTCTTGGGTCTCTCACTTTAGGGTTTAACACTGCCACTAATGTCGTGGTTCTGGCTGGTACCAACAGACCAGACATCCTGGACCCAGCGCTGCTGAGACCCGGACGCTTCGACAGGCAGATATTCATTGGTATATAATTAATCAGTTTTATTAAGATTTTCAGTGTGACATTGTCAGCTCTGGCTTTCAAGGGAGATACACAAACGGTACTAAATGTGTTGAAATGTTCAGTATGAGAACAGTGTAAAAATAAGAGTCCTTGGATGAGCACAGGACAGTCTTTATGATCACAGCAACAGCAGATACAAATCTACACTATCAACTTGAGATTATCTGTGATCTTATCTACTGATGCAAGAAATACACGCTAATTTCTTCACGTATGCAGGGAGATTTAAATTCTTCTCGAGCTATGGATTATTTTTGTCATAGCGCCCACCCGACGAACCGCATTGTGTCCTTCCGCCGTGTGCAGGTCCTCCAGATATCAAAGGCAGAGCGTCGATATTTAAAGTTCATCTGAGACCACTGAAGCTGGATGCAGAATTGGACAAGGAGACTCTAGCTAGAAAGATGGCTGCCCTAACACCTGGCTTTTCAGGTAAGAGTTTGATTATTTTTTTTTAGTACTTGAGTAAAAAAAAAAAAAATTAGAAATAAGAGGAACACTTCTTCATCAGGACTTCCAATGCACTTTTTATAACAGACAGTGGTGTCATTTGTTAAACGCACAAATACTATTTTTAAGAACGACGCATAAAAAGTTTCAGTAAGGACACTACACGAGACCATGGTGTTGTTTTGCTGTGGGTAGGTGCCGACATTGCTAACGTGTGTAATGAGGCGGCGTTGATCGCAGCTCGCCACCTCTCTGACGCCATCACACAGAAACATTTCGAGCAAGCTATTGAGCGTGTGATCGGAGGTGAGTGTGTAAATGGAACCAAACACTGCACACAGCTCCGTAATGTAATATTACATTGGTATCTTCGGTACAAAGTCTTCAGATGCTGTGTGTGTGTGTGTGTGTGTGTGTGTGTGTAGGCTTGGAGAAGAAGACGCAGGTGTTGCAGCCTGAGGAGAAAAAGACAGTAGCGTACCATGAGGCGGGACATGCCGTCGCCGGGTGGTACCTGGAGCACGCAGACCCTCTGTTAAAGGTACCAATAATTGTCCTTCTCACTCACCGTTCTCTTCTTTTGATGGATCTCTTTTCTGATTTTAGTTTTATTGTGTCATAAAATATGAGCGCCAGTCATGTTCCTTTATGAAATACAGGTCGCGTGCTACGCAAAAGAATCATGATGGTCCTATTTTTTTGAATGCAGGTTTAATAGGTACTTGCACCATCAAAACAACAAGGTTTAACGTAGGGCTGTGCGATATGGGAAAAAATGAATATCCCGATACATTTTCTCCATTTCACGATATACAATATATATCTCGATATATTTAAATCTCCTCTAAAGGACCCCATGAAATCCAACTTTTACTCTTTACTGTTTTCACTACAATCCCTGCAGATTAAATGACATTCTTGGTTAACTTTACAGGTGGTTTTCAACAACACATTTTAAATTTTCATGTTGGTGATTAATCACAATTGAATTGAAATAAGACTATTTTTATTCAACAAAGATGTGGCACAAACTGCAAAAACAATCTTGAAAATTGCAACAAAGGGGCAACACAATACAGAGCTGCTCAGAGCTCAAATCAATAAAGTGCAAGCTCAACACTGAGAAAGACATTTAGCCTAAATAAGAAAAGTGCTCATTCATTCATTAAATTATTTTAAAAAAATAGATCTCCAAGCTGGGCGGTACGGTGGTGTAGTGGTTAGCACTGTCGCCTCACAGCAAGAAGGTCCGGGTTCGAGCCCCGTGGCCGGCGAGGGCCTTTCTGTGTGGAGTTTGCATGTTCTCCCCGTGTCTGCGTGGGTTTCCTCTGGGTGCTCCGGTTTCCCCCACAGTCCAAAGACATGCAGGTTAGGTTAACTGGTGACTCTAAATTGACCGTAGGTGTGAATGTGAGTGTGAATGGTTGTCTGTGTCTATGTGTCAGCCCTGTGATGACCTGGCGACTTGTCCAGGGTGTACCCCGCCTTTCACCCGTAGTCAGCTGGGATAGGCTCCAGCTTGCCTGCGACCCTGTAGAACAGGATAAAGCGGCTAGAGATGATGAGATGAGATCTCCAAGCTATTAACCTGACTACTGAAAACCACTGGAACATTCACAATAGAGAGAGAGATTGAGGGAGAGAAGAGAGAGATCTGCAAAACATAATTTTTCTCTTTGCACACTTTTGAACTGAATGTTTTCTGGCTCTGCCTCTCAGATGTGTAGAATTCCGGCTGCTGCCTTTCGTGATGACAGGTTTTTTTTGCACACTTTACAAACTGGCATTTGCTGTTCCACGTCCTCCTCGCGATATCCAAAAAATGCCAGATGACTGACCCCTTACTAGTTCTTTTAGGAACCAATTCGTCCGCTTCCATTTTTAATTTGTCGCTGAAATTGACAGAGCTTACACGGTAACCTATGCAAAATCAGCGATTGCACGAACTGAGGCAGTGCTGTAAACCGGAACCAGGAAATCTTCCCGCCGGCAGTGTTGCCAGATACTGCTGACGTTTTCCAGCCCAAAATATGTTCAAAACCCGCCAAAAGGCATTTAAAACCGCCCAATCTGGCAACACAACCGAAACTAGAAAATCTTCCCGGAAGTTCCTTTCAGCACCGAGATGTCGCCCGGGATTGGTTGGCGAGTGCGTGACGTTATTGTTTTCTTTACCCTTAGGCAGCCTCTCACGTTACTGCCTGAGGGACAGGGAGAAAACCACCGGGAAATGTTTTAAACAAACACGAAACGAACGCAAGTCGGAAGATGACCATAAAATACTCGATAGTTACGATATAATAATTTTATGTATCGCACACAGAATTTTCGGCGATATATCGAGTATATTCGATATATTGCACAGCCCTAGTTTAACGTTTTGTCACTGAAATCTTGCTAGCCTGTCCGCTTTATCTGCCTAGCGTATGACTAGCCGTGCGTATAAACGCATGTGGTGTTATTACCTCTGCCAAAGAGGTTATGTTTTTTGGTGCAGTTTGTTTTCTTGTAAGCCAGATTCCTATGAAACTTGATGGACGGATGTAGCATGGACCAAAGAAGAACCTATTAAATTTTGGAGTGGATCGGAGTCGCAGGATGGATCCACGAATTTAGTTTCACTTGCGGAAGTTTGAGCCCAACAGTGCCATACATCTTGAAGTCCAGTAGATGGCAGTAAAATTCAGTAGAGACAAAATATAACCAGTGTACAAATACGATGACTCCATATTACGGGTACTTTCTGGGATGCACATGTAGACACGCAAAATTCTAATAGTTTTCGAAATATATCCAGACGTATAAAGTGGTTCCGGTTGTAGATTTGCACTTCACTGTTGTCCTTGGCGGAGGTCTGTGCTCTGAATGATCTAGTCTTAATGATTGTTGTACCACCATCTTTTCAGGTGTCCATCATCCCACGTGGTAAAGGTCTGGGCTATGCTCAGTACCTCCCAAAAGAGCAGTACCTCTACACCAAGGAGCAGCTTCTGGACCGGATGTGCATGATGCTCGGCGGCCGTACCTCTGAGGAGATCTTCTTCGGTCGCATCACTACTGGAGCGCAGGACGACCTGAGGAAGGTGACACAGAGCGCGTACGCACAGGTGGGCCAGTTTTAACAGGTTAGCGCTGAAAGAAAGTTCACGTTTATCAGATTATATCCAGGATGATGGATATTATTTCTTCTGAGCACAGATTTGGGTCTGTTCTTGATGATATTGTACGGTATAATGTTCATATACTATATATATTTTCCTCTTGTAGATGAAACAAACCAAAATTGACCCAGAAAGGATTTTATGCTCTAACAAAATGCATAGTTAAAAATGCTTGTGTAGTAATAAGTTCGTGATGCATTTTATGAGGGTTGTAAAAGCCAAGAATGGGTCACTGATATAACATCTTTCTAATGAATTCCATTTCCAGTTTACATGTACAGTCCTTCTTTTGGCAAACTCTTTTCACAGAGTCCAATCAATCCAATTATTATTTTATTATGAGATTAGTTAGTGGTGTGTCATGCACTTCTGTCCACAGATCGTACAGTTTGGGATGAACGAGAAGGTGGGTCAGGTGTCGTTCGACCTCCCGCGGCAGGGAGATCTGGTTCTGGAGAAGCCGTACAGCGAGGCGACGGCCCGTCTGATCGATTCAGAGGTGCGGGATCTTATTAACAATGCCTATGAACGCACAAAGAAGCTGCTAACAGAGAAGAAGATGGATGTGGAAAAGGTACCAGGCTCTCAATTAATTGCTATATGTAACATCTTTAAAAAAAAAAGTTTGCATGGAAACTGATCATAAATGTGTGAACCACCAGGTGGCGCTACGCCTGCTGGAGAAGGAGGTGCTGGATAAGAACGACATGGTGGAGCTCCTGGGAAAGCGGCCGTTCGCCGAGAAGTCAACGTACGAGGAATTTGTGGAGGGCACAGGAGGACTGGACGAGGACACATCACTTCCTGAAGGACTGAAAGACTGGAATAAGGAACGAGGGAGCGAGAAGGAGGAGAGCATAGAGGAGCAGGTGGCGCGACAGCTCTCAGGCAGCATGCCGTTCTAAAGGCAGTCCTCCACCAGAGGGCGGGAGTAGAGAGTGGGAAATTTAACGAGGTTCAGGTTAGTTGGGGCTTGTCATGTGACTTACTTTGCTGAGCCACATACAGACCTTCATCCTATCACGGCTTGGCGTGTGCTGCATAGCTGAAGATGGAGAGGTGATTATTGAAATTGCAGGTGGGTTTTTGGGGCATGCCTCTGAAGATCTACATTTTTGAATTTTGCTTCACTGACTGAGATGAGCAGATGTGACGTATGATGATTTTTTTTCTTAAGAAATGTGATTAAAGGAAATTCAGGAAAAAAATCCTTGAATTAAATTAAAATATTCCTGGTCATAGTTGCTTCTGTGAAGATCTCGCATCATACAGTGCATCACTCACGTCTGCTTTGTAAATCAGATCATAAGGAAAGCAACACAATGTTTTCGCTAGACGTGTTCACTATACAAGAAACAAGTCGATTTCTAGCATAAAGCATGAGGTCATCTTAACGCTGTCGTCGAGCACTTGGCGACTGCAGTGTCTGCAGCTGTTTCAATTTTTAAATTTAAAGGAATACTTGAGTGTTGTTTAATCTAAAGTCTATCTGTAGTGTGTGTGTGGTGCAGTTACAAAGTGGCTTCCTGGTACTGAAGAAGGAATTTATAATGATTCTATAAGGAACTTGTACATTAATTTCCATCAAACTTATAAGATTTAATGGCAGTTGTTGGCTCGGTGGATATGAAGCGTAATTTTAAAGAACATTTTCATGAATTGTTTGCTTTGAGTTATTTGCAAATTTAAGCCAAAAGTTGCACGATTCACGAGTCTCGAGTAATAAATCAGAAAGCTACAGACTCCTGATCAGTAACAGTTATGCGCTAGGGTTATAAAATTAGGGAAAAACTTTACTCTCGTGTCTGGTGTAAAGTTTTGACTTTGTGTTCGTCACATTTTAAACCTTTATCAACTGTGTCATTTTTAAGTAAACGGGTTTTTGGTTGTTTTCTCAGTACAGGGAAACGACAGATGTTGTGGATGGATATTGGATTAAAAACACTGGAATGTTGCTTTAACTGGTCCAGAGTGGGCACTTAACATCATCTGTGCGTTTTCTATAAGCTGTTTTATTTATACATACATACATACATACATACATCTCAAAGTGATCCTAACTTTTGTTTTGGCTTCATAGTAATTTTATCTACAGTGGTATGCAAAAGTTTGGGCACCCCTGGTCAAAATTGCTGTTACTGTGAACAGTTAAGCAAGTTGAAGATGAAATGATCGGCAAAAGGCATAAAGTTAAAGATGACTCGTTCTCCTTTATATTTTAAGCAAAAACAATTTTTTTTTATTTTCATCTTTTACATTTTCAAAATGACAAAAAAGGAAAAGGGCCCGAAGCAAAAGTTTGGGCACCCTGCATGGTTGGTACCTAGTAACACCCACTTTGTCAAGTATCACAGCTTGTAAACACCTTTTCTAGCCAGATAATAATCTTTCAGTTCTTACCTGGGGGATTTTCACACATTCGTCCTTGCAAAAGGCTTCCAGTTCTACAAGTTTCTTGGGCTGTCTTGCATGCACTGCTGTTTTGAGATCTATCCACAGATTTTCAATGATGTTTAGGTCAGGGGACTGTGAGGGCCCGGGCAAAACCTTCAGCTTGGGCCTCTTGAGGTATTCCATTGTAGATTTTGAGGTGTGTTTTGGATCATCGTCTTATTGTAGGACCCATCCTCTTTTTAACTTCAACTTTTTTACAGATGGTGTGATGTTTGCTTCCAGAATTTGCTGGTATTTATTCGAATCCATGCTTCCCTTGACCAATGAAATGTGCCCTGTGCCACTGGCTGCAACACAACCCCAAAGCATGATCGATCCACACCCATGCTTCAGAGTTGGAGAGGTGTTCTGTTCCTGGAGTTTGGCACCCTTTTTTCACCAAAAGTCCCTTTGCACACTGTGGCCAAAAAGTTCTATTTTGATTTCGTCAGTCCACAGGACTTGTTTCCAAAATGCATCAGACTTATTTAGATGTTCATTTGCAAACTTCAGACGCTGAATTTTGTGGCTAGGTTTTCTTCTGATGACTCTCCCATGAAGGTCATATTTGTTCAGGTGTCGCTGCATAGTAGAACAGTGCACCACCACTCCAGGGTCTGCTAAATCTTTCTGAAGGTCTTTTGCAGTCAAACAGGGGTTTTTATTTGCCTTTCTAGCAATCCAACGAGCAGTTCTTTCAGAAAGTTTTCTTCATCTTCCAGACCTCACCTTGATCTCCACGGTTTCTGTTAACTGCCATTTCTTAATAAAATTACGATCTGAGGAAACGGCTACCTGAAAACACTTTGCTACGCTCTTGTAGCCTTCTCCTGCTTTGTGAGCATCAATTATTTTATTATTCAGAATGCGAGGGAGTTGCTTAGAGGAGCCCATGGCTGTTGATATTAGGGACAAGTTTGAGGAGTCAGAGCATTTATACAGCTTTGAAACCTGCATCATCTGACCTTTCCTAACGAAGAATTTGAACAAGCCACAGCTCAATAAGCTAATTAAGGTCTGGAACCTTGGTAAAAGTTACCTGAGAACCAAAATGTATTAGGGTGCCTAAACTTTCGCATGCTGTTCCTTTTCTTTTTTCACTCTCCAATTGTACAAAACAAAAATAATATACAAGTCTTGCAGAAAACACTGAAAAGAAATGTCTCGTCTTTACCTTTATGCCTTTTGGTGATCAGTTCATCTTCTGCTCACAGTAACAGACGTTTTCAGTAAGGGTGCCCAAACTTTTGCATGCCACTGTAGTGTACTACATGCCGGTTTCCTTCTAGAAGAGGCATAAAAGAGAAGCAACAGCTGTTTATAACTGCTGTAACATAAGTGGCAAGTACAACATCCTTGTTTTTGAATGTTCCTTTGTGGCATTTAATTCTTTTAATTAATAAAAAAAAAAATGCACTTGTTGGCTGAGGTACAAGAGTAATAAAGCACTTCAGGGTAGTAACGGTAACTCAATCATCAGACCATGCTGTTATTGATTATTTACCTCTAACAGCACAGCACACCACAGAGTTCATTATTCATTTCTGATTTCATTCTCATGACACACTGAATATAAATCCATTCAGGAGCAGAATCTTTTATTTTCAGGCAGTTTTGTAAGGCGGGTCTTGAGTTTGGATTATGTAATAATACCACTATTTGTATTATGTGAACAGTTTTAACTGTTGGAATAAATGCAGATAAGTATGTGGTTATAATTTTTTTTTTTTTTGGAAGTGATTTGGAATTATCAATTATTTTTTTCCTGATTTATAATATTGTTTTATCTCATCTCATTATCTGTAGCCGCTTTATCCTGTTCTACAGGGTCGCAGGCAAGCTGGAGCCTATCCCAGCTGACTACGGGTGAGAGGCGGGGTACACCCTGGACAAGTCGCCAGGTCATCACAGGGCTGACACATAGACACAGACAACCATTCACACTCACATTCACACCTACGGTCAATTTAGAGTCACCAGTTAACCTAACCTGCATGTCTTTGGACTGTGGGGGAAACCGGAGCACCCGGAGGAAACCCACGCGGACACGGGGAGAACATGCAAACTCCGCACAGAAAGGCCCTCGCCGGCCACGGGGCTCGAACCCGGACCTTCTTGCTGTGAGGCGACAGCGCTAACCACTACACCACCGTGCCGCCCATATTGTTTTATGTATACAGCCATTTTTTTTTTTGAGTTCAGAATCTTAAATTGGGAAGGATTGAATGAAAAGATTGAATTGGGCAGCTATCGATAAGAATTGCGTAAAAGATGCAATAACTCAGAAGGTTAAAGGAGTAATCTGGATTGTAATCTGCCATATTCCATCCAGCAGCAAGAGATCCTCAGGCCTTGTCTGTGCTTAAAGTTTTGAAAGTGTCCTTAACTGTTAAAATCATGAGTCAGTCCACTTTTGCACACTTGCTGCTGCCGGAGTTAAAAAACCTCTGAACTGAGAGCACGATCAGCTCGAGTGCACATGTTGAGCTGTGTCATGAAAACACGCAGCGATCAGAAATAGCTACCATGCGCCGTGTGAGTCAGCAGCCGAAGGAGGATGTCCACGTTTAGTCACGGCAGGCATGGAGAGGGTTCCCTCGCTCCCGCCTCTGACTCCGAGAGTGCTGAGAGGGAGTGTTTCCCCACCAGCTGACCATGACATCATCACACGCAGATCGTCTGCGAGTTAGCGTTTAGCTACGTTCTGTCTCGACTTGGTCATCGTCTGTGTTTAGTTTGAGTTTTGCTTTATTAAATTTTTTGATGACGCTAAATTAGTCATTACATTTAGATATGAGACGGAGATAAACACGGCACGTGTTTGAGATGCTAAAGTCGATGACCGTGTTTACCGAAGCTGTTACTCATGTTGCAGTCGATGACAGAGAAGTTGCAAGCACTGATGAGGATGTCGCTCCCACGAGAGATGCAGAGGCAGGGCCGAGGTGGAAGGACACAAACGTGACTTGAGGATGAGTCAGACGTGGCGATCAAGGAGCTTCTGAGAAGCATGTGTGAAGAAACAGGTACACAGAGAGAGAGAGAGAGAGAGAGAGAGCGTTGGAGTGAGGAGAGAGAGAGAGCGAGAGAGATGGAGGGATCCCGCCTACTTAAATTTCTCCCAGGCTCTGACTCAGAGCACAGTAGCAGTGGGTGAGGACTATCCTGCCAAAACTTGCACCTCGCCACCTCGTTACTGCTTTTTACATCATGATCATAATCGTCATGCACACACAAACGCATCAGTTATGTCTCATCAAAACTTGAGTAAAACACACCCCACTGCAGGAACTGTGTATGTAAATATGCAAAACCATGTGACTGCATCTGTGAACAACTTTCAAACTCTGATTTTCGCACTTCCTAGTTTTTTTTTTTCCCCTCCCCCTTTCACTCTCCACTGAGGTCTAAATAAAGCTATGAGCAGCGATTATGGGGTCCAAGCACCTTGGTTGAGTGATGGTGGATATCATTGTCGCATCTCTCACAGCTCAGGGTTCGATCCTGAGCTCAGGGTTCGATCCTGAGCTCAGGGTTCTCTGTGTATCCATGTGGGTTTCCTCCAGGTTCTCTAGGTTCTTCCCACCTCCCATAGACTGGTGTCCTATCCAAGATGTGTTCCTTTCTTTCACCTAGTGTTTGTTTGATCTGAATGTTGTAAGTAAAAAGAAAGCACACTTGTCCTACTCTCTGGGTGGGGTGAATAGTCTTCACTTGTCAAGCAAAGGGCTAGCCAATCACAAGCAAGTTTCATGAATAATATTGCACAAAGCTGATCCTCTCTTGCATTCAAGTCAAGAAGATTCCTTCAGCCCAGAATTCTCCATCACTGGCGATGGATTCCACCTTCTCTCACAGGATCCACTGACATCCTGGACCTGCCCCAGGGTCTCCATCCAATGCTTGGTACAGCTTGAGCAAAAGCAGATGGGGTGGAACACCAATTCAATACCGTAATTATATCTTGAATCTGATTGGTTAGATGATGTTGATTCATTTTCTATAACAGTAGCAGGTTTGCCAACAGTTCCAGCTGCAATGCAAATCACAGGTTCATTTTAATTAATTAAATTTTTTTTTATATAAAATCAAAACTTTATACACTCAACAGAGTCTTACAAAAAAAATAATACAACGAATATACATAATCGGTTTGTTGGAAAATGGTCGAATTATTAAAAATCATCCTTCGTAATCAGTCCATACCATCCTAGTTGGCCAACTGCATTGCAAATCTCTACGTTTGCCAAATCCACATTAATTCCAGGTTTAATAGATCTGGAACCTTGGATATAGAGAACTGCTGATCGAGTGAGGTAGAAGGACGCTTTGGTTCTCAGCCAATGTGCCAAAACACTCATTTCAAGGTCTTTTTTTTTCTCACTTAATTTTGAAGAAAGCTCTGTTTTAAAAAAAATGCTCTCTTTCTATCCCAATTCCTTCATTCGGTGTAAAAACCAAAAAGAAAATCCTTACATCAAAGAATGCATGGTGCCAGACACGTTGCCAGAAACCACGAGCACTTATGTCCAGCGCTGCTTTCCAGTGCTTCACCTGTGAGTAGCTGAAGGTGAGGTTCCAATCACAGGTTAATATTAATGTACCTGTTCAGGGTTATAACCAGACCAAAATATCAGCGTAGTGGCACTAGTCGTAACTGCCGGGGGTTCAGGGGCTGCCTTTGGCCCCCTGAGAGCTCACAGGTTCTGCATGCTCAGAGATCCATTCTAGTGCATTTCCTGACACCTGCAGGCCTCCCTTTTTTTTTTTTTTTGTTAATGAGGTTTTTTTTCTCGAAAAGTTGCTGTGATTTAAATCAAAAACAGACTTAAGATAATTTTCACCTACATTAGTGACAGATTTATGGAATAAGAATAAAACAACCAGTTGATGTTCACCAAGTGTCAGCTTTATTTTCAGCTTCAGCTATTCAATTACAATATACGACTATCCAGATCTAACCCGGGGACCGGTACGTATTACGTGCATGGTGCGTAAGCGCCTCTTAACACGGATGGCACTTTACCGCGAACACAGCATAAGGAAGGAGGTAAACTGGACTACCATGAACAGGAACTACTCAGGCAGCTATGCACTGGGCGCTTACGTGGACGGGGAGTGGAGTATGTCCGAGTGTAGAGCATTCGCATGATGGTGCGCCGTCACCGCTACGTGGGGATCTCATCTCATCTCATTATCTCTAGCCGCTTTATCCTGTTCTACAGGGTCGCAGGCAAGCTGGATCCTATCCCAGCTGACTACGGGCGAAAGGTGGGGTACACCCTGGACAAGTCGCCAGGTCATCACAGGGCTGACACATAGACACAGACAACCATTCACATTCACACCTACGGTCAATTTAGAGTCACCAGTTAACCTAACCTGCATGTCTTTGGACTGTGGGGGAAACCGGAGCACCCGGAGGAAACCCACGCGGACAAGGGGAGAACATGCAAACTCCACACAGAAAGGCCCTCGCCGGCCACGGGGCTCAAACCCGGACCTTCTTACTGTGAGGCGACAGCGCTAACCACTACACCACCGTGCCGCCTGCTACGTGGGGATAACGAGAGAAAATTAAACAAATGACCACATTTTCAAGATTGACAAGTTTTTTTTATTTTTTTATTAGTGTAGCGGCAACTTTTACAGGTGTGTCTGCAATACTGTGGGCGTAGCGTTAAGGAAACGTTGCGTATCGACCCGATAAGCTGAAAAGGTCTAGTTAGAACCCTGCTGTTCGAGTATGTTCTAGTTTCTATGGTAACCGTATTAATATAGATTTGTATGGTGGACACGCCACAGAAACAGAAGATGTTTCTTGAGTGTTTATGGAAGGAGTCTCCAGTGTCAGTGGAACAGTCAGAGGGAAAGCTGTAACTTTAAGTTTTCCGCCATGGGAAAGTCTTCAGGATGGAGGGGTTTATGGAAACGTGACGAGCTGCAATTAATGCATAAATGCAATCCGAGGCAACATCTAGTACACGATGGACAAAACACTTCTTCAAGCGATGTTGTACGAATAAAAACATAACACCTTGTGCCACAAATTGTGTTTTGTGTCTCTGATTTGATTGTTTCTCTCGAAAAGCACATCTTGAAGTGTTTTATTCTTATGTAATGCAAAGCAGAGTGAAAGTTTTACATATCAGTTACATATCGGTGAAATGTGAAGTTTTATAAATGACAAGAGCGTTATTACTCATGCGCGCACACACATCGTAGTGAGAGTGTGTCAGCTTCAGAGAGGAGCTACCGCAATCAGTGGGATGTGTGATGGCACCTTATGGGCAGTTTTCAGAAATAGCATGCTCACCACACACACATACGCACGTAGACACACTCAGTCATACACACTGCCCAGGCAAACATGTGGCTGCGCTAAGAATACGATTTTAAGGAGTTATATGGAAGTGTGCTTGTTTGCTTACGAACAACATGCCCAGAATAGATGTGATGATGCTGGAGGAGAGAGAGGAGGGGATGCCTGTGTGCTCTGCCCACATCACTGACAGACCAGCTGCTGGACTTTAAAGTGAGAAAGTATAGCAGCACAGAAAAGTTAGTTTGTGACACACAGACCCTCACAATGCTTTAAAGTTTAATGATAAACAGGATCACAAGATGTCTTGTAAGACTGGAATGTCTTGAACCTAGAATTTTTATTTGACATGATCACCAGAATCGGAGTAAATGTTCCAGAGAGCACAAAGATGCGGAAAAAGTAGATGTTTGCCAGAAACCATCTAAAATTCAATTCTGATGAAGATGTCATTGGATACAAGAAGTCCAAATTGAGGCCTCTTCTGAATTCTTGAGTACTCAAACACCAGAGGTTCGCGCCAAGACGATGTTACCAAATACTTGGAGGTGGCATTTTGGATATAGCCTTAGTATAAGATTTAAAAAAAAAAAAAATATATATATATATATATAAAATTTATTTTTTTTTGTGGTCCGGTTTCCATCAAATCCTGTGCTCTGATTGGATGGCGAGCGGGTCCGTATCCTACGATACAGACCCCAGTTACGGACCCCGGATACGAACCTCTGGCGACTCGCTTGTTCACAACACCACCAAACATTGTAGCAATTTTTGTCAACATTTATTTTCGCATTTCTCAGGAGAATAGCATTAATTTTACAGCATGGATAGGTATAGCGACAGTGTTCACAGCAAAAGCGAGTTTTACTACCCTGAGGAAGAAGAAATAAAAGAAAACATTTCAGGAGAAAGCTAAAAACCTCTAACTGTTGCTAACGCCGACCAAAAACATGGCTGAATCCTGAATGACTCAATTTTGTATAAATAGGGGACTACATAGGCGGCAAAATGTAGTTTTTTTCCTGCCATGGAAGTGCACTTGTATACCGAGGAGGAAGCAATTTGCATTACAGCCGTGAATGAGGATTCAAAATGGCGGCTCGGCTCGGTTTTCCCTTTCGGGCGCTCTTGTTTTCTGTTAGAATTTGGTAAAGAAAAAAAAATATTATTTACCAGCTTAAGGTCGGTCCATATGGTGAAATACCGTGACCTCAGCCTTGAATACTAACCTCGGCCCAGAGGGCCTCGGTCAGTACTTTCAAGGCCTCGGTCACGGTATTTCACTATACGGACCTCCCAACTGGTAAATAACACACATATATATTTTCTGGACTTGATATTTGAGCTCTTGGCAACACCATGCTGAAAACACTAACTGTGCTGAATAAGTCTGAACCTTGATATCCAAATATCCTGGCTTGGATAAAGACCACAGGGCTTAGGGTGCTATTTGGGACAGAGCCTTAATATGGACCGCGTTTTTCCACTTAACATAGGCTTCACGAGTGGAAGACCATTCACCTTGATTTTCAATTACTACTGATTTACATCACACTTCTTGAGAATGTACAAAGAGAACACGTTCAACTACAGCTTAAAAGACACTTAGGCATGGTAGACACATTAAAGATCTGGGGGGAACAAACCTGAAGGAAAGACTTGAATATTGTTAATATTTTCTCAATCATGATGGCTTATGAATGGAAATTGGAGAGAGAGAGAGATTATTGGGTCATTATTAGCTAATCCTACAACCCCAAATCCAAAAAAGTTGGGATACTGTATAAAACAAATAAGAACAGAATATAAAGATTTGCAAATCATGGAAACTTTCAGAAAAGCTGGGACAGGGACAACAAAACACTGAAAAATTTGGTTAATTGGCAACAGGTCAGTAAGATTATTGGGTATAAAAAGAGCATCCCAGAGAGGCGGAGTCTCTCAGAAGTAAAGATGGGGCGGGGTTCACCGCTCTGTGAAAGTCTGCATGGGCAAACAGTGCAACAATTTAAGAATAACGTTCCTCAATGTAAAATTGGAAGGAATTTAAGGATCACATGATCTATGGTCCATAATATCATTAAAAGATTCAGAGATTCTGGATGAGGGGACAGCGCTGTCGCCTCACAGCAAGAAGGTCCAGGTTCGAGCCCCGTGGCCGACGAGGGCCTTTCTGTGCAGAGTTTGCATGTTCTCCCCGTGTCCGCATGGGTTTCCTCCAGGTGCTCCGGTTTCCCCCACAGTCCAAAGACATGCAGGTTAGGTTAACTGGTGACTCTAAATTGACCGTAGGTGTGAATGTGAGTGTGAATGGTTGTCTGTGTCTATGTGTCAACCCTGTGATGACCTGGCGACTTGTCCAGGGTGTACCCCACCTTTCGCCCGTAGTCAGCTGGGATAGGCTCCAGCTTGCCTGCGACCCTGTAGAAGGATAAAGTGGCTAGAGATAATGAGATGAGATGAGAATCTGGAGAAATCTCTGTATGCAAGAGACAAGGCTGGAAACTGACATTTGATGCCTGTGATCTTCAGGCCCTCAGGAGACACTGCATTAAAAGCAGACACGTGTCTGTAGTGGAAATCACTGTATGGGCTCAGGAACACTTCAGAAAACCATCGTCTATGAAAACACTTCATTACTGCATCCACAAATGCAAGTTAAAACCAGATATGAACAACATCCAGAAACACCGCTACCTTCTCTGGGCCCGAGCTCTTTTACGATGGACTGAGGCGAAGTGGAAAACTGTCCCGAGGTCTGACGAATCAAAAGTAGAAATTCTTTTTAGAAATCATAGATTCCACGTCCTCCAGGCTAAAGAGGAGACGGACCATCCGGCTTGCTGTCAGTGCACAGTTCAAAAGCCAGCATCTGTGATGGTATGAGGGTGCATTAGTGCACATGACATGGGTAGCTTGTACATCGGGGAAGGCATCATTAATGCTGAATGATATATACACGTTTCAGAGTAATATGCTGCCATCTTGACAAAATCTTTTTCAGGGAAGGCCTTCCTTCTTTCACCAAGACAAACTGCTTTCTGCACACACTAAAACTGCATGCCTCCATAGTAAAAGAGTCCAGGTGCTAAACTGGCCTGCCTGCAGTACAGACTTGTCTCCTATTGAAAACATTTGGCATATTATGAAGCACAAAATACGACAAAGGAGACCACAAACTGTTGAGCAACTGAAATTGTATATCAGGCAAGAATGGGACAAGATTTCTCTTTCAAAACTATAATTGGTCTCCTCAGTTCCCAAACGTTTACTGATTGTTGTTAAAAGTAGAGGTGATGTAACACAGTGATAAACACGCCCCGTCCCAACTTTTTTTGAAACGTGTTGCTGACATCAAATTCAAAATGAGCATACATTTTTCAAAAAACAATAAAATTTCTCAGTTTCAACATTTGATATGTTGTCTCTGAACTATTTTCATCCATGATTTGCAAATTATCACATTCTGTTTTTATTTGTTTTACACGGTGTCCCAACTTTTTTGGAATTGGGGTTGTAGAACCAAACACAATTTCCAAGGTGCAAACTTCTCAGTTTATCTCTCCTTTTGGTTGAGGAACATGGTGTGTCTTCTCACTCTATCACATGCTCACAGGCTGTGACCGAGCAATTGTTTTCTTTTACATCTGGTGTCTGAACACATCTGGAAAAGTGTTACTATCTGGCAAGGTCTTGAAGGAAAGTGAGCTGGAGCGATCAGGCCGGACTGATGCGTGTTATATCTTTACTTTTGTGAAGGCAGAGATGGGAATGCTATATCATGTGCTATGAAGTACGATCATAGTCATGATGATATTCATGCAAAGTGCAAAACCTTCTTAGTTTATTTTACAGATTTTAAAGATGGAGGTTCGTGCATATCGGGAACGTCGGAATCTTCTATGAAAGAGGGAGGGAGAGTTTCCTTAAATTGTTTCACATCTCTTGGGAACTTTTTTTTTTTTTCACTGAATGAAATGGTGTTACAGGGGATGTACCACAAGAGGGAGTCATGTGGTATCTCTCTCATGCCTCCTGTCGAGAGCAAAGCTGTGTTTGGCACAGGTGGAACCTGTCACAGGTGTCACACTTCTGCTCCGTTCCAGCATCATCTCATCAGACAAACTCTTCTTTATTTCAGGCCAATTTAAAATAAATATGTTCATGCTCACTAGGTTTCAGTTCTGCTCATGAACAATGGGCTGGGATAAATAGCTGAGCTATTTTTAACAAAGTCCAACAGGTGATATGACATATGTTTGCATCACTCCTGCAAGCAGTCAGACTCTCGGTTTAATGATTAAATGTTAAATATGTAGCAAACTGGAGGTTTGGGCCATGTGGCCTATGATAATGTCCTGCAGAGTAGTTAATTCGGTGCAGAGAACACCCCCAGTGGTAGAGGAAATGCCCAAGCTGTGCTTGTGTGTGTGTGTGTGCATACGAGGGAGCGAGAGAGAGACAGAGACGGATGGAGCATGAATGAGTCTGTGTGTGTTGTGATGGCTATGTTGAACCTTCGCCTCTCCATAACGCTGCATCCCGGGACAGAGTTAAAACACCAAACAGGACAGCAGTAGATGGATCAATGCTGGGAGGGAGAGAGAGAGAGAGAGGAAGAAAAAAGATGTACAGGCGTGAGGAAAGTGTGACAGAGAAAGCATGCGTGAGTGAGTGTTAGGATCTTTCTGCCAGGGAAGAAAAAAAAACTGTTACACATATTACTGGGGGAGTTGCAGAGAGAGAGAGAGAGAGAGAGAGAGCAAAAAAGGAAAGTAGAAGTTAGTGACTCAGAAGTAGTGAGGAAGATAGTAATAAACTGAGAGGGAGGAAAGAAGGAGGAGGAAGGTATAATTACAGAGAGAGAGAGAAAGTGAGAGGGTACACACAGTGGAGACACAGGGAAAAGAGAGAGAGAGAGAACTGTCTAACCCTGCCCACTTTCTACAAAACCATTCAGCTCCGGTGTAACGAGCTGCACTCTGTCAGGTTTCTCCCCTCCAGAGCTCTCCATCTCTGGTCTCTCCAAGCTCATCAGGACTGAACCATAACTGGGACCAGGACTAAAAACACAGCATCAGAAGCTCCAGGACCTTGACAACAGCTTCCTCTTTTCCAGCATGTTCACACCTTTCAGATCAGGATTATTTTAGCTTTCTTTCCACGCTCACTTTTTTTTTTTCCTGAGGGTGGCCGGGTGCTCGTCCACTCTAGCTGGCATCTGATCGCGAGAAGCGGCGGTGCCCACAATGCCCTCTCTCACCCTGCTGATGGCTCTGGCACTGCTCCTCTCCGGCTGCCTGTCCGGACACTGTTCTCCAACACCCTCAGGCATGCAAGACGCGACTCCTCCAGAGAGCGAGAGACTGGCAGGGTCTCGAGAGGCTGAGCAGCAGGAAGAGGGTGGTGTGGTGAGTCCGTGTCCATCCTGCGCCCTTGCCCAGTTAAACAGGGATTCAGAGCCTGGCATGGTAGAGGCGGTGAAGAGGCACATCTTGAACATGCTGCACCTGAGTGCTCCACCCAACGTTAGCCATCCGGTGCCTCGCGCCGCCCTGCTTAATGCCCTGCGCAAGCTGCACATGGGCCGTGTTGCACAGGATGGCACAGTGGAGATCGAAGATGAAGCAGAAGAGTTCGGAGGACATGGCGCACCAGGTGATGAGCAGTCATCGGAAATCATCACCTTTGCAGAACCAGGTGAGTCCAAAAAGTGGGTTTGGGGGAAACAGTGACAGATGTACTCACTTATCTAGAGAATATGTTCATAATAATCAACAACAATTACTAAAGCTCCAAAAAGCAGTCCTGTGTCTGACGAGCTCTGAAAGTGCACCGTGGAGTGCCGACAGATCACAAGGTCTGCATCTCTTTCCGAGCAATACGGATGAGAATGCGAGAGAGATCACGATGGGCTAGAATCCCACAGAAATAAACACATGCTCTCCAAATGTCGAACTTCTAGCCAGGAAATTGGAATGGTCTGCCATGCTACTGACAGAACTATCTTCTGGGCAGCGCTAACTCTTGGGTTTTGTTTGAAGTGGTACTTGTAAATCCGCTATCTGTAGTCGTTATAAATCAGAGTATGGAGTACATTTTTTAAGATTTGCATCCTAGTCCTAATTAAACGAAATCACACTTTCGAGAACCGAAAGCGTGCAACTTTATCAGAAGCATTTGCCATTGAGGATTAGAGTGAGCTTGTAACTATATTTACGCTCAAGTTTAAAGACCATTTGACTTTGACTGCTTTCACATGTAGACCTGTAGTTAAGATTTCTCCAAGGCTGTCTCTACCTGCTGTGGAGCTGCCGCTCTGTTCGCTCGAGGCGTCCTCTGATTTGTGACATTGCTCCTGTAATCACAGCGTAGCTCTCAGACAGGAGGATGTCATCGCTGCCTTCGGCACAGCGAGAGGAACCAGTCGTTAAAGAAAAGCGTGCAGGCTTGCAGAATACAGTGCGGCAATCATTAATAGCCTCAGCGGCTCCGGCGCAGTTATTGTGGGACGACCGGAGCTGTGAAAGCATTCTGTTTTTAATTGGTTCCTCATGACTTATTTATAACAATGTCAGAGAGTCATTAATCACTACGGCACCTTTACAAAAAGCTGGTATTTTTTTTTTCCTCTTTCCCCTTCAAACACTGCTATTATATTAATGATGAAGTTTGCCCACCACACCAACCTGATGGAATCCTTTTCAGGGAGGGGTGAGGTAACGATTCCCTGGCAGAATGTTTCTAAAGATAACCAGTGGGGTCTATTTTTAGTGCACAAAGCCCCTTTGTATACATTTGCCCTTTTTGCGTGTCTAATAATGCTCTTATGCATTGATTAATTGCATATTAATGGATACGAAAGCAAGCATGCTTACGTAAGAGCCTAGGGCTATAAATAGCCCTTTTTCAACGGACCTGAGATTTGAAAAAAAGGGAGCCCTCTACATCTTTATGAGATCAGAGGGTGTTAACGATACTCCTGGCAACGGGGCACAGAGGGAGGCTGGTTTGTGTTCATACAAACATGCAAGGTTGTTTGCTGTACATAATTACTCCATTCATCAAAATATGCGTCCCAATAATTGCTTGGGGATCAGCCGAGCCTGGGGAAGTGGTGGAGGCGGCTCTTTCAGTGCTTATTAAAAGAAAAAGGAAAGAGAGAGAGAGAGCGTGCATGCATGTGTGAGAGAGAGAGATTCATCCATAGCTCTCCCAAATGAGCCAAAGGCATCGTTAATGAGATTGCGGCATTCCCAAATCAGGGATTCTGAAGCGGCTTCTTTGTGCCGAGGGAGCTTTATTTACAGCTGTTGTGATTTTCTGTAGCACCCTACGACGCCTCTCCAATCAAACCACTTCCATTCAAACCGCTTGCTCATTCATGAAGATGATGATAGACAAAGCGAGGGTGTGTGTGAGAGAGAGAGAGAGAGAGAGAGAGAGAGAGAATGTGCTTCGGAGCCAGTGATGGGTCAGCTCCAGGATTTCCCCATTTGCCCTCTTGCCCATTGAAACTAACCATGCAGAAACGGGACAAACAACTCTGCCTGACCCTGTGCAAACTTTATCAAAGAGAGAAGACAGCCTAGCATGAATAATCAGGAATTCCAGTTGACCAGGATTGCCAGTTCATACAAAAGTGTCTTTGTGGGACCCTCAAGATTGATACAGTTCCTAAAGAAAAAGCTAATCTAATACATTAAACATATAGTATATTCATTCATATCCAGTAAGCCCATTTACTCTGGTCAGGGTTGATATAGATCCAAAACCTATCCTGGAAACACTGGTTGTAAGGCGGGAATACACCTTGGATGGGACGCCAGACTCCGCCAGCATCCGTCAACCCTGGAGCTCCAAGTCAGCATTAACTCAGATCTTCCAAAATAAGATTTGCTTTAAATCAGCGTTTGTATGCTTTCTACTTTCTAGCACTGTTGGAGGTAAAGTGTATTCTCGTGCGCATTTTGATCCCGTAAACACTTTTGTGATTGACTGTTTAATAAAGATCCCACATTGCCTTTAAGTGCAGCAGCACAGCATGCTCCACAGATCAACTGGGCACAGGAAGTCAGCCTAATGATAAGCAAGACATGACCATTGGAGCTCTGTGTGTTTAGTGGATGTTCGATGGGGTGTGACCCTGTGTTTACGTGCCGAGTCTTGCATGTGACCTCTGTCACGGTCAATGAAAGGTTACAACCAGCCAAGTCCTCAAATAGGAGAGAACGGATATGAATGCAAACATCAAAATTAGTCAGCACAAGCAGAACAAATCCCAAATCTTGTACAAACAGGAACTGATGTCAATAAACCTGAGTTGATAACGGTGCTGTAGTATCCCTTTGCAGTCATTTTTTGCCCTGGGAGAACTTAGTTAGCCTCTTGTATAACAAGTAAAGTGTGTCATTGACTTTGATAAATCAAAATGACAAAAAACCTGTATTGCTTAACGTCATTCGGGATAGAAGAGTTAACACTCGGACGGATTTGACTGTTCACAGCGGTGTTGAATATCTCATCTCATCTCATTATCTGTAGCCGCTTTATCCTGTTCTACAGGGTCGCAGGCAAGCTGGAGCCTATCCCAGCTGACTACGGGCGAAAGGCGGGGTACACCCTGGACAAGTCGCCAGGTCATCACAGGGCTGACACAGAGACACAGACAACCATTCACACTCACATTCACACCTACGGTCAATTTAGAGTCACCAGTTAACCTAACCTGCATGTCTTTGGACTGCGGGGGAAACCGGAGCACCCGGAGGAAACCCACGCGGACACGGGGAGAACATGCAAACTCCACACAGAAAGGCCCTCGCCGGCCACGGGGCTCGAACCTGGACCTTCTTGCTGTGAGGCGACAGCGCTAACCGCTACACCACCGTGCCGCCAGTGTTGAATATGTACAGAATAAAAAACTGATATCAGTGATATTAAAGAAGTTGATTGTTTTACTTTCCAATAACAGCACATAGCAAAGTGTTTTTCCTTACAAACCCATCTTCCTTTTTTCTCTCTTTTTTGAATTTAATATTCCAAAAATACAGACCTACGAGCTTATTATTCCATAAGTCCTACATTCGATCCGCAAACTTTTTCTTGGATCTACATCACATCTCACATAACTTCTGTTATTCTATCCACATCCACTGGATATGAGCAATCGCACGCTCTGATTGGCTACTCTACTACTAGGATATCAGCTCATATACCGTGAGTAGAGAAAAACAAAACCGCAGCTTTATCATCATGTATTTAAGAAACAGAAATGGCTAAAAGAATATACTCCTGTTCCACACTCTAGCCCAGTCGGTGGCGCTAATGCACCTTTTAAGTTGGTGTGCCAACCACCAAAAAAACCCTAATGAAGAAGAAAAACAAAATGGCGGAGTGTGTTGCTGAACAAACTGAGGATGAACTAAAAAGTCTACTCGAAAACAAAGCCAAAAAATACAAAAAAAGTGCAACAAAATATGGAAAAAAACTTTTTGATGGTAAGAACATATCTTTTTTTTGTCAAGAATTATTATTAATTATCACATTTTTCACAAACTGCTACTGTCTTTTTGCCGGTTTGTTTACATTTGAAGTGGAAATGATTTTGTCAGACATTTTGTATAAAGTTTTTATTTATCGAATTTGCAAAAAATTACAATAAAATGGTCTGTTTCTCAAAATCAAAAAAAAAAATGTGGACAAAATAAAACAGTTATTCCACTCAATCTCGTCGTACATGGCATATAGCCAACTCGGTGCTACGCACCTCGTCAGCTATCAGGTCACGTACGTCTCGATTTCCTGGAATAACTGTTCACTGTATCAGTGTATCAATTTCTATCATGATGAAACTTTAGGTCAAGGATGAAGAAACAAGGGAAATTAAACCGAAGTGACTCATGTGAATGAGAGAAAGTTTTGAGTGTATTTTTACTAAAAAAGTAATCAGTTAATTGACTTAAAATGAATATTATTTCCGGTTTAACCGTTTTTTTTATTAAATGAGGCCTACATTATATGTATTGTTCTTCCCAGTTTTTGAACCTTCCATCGATTTTGGAAATCTCATCTCATCTCATTATCTCTAGCCGCTTTATCCTTCTACAGGGTCGCAGGCAAGCTGGAGCCTATCCCAGCTGACTACGGGCGAAAGGCGGGGTACACCCTGGACAAGTCGCCAGGTCATCACAGGGCTGACACATAGACACAGACAACCATTCACACTCACATTCACACCTACGGTCAATTTAGAGTCACCAGTTAACCTAACCTGCATGTCTTTGGACTGTGGGGGAAACCGGAGCACCCGGAGGAAACCCACGCGGACACGGGGAGAACATGCAAACTCCGCACAGAAAGGCCCTCGCCGGCCACGGGGCTCGAACCCGGACCTTCTTGCTGTGAGGCGACAGCGCTAACCACTACACCACCGTGCCGCCCATTTTGGAAATCAAGAAGCGAAATCTCAAAAAAAAAAAAAACCCAAAACCCTCAGTTCTGCTCAGAGTGAACTGATTGACTGACTTTTTATAATGTTTCAGATCGCTAGTTCTCGCAAACACTTCTGAAAGTTGAATCAAAAGAAGGCCGCTCCATCAGTCACGCAGAATGAGAAGGAAATTCAAAGCTTAACAAAGTCGGTCTTCTATCACCGTGACACTCGATCTTTCACTAAGCAGTGTGTTTGACATTGTTATCCACCATGGATGGGAAAAGTATCACTGCTCTGCTTTGTTAAAAAAAAAAAAAAAACAGCTTCTGATGTTAGATCTGAAGAGCCTTCTAAGATTTCAGAACTTTTGGTGAGGGATTTTATGGAAGATACAGGTCAGCTCCATTTGGTGACCTGGGGGCGAAAGTTGCAATGTAATCAGCGCGAATGTACCGAGCCAGATTTTCTGAGGGGAATAGCATCATCACTGCCACATTGTTAAAAAGTGCCTGGATAACCTGTAGCAATGGAGTAAAAAAGGGCTTGGAAATTCTTTTAGTTTCATCGAGCTCTTGTCTTCAGTGCAATATCAGATGACAAGGTGAAAGAAAATATCGCCAATTCCTGGATTCTTCTTCAAATCTCAGCGTCGTTCCTATTTCCAAAGCATTCTCTGATATGTAAAATATACTATTTATAGAGCCATACATTTGGGAGTGGGGGGTGTTTGGATATTTAGTGGGCTGTTCTTAGCAATATCAGGTAACACATCATAGATCTTAAGCAGACGTGTTGACTAAACAGTTGGAATTGAACACTAACTCTTTGCTGTTGATGAGAGCAGTGTGAGACAGGGCTGTATCTCAAATCAATAAATCATGTGTTGTAACTGAATCGGAGCAGGCTTACAGACTTACACAGTCATGTGTGAGTTATTGGGAAGGCCCTTGTCATAACACGACATGCTTTATGTACACAAACGTAGTGCCAGGATTTTAACAGCAGGAAATGTTTTTATGCAGAAGGACTGGGTGTTGACGAAGGATTGCAGATGGTGGAGGAGAACAGCTCCGACTCTGTCAGAGAGCGTTTGGGTTCTGTTGGTGCTGTTAAGACTGGCCTGGGATCCTGATTCCACTCAGCTGGTGCTAGAAATCCAATACACCAATACAACAAACGCAACTGATTATTTGGACTCGTAAATCAAGTCAAGTTTATTTTTAGAGCACTTTTAACAATAGACATTGTCGCAAAGCAGCTTTACAAAATTTTAATGACTTTAGACATGAACGAATTTTATCCCTAATCTATCTCCAATGAGCAAGCCTGTGGCGACGGTGGCGAGGAAAAACTCCCTCAGACGACATGAGGAAGAAACCTCGAGACTCAAAAGGGAACCCATCCTCATTTGGGTGATAACAGACAACGTGATTTATAACATTTTTAACAGTTTTAACATGAAGTCTGTTTCGTTGATGTTATAACTCTTCACTGATGGAAAAGTTATAAAAGATATAAAATCAACTGTCTTGTATCTGTATCTTGGGAATAGAAATTTGAGTGAGGGTTTGCGGGAGCTTTCCGTTTGGTTAAAATTGTACCGAGTTAACCAAGAGAGTCATTTTTAAAACAGTACCATGCTGTGAATCATGATAAAGTTCAGTAATATGATGCTGCTTCAACTTGAGGTCGACAGATTACCTCAATTTTTCTCAATTCAGTCGAATGGAATATCAATTTTGCAGTCCTGGTTTAATTCCTAAACTTTGTCCACCCTGACCTAAATTCTTCCTCTTATGTCTTTGGCAGTTGATGATCCTGGTGTGGTGAAGTTTGACATCTCGAAGGAGAGTGCCACACAGTCCGTGGTGGAGCAGGCCAATGTGTGGATCTTCCTTAAACTGGCAAAGGGAAGCCATGCGAAGGGCAAAGTTTCCCTGCAGCTCCTGCAGACCCCGAATGTGAGCACAGCGTCGAATCCAGACCCCCAGGATGACGTGTTGGTGTCTCAGAAGATGGTGGATGCCCGGCGTAGTGGCTGGCACACCCTGTCTGTCGGAGCCAGTGTGCAGGCATTGCTGGACCTGGGCGGTGGAGACCTGCGGCTTCATGTGTCCTGCCCGCTGTGTGCTGATGTGGGTGCAGTGCCAATCCTCAGTGTAGGAAAAGGGAAGGAGCACTCGCAATCACACCGCCCATTCCTGATGTTGGTGCTGCGTCCGGCTGAGGAAAGGCAACACCGACGCAGCAAGCGTGGCCTTGAGTGTGAAAGCAACATGCGAGCTTGCTGCAAGCGCCACTTCTATGTCAACTTCAAGGACATCGGTTGGAGCGACTGGATCATTGCGCCCTCGGGTTACCACGCCAACTACTGTGAGGGTGAGTGCCCAGGCCACACTGCCAACATGGCAGGTACAGCGCTTTCCTTCCACTCCACCGTCATCAATCACTACCGCATGCGTGGCTACAGCCCGTTCGCAAGCATCCGGTCTTGCTGCGTTCCAACACGTCTCCGTGCCATGTCCATGCTCTATTACAACGAAGACCAAAAGATCATCAAAAAGGACATCCAGAACATGATTGTAGAAGAATGTGGCTGCTCATAAAATTTAATATAAAATAAAAACTTGACCACATTCTTTCTGGAACTGTTTCAAAACTGCTTAGCCAAGGTCAAAGCACATGATTGGTGGATTAGCAGCCTAGGCTGGCCCACAAACATTTCCTGAACTGTCATTGTTTTTGACTTGAACATGCTCTGTTCATGAACTGTTCTATTCAGGACTCTTGATTTGAGTGATCTCTGTGGCACTTTCATATAAATGTAAAAAAAAAAAAAGAGAAAGAGGCGTAATATATTTTTGTTATTTGAAGGGAAAGCGGAAATACGAGGGAACAGGTGCATGGTCAGGATAAAATGTTGTTCCGTGTTCTCTGCGCTGCAATAAAAAGAAGCATCTCGGAAATATGAATCCGAGAAAAAAAAAAACGAACTATGCAACTGGTGTTATTAGATGTTCATTGTGTCATTCATGTTTTTATGGTTTTCTTTTGTGAACCCTTTTGAGCAAAAAAAAAAAAAAAGAGCTGGTTGTATTTCTTAAAAAAAAAAAACTTGAAGAAAAGTAGTTGGACCAGGTACTGGAGCCAAACTATTATTTTTCTTTTTATTACCTATAAATTATGAACGTTGCCGAAAAGTGATCAAGATTTGCACTAAACCAACATTCCTATATCAACCACACAAGAATATAATGTACATTTGGAACTCTATCTATCTATCTATCTATCTATCTATCTATCTATCTGTGTATATATATATATATATATATATATATATATATATATATATATATAGTATACCAAAGATGCTACATTATTAATAGCTTTCAGAACAATTCTTCATAACGCCCAGCTCAACTGTGCTATTAACCCGATTAGCAACAACACACGGCCAACTATACGTATCATCGTCTAATCCAGTTTTCAGTTTTCTTCAGTGTTTCCTAAATGTGCAGTTTTCATGCAACTTTATGGTGCAGGTGTACAATACAATGATCTTACAGCCTTCATACAAACCCATCATGACACCATGCACCAAGATAAACTAGGAACTTTTCATGAACGAAAACGACTGACAAAACAAACCAAGATATGTTGAAGGATTGCTGTTGGATGTTGAACTTGTTGACTTTCTATGTATAGATCTCTCAGATGAGGTGACACAATGCATTGTTGTACAAAATGTGCTTGTTATGTTTTATATCTAATTTATTTTGCAGCATACTCTTTGCTTCACTATTAAAGCTGAGCTGTAAAAGTAATCATCTTGTCCTGATCTTTGTTTATGTATTCATTTAGAGACTGGTTCTGGGTTCAAGCCTTTCTATGTGGAGTTTGCATGGTCTCCCTATGTCTGTGTGGGTTTCCTCCAGGTACTCTGGTTTCCTCCACAGTCCAAAGACATGCAGGTTAGGTTAATTGGCTACTCTAAATTGTCCATAGGTGTGAATGGGTGTGTGAATGGTTGGTCCCAAGCCTGGAAATGGGAGGGTTGCGGTAGGAAGGCATTCAGCGTAAAACTATGCTCCAATCAGAGGTGGACAAAGTACCCAACTTCGTTACTTAAGTCAAAGTACAGATCCCATTGGTCAAATGTTACTCCGATACAAGCGAAAGTTGTCTAGTCAAATATTTACTTAAGTTAAAGTACTGAAGTGCTTGCTTTTAAAAATACTTAAGTATTAAAAGTACATTTTCTGTCAATACATTGTTATATTATTGGCACAGCGCTTACAAAACCTAATGCCTCTGAAGCGACCAACTGGATTTCCTGTGCATCATGGTGGTTTAACGTTAAGCTAGCTAGTCAGTGAGGCTCCACCTGACATGCTAGCAAACTCTTTTCAAACTCAAAATCATACTGGGTAGCTAACGCTACTAGAAAAGAAAGATTTCTACATTCTGTTTATTTGGCAAGATTATGCTAAAACATTTCTGAAAGGACTTCAGATATGCTAACGTTATTCATGTTGGCGTAACTCCATTTTTACATGCTAACTAACAGTGTCCTAGCCGTGGACAAGGCTATGGCAACTTGGCGGGCAAATCCATAGAAAGTCCTTTGACTAACCAGACTGCATAGCTATTGCAACGTTATTGCTAGCTCTAAAAGCACAGACAACTTCATTACAAGCTTCCTCTTGAAATAAAATGTTTACATTCCTCAATATGCTTCCGCAGGTTGGACGGTGAGTTTTTATAGGCCATGATGTGGTTCGTTTTAGGCAAACAAAGCAAGCATTTAAAATGAAATGAATCTTTAATTCTTTCAGAAAACTGAAACATGGGTTGGTGGGCCATGGGTGCGTGCGTTCCCCAGAAGAAACGCCTCCTTCCATTCTGCCATCAACTGCTCTTGTTCAAATTAATGCTACTGAGAAATCTTTGAACTTGATTTTATACAGTCTATGGACGTGACGTGACCCTAGTGATTACTGATAGACTGTCTCAGTGTCACCTGTGAAAAAACCAACCACGTTTTAGAAAAGAAAAGAAAAAAACATCCACTTTCAAAGCTGCTTCATAGTAACGAGTAACGAGGACCTTGATAGAAATGTAGTGGAGTGAAAAGTACGATATTTGTCTTTCATATGTAGTGAAGTTAAAGTAATAAGTTTCCAAAAAAAATACTCAAAGTACAGATACTCAAAAAGTGCACTTAAGTACGGTACTCAAGTAAATGTACTTCGTTACTGTTCACCTCTGGCTCCAATTAATGACACATCAAGGACATGGCAGTGACCCCACATACGTAAGTGGGACAAGCTGGAAGAAGATTCATTTAGAGACTCAGTTGTTTGTGTCGAATTTAAGGATTTGCAGCTGTATCCCTTGAGGTTCATAAAGCCAGGGTTTATTTGTTCATTAGAAGGTTAGATGCCTAGCAGATGGATAATAAGTGTTAAAAAAAAATCCTCTAACTCAGAAAAATGGAGTTTAGTCATTCATGCATGAGAGGGCATTCTCATCTTATTATCTCTAGCCGCTTTATCCTGTTCTACAGGGTCACAGGCAAGCTGGAGCCTATCCCAGCTGACTACGGGCGAAAGGCGGTGTACACCCTGGACAAGTCGCCAGGTCATCACAGGGCTGACACATAGACAACCATTCACACTCACTTTACAGTCACCAGTTAACCTAACCTGCATGTCTTTGGACTGTGGGGGAAACCGGAGCACCCGGAGGAAACCTACGCGGACACGGGGAGAACATGCAAACTCCGCACAGAAAGGCCCTTCCTGGCCACGGGGCTCGGACCCGGATCTTCTTGCTGTGAGGCGACGGCGCTAACCACTACACCACCATGCCGCCCTGAGAGTGTATTGAATTTCTAATTTATTTATTTATACATTTTCTGAGTTTCGCAAACTTGAAATTTGACCTAACACAATATTTATCATCTCATTAACAGAAATGTATTCAGAGGGACAAAATACTGAAAAAAAAATGACTACATATACAACTTGAAAAGGTCTAACCAATTTCACTCGACTTTAAATAAACCTTTTGCTTGTAGACCTCTTGCTGTGTAAGGATAAGAGTGGCTGAGGCGAGGTGCAGAGGTAATTACTGCTCTCATCACTCTGCAAATGAAAGCTATCTAGTTCTCTTTGGGACGTTTCGAAAAAGAGCAGTGCATTATTGCTTTCCTTGCCGCATTAGAGGTGTGCAGTGGGAACGGAATCCTGTGTGACTCAACAAAAAAAGTCGCAGGGGAGACCTTTTTTTTCTTTTTTTTGCTGTCATGTGGGCGGTCAGATATGAAGCTCACCACGTTCATTACCATGGGAACTTCCTGGGTCTAATTCATTAATTTGTTTATATTTTAGGAAATAGAACCACTAGGAAACATCATGAAGATGTACAAACAAAAATAAAAACTGTGGAAGATTGGTGGGATTGATCAGAATCATTGTCATCATCGTGATGAGACAATTTCTCATACTCTCCTGACTCTTGCTCTATCGTGTAATCCAAAAAGACACACGAGAGAGAGGTGAGCGAGACAGAGAGACGAGCGAGACATGAGAGAGACGAGTGAGAGACACGAGAGCAAGAGAGAGACACATGAGAGAGACGAGCCAGAGAGAGACACACACACGAGAGAGAGGTGAGCGAGACTGAGAGACGAGCGATACACGCAAGAGCGAGAGAGACACACGAGAGAGACGAGCCAGAGAGAGAGAAATGAGAGAGAGAGATGAGTGAGAGACACGAGAGCGAGAGAGAGACACATGAGAGAGACAAGCCAGAGAGAGAGAGACACACACGAGAGAGAGATGAGCGAGACTGAGAGACGAGCGATACACACAAGAGCGAGAGAGACGAGCCAGAGAGAGAAATGAGAGAGAGACGAGCAGGCAAGAGAGACAGACGAGAGAGCAAGCGAGAGAGAGAGAGGTGAGTGAGACAGAGAGATGAGCGAGACACACAAGCGTGAGAGAGAAATGAGCGAGACACACGAGAGAGAGGGAGAGACAAGTGAGCGAGCAAGAGAGACGAGCAAGCAATCAAGAAACACACACAAGAGTGAGTGAGACACACAAGAGAGAGCAAGAGAGACATACACTCTATCTTCCATCAAGGTTGGTAAGTCTTCAACTAAGCACCGGAATCATCTGCTAACTGATCAATCTTTGTCTTCTTAAGGTGACCAACTGGTTTTTGGCCATGCAAGGGTCTCCATCAAAGGACATCACAACCAACCTCATCTTTGCTACGCCATGAATGATCGACTAGATGTAGTCTTCGTTCTTGAAGAACACAAGTTACTCTTGGAAGGTTTCCATATAAAAATTAGCCAGAATAAATTCAGGAATGGCTGGGAGTAGTCAGAAATCCTTTGGGAGTGATCAGGATTCCTTTAGGAGTAGGTAAACTTGGTCAGAATTCCTTCAGGAATGAGCAGGATTGGTATGAAGTCCTATGAGAAGCATGCAGAAATAGTCAGAATTCCTTCAAACTTTCACAGCAGTGGTCAGATTTCCTTTGAGAGGCGGCAGATTTAGCAAACGTTCCATCATGAGCAGATGGGATTGATCAGAATTCATTTGTGAGATGATAGGATTGGTCAAAATTCCTTAAGGTGCGAGCAGGATAGCTCGTAATTCCTTTGTGAGGAAGCAAGAGTGGCTAGAATTCCTTTGGGAATAGGTGGAATTTGGTTAGAATTCCTTCAGGAGTGGGTAGGGGTGGGCTGGATTGTTAAAAATTACTTCGGAACCAAGAATAATTGGTGAGAATTCCATCAGAAGCAGGCAGGATTGGTCAGAATTCTTTTGGCAGAATTTGTTTGGGAGTGGACAGGAGTGTCGAAAGTCATTTGGGAACAGGCAGGATGAGTCAGAATTCCTTCAGAAGTGAATGGAAGTGGGATTTAAGAAAAAAAACATCAATGTGATTGATTGATTGATTTTATTTGACATTCTCAGTTCTTGAGCTCGAAAGCTTATTTCCATTGTGGTCCTTTGATGTTGGATGGCAGCAGATGTAAAAATGACAAGAGTGGCATTGTGACATTACTAAAATTGCAAAACAAAATTACATAGACAATATACACATCAGATTAACATTGTATACATACTATATAAGTGCAAGCCCTACACTATCTGATCTCTAAGCCATGTTTTCACAGCACGTTTAAACCCATCCAAACTAATGATTACCTTAATATTACCTGGTAACTTATTCCACAGACTAGTTGCAACATATAAAAAGGAGTCCTTCCCTATTTTAGTTTGCACTCTTGGAGGAACAAAATCTGTGGAACACCCCCTAGTGAAGTAACTATGAACGTCCCTCACTCTACTAAAAAAAATTATTTAAATATTTAGGGACATCTCCATTTACAATCTTATATACCATGCTCAATTCAATTTGAGAGACTCTATCCTCTACCCTCAACCATCCCAGCCGCTTAAAATGATGAGGATCAAGGTGAGTTCTTTGGGGCAGATCCAAAATGGTCCTTATTAATTTATTTTGGGACGTCTGTAGCTTGTTCTTGAAATACCTAGTAAGGCCATTATACCAAGAGCAACAGGCATAATCATAGTAGGGCTGAATTATAGCGCCTGCTAAGGTCAACATAGCCTTCTTATCCAGATACATGGAAATTCTGGCCAGAAAACATACTCATTGATTTACTTTAGTAATTACTTTCTGGGCTTGACCAGCTCCAGACAACTGACTATCCAGTACAGACCCAAGATAACTGACTGAGTCCTTAGCATTAAGTGCAGTGTCACCAACTAGTACTTCAAAGCCTGGGGTTTTGTTCAACTTAACTCTAGACCCAAACAAGATGGATTCAGTTTTTCCTATATGAAGAGATAATCTATTAAATGATAGCCAGTGGCTGACTTTTAAAAGCTCAACACTTAAGGTTGATTCAACAGTGAGCTTGTCCTTGTGTGAAAACACTAGTGCAGAATCATCAGCAAATAAAAACAGTTCACATGAACAAACTGATTTAAGATCATTAATATATAAAAGAAAAAGAAGAGGACCTAAAACACTCCCCTGAGGGACCCCACATTGCACAGTTTGTGGCTGGGATAAAGTTCCCCCAACATCCACCACTTGTTTCCTATTCCTCAAATATGAGTCAAACCATCTAACTGCTGTGTTGTTAAAGCCAATAGCTCTCAATTTTGACAGTAAGATACTATGATCTACCGTATCAAAAGCCTTTTGCAAATCCAACATGACCATACCACAGAAATTTCCCTTGTCAACCTCCTTTCTGATATAGTCAGTTAGGTACAATAAACATGTGTCAGTGGAGTGTAATTTACAAAATCCTGATTGGAATTCATATAATAAATTGTGAGATAAAAGATATTTATTCACCTGCTCAAAAACAAGTCTTTCAATTATTTTTGATAGAGTACACAAAATGGAAACGGGTCTATAATTACCCCGCTCCAGTTTGCTCCCCTTCTTATAAAGTGGAATCACTTTTGCCAGCTTAAGATCTTTAGGAAAGTATCCATACTCAGTAGACATGTTTATAATGTGAGTAATACTTGGAGTAACGTTCTCCGCAGCATCTTTCAAGAATCGAGATGGAATATTATCAAGACCTGTAGCTTTAGAGCTATCTAATTTATTAAGTTTCATAAGTACATCTGCCTCTGACACCTTCTCTAACATAAATTTATTTGCCTGAACCCCTTGCTGGGAATAAAACTCCGAAACTTTACTTTCTTCATATTGTTTCGACATGGCAGGAAGCTTTTCAACCAGCTTACTAGCAATTGTTGAGAAATATGTGTTAAAATTGTTTGCTACTTTATCCTTGTCTGATATAATCTTATTTCCAAGGTCTAGATTAATATTACGTTTTAGTTTTCAGCCTTTTATTACATGTTTTATTTTCAGCCTGTTTTAGTTTTCAGCCTTTTATTTTATTTTATCATAATGTGTACACCTCTAGGCTTTAGGTATTCTCAAAGTTTTTACACTCAGATATTCCTTTAACTGTATTTAAAAAAAAGAAAAGAAATCGCTGATCTCAGTACAGAGTTATTTTGCATGCAAACTTTTTAGGTATATTATTTCAGTGTTGGCTATTTATTGGATCCAGAAGCAATTTTTATTAAAATGGTCACATTCCAGGTGACATTACTCAGAAATAATAATAATAATAATAATAATAATAATAATAATAATAATAATAATAATAGCTGAAACTTTTGATTGGACCACCTAGACCACTTTCACTCATCACAATATCTTGTATAGCAGTGTATTTGGGGAAAAACCTCTGTAGCTATGTTTCACATTTGTACAGTTTAATCAGTTATTTCTCATTGTTACAGTTATCACAGCACGACTGCACTGACATTGTGCAATTGAATAAGAAACAAAACAAAACAAAAAAAAAACATAAAAAGCCATGCCAGATCTTTGCCTTAATAAGTCGAGATGCCTGAGCTGACACTTTTCAACACATGCTTATCCCAGGTGCTTTGTCAACAGGATATAAACCTTACATGCACTCCGGATAATCCAGAGTTCATATGTGCACGGTGTTGTCATGGCATAAAAACAGTGTTTGTGAAATATCCTGTGCTGACATGTCTATCTCATACTTTGCAGCAATCACAGAGTAAAATGTGTCAAGATGCACAACAAATATACTGTATATTTTTAAAAAGGTAGTGCGTCTATATTTACTTAATGGAATGTGGAGAATGTGTTGCATAAGATCATGCTGACCATCAAACCTGTAGATTATACAATACTGACTAGACAGTGAAACACAATGAAATAAAATAAATACGACACTTCCTGAAGGTCGAAGAAGAAGCTCTTAAAACAGCAGACATTCCAGTGGCAAAAAAACACACAAACAAGGTTTTGGAGGACAGGCACAGTTTTCAGCATTTACATCTTTGTAGAACAGCTATTTGAATCTTTTTTGAACCTGAGCCTTATACTGTACTGTTGTATTTATCAGCTCTTGGACAGCGTGACATGGTTCAATGTGAGAGCAGAGCACAGTGCAGTCCTCTCTCTGGTCATGAGCTGAAGGTAAAATCAACATTTACCAATTCAGTAAATTCCTGTTTCAGTCACCTGCTTTGGTAATTATTCACTAAAATTAAATAAAATACAATAATTCTTATAATATCAAACTTTATAGAGCACTTTTCATACACATGGTATCTCAACATGGTGTACAGTTAAGTAGTAAACAGTGATTGATAAAAAAAAAACAAGTAATCTGATAGAATGTTCAGGATAAAATAAAAGTAAAAATATTAGGAGAACAAGAACTAGAAGGGTACTCGGTAGAGTAGAGTCCATACCTCCACCAAGCTACATACACTATTATCAACATCAAAATCAAATTACTTGAACCTTGGATAATACTAAAGCTGTCCACCAAATTTCATCCAATTCCATTCACTACTTTTTGAGCTATGTTGAGAACAGACAAAAAATCTTGGATCCACATACATATCTGGATTTACATCAAAATCTAATTAATTGTTCCTTGGACCATGGCTCATCTTTCCTCCAAATTTCATCAAAATCTATTCACTACTTTTTGACTTACATTGGGAAGAAAGAAAGAAGAAGAAACCTTTATTTGTCACATACACACTTCAAGCACAGTGAAATTCATCCTCTGCATTTAACCCATCTGAAACAGTGAACACACGCACACACCCAGAGCAGTGGGCAGCCACACCAGAGCACCCAGGGAGCAGTCAGGGGTTGAGTACCTTGCTCAAGGGCACTTCAGCCCAAGGCCACCCGACGTTAACCTAACTGCATGTCTTTGGGGAAAGCCAGAGCACCCGGAGGAAACCCACGCTGACACGGGGAGAACATGCAAACTCCACACAGAAAGGTCCTTGCCGGCCACTGGGTTTGAACCCAGAACCTTCTTGCTGTGAGGCGACAGCGCTAACCACTACACCACCGTGCCACCCAAAAAGAGAAAAAGAAAGAAACATAGGCCGAAACATAACCTCCTCCAACATAGTTGGCAGAGGTGAAAATAAGTATAAGGAGATAATAAAACCCACAAACATAGAATAACATTAATTATTCTATCCACATTCACTGGATATGAGCAATCGTATGCTCTGATTGGCTACTCTACTACTAGGATATCAGCTCATATACTGTGAGTAGAGAAAAACAAAATGGCGGACCATGTTTCTGAACCAACCGAAGGAGAAATAAAAACTCTACTTGGAAACAAAACCCCAAAGAATGCAAAAAAAAAAAAAGCAACAAAATAATGGAATAAAAGTATTTGATGGTAAGAATGTATCTTTTTTATTTTTCAATAATTATTATTATCACATTTTTCACAAATTGCTCCTGTCATTTCACCGGTTTGTTTACATTCTAAGCAGAAATTATTTTGTCGGACATTTTGCATAAAGTTTCTAGTTATCAAATTTGCAAGAAATAACAATAAAAATGGTCTGTTTCTGAAAATCCAGTGAATGTGGATAGAATAAAACAGTTATTCCACTCAATCTTGTTGTACATGGCTTATAGACAACTCTGTGCTACGTACCTCATCGGCTATCAGCTCATGTACGACTATGTAACAAAAAAAAGAATAAAATATAACAAATAATAAAATAACTACAGTTTTTTTTTAAATAAAATTATTTATTTAAATTGAATTAAACTGAAATAATTAAAATGAAATTTGCTACAAATAAAAAACAGAGGAAGTACGTTCAAGTAAATGTCAACTGAAAAAAGATTTCAAATATTTTTTAAGAGTTTATGAAGCTTGACTGTGTAATGCAAAGTGTTATTGAGTTATGCAAGACTGAAATGTTCTGTGCTGTTTACATTTCAAATATATTAAATTTGTGTGCAAATCTCATTATTCATTTCCTTTCACATGTGACATTTTATACACTATTCTTTTAATTTCACATATAATTGTCTTTAAAAAATGTATTTACTTTCACGTGTGATTTTTTCGCACGATTCACTGATATTGACGTGATTTATTTTTTCCACATAATTCAGAATTAAATTAATTAAATAATTAGTTGATACTTGCATATGATATTTTCACAGTTCGTTTATTTTCACGTGATTTTTTTCCCACTTGATTCGTTTATATTCACATGATTTTCCCACAAGATTCATTTATTTGTACTTGTGATTGTTACACGATTCATTTACTTTCGCATGAATGTTTTCACGATCCATTTATTTGTGCGTGATCCTCCCCCCACAATTCATTTGTTTTCACATGTGACCTTTTCACATGATTCATTTCTTTTCACATGTGATTTTTTTGCACGACTAATTTCCTTTCACCTGATTTATTTTACTTCACGTGATTTTTACACATTATTACTGTTTCAGAAATAAGACAGTGGTTTTGATTTTAAATGTGATTTTCTGCTATATTTATTTTTTCATCTGATCACATACTTGAGGCCACGTGTGCAGGCATAACATTAAATATTTTCACTTGCATACTGTAATTGCATGTGATAAACTTATGGTCACATGGGAAATGTATGTGATATTTCTATAAGGGAACAACTGTAAATGTTACCTATATAATATTTTTATTTTTATGAAAAGTGCTTTACATTTTAATGGCTTAGAAATATGACCAATAACAATGATATATTAAAATGTGGAAAAAAAAACCCGAGGCTTTCCTAAATAGCCCAAGTTTCATGCAAGACTGGACCATCATGGAACTTTTATGCCATTTCACTTGACTTGATCATTGCTATATCGCTGTGAATCCTCCTGCTACATTCTACTGAGATGTTTTGTCACCCAAAAAGTCCTAGTGTGCATCCTGATCCCATCTGAGGCCGAGCAGCTCCTCGGCCCTGATAGCGACTCAGCACGGACACTTACTCAGAGCATCTAAGATGAGCATTATCTCAAGGCTGCCGTGGGCTTCATGTCATGCCAACCTCGACGGTTTTCAGGCGACGAAAGGGAAGAAAGGTCGTAAAGAAAGGAAACTGGTTCTGAAGTTGGTCTTGCTGCACTGACCTGTAGCAGGACTCCACACAAGGTGGTCTATTGTTTTCAAGGCTGAGAACAACGGCATATCATGTCTGCCGGCCTGGTCGGCTTTCTCACTTCCACAATGGGAGTGAGAGTGACTGGGAAATCTAACACTCACCTCTTTGTTCTGGGGGAAAAATTAGAACGGCAACGTTCAGACTGCGCGGCTCCTGTGTTATCGCGACGAACTCTTCTCTTCCCGCTCTGCTGAGACATGAACTCCTTTATGGTGCAGTATATACCGACTCGCACTTGGCCAGCGGGAATGTAATACCTGCCATGGGCACAGAAAGTGTATTCAGGACAAGAGAAAGGACCCAGATAAGACACAGCCTGGCATCGCAGAGCGAGACCTACACAACCCGGTCAGTCTGTGCACTGACCTGTAAATCCCATCAATGTACCGTATTTGTCATGCGATTAGCACATAAAATAGAGTTCCTAAGCTCAAGATGTATTTTCATGCTCTTTGCAGCAAAACTAACTACTCACTACAAAGTGTCATATTAACATGTCCTAAAGTTTAGAGAAGCAGCTTTGGAACCAGAAGGTTGCTAGTTCGATTCCCTGGACCAGCAGGAATGGCTGAAGTACCCTTGAGCAAGGCATCAAACCCTCAACTGCTCCACAGGCTGCTCTAGGTATGTTATACGTCGCTCTGGATAAGAGTGTCTGCTAAATGTCATTAATGTAATGTAACACAAGTGAACGTAAAACATCAGAAGAAAATCCTGGGTTTCTTTAGCAATGTAAATACGTGTTTTCATTCACTGTATTTAGAATCCAAGTACAGAGTTGTGTAGCTGAGGATTAACAACCCAACAATGGTTTTGAGGCAGTGCTGGGATTTGAACTTTCAACCTTTTGGGAATTAGCGCAAAACCTGAATGACATCATATTTGCATAACATAATCTTAATTAGGGTGGCACGGTGGTGTAGTGGTTAGTGCTGTCGCCTCACAGCAAGAAGGTCCGGGTTCGAGCCCCGTGGCCGGCGAGGGCCTTTCTGTGCGGAGTTTGCATTTTCTCCCTGTGTCCGCGTGGGTTTCCTCCGGGTGCTCTGGTTTCCCCCACAGTCCAAAGACATGCAGGTTAGGTTAACTGGTGACTCTAAATTGACTGTAGGTGTGAGTGTGAATGGTTGTCTGTGTCTATGTGTCAGCCCTGTGATGACCTGGCGACTTGTCCAGGGTGTACCCTGCCTTTTGCTCGTACCGGTAGTCAGCTGGGATAGGCTCCACCTTGCCTGCGACCCTGGAGAACAGGATAAAGTGGCTAGAGATAATGAGATGAGATGAGATAATCTTAATTAACCTTGTTTTCCGATAGCAATACATCCTGAAGTGTTTTATTCCTTTTACACCACAGCAATTTGGCAAAAACTAAAATTGTATTTATGTAAGATCACGCTATACTTTTTATCCAAGATTCAGTTATATTTAATGTTGTAGAACACAAACAAGCTTGTTATCAGTTGTTCCCTATTACCCTTTAGCCTTTCTTTTTTTCTCTTTAGAAATTACATACTAAGTAAAAAAAAAGCCATGTTTTCATGTTGCCAAGAAACCAGAATGATAAACTTACCTTCTATAAACGATAAATAAAAAGACAAATTCACCGTATCAACTTTTATAGTACATACACTTTTAAAAGCCATTATGTGGTATGTCCACCGTACAAGTACGCAAGTTTTATTTTTAAAAAGAAAGAGAGAGAGAGAGAGAGAGAGAGAGAGAGAGAGAGAAATCGACACACTGAAATGTTACTCTTTAAAATCTCATTAAAAGTAACATCACATCATTCAGTGGAAGAATGTAAATGCTTGTAACTTTTTCCACATTTTATCAAAAAAGCTAAACATAGAGAATCATGTATTGTGTATTGTAAATGGCTTCAATCATGCAAATATGATCATTTTGTCATACAGTCAACTCCTGTATCTAAAACGTCATTGTTTTATCTCTGTTATGAAATCCACACACTAATTAAACACTCAGTACTGGTGAAATTAAAAGGCTTTTGATATGATCGCTCATGACTCCTAACATAATTACAGTGTGAATCGACTGCCCTGATGTAAACCAAAGCTTAAAAAAAATATCAAATGGCTAAAGTTCATCAATGTGTCTCTCAGCCAGGGACACCATGTGCAAACTGGAGCTGGGCTGATAACGTTGGCGCTGGTGCAAAGATGGTGTGCAAAAAGCTGAAACGGCAGTCAAAGTGAGGATAATATTCTGCAAGCAGAAAGGGTGTACTGACCTTCTTGGTCAGTGGCCAACGCTGGTGTCAGAAGCTTATGGTAAAGCAAAGCATGGCACAATGCTGTTCAAAATTGCCTTTCGGGTGGCAAGATTATTTATTTTTTACATGTTTAATATCTATTTCCAGGTTCTGGTATACACTTGCATGGAAATGTTTGTGAACCTTTTGGATTTCTGCACTAATTTGTCATAAAATATGATCTGATCTTCTACTAAGTCTTCAAAGTCCTTCTCATGCCATAAGGCACATCGGGTGGCGCCAATCTCTGTTTCAGTAGCCCTCGGCATCTCGTCTATTACATAGCTAGGGTTACAGTGGGGGGGGCTGGTCCTCTGGTAACCATGAGAGTTGGACTCCCTACTCACATTTGTAGTGCAGTACCTCACCAGATGGCAGTATGATAGTTTTTGGTACGACCCAACTGCGAGTAGAACTCATGATCTCCCAGTTGAGAAGCAGATACGCTAACCACTAGGCCAACTTATGGTATTCTACCAAGTCTTAATAAAAGACAAACATGTTTTTATTTACTATGTTTTTTTTGTCTTTTTTTTTTTAACACTGATTAATTCCATTTGCAGTCCAGGCTCGGAAAAATATTACCCCTCATTTTCTGAAAAGTTGGAATATTTTCCAAAATGCAAGAAAAACAAAAATCTGTGATTTGCTAATTCATGTGAACCTTTATTTAACTGACAAAAGTACAGTACAAAGAAAATATTTTCAAAAGTTTTACTGACCAACTTAATTGTATTTTGTAAATATAAACGAAGTTAGAATTTGATGCCTGAAACACACTCAAAAAAAAGTTGGGACAGAGGCAAAATAAGATTGAAAAGTTTATAGGATATTCAAGTTACACCATTTTGGAAGATTCCATAATAAGCAGGTTAATTGCGACCATGATTGGGTATAAAAGGAGCAGCACCAAAGGCTCAGTCTTTGCAAGCAAGGATGGGTCGTGTCTCACCCCTTTGTGCCAAAATTCATGAGAGAATTGTTAGTCAATTCAAAAAGAACATTTATCAATGCAAGATTTTAGGGCGCCCAAATTCTACAGTACATCATATTGTGAAAAGATTCAGGGAATTCAGAGACATCTCAGCGCGTAAAGGGTGAGGTCGGAAACCACTGTTGGATGTGCGTGACCTTTGAGCCCTCAGGCGGCACTGCCTGAGAAACCATCATACTAATATGACGAATATAGACACATGGACTCGGGAATACCTCAGAAAACTGTTGTCACCTAACACAGTCTGCCGCTGCATCCAGAAATTCAACCTGAAACTGTATTATGCAAGGAGGAAGCCATTTATCAATTTGTGGCAGCGGGGGCGTGGTCAAGCGCCGGTCTGTGACAGGAGGGCGGAGTCAGGGAAGGTAAGTGGCAGAATCACTACACCTGAGAGCAATTAACCTGTTTATGTGTCTTCCCAGGGACCACGCCCTATATAAGGAGGGAGAGCGAGAGCAGAAATGATGATCCCTGAACAAGACGCCAGTCGTGTGTGTGTGTCTGTTCGAGTTCAGAATTGCGAAACTGAAAAGTGTAGCAATAAATGCTATTTTGAACCTGATCTCTGTCCTGCCGTCCTCTGTGCTCCACCCACCAATACTGAACCGCTACAGTGGTGCTGAAACCAGGGAAGAATTGTGGAGCACAGCAGCCGATCAGTCCCATGGAGTCCTCCCCGTTCGCCAACCTGGTCCACGCCCTCGCCACGGCCCAGCAAAGCCAGCACCAGGCGCTAGTCACCCTCCGAAAGGAACAAGAACGGCGCTTCGAGGCCCTGGTGCTGGCCCAGCAAGAAGATCGGGAGGCGTTCCGGCACCTCCTCGTGTTGGCGGGGTCCACCAGCGCTCCCACCACGGGCCCGTCCCCCTCACCGTAACCAAGATGGGTCCGCAGGACGACCCCGAGGCTTTTATCACGCTCTTCGAGCAAGTCACAGAGGCCTCGGGGTGGCCGATGGAGCAGCGTGCGGCGCGCTTCCTTCCCCTGCTAAGGGGAGAGGCGCAGCTGGCCACGCTACAGCTCCCCGCCGACCGCCGGCTGGCCTACGTGGACCTCCACCGGGTCGTCCTCCAACGCGTGGGGCGCACCCCGGAACAGCAGCGCCAGCGCTTCCACGCCTTGCGCTTGGAGGAAGTTGGCTGGCCGTTCGCATTTGGCCAGCAACTCCGGGACGCCTGCTGGCGGTGGCTGAGGGCCAACAACCGCGACGCCGAGGAGATCATCGATCAGGTGGTGCTGGAGCAGTTCGTCGCGCGGTTGCCAGCAGGAACCTCAGAGTGGGTCTAGTGCCACCGCCCGGCGTCACTGGATCAGGCCATCGAGCTGGCGGAGGACCATTTGGTGGCTGTTCCGGCAGCAGGACAGCAGACTGCCTCTTCTCTTCTCTCCTCTTCTCTCTCTCTCTCTCCCCCTCCTCCTGTGTCCCATCCTCGCCCCATTCCCCCACCGCGGAGGCGGGGGCCGGCACCACCCCAGCTGGCCCGCCGCACCCGCGGCGCCCTCATTTCTCCCTTCTGTGTCTGTCTCTCCCCCCCTCAGGTGAGTGAGCCCCAGAGCACCGGTGCAGAGAGGAAGCCCGGGCCGGTTTGCTGGCGCTGCGGGGAACCGGGCCACCTCCAACAGCAGTGCACAGCAATGAAGGTGGGCATGGTGGTTCAGATCCCCGATGCGCCAGAAGCCGCCCTCGATTGGGCCGGAGCGTATCGCATACCGGTGAGTATCCAAGGGGATACATATCAGGTGTTGGTGGATTCCGGTTGTAATCAGACCTCAATTCACGAAAGCCTGGTGCAAAACAAGGCATTGGGGGGAGCACAGGGGGTGAAGGTGTTGTGTGTGCACGGGGATGTTCACAGCTACCCTTTGGTGTCAGTCCACATTTTTTTCCGAGGGGAAAAATTTATAGTGAAGGCGGCGGTTAATCCTCGCCTTACCCAATCTTTAATTTTGGGGACCGATTGGCCGGGATTTGGGGATTTAATGACACGCTTAGTAGACAGTGGGTCCTGCCATTTAGCAGGGGGAGGTCCCGGTGTCGCTTTGGCGGGAGCCGCTGTCACCGAGCCGTCTACGTCATCTCCGCGTCAGAGTGAGGAGCTGCCGGCTCCTCCTCTCTCTATTGGGGAATCCCTCGCAGATTTCCCATTAGAGCAGTCGCGAGACAAGACTCTGCGACATGCGTTTGACCAAGTGAGAGTAATCGATGGTCAAACGCTCCAGCTGAATGCCACCCCGTCCTTCCCCTACTTCGCGATTATGAAGGATAGATTATACCGAGTGACGCAGGACACTCAAACTAAAGAGCGAGTCATGCAACTTTTAATTCCAAAGAGCCGCCGGGAATTGGTATTCCAGGCGGCTCACTTTAATCCCATGGCTGGACACTTAGAGCAGGATAAGACACTAGCCCGAACAATGGCCCGATTCTACTGGCCGGGGATTCCCGGCGATGTTCGTAGGTGGTGTATGGCGTGCCGCGAATGCCAGTTAATAAATCCAGCGGCCATTCCAAAAGCGCCTTTGCACCCTCTACCTTTAATCGAGACCCCGTTTGAAAGAGTTGGGATGGATCTCGTCGGGCCGTTAGATCGGTCAGCACGAGGGTACCGCTTTATATTAGTTCTGGTGGACTATGCAATGCGATACCTGGAAGCAGTGCCTCTGTGCAATATCTCAGCACGCAGTATTGCAGAGGCGGTCTTCCGCGTTATCTCCCAAGTTGGAATCCCGAAAGAGATTCTGACTGATCAAGGCACCACGTTTATGTCATGGACACTGCGCGAACTGTATGGGTTATTGGGGATTAAGCCGATCCGCACCAGCGTGTATCACCCACAAACGGACGGCTTAGTTGAACGGTTCAACCGCACCCTCAAGAATATAATTAAAAAAATTCGTAAGTGAGGACGCACGTAATTGGGATAAGTGGCTCGAGCCCTTGCTGTTTTCAGTGCGAGAGGCCCCCCAAGCCTCCAAGGGGTTCTCCCCGTTCGAATTATTATATGGGCGTAAGCCGCGCAGCATTCTAGATGTGCTGCGGGAAAATTGGGAGGAGGGACCTTCACAAAGCAAAAACAAAATTCAATACGTTATGGACCTGCGTGCAAAACTCCACACCCTCACCCACTTAACCCAGGAGAATTTGCGTCAGGCCCAAGAACGGCAAACCCGCCTGTACAACAAGGGTACGCGCCTTAGAGAGTTCGCACCAGGAGAGAAAGTACTCGTACTGTTGCCCACATCGAGCTCCAAATTGGTCGCCAAGTGGCAAGGACCCTTTGAGGTCACACGGCGAGTCGGGGACGTCGACTATGAGGTGAGGCGAACGGACAGGGGTGGGGCGCTACAGATTTACCACCTCAATCTGCTTAAACTCTGGAATGAGGAGGTCCCCATGGCATTGGTGTCGGTGGTTCCGGAGAAGGCGGAGCTGGGGCTGGAGGTTCAAAAAGGGGCATTGGCATCGGGTATCCCTCCGGTCCCCTGTGGAGACCACCTCTCCCCGACCCAACTCGCGGAGGTCGCCCAGTTGCAGACAGAGTTTTCGGATGTGTTCTCGCCCCTGCCCGGTCGCACTAACCTCATAGAGCACCACATAGAGACACCCCTGGGGGTGGTAGTGCGTAGCCACCCTTACAGGCTACCCGAACACAAAAAAAAGGTGGTTCGGGAAGAACTCGAGGCCATGCTCGAAATGGGCATCATCGAGGAGTCCCACAGTGACTGGAGCAGCCCGGTGGTCTTGGTACCCAAGGCTGACGGGTCGGTCCGGTTCTGTGTGGACTATAGAAAAGTCAACGCGGTGTCTAAATTTGATGCGTACCCAATGCCTCGGATTGATGAGTTGCTCGATCGACTAGGCACGGCTCGCTTTTATTCAACACTGGATCTGACAAAGGGATACTGGCAGATCCCCTTGACTCCTCTATCCCTAGAAAAAAATGGCCTTTTCCACACCGTTCGGATTACACCAATTCGTCACACTTCCTTTTGGGCTGTTTGGGGCGCCCGCTATGTTTCAGCGGCTGATGGACAGGGTCCTCTGCCCCCACGCCACGTATGCGGCTGCTTACCTAGATGACATCATCATCTATAGTAATGACTGGCCGAGGTACCTCGAACATCTAAGGGCCGTCCTTAGGTCGCTGAGGCGAGCAGGGCTCACAGCCAACCCAAAGAAGTGTGCGATTGGGCGGGTGGAAGTATGGTATCTGGGCTTCCACTTGGGTAACGGGCAGGCGCGTCCCCAAATTAATAAGACGGCAGCAATTGCGGCCTGCCCGAGGCCCAAGACCAAAAAGGGGGTGAGACAGTTCCTGGGGCTGGCTGGCTATTACCGTAGGTTTATCCCTAATTATTCAGACGTCACCAGCCCGCTGACTGATCTCACTAAATAGGGGGCACCAGATCCGGTCCAGTGGACAGAGCAATGCCAGCGGGCTTTTTCTGAGGTAAAGGCTGCACTGTGTGGGGGCCACTTTTACACTCCCCTGACTTTTCTCTCCCCTTTATGTTGCAGACCGATGCGTCGGACAGAGGGCTGGGGGCGGTTTTGTCCCAGGAGGCAGAGGGGGAGGACCGCCCCGTCCTGTATATCAGCAGGAAGCTGTCGGTGCGTGAGGGGCGCTACAGCACCATAGAGAAAGAGTGTCTGGCCATCAAGTGGGCGGTCCTCGCCCTCCGATACTACCTGCTGGGGCGCCCTTTCACCCTCTGTTCAGACCATGCGCCCCTCCAGTGGCTCCACCGCATGAAGGATGCCAACGTGCGGATCACCCGTTGGTATCTGGCACTCCAACCCTTTAATTTCAAGGTGGTCCACAGGCCGGGGGCGCAGATGGTCGTGGCGGACTTCCTCTCCCATTGGGGGGGGGGGGGGGGGGGGGTCGGCTGCAGGCCGGACAGCCGCCCGGCCTGAGTCAGGCGGTGGGGGTATGTGGCAGCGGGGGCGTGGTCTGTGACAGGAGGGCGGAGTCAGGGAAGGTAAGTGGCAGAATCACTACACCTGAGAGCAATTAACCTGTTTGTGTGTCTTCCCAGGGACCGCGCCCTATATAAGGAGGGAGAGCGAGAGCAGAAATGATGATCCCTGAACAAGACGCCAGTCATGTGTGTGTCTGTTCAAGTTCAGAATTGCGAAACTGAAAAGTGTAGCAATAAACGCTATTTTGAACCTGATCTCTCTCCTGCCGTCCTCTGTGCTCCACCCACCAATACTGAACCGCTACACAATTCTATGCAGAAATGCTGCCAATTTCTCTGCGTCTGAACTCATCTCAGATGGACCGAATGACAGTGTAAACCTGTGCTGTGGTCAGATGAGTCCACATTTCAGCTTGTTTTCAGGAAAACTAGACTTTGAGTTCTCAGTGTCAAAGGTGAACACGACCATCCAGTTTATCAGAGAAAGGTGCAAATGTGATGGTATGGGGGGCATCAGTGCCCATGGCATGTGTGTGAAGGTACTATTGATATATTGGGATTTTAGAGAGACGTATTCATCAAGGCAACATCTCTTCCCAGGAAGTCCATGCTTATTTCAGCAGGACAATGCCAGGCCTCATTCTGCATGGGCTACAACAGTGTGGCTTCATAGACACAGAGTGCATGTACTTGACTGGCCTGCTGCCAGTCCAGATCTGTCTCCTACTGAGAATGTATGGTGCATTATTAAGAGAAGAATCAGACAACTGTGACCATGAGCAGCTGAAGTCTTGTATCAAGCAACAATGGACAAAAGTTCCAATTGCAAAACTGCAACAGTTAGTATCCTCAGATCCCATACGATTAAAAAGTGTTATTAAAAGGAAAGGTGATGTCATGCAATGGTAATAATGCCTCTGTCCCAACTTTTTTTGATTGCGTTGCAGGCGTAAAATTCTAAAATTTGTTTATATTTACACAATATTTACAAAAAGTTGGTCAGTAAAACTATTGAAAATCTTTTCTTTGTACATTTGTCAGTTAAATAAAGATTCACATGAATTAAGAAATCACAGTGTAAAACGCTTTTAAATGACGTTCATTTGAATTCCAGTTAAATGACGCTGGCTTGGGTTGTTTGGAGTGCAAAATGCACGGACGTCACACCAACATCTCAGTAAGCTTAATACCAAACTAGCGCTTGCTATCTTTCACAATAAGAAAACAAGAATTCAAGCACTTGGGTCACAGATATCATGTTGGAGATACCACGAAGTTACTGGACCAATTTGCACTTTTGTAATTTTTTAATGCAGAGTAAGAACTTCCTGAAAATAAACATGATCAGGTTGCATCTTATGTTTAAGTCTTATCCTCATTTTAAACCACTGTGTAATGGCAGTTACACAAATCTGTGACATGTGAAAATATCTCAATATTCTGTACAATTTGTAAGTGACTAATGGTCCTTAAAATGCACAGTGTGAAATCTCCCACCACAAATTGGCTGGACATGAGAACTCTGCACAGCGTTCCCTATATTTGACCTGTGGTTATTCTGTTTTCCAACATAACTAGTTTGAGCATTCCTTGTTATTTTAGTCTTATTGGTTTTCACTGAGAAGTGGTGGATGGTAGGATGGTTAGTGTGTGTAACTTCAGGCAAAGCACGGAAACCCAGAAGTACAAAACAAATGAACAGTCCAAAAAATTGCAAGTCAGAGAACGCAATAAAAAAATCAGAAAACACAACGTTTGTCTTATGCCGATGAATTATTGTGTATTCAATAAAAGAACAATACATTCTGTGTTTAATTACATTTAATATTGTGGAACATCCATAAAACAAGCTAGCTCCTGTCTTATTGCAGCTATGAACAGTTGTTCCTTCATCCTTCAATCTGTTTTTGTGGAGCGTCCAACATACAAGTCCCTGTGAATACGCTGCTACGATAAAAACGTATTAGAACAAGAGCAGAAACATAAATCTGTATTTATAGCCGATTTGTAGCTGCACTATTGTCAGAGCTGCTAGTATAGAAAATCAATCAATACCTTCTGATCAATTCGAATCAAGACATTAGCAAGCATCATGTCAAAACTGATGAGGAGCTACTTATGTAGTTAATTAATATTGTGTATTTCATCTTCATCCAGCACCAAGCAATAAGTCAGTGATATTCCAAACAGAAGTAAGTCACAAGCTTGTGCCAATTTGTAAAAGTCAATTCATCTTTGGAAATGTGTTATTAGTTTCACTGCAAAACCCTTAAAAGCAGCAAGCTTGCTCATACATAGCAGGACGCGTGCAAATCTGAGAAAAGTGTGCCAATCCCATGTTATGTGTATGGTTTTGCCAAACCCATGACAAATCTACAGAGTATAATCTCATGGAAAGTTGAGGTTTTGGAAATGAAATGTAGTCATGACCACAGCAAAAGACACATGGCTTTTGAAAACTGGGAGATGAATAAATTGTTGAAGAGAGGTTTCTCTCTTTATCATCTCAGCCGGTCATGCTTGAGTTGGTCTGTTTGGATAGGGGCCAGGTCTGAAGACACGCTATGATGTGTACTTCATCCTTCGTGTTATTCTAGGCTGAAGGGTGAGTGACATAGCAGAAGTAAGCTGTTGTTGTCTCTTGCCACATTGACCTCAAGATCTAAATGTTATTTTGCTATTTTTCACAAAACTACTGTCTGATTAAAGCCTTTCTCATAACCTAAACAAAGGTTTGGAAATCACTTTAATACAGCAACTGAAAAAAGTCTGATTGGTTTATATGGAGGTTTAATTTTGAGGAATTTTCGAAGTCGATTCGTGTTTACGATCAGGTTTAAGCACTTACATTAAAAGTTTGCAAGGCATCATTAAGGCAAATTGAGACCTTCTTCTCTGTTTTTGTTATTCCACAAAACACCCACCCAGGATCAAACCCAGATTAGTTGAATACTGGTGTACAGCCCAGTATAAAACCTCAGAAAAGGTGTTTACTAAACCTTATAATCTTCTCAAGTTGTCTCAAATAAAGACAGTTCAGGCCATAAAAAATGAGGATGCAATTTAAACAGGACTCTTTCATACCACAAATTGCAGCCTTACACATCATAAGGCGATTACTGCAAGATTTTCACTTTTAGAACATGAAACTTGATGGATTCATGTTGAAAGCCTCTGTCTGCTTAATCGTTCTGTATGGCTTTGGCACATGTACTGGTTCCATCTTGATTTTTGGCTTTCCTGCGTCTTGTGGTGTCGGGTCATTTGAAATGCCCTATTTATAGATGGGATTTGTTCAGTTAGAGGAAATGATTTTGGGGGAAAATACATTTAAACAGGTTTTTCACTTACCTTCAAGCATATAAGCAGAACCATGGCCTCACTTTCATTTATAAATGCCTTGAGACCTCAAGAATGGCACAGGAATAGTTTTAAGTGTTAACAATAAATCTAATATAGTAATTTTTACGATTAAAGTGATTTATATAGGTAGCGGTCTGAATGAATGACCTTGACATCCGCAACGTCACAGCAGAAAGTCTCATCAGGAGGTCTCATCGCCACTTCCGCTATACTAAAACACAGAGCTGACTGCAACACCGATCCTCCATTTTGAGCTAATTTATCGCCATGCCATGTAGATGTGCCAGGAACACAACAGAAAGTGGATTTACGTTGCATTCATGGCCCAAGAATGTTCCAACTGCAAAGATTTGGACGCGTTTTGCGATAAGTTCACGGGCACATTGGGGGCCAACGAAGTGGTCTCTCCTCTGCTCTGCACATTTTACTGAGGACTCATATGAAACCTCTGATCTGTTGAGGAGCGTTGGCTATAAGCCCATATTGAAAGAGGGTGCAGTCCCAACAATAAATTAAACCAAAAGAAAAGGAAAGTCTCATCTCATCATCTCTACCCGCTTTATCCTGTTCTACAGGGTCACAGGCAAGCTGGAGCCTATCCCAGCTGACTACGGGCGAAAGGCGGGGTACACCCTGGACAAGTTGCCAGGTCATCACAGGGCTGACACATAGACACAGACAACCATTCACACTCACATTCACACCTACGGTCAATTTAGAACCACCAGTTAACCTAACCTGCATGTCTTTGGACTGTGGGGGAAACCGGAGCACCTGGAGGAAACCCACGCGGACATGGGGAGAACATGCAAACTCCACACAGAAAGGCCCTCACTGGCCACGGGGCTCGAACCCGGACCTTCTTGCTGTGAGGCGACAGCGCTAACCATTACACCACTGTGCCGCCCGAAAAGGAAAGTCTCATCTCATTATCTCTAGCCGCTTTACCCTGTTCTACAGGGTCGCAGGCAAGCTGGAGCCTATCCCAGCTGACTACAGGCAAAAGGCGGGGTACACCCTGGACAAGTCGCCAGGTCATCACAGGGCTGACACATAGACACCCATTCACACCTACAGCCAATTTAGAGTCACCAGTTAACCTAACCTGCATGTCTTTGGACTGTGGAGGAAACCGGAGCACCCGGAGGAAACCCACGCGGACACGGAGAAAACATGCAAACTCCGCACAGAAAGGCCCTCACTGGCCACGGGGCTCGAACCCAGACCTTCTTGCTGTGAGGCGACAGCACTAACCACTACACCACCGTGCCGCCCGAAAAGGAAAGTATTTATTTTATTTATTTTTTTAAAAGGAAAGTAAGTTCAGTTGCACCAGTCCTCCCGGAGTGAGCCGAGGGTTGTTGGTAAAACCCGGGATGGAACAGGACGGGACATATCGCTCGGGCAGTAACCTCCCCGCGGTTGTTGCTAAAATCGGTGATGTTCCGTTCTGTCCCGGGTTTTAGTAATTGCCTGAGTCGAGCAGTAATGGCGGAGTACTCAGTATGGAGAAAATGGAGAATGAGTGGCCTAGCCGTCTGATTTCTAAACTGGATATTGCTGCCCTCTCGCCCTTACATGGAAGAAGTGAATGAATGAAGAACTGAATGAACAACTGAAAGTCAGATTGTTTCAAAACAATGGGCCACAAGGTCGCCTTCAAGAAGCGAGAACACAGACGGGTAAGCTGCGATTCTCATTTGGATATAAAACAACAAAAACAACACTCGTTGTTTACCTGCATTTAGATTAATACATGTAACTTGTATTGTGTGTTTAAGTTACCGGTATAAGATGATTTAATTTGCTTCAGAATGTGATTGTCTCAGTTCATCTGATTATTTAATGAGCCTTTTACATTTTATCAGTGAAAATGCATGCATGCATAAGTTATAACACCTATCCTGTTTTAATGAGAGTCAACCCACAATCAATGAAGTCAAATCAGTCTTAGTTGAGCAAGTCAGTAATGGTATTTCTTACTTTCACCATAAATTTTTATTTATATGACTTTGGTCTATAGCTGTCAAAGGCCTCGGCTTTAAAACCGCTTACTGCTGTGACGTCATGCATTCAGGGCTGGCTGGCTCAGCGGGGCAGCTCCAATGCCAACTTTGCGGTCAATTTTAACTCTCAAAAATATATATTTTTGAATTCCCATTTATGCAGCATACAAGAGTCAAGGGTGGAGATACTATCCGCTCAGAAATTTATTTAAAAATAAAGGTTCTGCGTATCTCCTTTAAGTGTCTAAAGCTTGCTGGGTCTGTTTCCCCCTGGGTCTGGAAGTCTAACATTGCAAACATATAGCTAGTGGAAACTGCTTTACTTTCATTTACAACTTCTTGGAAAAAGTGTCCCAATTTTTTTGGAATTGGGGCTGTAAATTGGAAGCGGAACAAATCAATGAATTCCAACGACAGGAAGACTGAATGGCAGTGAATAAGGGAAAGAGTAAAATGATTATGGTGAGTTGCACATGGTGTGTTGGCTTCACATGTATTTTTCCTCTGATCGTCCTGGAGATGCTGACTCACTCGCACAGCAATTGTGGGTGATTAAAGTGTAAATGCCATGTGTGCCACCTCCACATACTATGCACACACACACACACAAACACACACACACATGCCAGGCCAGGAAGCATGCACTCAATCATACCTACAACAGCGTGTATCGTCTTAAAGTACACATTTACAGCATGAACATCCTGCACTACAGGCTACGTCTGTCATATTCCTATAAACACATATTCTTTTTTTTTATATGTCAATTAAATCAAAGTACACTAATGTGCATCACACTTCTCACTTCATGGAAAATTACACCCAGCCATTATCATGGAGCACGTGGTGTGTGGGAGCTCATTAATAATGGCTAAAGTGTTATTGCGAGCATGTTTGTAGTTTAGACTTGTTCTGTTTAAAGATGTGTCAGATGAGTAATGAGAATAAAGCTGTGTGATTTGAAATACGAATCCCAATAATACAGGATTTAGTTTGGTTAGAATATTGGTGCATTTAAATATTTAACTTTTATAACCAGCAGTTAATGCTTTAAGGGCAAATAAAATGATCTTTTTTTCAAATTTAAAAAGGTTGACCACTGTATAAACCTTGTGCTTGAAACGTATTGTTCTGACCATTTCAGGGGCTCTTAGGGTTTATTATGTACTCAAGAATGTGCCAAACTAAAGAGGTACAATTTGCCCTTTGCTGGTTTTATGACCGGTTTTATGGGGTTGTATGCGTATTATACCGTTGACGCTTGACGTTGTCTGTGTATGCGCAAATACCATATCCTGAGAGCTTAGTTGTCGTAATGAGAGTAATAAAAAAGTGCCATACTGTACTTTGCTAAATTCTGAACCCTAAACGATGCCTTAGAAGAGATATTTACTTGTTGAAGAGGTTGACAATGAGTGCAGTCTTGCCATTGGCTGAGGTGCTGATGACACATCCGTCACGAGGCAGTAACATGCCTCTTTTCGTCCTCGCTATCCCTATGGTGCTGCCCTAACCCCCACATACACACCCTCAAGTGCAACCTACTTAAAGCCCGGCCTCTCTCTCTCTCTCTCTCTCTCTGTATCTCTCTCTCTCTTTCTTTCTTTTTCTATCAGTTCTGCCCACTATGCTCCTGAGAGAGGAAAAATAATAACATCATTACAGATCTGCCCTTGGAAGGTTGCCCTCGGCTCCCCTCCACCTATTACCCCTCCCACACTTCCAGCTGGGTGTATTATGTGCTGATGCTTCTTGCTCATAGTCATACACGAGCGACTGCAGGGTTGGACCTACTGTCAGTAAACACCTTCACTGATTCGAGTCTATTACTCCACTTAAAATGGCTGAGTGTGGGAGGCTTCAGCATTTAAGTCATCTTGGAATGACCGGAAGAAAAGAAACTCACTGGATTGTTTTTAGCCACACTGTGGCATTCAGCAATTCTCCACTGCTGTTTCAAAATGTTAAATTCAGAAAAAGTGTTTTGGAGAACATGAATATTTAACAGTTATTCCACAAAATCGAGTCATACATGAGCTGATAGCCGGCGAGGTGCGTAGCACCGAGTTGGCTATAAACCATGTACGATGAGATTGAGTGGAATAACTTTTTTATTCTATTCACATTCACTGGATTTTGAGAAACAGAGCATTTTTATTTTGATTTTTTGCAAATTTGATAAATAAAAACTTTATACAAAACATATGTGTCAGCCCTGTGATGACCTGGCGACTTGTCCAGGGTGTACCCTGCCTTTCGCCCATAGTCAGCTGGGATAGGCTCCAGCTTGCCTGCGACCCTGTAGAAGGATAAAGCGGCTAGAGATAATGAGATGAGATGAGATCCAACAAAATCGTTTCCGCTTAGGCGGACTTCTTAAAGGTCCCATGGCATGAAATTTTCACTTTCTGAGGATTTTTAACGTTAAAATGAGTTCCTCTGACCTTCTTAAGTCACCCCAGTGGCTAGAAATTTCATAATGTGTAAACCAAACTATGCCCAACATTTGAGAATGGCGCGTCAAAACGGCGCGTTGATAAACTCTTCCCTTTACTACGTCAGCAAGGGAGATGATCCCTACGCCCCCCCTCTGGATTCCCACCCACTGTATGAATTGCCCGCCCAGTTGTAGTGAGGAGACCATAGAGGGAGGACACAACATGGCATCACCTAAGCGAGCGAAACATGGAAATTGCGCTGTACATAGATGTGACAACACAGAAAAGAGTCTGTTTTTACTGCCGATGGGAGAGCCCCTGAAGACGCAGTGGCTTAATTTTATTTACTTCAATAATACGCCGTCGAGTCTACCTAAGACGGTGTATGTTTGTCGGAAGCATTTTCCTGAGGAATGTTTCCACAACTTGGGACAGTACAGGGCAGGTTTTGCACATCAACTGTCACTGAAGCCTGGGTCCGTACCAAGCATCCCTGCCGCATAAGCAACAAACAGCGAACAAGTAAATGTATAACTGTTAAGTCGTTTTGCCGTGTTTTAAAATCGGTGCCACGTTAGCCTTGCAATGGCTACATTAGCTGTGCAGCTAACCGCTTCCTGCAGTTAGCCAGGTACTCTGTGCTACAAAACCAAAAAGCATGCAGCATGCTCTGTTAAACTGAGTTTAGTCTGGAAATTGACTGTAACTTATGAGCTTATGTTTTGCCGTGTTTTAAAATCGGTGCCACGTTAGCCTTGCAATGGCTACATTAGCTGTGCAGCTAACCGCTTCCTGCAGTTAGCCAGGTACTCTGTGCTACAAAACCAAAAAGCATGCAGCATGCTCTGTTATAATAGCCAATCAAAACAGTTTTTACAAAGACACCCACATTCTTTTTTTAAGTCACTCGTTCATTTTATTTGTTTGTTTGTTCAGTAAAAACCCAAACATTTGTTGAATTTATTTTATTTCCTCGCGTCGCACCTTAATGACGTCAGCGCGTGGTATTTTTCCCTTCACGGTTTGTTCCTTCTCTCTCGCCATAGTAAAGGCCAATTTATGCTGACAACCCAGTCCTCGCAGATAGCGTCGCAGACAGTGTCTGCGTAGCCCCCCCACCTTCGCAGACGCTCTGCGCGCACCTCCCAAAAATTGTGACCACCGCAGAAGCCTCGCAGACAGCGTCGCAGACAAGAGGGCTCTGACTGGTCCACTCTACATCCGCTGTACACGCACTTCCGCTTCCCTACTTTCCCGGTTTGGTTTGTTTTCACGACCGGCATTTTTAAAAACACGAGCGAAGATGGAGCAGCATGAAGAGCGGTTGATTGAGGAAGTACGTACATCTATACGACTCCAGTTCTAGTCATTCTAAAAAAAAAAAGTTCTAGTCATTATAAGTAACCGGAGGATAAACACTCCACTAACCACACCCACCAACTACTCCTAGCGACTTCGCGCCCCCTTGCGTTGTGCCGGTGAATAACATCGCACACCTACCCGCTCAACGATAAATTACAACTGTCTGTGAAAAGCTATCTGCGAAAGCCTTGTCGCAAGAGCATGCAGAGGCCTTAAGACACCCACATCCTCTTGTTCTGACCCACTGGAGGTAGCGTCACAGTGCTGTTAGCCAATCAGAGGTAACACGTTTACATGTCATGAATATTAATTATAAGACCCGCCCCCACCCTCTACCCTTCCCCGCCTCCTGCTTCTCATTAGCAAAACGACGCACTGGGAAAAGCGCTGAAATGGGGCTTTCTCCCAGGAGGCTATATCTACGTGCCGAGGGTTCATTTCGAGAAAGGCTGCGGATATAACATCCGGAAGCCTCCACGAGCCCGTTTAAAGCATCAACAAACCACCATGCCATGGGTCCTTTAAAAACCTATCGATAGCTGCACAAATTGACTTTAGTATTATTTTTTTTTTGGATAAAGCACTGTCTTGTGGTCATGCCGAAGTATAGAATAGCCTTAGACATTTATTTATTTAATTCTTCCTTGGATATTTCAGTTCTGTAATTTTCAAACTTCTTTGAGCTTTTGAACCAGTCTAAAAAAAATTCAACACATTTTAATGCTTAAAGATGAATAATGTAAACAAACCAGTGAAATGACAGGAGCAATTTTTGAAAAAATGCTATAATAATAATAATAATAATAATAATAATTCTTGAAAAAAACATACGTTCTTACCATCAAATACTTTTATTCCATATTTTGTTGCTTTTTTTGTATTTTTGGGGTTTTGTTTTTGAGTAGATTTTTTTTATTTCATCCTTGGTTGGTTCAGCAACACGCTCCACCATTTTGTTTTTCTCTACTCATGGTATATGAGCTGATAACCTGGTAGTCGAGTAGCCAATCAGAGTGCACGATTGCTCATATCCAGAGAATGTGGATAGAATAAAAGTCTTTATACTATAGGACTGTCTGATTAGTCAGAAGGTGTTGATTAATTTTCTGCAACGACAGGCCGGACAGCAGTTCCGGCTGAACGGCAAATCACACATGCATTCATTCGCATACATCATCATTTCTACAGTGATGGCTTGTGTGATGGGTATTCCAGATAAACAGATTTAAAATCCATCTATCCATCCATCCATCCATCCATCCATCCATCCATTATCTGTAGCCGCTTATCCTGTACAGGGTCGCAGGCAAGCTGGAGCCTATCCCAGCTGACTATGAGAGAGAGGCGGGGTACACCCTGGACAAGTCGCCAGGTCATCGCAGGGCTAGATTTAAAATCACTCTATGATATAAAAATATGGTGAGGTTTTCTGTTTGTTTAACATTTATGGAAGGAGTCTCCAGTGTCAGTGCTTTATCACAATCGACAGTAAAGATGTAATTATTTAGAGTTTTATTTCCGCACGTATTTTTGACCATGGGAAAGTCTTCAGGATGCTGCAGTTTGTGGTTTCAATGCAACAAGTAGCATTTTTTTTTGGGTTAATAATGTCAAGAGAAATCACTTCTATTTAGTGTCTCTAGGTTTCTCACAGGCAGATTCATCTAAAAACCTTATTTTGTCTGTGTGATTGTGTACCTCTGAGAAAAATTCACACAAGTCCAGGGTTGGCCTGACTTCTTGACAGCCTTTTGACAGATTGCTGTATGCTAATAGTGATAAATTGCTCTGAGCCATTCTCCTAACTCTCACTTGTCCTGATTTGTTGACAGTTTAATAAGATTTTGCATGAAGGTATTCAGATTCACAGCAATGTAAAAAACCTCTAGAGGAACAGACCACAGAATGGATTCATAGATAAATATGCCTTAAGGCATTCCTTCAATTTTGGATGTGTCGTTAGATATCCAACATTGAACTTTTTCCTCAAATGTTCTCACCATGGTTTTGGATAAAGATGATCATGGAGCACCAGCAAGCAGCTCGTATAATGGAGGATCATCCATTGTTCAGCTTCATAACTTCATAGCTTGATGTGAATGGAGTTGACTTTGGAAAGAACTTCTATTGAAACCATTGACAAAGCTGCTCTTTCCTCAAACTAATCAACACCTTTTGACCGTTCACAGTTGATGAGAAGAGCCACTTCAGTATTTTTTGACCGCATCATTGAACTACCATCGTACTATCACTCACTTCAGCAGCACCACTTAGAATAAAAAGGGATTTGTTCTTGGATTTGGCCACCCTCCCATATGTTTGAGTATGTTTCCTGGTTTCTATAGTAAACCAAAGTTTGGCTTGAAAAATATCCACCAAAGAACTGCAAAACAGATTGTGTGGTTGAGGTGAAGAACATTTAAGCCGTTTTACCACGCAGACTTCCAGACACATGTTTTCCCTACAAAAGACAAACTGCTCCAAATAACATTTTCACGTAATATTGGGGAAAGTCTTCGAGGCCATCCTGTGTGGTATGTTTCATTGCAGTTGATTGTTTTTCCTGTCGAGTCTTAAGTTCACTTGGACATGGATAGAAAAAAAGAGTCACCTTCTGCCATTGATTTCAATAAAGAACAGTGTGTTGATGGATAACAGCCACTAAAACATGATGGAAGTCAAACTAGAAGGCACGAGATAGAAAATGTAGTCATGAATTGGAGCATCCATGTTTGAATGATTTTCTTTACAAATTTCCCCCCAAAAAAACATGAATCCTTGCCAAGACCTTCAAAGTAACAGATATGCACATGGCTGCTTTCACTGCTAGGCATTTCTTTCAACGGAAAAAGTGCTGGCTATTGATCTATTTCTGAGACAACATTAAAGTAGCTCGAGTTGTGACATGACCCTGGATACCAGTGAATGTACCAAAACGAATACATTTGTTATGTCTAGATATGTTGCTGTGTAAAAATATTGATACATCTCTGACTGAACATATTGTTAAGCGGTTTTCTTTTAACATCACTGTCCTCCATCTTTGTTTTTGACCTCAGAGCAGCAACCTGATTAGTTGGGAAATAAAACACTTTGTCTCATCTCATCTCATCATCTCTAGCCGCTTTATCCTTCTACAGGGTCGCAGGCAAGCTGGAGCCTATCCCAGCTGACTACGGGCGAAAGGCGGGGTACACCCTGGACAAGTCGCCAGGTCATCACAGGGCTGACACATAGATACAGGCAACCATTCACACCTACAGTCAATTTAGAGCCACCAGTTAACCTAACCTGCATGTCTTTGGACTGTGGGGGAAACCGGAGCACCCAGAGGAAACCCACGCGGACAACATGCAAACTCCGCACAGAAAGGCCCTCGCCGGCCATGGGGCTCAAACCCGGACCTTCTTGCTGTGAGGCGACAGCGCTAACAACTACACCACCGTGCCGCCCCAAAACACTTTGTCACCTGGTGAAAAAAAAAATCTTTGAAGGCTGCCACATTCTCTCCACTTTTGTAAAATGCGCCCATCAACGTGTTTCCTGACAGATGCGAAAATGTCCATGTGATCTTAGTGATCTCTCAATAAACATGTGGAAAATAGAGTTGTTTAATAATACAAAAGGAAATTCTTTAGAGCTAGCATCCGGAATCTTTTCTAGCCACCTCGATGGAACCATCTGGAGAATATCAGAAGGAAGGAAATCAATACTTCGTGATGATGAAGGAATAAAAAAAGAAGAACACAACTCAATAGATGATTATGCCAGACAGTGCAAGCATGTATCTGTCAGTCAGGTTAGGCAGTTGTAGTTTCTCAGTGATTTCTAAGGGATTAAAATAAAGAGAAAAGTATAAATAATAAAAAATAATAAAAAATAAATCTTAAAGGGCCTGGAACTGTTTTTCCTTTTCAAATTTTTGCTAATTAAGGACTATCACGCACTTCTGACATCTATAGCATGGTCTCTGGGTGGAGTGGTTTTGGCTCTTTCTGGATGATGGCATGACAGTGGCCACATCAAAGCAACTGCAGCACAAATAGAGGGAATCGGAGCCATCCAATATCCAGTATTTGCTAAGAGCTAGATAGAAATAAATGAATGGCCGTTGGATGGAACTTGAAGTTAAATTTAATACAGAAGCCCATGGAATATTGATGTAGGATTATTATACAGGGAGATCTAAGGAATAATGAGTAGTCCTAGAAAGGAGGGACTAAAAATGCAGTAAATTGTAAATAAAACATTTTGGTGCAAGTCCTTTCATAAAATGTCACTCGTAGAAACTGTAAAATGTTTCCAAATGTTTGTTTTTTCCTGATCATTTTCATTGTCCATATTCTTGCTGACATCAGAAATAAATATTCCATCTATCCATCCATTATCTGTAGCCGCTTATCCTGTCCTACAGGGTCACAGGCAAGCCGGAGCCTATCCCAGCAGACTATGGGCGAGAGCCAGGGTACACCCTGGACAAGTTGCCATGCAGGGCTGACGCAAACAACCATTCACACTTACGGTCAATTTAGAGCCACCAATTCACCTAACCTGCATGTCTTTGGACTGTGGGGGAAACCAGAGCACCCGGAGGAAACCCACGTAGACACGGGGAGAACAGGCAAACTCCACACAGAAAGGCCCTCATCGGCCACTGGGCTCGAACCCAGGACCTTCTTGCTGTGAGGCGACAGTACTAACCACTACACCACTGTGCCACCCCACATATGCATATAATTCATACTTTTTTTTATGTATCGCTAGAGAGACACCAACTGCTGGAACCAAATTCCTTGTGTGTGTCAACATACTTGGCCAATAAACATCTCATCTCATTATCTCTAGCCGCTTTATCCTGTTCTACGGCAAGCTGGAGCCTATCCCAGCTGACTACGGGCGAAAGGCGGGGTACACCCTGGACAAGTCGCCAGGTCATCACAGGGCTGACACATAGACACAGACAACCATTCACACTCACATTCACACCTACGGTCAATTTAGAGTCACCAGTTAACCTAACCTGCATGTCTTTGGACTGTGGGGGAAACCGGAGCACCCGGAGGAAACCCACGTGGACACGGGGAGAACATGCAAACTCTGCACAGAAAGGCCCTCGCTGGCCACGGGGCTCGAACCCGGACCTTCTTGCTGTGAGGCGACAGTACTGGCCACTACACCAATAAACATGATTCTGAAATAAGTAATGTTAACTATACTCATCTAAGACTTTATTAGCTAAGACAGACATACTTTACATTTATAACATAGGCATTTAGCAGACACTCTTATCCAGAGCAATGTACAATATACCCAGACAGAGCAGCCTAGGGAGCAGTTGGTGATTAGGTGCCATGCTCAAGAGCACTTCAGCCATTCCTGCTGGTCCAGGGAATCAAACCAGCAACATTTTGGTCCCAAAGCTACTTCTCTAACCATTAGGCCATGGCTTCCCCAACTTTACTTTGTATACTTTTCATCTCGAAAATTGTTTCAGGATGAGCGCACCAGTATGTAAAATGGGGGAAGGGGCGTGGCTTCCAGGGGTCAGTTCATAATAATAATTGACAGTAGTTCCTGATTCATATGTTGATGGTCTTGTTTGCTATTTTATTTGGGGGAACAAAGTCATATTTTGAGTGATAACTCACAGACATGCACACTGTAGGAGCCCATTTCTGTCCCCCATGGTATAATATACACTAATGTACCTCCTAGGGCTCATTATTGGACCTCAAGGTAAATGTGTTTACCCTTTTAGGCCCCAAAAGGTACATATATGTTCCCAAGCAGCATATAAAGAGTACAAATAAGTCCCCTAGAGCAGCGTTTCTCAACCTTTTTCAGTCACGGCACCCTTCAGAAGTATGCAAATTCTCAAGGCACCCCCATATAAAATATAAGCAGTCACGCTGACCATACACTGACCCCGGCAGTGACGTTGTGACATGGGAAAGGGGGCTGTGAGACAAATTTTGATGATGCATGAGGCGGCGATGATCTGCATTAGTGTAACTATCGTATTTTGGAATTTTAATTCATTTTATTTATTTCAGTGTTAAAATATATAATTTTTGACGGCACGCCTAACAAATCCAGATGGCACCCCAGGGTGCTGCGGCACCCCGGTTGAGAAAGTCTGCCCTAGAGTGTACTGCCCCAGTGACAAGCCATTGTACCCTTAAAGAAAGGTACCATAATATGCTTTATTTTCCGAGAGTATACTGTGATGTTAAAATGCAGAGCTTCTATGCAAAATGTGTGAAGGTTGGCAGGTCTGTAAGAGTTTTTAACATTTCAGGTTTAACCTATGTATCTGGTCTCTATATTAGATAATCGAGCAAGCAAACTGGAACAACTTATCATACTGGGCTTCTATACAATAAGCTTTCTGACTTCTCTTCACTTATAATGAAGTTAAAAAGTAAAGGTTAATGGAAAAATATAGATGCACAGTTGAGTCACCGGTGTTAAATGCACTCCTACATAGTTCACCGAGATCACAGAGTGGGCTCTAGAGGAGATCATTCATTACTTAGTGCTGCAGAATTAGCCGTCTGCTTTATACACTCTATGCACAGTACACATCTATAATAAGAATAAATGGCGTGTGGCATCGGTTCCATTCACGACCCATAACCACGCATGTTCATGATCTCAACGTCGTGCCAAAGAGATTCAAAAGGCAAAATGAAAGATAATATACCGGATTTTATTGTGTTTATTGTTTCCTGGAATGTGTATATGTTTGTGTAAGAAAGCTTTAGCAAGGTATAAGCGGTTTTGTGGCTGAGGTTGTTTTCGTATTTGAGAACGCTGCTGTGACGCAGCGTCTAGTGTATAGCCAGGTGAGCCGTGATTGTGATTCTGGTGTCTGAGTGTTTGTTGTTGGTGTCTGAGTCACTGCTTCAATTTCATTTAAGAAACACCTCAGAAAGAATAGAACTATTCCTGCCCCAGTCCCTTTATTAAAGCACATATGGTTGCCTTACAAAGTGGATAGGGTTAATCTGGCATTCTTTTGATCTTTGGGACTTGTTCATGGGTGGTTTACAGCTGCTGATGACACACTTGGTCTTCTTTGGAATGCTAAAAAACATCATGAGTGTTACCTTGGCTGCTAAAGACAACAAGTATTTTGTTTTGTTCTGGTTTTTCTTTTTTATTATTCAACTTAAGGAATTAATTGACTCACAGATTTGAATCCCAACTATGACGTGCTGCTACATTATGCAAAGAATAAAACATGGCAGATGACAGGGCGTGCCCTAATAGGGAAATAATCAACAACAGGGATCAAAGTTAGTGTTCCCAGCCTAAAGTATATAATAACAGATTCTTTTTTGTTTCGTTCCTCATACTGTGAAACCACAGTAATTGCCATTTTTTAATATATGAAAGAATGATACTGTATTTTTTATCAGTTTACTGTTACATAGCATGTTGTGGAATATCCATGATAGCAGCTATATTTGTTCCCTCACAAGCGTGTCTTTTTTTTTTAATGTCCTTTATAGTTACAATACCAGTCAAACATTTGGACAAATCTTCTAATTCAATTGTTTTTCATTATTTGTATGAATTAAAAGACAGTCTGGCTGGGTTGCACCAATGTGGTTTAATTTTTAAACTGGATTAAATCACAGTTTACTGACTAATTATGTTGCACCATACTTAAACCTAGTTTAAATTAGTCTCTGGTTAAATCTAAACCATGGATAATCCCAGGTTTAAATCACACTTAAACGTAGGGTAAATTTAAAGCTGTTGCACCAGTGATTTTAAACCCAGGATAAACCTGGATTGCCAGTTTAAAATAAACCACCCGTGGAGGAGGTTTAAGTTAGAGGTTTTCAGTGTTACTGACAACATGGCTGCATATATTCGCTTGTTGGAATTCGAAGAAAGAGTTCCACGCAGGAATATTTGAGATAGGCCAGGGCTTTTCAAAGTGTGGGGCGCGCCTCCCCTAGGGGGTGCCAGAGTTCTTCGGGGGGGTGCTACGTGAGGAAAAATAAACCAGAATAAGTTACTATTGCGGACATTTAGCGAACTTCAGCTAGCCTTTGCTAGAGACAAAATGGATCGATTTTTAGTACCTAAAGCTACAGTGAGTGAGGAGACAGAGTCTGGGCCAAGCAAAAAAAGAAGGAAGTATGACCACAATTATTTAAAGTTTGGATTTTCATGGACTGGATCTGAAGATGCTCCACTGCCACAGTGTGTTGTCTGCCAAGAGGTGCTAGCTAACGATGCTATGAGATGTTTAAAATGTGTAAAACAAGATGTTTAAAAAAAAGCACAGATGTTTAAAATGTGTAAAAAAATGCTTTAAAAAGCACAGATGTTTAAAATGTGTAAAAGAAAAAAAATAAAAATGTGTACAACAACCATTTTTTTAAATACGAATGGAACATTAAGTAGGGGCAGCACGGTGCCTCACAGCAAGAAGGTCCGGGTTCGAGCCCCGGGGCCGGCGAGGGCCTTTCTGTGTGGAGTTTGCATGTTCTCCCCGTGTCCGCGTGGGTTTCCTCCGGGTGCTCCGGTTTCCCCCACAGTCCAAAGACATGCAGGTTAGGTTAACTGGTGACTCTAAATTAACTGTAGGTGTGAATGTGAGTGTGAATGGTTGTCTGTGTCTATGTGTCAGCCCTGTGATGACCTGGTGACTTGTCCAGGGTGTACCCCGCCTTTCGCCCGTAGTCGGCTGGGATAGGCTCCAGCTTGCCTGCGACCCTGTAGAAGGATAAAGCAGCTAGAGATAATAAGATGAGATGAGACATTAAGTATAGCAACAACAAAAATTGTAAGGGGGGGCGCTGTTGTTTATTTGCTCTCTGAGGGGGGGCTGACTCTCCCACACTTTGAAAACCCCTGAGATAGGCTTAACCCTATGCAATTTTATAGCAACAGTGAGTTTTTCCAGCGGTACAGATTCACAAAAGAGTCTGTAATTTACCCCAATGGGAAAGTTGGACCAACTATCAAGCAGAGAAGTGACAGGAATGCTGTTGTGCCGCCACTTCTCCAGCTCTTGGTTGCTTTGCGCTTTTATGCCACAGGTTGCTTTCAAATGGTTGATGTGGATCTATTTGGAGTTCACAAGTCCACAGTTTGCAGAATTGTCAACAGGGTGTCAAAGGCTATTGCAAGCTTGAGAGATCAGTTCATTCGTTTTGAGCAAAGTAGGGAGATAACAGCTGGATTCTACAGAAAAGCAGGATTTCCTGGGGTAATTGGCGCTATTGACTGCACACATAATAGTATCTAACCCAGGTGGTGAGAATGGGGAGCTTTTCTGCAATCGCAAGGGCTACTTCTCTATCAATGTCCAAGTTGTGTGCAATAACCAGGCCCAGATTACAAACATTGTTGCAAGATGGCCAGGATCCACACATGACAGTCGGATTTTTGAGAACAGCCACCTCTGTGCACTTCTGGAAGGAGGGGAGATAGGTGGATATCTAGTGGGAGACAGTGGCTATGCATGTCGCTCATACCTGATGACTCCACTCTTGAACCCTGAAACTCAAGCTGAAAGGAACTACAACAACTCTCACATTCAAACAAGAGAAGTTGTTGAGAGGGCATTTGGGATGTGGAAGCAAAGATTTCCACGTTTGAGATTGGGACTATGCACCAAACTGGACACTACCCTAACAGTAATAGTAGCAGTGGCTGTGCTTTACAACTTTGGGAAGAGAGTAACAGATTAATTTTATTTTAATCCTCGCTTAAAATGGTTTAACTAATCCAAGGTTAAAATTAAGATGTGCAACATATCTCTGATTAATTTAAACCCGATTTAAACATAGATTTATTAAACCTAGTTTAGGCCTAAACTAGGTTTAATTTAAATTATGTTGGTGCAACCCAGCCTCTATGTCTTAAAGTAATGATGGATGTTGTTTCTCTTTACATAGTTGAGCAGTTCTTGATATAATATGTATGGATTAGTACAGTTGTGGTGTGGAATAGGGCTATTTACTGATAGTATTTTTATTATTTACTATTTACTGTTTGATCTCAAAACACATTAAGAAGGTAAGAAACTCATCCACTGATTGATTACCTTTTGACGAGGCACACTTGTTAATTGAAAAGCGTTCCAGGTGATGACCTCATGAAGCTGGTTAAGATAATGCCAATAGTGTGCAAAGCGTCATCAAGGGAAACAGGGGAAATGCTGAAGAATCTAAAATAGGAAAACTTTATTTATTATTTTTTGTTTACCACATAATTCCATATATGTTCTATGTGTCATTTCATAGTTTTGATGTCTTCAGTATTGTTCTACAATGTAGAAAATACAAAATACAGAAAAACCTATGAATGAGTGGAGTGGGGTGTACAAACTTTTGAGTGGACCCACAACCACAAATCCCTCTGTTCTGAAGTTTTACCTCAGACTATTACAAATGGCTGACACTGGAGACTCCTTCCAAAAATGTTCAACAACCATCTCATGGACAACTTCACCATATCAGTGATTACACACATTTGTTCCATTGTGGAACTTCACAGAGTCTGTTCAAGCACATTAGTTTCAAAGAGCTAAACGGTTGGTTGGTTTGGCTCCTCATGGAAAGACCTCTGCAACCTTTAGCCACAATTTCCATAATTGTCAAAAGATGGCTGAAAGTTACAGATCATTTGTTTTTATGGATTTCGTGTTTTTAGACAATGTCTTGGAGCAGATTTGTAGAAACTGGATCCAGCCTCTTAATATGACTTATTTCCAAGTTTCCTTGTTACTTGACTAAATTAAAAAAGATTTTCTTATTGCCTTATTGCCTGACATACAGTGGTGCTTGAAAGTTTGTGAACCCTTTAGAATTTTCTATATTACTGCATAAATCTGACCTAAAACATCATCAGATTTTCACACAAGTCCTAAAAGTAGATCAAGAGAACCCAGTTAAACAAATGAGACACAAATATTATACTTGGTCATTTATTTATTGAGGAAAATGATCCGATATTACATATCTGTGAGTGGCAAAAGTATGTGAACCTTTGCTTTCAGTATCTGGTGTGACCCCCTTGTGCAGCAATAACTGCAACTAAATGTTTGCGGTAACTGTTGATCAGTCCTGCACACTGGCTTGGAGGAATTTTAGCCCATTCATCCATACAAAACAGCTTCAACTCTGGGATGTTGGTGGGTTTCCTCACATGAACTGCTCACTTCAGGTCCTTCCACAACATTTCGATTGGATTAAGGTCAGGACTTTGACTTGGCCATTCCAAAACATTAACTTTATTCTTCTTTAACCATTCTTTGGTAGAACGACTTGTGTGCTTAGGGTCGTTGTCTTGCTGCATGACCCACCTTCTCTTGAGATTCAGTTCATGGACAGATGTCCTGACATTTTCCTTTAGAATTCGCTGGTATAATTCAGAATTCATTGTTCCATCAATGATGGCAAGCTGTCCTGGCCCAGATGCAGCAAAACAGGCCCAAACCATGATACTACCACCACCATGTTTCACAGATGGGATAAGGTTCTTATGCTGGAATGCAGTGTTTTCCTTTCTCCAAACATAACACTTCTCATTTAAACCAAAAAGTTCTATTTTGGTCTCATCCGTCCACAACACATTTTTCCAATAGCCTTCTGGCTTGTCCACATGATCTTTAGCAAACTGCAGATGAGCAGCAATGTTCTTTTTGGAGAGCAGTGGCTTTCTCCTTGCAACCCTGCCATGCACACCATTGTTGTTCAGTGTTCTCCTGATGGTGGACTCATGAACATTAACATTAGCCAATGTGAGAGAGGCTTTCAGTTGTTTAGAAGTTACCCTGGGGTCCTTTGTGACCTCGCCAAGTATTACAGACCTTGTTCTTGGAGTGATCTTTGTTGGTCGACCACTCCTGGGGAGGGTAACAATGGTCTTGAATTTCCTCCATTTGTACACAGTCTGTCTGACTGTGGATTGGTGGAGTCCAAACTCTTTAGAGATGGTTTTTTAGCCTTTTCCAGCCTGATGAGCATCAACAACGCTTTTTCTGAAGTCTTCAGAAATCTTCTTTGTTCATGCTATGATACACTTCCACAAACATGTGTTGTGAAGATCAGACTTTGATAGATCCCTGTTCTTTAAATAAAACAGGGTGCCCACTCACACCTGATTGTCATCCCATTGATTGAAAACACCTGACTCTAATTTCACCTTCAAATTAACTGCTAATCCTAGAGGTTCACATACTTTTGCCACTCACAGATATGTAATATTGGATCATTTTCCTCAATAAATAAATGACCAAGTATTATATTTTTGTCTCATTTGTTTAACTGGGTTCTCTTTATCTACTTTTAGGACTTGTATAAAAATCTGATGATGTTTTAGGTCATATTTATGCAGAAATATAGAAAATTCTAAAGGGTTCACAAACTTTCAAGCACCACTGTACTTTTGTATCATTTTCTTAAAAAGCATTCATAGCATGGTACTAATGATTTTACAGCAATACAGCAATTCAGAAACTGGTATCTGGGCAGACCAAGCTGGATTTTTCTGCAGGGCGAGCACACGAAACTCCCTGAAGAAAAAAAAATCTTGGGAGGAGCCAAATCCTAAAAACAAAACAAGCCACATTTTTTAGCAGGGTATACAATATTGGGATTAAAATTCTGCTACTGTTAGCCCTCATTTGCTCGAGGAGTGTCTTTCTGTAGACCGCAATCTGGTGGGCGTGTCCCGTACGTGACCTCAAAAGCACACCTTTCAAATATTCCTATCTAGTGCCCAGCCCTCAAAAGTGTTTTAATTGATGGAGACAAAAAGGTAAGGTTTCTCAGAAATCCTGCCAAATTTGCTTTGGCCAAATAGCTATTGTTAGGAATGAGGATAATGAACATTTTTGAATATGACTGATAAATCTTTCTAGAAATTCTAGTTATTTATCTAGAATTAGCAATTGAGGATGAGTAAGTAAGACTTAAAAGCTCTTTCAGAAATCTTGTCAGATTAGTTTATCCCTGCTGAAAAATGCAGCTCGGTTTGAGCAGCTGCCAAAACACGGGCCGAGCTGGTCAAGCTGGTAGACCAGCTGGTAAGTGAAAGAAAACATTTTTTTGAATCTACTAAAGCTCCGGTGGACTAAGTTATTTTTAAGTGACAGTAAGTAACCTGGAAAATCTCAAACATTTATTGATCGGTTTAGTCAAGAAATAGAAATAACTCCGGTAATATATACAGTGTTCTGTCCGGAGTGACATGTTGTTTATGTGTGTATTGTTATTTACAAAAGATATGGATTAAGTTTACATGAGGATGTGGGTAATATAATGATACTGGAGTATCTCTGGGATTTTAGTCCCATCTGAATCTGTCATCCATTCATCCATTATCTGTAGCCGCTTATCCTGTTCTACAGGGTCGCAGGCAAGCTGGATCCTATCCCAACTGACTACGGGCGAAAGGCGGGGTACACCCTGGACAAGTCGCCAGGTCATCACAGGGCTGACACACAGACACAGACAACCATTCACACTCACATTCACACCTACGGTCAATTTAGAGTCACCAATTAATCTAACCTGCATGTCTTTGGACTGTGGGGGAAACCAGAGCACCCAGAGGGGACCCACGCAGACACGGGGAGAACATGCAAATTCCACACAGAAAGGTCCTCACCGGCCACTGGGCTCGAACCCAGGACCTTCTTGCTGTGAGGCGACAGTGCTAACCACTACACCACCGTGCCGCCTGAATCTGTCATGTCAGTCATTTTTTACAGACTGTAAGCGAACATGTCTGAAAGATTACACCCTACTTGACCAGGTAATATGCACTCACCTTCATTTGCTTTAATAGGAACACCTGTACACATGCTGCTTCTATCCAATGCAAGTATCCAATCAGCCAATCACCTAGCAGCAGAACAATGCAAAAAATCATACAAGAGCTTCAGTTCATGTCCACATCAAACATCTGAATATATGGAAAAAACGTGATCTCAGTTACTTTGGCCATCGCATGGTTGTTGAATATTTCTGAAACTGATGATCTGGATTTCCACGCACAACCATCTCTGGTCTGGAAAAAAAAAAACGCTCAATGAGTAGCAGTTCTGCACGAGGAAACGGCTTGTTAATGTTAAAAGTCAGAGAGAATGCTCAGACTTGTTCAAGCTATACTGTAGTAACTCAAATAATCACTCTTTACAAACATGTTGAGCAGAAAAGCACCTCAGAAATCACAATATGTCAAACTTTGAGGTGGATGAGCTCCAACAGCAGGATTTCTGTCAGCTAGTGGGCACTAGTTCACCAAAACTGGACAGTTGAAAATAGGAAAAAGACCAGACAAGGATTTTTTTCCCCCCTGCACTTTCAGTGAGATATCTATCCCGTGCGAATAGTTCTAAAGATACACCTCAGGGCTTCGTTCATAAGGAACTGGAATGCAGATTCCTTTTGAGGATGTGGTTCCTCTGTGAGCCAGAGTGTATGTTTGTGTGGTTCAGGGAACAGATGAATCACTAGAAACAGAGACTTTGTACTCAAAAAGGCCACAAGGGCTTTGGAAAAATGTGGGCAGCAAATCTGAGGGGGAACATATTCGTTAATTAAAATGTGTCTCAGGCGAATCATTACTATTTCCGTCTGTATTTACTGATTTTACAGTGTTTTATTTATTTCTTTTTTTCAGCGTTATGACCAATCTTCCCAGTGTGACGTGTGAAAAACGGTGGTGTTCTCCATCAACACCTTCATTACTTCGCCTGCGTGATGCGTCCGCCCACCTGCCAGGCCTCGGTGAGTGACTCTGATTGGTGAGGAACAGGCCATGTGTGGGCGCAGAGGTGTCATTCTCATATTAGTGGCTCTCACACTGTGTGTACCTACACCCCGTGGTCTATTCCATCACTCACAGAAGAAGATGATGATGATGATGATGATGATGTGCACTAAGAGTGGTGAGAAATATTTTATGCATAACATTAAACTAGAGATAGAAGCGACTTGCAGTTTTTCCTTCATAGTCTGTCTCACACACACACACACACACACACACACACACACACACACACACACAATTAAGAAGATATGTGTTATGTAAAGTTGCACACTTTTTTCCATACACACACACACACACACACACACTATACATAATCAAGAAGAATTCATGTGAGACACAAAATTGCACACTCCTACACACACACACACACACACACACACACACACACACACACACACACACACACACACACACTACTGTTCGCCCCTCACTGTCATTAAATTTGAAGTGAAGTGCGGTATGAGGGAATTTCTCTTCCTTTACGTCTTTGATCACTGCTTCTCTCCATTCTCTCACAACATTAAAACCATTCTCATTGTTCCATTTTTAATGTTTTATTAACATCTTTATGTTCCATGCTCATGTTTAAAGTCACTAAAATTCTGTAAAGCTGCTTTGTGACAATGTCTATTGTTAAAAGCGCTATAAAAATAAACTTGACTTCCAGCCTGATGTGATGAACATTTTATTCCTACACAGCACTTTAACAGATAATATACAAAATGAATGTAGTGTTTATTTCATTTTAATTTGTAGTAGTCCTTGAAATGTGCAACTTTACATGGCATTGTGCTAGGACATCAAGCTATCATTTTTTTGCATTGTCTGCTTTCCTTCTCCGTATTCCAAAGTCTTTCCATTTCCTCCACAGACCACAACATACCTTTTCCGTACAGTTGTAAAACTCGAAACAGGACGTTACGTGACACGTTCATCCAATCATGTCATTTGAACCTAAGCCTTGGGGGTAGATTGCTCTTGCAGATGGTGCTCTCTACATCCAAGTTTATTTAAAGTAAAACCCAGAAAGGCGGTGGACCAGAGTTCAGGTGGACCAGACATTAGCTCTCTGTACTGCAAGCCAGATTTGAAAACTCACCCATATATACTGAATCTGGATAAAAACTTAAGTGTGAAAATAAATTAAAATGGTTTTCTCCAGATGGATGGTTGATATTTCTGTGGTTGTCCAGCTCCTAACGTACCTGTATCAGGTATTCGGTGTGTTGCTGAGTGTTTGGATTGCTTGGGAAAGAGCAAACATTTTACCATTCTTGAGTTCACAAAGACAGGTTTAGGAAGCACTGAACTCCACACAGGTCAAGGCCGTCAGTGTGTTCCATGCAACCATGTGATATAACCACCACTGTTTGTTTGACGAGGCAGAGCAAACTCTACGTTAAAGATCAGCTGAGTTGCAAGATAAAATCCAAACCCATTGGTTGTATAATTAAGTATTTTGCCTCAGGGGAGGTCAAAAAGGGTCTTAACATTGGTGGCAATAATAATAATAATAATAATAATAATAAATTTCTTTATTGTATTTGAGATCATTGAGATCATGTGAAGCAATAACTAAAAAAGCCAATTGGATGAAATAAAATAGCAAGATCTGTTTTGGGGTGAATCTGAGTAGGTACGCAATATGTCAGGACCAACTCTGATGTAGGTTATACATATCCTCTGGTTTGAATAAGTCAGCAAAATATTTCTCAAACTGACAGAACACTGTCTAGCACGAGTTATGCTTGTTTATTGGAGAACTACACTCCAAGCTTGTGGACACCTGAACATCAAACCCATATGTGGTTCTTATTTTATTTTATTTTTTTTAATTTATTTGATTTGTCACATAGATCATATAGTGACAGGGGAAGAATTCAGAACAAAGCCCCAATTGACTTTCAACCCCTTTGGCATAGATTTTTAAACCGGATGCCCTTCCTGACACAACCCTCCCCAATCTTTTCCGGGCTTGGAACCAACACTGCACTGGCTTGCGCAACCCCAGTGGCCGGGTATGTTTACCTAATCTGCATGTCTGTGAACCATGGGGGAAACCGGAGCACCTGGAGGAAACCCACACAGACATGGGGAGAACATGCAAACTCTACACAGAAAGGCCCCAGTCAGCTGTGAGGTTAGAACCCGGAACCTTCTTGCTGTGAGGCGACAGTGCTAGCCACTACGCCACTGTGTCACCACAAGCTTCTGCCCCAAACTGTTGCCATAAAGCTGGAAGCACACAATCATATAGAAAATCTTTGTATGCTGTGCTGTTGCTGCTATCCAGTTTTACGTCATGGTTCCACCTCTGGGCGGGTCAGACGTTTCACAGCAACCTTCCATTTTCCATGATTCTGTATGTCAGCTGCTGAAAAACTGTACTTCTTGAGGTCACTATTGACACCCTCTAACCAGGTTTTTCGGGGGTGGCCCCTTGATTTTCGCCCACACACATCAAGATCAACAACCTTGGAAATCCAAGCAGCACTGCGGCAAACATGTCCATACCACCCCAAGCGTCTTACAGCAATGGCTGTGTTGATATCAGTGAGGTGGAGCTTTCCTAGCAGGGAGGAAGTTGGAATGTTGGTGTATCCCTGCACACCGCATACCCATCTAAGCATGGAGCGCTCATTCCTTTCTATACAACAGACTGCCATAATAAAATCGAGGCACATTTTTACGGTTGGATGCCCTTCCTAACGCCAACCAGGATTCACAGTATCCAGGGGACTGGGTTCCAAAGTCTGCCATCGACCAGGGGGTATTAGATGAAGGCCAGCCAAAAAAAAAAAGCACAGTGCAGGAAGCAAGCTTGAGAATTGTAGCATTACAATTTCTCTTCACTGGAACTAAGATGCCCAAACCTGTTCCAGCATGACAGTGCTCCTGTGCACAAAGTAAACTCCATGAAGACATGGTTTGCCAAGGTTGGAGTGAAAGTAATTGAGTGGCCTTCACCAAGTCCTGACCTTAACCTCACTGAACACCTTTAGGATGAACCTTTGGGAGTGAGAATTGATTCAAGAGTTTCTCAGAGAGGTGGCCTCAATCTCATTTTATGAAAGGTGCAAAAAAAAAGACAACCTGTATCCTGCCCCAGATCAGGGTTACTGGCACCCTTTTGCCATACCTATGAAGTGGTGTCCACAGCCAAGTTCCTGGTAACCAACTGGGCCTAGCATCTTGTGAGCTCATCTGGTGCAAGATGAATGGTTTGGCAGCATGTACGTGATGGACAGTCTCAGACTAGATCCTTACAATGGAAACTGGTGGGTTACTTGTGCATTTAGTGCGTCAAGTCTCCAGATCTTATGTATTACTAGACACAGGGTTGTAGAAATGGTCAATTTTGGTGTACGATATGATTGGTGGTAGTGTTGCTGCCTCACAGCTCCAGGGTCACCAGGTTAATCCTGTGCTTGAGTTACAGTTTGTTTATAATTTTGCATGTCCTTTGTGTGTATTCATGATGCCTTGTGATGGACCTGCATCCCATCCAGTGTGAATTCCTGTCACTCTCAATTGTTCCCAGGATTGGCTCCGGATCCACCACAACCCTGACTAGGATAAAGCAATTACTGAAGATGAATGAAGATGTGAAGACCTTTAAACCAGGCTCATCCCTAGATCTGTCCATTCTGTCACTTCCCCATCCATAAAAAGAAGGATCACTAGAAACAAGGGTATTTCAGGAAGTAGAAGAGAAGGTGTACAGCTTTTCAATATGCTTGTCATACAACCATGTCTTGAGAACTTGGATGTTTGATTTGTTTATTTCATCAGTTCTGTTTCCAGAACTAATAACACACACACAGACTAGGGCTAGGATACGTTTAAACTTTAAATGATATATCATCTTCCCCCATTTCTATAAAACCACATCTGAGACACATATCTAGTGCTGTAGAAGTCATTTCATGTCCACCTGTTCTCCATAAATTTTTTCATTACCCCTGTATCAATCATCTATATAACCTAAACTGATATGAACAACAGCTGGGAGGGTCTGAGGTGTGGAACTTGGCCATGTTACAGAAAAATTTACTAATAGAATACTCACTAATCATGTACACATTCCTTAGAAGTACTCATCGTTTGTTCCTAATGTTTCTTTCCAACAGCACAAATTTCCTGAATCCTCTTTGATGAAGCCTTCTTTAACCCACAATTACAGCAATTGTTGTATTGTCCAGTGAGCTCCAGCAAATTCCAGGTGCCGTGATTGATCACCAACATCAGCCAGTTTAGGGATGTGTACCACAATGCATTGGGGAGCTGTACTCAATTCATGGACATAGTTCTTTAATAATTCCCTGAAGCACATCTGGAGCTGTTCGCAGGAGCGTTTCACTCTTCAAGATGTGGTAAATGTTGACCAAAAGTGTGATGGATGCAGAACCTTTACAGACATGCTGTCTTTTTAGTTTCTTGATGCTGTTTATTGTTCAACACTTCAAAACCAGGTTCATAAGCAGAATAGCCAACTCAGTCTGACAGCAATCCAGTATCCATATTTTATTTACACAATTTTAAAAACTAGTTGTAACTGGTTGAACGATGAATATTACTTTTGCTGAAGGTACTTAATAAAAAAAATGAGGCAATATTTAATACCTACAGTGTATAACTAATTATTATATCCACACTCACTGGATATGAGCAATCATACACTCTGATTGGCTACTCTACTTCTAGGCTATTACAATACAATATACACTTGTGTTCAAAATAATAGCAGTCCAACATGACGAACCAGATCAGTCACTGTTTTTGGTGGAAATTATATTACTACATGGCAAATAATTTACCAGTAGGTGTAGTAGAGTCATAGAAAACCAACAGACCCAACATTCATGAGATGCATGCTCCTGAGTCTGTGTAATCGAATAATTAAGTGAAAGGGACGTGTTCAAAATAATAGCAGTGTGGAGTTTAATTAGTGAGATCATTCATTCTGTGAAAAAACAGATGTCAGTCAGGTGGCCCTAATTTAAGGATGAAGCCAGCACATGTTGTACATCCATTTCTCTCTGAAAACCTGAGAAACATGGGTCATTCCAGACATTGTTCAGAAGAACAGCGTGCTTTGATTAAAACATTGATTGGAGAGGTAAAACATATACTGTAAAGAAGTGCAGAAAATGATGGGCTGCTCAGCTAAAATGATCTCCAGTGCTTTAAGATGGACAGCAAAACCAGAGAGACGTGGAAGAAAACAGAAGACTACCATTCAAATGGATCGAAGAATAGCCAGAATGGCAAAGACTCAGCCAATGATCAGCTCCAGGGTGATCAAAGACGGTCTGAAGTTACCTGTGAGTACTGTGACAATTAGAAGATGCCTGTGTGAAGCTAATCTATCGGCAAGAAGCCCCCGCAAAGTTCCACTGTTAAAAAAAAGACGTGCTGAAGAGGATACAATTTGCCAAAGAACACATCGACTGGCCTAAAGAGAAATGGAAAAACATTTTGTGGACTGATGAAAGTAAAATTGTTCTTTTTGGGTCCAAGGGCCGCGGAGAGTTTTTCAGACGACCCCCAAACACTGAATTCAAGCCACAGTACACTCTGAAGACAGTGAAGCATGGTGGTGCAGGCATCATGATATGGGGATGTTTCTCTTACTGTGGTGTTGGGCCCATTTATTGCATACCAGGGATCATGGATCAGTTTGCATATATCAAAATACTTGAAGAGGTCATGTTGCCTTATGCTGAAGAGGAAATGCCCTTGAAATGGGTGTTTCAACAAGACAACGACCCCAAACACACCAGTAAGCGAGCAGCATCAGGGTTCAAGACCAACAAAATGAAAGTTATGGAGTGGCCAGCCCAATCCCCGGACCTTAATCCGATAGAAAACTTGTGGGGTGACATAAAAAATGCTGTTTCTGAGGCAAAACCAAGAAATGCAGAGGAATTGTGGAATGTTGCCAAATCATCCTGGGCTGGAATACCTGTTCACAGGTGCCAGAAGTTCTCAGAAACCATGGTTATACAACTAAATATTAGTTTAGTGAGTCACAGGAATACTAAATCCTTAAGATTTTTTCAGTTTATACAGTAAATATTTGGAGTTTGTAATGAAAAATGCAGACACTGCTATTTTTTTGAACAGCCCAATGTTCATTTTTCTTCATTTTCTGTAAAGTAATTAAAATATTGATACATTTTTCTTCATGTTTTGATGTAGAATATAATGTGCAGTGTTCCCAATGCATGGAAATAAAATCTATTATAAGGATTTTGAGCTTTACTCACGTTTTTAAACACACTGCTATTATTTTGAACACAACTGTATATGTATTGTATAGGCTATTAGCTCATATACCATGAGTAGAGAAAAAAAAGCAACAAAATATGGAATTAAAGTATTTGATGGTAAGAACATATCTTTTTATTTTTCAAGAATTATTATTATAGCATTTTTCACAAATTGCTCCTGTCATTTCACTGGTTTGTTTACATTCTTCATCTTTAAGCATTAAAACTTGTTGAATTTTTTTTTAGCCTGGTTCAAAAGCTCAGAGAAGTTTGAAAATTACATAACTGAAATGTCCAAGGAAGAATTAAATCAATAAATGTCTAAAGCTATTCTATACCTCGGCACGACAGCAAGACGGCGCTTTCTCCAAAAACACAACACTAAAGTCAATTCATGCAGACATTGATAGGTTTTTTTTTTTTTTTAAAGTCCACCGAAGCTGAACTGATTTTGTTGGACACTTTGCACAAAGTTTATATTTATTGAATTTGCAAAAAATAAAAATGCTGTGTTTCTCAAAATCTAGTGAAGGTGGATAGAATAAAACAGTTATTCCACTCAATCTCATCATACATGGCTTATAGCTAACCCGGTGCTACGTGCCTCGTCGGCTATCAGCTCATGTACGACTCGATTTTGTGGAATAATTGTTAATTATTTTCATACACAACCATATTACCATAGTATCTGCAACAGAGGTGCCATGTTTTGACCTCATAGGATATAACATTTTCTGCTTTTTCAGCTAAAGCCACATTCAGACCAAACACAAATAAAAACCTTGGAAGATGACAAATGTTTTCTGATATGAATTTCATATACATTTGAATTATTACATTCATTTAAGAATTCTGTAGTGTTTTTCATACATTTACATTTTGGGGAAGGTTATTATTTTTGTTTGTTTTCAATTTGTTAGCAGGAAATTTTGAATTAAAACAATAGCATTAAAAATTACAGATTATGGTTTTGAGAAACCAAAGCCCTAGATTTGATGTAAATTCCCAGGGAAACGTTGACGCATTGAGAGTAGACAAACTCTAGCATTTCGCCAATCAGTTGTGTGTCACGTTCATGTCCCTGAAGTGAAGTGAAGACACGTGGATTACAGCTAAGTGGAGTCAAACATGGAAGATATGCTTTATGGTTATGTTTCATAAGTTCTACTTTGAAATTCCTAGCAGCTAACTTTGGCTGTTAGCTAGTTAACAACTGCTCGCAAGGTAATCTTTCCATCACCTAACTGGCTAGACAGTTGCTTAAATAGTTATACTGGACACAGTGGCGTGCACAGACATTTTGGGGGGGCAAGTGCTCTGGGGGGAAAAAAGGGCACTTTTTGCGCATGTGGAACACCTTATTATAAGAGTCTGAGATTTAACCCTCCTCTTGTGTTCAGGTCGCCGCTGACCCGTTTTAGTTTTTAAAGGTGTAAAACAACCACTTAATGTTAATTTATTACATCAAGGCTTTTTGACTTTGCCAGGAATCTCTAGTTGAACAAAATAGAAAAAGAAATTTGTTTTCCTAAATCTGAAAATGGTCTAGCAAAAAATATAATACTTATGTGCAGTTGTTTCTGTATGTGACGGGCTACTTCACGACAAAATAATTACAGCTTGGGCTTAGAAGGCAAACAATACATTTTCACTCGATTCATGTGTTACCTGGCTGGTGGGGCAGGGGAAGAGCTGACTGACTGCCCGATGTGTTGTCTGCGCTACGACAAGGCCGTGGCTTCCAGGACGCTATGCTGCTGCAACCTCACATTGAATGCACTGCACGCTTGTTCACGTGACAGAGCAAGAGAGACAGAGGTCCGGTGTGCGCGCGGAGGGGGCACACATCGGGACATTATTTTCACACACGCTTTTAATGCCGCGGCTTTTCTAAAAGATCATGTCGACATTGGCCTCAGTAAACTGTAAAAAAAAAAAAAAAAAATTCAAAAGGGCACTTTTTTGGACAGAGGGCCAGGTGTTTGAGCACCAAATCGTGTCTATCTGTGCACGCCACTGACTGGACATCAAGTGTTTATCATCAAGCTTAAAAAAAATATTCAGTACAAAGTTTTAAAACGTTTCAATTACTTTATAGACTTGAGCGAGGAGACTGATAACAGGAAATTTTGGCAACGAAACAGAAATGACTGAATCACGTGTAGAGATGACGATGAGGCTCGTGTTTAAATGCTGCAAGTTATTTTTCCCTCAGATAATGACGAGACTGATGTGGATCAAAGTGTTAACTTGTTTCACCTTTGGAATTTTCCTACAAATTTGGTAGCAACATCGTGCTCCCATAAGTAGGTTACAACAAGTCTGAAGGTGGGGCATTTGCTTTATTAAATCAGATTAAGATAATTCTGATAATAGCAGGGTTATTAAGAGTTATTAAGCAGTTTTACAATTATAACCCCATTCCCAAAAAATCTGGGACACTGACTAAAATGTCTATAATGGTGATAAACTAAAACAGAATGCTACAATTTGCAAATCACGAAAACCCTACTTTTCATGAAAAATAGTACAAAGACAACATATGAGATGTTGAAACTTGGGGATCTTTTTTCTTTTTTTTTTAGTGCCAGCAACACCTCAAAAAACATTGTTACATGACAAAAGACTAGAAAAGTTGTGTAATGTTAACAAAAACTAATTAGGTTAACTGGCAACAGGTCAGTAACATGATTGGGTATAAAAAGAGCGTCCCAGAGAGTCTTTCAGAAGTAAAGATTGGGGGGGGGGGGTTTCACTGCTCTCTGAAAGTCTGCATGGGCAAACAGTGCAACAATTTAAGAATAATGTTCCTCAATGTAAAACTGCAAATAATTTTGGGATCACGTCATCTGTGGTCCATAATATCATTAAAAGATTCAGAGAATCTGGAGAAATCTCTGTATGCAAGAGACAAGGCTGAAAAATGACATTGGATGCCTGTGATCTTCAGGCCTTCAGGAGACACTGCATCAAAAGCAGACACGTGTCTGTAGTGGAAATCACTGTATGGGCTCAGGAACACTTCAGAAAACCATCATCTGTGAAAACACTTCATTACTGCATCCACAAATGCAAGTTAAAACCAGATATAAACAACATCCAGAAACACCGCCAGCTTCTCTGTGCCCGAGCTCTTTTACGATGGACTGAGGCAAAGTGGAAAACTGTCCCGAGGTCTGACAAATCAAAAGTAGAAATTCTTTTTAGAAATCATAGACTCCACGTACTCCAGGCTAAAGAGGAGACGGACCATCCGGCTTGTTATCAGTGCACAGTTCCAAAGCCAGCATCTGTGATGGTATGAGGGTGCATTAGTGCACATGGCATGGGTAGCTTGTACATCTGGGAAGGCATCATTAATGCTGAATGATATATACACACGTTTCAGAGCAATATGCTGCCATCTCAATAAAATCTTTGTCAGGGAAGGCCTTCCTTCTTTCACCAAGACAATGCCAAACCAAGTTCTGTACATATTACTACTGCGTGGCTCCATATTAAAAGAATCCAGGTGCTAAACTGACCTTCTGCAGTGCAGACCAGTCTCCTTCTGAAAACATTTGGTGAATTACGAAATGGAAAATATGACAAAGGAGACCCCAAACTTTTGGGCAACTGAAATTGTACATCAGGCAAGAATGGGACCTTTCTCTTTCAAAGCTACAGCAACTGGTCTCCTCAGTTCCCAAACATTTAGAGAGTGTTGTTAAAAGTAGAGGTGAAGCAATACAGTGGTAAACATGCCCGTGTCCCAACATTTTTGAAATGTGTTGCTGGAATCAAATTCACAATAAGCATATATTTTTTCCAAAAACAATAAAATTTCAGTTTCAACATTTGATATGTTGTCTTTGTATGATTTTCACTGAAATACTGTATAGGGTTTCCATGATTTACAAATTATCACATTCTGTTTTTATTTATATTTTACACAGAGTCCAAACTTTTTTGTAATTGGGGTTGTATTTTTGAGGGCCTTTCTGTGTGGAGTTTGCATGTTCTCCTTGTGTCCGCGTGGGTTTCCTCCGGGTGCTCCGGTTTCCCCCACAGTCCAAAGACATGCAGGTTAGGTTAACTGGTGACTCTAAATTGACCGTAGGTGTGAATGTGAATGGTTGTCTGTGTCTATGTGCCAGCCCTGTGATGACCTGGCGACTTGTCCAGGGTGTACCCTGTCTTTCGCCCGTAGTCAGGTGGGATCGGCTCCAGCTTGCCTGTGACCCTGTAGAACAGGATAAAGCAGCTAGAGATAATGAGATGAGCAAGTCTTTTTTTGAAAATCACTATGTTGACGCCAACAATCTTTCAATCCGGTTTTCTCTGTCAGGTCGGGACCAAGGTGCGTGGCACTGAACTATAATTCCAAGCCACACTTCCGGGTCATACACTCGGACTATGTTTCCCAGAATGCACCGTGGCCCATGGACACAGCTATCGTGGTCTATCATGCCCATGATTATGTGTGCCTGTGTTCTATCATAGTCAGGATGATTTGAGGACTCCAGGCTCACCTGTATTTAGCCTTTTGTTGATGTAGCAATTCTAGTTAATGACTGTTTCTTAATCATAGCCTGGTCCTAATTTCTGGTGTTCTTGCAATTTTGGATATGTTTTGAATTTGTTTGATTGCTGTAAATAAACATGAACCTGTATTTACGTCCATCTCCTCCCCTTACATGATACACCTTTTGAGTGTAACCACAGCAAAATAATTCATACCACTGCTATTAAATTCTCGAACCTGATTGGTCAGAAGGTGTGGATTAGTTTTCTATAACAGCATCTCTAACTGTAGTGCAGCAGCAAATCACAGGTTTAATTAATGAGCTTGTTTTAATACGTGATCATTTCTATAGTAACAGCTCATTCAAAGGGAAACTGCACATATTCTAAGAAACAGATTTTAACAAAAAAAAAAAAAAAAAGTTACTTAGCATGCAAATATTTATACACGTTATTAATCTTATCGATAAGTTTTCTATAATGAGATGTTTATGGGAGGAGTTTCCAATATTGGCACTTTGCAATATCAGTAAGTTTTCCGACATGGGAAATTCAGGACACTTTCCAGTTTCCAAGCTGTGTTTTGGTTAGTTAAATTCAGGAAAAAGAAATGAGAGAAAGGCTGTTGAAATAACATTCCCTCAAGTTCACAGACACTCCACAAGATTAAATGTAACTATAATCGTATAAAATTTTTATATATATAAAATTTTTTATATTATATATATATATATATATATATATATATATATATATATATATATATATATATATATATATATATATATATATATATATATATATATATATATATATATATATATATATAATTAAAAAAAATTATATATATATATATATATATATATATAAAAAAGTTGATTAAGATATTACAAATCGTAATTTGGGCAAATTACTGTGGTTTAAGAGAAATAAAACCATTTGGGATGTACTGTTAATGGAAAATAGTTAACTTTGGGGTAGTAATGCTAACTCTGCCTTGACTCACACGATCTTGATTATTTTCATATAACCAATCCAATTTCAGTTCAAGAACGTCAATTTCAGCATGCAAAGGCCACCACACAATTTTCTTCCCAACTTGCATCAATATAATCCCCTTTAATCCCATTGCAGTCACTTTGTGCTCGATATCCTGGGCTCCTCCATACAGTGGTATGCAAAAGTTTGGGCACCCCTGGTCAAAATTGCTGTTACTGTGAACAGTTAAGCAAGTTGAAGATTAAATTATCTGTTATGGGTGACAAGATGTGGTGAGTAGGATCCAAAAGCAGAAACACAAACCAGAAAATCCCATGAATAAAAAAGGATTTAATTAAAGTCCAAGAGAATAAACGAACAAAAATAGCAAATGGTCCAGACAAAAAAAAAAAAAAAAAGTAGCACAAAAATATGAAAAAATGGCAATACAAGAGTGCAAAAACTGTGGCAGTTTCTTGACCATGTAGGCCTCGCCACCATCGAGGAGCCTGGGAGGAGGAGGGGGTTTGGAGGGTGGGAGCAAAGGACTGGAAACCAGAGGTGTAAGCTGTGATACATGAAAGGTAGGGTGAACATGTCGCATGGTGAGTGGTAATGCCAGTCTAACAGAACATGGGTTGATTACCTTCTTGATGAGGAAGGGTCCAAGAAACCTGGGTGCCAGCTTGTGAGAGATGGCCCTAAGTGGCAGGTCATGCATGGAGAGCATAACTCGTTTGCCTACTCAGTAGGTGGGTGCCTTGAAGCGATGTTTGTCGGTCTGCTTCTTGGATGCGAGTGTGGAGCGAAGTAGTCTTCTCCAGGCCAATGCCCACATCCTCCTGCAGGGGTGTATAAAGGCCTGGGCTGATGGTACAGCGACCTCCTCCTCCTGGCTGGGGAAACAGTGGTGGTTGGTACTCTAGTGAGCACTGGAACGGAGAGAGACCTGTGGCAGAGGAAGGGAGAGTGTTGTGTATTCGATCCAAGGAAGGTACTTACTCCAAGAACTGGCATCCCTGGACACCATGCACCTGGGTGCAACCTCCAAAGCCTGGTTGGCCCATTCTGCCTGGCTGTTGGTCCATGGGTGGAAGCCTGAGGAGAAACTACAGGTGGCCCCAATGAGTTTCCAGAAGGCTCTCCAGAACTGTGCAGTGAACTGAGGACCCCGGTCAGAAACTATGTCGGTAGGCAAACCATGTAGGTGGAAAATGTGGTGGATGAGTAGTTCTGTGGTCTCTTTGGCTGAGGGGAGCTTGGGCAGAGGAGTGAAATGGATGGTCTTAGAAAAACGGTCAATGACAGTGAGGATGCATGTATTGCCACCTGAATTGGGGAGTCCTGTGAAGTCCAGGGTGATGTGAGACCAAGGTCAATGCAGAGTAGGAAGGGGTCTTAGTAGGCTGGCAGGGGGTCAATTGGGTGTCTTGTTCCAGGACCATGTGTCGCAGGCTGCCACGAACTCCTGGATGTCCTCCTTGATGGATGGCCACCAAAAGCGCTGCTGGATGAGAGCCAGGGTTTGGGCGGCTCCTGGATGACAGGCCAACTTGGAATCATGACCCCACTGCAGCACCTGAGTTCGCAAATGACAGGGGATAAACAGATAGTTACGAGGAATATTGTTGGAGTTACCTTCACCGGGGTCCTACTCCAGGGCCTTCTGTACGAGCGTCTCAACCTCTAGAATAGCGGCTCCCACCAGGCAGTGTGGAGGAAGGATAGTCTCGGGTGGCTTGGACTCCTCTTGGTGGGAGGAGAGCATCCTGGACAGGGCGTCGGGTTTGCTGTTCTTAGAGCCTGGGCGGTAGGAGAGTGTGAAGTTGAATCGGGAGAAGAGAGACCAACAGGCTTGACGGGAGTTGAGACTTTTGTCAGACTTGAGATACTCCAGGTTTTTATGGTCAGTCCAGACTAGGAATGGGAGATCAGACCCCTCGAGCCAGTGCCTCCACTCCTCCAAGGTTAGTTTCACGGCCAGTAGTTCACGGTTGCCGATGTCACAGTTTTGCTCGGCTGGGGATAGCCAGCGGGAGAAGGAGCATGGGTGGACCTTGTTGTCGTTGGCCCTCTGGGATAGGATGGCTCCAACCCCTGACTCGGAGGCATCGACCTTGACGATAAACTGCTTGGTAGAATCCGGTATGGTGAGAATGGGTGCTGTGGTAAACCTGTGCTTGAGACTGGAAAAGGCTTTCTCTGCTTCCTCCCCCCACTTGAACTTGGTCTTGGTCAAGGTCAGGGCTGAGAGAGGTCCGGCCACCATGCTGAAGTTGTGGATGAAACACCTCGAACGTCTCGAAGATGGGGTGGGCCAGTCAGCGACTGCCTCCAGCTTGAGGGGGTCCATCTGGATCTTAGCTGGTGAAATGATGAACTCCAGGAACAAGACAGCTTTGGTGGAACTCACTCTTCTCTGCCTTAATGAACAGCTTATTCTCCAGCAGGCGTTGAAGAATCTGCCAGACTTGACCCCGACATTCCTCCAGGGAGTGAGAGAAAATCAAGATATCGTCCAGGTAAACAAAAACAAAGATGTTAAGAAAGTCCCTCAAGACATCATTAACCAACACCTGGAATACTGTGGGCGCATTAGTCAGGCCGAAAGGGACTACAAGGTACGCATAGTGGCCTGTGGTGGTGTTGAAGGCCATCTTCCACTCGTCCCCTTCCCTGATCCTAACTAGGTGATAGGCATTGTGCAAGTCCAGTTTAATGAATACCTTGGCTCCCTAGAGTAGTTCAAAGGCTGTAGTCATAAGCAGTAGTGGGTAGCGGTTCTTGATTGTGATGGCATTGAGACCTCAATAGTCAATGCAGGGGCGGAGTGACTTGTCTTTCTTCTCCATGAAGAAAAATCCCTTCCCTGCCAGGGAGGAGGAAGGGCAGATAATCCCAGCTGCCAGAGACTCAGTGATGTATTTCTCCATGGCCTGTCTCTTGGAGGGTGAAAGAGAGTAGAGGCGTCCCTTGGGTGGCACGGTCCCTGGCAGGAGGTCGATACCACAGTCATAAGGCCTATGAGGGGGAAGAGACACTGCTCGGGTCTGACTGAAGACAGGCTTGAGGTCCAGATACTCTGGAGGCACATGGGAAAGGTCAGGAAACTCGCTGGCTGAGGTGGTTTGGTGGGAGGCAGAGCAGAGTTCAGGCAGGAGGCCAGGCAGGAAGGACTCCAGCCTAAGATGGTGTGGTCAGTCCAGTTTAAGTGGGGGTTGTGCTGCATCAACCAGGGTAATCCAAGAATAACGGGAACGTGAGGGTTGTTCATGACATGAAGTTGTATAGTTTCGGAGTGATTACCTGAAATCCTTAGGGTGAGCGGGGTGGTGACGTGAGTGATGGTGGTCAAGCCAGTGCCACTGAGTGTCAGGATGGTGAAAGGGGCCTTGAGGGTGAATAACAGGATTCCAAGATCCTTGGCGGTGGCGGAGCAGATTAGGTTCCTGTGTGCCCCTGAGTTGACGAGCACCTGAAGATGGTGATGCTGGTTGTTGAGAGTGATAACAGGGAGCAATGGTCAGTTGGCAGGGGACTGGTTCTGAGCATTGCCCACCAGGGCCTCTCGATTCACTGGTGGGCTCATCCTTTTAGCAAGTAGGCTCGGCAGATGTGTCCCTGCTGACCGCAGTAGAAGCAAGCCCCCGTGCTCCGTCAGCACAGTTGTTCCTCCGCTGCCACCTGTACCTGATCTACCTACATGGGTTCGATGGACGAGGCGGGTGGTGGAGAGGGGTTGAAGTTGAGGTGGCTCCTTTCTCTCCTCCATTGTTGAACCCGCGCGTCAATATGATTGGCAAGGTCCATCAAGCTGGAGAGGTCTGACAGCAGTTCCCGTGAGACAAGTTCATCCTTGATGGCGTCGGATAAGCCATGTAGGAACGCGTCGACCAGGGCACTCTCGTTCCTACCGCATGACGCTGCCAACATCTGGAACTCAAGGGCATAATCCAAGGTAGATCAGGACCCCTGCCGTAGCTCCATGAGCTCTCTTGGCACCTCCCGGCCGGACAGAGAGTGGTCGGATGTTCGCCTCATTTCCTCAGAGAATTCCTTGAAGCTGGAACAAGAGGGCGTGTCGGCATCCCAGACCACCATCCCCCATTCCCTGGCCTTGCCGGTGAGAAGCATGATGGTATAGGCTACCCAGGAGCATTCTGTGGGGAAAGCCAGAGGTTGAAGCTCCAAGATCAGCGAGCACTGTGACAAAAAAAGATCTGCAGGTACCTGGTTCTCCACTGTAGAGCTGAGGCGAAGGGAGTCTTGGTTGGTGGAGAGTGGCGGTGGCGGGAGGTGAAGAAAGAGACAGCTGGGCACGGCTTGGGAGTGCTGGAGTTGTGTGGCTAGGAGGTTGAATGAGTTGGACAGGGTGGCCAGGTTCTGGGTGATCTGCCTGAGTTCCTGTTGGTGGGTCCCGAGGAGGGCTCCTTGCTGCTGCATAGCCGTTCTCAGATGGTTCAGTTCCGCTGGCTCCATGTTGGCCAGAACGTACTGTTATGGGTGATGAGATGTGGTGAGTAGGATCCAAAAGCAGAAACACAAACCAGAAAGTCCAATGAATAAAAAAAAAAATTTAATTAAAGTCCAAGAGAATAAATGAACAAAAATAGCAAAAAATAGCCAAAAAAACCCACCTGTAAACAAAAAACGTCGCACAAAAACATGAAAATGGCAAGACGAGTGCAAAAACTGTGGCAAAGAATAGGCAAAAACAGAGCAAAAATCCAGGAAGCAAAAATGGCACAGAGACAACATGAAAAACAGACAAGACATTCTGGCAAAGTCCCCTTCTGAGAACGGCCTATTTATACACAGCACAGCAGACCAGGAAGTGAATGCCGGCAAGATGGAAGTCCCATCCCGGATCCGGGTTGTGCTGAGCTGGGAGATAATAAATCTCCGGAGTGGAAGTCTGGGGCGGATCATGACATGATCGCCAAAAGGCATAAAGTTAAAGATGGCTCATTCCCTTTATATTTTAAGCAAAAACAATTTTTTTATTTTCATCTTTTACATTTTCAAAATGACAAAAAAGGAAAAGGGCCCAAAGCAAAAGTTTGGGCACCCTGCATGGTTAGTATCTAGTAACACCCCTTTTGGCAAGTATCACAGCTTGTAAACACTTTTTGTAGCCAGCTAATAATCTTTCAGTTCTTACCTGGGGGATTTTCACACATTCGTCCTTGCAAAAGGCTTCCAGTTCTACAAGTTTTTTGGGCTGTCTTGCATGCACTGCTCTTTTGAGATCTATCCACAGATTTTCAATGATGTTGAGGTCAGGGGACTGTGAGGGCCAGGGCAAAACCTTCAGCTTGGGCCTCTTGAGGTATTCCATTGTAGATTTTGAGGTGTGTTTTGGATCATCATCTTATTGTAGGACCTATCCTCTTTTTAACTTCAACTTTTTTACAGATGGTGTGATGTTTCCTTCCAGAATTTGCTGGTATTTATTCGAATCCATGCTTCCCTCGACCAATGAAATGTGCCCTGTGCCACTGGCTGCAACACAACCCCAAAGCATGATCGATCCACACCCATGCTTCAGAGTCGGAGAGGTGTTCTTTTCCTGGAATTTGGCACCCTTTTTTCTCCAAACATACCTTTGCACATTGTGGCCAAAAAGTTCTATTTTGATTTCATCAGTCCACAGGACTTGTTTCCAAAATGCATCAGACTTATTTAGATGTTCATTTGCAAACTTCAGACGCTGAATTTTGTGGCTAGGACGCAGGAAAGGTTTTCTTCTGATGACTCTCCCATGAAGGTCATATTTGTTCAGGTGTCGCTGCATAGTAGAACAGTGCACCACCACTCCAGGGTCTGCTAAATCTTTCTGAAGGTCTTTTGCAGTCAAACAGGGGTTTTTATTTGCCTTTCTAGCAATCCAACGAGCAGTTCTTTCAGAAAGTTTTCTTCATCTTCCAGACCTCACCTTGATCTCCACTGTTTCTGTTAACTGCCATTTCTTAATAACATTATGATCTGAGGAAACAGCTACCTGAAAACACTTTGCTACATTCTTGTAGCCTTCTCCTGCTTTGTGAGCGTCAATTATTTTATTATTCAGAATGCGAGGGAGTTGCTTAGAGGAGCCCATGGCTGTTGATTTTAGGGACAAGTTTGAGGAGTCAGAGCATTTATACAGCTTTGAAACCTGCATCATCTGACCTTTCCTAATGAAGAATTCGAACAAGCCACAGCTCAATAAGCTAATTAAGGTCTGGAACCTTGGTAAAAGTTACCTAATAACTCAAATGTATTGGGGTGCCCAAACTTTCGCATAGTGTTTCTTTTCTTTTTTCACTCTCCAATTGTAAAAAACAAAAATAATGCACAAATCTTGCAGAAAACACTGAAAAGAAATGTATTGTCTTTACCTTTATGCCTTTTGGTGATCAGTTCATCTTCTGCTCACTTAACTATTCACAGTAACAGACATTTTCAGTAAGGGTGCCCAAGCTTTTGCATGCCACTGTATGTAGGAATTATACAGCACACCACACAGCTGGACTCAACTTCAAAGGCAATCTGGGATATTACACTTTTTAAACTGGGCAATTTGGACCAATGAACCTGTAAATGATTTACTTGATATATTTTCCTCCTGTCTAGTTTTCGTTGCTTAGCACCATTTGGCTCTTTATTGGGAGGATCTGATTGGCCTCCACAACTAAAGCCTGCCCTGTGGCCATTGGTTTCATGGTGTGTTTCTATTCTCCTTGATCTGATGTGACTCCTGTTGCTCTCCTCCTTGCTGGAATGAGTCAGAGAGGCATCAGAGGAAGCTCTTTGGGTTAAGGGGCTTTTTCATGTTGTGGTAAGCTGACGTCTAATGGGCAACACACTGACTGCAACATCAAGGTGATCTCTAGTGCAAGAATCCCTTGTTCCCTGGTGTTCGCTTCATCATCATGTTCACAAATAGTGCTTACATTTGAAAAATTACAGGAATGTACAGCATTTTCTGTGGAGGTTTCATCACAACTTTCAATTGCGTCCCTTGTAGGGGTAGGGGTGGACAGTAACGAAGTACATTTACTTGAGTACTGTACTTAAGTACCCTTTTTGAGTATCTGTACTTTTACTTGAGTATTTTTTTGGAAACTTATAACTTTAACTTCACTATGTTTGAAAGACAAATATCGTACTTTTTACTCCACTACATTTCTATCAAGGTCCTCGTTACTCATTACTGTGAAGCAGCTCTGAAAGTGTTTTTTTTCTTTTCTTTTCTAAAATGTGATTGATTTTTTTTCGCAGGTGACACTGAGACAGCTGATCAGTAATCACTAGGGTCACATCACGTCCATTGACTGGATAAAATCAAGATCGATGATTTCCCAGTAGCATTATTTGAACAAGATCAATTGATGCCAGAATGGAAGGAGGCGGTTCTTCTGGGGAATTCACACACTCATGGCCCACGAACCCATGTTTCAGTTTTCTGAAAGAATTGAAGATTTGTTTCATTTTAAGTGCTTGCTTTGTTTGCCTAAAACGAACCACATCACGGCCTATAAAAACCCATCGTCCAACCTGCGGAAGCATATTGAGGAATGTAAACATTTTATTCCAAGAGAAATCTTGTAATGAAGTTGTCTGTGCTTTTAGAGCTAGCAATAATGTTGCAATAGCGATGCAATCTGGTTAGTCAAAGGACTTTCTATGGATTTGTCCGCCAAGTTGCCATAGCCTTGTCCACGGCTAACGTTAACACACAGCTAGCTAACTTGGACACTGTTAGTTAGCATGTAAAAACAGAATTATGCCAACATGAATAACATTAACTTATCTGAAGTCATTTCAAAAATGTTTTAGCATAATCTTGCCAAATAAACAGAATGTAGAAATCTTTCTTTTCTAGTAGCGTTAGCTACCCAATATGATTTTGAGTTTGAAAAGAGTTTGCTAGCATGTCAGGTGGAGCCTCACTGACTAGCTAGCTTAACGTTAAACCACCATGATGGCACAGCATGTGTTCATTTTGTAAATCCAGTAAATCCAGTCGGTCGCTTCAGAGGCATTAGGTTTTGTAAGCGTTGTGCCAATAATACAACAATGTATTGACAGAAAATGTACTTTTAATACTCAAGTATTTTTATAAGCAAGTACTTCAGTACTTTAACTTAAGTAAAAGTATTTGACTGGACAACTTTCACTTCTATCAGAATAACATTTGACCAGTGGGATCTGTACTTTGACTTAAGTAATGAAGTTGGGTACTTTGTCCACCTCTAGTTTTAGGACTGTTAGTAAAATGCTAACTTTATGTATCATATCGTTATATACAGGTATCAACATAACTCTGTAAATGTGCATGTATTGGGGCTAAATATTCTTGTAATCCAAACCAAAATCTGAATCTTTTCTTGTGTGTAATATTTGATCATGTGAAAAACAGCTGAAGGTGCATTTCATGATGTTATTCCCCATGTGACAACTGGATCAAAATCATATCAGGAAATAAATTAATCAAGTGTAAAAATCAGAATTAAATAGATATGAATCATGCATGAAAAATCACGTGAAAATAAAAGAATTGTGAGAATTACACAAGAAAATAATCTAACTGTGTAAAAAAGTACACAGTGCCCTCCACGATTCTTGGCATCCCTTGGATAGATTAGTAAAAAGTGTTAGAAAAAAATCCACCGTTTGATGAAGTTGCGTCATCTCACACTGAAAAAATGGGGGAAAATCCAACCTTTAATTGAAATAATTTTATCCAGAGAAAAACAAATTCCTCATCAAGGAATAATTTTCAACAAAAACACATGAGCCTCTATTACTAAATGTCCTGTATTTAACACTTTGTACAATCTCCTTTGCCAGTAAAACAGCACTGAGTCGCTCCAAAAACATTTGATAAGCTTGAAAATACAGAGCAGGGCATCTGAGACCATTCCTCTTTACACAATGTCTCCAGATCATCCACGGTCTTCGGCCCTCTCTTGTGCCTTTTTATCTCACCTCACAGGTTTTCAGTCGGGTTCAGGTCAGGGGACTGAGATGGCCAGGGCAGAAGCTTGATTATGTGCTCAGCGAATCATTTTTGTATTGGTTTGGACATCTGCTTCGGATCATTCCCCTGCTGGAAGATCCAATGATGGCCCAGTTTTAGTTTCCTCTCAGAGACAGCTAGATTCTGATTTAAAATGTCCTGGTATTTCATGGAGTCCATGATGCTATGGACCTTAATAAGGTTTCCAGGGCCTTTGGAGGAAAAACAGCCCCAAAACATCACAGAACTTCTACCATATTTGACAGTTGCGATCAGGTTCTTTTCATTATAGCCATACTTCTTTTTATGCCAAACCCACCTTGTGGGTTTATTGACAAAAAGCTTCATTTTGGTTTCATCAGACAAGAGAACACAGTTCTAGTCAAAGTTTTAGGAGCATTTTATGTTTGTGGTTAACTGACAGAAAAGGATTTTTTCCTGACAGACTTTCCAAATGATCTGTTGGCATGGAGGTGGCATCTGATGGTGGTTTTGGAGACTTGGAAACCCCAAGAGTTTACTTTTTCTTGTAATTCACCAACAGTGATCTTTGAGGATTTTTTTTTTTTGCCTCTCTTACCCTCCTCCTGGGCAAAATAAACTTGGGTCTTCTTCCAGTCAAGTTTGCACCAGTTCCAGTTGGTGTCCACTTATTATTATTATTATTATTATTATTATCTCATCTCATTATCTCTAGCTGCTTTATCCTGTCCTACAGGGTCGCAGGCAAGCTGGAGCCTATCCCAGCTGACTACGGGCGAAAGGCGGGGTACACCCTGGACAAGTCGCCAGGTCATCACAGGGCTGACACATAGACACAGACAACCATTCACACTCACATTCACACCTACGGTCAATTTAGAGTCACCAGTTAACCTAACCTGCATGTCTTTGGACTGTGGGGGAAACCGGAGCACCCGGAGGAAACCCATGCGGACACGGGGAGAACATGCAAACTCTGCACAGAAAGGCCCTCGCCAGCCACGGGGCTCGAACCTGGACCTTCTTGCTGTGAGGCAACAGCACTAACCACTACACCACCGTGCCGCCCCATTATTATTATTATTATTATTATTATTATTATTATTGCCCTCACAGTATAAATGGAAGAAATGGACATTTTCAGCTGATTAGCTATTTTTTATAACCATTCCCTGACTTATGAAGGTCAACACACTTCTTCCTTATTTGGTTTGTGTGTTCTCTTATCTTTCCCATGTTGACACTGACAGAATTTGGCCTCTGTGTCACCTCATATTTGTCCCCCAGTTAATCAGGAAGTCATGGATTACAGCTTGAAAGTTACCACACATTTCAATCAACTCAAACGTACAATTTAAATCAGAAACATGCTTCAGTTATATTGTGTTCATTATCATTTCCATTATCAGGGGTGCCAATAATAGTGACACATGATTTTGTTGAAAATAATTATTTCTTGTTGAGGGATTTGTTTTTCTCTGGATAAGTGTATTTCAATTAATAGTTGGATTTTTCGGGCGGCACGGTGGTGTAGTGGTTAGCGCTGTCGCCTCACAGCAAGAAGGTCCGGGTTCGAGCCCCGTGGCCGGCGAGGGCCTTTCTGTGTGGAGTTTGCATGTTCTCCCCGTGTCCGCGTGGGTTTCCTCCGGGTGCTCCGGTTTCCCCCACAGTCCAAAGACATGCAGGTTAGGTTAACTGGTGACTCTAAATTGACCGTAGGTGTGAATGTGAGTGTGAATGGTTGTCTGTGTCTATGTGTCAGCCCTGTGATGACCTGGCGACTTGTCCAGGGTGTACCCCGCCTTTCGCCCGTAGTCAGCTGGGATAGGCTCCAGCTTGCCTGCGACCCTGTAGAACAGGATAAAGCGGCTAGAGATAATGAGATGAGATGAGTTGGATTTTTCTCATTTTTTCAGTATGAGATGAAGCGACTTCACCAAAAGGTGTATTTTTTTCTAACCCATTTTTCGAATCTTTTCAAGGAGTGCGAATAATTGTGAAGGGTCCTGTATATATAGAAAATGCTGTTTATTAAAAAAAATCCAAGAGAATAAATGCTTTAAAAGTTCAGAGCTAACCACAGACTGTAAACTATGAATGTTGTAATGTCTTCTCGGATGCTAATCTTCATCAGCATCATAATTAAGTGGATGTTTTTACTGCTGTAAACAGGTTCCTCTTCTTCACATCCTACTTCAACGGATGCTGATTTTCTCAGGCCTTTTCTGTGCAGCAGATGTGAAAACAGACAAATCTGACCATCAGACATGTGGTTTCAGTCAGGCCAAAGTATGTGTATTCTCGTTCTTTTCTTTCTTTCTTTTTTTTAAAAGCACTATCTTGAGTGCTTTTGTTACTCAGGAAATGTCATTTCCATCCCAAATCCCTCCATCATTCGTCTTCCACAGAACAATAAAATTCTTTAGCTTATATGATTAAATTTCCTATTCGAGAGAAATACCTTAATACTTTTTTTTTCATGCTTAAAGGTGCAGTCTGTGATTTTGGACTGAGTGTAGTGTGAGTGTTGTGCCTAACATATCATTTACTATTTAACCGTACACTAAAATTGCAGTCTGTAATCAGAATCACCAGAAGAAACATGTTTTTAAGCTTTAACTACACTGTTTGTATGGTAATAATAGATGTCAGGTGTGAGCCGACATGGCCCTTAATTAGGAGACCTGAAAATATCGACGTACACCAACTGGTGGCTCGTGAGGTTCTGACAGAGTGATTTAACTGATTTGTTGCATTTCAGAAAATGGGTAAATTTTCAAAATTTTAGAATTTTTCAGTATTCAATGTGAAAAATCACATTTTGGAAAAAAAAAGTGAAAATGCATTTCAGTATGTCGTATCATGGGACACTGAGTGAACAATACGTCATCACATGCGCAAAAAAAAACTGCTGTCAAAAAATCACAAGTGAAAAATAAAATCATGCATATGTAAAAGATGAATGTGAAAATGAATGGGTAATTTCCTCGAAAATTAACAGGACAAACATAAAGTCTAACCATATGTAAAAACAAATAAGAGAAATCGCATTTGTAAAATAAACCACATGCTATACATATATGTGAAAAATTAATACGTGAAAATTAAAAATCACATACATGTGTAAACTTCATGAAACAAAACAAGTCAGTTGTCTAAGGACCACACAAAGAACCTTCACATTACAAATTCATGACTTTTCTGTCAAGGCATAACATACAATTCACTGCATTACATTAATGTTATTTAGCAGATGCTTTTATCCAGAGCAGCATTCAACACACCCAGAGCAGCCTGGGGGTTAGGTGCCTTATTCAAGGGCACTTTAGCCATTCCTGCTGGTCTAGGGAATCAAACCAATGACCTTTTGTTCCCAAATCTGCTTTTCTAACTGTTATGCCATGGCTTCCCTCAATTCAGATTCCTGAAAAGCTTACAAATATCTCTGACAGTCTGTGAACCTTCGAAGAACCTTAAATTCATTTGAACATCTGCATGTGTCCACAAAATATGGCATTCATGATAACTGTTGAGCATCAATGGCCTCTTTGAACTTCCTGACAACAAAATATTTTCCAGCATATCCATGAAGAAAACGTGGTTTGTGTTGGAAATGAAGTATGTGAGTGTTTTGGGTTTTTTTTTTTTTAAAAATAAGAATGCCATCTTGTGGTTAAAATCAAGCACTGGTTTGAAGCTTTAAGCTTTTATCTGGATGGTAAGATGGAATTTCATCTGAAATCCAAAGCAAAATGAGAATCATCATGTGTACTGATTATTGCTTTGCTTTCGGAGTTTTATCATATAATACCAGGGATGGACAGAAACACTGTTCTTAAGTAAAAGTTTGTTTACTGTGTCAAACTCTTACTCCATTAAAAGTAAGAATATGGAGACAGAAATGACCTAAAAGTATCGATATGTAAACATACCCAAGTGTGAAAAGTTGAAAAAGATGAAAAAATCTGACCACAGGGTCATCATGCCCGACCCTGCATCACTAACCAGTTCACTAAGAAATCAATCATAAAGAAAACAACATGCTAACACAGACATTCCTAGAATTTGTCTTGCATGTTCTCTTGTGTTTAATTAACTTTTTGGAAAGAATGCTAAGGCACATTAGGAACAAAAACCAAGCTTTAATAGCTAGCTAATTTAATGAGTTAATTTGCAGAACCAATCAATCTAGCTAATTTACAAAACTTAAACAAGTAGAACATTTAACAAGCTAATTTACAAAGGTTTTCTAGCCAACTAATATCTCATCTCATCTCATTATCTCTAGCCGCTTTATCCTTCCACAGGGTCGCAGGCAAGCTGGAGCCTATCCCAGCTGACTACGGGCGAAAGGCGGAGTACACCCCGGACAAGTCGCCAGGTCATCACAGGGCTGACACATAGACACAGACAACCATTCATACTCACATTCACACCTACGGTCAATTTAGAGTCACCAGTTAACCTAACCTGCATGTCTTTGGACTGTGGGGGAAACCGGAGCACCCGGAGGAAACCCACGCGGACACGGGGAGAACATGCAAACTCCACACAGAAAGGCCCTCGCCGGCCCCGGGGCTCGAACCCAGGACCTTCTTGCTGTGAGGCGACAGCGCTAACCACTACACCACCGTGCCGCCCGCCAACTAATATCACAAGCTAAATTACAAAAACTAACTAGCTAGCTATGACTAACTTGCTAATTTTATTTAGCTAATTTAACAAAATAATGGATAAAATTAACTAGCTAGCTAAGTTAATGTGTTAATTTGCAAAATTTAACCAACTAGCCAATTTAACAAGCTAATTTAACATAATAATGTACAAAATTAACTAGGTAGCAAATTTAATTTGTTAATTTACAAAACTTAAACAAATAGCAAATTTAACAAGCTAAGTTACAAAGCTTCTTGCTAACTAATTTAACAAGCTAAATTACAAATCCTAACGAGCTAGCTTTTGAAACTAATTTACTAATTTTATTTAGCTATCTCATTTGAATAAAATAATGTACAAAATTAACTAGCTAGCTAAGTTAATGTATTAATTTGCAAAACTTAATGAGCTAGCTAATTTAACAAAACTTTTCTAGCTGACTAATGTAACAAACTAATTTACAAAATTTTATTTGCTAGTGAATTTAACAAAATAATGTGCAAAATTAACTAGCTAGCTAATGTGTTATTTTGCAAAACTTAACTAGCTAGCCAATTTAACAAGCTAAGTTACAAAACTTTTCTAGCTAACTAATCTAACAAGCTAGTTTACAAAATTTAACTAGCTAGCTAATTTAACAAAAATAATTTGCAAATTTCAACTAGCAAGCTAATTTAATTATTTAATTTACAAAACATAAGAAGTTACATCAACACTAGATTTGATGGTGAATTTTAAAGGCGTATATTTCATTATTTTTAAGAAAAAAATATAAATCTCATGGTATAAGGAGTTAAAAGTATGGTTTTGTATCTTGTATAATTACTTTAGTAAGAGTACGAGTATTTAATTTCAGTAATACTCAAGTAAAATACAAATGATCCAAAATAGTGCGTAAAAAGTTTATGTATTTTTCTTGGGGGAGAAGAAAATCAGTTCACATGCCTGCTGCTTTATTAAATATGAAACTAATGTTAAAGATTTCCTTAAATAAATATAAATTTTGGATTTAGGATTAATTTTAACCATACTTATGTCTTCCTGCTGTGTTAGATGTGAGTGGTCGCTCACTAGTTATTTAGGTAACGTCTGTAAACCAAGTGAACTTGCGAACATTGCCTATCATGAGATTTATTATCTTGCTAAAAACAGTCTCACATAAAATCATTGGTGTTTCACAGCATTAAATGCAATTAACAAACTATCATCAACATTTCCATCCTGTCATTGATTATTTTTCTATCACAGCACACCCTGTCATGTTTTACTCCTGAATTATTTTTCATCATCTGTCTGTCAGTTTGATGTATCTTGTAGAAATGCTAATTAACCGACTTAGCGAATAGTTTTAACTAGCTAATGAATATGCTGCAATGGTTATAAGCAGCTCTAGTTTGTGACAGAGATAAATATAAACTTTCAAACCCTAGTGTTTTGGATACACCATATTTTCATCAGTGTGGCGCTGGAGAAGGAAGAGAAGAGTGGAACGCAAACAGGAGTGCACTGTAACACCATCTGTGAGTTTGGTTTCATCCTTAAACTGAAAGATGACTAGAAATAAAGTACTACAGGGAGTCATAGAGGAGAGAAAAGACCAGACCTAGCATTGCAGCTGTCATGAGAGTGAAGATGTCTGCCATTAAAGGACTCGGGTGTGTGATCTGTTTTCTGCTTGACAGGAAATTACAGGTCCATTTGGAATGTCAATGATGTAGCTTTATTTGTTTAATTTCGAAGCTGTCTTTCTCACACAGTGTTGCTGTGGATGATGATGATGATGGTGGTGGTGGTGGTGTCAACGATGTGTAACATACAGAGGTAAAGCTGTGATTTTCCAACAGGAAAAAGTACTAACTTCATCTCATCTCATTATCTCTAGCCGCTTTATCCTTCTACAGGGTCGCAGGCAAGCTGGAGCCTATCCCAACTGACTACGGGCGAAAGGTGGGGTACACCCTGGACAAGTCGCCAGGTCATCACAGGGCTGACACATAGACACAGACAACCATTCACACTCACATTCACATCTACGGTCAATTTAGAGTCACTAGTTAACCTAACCTGCATGTCTTTGGACTGTGGGGGAAACCGGAGCACCCGGAGGAAACCCACACGGACACGGGGAGAACATGCAAACTCCGCACAGAAAGGCCCTCGCTGGCCCCGTGGCTCGAACCCAGGACCTTCTTGCTGTGAGGCGACAGCGCTAACCACTACACCACCGTGCTGCCAAAGTACTAACTTGTTTCATGTAACTATAAACAGATAAAAAGTACAATGTTTCATCCTTTTATTAAAAATTAAATCACTGACAAACTGCTGTGAGGAAAAAAACACTCCGGAAGGTTCTGTTATTGAAAACTAGTCAACTTCAGGGTGGTAAGAGTTACTTTGCTTCATCACATTATCCTATTGTTGATTGTTTTCCTCTAACACGACAACCGGTTATGTTTCATTCCTCACTTATTGAACAATATGAAATAAAAACAATTCGTAGTTCTGGATTAGAGAGGTTATTAAATCCGCAGTGTGCGGGCCAAGCACCGGGGGAGGACGGAAAACATCGTCTGAATCTACAATGGAATAAAGTATGTGTGTCTGTCTGGAATATGACATACACACATCTGATCCAAGACGCCTGCAGCTTCACCAAAGGCAATTGGATGATGTTTGAGGAACTATCATATCCGAAACATCTGTCGAAAATCTAGCACTCACACCAAATTATTGCTGAATTATTGCCACTATGACAGGCTGGAATATCTGTAGACCATTAAAAGGATGTATTCTTTTTAGTTCCATCCAAATATCAGAAAGGAAATGTTAATAATTTGGGCATAAACCATTATTATTTTAATAATTAAGATCTTTTCTTTTATATTTCTTTTCTACACCCCTCCATCCTTGCCATTGGTGCCATGATTCACCCTCAGCATCTGAGTAACACGAAACAACCGCTCCACTACCTGGTTACACCACTAGAACTGTCGACCTTTTTAGTAAAATAATAAACGCCCTCAGCGCCAGTGAAGTGGTCATGATGGAAAAGTCAGAGCTGACAGGATGTAAGGATGTGAGAGGGGGATTTCTCCTTCATCACTAAAGCCAAACCCAGAGTCTTGGAAAACCAAATCTCCTCCACAGAGAACATGAAGAAAAAAGGGGAAAAATCATACAGGAAGCATTTCAGCCCAGCTTTGAGCCTCGCTGAGTCACTCACTTTCATCTGGACAACAAACGAAATGGTTAAGAAAATGAAGCGTGAAAGGGCCTTCTTCTTGTTCTTCAAAACACTCTATAAAGCAATCCACGGTTTTCTTTTTCACTCTCAGGCTCCTTTTCCATGCCCAGAAATTTAACATTCATGTCACATAATGCTATTGTCTGTATCTGTATAAAGTAGGTGTGGTCTACACTGAAAAATAAACATGGCTACTGAGAAGAAAAAAAATTTCATTCACAGCTGCAAAACATATAATTTTAACCAACTCCTGAACTTCTACAGTTCCTCAACCTCAGCTACATCACTCAAATTCATAATTGGTCTCAACGAGACGCCCTGTGGAGTTTTTGGGAAAGCTTTCTCTCTTTCTTTCTCATGTGACTGAGAAAACTCAGGAACTTAATATATTCTCAAGGAAAATTTTTGAATGTTACAGAAATGTCATAAATTAGTGATGTAATCAAATACAAAATGGAAATTTTCAACTCTTATGAAATGAAGAATCTTCCTGGAAATGATACAGGCATTATAATAAAATTCTATTTAAAGGACCCCGTTATTTTTTGCATTGTTTTTTTTCTTGGTTTTCCTCAGCTTGGATGATCACCTGCCAAGTCCCATTCATCATCCAGCTCTCCTGCAGATGTACACTCCATCCATCCATCCATCCATTATCTGTAGCCACTTATCCTGTTCTACAGGGCCTTTTTTTTTAGATGCACTTTTTTTTGCACCAAGGATTGCATTTAATTTCATTGTATTTATTTACAATGACAATAAAGATATTCTGTTCTATTCAAGCTGGAGCCTACAGATGTACACTCCTCTTTTTCCTAATTACGCACTTTCACTACCTATCATCTCACTGTTTTGACTGAATATCTGGATGGTCAAATTAAAAAAAAAAGTGTTAACTAGTGAAGCATTCAAGAAAAACTCCAATTTGCCCAGTCCCATGTTTTGGTTAGGAGGTATCTAATTGAGTAGGCCAAAATCTCATCTCATTATCTCTAGCCGCTTTATCCTGTTCTACAGGGTCGCAGGCAAGCTGGAGCCTATCCCAGCTGACTACGGGCGAAAGGCAGGGTACACCCTGGACAAGTCGCCAGGTCATCACAGGGCTGACACATAGACACAGACAACCATTCACATCTACGGTCAATTTAGAGTCACCAGTTAACCTACGGTAACCTGCATGTCTTTGGACTGTGGGGGAAACCGGAGCACCCGGAGGAAACCCATGCGGACAACATGCAAACTCCACACAGAAAGGCCCTCGCCGGCCACGGGGCTCGAACCCGGACCTTCTTGCTGTGAGGCGCCAGCGCTAACCACTACACCACCGTGCCGCCCGTAGGCCAAAATGAGTGGTAGAAAAGGTAATGCAATAACATATTGTGAACTAGTTAGCTAGTTAACTAGCATTAGATAACTATAGACTTGTTTGCTAGCTACATTAAGCTCATAGGTCTCCAGGTACCAAACTTGACTATATTTACAGTAACAGCAAATATAACAATTTAATTTCTTTACCAAAATCCTGCATCATCTTTTCTCATCCTTACTGCTTTCAGTCGAGATTTATATCATATCAGCGTGTATAGATTTAGACTTTTCCTGAGAAACATTTGACAAATGTATTTGTTTAATATTGGACTTTTGAACTGGGCTGGATAATGTGTACTAATGTTGGGTGTTCTTATCCTTGACTCATTTTCCCCTAACAGATCCCACACCTGCGAAGCGAGGATAACAAAAGCAGTTCCCATGGCTTCATGGCCAGATCTATAAATCTCCATCTCTGGCTCTCTTCCTGACTTCTCTGGTTCAACAGTGCAGGTACAGCAGCTTGGATATATATATATTTTTTGTGTGTGGTTTCTCTACAAAAGGTCTTGTGTTGTCCAAAAGTCCTCATCCCTAGAAACGCTAAAAAGGAAAACTTGACATTATAACCATCATGGGACAGGCAGATCTCTGGTATAATATAAGAACATGGCTGTTATATTGTATATGGGTTCCGCTACATTTGGAAAGTTCTCTTTAGATTTACTGCAGGTTCCTACTTTCAGGAGAAATGTCTTGCACAGGATAACAGCTGGAGGTAAATTTGGGCTTTGTTCAGAGGTAAGTTTAAGGTTATGGTTGGAGTGAATATTTAGCAGTTATTCCACGAAATCGAGTTATACATGAGCTGATAGCTGACGAGGCACATACAGTGCCTTGCAAAAGTATTCATCCCCCTTGGTGTTTGTCCTGTTTTGTCGCATTACAAGCTGGAATTAAAATTGATTTTTGGGACGTTAGCACCATTTGATTTACACAACATGCCTACCACTTTAAAGATGCACTTTTTTTTTTATTGTGACACAAACAATAATTAAGATGAAAAAAAAAAGAAATCTGGAGTGTGCACCCCCCTCAAAGTCAGTACTTTGTAGAGCCACCTTTTGCTACAATTACAGCTGCAAGTCTCTTGGGGTATGTCTCTATTAGCTTAGCACATCTAGCCACTGGGATTTTTGCCCATTTCTCAAGGCAAAACTACTCCAACTCCTTCAAGTTAGATGGGTTGTGTTGGTGTACAGCAATCTTCAAGTTATGCCACAGATTCTCAATTGGATTGAGGTCTGGGCTTTGATTAGGCCATTCCAAGACATTTAAATGTTTCCCTTTAAATCACTCCAGTGTAGCTTTAGCAGTATGTTTAGGGTCATTGTCCTGCTGGAACGTGAACCTTCATCCCAGTCTCAAACCTCTGGCTGACTCAAACAGGTTTTCCTCCAGAATTGCCCTGTATTTAGTGTCATCCATCTTTCCTTCAGTCCTGACCAGCTTTCCTGTCCCTGCAGATGAAAAATATCCCCACAACATGATGCTGCCACCACCATGCTTCATTGTAGGGATGGTGTTCTCAGGGTGTTGGGTTTGCACCACACATGGCGTTTCCCATGATGACCAGAAAGTTCAATTTTTGTCTCATTTGACCAGAGAATCTTCTTCCATGTGTGGACCGTTGCATGTTTTGTCTTCAACATTTGACCTACCCTTTGGATTTCTTCATTAATAAACCTGCATTTGCACCCAAGCCTAAGCAATGTGTTACATTATGGACTCGTAGATTAATAAACTCCTGATTTCTTGTCTCGCTTCAATACGGTGAGATGAACAAAAGGAACCTAAGAACAGTTACTTGTGTATTCAGGATTATTTGTGGCAGTTCATCCCAAGCCTAGACTATTTCCACCCGTTCTGCCATGATACCTCTCTCTCTCTCTCTCTCTCTCTCTCTCTCACTCCTAAACTTCCTTGTTCTCAGACCATGCTTTTTGTTCTTAGAGTTGGTTTCATCAATCTTCATTTGACATGAAAGCTCCCAAAATGGAAGCCCTCCAACTCAGAGACCCTCATTTACCGCTTCATTCCCACCACTGGCCTGCTTCCTGTATGGTATAAATAGGCAGTATTATGGTGAGGACTGAGGAGAAGCAGATATGACAAAGGGTCTGTGGTCTGAAGATCCATAACAGGACCATATTGTCTTCTGTGCAGCATCACTACTGTGTCAGTTTGTGGCTTGCCTTGCTTCTGTTTTTTTTTTTTTTTTTTAATCCACTGTAAGATATAAAAAAGTGAACGCTTATCTTTGGAATATAGAAACAAAGGCGCAGCTGATGGGGAAAATCCAGGTTCACACACTCTGACCCAAGCTCAGACAGTGGAGATGTGGAAGAATTGGGCCGTTATGATTCGGTCAATTAGAGCTGGAACAGTCTGAGCAGCACAGACTTTATTGTCACGCTCTGAATTCTTTCTTTAATTGCTGTTTGTGTGTTTCCACTTGATGATGTGTGATTATTATCAAGGTTTGTTTAAGCAAGCCTCTGTGTAACTGTAGCACTTTATTGAAAATGATTTTACAAACTTTAAAATAGAAATGCAGCTCTGACTCAGAATTAGTAAATTCTAGAAACAAATTTAGATATCATGGGACAGGTTATGATTTTTTTAATCCTCATAGTATCCTATGATATTATACACATTATATGCTGTGTTAAGTTCAGATTTTAAAATATTTTTTGATAAATAAGTCAGCAAAATTATTAAAATGTGATATACAATTGAAAATTTAAATTATAATGGCATACCGTACAGTGGTACTTGAAAGTTTGTGAACCCTTTAGAATTTTCTATATTTCTGCATAAATATGACCTAAAACTTCATCAGATTTTCACACAAGCCCTAAAAGTAGATAAAGAGAACCCAGTTAAACAACTGAGACAAAAATATTATACTTGGTCATTTATTTATTGAGGAAAACGATCCAGTATTACATATCTGTGAGTGGCAAAAGTATGTGAACCTTTGCTTTCAGTATCTGGTGTGCCCCCTTGTGCAGCAATAACTGCAACTAAACGTTTGCGGTAACTGTTGATCAGTCCTGCACACCGGCTTGGAGGAATTTTAGCCCGTTCCTCCATACAGAACAGCTTCAACTCTGGGATGTTGGTGGGTTTCCTCATATGAACTGCTCGCTTCAGGTCCTTCCGCAACATTTCCATTGGATTAAGGTCAGGACTTTGACTTGGCCATTCCAAAACATTCACTTTATTCTTCTTTAACCATTCTTTGGTAGAACGACTTGTGTGCTTAGGGTCGTTGTCTTGCTGCATGATCCACCTTCTCTTGAGATTCAGTTCATGAACAGATGTCCTGACATTTTCCTTTAGAATTCGCTGGTATAATTCAAAATAACAATCTTTGAGGTGGTAAATGATTTCTCTTTTACTACGGTAAGTATGAACATACAGTACTGTGCAAAAGTCTTAAGCACTCTGGGTTTTTTTTTTCAGACAAACTTTGTTATCGATTTCTATTTTATGACTTCTACATTATCGAGTCAAAGCATTATAAAAACATTTTAGAGTTCTGAATGCTTGTTGTTGTTGTTTTTCCCAGCACGAAATTAAATGTTACAGAAAAAAAAGTTTGTAGCCTATCTGAGCAACATATTCCATAAGAGAGCACTTTTCAGATTAAAAAAGAAAACATAATGAAGGGTTTTGGTGCAAAATCAAGACGCGAGTGTGACAGTCAAAGTGTCCAGAAGAACTGTGGCTGGTTCTGTAAGATGGCCAGTAAAACCTACAGCTCATTTCCTTATAAAATTGAACTCATTGGACCTGAGACTACTATTTTTTTTTAAGCAAAGGGTCGTCTCACACCAAATATTGACTTTGTTTCATTTATTATGGCTTACTGATTCCTGTTTATAGTATTTTTTAATGTTCAAACATTCCGTTTCATTATTTTTAAGCCAATTTTGGTCTCCAGCATTTCTTTACATGTGCCTAAGACTTTTACACAGTACTGTATATAAATATGAGGTATATTCTCTAAGCAATATCTTTAGGCACTTAAATGTCTATAACTAGTAGAACGTATCATTTACGGTCTTATAACCCAAACGTTATTCCATTCAATCTACCTCAAGCCGTTTAACAGTCTTGTTTTTACTGTCTCACTGTCTCATTACAATCTGACTGCTCTGCCTCAAATGACATTTGTTTGACCCTTTCCTTTTATTTCTGCATCAGTACAACGGGCCCATTTTCCATGACAGTTCCCATCTTTCAACAAAACAACCTTAAAGCTTAAAACTGCTGCATGAGGAAACAACTTGTATAAGCAAATTTGTTCTGAAAAGTTACAAATGGTTGAGGACAACATGTCAGAGCATCTCCTAGGGCTTCATGTGTAGAACAGCCAATAAAACCGCCGTCACTCACTAGGATCACTGTGAGGTCTTCATGAGGTCAGGTTGCACTCACGGTCAGACTGAATCAAACTGCCGCAGAAAATGAAGGAAAATTGGAAATGTGGATGCTTTGGGGATGTTGTGCTCCTTGGTCATGATCTGATCAGGCTGCACATGAATCATCTGAACTTCAGGGGTCTTATGCAGTTCGGTAATAAACAAGAGGAGACTGTATTTCTGTCTGGTACTTCTGTGAAGTCCATCATTCAAAAGATCAAAATATACAAGTGGGAAAATGCAGGAAATAAATAGTGTGACTATTCTAATGAAAACCACTAAGAAACCACTGCATATTTTATATGTAAGTCCCAAGTTAAGTGGTGTCAAGTGAGTTAAAACAGAATGTACAAATTGTTGGTTAAGAAAAATTTGTTACTGAGCAAATATGAGGAGATTTACATCATGTTGATATTATACTGTATGGACACGAGTGTTTTGGGAAATACACCACCTGTATTTTTCATACGAGCTCCATCCAGGAAATGGAGAACCAAAACCGGGACACAAATCTCACTATATGTCACTCGTGAGTAATTCGATGAATTGTTTTGATGAATTTCGGTATGTTTTGTTTGTGAATGTGTCTCTATAATAAAAAGAAGATCACATGTTGGCTTGAAGATATGAAGTTTATCTTCTCCTGTTGAAAAATTCACATTTTTTATATGAAATACATCGTGGATCTGAGTGACATATTTAAATAATACTGGCTGGCTTTTTTTCATGGTATATCAGATATATTCCATTCAGCAACCATGATATTGAACGAGTCGAAGACGAATAGCTGAATGGATTATATCTGATATCCCACGAAAAAAAGCCAGCCAATATTATTATTATTATCTCATCTCATCTCATCTCATCTCATCTCATTATCTCGGCGGCACGGTGGTGTAGTGGTTAGCGCTGTCGCCTCACAGCAAGAAGGTCCTGGGTTCGAGCCCCGGGGCCGGCGAGGGCCTTTCTGTGCGGAGTTTGCATGTTCTCCCCGTGTCCGCGTGGGTTTCCTCCGGGTGCTCCGGTTTCCCCCACAGTCCAAAGACATGCAGGTTAGGTTAACTGGTGACTCTAAATTGACCGTAGGTGTGAATGTGAGTGTGAATGGTTGTCTGTGTCTATGTGTCAGCCCTGTGATGACCTGGCGACTTGTCCAGGGTGTACCCCGCCTTTCGCCCGTAGTCAGCTGGGATAGGCTCCAGCTTGCCTGCGACCCTGTAGAAGGATAAAGTGGCTAGAGATAATGAGATGAGATGAGATCTCATTATCTCTAGCTGCTTTATCCTGTTCTACAGGGTCGCAGGCAAGCTGGAGCCTATCCCAGCTGACTACGGGCGAAAGGCGGGGTACACCCTGGACAAGTCGCCAGGTCATCACAGGGCTGACACATAGAGACAGGCAACCATTCACACTCACATTCACACCTACGCTCAATTTAGAGTCACCAGTTAACCTAACCTGCATGTCTTTGGACTGTGGGGGAAACCGGAACACCCAGAGGAAACCCGCATGGACACGGGGAGAACATGCAAACTCCGCACAGAAAGGCCCTCGCCGGCCACGGGGCTCGAACCCGGACCTTCTTGCTGTGAGGCGACAGCACTAACCACTACACCACCGTGCCACCCATTATTATTATTACATTCCTTTTGGGTGTTCAAAGCGTCTTTCTCTTTCAAAATTCTCTCAAATTCTTCCATATTTAATGAAGCAAACCTGGCAGCCATGTTTGTTTATAAATTGTCATAGTCACTCGCTACTCACTCGCTTGGAAGTTTTACATCTCTGACGTGTGATGTCACGTTGTCTTGACAACCATGCAACCATATTCAATGCTCATTCTCCATTGGGTAGAGTGATGTAATACACGTAGGATAAGCAATATGCTAACAATATTGCATGCTATCAAGCCAAATGAATGAAACCTGTTAGAAGGGAATTGCACACATGATATATTAATTAATAAGATGGAACAATATGGGATAAGGGGAGTTGTATTAAATTGGATAAAAAGTTATTTGAGCAACAGGATTTAATTTGTGAAGTTGGGTGACTCTGTCTCAACTTGTTTGAATATTGATTGTGGTGTCCCTCAGGGGCCAGTATTGGGTCCTAAACTGTTTATTCTTTATATAAATGATATGTGCAATGTATCAAAGATATTTAAGATGGTATTATTTGCAGATGACACAAATATGTTTTGTTCTGGAACAAATTTACATGAGTTAGAAAACAATCTCTTCAGAATTGTGCAGGTGAAAAAGTTGGTTTGATCAAAATAAATTATCATTAAATCTGTCTAAAACAAAAATCATGTTATTTAATAATTATAAAATAAATAGGGCAATAAATGTACAGGTAGATGGTGTTGATATTGAAAGAGTTTCTAATAATAAATTTCTTGGGGTAATAATAGATGATAGAATTAATTGGAAATCACATATAAAATACATACTAATGAAACTATCAAGAAGCATATTTGTGTTGAATAAAGCTAAGCACGTACTGGACTATAATTCACTCCGCATTCTTTACTGTTCCCTGGTTTTACTGTACTTAAATTACTGCTCAGTGGTGTGGGGAAATACGTATAAATGTTCACTTCATGCAATAACTATACTTCAAAAAAGAGCTATAAGAATAATTCATAGTGCTCATACTAATTAGAGATCATACTAATTCACTATTCTTAAATTCAAAATGTTTAAAATTCAGGGATATTATAGAATATAAAACTGCCTTAGTAATTGTGGCAGCGGGGGCGTGGCCAAGCATCGGTCTGTGACCGGAGGGCGGAGTCGGGGAAGGTAAATGGCAGAATCACTGCACCTGAGGTTGATAAATGTGTTTGTGTGTCTTCCCCAGTGACCGCGCCCTATTTAAGGAAGAGAGTGAGAGCAGAGAGGGCGCTCTCCCCAACCAGACGACTGGAGTGTGTATGTGTATAGTAAGGCTGAAAAGCTATAATAAATGGGTTTTGTGAACTCAGTTCTGGCCTGCCATCCTTCTGTGCTCCACCCACCCATCCGAACTGCTACAGTGGTGCCGAAACCCGGGAATTGGAGCGCCGAAGCAGAACAGCCCCATGGAGTCCTCCCCTTTCGCCGAGCTGGTCCATGCCCTCGCCACAGCCCAGCAAAGCCAGCACCAGGCACTAGTCACCCTCCGGAAGGAACAGGAACAGTGGTTCAAGGCCCTGGTGCTGGCTCAGCAGGAAGAGCGACAGGCATTCCGGCACCTCGCATCGGCGGGGTCCCCTGCCGCGGGGCCGTCCCCCTTCACCCTGACGAAGATGGGCCTGCAGGACGACCCTGAGGCCTTCCTCACGCTCTTTGAGCAGGTAGCAGAGACCTCAGGGTGGCCGGTGGAACAGCGCGCGGCGCACCTCCTCCCCCTGCTAATGGGAGAGGTGCAGCTGGCCGCGCTACAGCTCCCCGCCGACCGGCCTATGCAGACCTTCACTGGGCCGTCCTCCAGCGTGTGGGGCGCACCCCCGAGCAACAACGGCAGCGCTTCCGCGCTTTGTGCTTGGAGGAAGTCGGCCGGCCGTTCACGTTTGGCCAGCAACTCCGGGACACCTGCGGGTGGTGGTTGAGGGCCGACAACCATGACACCGAGGGGATCATCGACCAGGTGGCGCTGGAGCAGTTCATCGCGTGTCTACCAGCCGGAGCTGCAGAGTGGGTCCAGTGCCACTGCCCAGCGTCGCTGGATCAGGCAATCGAGCTGGCGGAGGACCATTTGGTGGCTGTCCCGATGGCAGGACAGCAGACAACCTCTTCTCCTCTCTCTCTCCCCCTCTCCTCCTGTGTCTCATCCTCGACCCATTCCCCCACCGCGGAGGCGGGGGCCGGCCACACCCCAGCCGGCCCGCCGCACCCGCGGTGCCCTCCCATTTCTCCCTTCTGTGTCTGTCTCCCCCCCCCCCCAGGTGAGTGAGCCCCAGAGCACCAGTGCAGAGAGGAAGCCCGGGCCGGTTTGCTGGTGCTGCGGGGAGCCGGGCCACCTCCAACAGCAGTGCTCGAAATGGGCATCGTCGAGGAGTCCCACAATGACTGGAGCAGCCCGGTGGTCTTGGTACCCAAGGCCGACGGGTTGGTCCGGTTCTGTGTAGACTATAGGAAAGTCAATGCGGTGTCTAAATTCGACGCGTACCCAATGCCTCGTATTGATGAGTTGCTCAATCGACTAGGCACAGCTCGCTTTTACTCGACACTGGATTTAACAAAGGGTTATTGGCAGATCCCCTTGACTCCATTATCCCGAGAAAAAACGGCCTTTTCCACACCATTCGGCTTACACCAGTTTGTCACACTTCCTTTTGGGCTGTTTGGGGCGCCCGCTACGTTTCAGCGGCTGATGGATAGGGTCCTCCGCCCCCACGCCACCTATGCGGCCGCCTACCTCAACGATATCATTATCTATAGTAATGACTGGCTGAGGCACCTCCAACATCTGAAGGCCGTCCTTAGGTCGCTGAGGTGAGCGGGTCTCACAGCCAACCGGAAGAAGTGTGCGATTGGGCGAGTGGAAGTACGGTATCTGGGCTTCCACTTGGGCACTGGGCAGGTGTGTCCCCAAATTAACAAGACAGCGGCAATTGTGGCCTGCCCGAGGCCCAAGACCAAAAAGGGGGTGAGACAGTTCCTGGGGCTGGCTGGCTATTATCGTAGGTTTATACCTAACTATTTGGACGTCACCAGCCCGCTGACTGATCTGACTAAAAAGGGGGCACCAGATCTGGTCCAGTGGACGGAGCAATGCCAGCGGGCCTCTTCTGAGGTAAAGGCTGCACTGTGTGGGGGGCCACTTTTACACTCCCCTAACTTTTCTCTCCCCTTTATGTTACAGATGGATGCGTCGGACAGAGGGCTGGGGGCTGTTTTGTCCCAGGAGGTGGAGGGGGAGGACCGCCCAGTGTTGTATATCAGTAGGAAGCTGTCGGTGCATGAGGGGCGCTACAGCACCATTGAAAAGGAGTTCCTAGCGATCAAGTGGGTGGTCCTCGCCCTCCGTTACTACCTGCTGGGATGGCTTTTCACCCTCTTTTCAGACCACGCGCCCCTCCAGTGGCTCCACCGCATGAAGGATGCCAATGCGCGGATCATCCGTTGGTATCTGGCACTCCAACCCTTCAACTTCAAGGTGATCCACAGGCCGGGGGCGCAGATGGCCGTGGTGGACTTCCTCTCCCGTCAAGGGAGGGGGAGTCGGCTGCAGGCCGGACGGCCACCCGGCCTGAGTCGGGCGGTGGGGGTATGTGGCAGCGAGGGCGTGGCCAAGCGTCGGTCTGTGACCGGAGGGCGGAGTCGGGGAAGGTAAGTGGCAGAATCACTGCACCTGAGGTTGATTAATGTTTGTGTGTCTTCCCCAGTGACCGCGCCCTATTTAAGGAAGAGAGCGAGAGCAGAGAGGGCGCTCTCCCCAACCAGACGACTGGAGTGTGTGTGTGTATGTGTATAGTAAGGCTGAAAAGCTATAATAAATGGGTTTTGTGAACTCAGTTCTGGCCTGCCGTCCTTCTGTGCTCCACCCACCCATCCAAACTGCTACAGTAATGTACAAAGTACGGAATTATAAAGTACCAAGGAATATCTAAATAATGTTCTTGGATAGAGAGGGGGGCTATAATTTTAGGGGGAAATTGAAATTTAAAATTCGCAGTGCTAGGACAACATTAAAAATGTTCAGTATTTCTATTTGTGGAGTAAAGCTATGGAACAGTTTGAATGTGGAGCTCATGAAATGTACAACTATAAACCAGTTCAAAAAAAGGTATAAGGAACAGATCTTTACGAGGTATAGGGAGGAGGAATTACAATAACATTCTATTGATAATATAAGTGTATATATGCAGGACTGCTGACAGCTTTGGCTGGGCCCTGGACAAAATGCTTTGAATGGGCCCCCCGCAATGCCTTCCTAAACTCATGGATAGTCTACTATAATCACGCGATTGGGGTGCTCTTGAAGGAGCAGCGATGGACGGGGGATTTCGGGCAGGGCTGGGGGCGAACATGGTATACTGTGCGTGCGTACTGTCCAGTGTGAAAAGCAGAGAAGAACACACCGCTCGAGAAACGGTGGGATATGATTGCAGGCTAATGTGAATATTCTTAGCTTCAATCAGATATCATCTCGTCTTCTGCCGCTTATCCGGGACCGGGTCGCGGAGGCAGCAGTCTAAGCATGGAAGCCCAAACTTCCCTTTCCCCAGACACCTCGGCCAGCTCCTCGGGAAGAACACCGAGGTGTTCCCAGGCCAGCTGAGAGACATAGTCCCTCCAGCGTGTCCTGGGTCTTCCCCGGGGCCTCCTCCCGGGGGGACATGCCTGGAACACCTCCCCAGGGAGGCGTCCAGGAGGCATCCGAAAAAGATGCCCGAGCCACCTCAGCTGATTCCTCTTGATGTGGAGGAGCAGCGGCTCTACTCCGAGCTCTTCCCGAGTGATTGTGCTTCTCACCCTATCTCTAAGGGAGCGCCCAGCCACCCTGCGAAGGAAACTCATTTCGCCCGCTTGTATCCGAAATCTATATATCTGTATATATTTCATATATCTGTAATCAGATATATGAAACACAATGTTATTAAGCCGTTGTGGTTATGAAATGATTCAATGCCCTGTGCGTTTGATATGGTGTTCAGTGTGACTTGCTCTCCCCTCGTTTGTAACATGAATTGCGTGCCGCGCGTGCCTTGGTTGGGGTTACTTTACGGGGCTGGAAAAAGTTGGCTGTGTCTTAGCTGGCTCAGCTGCCCCACTGCCTTTGCTAGTACCTGCTGCATCATCCCAATCTTTTTTAAAATATTTATGCAGTGAGCTACTGAGTCTCTTGGTTTCTTCCTCTCTTTTTCTCTTTTCTTTTCTTTTCTGTGCTCCTGACTTGTGCATGTTGGCAAATGGCACGCACGCTGATTGTCGAAGCGCTATGATCGAACGATGTCGGTTTTTTCCCCTTAATCAAAGAGTCAGACCAAACCATTTTTGCATTAGGGGTGGTAGGGGGTTCTTGACGCCTTTTTCAAAGACAATAAAGGCAAAAGATCTATAAATCATTTATTGAATGCAAATATAGCACATTTCTCCCCCAAATCAACACATTTTGAAATGAAATAAAATAATTTAATCGCAACTTCATGAGAGCCCAGTTCTGGGCCCTCCCCATTCCTGGGCCCGGGACAACATACCCGTTTGTCCCCCCCTGTCGGCGGGCCTGTATATATGTGGGTATGGGTACATACGGATATATTATATAAAAAGTGAGTATTTGTATATGTACGTATGTATGTATGTATGTATGTATGTATGTATGCATAGTGCATAACTGTATATAATATATAAGCATAATATGCATAATTATGATATGGGTGTCTGTGTACGTATGGATGTGTATAGTTATAGGTAGGTGTATATGTATGTACGGTATATATGTATTGTATGTGTGTATATACAGTGGTGCTTGAAAGTTTGTGAACCCTTTAGAATTTTCTATATTTCTGCAAAAATGTGACCTAAAACATCATCAGATTTTCACACAAGCCCTAAAAGTAGATAAAGAGAACCTAGTTAAAGAAATGAGACAAAAATATTATACTTGGTCATTTATTTATTGAGGAAAATGATCCAATATTATATATTTGTGAGTGGCAAAAGTATGTGAACCTTTGCTTTCAGTATCTGGTGTGACCCCCTTGTGTAGCAATAACTGCAACTAAACATTTCCGGTAACTGTTGATCAGTCCTGCACACTGGCTTGGAGGAATTTTAGCCCATTCCTCCGTACAGAACAGCTTCAACTCTGGGATGTTGGTGGGTTTCCTCATGTGAACTGCTCGCTTCAGGTCCTTCCACAACATTTCGATTGGATTAAGGTCAGGACTTTGACTTGGCCATTCCAAAACATTAACTTTATTCTTCTTTAACCATTCTTTGGTAGAACAACTTGTGTGCTTAGGGTCGTTGTCTTGCTGTATGACCCACCTTCTCTTGAGATTCAGTTCATGGACAGGTGTCCTGACATTTTCCTTTAGAATTCACTGGTATAATTCAGAATTCATTGTTCCATCAATGATGGCAAGCCGTCCTGGCCCAGATGCAGCAAAACAGGCCCAAACCATGATGCTACCACCACCATGTTTCAGAGATGGGATAAGGTTCTTATGCTGGAATGCAGTGTTCTCCTTTCTCCAAACATAATGCTTCTCATTTAAACCAAAAGGTTCTATTTTGGTCTCATCCGTCCACAAAACATTTTTCCAATAATCTTCTGGCTTGTCCACGTGATCTTTAGCAAACTGCAGACAAGCTGCAATGTTCTTTTTGGAGAGTAGTGGCTTTCTCCTTGCAACCCTGCCATGCAAACCATTGTTGTTCAGTGTTCTCCTGATGGTGGACTCATGAACATTAACATTAGCCAATGTGAGAGAGGCCTTCAGTTGCTTAGAAGTTACCCTGGGGTCCTTTGTGACCTCGCAGACTATTACATGCCTTGCTCTTGGAGTGATCTTTGTTGGTCGACCACTCCTGGGGAGGGTAACAATGGTCTTGAATTTCCTCCATTTGTACACAATCTGTCTGGCTGTGGATTGGTGGAGTCCAATCTCTTTAGAGATGGTTTTGTAACCTTTTCCAGCCTGATGAGCATCAACAATGCTTTTTCTGAGGTCCTCAGAAATCTCCTTTGTTCGTGCCATGATACACTTCCACAAACATGTGTTGTGAAGATCAGACTTTGATAGATCCCTGTTCTTTAAATAAAACAGGGTGCCCACTCACACCTGATTGTCATCCCATTGATTGAAAACACCTGACTCTAATTTCACCTTCAAATTAACTGCTAACCTTAGAGGCTCACATACTTTTGCCACTTACAAATATGTAATATTGAATAATTTTCCTCAATAAATAAATGACCAAGTATAATATTTTTGTCTCATTTGTTTAACTGGGTTCTCTTTGTCTACTTTTAGGACTTGTGTGAAAATCTGATGATGTTTTAGGTCACATTTATGCAAAAATATAGAAAATTCTAAAGGGTTCACAAACTTTCAAGCACCACTGTATGCATAGCATAAGTATTTGTATATATATGATTTGATTTGGGTGATATTATACCATGTTGGTATGTCTTGGTATGTTGGTATTTTTTTTTTTGTTGATTTTGCTTTCTTTTGTATATATAGTTTATTATGGTGGAAAGTGACGTTTGATTAACAGTGGTATAGAGGGTTAGGATTTGATAAGTTATTTACTTCTTCCTAATCCTTTCTGAACATTATTATGTTATTGTCTTGTGGCTACGCTATTCTGTTTATGACGATGTTTTGATGATTACATTTTTTTAAATATCTTCTTTACTGTTGGGAATAAAGCAATCAATCAATCGATCAATCCAAAAACACGTTTTTATTCCATCGAAAAAGTCCCCTGTGTGTATAATAATTCCTGATATTTCACTCCGATGATGTCACTCTCAGTGTTTTCCCATTGCATTGTCAAAATGGTGAACTGATTCAAAATTAAAATTCTTTTGATTAACTTGCGTATTTTTTGTGTGGACATGTCCATATGATATAAAGAGTGGTGTGAAGATATGAAGTTTGAAAATATTTTCACTCGTTCACTTCAGTCATTCATGATTATATATATTTCCTCTATTTCATTGCCAATATTCCAACATTTATGTGTATACACGATGTGATGTTCCACTTTAACTGTGGCTGAATATGGTCGTCACACAAGCTGCTCAAATTCTCTTTATTTTTTGAAGTAGCCTTCGAAGCTACAGTGAAAGAAAACAACCTCCTTCTTGCCATAGATACACCAGTTTTTATTTCATCTGCATTACTGATAATAATAAATTAAATCTATAATAAATCAAGGTAAACTAGTAAGGTAGTCAGTACTAGTGAGGACATTTGATAAGAGTGTTGTTATTGTTACATTGAGCAAAATGCTGCTCCAGTCTCCATTTTTTCTGGGAAAAAAAAGAAAAGTGTGAAAGCACTTTAGTCATAATTCAATTATGACTAAAGTGTAATTCCTAAATTATAGTACTTGCAAAACACTATATTGTTATCCCTAGGCTTCTTCTTCTTCTTCTTCTTGAACCACTGACTAGAAACTTTATTCAAACTTTAGTGCATGGATCTTGTAAAAGACACTTAGGCTGTCTTATTTCCATTTTGATATTCCACCCACAGCCCTCATTTTATCCCTCTAGCCATTTGTTTATCCATTCATAAACTTTGTACAAATTTTTTCCAAACCACTCCCATAGACAGTCATCAATTTTCAAAATAATACCTCCAAAACTTACTAGACATTTTTTGGATAATACTACAAAGCACTCTACCTACAGTATTTTTATACCTTTATCACTCCTGCTTTCTGTTTTTTTCATCTTTCACGTTTCCTCCCATTGACTTCAGTTCATTTTTCAAGGCTTGCTACTCTTACAGATAAAAAAAAAAACTTGAACCACTGAAGTTGGCGTTAGGTTGTCATACCTTAGGTAAATACGGCATAACTTTTTCTCTGCTCTTCTTTCTTTCTTTCTTTCTTTCTTTCTTTCTTTCTTTATTTATTTATTTATTTATTTTCCATCCCTCTACCCTCCCATTAGAACCCAATGATTTTACTACTTTTACATCTTTTAAAGGAAAGTCATGAAACTTGATATATGGATTCAAAAGCAAAGGCAAAAGTACAACACTTAACTCCTTTTCATACAATGACACTCATCTGTTTCACCCTTCTATTCTTTCATTCATCCCTCCATCCTTTCATAGCAATCCACTGATTTTAACTACTCCTTCAACTTTTAAGGTAGAACTGCCAAACTTTGTATGTATATTCAGCTGCTGAAACAAAGCATACCCTCACCTTATCTATCTATCTATCTATCTATCTATCTATCTATCTATCTATCTATCTATCTATCTATCTATCTATCTATCTATCTATCTATCTATCTATCTATCTATCTTTTTTTGCTTTGTAAGCACTAGTATTTTCTTCAGGAAATGCAAATCTAGTTTTTATTTCGATTTTTTTTGTGATTACATCTGTGAATTTGTGTGCATAGAAAAGAAAAATAAGGTCAGAAATGTTGTTAAGAAAGAGTACAAAGGATTTTCCAGTATAACACATCAAAATGAAAAAAAAAAAGAATCATCAGTACGCACGAGTAAAAAACATTCAGGAAAATCCTTCGTTCGACTGTAGACTGAAATTCAGTCATTTCTGCAACAATAGAAATAAGAAATAAGCAGTGTGATCATTTAAATGTGTTTTCCAGTTTGATACGGTCACCTGTCTGTTATTCTGCAGATTAGATTGAATTAAATAATAGCTACTGCAGCAGCAAACAAACCTTGTCTGTCTACTTTTTCCATTTTTCACCATCCTGATTTTTGACATATAGCAGATCTAAACTAATTTTAGCTTGTATCTTTAATAACTGTTACAAATGCACTGGAGGTACCAGCAGCATTACTAAGTATGCATCATTTCTAAGTTCATTTGCGCAAAGCATTGTGGGTAATATTCTGTTGCTGATGTGTTTCTCATGCCCCTTTTGCACACTCCTGTCAGTGCTGATGCAGGAAACGGGGACGCCCCATTTGTCTGCCAGATAACTCCAACAAGACATGTCCAAGGTAAACAGGGTGTGTGTGAGTATAAACTTCCACAAGAGGTGTGTTTCTGTCATGTGCTTGACAAAACCCCTCTAATTACCGTCCAACAGAAACAGCGTCAGACTGTCAGAGTGGGTAATGAGGAAGGTGAAAATGTACATCCAGGATAAGCCTCGAGTCTGTAAAGCTGACGTAATCTCCACCCTGTTTAATACAACATGAAGATTACTTCCAGGACACTGATGCTGCTTTGTAAATGGAGGAAGGAGAAAACCTTTGCATAATCGTGTATTATGTTGAACGTGTCACACAGATTGTATTATTACAATCATCATTCAACAAGCCATCAAATCGAAGTTAGATAAGGACTGGAGTCAGTGATGTCAGATGTCACAGGAGAGGTGCTGATCTGGGTTCCTGGAGATCCACCCTCCTGTGTTTAGTTCCAACTCTTAACTAAAATGCTAAACTTTTCCGATTCAAAGTTATCAGGAGCTTTTAAAGTGCAAATTCGACACAGTGCTTGTTAAAAAATTCAGTTTAAGGATAACACCGATAACTATAACTATCGCTATGCCTGAATTTAGTTCCAGTCTGGAGCAGAAACACCGCAACTATAATCCCGACTATAATATCAGTTGGGCCTGGAAGTTTTGGAAATTTTTTCCAAGTAGTAGCACATTATTCCAGGTCATACTGTACAGCTTGGACTTCAAAACAACCCATGCACACATTCCGGTGGTTGATGAAATACCAATAGGTCACGGATTACAGAAATATAATATAAAAAAGGATATAAACTATGGAATGGTTACAGATTTTAATACGGATGCATCACGGATGCTAATAATTTACGGATCGGTCACGGATGTTTCAGTATATTACAGAGTGGTTACCGATTTCATATGGATAATGCATCACGGATAAAAAATTAAGAAGTCTAAAACAATTAAATGTTTGGACTGCCGAAGTTCATAATTACAATATTTTGCCTGCATTTATATGTTTACTTTATTAATTTACGATTGATATTTCACAGAAAATATCACATATCCGTGAATAAAAGATCCGTGCTTTGTTTTTATTTTCCGTGAATCCATATTCTGTGACTTCAGGATGCAACAAGGATGTACAAAGTTGCCCAGGAAAAATAGGACATGCTCAGACAACATCACATGTAAACAATGACCTGATTGGTCAGATGTTTTATCGGATCAAGTCCAGGTCTGGAAAAATCACTCCAGAAGCAATCTCACCGATATGGATAAACCCAGGCCCGGGATATAGGCATCGTTATTGGTCTGGTGTGAGCACCAACCACATAAACTGCAGGGAACTGATTTATTTATAGTTATAGTTGTAGTTATAGTTATTGGTATTTTGGGACCGGGCCTTTAGACTGAATTTATGCTCTAAAAAATTTTGTTTGGAGTTTGAAGAACTGATGAAACTTCTCAGATTAGAGATCTGAATGACTGAAACTTTCACAGACAATAAGAGTTTTGCATTCAACATAACTGGAAACTTGTCATTTACGGAATTGTGTTATATTTAACTCGTAACGTAAATGTAAGAAGTGCTACTTTGTTTACTGTTGATCCTGTGAGCAGCCACGTTGATTTAGCCGACATGACCTGGAGTGAATAAGACCTTTCTGACGTTACATGCTGGAATTTTCAGGAATTGTCATTGCTTTTTTTTTTAGGTCAGAGTCGCAACTTTAAGTTTAACGTGCCATACATAACAATATACATACGCAAGATAGCTGCTGAACGTATCCTCAAAATATTTGTGCATATTGACAGAGATAAATGCGAAATGTTTTTGTGGTGTAATCCCAAATATAGCAGTATAACACTACATGACACTGTGTTCACAATTAAACAAAGTAGCATTGTATTAGATGACAGCTACCAACCAGGCTAAAGGCTATCGCATGCCTCCACCCTGTTTTCAAATTGCTGCGGCGTAACACACTATCCATCCACCTCTCTATGCATGAGTTCACAGATACACATGATTGGTTAGTGTCATTTATGAATATGTTTGAGAATTTTGCTTTCTTTGTTGTGGCAAGATCAGGATTCAAACTCACAACCTTCAGATGATAGGGCGAAAGCATTTCCATTGCACCAATCATCCGTATATCACTAAGTCGAATCCCTATGATGCCACAGATGTCCTTGGCTTGGATCCTCAGAGTACAAAATTGGCCGTACTCTCGGGGGGGATGGGAGGGGTAGCATACTCTCTCTGTCCTGTCAATCACAGTGATGCTAGCCAATCATGGGCATCTGTGAGCTCATGCATGCAGAAGTGGGCAGAGAGCAGAGCGAGGTGTATTACACCACCCCTAATGTTGCATAAGCAGCAGTTTGAAAAGATGCACTCGGGTGGTGTCATGTGCCTTAGAGGACGCACATGATGACCTTCACCCTCCCTGGTGTGGTACAACACTACGTTCACACTGCAGGCTGAAGTGACTCAAATCCGATTTTTTCACCCATATGTGACCTGTATCCGATCTTTTATTGACAATATGAACGACACAGATCCGATTTTTTCAAATCCGACCCAGGCCGTTTGGATATGTGGTCCTAATTCCGATTCCTATCCAATCTTTTCATATGCGACTTCAGTCTGAACCGCCAGGTCGCATTCATCCGACTTACACGTCATCAACAAGCCACAAACGTCACTATTCTGCGCTGAAGTAGGCGGCGGGTCTCTCAAAAAAAGTTACAACAACATGGCTTTGATGTTCCTTTGAACGGAGGTTGCAGTCACTACCCCGCAGAACGCCTGAGCCAAAACCCTTGCCCTCTTCCTTCTCAACCTCCTCCTTAACATCAGGCTATTGTGCCTGTTCTGGCTCCGTCACAACAACAACTGCATCATTGCCAGGTACTCCATGCTGGCTACTGTCATACACAGGAAACTTTAGGTTACTTCCGTAAACACTGGCCATGCTCACTGCGTGTGACGTCGTCGTATCCTGCAATGCGCATGCGGAACACTTTTAGGTCGCTTTTCGTTCATACTGAGGATCACATACAAGTCGCATATATTTGTTAATGTGAACGACCTCACAAAAAAAATCGGATTTCACAAAAAAATCGGAATTGAGCATTAAGCCTTGCAGTGTGAACGTAGTGGAGGAGATCTGTCTGGTGGGTGGATGGGAATTGGCCATATTTAAAAATTAGGGAGAATATTGGAGGGGGGGAACAAACCTCTCATGCAGCCTTCAAAGTTCTGATTTGCGTACCAGTTTTCTGGTGCTTCTAGATGAGTAAATACTTTTGAAAGTAAAGTTGTTTGAACTTTTAGGCTCTGGACATGAAATCACTGAACATTGTGCAACTCTGTTCGGAAACCTTATGGATGGGGATGTTTAGGCTCCAACAGGCGGTCGAGTGGACATCACTTTTATTCCCCAAGGTGTTGGGGAACATAAGATGTAACACCCTGAGCATGGTATGAAGATTAAGAAGAAACCTTTATTTGTCACATGCACACTTCAAGCACAGTGAGATTCATCCTCTGCATTTAACCCATCTGAAGCAGTGAACACACACGCGCACACACACCCAGAACAGTGGGCAGCTATGCTATAGCACCCGGGGAGCAGTTAGGGGTTAGGTACCTTGCTCAAGGGCACTTCAGCCCAAGGCCGCCCCATGTTAACTTAACTGCATGTCTTTGAACTGTGGGGGAAACCGGAGCAAACATGCAAACTCCATACAGAAAGGCCCCCGCCGGCCGCAAACCCAGAACCTTCTTGCTGTGAGGCGACAGTGCTAACCACTACACCACCATGCCGCCCAAGAATGAATTAATGAATTATTAGATAATTAGAAATAAATAAGGGGGCGGCACGGTGGTGTAGTGGTTAGCGCTGTCGCCTCACAGCAAGAAGGTCCGGGTTCGAGCCCCGTGGCTGGCGAGGGCCTTTCTGTGCGGAGTTTGCATGTTGTCCGTGTGGGTTTCCTCCGGGTGCTCCGGTTTCCCCCACATGCACAAAGACATGCAGGTTAGGTTAACTGGTGACTCTAAATTGACTGTAGGTGTGAATGGTTGTCTGTGTCTATGTGTCAGCCCTGTGATGACCTGGCGACTTGTCCAGGGTGTACCCCGCCTTTCGCCCGTAGTCAGCTGGGATAGGCTCCAGCTTGCCTGCGACCCTGTAGAACAGGATAAAGCGGATAATGAAATGAGATGAGAGAAATAAATAATTTATATTTTTCCATATAAAAGTGTCAAATGTCATGTCTAGTTCACTATCTATCTATCTATCTATCTATCTATCTATCTATCTATCTATCTATCTATAAAACACCTCCTGATTTTGCATTTTTAATTGGAATTTTTAATCATCTTTAATGGGAATCATAGGACAAGCATGCCTCTAGTTACTCATGTGAGGAGTGTAATCCTGATCAGCGGTGGGTTCTGAGAAAATAAAGGGTTACAAAAACTGCTTTTCCTCCATTTTAAGCAAGAACGAGGTTTATTTTTGGAAAGGCCTTTTCGTAATTTAGTGCACCGACGCATTAATCATCCATCCATATGCACCGTGCAGAAGCGCCCGATTTACTCAAGAGCAATAAAAAACAATTACAAAACCACAGGGTTTGCTGTGTGTAGAACACAGAGTGCCCTTTGTTTTGTTGTCATCAGCATGTGATTAATGAAAATATGAGCCACTGTTGGTTGATGAGCAAAAAGAGATGAAATGCTGGACATAATATAATACCAGTGAGTCATTATGTACTATAATTATAGGAAAGAACGACAGTCATATTAAGAACCGAAAATGCTTGTTATATTATATAATTTATATACAGTCTTTTTATACTAATTTAAGATCTGGACATTTCTAGCTACAGTATTTCATGTTGTTTTGTGAATTTTTTTTTTTTTGGTAAAACCTTATCCGTTAGCACTCACACTGAAGACAAAAGATGTGTCAAAGTAAACAGATACAATCACCGGCTACTTTATTAGGAGCACCCACACATCCACCTGCTATTTTGTTTGATGCAGTTCTCTAATCAGCCGATCCCTCGACAGCGGCACGATGCGTCAAATCACACAGATACAAATCAAGAGCTTCAGTTAATGTTCACAATGTTCAAACATCAGAATGGGAAAAATTGTGATCTTACAGTGAAGTGTGACTTTCTTTCACTGTAGCATGGGTGTCGGTTTGAGCCAGATGGACTGCTGATTTGAGTATTTCAGAAACCGATGATCTCCTGGGGTTTTCACACACAACACAGACAGAATGGTGCGAAAAACAAAAAAACATTGAGTGAGTGAGTGAGCGAGCGACAGTTCTGTGGGTGGAAACAAACGCCTTGTTGATAAGAGAGGTCAGAGGAAAATGGACAGATTCGAGGTGGTTTGAGCTTCTTCTTTTGTTTGTCAGGAAGGACTCGTATAGTAACTCATAGAATCAGTCTTTACAACCGTGATGAGTAGAAAAGCATCTCAGCATGCAACAGCAGAAAAACGCATTGGGTTCCACAATCTTAGAATCAAGAACAAGTTCCTATTAAAGTGGCCGGTGAATGGAGATCTCACATGCATATGTATGCCTTTGTTTTATTATTCTGTTTATGAGTTTCAGAGATTGTGATGTATTTATTTGTCTGTTAATTCGAATTCTTTCCTGATACTTTGACGTAAGACAGGTTTAAATATTCGTTGATGAATATCAGTAGTGACTTGTACCACAGCGCTGTTGAATTCTGGCTTCTGATTGGTCAGAAGATGGTGACTCATTTTCCATTACAGCAATTATAATACTGTATGTTGTTGCTACTACAACTATACTAACAACTTAAACAGGGAATTCTATGACGGATGCTCCATATAAAGCAAGATTTATCTCTCATAGCATCCCTGCCGATGCCCACACAAGATGAGTATTCATACTTTCATGTAACATGAGTGTTTCCTCTAGGGGCGCTGTTGTATGAACAACACCAGAATTTACTTAAAAAGACCTGAATTATGATTCGAGTTCAGTGTTTCAGTGTAGAAATAATCACTAGAATAAAACACAGGAATAAGTTTGTTTTGAAAAGTGCTGGGAAAAAAGAAACCTCATGCGATTCACGATAAACCAAGAGGATTCTCACTGAAAGCATTTCTGAAGTGTTTTAACTTAGCAGTATGAGCGACTCTTGTATCGTAACACCTCCCAGCCAACCAATCAGCTTCTGCCTGATAAATAGCACTTACAATACTCAACATATGTAATTAACTCATAGGAGGACTACTTGCTAAAACATCTCTATGCATGATGATGCAAATATGTGCAAACGCAGAAGTATTAAAAAAATATAGCCTCAATGAGGCTGTAGCTCATACCAGCTACTATTGTTGTGTGTGAGTTTAAAATCCGATCAATTCTGTAGGAGGAGTAGCGATTTTCATGAAATTGCACATGACCCCTGTGTAGCTGCATCCATGGTAGGTGGTGCCACCTGGTGAACAACTCTAGTTGGACTATGTCTTTAGAGTCTTTTGGATGAGTTTCAGTGAAAATGTCCCAGCAGTTTATGAAGAGTAGTGTTTAACTTGACGAGTCACCCAAAATTGTCAGACGTCCATAAAATCGTAAATATAAAATCATAAATATTCTTGTTGGGATATGTCTTTAGAGTCTTCTGGGTGAGTTTCAGTGAAAATGTCCTAGCAGTTTACAAAGAGTAGTGTTTAATGTGACAAGTCAGCCAAAAATTTCAGACATCCATAAAATCATTTATACATACCAACCTGGGGAACTTTCCGAGTTTCAGCAAAATCCGATCAATCCTATAGTAGGAGTAGTGAATTTTGTAAATTATGGACGGACGGCACCACCGTCTTGATGACGTTTATACATATCAACCTGGAGAACATTCCATATGAGTTTGATCAAAATCTGATCACTCCTGTAGGAGGAGTAGCGATTTTGTAAATTATGGACAGATGGTGCCACTGTCTTGACGACGTTTATACATACCAACCTGGGGAACATTCCATATGAGTTTGATCAAAATCTGATCACTTCTGTAGGAGAAGTAGTGATTTTCGTGAAATTGCACATGACCCTTGTGTAGCCTCATCCATGTCAGGTGGCGCCACCTGGTGAACAACTCTTGTTGGTATGTCTTTAGAGTCTTCTGGGTGAGTTTCAGTGAAAACGTCCCAGCAGTTTACAAAGAGTAGCGTTTAATGTGACGAGTCACCCAAAATTTTCAGACGCCCATAAAATTGTAAATATGACAGGTGGCACCACCGTCTTGACGATGTTTATACATACCAACCTGGAGAACATTCCATATGAGTTTGATCAAAATCTGATCACTTCTGTAGGAGGAGTAGCGATTTTCGTGAAATTGCACATGACCCCTGTGTAGCCTCATCCATGTCAGGTGACGCCACCTGGTGAACAACTCTTGTAGGTATGTCTTTAGAGTCTTCTGGGTGAGTTTCAGTGAAAACGTCCCAGCAGTTTACAAACAGTAGTGTTTAATGTGACGAGTCACCCAAAATTTTCAGACGCCCATAAAATTGTAAATATGACAGGTGGTGCCACTGTCTTAACAACTTTTATGCACACCAACCTAGGGAACATTGTATGTGAGTTTGATCAAAATTCAATCAATCCGGTAGGAGGAGTAGTGATTTTTGTAAATTGTGGACGGACGGACGACGCGTGATCGCATAAACTCCTCCGGCCTGGCCTACGGCTGGATGAGCTAATCGGCCTGAAAGTGAAAAAAAAAAAGACATTTTCTGTTGGGAAAATGTACATTTTCGATTAGTAACACGATAATTTGTGTGTTTTGTCTTATTTACTTCGAGAGAGAGAGAAAAATGGAGGCTAGCAAGAGAACGACTGTAATTAATTTACTGTCATACAAGGGGAACAAAATACTTTGGGACATGCTTTGAGACAAGTTATTGGAAAATAATCATCTTTGGGGTGGTTAAGGTCAGTTTACACCGTTTCCTATGATGGTTAAGCAGAACTCTTCAGAAAGGGTCACTGATAAAGCAGATCAGATCGAAGATGAATTTTCATGTTATGACATTTTGTAGTGTTTTCCCGAGTTGAAGAGTTGAACCAAGTTTATCCGACGCATCCTTAAGGTCATTTGGATCACATGGTCATTTTTCTGTTTTCCATTTCCACCATGGAAAAAAAAATGCTCCAAGTCTTCATATTCCCCGGGCAGTGATTTGAATCACAACAGAGCTGTAGTTCAACATCGGCTGAAGTGTGAACGTTTGACTTCCTCCTCTGCTTGGCTAAATGATGCGTGGAGGAGAAATACTTAGCACCTTGAGAGGATTTAAATCCAGAGCTGTCTCATGTTTGCTTCACACGTTCGTGAGTGGTTTTGCATAATAGCTGTATCCATCAACTCACTTTCCGTTCATCTTGTCCATCAGGGAACTGTCTCAGGATGAGGTGTGCCAGATAAACACCTGAGTTCCTCAGTTGGATCGTCGTCGCCATCTGTCCGATTAAGATTAATATTTCGTTAAAATGAGATTATGACATTCCTGCGTCTGATCCCCAAACAGATGGTTCTTCACTGTGCCAGACATATGGAGAAGAGATACACACCTTTGGAGTATTAAAGGAGTGAAAGTCAAGTTTCCTTAATCAGTTTTCTCTGCACAGCTTGAGAGGATCAGCACAGAGCCTTTGGTGTCCTTGATGATATAATTATTGAGTAATTACGCAATTATTAAGTGTTAAGTAAGAAATAAAACACTTGTTGGTGTTCCGTTATAGGAAAATAATGAATGATGGTGTGATATGATGAAGCGATGTTACTGTTACCATGCTCACATTCATTATTCTCATACATCAGCAGGCCCTGAAGAGTTTCATTAATAAATCAGCAAGTACATTTATTTATTAACTGAAGAATCATTTCATACATTTTATCCATTTATAGTTATATTTAATTTTGGAGAATTTTGTCTGTAGAACAAGTTCCTGTTCTGTTCAGTGCTCATGCTTTCTAAATATCTGAGAAATTGCAAAAAAAAAAAGTTGTTCTACAAAGAACTGCTGACACTGGAGACTCCTTCCAACAATGTGAAATAAATGTTTCCTCACAGAATACTTCATCATATCAGGAATTATTCTATCCACACTCACTGGATATGAGCAATCGTGCGCTCTGATTGGCTACTCTACTACTACTACTACTAGGATATCAGCTCATATACCATGAGTAGAGAAAAACAAAATGGCGGAGCGTGTCGCTGCACCAACCGAGGACGAAATAAAAACTCTTAGGGGTGGCACGGTGGTGTAGTGGTTAGCGCTGTCGCCTCACAGCAAGAAGGTCCGGGTTCGAGCCCCGTGGCCGGCGAGGGCCTTTCTGTGCGGAGTTTGCATGTTCTCCCCGTGTCCGCGTGGGTTTCCTCCGGGTGCTCCGGTTTCCCCCACAGTCCAAAGACATGCAGGTTAGGTTAACTGGTGACTCTAAATTGGCCGTAGGTGTGAATGGTTGTCTGTGTCTATGTGTCAGCCCTATGATGACCTGGCGACTTGTCCAGGGTGTACCCCGCCTTTTGCCCGTAGTCAGCTGGGATAGGCTCCAGCTTGCCTGCGACCCTGTAGAACAGGATAAAGCGGCTAGAGATAATGAGATGAGATGAGATGAGATAAAAATGCTCTGATTTTCAAAACCCAGTGAATGTGGATAGAATAAAACAGTTATCCCACTCAATCTTGTCGTACATGGCTTATAGACAACTTGGCTATCAGCTTATGTACGACTCGATTTCGTGGAATAGCTGTAAAATATCAGCCCTGGCATGTTTTAATTTCAGGAATCAATAAAAGTATATTTGCAATGAGGAATGAGTAATTCTCACTTAAAGCAGCCCCAAAGAGAAATGTGTGAAACACCACAGCGTTAAGTGTGAATAGCATGAACGCAGCGAAGCATGAAGCCTGGACACAAGATCTGATTATTTATTAGAGCATGACTGTACCCAGAATAAGGTCTCTGTCTCTCTCTCTCTCTCTCTCTCTCTCTCTCTATCTATCTCTATCTCACACACACACACACACACACACACACACACACACACACACACACACACACACACATGAAACACTGGCTCAGGTACATCAGAGGTTTGTGTTCTACTGAAAAGAAGTGACAAAAGCACAGTGTGAATAACAGAAAGTGAAAAATAGAGAAAGACCGAGAAACATGATTAGATGTTCTGATAACAAAGAAATTACTACAGAAAACTAAAAGTTGTTGAGATCAGACTCAAGACTCGGCTCACTCATTATGCAGAGTTCAATAAAACACATAATTCAAAATGTCCAACCTTTATTTTTTTATTATTATTATTATTATTGCCAGGTTTTTGCCCAAACTGATAATCACATCATCAGTTTTTCTTTGGCCAATCAGACACACCACCACACTTGATGGAGTAGTTTGGGGTTAAGTGTCTTGCTCAAGGGCACTTGAGCCAATCCTACTGGTTCAGGGAATCAAACCAGCGACCTTTTGATCCCAAAGCTGCTTCTTGAACCATTTGGCCATGGCTTCTCCTAAATGTTTAATTTAACTATGAAAACCCAAAGACCTCAACATGGAATTTCTACTCGGAAATTCAGGACGATGTTCTCAAACCTGAGTTCGGCACATGAGGTCATGTCAACATGGCTGCTCACCCTGTCAACAGTGTAAAACTGTCTAATGCTACGTTCACACTGCAAGGCTTAATGCTCAATTCCGATTTTTTTGTGAGGTCGTTCACATTAACAAATATATGCAACTTGTATGTGATCCTCAGTATGAACGAAAAGCGACCTAAAAGTGTTCCGCATGCGCATTGCAGGATACGACGACGTCACACGCAGTGAGCATGGCCAGTGTTTATGGAAGTAAAACCGCCCGGTTGCGGTATGACCCATCCAATCTAGCTTGAATAGCTGTATCCCCCCAAATGGAAATCAGCTCCCTAACCTCTGCGTCCTTCCATTGAGAAGATTCAGAACCTTCACAGCCCGAAGCGTCCCTCGCATTGATGTCATGCGCAGGGGCGCAGATACGTTTTTTGAACTGGGAGGGACAAAAAACTGGGGGGGACAAAGCTGCCAGCAAACCAACCCCGACCCCGATATGCCTGTCAAACTTGTTGTTAGTAACCATAGCAACCAAGCTCGAGCTCGCAACCTGTGCAGTCTGCGCAGCTCAACCAACCGAATATCAGTCTTTGTTTTATGTGAGTTGTTGCAACTATGTATACACTGCTGTGCACCTCAATAAACCGAATGGTAATTAGTCTTTTGATTTTTCCGTGAGGTTTGCCTTATACAAAGAAAGACAGCATAGACGGTTTTTCCTCCCTATAAGTGGGGGGGACCGAACGAGGTGAATTTAAATCTGGGTGGGACTCGTCCATTCATAGGTCCCCCCTTACATTTAGACTTTAGTAGTGTTAAATCTGTAACACTAACCACATTCGTTCACTGTAGTTTGATGTTAGCCTACATCAGCTTGAAAGATGACTCATTGTTCATTCATTCACTCATTACTTCATCTTAAGTAAGTGTTTTATCCTGGTCAAGGTCATGGTGGATCTGGAGTGTATCCCAGGAACACTGGGTGCGATGCTGGAATACACCCTGGATGTGACGCCAGTTCATTTCCAGGCACCACACAAACACCTATTCACACCTAGACACCATTTAACGTTAGAGGAAACTCACACAGACACTGACAGCATTGAAAATATCAAACATTAAGCAATAGTCATTTTAATATTAATACTTAAGAGCCATTCAGCACTGAAGTGACAACTTTATAGCACAATTAGAATAGGGTGACCAGATTTCCCTAGTCTGAAACCGGGACACTTTTGCGCGCGACCATGCTCGTGCACGCACACCTTTTTTTTACGTAAACGTGACACTCAGAGAGGTGCTCTTATCATTTTGTTGAAGCTCACATTTATCAACATCTCACATGAAATAAAACAAACAGGCATGTTGTTATCTAGTAGCATAGTGGTATACAGATCAGTTAAATTATGGTCAGACAACAGATGTTGTAATGGCTGAGAATAGGCCAGGCTATGTCCATAGGCCACATTTACACTGATTTATTTCACCTGTTTGTGAGAACACCAAGAAGAATGCATATGCACATGTAGGCTATATCTCTAAAATTGTATGCGCTATAGCATGAACTTAAAGTAGATATGTGACCTCAACATAGCCTAGATCAGAATCAACCTTACTAACCATTCCCCACAACTGAATGAATAAAGCAAGAAGATGTGTACAAAAGTGAACACTTTAATGGAAGGTGCAACAAGCTGTTCAACACTAGTCTGGCTAAAGGCCAATTTATGCTGACAACCCAGTCCTCGCAGATGGCGTCGCAGACAGTGTCTGCGTAGCCCCCCCACCTTAGCAGACGCTCTGCGCGCACCTCCCAAAAATTGTGACCACCGCAGAAGCCTCGCAGACAGCGCCGCAGACAAGAGGGCTCTGATTGGTCCACTCTACATCCGCTGTACACGCACTTCCGCTTCCTTACTTTCCCGGTTTGTTTTGTTTTCACGACCGGCATTTTTAAAAACACAAGTGAAGATGGAGCAGCACGAAGAGCGGCTGATTGAGGAACTGTGGGTGGTAGAAAAAGGGCAACTGGACTTGCTTGAAGATTCTTGAAAACGTTTCGCCTCTCGTCCAAAAGGCTTCCTCAGTTCTGTCTGACTAATAGGGAGTATCAGATATTTATCCTCTCCTGGCTCAGAATCAGAATCAGAATTCTGATGACCAGCTCATCTAAGGTGTCACTGAGGCATCATGTTGGTGTGGGTCGCTGGAGGCTGGGTGTGAATGGCGAGTCATTAGGGTGATCAAAGGATTGCCCGTTAGGGTGATCAATGGCAATCTGACTCTCTCTGTCCTCCTGTGAGTCCCTGAAAACAGCTGGGTCCTGGCGTACACCCAGCCGTCTGGGAAGAGTGTCCAAGACCACCTTGTAGATGGTTGACAAATGATGTCTTAGACCCCCACCTCTGTTCAGTGATGGCCGTTCCAGGTTTACAAAAATGGCTTCTTTGACTCCTCGCTCATACCAACGATCCTCTCTGGCTAAAATGCGTACGTCACAATCCCGAAATGAGTGTCCTTCATTGTTAAGATGAATGTAGACAGCCGAGTCCTGGCCTGAGGAGCTGGCTCTCCTGTGTTGGGCCAAGCGCCTGTATAGCGGTTGCTTCGTCTCCCCAATATACGAATTTGTGCAATTCTCACTGCACTGAATTGCATACACTACGTTGTCCTGTTTGTGTCTGGGTATTCTGTCCTTAGGGTGGACCAGTTTCTGCTTCAGGGTGTTATTGGGTCTGAAATGTACTGGAATGTTGTGTTTGTAGAAGATCCTCCTGAGTTTCTCAGATAGACCAGAAATGTAGGGAATGACAATGTTCTTGCGTTTGTTCCTGTTATCATCCTTGTCAGTTATGTTCCTTTTTATGCTCTTTAGGAAAGCCCAGTTGGGATAACCGCAATTCTGAAGTGCTTTCTTGATATGGTTCTGCTCCTTCTCTTTTCCCTCTAATGTTGTAGGAATGTTCTGAGCCCTGTGTTGCAAGGTCCTAATGACCCCCAATTTATGTTCCAGTGGGTGGTGAGAGTCGAAAAGTAGGTACTGGTCTGTGTGTGTGGGTTTCCGGTAGACCTCGATACTAAGGCTTCTGTCTTGTCTAATGTGTATATCACAATCCAAGAAGGCTAGATTATTCCCACTGACATCCTCCCGAGTGAAGTTGATGTTGCTATCCACTGCATTGATGTGTTTTGAGAAAGCTTCCACCTCCTGGATTTTGATTTTAACCCAAGTATCATCCACGTATCTAAACCAATGGCTGGGAGCAACTCCTGCAAAAGTGGTCAAAGCTATATGTTCCACTTCCTCCATGTATAAATTAGCCACAATAGGGGACACTGGTGATCCCATGGCGCATCCATGCTTCTGTCTGTAGAAACTTTCATTAAACTGGAAATAAGTGGTAGTCAGGCAGAGGTCAAGCAGGGTGCAAATCTGATCCGTGGTGAGTTTCGTTCTATCCAGAAAGGAGCTATCCTGAAGGAGTCGTTTTCTTACAGATTCGACTGCTTCTGTGGTGGGAATGCAGGTGAACAGAGAAGTGACATCGTAGGAAACCATGGTTTCATCTGAATCTAGTTTGAGGTCTGCAACTTCTGAGCCAGGAGAGGATAAATATCTGATACTCCCTATTAGTCAGACAGAACTGAGGAAGCCTTTTGGACGAGAGGCGAAACGTTTTCAAGAATCTTCAAGCAAGTCCAGTTGCCCTTTTTCTACCACCCACAGTTTACTATGACCTGGATGATTGAGAATCTTCACAGACATGCTGATTGAGGAAGTACGGACATCTATACGACTCCAGTTCTAGTCATTATAAAAAAAAAAAGTTCTAGTCATTATAAGTAACCGGAGGATAAACACTCCACTAACCACACCCACCAACTACTCCTAGCGGCTTCGCGCCCCCTTGCGTTGTGCCGGTGAATAACATCGCGCACGCCTATTACTCCCGCTCAACAATAAATTACAACTGTCTGCGAAAAGCTATCTGCGAAAGCCTTGTCGCAAGAGCATGCAGAGGCCTTAACGCGACAAAGCTCTATGAGCTATTGGTCTGGCCAAGATATTAAGCCCAACCGTTTCCCAGAGCCCGTGGTTGACCCGCCTCCCTGAAATGCCTCAGTTTGCTACTGGTCGAAGCCAGAAAAGGCTGTGACGAAGCTTAAACCAATCACATCACTCTTTCCTCTGACGTATGTGACGCGACGGGGCTAACTGGTAGATTAAACTCTTATCGAAGCCGGTCGGGAGCAAGGCAAAAACGTCCTTCCTTTCAATAAATACCTCCAGGGCTGCTCTTTGCTCCGTTTTCAATGAGAACTTCCCGTTGAATGCTTTCAATACAGCATCTATGCGTAATAGATGCGGAAGCGTGAATGAAGCGCTTCCGGCATAGATTCTGTAAACAATCTATGGCTTCCGGTCACAGTTCTACTACGTCAGTGCCTTGAACACGCCTCTACCCAGGGCCGTTGGAGATGCTCAAAGTTGATTGGTTCCCGATTTTTCGGGAGCTTGGAAGAGCTGTAGATAGCTTGCCTGGCCAGACTAAGCTCGCAGCAGGCCCTCGTGTTGCGTCACGCTTAGGATGGGTGGGACCAGGCTAGTTCAACACAGCAATATGGCCAAACTGTCAGAATGGTATGTTAAACAGAAACAAAAAAGAGACAAGTGATTTGAGAATATATACTACGGAAGCTGCGAGAGGCCCTTCATATAATCCTTTTTTTTATTCACCTTGTTATCCCGAGATAACGACATAATTAATTCAGGATCTCGAGAAAACAACACAACTAATTCGAGATCTCGAGAAAACAAAACCGTTATTTCGAGATCTCGAGAAAACAAAACAATTATTTCATGATCTCAAGTAAACAGCTGAGAAATGGTTCATTCAGGTGCGCCAAGAGACTTGTGATATGCTGACTTTGGGGCTATTTCTCATTCTGTATAGACGCAACTTTGGTCATTAGAATGTCTGGAATAATCGATCACCTAATAAGGCAATATTTTGATCAGGGGTTGACACAGGGAGAGATTGCAATAAGTCTTTTAATAAGGGATAATTTCAAAATTAGTCCGCGGCACCTCCGCAGAAGACTGGCCCGGCTTCGTCTCTACCGACGGAGATACAGTGATCCAGCTGAGATCATGAAATAATTGCTTTGTTTTCTCGAGATCTTGGAATAACGGTTTTGTTTTCTCGAGATCTCGGAATAACGGTTTTGTTTTCTCGAGATCTCGAATTTTGTGCTGTTTTCTCGAGATCCTGAATTAATTATGTCGTTATCTCGGGATAACAAGGTGAATAAAAAAAGATTAATTGAAGGGCCTCTCACGGCTTCCATAAATATACACTCAAACAAAACAGCAATAAAGGAGGAGAGGGGCGACAGCCCGAGGAAAGCCCCCACAGGAGCGCACAGCATTTGCAACATAGGCTACCCAACTCAGTACAAGAACAAAACACTTACAGTGTGTGCAGTCGGCTTTGTGCGCATTGTTCTGCACCTCTCGGAGGAAGGGGTAGGTGCCCTGTAAATCTTTGGAAAAGGTACATTTTCTTTTCGGCATAATTGCTGCGGCATTACTGCTGCTAGCTGCTAGACAAAGAACATTCGCGCCAGTTAATGTTTATTTTATTGTTGCATGGCAACACGTTCTGGTGTCTGGAATAATGTGGCTAAATAAACACCCATGCCACAGGGCCAGGGGGCAGTAACCAGGAAAGTTTGCGATTCCTGTCAATTCATCAAAATAGTAAATGCAGACATTTCTCCGCTAATGATTCCCACGCTGCTCAGTCGCAAACGTCGCGAGTGACGAAAACCAGGACATATCCGTGTCCCAACAGACTTTTGTCAGGACTCGGGACACACAACCCCAAATCGGGACTGTCCCGGTAAAACCGGGACGTCTGGTCACCCTAAATTAGAACGAACATTAAGAACAAATTAAAAGGAAAGAAACAGTAGCTCTGTAATGCTTATGGCGTCATACTTTGGCTGAACTTGTCTGCGTAGAAGGAAGGGAAGGTCTTCAGACTGATCATCTTTAACCTATGATGAAATATTTCCATCCTGATGGGTGTGGTCTCTTCCAGGATGACCCCGCCCTCATTCCCTGGGCACGAGATTTCACTGAAAGGTTTGACGAGGATGGAAATGATGTAAATCTGATCCTATGACCTTGAGGCTCAAGAGATCTCAACCCAACTGGGAGGTTTTGGAGTGAGTGAGTGAGTGAGTGAGTGAGTGAGTGAGTGAGTGAGTGAGTGAGTGAGTGAGTGAGCGAGCGAGTGAGTGAATGTAAATGTTTTGGGTATTATTCTTGTGTTTAGCAAATCCTGGCTGTCTGAAAACAGAAAACAGGTCATTGCCTGGACATTGATGAGAGAGGATAGCTTGTCCGTGCTATCCACTGGTCAGACAATCAGTACATGAACTCACTCCTACATTTCTGTCCCATAAACCCCTGTGTGACATCCACAACAAGGCCAAGACGAAGCACGAATCCAGGCTGAACTGTGTCAGTGCTTTGTTTTTGGGTGTATCTACTTTAGCCGTGCCTTTGTGGCGTCAGTCATGGTCGTGATTATGTTGTTCTCTGTTAATGAGAACAGTGATGCGAGAGCTGCTGATCCTCATATGAGTAAGAATGAAATTGAATTGGGTCACTTGGGGTGGGGGGGCTCGCATTGCTATGAGATTAGAGCATTTTTTAAAATATAAACTACACAAAAACAAATCAATCATGGGTCATCATGGGTCTTCAGTAACACTCAGGGTAGATTTAGATTTTTGTGCTGAGAATTCATATGTGGATTATATGTTTCATGCTTTTAAAGCAATACAAAATGGCGGCAACAACAATAACAAAATTCCTAAATAATGCAATCTGTAGTGAATAGGGTGGGTCTTTGAGAGTACTGACAGTCCTTATTCACAATATATCCACGCACCGGCCACTTTAATAGGAACTTGTTCTTAGCAGGAGTGGAACCCAATGTGTTTTTCTGCTGTTACAAAAGATGCTTTTCTGCTCACCACGGTTATAAAGAGTGATTACATGAGTTACTATATCCTTCCTGGCAAAAAAGCTCGAACCAATCTGTTCATTTTCCTCTGACATCTCTTATCAACAAGGTGTTTGTTTCCACCCACAGATCTGTCACTCACTCACTCACTCACTCACTCACTCACTCGATGTTTTTTGTTTTTCGCACCATTCTGTCTGTGTAAACTCTAGAGAGTGTTGTGCGTGAAAACTCCAGGAGATCAGCAGTTTCTGAAATACTCAAACCATCTGGCTCAAACCAACAGCCATGCTACAGTGAAAGTCAGTCACACTTCACTATGAGATCAAAATTTTTCCCATTCTGATGTTTGAACATTGTGAACATTAACTGAAGCTCTTGGTTTATATCTGCATGATTTGAAGCATTGTGGTGCTGCCAAGGGATCAGCTGATTAGAGAATGGTTCTATCATGGCCTCGGGTTTCTGTCGTCCTTTTATATGTTCTTATCATGTTTGTGTACCACATGTTGGCCTAGTGGTTAGCGTGTCTGCTTCTCGAGCATGAGTTCTACTCACGGTCGGGTCATACCAAAGACCATCATAAAAATGGTACCTACTGGCAAGGCACGCTGCAATACAGATGCGAGTGGGGAGTCAAACTCTCGCGGTTACCAGAGGAATGGCCCCCCACTGTAACCCTAGCTATGTAACAGGTGAGAGGCCGAGGGCTACGGAAACGGAGATCGGCGCTGCCCAATGTGCCACATGGCGTGGGAAGGACTTTGATTTGATTGATTGATCATGTTTGTGTGGGCTTTCTACATGTTCACCAGTTTCCTCCAACCTCCCAAAAAAAGGTGGTAAGAGGATGTGTGATTTTAAATTATGTAACTGTATGCGAGGCCCTGCGATGGACTTGTATGGTGCTAGCTAGCCTGACCAAGATAAAAGACTGAATGAAAGTAAACAGTAAAGAGTGAATGGGTGATTCCAAAATTGTGGTGCCTTGGTAACTGTAAAACATACTTTCTTTTATTTAAATTTTTTTAAACACCTATATATGTTAATCCATCTCAGACAACAGGATGGTTTTTGAGGTTTCTTGGTCATATTTTGCTCTCAAATGAGTAACAGAGCTGAATTTAGAACCAAATTAGAAAAATGTTTCACTAGCATCCCTGCTAATGACATGAGGGGGGAATTTGGGATGTGATTTTTGTTCATTCGAAGGTAGAGTAAGATTTCATGACATGATATCAAGCAAAGAACAACATTTACTGATTATAATTTAGCAAAACTTTGTAAGACGAAAGAGTCAATTCTTATTGGTGAGCTGAATCGAATAATTTGACTCACTGAACAGATACAGAATTCTTAAACGCTCTTCGGGCAACAGCGGCCTCTAATGGTCAATGTGCGGTATTACATTAATATGCATGTTCAAGCATTTATTATTATTATTATTATTATTATTATTATTATTATTATTATTATAAAAGCCTGGTAAGTATTTTTGCCGAGTTAAATATTGTTGCATAGACAGAATTCAGTGCCTGTCTGACCGCATTACATTTTGTTTCGGTGTGAATAAGTTGAGGTGAGAACAGGAGCACAGCTGTTTCCTCTTTTCTCTGTACATATGAGGTGTTAATGGGCCTGTTGATAGCTTTCTTTCAGCAATGAATGTGGATTTTAGTGCGTGTGTCTGTGTGTGATACAGAAACTGTGTCTGGTGCTCAGCTTTTCTAACTGCTGAAACATTTCTCATTCAGTGTACATTAAAAGCAAAGATATCAATCACCATACCATCATACATCATAGAGGGAGGTTTTACTGTCAGATGTTCAATATAATTAAAAATAAATGCAGGAAGGGGCGGCATGGTGCTGTAGTGGTTAGCAGTGTTGCCTCAAAGCAAGAAGGTCCGGGTTTGAGCCCCGTGGCCGGCGAGGGCCTTTCTGTGCGGAGTTTGCATGTTCTCCCCGTGTCCGCGTGGGTTTCCTCCGGGTGCTCCGGTATCCCCCAAAGACATGCAGGTTAGGTTAACTGCTGACTCTAATGCCGCTTTTCCACTACCAACGCGGCTGAGTTGGGCTGAGCCTTGCCGTGCTGAGTTGGGCTGAGTCGAGCTGAGTGGGGCTGTTTGAGTTGCATTTCGACTACAACCGCGCTGAACCGTGCTGGCTGGAAGTGGGTGGACACATTGGGTGGAGTTAGCGAAAGTGGGTGGATGTCACGTGATGTCGTTAGGCGGCACAAACAGTGACATCATGACCTTTTAAGCGGTAGTCTCATGACCCGGATAGTAAACAATAAACATGGAGGACATGGAGTCGTTAGTGTTGCTGGTCTTGGTGCTGTGGCTTGTTGTCACCGACAACGCCAACAGATACTGGCAAGAGCGTATAGATGAGGCGAGGCGAGGCGCATAAGGCTTCAGAAATTCTCGTAATTCGTAATTCTTCTTCTTCCGGGTTTACGGTGTTTACAGATCCCAGCGTGCTCGCGGGGCGTGTGTGGGCATGTGAGGACACTCCTCCTCACCAATCAGTGCACAGGGGAGTGTCTCCTCACGCCCCTAGCCCCACTCGGCTCGGTTTGGCTCACTTCAGCCCCACTCCAAAACCGTGCGAGTTTTGGGTGCTGAGTAGGGCTGAAGCGAGCCCAGTCGCGCCGCTCTGAGGTAGTCGAAACGCAATCCGTGCTGGGCTGAAGTGAGCTGAAAAAGGGTAGTGGAAAAGGGCCATAAATTGACCGTGAGTGTGAATGGTTGTCTGTGTCTATGTATCAGCCCTGTGATGATCTGGCGACTTGTCCAGGGTGTACCCCGCCGTTCACCCGTAGTCAGCTGGGATAGGCTCCAGCTTGCCTGTGACCCTGTAGAACAGGATAAAGCGGCTACAGATAATGAGATGAGATAAATGCAGGAACAGTTTCAAAGTTGCACTGTAATCTGTTGGTGCATTAAAATTTTTTTTTTAAAGTTAACACAAGTAATTAGAGGGGATACAGATCAAAATAAAAGTACACTTTTAGAAATAAGATAGTAAATATAGTGCTAAATTGTACTTGTCACTGGGGTGGTATCATCAAATATAGATCTTTTGTACCTTTAATATTTAGTTTTGCTTGGAAACATGGATCTGGAGGGCCTTTAAATGTGCATAAATGGATTGTATTTAGTGTAACGCTTACTCTATCAGTAAAGTACACATGCAACATTCTAGGTACATTATATGGTACAAAAAATATTACAATTTCTCTGACAAGGAGTTGTACAATTTAATACCCTTTTTCCTAAGAGTGCAAAAATACATGCTAGTTAGTGTAAATGTGCTTATAAATAAATACTTTCTAAAAGTATTGTGTTTGCACTCTTTAGCTCGCACCTGTTCCCTAAACTATTGGATATTCTATGTTATGACCTGGAATCATTTTTCATTAATTGTAAACCCTTCTACTCCCACCGTAAGTTTGCGTCATTCATTCTGGTTGCCGTTTACATTCCACTGCAGGCCAATGTGCAGAACATACAACGCATGCTGGCTGACCAGATACTGGGTGTGGAGCAGACCAACCCGCACTCCCTAGTTATTGTCCTCAGTGACCTTAACAAAGGTAACCTCAGTCACGAACTACCCAAATACAAACAGTTTATTAACCAGAGAGGAGAATATTTTGGATCACTGCTACACTACAGTCAGCAATGCCCATCACACCGTCCCCTGTGCTGTACTCAGCCACTCTGACCACGTCATGGTCCACCTGATTCCTGCATACAGGCAAAAATTAAAGCTGAGGAAACCTGTAGTGAGGACATGAAATCTGTGGAGCAATGAGGCTGCGGAGAACCTTCAGCTGTGATTGGACTGTACCAACTGGGATATGTTCAGGATTGCTACCAAAAGTCACACAGAGGCTGCGACGTCCTACAACCCTGATTCCAAAAAAGTTGGGACAAAGTACAAATTGTAAACAAAAACGGAATGCAATAATTTACAAATCTCAAAAACTGATATTGTATTCACAATAGAACATAGACAACATATCAAATGTCAAAAGTGAGACATTTTGAAATTTCATGCCAAATATTGGCTCATTTGAAATTTCATGACAGCAACACATCTCAAAAAAGTTGGGACAGGGGCAATAAGAGGCTGGAAAAGTTAAAGGTACAAAAAAGGAACAGCTGGAGGACCAAATTGCAACTCATTAGGTCAATTGGCAATAGGTCATTAACATGACTGGGTATAAAAAGAGCATCTTGGAGTGGCAGCGGCTCTCAGAAGTAAAGATGGGAAGAGGATCACCAATCCCCCTAATTCTGCGCCGACAAATAGTGGAGCAATATCAGAAAGGAGTTCGACAGTGTAAAATTGCAAAGAGTTTGAACATATCATCATCTACAGTGCATAATATCATCAAAAGATTCAGAGAATCTGGAAGAATCTCTGTGCGTAAGGGTCAAGGCTGGAAAACCATACTGGGTGCCCGTGATCTTCGGGCCCTTAGACGGCACTGCATCACATACAGGCATGCTTCTGTATTGGAAATCACAAAATGGGCTCAGGAATATTTCCAGAGAACATTATCTGTGAACACAATTCACCGTGCCATCCGCTGTTGCCAGCTAAAACTCTATAGTTCAAAGAAGAAGCCGTATCTAAACATGATCCAGAAGCGCAGACGTCTTCTCTGGGCCAAGGCTCATTTAAAATGGACTGTGGCAAAGTGGAAAACTGTTCTGTGGTCAGACGAATCAAAATGTGAAGTTCTTTATGGAAATCAGGGACGCCGTGTCATTCGGACTAAAGAGGAGAAGGACGACCCAAGTTGTTATCAGCGCTCAGTTCAGAAGCCTGCATCTCTGATGGTATGGGGTTGCATTAGTGCGTGTGGCATGGGCAGCTTACACATCTGGAAAGACACCATCAATGCTGAAAGGTATATCCAGGTTCTAGAGCAACATATGCTCCCGTCCAGACGACGTCTCTTTCAGGGAAGATCTTGCATTTTCCAACATGACAATGCCAAACCACATACTGCATCAATTATAGCATCATGGCTGTGTAGAAGAAGGGTCCGGGTACTGAACTGGCCAGCCTGCAGTCCAGATCTTTCACCCATAGAAAACATTTGGCGCACCCTAAAACGGAAGATACGACAAAAAAGACCTAAGACAGTTCTTCTTAGGTCCTAGAATCCTACATTAGACAAGAATGGGTTAACATTCCTCTCCCTAAACTTGAGCAACTTGTCTCCTCAGTCCCCAGACGTTTACAGACTGTTGTAAAGAGAAAAGGGGATGCCTCACAGTGGGAAACATGGCCTTGTCCCAACTTTTTTGAGATGTGTTGTTGTCATGAAATTTAAAATCACCTAATTTTTCTCTTTAAATGATACATTTTCTCAGTTTAAACATTTGATATGTCATCTATGTTCTATTCTGAATAAAATATGGAATTTTGAAACTTCCACATCATCGCATTCCGTTTTTATTTACAATTTGTACTTTGTCCCAACTTTTTTGGAATCGGGGTTGTATATCAGCTTCTGTGAGGACTGCTGTGTTCCATCGTGAACCAGGGTGAGTTACAATAATGACAAACCCTGGTGCAAAGGGTGCAAAGTGTTCAGAGTCTAGGAACAGGTTTAGCAAGGCGGTGAGAGAAGCTAAGTGGCTGTACTGAAACTCCAATGCCAGTACTCAGCCAACGACTCTACGTCTGTCTCAAAAGGGCTCAGACAGATCACTAACTACAAGCCCCCCACTCTGTTAACGACTTGCGCCTGGCCAACCAACTGAATGAGTTCTATTGTCGCTGTGAAAGACAATGGGACTGTCCTGATAACATCATCCCCCGTGATTCCACACTCCGGCTCCTGCCCACCACCCCCACCTCTTCCACCTTTACTGCTGCAGGGCCTCTCACGTGACCCGTCCGTGTGTACTCCGCCATATTGGACGGCTTCAGTATTGTTTACCTTGCGCGAGCGTAATGGATTCAGGGAGTAATCCCCAAGAAAATTCGGAAAATACCCCATCTACATCGCGCGATAACTTGTCTAAGTTTGTTCAGCATCTTGAAGGTGACGTGAGGCAGCGTTACGTGGAAAAGTGTTCCAGGTTGGGGATTGCAGATCCGTACAACTTGCCGCAATCCTTGTTCAGGGAAATTCGGAGCTGCGGTGCCAGTGATTTGCCCGATCTGGCCTACCATGACATTTACAATTTTCTTGTTAATCGTGAATCGTGTTACACTGGCAAAGCCCTCAAAGCTTACAAGAGCCCGGAAGCTTATAAATATTTTTATATTTATAATATTTGTAATATTTTATATTTATGATACTATATTTATATAAATATAGTATCATAAAGAGACTATGCAGGACGTTTTATTGTAAGAATGTTCGAAATCTAAACTCAGTTCCAGATAATGACAGGGTTGTAAATATGTATGTTTTTGTCTGAAAAAAAAATCACAAATCACCGACTATGCAGTTATCATTCAATCCGAAAATCAACTTAACAGATGTACTGGGAGTATTGAATTAGAAGATTACACCTACCTGATATGAAGTGATCACTACAAATTCGGCTGGTAGAACTGGGGTACCAGTTTTCTCTTCGCACAGCGGACACCCATTTTGCGCGTCTCTCCTCGTCTGCGGGGAATCTATAAAATGACAGGCCCTCCTTTTGGCCCTGTCTATTGGTACAACCAAATGCTGAACAAGATATAACCATTCTCGAAAGATCTACTCCCACACACTTGATAATTAGAACGGGTTCGTCTAAGTTCTATGCTCAGCCATGCCGTCCAAGATGGCAGATAAACAAATATCACGTGACCTCGTGACATCACGTGCACGCTCTCTATACCCTCTCACCCTGGAGGCCCACCACCACAACCTCAACTCTCTCCATTCTGGAGAGGGATGTCAATAAGCTCTTTTAGAAGCTGAATCCCTGCAAAGCAGCAGGGATTCAGTCGGGACAACTTTCTGAAGACCTGTCCTGGAGCAACAACACCGCATCACTGGCCAAAAAAGCCCAACAGTGTCTGTACTTCCTCTGCAAACTGAGGAGAGCAAGATCCCCGGCCCCCATCATGCACACATTCTACAGAGGCACCATCGAGAACATCCTGACCAGCTGCATCACCGTGTGGTACGGCGCCTGCACCGTGTCGTGCTGCAAGACTCTGCAGCGTATCGTGAGAGCAGCTGAGAGGATCATTGGTGTCTCTCTCCCTTATCTTATGGAAATCTATAACTCCCGCCTCACCCGCAAAGCTATCAGGATTGCAGGTGACCCCACCCACCCATCTCACAGCCTCTTCAGCCTGCTGCCTTCAGGGAGGAGACTGCGGAGTCTCCGGGCCAAAACCAGCAGGCTCAAGGACAGTTTCTTTCACCAGGCGGTCAGGAGGCTCAACTCCCTCCCTGTTCTGCCCCTCCTCCTCCCCCTCTGCCCCCTGCCACAGATTCTGCCCGCACACCCCCCTGCCCCCCCTTCAGCATCTGACATCATGTCACCCTCACAGTCCCCCCCCCCCAACACACACACACACACACACACACATTCTCAACATTCATTCGCACACTGAACTCAGGGACTGCACATTTCACTTTACCTCGCTCATTTGCACTATTCCGCACTACCTCACCTTAACAGCTATTAGTTTATTGTTTATACTGTTTATTTCATGTTTACCTGCTATACCTCAAGTGCCCTTGACTGTTTATTTTATGTCCATTTGCTCCAATTTATATATACGTGTATATATATATATATATATATATATCTCATCTCATTATCTCTAGCCGCTTTATCCTGTTCTACAGGGTCGCAGACAAGCTGGAGCCTATCCCAGCTGACTACGGGTGTTGGGGTTCACCCAGAAAGAGACCCCGAGATTCCTTCGTGAGCCCCCTCGGATCCGGGACGAATGATAGAACGAGAGAAACAGACAAGGGAACACCTGAGTTGTTCACATGCCAGTTTATTCGCACAGTCACTTCGTCAAAGATGAAAGATTACAAACACCTTTTATAACAAATCATAATCTCTCCAAACGGCTATTGTGTCTGTCAAATGTGTGTGTGTTTGTATGTGACCTCAGAGAGGTGTGTGTGTGTGTGTGTGTGTGTCTGTCTGTCTATGGGAGGGTGTGAGTGAGTGACATCATTTTGATATGTGTCTATGTGCTAGGTCAGCAAATCACATCTTAATTCCATATGTATGTGTGTGTGAATGAAACCTTCAATCATAAGCAAAATAATATTTCAGCAATTCGACAATGTTTTAAACAAAGACTATGTTTGGTCTAACAAAGAAGTGTTCTTCTCCACTGGACGAAGGTCAGGCTACACAGGAACAGTTTAAAATCACTGCCATAGTATATGCAATAGTCCAAAATAATAAAGGCTCTAAAAAGCTCTAAAATATACTATAAAAAGCTCTAAAATATACTATAAGTAATATATACTATAATATATACTATAAAAATATAATATAAGAGTCTTAACTCTTTGTTCAGCAATAAGGCTACCATTACATCCAACATTAAAGTGTGTGTGGGGGTCGATCTGACACTAAAACAGACCTTGGTGGGTCCTTCAGACACTTCTCTGTTCAAAATACACATTTCATAAACAAAATGTTTCCAAACAATGTCCAGCCGAGACAGAAGGTCATTTTTAACTGAACCTTAAGTTAACTCTTAATTTTGTCACCATTTTAATAATAATACTTATAAGAATAATAAGAATAATACTTATATAAACCTAACAACGGGCGAAAGGCGGGGTACACCCTGGACAAGTCACCAGGTCATCACAGGGCTGACACATAGACACAGACAACCATTCACACTCACATTCACACCTACGCTCAATTTAGAGTCACCAGTTAACCTAACCTGCATGTCTTTGGACTGTGGGGGAAACCGGAGCACCCGGAGGAAACCCACGTGGAGAACATGCAAACTCCGCACAGAAAGGCCCTCGCCGGCCACGGGGCTCGAACCCAGAACCTTCTTGCTGTGAGGCGACAGCGCTAACCACTACACCACCGTGCCGCCCATATATATATATATATATATATGTGTGTGTGTGTGTATGAGTATTTAGTCTATGTCTGTTTCTTATCTAGAGTGTTTATACTGTTTATATTGTTTATTTCAATTATTCTATTTTTATTTATTGCATTGCCTGTTTGCACCATGGGTCAGAGAGGACTGAAATTTCATCTGTGCTGTATGTCGAGCATGTATAGCATATTTGACAATAAAGTTGACTTGACTTGACTCTGTCTCACCGTTCACCCTGAAGCACTGTGCTGATCAGCTGTCTCCAATGTTCACAGACATCTTCAACACCTCACTGAAGACATGCCATGTGCCAGCCTGCTTCACCATTATACCATGTCCTCAAAAAGCCAAGGATCACAGGATTAAATGACGACAGAAACCTCACGCCACAAGGCCAGCTTTTTCCCCACTGCAGCTATCAATAAGACCAGAGACCCCACTGACTCTAACCTCACACTTTCAATCTATGACATTCATGCACTTCATCTCCGAACTGCGATTTTACACATTTCGTGGTCATCTTCACTCTGTGAACTTTTACTGCACATTCCAGCTCACACTGTACACCTTGGCTATTTATTAATATAAATACTGCACATATTCTCTTCTCACACATTCGGATAATTTACAGTCTACTGTACTGTGTATTCAGAAATGTGTCATGCGGTATATGAACCATAAATGAACCACTTCTCTTTGTTTGGGCGGCACGGTGGTGTAAGTAGTTAGCACGGTTGCCTCACAGCAAGAAGGTTCTGGATTCGAGCCCAGTGGCTGGCGAGGGCCTTTCTGTGCGGAGTTTGCATGTTCTCCCTGTGTCCACGTGGGTTTCCTCCGGGTGCTCCGGTTTCCCCCACAGTCCAAAGTCATGCAGGTTAGGTTAATATGGGACGGCCTTGGGCTGAGGTGCCCTTGTGTGAGGCACCTAACTCCCAACTGCTCCCCGGGCGCTGTTAGCATGGCTGCCCACTGCTCTGGGTATGTGTGTGTGCTCATTGCTCATGTGCATGTGTGTGTTCACTGCTTCAGATGGGTTAAATGCAGAGAGGAATTTCACGTGTGTGATGAATAAAGTGCGTGCTTTCTTTCTTCGTTATCATGCGTGGGTTAGGGTGAGGTTCAGGTGAGGGTTAGTTCCTTCACAAAGTTCCAGCGGAACGGAAAAGTGTAAATTCCCCACACATTCATGTCATGACTCTTCTTCATCTTCATCACGTGACCTGTTTGTTTTTGCTCATTCCGGGACATACTGTACAGCCTGGACTTCAAAACAATTCATGCACAATACCCCTTAAATATGTCCATTTTTCAAACTTTTATATTTTAGATTCTTCTTGTTTTTTTTTTATTCTATTTATATCACTGCTTTTGTCTTTAAAAAAAAATTATATCTTAACTGTTCAAGCACTAATCACCAAAGCAAATTCCTTATATGTGACTTGGAAATAAATCTGATTCTGATTACTATTTTAAGACACTTGTAATAAAATAAAAACATAAAATTCCCAATTAATTGATGGATTTGGTCAAATCCTCCATTACCCAAAATGCTGCGCGGCTTCCTTGTTATTTAAACGGTGGACGTGCAGCGCGCGACGCGCAGATCATTTGTGTTGGTCGTGCGTCGACGTTTGGGATCCGGACTGAAGAACAGCTTCGTTTGGAAAGGCAGCATGGACATTTCATTATAGAATTGTAAAATTAAGATTGTTCGGATCCACTGAACAAAGAGGTCGCACAAAACAAGAGACGTTTAAGAAGCGTATTACTGCGGAACTGATTTGCACTGAGGTTGTGTTTAGGTCGGACTCTTTTTGTTGTTGTACCGTGCGTACAATTCAGGACAAACCCGGAAGTGTAAAAAGGACGGGTTAGGAAGGAAGGGAGTTAAAGTATTTTGATGCTAAAATGTACTCAAGTGTACATTTAACGCAGAATTTAATTTAACATAAGAGCAATTTAGAAAAAAAAAGAACGGTGAGGTAGATATTTCCGATCCCCAGTCAAAGCAGCTTCAACTTCCTGTTCCGGGTCAGTGCAGTTCTGTTTTGTTCTAAAACGGCGTGTGATTGATTATCGGATTTGTAAAGCTGTTTCAAGAGCCGAAATGCAGCGACCACACTTCCGAGCTCCGCATCCAGCGGCTGGCTCGAGAGGCGGAGGATTTCGGACCCCTCCGCCCGGTTTGGACAGGGCAGGGGGCGGCAGGTTTCCCTCGCCGCCCTGGACTTTCTCAAACGGGCCGTATGGACCCAGATTCGGGTCGTATGGCGGCTCTCCGGGGGGACACACCCCGCCCAGAGAGTTTAGCGGTACTCGAGGCGGTGGTAACGGGACATATAGTGGAAAATCCCCGGGACACACACCGCGCAGATCGAACGGTAGTCCTTCTTACAGACACTCGCCTTATCAGAGTCCCGGAGCGCACAGCGGATATCAGGTAGAGACCCTGAGCAGGGCCCTCATACACTCAGAGAAAAAGGGGACTAAACTGTTCTCTCTCATCACTGGCCTGGTCACATCTTTGGCACCTTTTTGTGTGTGTTTGTAAAATATTTGATATGTGACTGTAGTAAAGGCAGTATGATTTAAAGTACTCAAATTTGTACTTAGACTTTTTAAAAAAATTGATTCGAATTAATTCCTATTTAGTCATTATTTTAAGTTATACTATACTCACTGTGCCCCAGTTAATATAAAGTTCTACACTAATTTCTGATCTGTCTTTAATCAGGTATGTTATCCTTGTAAACTGATCTTAATCCAGGTTTAATTTGAGAGTTTGTGGCTTACAGGACAGATCTCTCCCTCTTTTTTTTTTTTCTCTCCCCCACCCCCAGTTTGCCTTCATATTTCTTTTTTAAAAATGACTTTGGTTTCATATTAAACAGAACAGAGCTCTGTCTTTATCTCTAATACATCACTTATTGTATTTATTTTTGTATCAGATTGTAGAACTGATGGTTGTTTTTAAAAATAATTCAAGGTGTACAGTTTAGTATCCTTTTTCTCCAAGAGTGTAGGTGTTGAAATAAAACTCTCAGTAACTCAGATGTGAGACGGAGTTAAACCAGCATAATTACAAAAATAACATCCCTGTAAAACGTGCTTAATAATTTACACTATATAACGTGCCACTGGTGCAACAGGTTTCTCTTTGTCCCATTTTTACATGAAGTAAATTGTTTCCTAAAGGGTTCTCCGCGGACGTCCACGCCACACGGCAGGGAGAGAGGCTCAGACGATATCGAGAAATATTACAAACCGTCCATGCTTCAGGACCCGTGGGCTGACCTCCAGCCTGTTTCCGTGACCCAGATCAAGTCCAAATGCAGCTCCCAGCAGCAGACCACACACACAGGCAGGACAGGGAGGTACTACAACAAAAACTCAACCGCTTAAAACGGACTTTTCCCTTTGTTTTTTTTTTTTTTTAAATTAAATATAGAATTCTATTTCACTGGCCAACTCTGCAAACTGTTCAAGAGTTTGGACACAAAACCCTGGACTTGGACACACCAGCAGCAATAACACTTCCAATCCTCACTGTTTACAGCATTTTCTTTTATGTTTTATATCCTGGATATCTATATACTATTGTAATTTTTTTATACATTTGATTTTGAGTATAGGATCCTGACAGGTGCATACACACTAGCGCACATAATAAACCAGATTTATTATTAGATTCCCATGGTAGTGTTAAACACTCAAATGTCTTATCAGGAAAACACACCAAGCAAACTGGATCCCATCTGAGCTTCCTCATTCGGGAATTATTTGGGGAATAATGTATTAATATTGAAATAATTTACTCCAGATAAGTAATTGTTGCATTGCTGTGTGTGAACAGCATGAAGAGGTTTAATCCACCTCTGAGCTGATGCTGTTACCAAACTCAACCAGCACAAACTTTTCTAGGTGTTTTATTCTCATTCTGTATGTGCTGTAAAATTCCTGGCTTTTTTTTCTCCCTTCCAGACCTGTTGTGTCTTCAAAAAAAAGTTTGCAGTGTATTAGTTTTTAACATTCTCAGGATTTTCTAAATTTTTAGGTACCTCATCGAGTTACTCTTTAACTCGGCTTTGAAATGAGTTTATTTGAAGAAACACTGTATTTAAACCCTTTGTTAATGTTTTTCTTTCGATATCAGTCATTTACTGACTCAGTAAACTTGGACTTTGAGGTGTCTTTGTGCTCGACAGTCAAATAAGCAGACTGTCCAAGTTTTATATCTTTAATGTTTTAAAGTAAAGTTCTTTATGCATTTACTTCCATCATATCAAATATAATCAATTATTTCAGTAATGCAAAACATCTGACTTTTTTTTTTTAAAGCTGTTTTAACAGGAGTATTGATGCATCCAAGCTGCTATTATAGAAAATCACCTTAAACAATAACATGTTAACACGGAGTGGAATTTTCAGAGTTGTCAGAGACACAAGAACAACACCAGCCACAGAGTATTATAATAAAATCTCTTGTATTCTCATCTTTTTTGGCTCCGAGTTAGACAGAAGCATGAACATTTCCTTTCAGAACAAAAAGTACCCAAGGGCTTCAGCAGAGCACAGTGTGTTTCAGCGTCATTACCCCATGTACCAGGAATCACAGAGACGTTATCACGCTAGAAAAAGTTCAATCCACGGGTTACAGGAATAATCCACGCTGAAATGCCAACATTGCGAATGATACAGGACTGTTAGTGACTCGCAGTTTAAATCATTCATGTAAAGATAGAGCTGTACATCGTGTTAGGTTAGAACTACATGTGACACACAATTACGCAGATGAACATTCAAAACCAGATCAGTGTGTTGATGCTTTGAAACCTGCAGCTTTTTCTTTTTAAATACATCAGCTCATGCGATGCAACCTTAAGTCTGCACCCAAGTTTGGAATAAAAGAAAACACGGCCCTTTCCATTACATAACGAAAGAAAAATTAAAAACCCACTTAAAAACAAAGCATGACAAAAGTGGGAAATAACGAAAGACTGAATAATGAAGAAAATCATAACTCTGTCACCATTTCCTCTTTGAGCTTGTATCGGGATTATATAGATTTCTGTAAGCAAGTTCTTCTGATTGGCTTTTTGTTGGGGGGGGGAGAGATAACTAATATCTGATGGTTCCTACAGTGCTGTGCAAAAGTCATTATTTTTTAATAAAAATTTTGCTTTCAATGTTCAACTTGCATCAGAGTTGGTAAAATTTTTCCAACAAAATAGTGTACTACAGAACCTTTGTACACCAGTCAATAGCGTACCAGATTAATAAAAAACATGAAGGTTGTCATTTAAGTTATTCAATGAAATTGCGTCATACATGAGCTGATGGCTGACGAGGCACGTGATGCTGAGTTGTCTATAAGCCGTGTACGATGAGATTGAGTGGAATAACTTTTTATTCAATCCACATTCACTGGATTTTGAGAAATGGAGCATTTTTTTTTTTTTTGCAAATTCAATAACTAACACTTATACAAAACGTCCAAAATTTCCGCTTAGAATGTAAACAAACCAGTGCAATGACAGGAGCAATTTGTGAAAAATGCTATAATTCTTGACAGATGTTCTTACCGTTAAATACTTTTATTCCATGTTTTGTCACTCTTTTTTTTTTTTTGAGTGTTTTGTCCTGTGTTGGTTCAGGAGCATATGCCACCATTTTGTTTTTCTCTATAGGAGCTGATATCCTAGTAGTAGAGTAGCCAATCAGAGCATGCGATTGCTCATATCCAGTGAATGTGGATGGAATAAAACGTGATCTGCAAAAAGAGACGAGTGGGGCAGTCTGAGTCTCCAGAAGAACTGTGGCAGAATCTAAGATGCTCAGGAAAACTTGGCAGACAGTTTCCTTCTAAAATGGCACAAATTCTAGCTGATGCATTTTTAAAAAGCAAAGATTTCTGACACTGACCTTTTAGTTTCTTACCATTTACTGCTGTTAGATGACATTTCTTTGCATGTGCCCAAGACTTTTGCACAGTACTGGATATGTATATTTATTTATCCTGAAGGCATAGAGACAGTATTGAGTCGGGGCTCGTAACATTTCATAGCCTCCCTGTAAAATAATTTCCACCAAACTTCTCGGTACAGATTTAGAAATCCATACAGCTTTCTAAACACACATTCTATTTGTTTGAGTTGTCGACGTTCAGATTACAACAATTCATTCACAGACTAATAGCTATAAAAGCTTGGATAATTGTTGCTTGTGATTTCCACCACTACCACTCGGAGACCCTCGGGTCCAACAAAAGTTTTTCCACGGAATCTAATTCAATGAAGTTGTGTGTTTTAAACCCTATACACCGTACGTATGCATGTAGTGTTTAGGTTCTTGTCTTTGTGCATGCACACACGAGGCATTAACCTCATTAATCCTCACTTGGAGTGTGCTGAGGTAAGTAAGGTTTATAAAAGAGAGCTTGGTGCTGAAGCCGGTGATCCATAACTGAAGTGTGAGAAAATGAGGACGAGCATGTAATAGATGATCTGCCTGAAATGCTCATTTCTATCTTTTTTTTTTTTTCCCCAGAAGTTCCTTTGTGTAGTTCAGCGAGTTAAATCAAGGCACTCTAGTTCACTCATCAAATTCATAGCTCACCCGTAACCTTGATCTTGAAAGCTTTAATTTATCAGCTTTTTAAAAATCTCGTGTAAGGAGGACGCTTGTTTGCTCGATACCCTTCTCTAAAGTGCACACACAAAAATGTAATGGACTCAGGCTGCGTTTACACTTGGTGTTTTTATGCCTCTGCCTCCAGCAGATGAACAGACTTCATTTTGGAATCGATCCCAGCTGATTCAAGGTCAAGTTGTTTTACTTTGATATTGTCCTTCCTGTTAATCATATAAAGATGTTAAAGTGCCATTCCACCATTGGATGTATTCTTTGGCATAAAATACAATATATTTTATGACAACATGACGAGACAGAGAAATCTTTTAGCTTCAAAATGATATATCAAACAATTTTTTGACAACGACGAGTATATTAATTTTGCGACCAAAGTCACCTACCCTTTTAATTTCCGTGCGGTAGTGAAACGTGATGTCATCGGCAGGTTCCCCTTCTTGTGTACCACGTGTCGGTCTATTTTTAGACCAGGAAACCCCCAAAGTGAGAGAGTCATTTCTCCTCGTATATGGGGGCCAAAAAAATTGAAAAAAATTGAGTTAATCTTTCAGTTAGCTAGATTTATTGGTATTATTTTTATCGCGTTCTATCCGCCATTGCTGATATGTGCCACGTCACGTGGTACACAAGAAGGGGAACCTGCCGATGACATCACGCGCGGAAATTAAAAGGGTAGGTGACTTTGGTCGCAAAATTAATATACTTGTCGTTGTCAAATTGTTTATCATTTTGAAGCTAAAAGATTTCTCTATCTAGTGATACCATTTATATATGTTGTCAAAATATATTGTATTTTATGCCAAAGAATACATCCAATGGTGGAATGGCACTTTAAGTATGCCTTCATGTTCAGGAAGTCAAGGTTGCTTTGTGGCTATACCGCCAGTCTGTCGTTAGGAAATTCTTGTTAGTGTCGCATCAAAATTGAGTCGTTACAGCAGTACAAGAGTTGTGGACTTGCTCCCGCTTGATGAACTGATTTCATTTTGGCATCAATCTAAACATGGTCAAGGGATATTAAGTGATTTCAGGGATACAAATAGACTTGTCTCAGATGCCATTGAGTTGTAATTCCCAGAAAGTGCCAACTAGAGCGTCTTTTGTGCTTATACCCAAAAAAAAAAAACGCGAGCACTGTAACTAACGGCTCATGCCAGTCCGAGCTAGTATCCGCGCTCTAATGCTGATGAAAAAGACTGGTCTAGTTCTGGTGATGAGGAGGATTGCTTTTGCTGTAGTTTTGGAGACAGAAAATCAAAAGAACTTAAGCTGATGACTGTGGGATGTGACTACGTACGTGCAGAGTTGGGATGTCATGTTGTGTACTAGTGAAATTGACGCTTATTCCTTCAAGTTGTTTTTTTTTTCCCCCCCTGCATGCTGTCCTCCATGTTTGTTTTTGTGGCTACTGCTTCATAGAGGCTGCAGCCACTGTCATCGTGCTGTAAGAATGAGTAACAACTGCGCACTACACATACAGGTGTTCCTATTAAAATGGTGAGTGTATACAGTTCGGTTCACCATTTGAAATAAATAGACTAAAGAAATCGCTTTCAGACATGCTGATGCTTATTGCTGAGGGAAAGTGTGTTCCTATTTTAAAATGTACTCCAGGTTGTCCCCCTTTCCTCGCCTTCTTTGGCCAGTGGTCCTGTGTGTGATGTAGATGTGACTCACTTCCGAGTTGTTACAGGAAGTTGTCGAAAAGAGTATTGAGCTCTAGCGCTGGGCCATTTCCAGGAAATAAGAGTTTGGGTCATGGCGACGACGTGTGTGTATGTCAGCCTTGGTTCAGAGGTTTCAGTCTTGAAAACTAAGAGGTAAGAGTAGAATAATATAAAGTATAGACACTTCTGTGACTTTTTTAAATTGTTCATTTTTGGATTACGCTGCATTGTTGTAACTACTGTCTCAGAGTAAATATACAGTATATGCTATATTTACTGTATGGACATGGGATCAGAAAACTATTTTATTTATAAGCAGTAGCCACATGTATCCATAGGGGACCTATTTTTCTTCTTTGCCCCTAAACCCACAACCTGACTATTTAGGAAGTTTTTTTTTTTTTTTCTTTTAAACCGCTACACTTTTCTGAAAAGCTTTTCAACTTTAGAAGTGCTCAGTTAAGTGTCCGCTTCCTGTCAACATGCATGTAAAATGTGTGCTGACTCTTAGGAAAACATGCCAAGTGTGAAAGCAGCCTCATTGATATTTTTCCCCCCGTGGTAGCACTGGGTCCTCCCTTAGTGTGCTTGAAAATAAAGCCAAAACCCACAGTAGTGTCATCACTCAACCTATGTACATTTTTAAATAATAAAATCAAAGTCTCATCGTTCACAAGTACACATGTACATACCTGATTTTCTGTCCCTTTTTACCCTTCAAAAAAAAACAAACCATGAGCTGTAATTAGACAGATAGTGGAAATTGGAGGAAGTGACATCACAGCGCAAAAAAGGTCAGTCAGTCACTTATAAAATACAACATCTCTCCCGAATCCTCTTCATTAAGCTCCTCCTTTTATTTTTCCCGTTCTCCTTACCCTCCTCCATTTTCCTGGCTCGGATTCCACGCATGAGATCAAAAAACACCTGAAAGGAAGTATTAACAGAAGATGATTAATATCCAGACAGAATCTTCAGCATGACTCATTGATGAGTGAAATGAAATCTGTGAACCTTGTCCACGTTGGCCCGGGTTTTGGCGGACGTCTCCACGTAGCTGACGCCCCACTGATCGGCTCGGGCTTTGGCTTCCTCTGCTCCCACCTGCCTCCGGTCCTCCAGGTCGGATTTATTTCCGACCAGCAGGAAGGGCACGTTCTCGTCCTCCTTTACTCGGAGGATCTGCTCTCTACAACACGGACACACAGGTGTTCATTGGTCAGTGTTTTATGGTGCACTGATGCAGTAATTAGCTACGAAAGGATCATTACATGATCTGACAGAAAAGGACGAAGGACGTTTTTCATATTGGCTTCTAAACTCTGGTATTCTTCTAACCTGAAGTCAGCAGTGGCAGCGAAAGACTCTGATTCAGTGATGGAGAACACGCAAAGGAAGCCCTCTCCGCTGCGGAAGTAGTTATCCCGAATGGCGGCGTAGTCTTCCTGCCCTGCCGTGTCCAGAATATCAATCTGCACCTCCTCTCCATCTAACACCACTTTCTTCCTGTAGCTATCTGCTTTTGTGGGCTCGTAGTCTTCTACGAACTGAGAGAGAAACGCACACGAGCAAAATGCTTCAGGAAAAAAAAATAAGCGATCAATAGCTTTCCTACAACAGGCAAAAATCTGTAGACACCTCATCACACCCGTATGTTTGTTGAACATCCTGTTCCCACTTTGCTGTTCTAATAACCTACACTCCCCTGCGAAGCCTTTCCACTAGGATTTTGAGGTGTGGCTCTGGGATTTGAGTTCATTCAGCTACAAGAGCATCAGATCAGGTACTGATGTTTGGGTCAGGAATTCTGGGGTGAAGTTCATCCGAAAGGTGTTGAGGTCCGAGCTCCGTGCAGGATGCTTGAGTTCTTCTATGCTTTGTGCCCAGGAGCATTGTCGTGCTGGAACAGGTTTGGGCTTTTTGGTTCCAGTGAAGGAAAACTAACACTACAGCATACAAAGACGTTTTTATACAATCGTATACTTCCCACTTTGTGGTAACAGTTTGGGGAAGAACCGCATATGGGTGTGATGTTCAGGGGTCCACATACTTTTTAGCCACCTCAGGTATCATCTTAAATTTTCTATTCATTTAAGACTTGGCGCTGTGGGCTCCTGACTCCCTCGGGACAGGTTTATTTTTTGTGGGTCTTTAAACCTTCTACAGATAAACACTAAATCAGTCAACGTTGGCGCTTGGACGCTTTAACTATGATAAAGGTAACGATGATTGTGGGTTGTGATTTCCATCACACTCTAACGAAACAATATGCAACTTTTGTACAATTAAATAACATCATTGAGATTGAAGTCTTACCTCGTCATACATGAACTGGAGCGTGAGCGCGGATTTGCCCACTCCACCACTGCCCACCATTATCACTTTGTGGAGGGCCAGAGAGTTCGGCATTTTGGGTTTATTTGCCGCCATTTTTCCAAAAAACGAGCCAAAAGAGGTAAACCAGACAGGAAGTGGGGTTTACTCTGCTTACTCAGAAAGGAAATCTGAGGAAAGAAATAAACACCAGTGTACTGTAATGCGAGTGGTGTAGTGCACTGAAACGCTCAGTGATTACAATGCGTTATAGGAACACGGTGACGTGCTGCTCCCGATGTGTCAGGCACTAAACAATCGCACTTCTCATTCACTCACTCGCTGACTGACATCATGCAGCAAAACTGAGATGCTCGTCAGATTTGGGAGGAAAACACTGCACTCATTAACAGAAACCGCTGATGAAAGAAAACCCCAGGCACTTGTACTCTGTTTTTATTTTTACCATTTTCATATAAACACTGGATTTTGTTTTTTCTCTCCAGACTTCATGTTGAGGGATTAAAATACGGACAGGCAATATGACAAATTTCATATCGTGATACTCGAAGACATTAACAATGCTCAGTCAGCACCATTTGATTAGTTTTATTTAATTCTACTAAAATTTGAGACATCAGTTGGAATGAAAAGGTCTCACACACGCACTACTCAATAATTCATGATAATTTACAAACTACTCAGTAACTTAATCATTTGGCATAAGTGTGTGCTCCAAACTGGTGGATAATTGTCTTTTCTTCCCTGTTCAGATTATAAAATAAGCACCACATGGAGTTTTTGTATTTTTATTTGCTTCCCGATAGACATTTGTTGTCCTATTAAAAGAATAATTTTTTTTTTTTGCTGATTTGATCTTTTTAATTGTATATAAACTACACACACACACACTTCATTTCAGGACATATACTGTATATTAATTAAGTAGACAAATTGGATTAAAATGATACAATTCTATTTAAAAACTTATGAAAATGTTTACATTAAATTTTTTAGAAATTACTTTTAAATTATGTACTGATTCTCTAACTTCACTTTTTTAATTTGACCCATCCTTAACACTTGGTAAGACTTTACAAAACTTTTTTTTTTTAAATTGCAAGCAGTACATGTGAACACCCAAAATTCTACACAAAAATTGCAATTAAGGTTACAAAGTGCACAATTACAGCAGCACAACTGTGTTACAGGAGTGTCACAAATTATAAATACCCCCTTATTATGTAACCTGTATTTATGTCCGATAGAGGCCTCGTTCTCACACCATGACCGTGACGGGGGGGGGAAAAAAAAAATCCCATGAGTCACCAGTGAAATTTGTTTGAAGTGACGATGATGACTTCCAGTTTATTTCTTTCACTGATGCAGCAGGGCAAATAAACACACCCCTAGGAGCGAATCAGAGTGAAAACTTTGATTTGGGATGAGACCGGTGGCTCATAAAGGCCTTTCTGTTTCTCCAGAAACACGCCAAGGTCAGAAGACACACTCCAGGGCAGGAGAGGGAGGCTTATCTAAACACTAAATCCAACATGCTCTTTATATGCAACACACATACAGGACAAAGTCATGGAGGAGTCAAATGTTAACTGTTTAACTTCCTGTTGTGGTTTATTTACCTCCAACTGTTTCATTTCATTTCCTTTCATTCAGCCATGTATGTGTGTATTGAATAAAATGTGCTCAGTCTTCATAAAGCAGCTTTCGATGAGGATATCCGCCAGTGCTCTGTGAAATGTGATTAAACCCACACACACAAGCGCACCGTTTTGTAAGTAAAGTAATTTAGTCGTTTAGTAAGACTCGCCATTTCTCAAAATACTCCGTCTACCTTCAGACGTAAAAAATTATGGATAATGCTTATTCCAGCTGTTCCATCAGTTGTCATTCTATCCAGCTGCCGGATGCTGGTTGTGTGTGTTGTGAAAGGTAAATCTGCCTGGAAAACTTCTGTTCATTTCATTAGAAGGACACGATGTTTAGTTTTCAGCTATAACAGAATATCTGTACAGTTTTAGTGCGTGTGTTTTTTTTAAAAAAATAATTCAGCAGCAGCCCTGTTTCTCAACCTGCACATCTCAATGTTTGCAAAACCTTTTTCCGTTTCCTAAACTGCTGAAGTTTTGTAATTTGAGTGCAATACCAGCATCACGCCGATGTAGCACTGAATACTGTAATCAGCACAAGGCATCTGGAGAAGGATGAAATCACAACCTAAATAGTTAAAAATGTCCTAAAATCACATCCTTTCAGTTCCTGAATTTAGATTTAGTCAATAATCTACCTTACACCTCAGCTGAAGAGTCTGAAACGGCACCAACCAGCGGCTTTCACGTCATTTTGAGCCAGAAGACACTTGGAGATGAGAAATTTACGATAAATTCATGATGCAAGCGTACAAACCAATATCCCATTATCTGTAATTCACAGCTAGCATCAAACAAGTTTTATTACCTAAAGTACAAGCTCCTGAAGTCTAAGAGCTTTGTTCCTGTGTTACTTCTGCCTACGGCGAAGTCACATGCATTCCCACTACTGTCTTAACAATGCAATTATTATTATAGCTAGGAAAAAACTAAGCCTCATAATAATCACAATTAAATTTCTTTAAATTCATTGATCCAAATCATCATAAACTGGTATCGTGATTTATCATTACAGTCCTACACACGAAGCCAGCCAACCTGCAGCTCGTACTGCGTCACAAGACTCATGCACTCACTATCTACCCTCTTCTACATACATGAGCTCACTGACTCCAACGATTAGCTGTGCCGTATTGGATTGGCGGTGCAGTAATGTAATTATTACCGGAGCGTATATCCTGGATCTCAGTCCTGTCCGAGTCATTCACAAGTGTAAAGACACTCCAGGAAGCCAAATCGGAGCCAGGTATTGGCCGAATTTCAAAAATGCAGAAGAATATAACGTACATTCATTTAAAAACAGTGTGTCAAGTGCAGAAGTGATGCTTCCAGGGGAATTCAGGTAAGTTATCGAGTCCTTATCACAGGTATTAGCTAATGTGTCAGTAGTCATGCGATCTACAATCATGTACAAGGAGCGTAAAAGAAATGGTAACAAAAGGACAAAACTATGAATTTGTCTTAAGATGTAGGATGTGGACATCCTGAAGGCACGTCTTGCTGTCGGACAGACATCCTATCACAAAATAACACATGTTGACGGAAAACTAATCCCATCCGAACAGTGCTGAAAATGATACAGAAACAGACACAGCCCCTAAGTGATGCTAGAAATAAAGGGAACCATTTTTGTTCTGTGTAGAAAAGTATGACAAATGGATTTCTGTGACCCTGAATCTAATCTGATATCACAGAATGCATAAAATGGCGTCAGACAAATAGCAAGTGATGATGATGATGATATAACAGCTGTGTGTACAGTTTGGCTCGGAATCTACTTAATGAAGCGTGTGTGTGTGTGTTCAGTCTGTGGTTTGGGCGTGGTGCTGATATTGTATTCACTGCTTTACTGGTCTAAACCTAAAGCCTCTGATGATGATAATAAGACTGCTTTATATTTATATTTAGCCAGACAAGCAACCTAAAGGAAATCCTCCCTAAAAACGGAAGCATTGTGTTTCTCTGCTTATTTTATTCGAGTATTAGCTAATTAGCACTGGCTAACAGCAAGCCCAGAAACAGGACACACAACGAATGACCTGTACCATAATATTATATTTTACATTTTATTGCTAGCATGACTTGACTAGCCATTTCACTAGATCACGTATACCTTTAATTCAGGTATTATAAATTAACTTACCTAGCACCCAAATGTAAAGTTTACATTTACTCATCTGAATATACGAAAACTAGTTAGCTATCTCGCTTTCTTAATTATTATTAATATTTTTTTCTTCACATGTGAGGAAAAAATTTAAAAAGTTAGTTAGCCTGAGGGTTAGCTTACCAAGTGAAAAGCGTCACGCGCTGAAGATGTCCGGTCAAAACCGCTGCTGGTGCCGGTAAATTTTCTTCTTTTACATCAGAAATAGATGAGTCAGGAAAGTCCAGAGCTGCTTACTCACACTGTTTAGCGTTTCATCGGGCAGAAAAACCCCGTCCCTGCTCGTACCATGAGCGAACACACGAAAGAAACGTCTTCAAAAAAAAAAACACCAAACTAACCGCTGCTAACCTGCTAATGATTCTTGTGGAAACAAACTTAGCTCGAGGGATAAAAACCAAATGTCCGAAGAGATACTAAATAAGATTTGTTCAAAACCTAGACGAGATTTATCATGTGTAAAAAAATATCCCCAAAAATAATATTTTCTGTTTTTCTTGTCTCTTCGCTACGAGACAAGTTTGACATCTTTGTTTTGTCCCTTCTTGCCTGACGTACAGGATTGGGAGTCGATCCTGAAACAAAAGAGTCGATTCACTTATTCCTGAGTATTTAGGCAACAAGAGTCGACTCTTGAACTTCGGAATCGATTCAGTACAAAGTAAGAAATTTCGCTGATTATATAAGTAAATAAAAAGACACACTGGAAATACGAGCATCTCTGGGTTAGTATTTTATTTGGAAACAAAGTGTAAAAACTTATTCCGAAAAAAAAAATTCTATACAATTTTAAAACGTCCAAGATTTAAAACAAACAAACAAACATGTCATGTATAATACGAGCAATGACAACAGTGCATGCCATTTAATTAATGTTACAAAATGTTTTCTCTTCCGTTTTGCCTTCTTGAATCGTGAATCAACTGAATCAGAATCGATTCCAATATGGCTGTAGTCATGCAGTGACGTCACAAGGTTTTGACGTTCGTTCTGTCTGCACACGTAGAAGTCGGTGCTTCCTCTAGGACACAAAAACAACAGGACTCACATGATCACAGAGGCAGTGGGATGTTTGGGATGAACGTCCTTACACAAAAAACATGGGCAGCACGGTGGTGTAGTGGTTAGCACGGTCACCTCACAGCAAGAAGGTTCTGGGTTCGAGCCCAGCGGCCGGCGAGGGCCTTTCTGTGTGGAGTTTGCATGTTCTCCCCGTGGGTTTCCTCCGGTTTTCCCCCACGGTTCAAAGACATGGGGTTAGGTTAATGTGGGACGGCCTTGAGCTAGGGTGCCCTTGCTCTGGGTATGTGTGCACTGCTTCAGATGGGTTAAATGCAGGGAGGAAATTTCACAAGGATATTTACTTCATTATTTAAAAAGACACAGCCAAAGACATTTTAAGGATGTTTATTTGAACTTTGTGCACAACATAAAATACACAGAGTGACTTCTATGATGCACATCCAAGCGTTCAGCTTGCAAAACAAATATCCAACCATAACATCATATTTTCCCCTCAGACAGGATACAAACACTGTACGATATCTGTGGTTCTGTGTTTGACAATATATTTCCATCACAGCCGTGTCATTTGGTTTGTCTGCAGTCTTTGCAGGCTGAGATTGAGGCACTGAGTTCAGGAAAAAAATATATATAATTCTGCAAGAGATACAAAAAAACAAAACACAGCACAGATGCCGTCTAAATGAGCATCCCAGCTGTGTAATTTGTGCACGTGAAATGAAAATGCCTCTTGCAAATAGAGTAAATCAGGCATCATTTAAAGTGCTATTGTAACTCCATACACTTCAGCGTTCAGTCGTTTGAATTCAGGTTAAGAGGTCTCTTTTTATTTTCAGGATCATCATATGGGTGTGGCTCTCCATTCTTTGCCTTCCGTCAGCGCTCGAGGTTGGTGGATAAAGACGCTGTAGCGCACACCTTGGTTAGCAGCAGCACGGACAAACCCGCTGTTAGCAGTCATAGTGACAGCACGGAGAGTATCACCAGTACCGAAGATCATAAGCGACCTATGGTTGACCTTGGAGCTGGCTACGAGGCGCTGCGTCCGCTCTGAGGGTTGATCGGGAACCACGGTGAGCCTGGCGAGGAGCTTCTCTGCTCGTTCGCGTTCGCCAGGGCCGCCGAGCGTGTCGAGGATAGTGCGAAAGTCCTGTACGGCTGAGTTGCATGCGAAAAGCTCCTTCCCTTCCATGAAGGCGTCGAGCTTGGGCAGCACCTTCTCCTGGCGCTCCTGAGCAGCCTGCTCGGTCAGGACATACTCCCTGAAGGTGAAGTGGCAGTTCCCGTGACTCAGAGACGACACGTATGTGATGAGTGTGGTGATGTCGAGGTTTACGCGTGGACACTCTGCTACCTTGACGTCAGTAGGGAACGCCAAGCTTGCTACAATAGTGTCTCGGTCCACGCGGGTGTGCACGAGCTGCACTTCATCATCTTCATCCTCCTCCTCCTCCTCGATGTCCTGCTCTTCCTGTGTGGAATCGCCATCCTCTTCATCCTCGTCTTCATCCTCGTCTGATCTGACCACCGTGTTCACAGCAACAATGTCACCTTTAACGGAGATACCCATCTCTTTGAGTCTGTCGGCCATCGGACTGGAGACGCCGTTATAGAAGGCGAAGATGATGTGCGGGTTGCTGTACTGAATGGGCTGCTGGCGACTGGCCTCCAGGTAATCTTCTGCCTGCCGGATCACACTTTTGTCACCGTACTGCCCTCGGCCCTGCCATATGTTGTGTAATGCCTCGGCTTTGCGTCCGATAGCCTTCACCCACGTGTGCCCTCTGTTTGCCACCACGTCCACCACCAGCGTCTGCTTCCGTCCGTCCCGACCCTCATACGCGAACACGTGCAAAACGCTGATAACGTTCTCGAGGCTCTCGGCCGACTCGACGACGGCTTTCAGGTGAGTCAGGTTGGTGCTCTGCAGGTGAGACTCTTTGATTGCGACTTTTCCGGCCTTCACTTTCTGCAGGAATTTGAGCTCGGCACGGAGTTTGCTGCACAGCTTGGCACGACCCTCCACTTCCTGGTTCTGGTGGCTGCACAGCAGATCCACTCTCTTCAGCAGGTCCTCAGCTGTTTTGATGCATTCTTGGAGCATCAGGCTGGTGGCCATCGCTGTGACTTTACTCCTAAAAACAAGGAGGGGAAGCCAAAAAAAAAAAAAATTAAGGAAAATCATTATAGTCATCAGAACACCATCAGTGTGACAATATACTGTATACCTAACACTACTAACACAGCGTTTTGTGAACTGTGATGTTTTGTTAACTATGTAAACGTTTTCTATTCAAAATAGGTGCAAGTAGGGTGCAAATGAAAATACAGTAGTAATGAGGTTTAAAAAAAAAAAAATCTATAAAAAATTTTTTAAAAAAAAAGTTATTCCACAGTTCATTATTACCTCGCCCGGGACGGAGTCCACCAGGGGGCGAGGTATCATTTTCATTCAGGTTTCTTTGTTTACGATATTACAGGAAAATGGTTAGATCAATCTGCCATCAAACTTTCAGGACAGATGGGCATTGATCTCAAATAGAACCTCCGACATTTCAAGGGTCATCTGGTCAAGGTCACTAAAAAGGTCAAAATCGTTTTTGTTGTGGCTCCTGCCTCATATAGAGGCGCTAGCCGCTACGTCATCGTGCTGCAAGAGTGTAACAGTCGTCCACTGCGCATGCACATACACATGTTCCTATTAAAATGGCCGGTGAGTGTATACAATTCGGTTCACCGTTCGAAATAAATGGACTAGACCAGGGCTTTTCAAAGTGTGGGGCGTGCCCCCCCTGGGGGGCACCAGAGTTCTTCAGGGGGGCGCAACGTGAGAGACAAAATGGATCGATTTTTAGTACCTAAAGCTACAGGGAGTGAGGAGACGGCCAAGCAAAAAAACAGAGCCTCCAGGATGTTGCGATTTGCAACTTCAGCGCAAATTCAACCAATCCCCGCGAATTCAGGGCGGTGTTGCAATTATATCCAATCACCGCAACTTTCCCGCAAATTTGACCAATTGTTGGCGTCGTCTTGAGGTGACATCGACAAACTACCTTCCGCCTTACTTCCGGATGTCCATGTTCAAGAGAAGCAGCATGCGCCGCAGTGTTGCCAGATTGGCGGTTTCAAGTGCATTTTGGCGGGTTTTGAACATATTTTGGACTGGAAAACATCAGCAGTATCTGGCAACATTGCATGATGTGCGAGACAATGTTTATATAGGCTTAAATTCTGTTGCTGAAAGTGTGTTATGTTTACAGTGAAGGACTGTGTGCACTTATTTTTTTTTTTACTTAATACAAGAAATTAATGGATGCCAACATTTTTGCCAAAATGGTATTTTATTTTCCATTGTTTAGGCAGCTTCAGCATCATACTGTGAGATTCTGTTCAAATTGTTTTTTTTTCCTTCTATGAAGCCTGAGCCATTTATTTTATTAGTTTATAATTACTGTTTAATTTAGTATTCAGGAGAGACTGCCTGCACACAGTACTAGTATTAATAGTTTTTTTTCTTACATGAAAGTTGAGGCATTTATATTATATTTTAAGGTAACTTCATGTTGTGCTGTGAGGTTCTATGCACTTTAACTTTTGAACCAACAGGTGCATTTGGATCAGTAAAGCCTATTTTTCTGCATTTTTGTAGTCCTGGTAATCTTTTATATTGGTAAAGTTGTTTATAGGGCCATTTCTCAGTGTCTTTGTTTTTTTTAATCAATAGTTTTTCAGTAATAACTTAATATTTAACATATCACTCAATTTTAAATCACAAAAAGAGAAAATCGCAACAATTTCTCGCAACTTTCACTTCCTCCCGCAATGTAATCGCAACAAAAACCTAAAAAACACCGCAACTTTCATCGCAATTTTTTTGGAAACCCCCGCAACATCAGACATTTTAGCCCGCAACAATCACAAAAAAGGCCCACGGAATCCTGGGGGACTGGAAAAAGAAGGAAGTATGACCACGATTATTTAAAGTTTGGATTTTCATGGACTGGATCTGAAGATGCTCCACTGCCACAGTGTGTTGTCTGCCAAGAGGTGCTAGCTAACGATGCTATGAGATGTTTAAAATGTGTAAAACAAGATGTTTTAAAAAGCACAGATGTTTAAAATGTGAAAAAGAAAAAAATAATGTGTACAACCATTTTTTTAAAAATACGAATGGAACATTAAGTATAGCAACAACAAAAATTGTAAGGGGGGGCGCTGTTGTTTATTTGCTCTCCGAGGGGGGGGCTGACTCTCCCACACTTTGAAAACCCCTGGACTAGACTAAAGAAATCGCTTTCAGACATGTTCATGCTTATTACAGAGGAAAAGTGTGTTCCACTGAGCTCTAGCACCGGGCCAATTTCCGGGAAATAAGAGTTTGGGTCATGGCGACAGCGCGTGTGTGTCTCAACCTTGGTTCAGAGGTTTCAGTTTCGAAAACTAAGAGGTAAGAATAGAATAATATAAAAGTACAGACACTTGGTATATTTTACTTCTGTGTTTTTTTTTTTAAATTGTTCATTTTTGGATTACGCTTCATTTTTATGGCTACTGCCTCAGAGTAAATTTTATATATATGCTATATTTACTGTATGGACATGGGATCAGAAAACTATTTTATTTATAAGCAGTAGCCACATGTATCCATAGGGTACCTATTTTTTTCTTTCATGATCTACTATTCCTTCATATTCATCATAAGTGCTACCGGGCGAGGTTTGTTTTGCCTAGCAACACTTGTTTTTATTTGTTTCTCTGTTAAAGGTAGACTGCCTTTCAGATTTTTCAAGTGTAGGTCATAAAAAGAACCCCCCCCCCCCCCCCAATTACTTTTGTTTAGTGGGCCGAAAGCTACTGAATTTGAGTCACAGACTTCCAATTTTCATTTTTTTTAAAGAAATGGAACAATTAATGAATTTAAGGTCACATGGCCTTAAATTCTCTGCTATTTTTTAATGCTTCACCATGACCCAATTCAAGATACTACCTCATCCACTATCACGTGGTGGGCTTTCCCCGTTCACACAAGGCACTGTGGGATACAAATTTGAAACAGGAGAGAAAAATGGAGGACGGTGAATGTGCGAATGAAATGTGAAAGACTAACAAAGTGAAAAGAAAAGACAGACAGACAGAGTTATATACGAAGGAAAGGAAACGCAGGAAATAAACTAATAAATATCAGCGCTCAGCGAGCACCTCGGTGTGATCAGCTGTTCGTTTAGTGACAGAATGATGGAACTGTCAGTGCACGCTCAAAGGGAAACCTATAGATGGCAGTAATGCAACACTGTGGATGCCAGCTGCCGTAAAACCCAAAAGAAGAAGAAAAAGGTGGTGGTAAACCTGCGCATGCGCACACACGGACTTCCTCTGTCTGCTGCATGAAGCGAGTGATTTCATGCACATTGTTTGCTTTAATCCCCTTAAATTAAATAACTTCCCAGCCACAGAATGGCCTGGGGTTTTTTTTTTTTTGGAGATTACAGAAATAAACATATCACAATGACCAAATTTTAGAGGGAACTAAATTTCACAGAATTTAAGAAATCAAACAGCCATCTAACTTTAAAACAAATCAGCTCCCAATGTACAGTGCTTGGACCCTATAGAACCCTGTGTGCCTGCATTTCATTAACATAACTTAATGAGAAGTTAAAAACTGATCAAAACCAAACTATCTGGATTTCTTTCCTTTTCGTGTATGATTTTTTTTTTTGCCACATAACTCAGATGCTTTTGCATCATTTGCAAAAACCACGAGCCAGGGTGAGTTCCATAGCCACAAGAAGACTTGCCCCCAACATTACTGCTCATTTAAATAATTTTACATGACTATGTCTCAACTCTCAATTAAACAAAAAAACATTTTCTTCATAAGCTAGAACATATACATTAATCCACTTTAACACTCAAAGCATTGAATACACTTTTACACCAATATCAAACTTGTACTCAAAGAGTGACAACATTAATAGAAAAGCTGATTAGATAAAAAAAATTAGTCAGTGCGTTTACATGCACATAGAGAGAATCGAATTTCTGCCGTTGCTCGACTGAAATCGAAGTTCAAAATGCCATGTATACACCTTAATTTGGCTGAAATTGAACCGAACTTGATTTCTCGTAATCGAGCTACACGACCTAGATTATGCGATTTCTGCCGAGCTACTTAGTGCATGTATACCCTAATGAGCTACGTATTCGAGCTACTTACTTCAGCACTGCCCCTTCCGGAAGTGACGAGACCACAAGCGGGAAACACAACAGCCTTGGTCGGCATGACAACGGCATGAATCTTTTTGTAGCATTGTTTGCACTGTTAAAATTTAGCTCACTTACTGTATCACCAAATACATCTGTTGCATAGCTGTGAATTGTGTACATAAACAAGTCACTGTATGTGTGTGTGTGTATAGATGTCCAACATCTGAAGAATGTCAATAAAAAAAAAAACAATTGAACTTTGTGTGTTTATTAAGAAATAAGTTAAATTTTAAGCAAAAAATGGACTTTAGAAAAATATACAATTGTGCAAAATAAGTTGTCTTACAAAACAGTGGTCTGCGCAGGACAGTTTGTAGCCATACAGTCTGTTAGAGCACGCCTAACAGCTTGAGCACGGAACTTGCGAACACAGAACTGGCAGTGTTGCCAGATTGGGCGGTTTTGAACATGTTTTGGGCTGGAAAACGTCAGCAGTATTTGGCAACACTGCTGATAACTTTGTTTATACTCTTGAATAGCCCTTCTTCATGACAACAACCGGAAGTGTACCAACACGATGGGGCGTGTAGCGCCACCTGTGGCTCAGGTGCACAATGTACCTCACACAATAGCTCGATTTCCTTGTGTGCATGTAGGATTGGATTTCTCTGGCACCCCTGCTGGGACCCTTAGCTCGATTACCGACAGCAGCTCGATTTGGATGTGCATGTAAACGCACTGAGTGTCTATGATGATAATCAAGCAAAAGTATCATTGTAATAGATAGTGGGGGGGACGACATGACTGTGTGCTGATGTAGGAAAATCAACCATTAGTAGTATTATCAGTTGTCTTGAAGGAAGATGAGTTTTGTCTCCTTTTTGAGGAGCTGTCAGTGTGGACAGACTTTAATTTATAGCTGCTATAACATACAACTTGGATGTTCAACAACAAACTCTAAATGGATTTAAAAAATACACTTGTTCATTTCATAAATTAAAAAAAAAAGTTAGTTTTGGTAAACTGCTCTGGTACAAAATGAATAATCAAGAGTGATTCCTCTTCATAAATTACATCACTGATTATTTTCCTGGAGCAGCACGACATGGAGTGCTTTATTCCTCACTTATCATAGCATTACATGTTCCAGTGTACTCTAAGCTCCAATCCAGGATCTTGTGTGAATTAATTAAAAAAAGAAGAAAAAAAGAACCGCATTTGTACTGAAACAGACTCAGTGACTCCAGAGAAACACAGACTGGGCGTCAGTTAGCCACGTGAGCAAACTCGCTAAATAAACCATTTCCTCCGGCTAACTAAAGTATCACAGTTAGAAATACAAACGTTAAATAATTAAAGCTTGAAGAGAATAAATAAACAAAGTTTCGTCTCACTATGAAACACTTACATCGAGAAATTCAGCGCTGCCTTGTAGTTATTAGCGACAGTCGACTTCTTCTACGCTAACTTAGCTGTAGCTTACGTCAGCGTGATTTCTTCGCCGTCACAGCAACCGTTCGTGCTGTTTTATTGATGGCGCTTACTGCCCCCTGTGTTTGGGAGTGGACATTACAACATGGATTTAAAGGGCATAATTTTCTGGACCAATTTCGGCTTTTATTTATATGAAAGTACACTACCGTTCAAAAGTTTGGGGTCACCCAGACAATTTTGTGTTTTCCATGAAAAGTCACACTTTTATTTCCCACCATAAGTTGTAAAATGAATAGAAAATATAGTCAAGACATTTTTCTGGCCATTTTGAACATTTAATCGACCCCACAAATGTGATGCTCCAGAAACTCAATCTGCTCAAAGGAAGGTCAGTTTTATAGCTTCTCTAAAGAGCTCAACTGTTTTCAGCTGTGCTAACATGATTGTACAAGGGTTTTCTAATCATCCATTAGCCTTCTGAGGCAATGAGCAAACACATTGTACCATTAGAACACTGGAGTGAGAGTTGCTGGAAATGGGCCTCTATACACCTATGGAGATATTGCACCAAAAACCAGACATTTGCAGCTAGAATAGTCATTTACCACATTAGCAATGTATAGAGTGTATTTCTGATTAGTTTAAAGTGATCTTCATTGAAAAGAACAGTGCTTTTCTTTCAAAAATAAGGACATTTCAAAGTGACCCCAAACTTTTAAACGGTAGTGTATGTCCCTTTACACACTCATCCAGAAGGGTAATTTTGCACAAGGCCATCTGTCTACAACAGAAAAAAATAAAATAACCAAACGCGTCTGGAAAAATCCCAAGGGAGTCTGGAGCCAGATTCGTGATGTTACCTGCAGAAGCGCCAGCAGGCTGCGAGAGCTTTGCATGGTTTCAGTGCACAGCCTGTGTAGACCAAGCGCTCCCATTTCTCTCTCATTTCTCATTGTCCGGTCTTTTGGAAAACGATGACTACTAATCCCATCAAGATTGGTGTTGCTACACCCTCCTATGATACATCTGTTAACCTCATCTCATCTCATTATCTCTAGCTGCTTTATCCTGTTCTACAGGGTCGCAGGCAAGCTGGAGCCTATCCCAGCTGACTACGGGCGAAAGGCGGGGTACACCCTGGACAAGTTGCCAGGTCATCACAGGGCTGACACATAGACACAGACAACCATTCACACTCACATTCACACCTACGGTCAATTTAGAGTCACCAGTTAACCTAACCTGCATGTCTTTGGACTGTGGGGGAAACCGGAGCACCCGGAGGAAACCCACACGGACACGGGGAGAACATGCAAACTCCGCACAGAAAGGCCCTCGCCGGCCACGGGGCTCGAACCCGGACCTTCTTGCTGTGAGGCGACAGCGCTAACCACTACACCACTGTACCACCCACATCTGTTAACCATTTTAATAATTACGTGATAACGTTGAAGAAATTTGCAGAAAACCACCAGGTCATTTTCTCATAAACAAACCAGCGCTGACGTAGGATTCAGAGGGAGGCATCCTGCACGCGACGTCACGAAAATCAGTGTTTGCCGGGAAATCCTAATGCCAAGTTTTTTCAGAGGTGGACCAATTCGCCTCAAATGGCTTGATTTCAACTGAATTCTTCTGGTATTGTGTAAGGTAAAAAAATTGCACAAAATACAAAATGTGACAGATATTTGACCAAAGTTTAATATAAAATAGGAGAATTACATTGATCTTGCTCCTGAATTTACCCGTGATATGCACTTTAAACATCCATCCATCCATTATCTGTCCTACAGGGTCGCAGGCAAGCTGGAGCCTATCCCGCTGACTATGGGCAAGAGGCAGGGTACACCCTGGACAAGTCGCCAGGTCATCGCAGGGCTGACACATAGACACAGACAACCATTCACACCTATGGTCAATTTGGAGCCACCAATTAGCCTAACCTGCATGCCTTTGGATTGTGGGGGAAACCGGAGTACCCGGACACGGAGAGAACATGCAAATTCCACACAGAAAGACCCTCGCCGGCCTCTGGGCTCGAACCCAGAACCTTCTTGCTGTGAGGCGACAGCGCTAACCACTACACCACCGTGCTACCCGGATTTAAACATTTGAATTCAAATTCAATTTTATTTGTCACATACATGATCATATGCAGTGAAATGCTTATTACAGTGCTCTGTAGGTGTGTGTGGGGAGGGGTAAAAAGGAGAGGGAGTAAAAAAGAATGTAATAAATAGAATAAAATGGAATAAGAATGAGGGCAGCACGGTGATGTAGTGGTTAGCACTGTCGTCTCACAGCAAGAAGGTCCTGGGTTCGAGCCCAGCGGCCGACGAGGGCCTTTCTGTGTGGAGTTTGCATGCTGTCCGTGTGGGTTTCCTCTGGGTGCTCCGGTTTCCCCAAAGATATGCAGGTTACGCTAATTGGTGGCTCTAAATTGACCATAGGTGTGAATGGTTGTCTGTGTCTATGTGTCAGCCCTGCGATGACCTGGCGACTTGTCCAGGGTGTACCCCGCCTTTCGCCCGTAGTCAGCTGGGATAGGCTCCAGCTTGCCTGTAGGACAGGATGAGCGGCTACAGATAATAGATGGATGGAATAAGAATGAGAATAAAAAATAAGAACAGAAGCTATTATTTATCACATATTCACAGTGGGGCGGCACGGTGGTGTAGTGGTTAGTGCTGTCGCCTCACAGCAAGATGGTCCGGGTTCGAGCCCCGTGGCCGGCGAGGGCCTTTCTGTGTGGAGGTTGCATGTTCTCCCCGTGTCCGCGTGGGTTTCCTCCGGGTGCTCCGGTTTCCCCCACAGTCCAAAGACATGCAGGTTAGGTTAACTGGTGACTCTAAATTGACCGTAGGTGTGAATGTGAGTGTGAATGGTTGTCTGTGTCTATGTGTCAGCCCTGTGATGACCTGGCGACTTGTCCAGGGTGTACCCCGCCTTTCGCCCGTAGTCAGCTGGGATAGGCTCCAGCTTGCCTGCGACCCTGTAGAAGGACAAAGCGGCTAGAGATAATGAGAATAATGAGATATTCACAGTGAAATTCCTCCTCCAGTGAATACACGTATTACACACACAAGTGAGCAATGAGCACACACACATACCCAGAGCAGTGGGTGGGTATGCTACAGCATCTGCCTGGGGAGCAGTTGTGGGTTAGGTGCCTTGTTCAATCAAGGGCACTTCAGCCCAAGTGTTAACTTAACCGCGTGTCTTTGGACTGTGAGGGAAACCGGAGCACCCAGAGGAAACCCATGCAAACACGGGGAGAACATGCAAACCCCACACAGAAAGGCCCCCGTCGGCTGCTGGGCTCGAACCCAGAACCTTCTTGCTGTGAGACGACAGTGCTACCCACTACACTACTGTGCCACCCAATGTACTGTATATATTGTACTTGAGTTAGATGAATTTACATGAAGACGCTGTAAGAGATGGAGGGACGAGGGTGAAGTGGTAATGATATCTAGTAGTTGTCCGTCTTTGTCCTATACTGTTATTGTCCTGTTAGAACCCGACTGGCCTGAGGAAAGAAGCTCCTCCTCATTGTCTCTGTGTTGGCCTGAAGGGAGCGAAAGTGTTCCCCGTGACCCCAACACAGAGAAGAGTCTGTGGTTGGGATGGCTAATGTCTTTCATTTACAATTACAGTTAAATGTAAGTTTCTTCCATTCTTTGTCTTTCTTTCATTTCTCCATTTCGTCTCCAAAACACTGTACTATTTTCTTGTGCTGTTCTCCAGTTCTATGAAAGGTCACCATTTCCTGTTTTACGTTCTGTGATACATCAGGAGAGCCTGATATATCTTGGTGGTAACAAGATCAAGAACGTGTGCAGCTTTAAATATCTTGGTTACACTATTGTGAAGTCCGACAATGAACCTCACTTCCTTGGCACCAGGATTGGTGTCACGTTCCAGAATTGGAATGAACTAAAACATGTCCTCACCGATCACCACATCTATTTATCAACTAGAGTGAAGTTTCTTACGGCATGCGTTCGATCCTGCATGGCAGTTATCTGCAAGTGATACTGATAAGATCGAAGCAATATATAGCATGGGTTCTTACAAAAAGTGGTAAAGAGTGGGTCCAAGCATAAGAATGCCCCGATTTTGCTATGAACAACAGCTAAGATCCATCAAGTCAAGTCAAGTCAAGTTTATTTGTATAGTGCTTTTAACAATGAACATTGTCGCAAAACAGCTTGACAGAATTTGAACGACTTAAAACATGAACTAATTTTATCCCTAATCCTGAGGGAACTCCCTCAGACGACATGAGGAAGAAGCCTCGAGAGGAACCAGACTCAAAAGGGAACCCATCCTCATTTGGGCAACAATAGACAATATGACTATAACATTAACAGTCCTAACATAAAGTCAACTTCGTTGATGCTATAAACCCCCCACCGACGGAAACCCGAGCGCAAAACCGTTCACGACAACTGCAGTCCCAGTCAAAAAGTCAACTGCAGTCCCCAGCCACAAAGATCCATCACACACATTTGCAGAGATGGACAGTAACGAAGTACATTTACTTGAGTACTGTACTTAAGTACACTTTTTGAGTATCTGTACTTTACTTGAGTATTTTTTTTTAAACTTATGAAGTTTTTTTGAAACTTCACTACATTTGAAAGACAAAATATTGTACTTTTTACTCCACTACATTTCTATCAAGGTCCTCATTACTATGAAGCAGCTTTGAAAGTGGATGGTTTTTCTTTTCTAAAACGTCATTGCTCTTTTCACAGGTGACACTGAGACAGCCGATCAGTAATCACTCGGGTCACGTCACGTCCATAGACTATAAAATCAAGTTCAGTGATTTCTCAGCAGCATTATTTGAACACAATCAGTTGATGGCAGAATGAAAGGAGGCGGTTCTTCTGGAGAACGCACACACCTATGGCTATACCTAGAACCCATGTTTCAGTTTTCTGAAAGGAATAAAGATACGCTTCATTTAAAACGTTTGCCGAAAACGAACCACATCACGGCTTACAAAAACTCGCCGTCCAACCTGCAGAGGTATATAAACGTTTTATTCCAAGAGAAAGCTTGCAGTGAAGTTGTCTGTGCTTTTAGAGCTAGCGATAACGTTGCAAACGTAGCTATGCAGTCTGGTTAGTCAAATGACTTGCCCGCCAAGTTGCCGTAGCTTTGTCCACGACTAACATTTACACATAGCTAGTTAACTTGGACACTGTTAGCATGTAAAAATGGAGCTATGATAACATGACTAATATTAATTTATCTGAAGTCCTTTCAGAAACATGTTTTAGCATAAACTTGCCAAATAAACAGAATGTAGAAATTTTTCTTTTCTAGTAGCATTAGCTACCCAATATGATTTTGAGTTTGAAAAGATTTTGTTAGCATGTCAGTTGGAGTTTTACTGACTAGCTTGCTTAATGTTAAACCACCATGATGGCACAGCATGCGTTCATTTTGTGAATTCACATTTCTGTCCTTGGTAGCGGCATTAGGTTTTGTAAGCGTTGTGGCAATAATACAACAATGTGTTGACAGAAAATGTACTTTTCATACTTAAGTATTTTTAAAAGCAAGTACTTCAGTACTTTAACTTAAGTAAAAATGGGACTGTCCAACTTTCACTTGTATCGGAGTCACATTTGACCAGTGGGATCTGTACTTTGACTTAAGTAATGAAGTTGAGTACTTTGTCCAACTCTGCACAATTGTCACATGCAGGGCCGTTGACAGCTTTGGCTGGGCCCGGGACAAAATAATCTGAGTGGGCCCCCCCCCAAATAATCTGAGTGCCCACACACACACACATACGCGCGCACGCACATCGCCACACAGCAACCACCCACGCCCAACCCCTCTTTTCACAGTCTCCATTCACTCCAACCCTTAAATAACAGGTATTCCAAGCCCATTATAACAGTCAACCATTTTATTTCAACATTTCAACATATTTACAGTTTGAACATTTCCTTAGTCTGCAACTCTTCAGGTGCGAAATGCAATGCGCCGGACTTTTGCTGTGGCAAAGTCGTCAATAAGGTCATTGAAGTCCAGCTTCTTTGCAAGTTCGCGCTCTATAGAGAGCATAGCCAGCCCATTGAACCTCTCCTGTGACATGTTTGAGCGCAGGTAGTTGATAAACCAAAATGATTGTTTACGGGATGGAACTGGGCCTCAATGAGAACGGAGTTATCTCATCTCATCTCATTATCTCTAGCCGCTTTATCCTGTTCTACAGGGTTGCAGGCAAGCTGGAGCCTATCCCAGCTGACTACGGGCGAAAGGCGGGGTACACCCTGGACAAGTCGCCAGGTCATCACAGGGCTGACACATAGACACAGACAACCATTCACACTCACATTCACACCTACGGTCAATTTAGAGTCACCAGTTAACCTAACCTGCATGTCTTTGGACTGTGGGGGAAACCGGAGCACCCGGAGGAAACCCACGCGGACACGGGGAGAACATGCAAACTCCGCACAGAAAGGCCCTCGCCGGCCATGGGGCTCGAACCCAGGACCTTCTTGCTGTGAGGCGACAGCGCTAACCACTACACCACCGTGCCGCCAGAACGGAGTTATGGCTTTCCCAAAGTCTGAACATAGAAGCATCACCACTAGTGATGTGTACAGTGAGTTTTTCAGTGTATTTTTTTGTCTTGTTTTTCATAAACGTCCTTTCCGTACTCGATTTAGAATGTTACAAAAAAAATTGACACCCTCCCAACCTCCCAACCTATCTGACCTGGGGGCTGACACGTTTATTACGGATAAACCAAAAGGATTACAATGTTCCCTGGATATAGAACTGGACCGAGAAGATTTCAAAATCTTAACGTGTAAGCAACAATAAAACAGAGGTTGTTTTATTCATTTAGGGCTTATTAGGCTACTTTCATTAATTGCGCTTTTCATACAGGCCTATCATTTTTCACTTGAGCAAGGGAATTGTTTGAAGAGTATCCAGTCTAAGCGAAAGTTTAATGTTTTTCAACAGACTAACCTCAAAACACCCCATTTATAGCCCATTCGTTACATTAAACTCTATCTAGCTGGCAATTTCACATGCCGTCGTATCTACACGGGATGATTTCCAACAAAATAAGGTTTAATTAACAAGAGGCAGCGTTCCACGGGCTTTCAGCTAACCGGAGTCCAGCTCAGCAAGCGTGCCTAAAACATTTGGATATGATTGCGGGCCAATGTGCTATTCTTTGCTTCATTAAGATATATGCAACACAGTGTTATTAAACCGATATGTTTATGAAATAATTCAATGCCCTGTGCATTTCAGTGTTCACTCAGTGTACCCTGCTATCCCCTACTTTATAATTATGAATGGCGCGTCGCGCGTGCTGGGGTTACATTACGGGGCTGGAAAAAAGTTATCTGTGTCTTACCTGGCTCAGCTGCCCCACTGCATCATCTGAATCTTTTCTAAAATATCTATGCAGTGAGCCCCTGAGGCTCTTGGCTTCTTCATCTCTTTTTCTCTTTTCTTTTCTTTGCTCCTGACTTGTGCATGTTGGCAAACGGGCTCGCACGCTTATTGTCGAAGCGTTATGATGGAATAGTGCCGTGTTATTTGGCGCCTTAATCAAAGACCAAACCATTTCTGCATTAGGGGTGGTAGGTGGGTTCTTGAATCTATTTTCGAAGACAATAAAGGCAAAAGAACCAGAAATCATTCATTGAATGCAAATATAGCACATTTTTCTCCCCCAAATCAACACATTTTGAAATGAAACAGAATGATTAATGGCATCTTCATGAGGGACCAGTTCTGGGCCCCCCCTCATGCCTGGGCCCGGGACAAAATACCCGGTTGTCCCCCCCTGTCGACGGCCCTGGTCGCATGCATAAATGGGAACTGTGAAACAACTTCTCTTTGACACAAGGTCACCAAAATGGACTAGGTTCGAGAATTTGCTGGGATTGGATGCCCAGCAGATACGGCGTATAATGATGTCAAAATCATACTTTAAGCAACTGCTGGATAGAATCTTGGCAGAAGCACTCTAAGGAGTGTAGAACTTCACTAGATGATGATGATGATGTGTTTTTAGATTTACCACTTAGAATAAAGTTTGACTGCATACAATACAGTACTTATAAATGCAGATGTTGTGGTGGATGATGGTCTTGTTGGCTCTCTCACTGACCTGGAGATCAGTTGGATTTCATTTTGCCCTACAGTCCTGCACCGAGTCCAACATATCAGCAGAGGGCCCAGTTGAGAACAGGTTCCTCTCTCTCTCTCTCTCTCTCTCTCAGCTCTTGAAGTGACTTGAGATGTCTAGCAGCATCACTTTTTCCTGCACAAGCTCATTTATACTCACGTTTGGTATTGTGTTTGGGTAGATAATCCATTTCTGTGATCCACATGTCCATACACTCCGAATAAAAGGGTACTAACGTGTCTTTTGAACTTTTAGTGTGTATCATTTACCTGGAAAGCTGATGAAGTGTGTACACTTTTAATGGATTACTGTGACAGCTAATCCCTGAAAGTGGTTATTAAAGTACATTTTTTATGTTATTACATGTAAAATATACACTAAAGGTACCACTTATTAACGGAATCACAAGGAAAGGTACAGTTTAGTGCTCTTTTTGTCCTAGAGTGCATGATTATATGTCCCAGATTTAGACTAGCATCAGCTGTGCTTGTGTTCTAGCGCGTAATTTATGGAAGCCCACCATAATAATGAGAAGGTTTCTCATAATGATGATTTAGTATCTCATAATATTGAGATAATTTTCTTATAATTAATACTTTCTATCTCATAATAATGACTTAGAAAGTCAAAATTATGACACACTATATATGAGATATGCTTTTCAGTCTCAAATAAGGAGATCCTATCTCATAATAATAACAGTGTCTGATAATTATGACTTGCTATCTCCATCCATCCATTATCTGTAGCTGCTTATCCTGTTCTACAGGGTCACAGGCAAACTGGAGCCTATCCCAGCTGATTATGGGCGAGAGGCGGGGTACACCCTGGACAAGTTGCCAGATCATCGCAGGGCTGACACACAGAGACAAACAACCATTCACACTCACATTCACACCTACGGTCAATTTAGAGCCACCAATTAGCCTAACCTGCATGTCTTTGGAAACCGGAGCACCCGGAGGAAACCCACACAGACATGGGGAGAACATGCAAACTCCACACAGAAAGGCTGGCTCGAACCCAGGACCTTCTTGCTGTGAGGCGACAGCGCTAACCATTATACCACCGTGCCACCCTTATATACACGGGGCGCTGGTGACTCTAAATTGACCATAGGTGTGAATGGTTGTCTGTGTCTATGTGTCAGCCCTGTGATGACCTGGCGACTTGTCCAGGGTGAACCCCGCCTTTCGCCCGTAGTCAGCTGGGATAGGCTCCAGCTTGCCTGCGACCCTGTAGAACAGGATAAAGCGGCTACAGATAATGATATGATATATATATATATATATATATATATATATATATATATATATATATATATATATTAGTGCTGTCAAAAATGTTGCGTTATTAACGCGTTAACTTGACTCAATTTTAACGGCAATAATTTTTTTATTGCGAGATTAACGCTCTGTGACATGATGCCACGCCCCGCACAGCCAGAGTCCTCTGCCCTCCCCCAAAGAGCCACGGTGCTCGGCTTAGGTTTCGTTTTCCCATCGGCGGCTCCAGCCCCACTTTGCAGTGGCTGTGACAAGACGTGCTATGCTCTGCAATAAAAAAAACCAAACATTGGTACAACCAGTGTTCGAACTATGCCGATATTTTCGGGGGGTCCCTTTTTTCCCTTGGGGGGGTGCTTGCGCTTGTCTCAGAGCGCGGATCTCCATCGCGCGCTCACTTCGGATATGCTAATGCTTCCCGTTACACACGATTGCTATGTCAATAAACATCATTTTGCCAATATTTTAGAGACCCCCTAACATTTCCCAAATCATGTTTTCAAGGGATCTCATGTCTGTTTCAGGAGATCTCGGATCCCCCGAGTACCCCCGTAGTTCGAACGGTGAGCAAGCCCATTCACTTTTTTATGCTGATAAGAGAATTACAATGGTTTTTCATGTGACAAAAATGTGCGAATAAATTGCGATTAATCACGAGTTAACTATGACAGTCGCGACATTAATCGCGATTAAATATTTTAATCGCTTGACAGCACTAATATATATATATATATATATATATATATATGATTATGTTTCTAGGCAGGGCGGCACGGTGGTGTAGTGGTTAGCACTGTCGCCTCACAGCAAAAAGGTCCGGGTTCGAGCCCCGTGGCCGGCGAGGGCCTTTCTGTGCGGAGTTTGCATGTTCTCCCCGTGTCCGCGTGGGTTTCCTCCGGGTGCTCCGGTTTCCCCCACAGTCCAAAGACATGCAGGTTAGGTTAACTGGTGACTCTAAATTGAGCGTAGGTGTGAATGTGAGTGTGAATGGTTGTCTGTGTCTATGTGTCAGCCGTGTGATGACCTGGCGACTTGTCCAGGGTGTACCCCGCCTTTCGCCCGTAGTCAGCTGGGATAGGCTCCAGCTTGCCTGCGACCCTGTAGAACAGGATAAAGCGGCTACAGATAATGAGATGAGATGTTTCTAGGCAGATGATTCCAAAGTCTAATGGTTCTAGGGGGAAAAAATAAAGAATAAAAATAAACATACTTAGTATTGTTTGAACTTAAAATTATGACTTATACTATGCAACTTTTTTTTATTATTATTATTTGTCCAGTGAGTGAAACAGGCTTCCAGAGTTATTAAATTAAAAACAAATATGGCTGATGGGAGCGCGTGCATATTCAATTTAGGGCCAATGCATGCGCGTTCCCCTTTCGTGCACGCGCCTCAGCTTAGACAGGCGCGAGTGCGCGCTCCCGGATCAACAAGTATCTTCCATCTCCAGTTCTTTCCTTCTTTCTTTCTTTCTTTCTTGTCTTTTTTTTTTGCACGATCACGCGCGCGTTTGTTCGGTAAGGAGTCACGGAATTCGCTGCGATATGAAGAACAAGCGAAGACGTTAAACTTTAAAGTGAAAAGTTGGAGAATAAAAGCGCAAGAAAGAAAAAGAGAGAGAGAGAGAGAGAGACGCCGAGTTACTGTGGAGGACCGTTATGTCCCGTTAGGAGATTTATTAACGCGCGAGCTGAAGAGAACTTTGGAGATTTTATTTCTTCTTCTCGATATTCTTCAGTTCTTTTTTTTTTCCGTCCATCTTTTGATGTGCATGGGTCGGCGGTGAGCTCGCGCGCTCCGCGGGATGGGAGCGAGCCAGGGCAAGCAGAGCGGGAGTGAAGGTGAGTCGCGGCGGCGGTGGGAGCGCGAGCGCCTCGGCGCCGGTGTTCTTTTTCTTTTTTCACCCAGGCGCGCGCCGCGGCCATGCTCGGGTCAGCTTATCATTATTCCTGCTTATTCTCTCTCTCTCTCTCTCTCTCTCTCTCTCTCTCGCGTGCGTGCGTGTGCGTTCTGCACTGAGGGTTTGAATGCGACGTGTCCTCTCCTCTCCTCTCCTCTCCTCTCCTCTCTCTAACGCGTGCATGCATCATGCATCATCATGCTCACTCATCGGAAAATAAACTTCAACTAACCCCATATGTGCAGATGTTGCATGTGATCTGAAGTGTGCATGCATGCTGAAACGCATCATCACCCCCCACCACACACACACATACACATACATGCACAAGATGGATTTTCTCCTCATCTGTCTACAAACAAACACCAGAAACCAAAACTCAGGCTTTGCAACCCATGACAAAGGTGTGGATTTCACTTCAGACAATACTCGTGCCACAAAAATGCCATTTTGATCACAAGGTCAATCAAAAAAGGGGGTGGGAACTAAACTGTCAATGTTATTGTCATTCATGTCGTACCATCATCTTTATATCAGCCTACCTACACTCTAAAAAATAATGGGGCCAGGCCAGTACCGGTTCTTCAGGGCGATGCCATAGAAGAACCTTTTTCAGGGCTTCAAAGAACCGTACAACAGTTCTTTAAAGAACCATTTAAACCATTTGTTTGAGCAGTGAAGACAGATTTGTGTAAACATAGCCTATGTGCATTGACCAGCAAATGGGAAGAGAATGGCAGGATCTGAAGAACCATTTCCAATGTGAAGAACCTTTCGCATAATGTAAAGGTTCATCACAGAGTTTTGACTCTCCATGGAACCATCCAGAGATTTGAAGAACCACTGAAGCACCTTTATTTTTTAGAGTGTACCTTTAGTGTGTATCCTTTACCTGAAAAGGTGCCTGAAGTAAAGGGCTGGCTCTCAAAATGGTGTCCATGATTTAAATAATAATAATAAGTCGTTATTTGGGCGACGGTGGTGTAGTGCTGTGAGCACTGTCGCCTCACAGCAAGAAGGTTCTTGGTTCGAGCCCCGTGGCCGGCGAGGGCCTTTCTGTATGGAGTTTGCATGTTCTCCTCGTGTCCGCGTGGGTTTCCTCCGGGTGCTCCGGTTTCCCCCACAGTCCAAAGACATGCAGGTTAGGTTAACTGGTGACTCTAAATTGGCCGTAGGTGTGAATGTGAGTGTGAATGGTTGTCTGTGTCTATGTGTCAGCCCTGTGATGACCTGGCGACTTGTCCAGGGTGTACCCCGCCTTTCGCCCGTAGTCAGCTGGGATAGACTCCAGCTTGCCTGTGACCCTGTAGAAGGATAAAGCGGCTAGAGATAATGAGATGAGATGAGAAGTCGTTATTTGGGCAGCATGGTGGTGTAGTGCTGTGAGCACTGTCACCTCACAGCAAGAAGGTCCTTTCTGTGTAGAGTCTACATGTTCTCCCCGTGTCCGCGTGGGTTTCCTCTGGGTGCTCTGGTTTCCCCAACAGTCCAAAGACATGCAGGTTAGGCTAATTGGTGGCTCTAAATTGACCGTAGGTGCAAATGTGAGTGTAAACGGTTGTTTGTCTCTGTGTCAGCCCTACGATGATCTGGCGACTTGTCCAGGGTGTACCCTGCCTCTCGCCTATAGTCAGCTGGGATAGGCTCCAGCTTGCCTGTGACCCTGTAGGACAGGATAAGCGGCTACAGATAATGGATGGATGGGTGGGTGGGTGGTGTAATGCTGTGAGCACTGTCGCCTCACAGCAAGAAGGTCCTGGGTTCGAGCCGGTGTGGGCCTTTCTGTGTAGAGTTTGCATGCTCTACTCGTGTCTGCGTGGGTTTCCTCCAGGTGCTCCAGTTTCCCCGACAGTCCAAAGACATGCAGGTTAGGCTAATTAGTGGCTCTAAATTGACCATAGGTGCGAATATGAATGTGAGTGTGAATGGTTGTTTGTCTCTGTGTCAGCCCTGCGATGTCCAGGCTGTACCCCACGTCTCACCCATAATCAGCTAGGATAGGGTCCAGCTTGCCTGCGACCCTGTAGAACAGAATAAGCAGCTACAGATAATGGATGGATGTAGTTATGATATTAGAAGATGGCAAAGTGGAGAACGTTGAAGCCTCATAGCTTCAGGGTTCGACTACGAACTCAGGTTACTGTCTGATTTGGACTTCTTCTGGGTTCTCCAGTTTCCTCCCACCTCCCAAAAACATGCTTGGCTTAATCTAAATTGCTCCTAGATGTGACTGTGAAGGGAAGCCATGATCTAAAGGTTAGAGAAGCAGCTTTAGGACCAAAAGGTTGCCAGTTCAAGTCCCTGGACCAGCAGGAATGGCTGAAGCACCCTTGAGTAAAGCACCTAACCCACAACTGCTCCCCAGGTTGCTCTTGGTATGTTGTTTGTCGCTTTGGATAAGAGCGTCTGCTAATGTAATGTAATGTGTGTGGTACCTTGTGATGGACTATCATCTCAACCGTAGTGTATTCCCGCGTTCCCAGGATAGATCCCAGATCCACCATGATCCTGTTCAGGATATCAAGCTGGAATAAATAGCCAAAATATTCTTGCACATAGTTAAATAACGAGCCTAATATACGTACAGCACAGTAAACCATTGGAAATGGAACAGACTGAAGAGATGCAGCATGTTCAGAGGAATGAGGTAAAGTCAGACAATCTGTGTTTCTTGTTTCAGGTCCTAGCACATCTGATGAAGATAATAATAATAATAAAAGAATGACACCTTATAAAACACTTTGATTAAATGTATTAAGAGAGAGTCTCGATCCATTATCTGTAGCCGCTTATCCTGTGCAGGGTCATGGGCAAGCGGGATCCTATCCCAGCTGACGATGGGCGAGAGGCAGGGTACACCCTGGACAAGTCACCAGATCATCACATTCACACCAATGGACAATTTAGAGCCAACAATTAGCCTAACCTGCATGTCTTTGGGGAAACCAGAGCACCCGGAGGAAACCCACACAGACAACAAGCAAACTCCACACAGAAAGGCCCCCATCAGCCGCTGGGCTCGAACCCAGGACCTTCTTGCTGTGAGGCGACAGTGCTAACCACTACACCACCGTGCCGCCCAAGAGAGAGTCTGATTATTAATAAATAAATGTTTGCTTGCAATGTTATCCAAACAAGGTCACATTTTGTTCTATACTCTTGCGCTCTAGATTCTCACCAATGCACGCTCTTCCTGTCAGAGCTGTAAACTCAGACTGACACCATCACGAAGCTGTGTCATATTTCATATTTCAGTATTGATTTGCTGACATGTGCACGTTTCCCCATTTCTTGCTGAATTAAAGGACAGATCCCACAGTGCTGCGTAAGCAGGCCGAGTGAATCACTTGTTTACGTGCTTTACTCAAAACCCTGGCACTGTTCTACCACAGGAACCTCCGTATCCAGCTCCGCTGGTATCCAAAACGTAAAACGAACAGCGTGAAGAATCAGAACGCTAGTGCTAAATCCAGTCTGTTCTCACACACAGGACAAAAAGGACACGCATCTTTCTTGCTTACAACCAATTACAATTTAAATATGTAAGTACAGTATGTGATTGAGCCCTGTGATGACCTGGCGACTTGTCCAGGGTGTACCCCGCCTTTCGCCCGTAGTCAGCTGGGATAGGCTCCAGCTTGCCTGCGACCCTGTAGAACAGGATAAAGCGGCTACAGATAATGAGATGAGATGAGATGAGTATGTGATTGAAATGTTTAACACCGGAAATATTTTCTTTGCAATGCAAAATCCTCTCAGATTTGCTGTGCACATATTTCATAATTACAAATCATTACAATTGCTTTGTTTGGGATTAAGTTGGGGTTTCGCTTGAATTTAGTGCACGTTTAAAATGTCATTGCGCAGAGAAGGGTTTCGGTGATAAAGAACGATTCTTCGCTTTGCAAAAGTGGTTCAGGTGGAGCCAAGGGTCAGAAACAATACAGGAAATCCATCCATTATCCGTAACCGCTTATCCTGTGCAGGGCCGCAGGCGAGCTGGAGCCTATCCCAGCTGGCTATGGGCGAGAGGCGGGGTACACCCTGGACAAGACGCCAGATCATCGCAGGGCTGACACAGAGAGACAAACAACAATTCACACTCACATTCACACCTACGGTCAATTTAGAGCCATTGATTATCCTAACCTGCATGTCTTTGGACTGTCGGGGAAACCCACGCAGACAGGCCCTTGTCGGCCACTGGGCTCGAACCCAGAACCTTCTTGTTGTGAGGCGACAGTGCTAACCACTACACCACCGTGCCGCCCTGATAGAGGAAATGAAAACAAACATAATTCATTGACTGTAATTGAAAATAATAACAATGACAATGAGACCGTCAACGACACCGTAGCTCACTCCGGTCTCGTCTAGTCCAGAAAGAACGATCTAAAGTGAGCCACCTTGCGCAATAAATGTTGCAAACTATATACACTATATACAAGCTATATATAGAAGCGATATCCACCCTAGGAATACCGACCTATTTGTCAGAAAGAATCAAAATCGGTGAAGAATTGAGGGAGAAGAAGCGATTTGTATGGAAACTGCTCATCAGAGATTGACTCCACATCTTCATTATTAATTGCAATTATGCAAATTTGGGTAGAAGCTCTATGCACCCCAGGCAGACCTACCTTCCTGCCAAAAAGAATAAAAATCTGTGAAAAATTGAGAGAGAAGAAGTGATTTTTGTGAAATGTGGACGACGGATAACACATGATGGCATAAACTAATCGCCTGTTTGGCTGGATGAGCTAATAATATCACTCTAAATTGTTCCAGAGTGATGACAGTATTTTCTACAAGTGCTTAACAGGTTAATAAAGGATTTTTTTTTCATTCCAGTGCGATTTTAAGAATACACAGCCGATAACCTAAAGATTTTTGTAATATATATAAAATATGTGATACTTCCTGTACACCTACAGGACGCGACAGGAAGATACGAGATGTTACTTAGCTATGATTCTGCCCACAACAGATCACACCGCAAAATCAAAGGATGCCTGAAAAATTCCAAAAAATCCCTTTAGTTAAGTGAAATGTTTGGATTTATTTATACGCTAAGCTTGCTAGAAGCATCGTAGGCTTCTTCATCGTAGGCATCGCATGTATAGAATGCTATTAAGGGCACGATTTCAGACTAAAGAGTGGACGTGGAATGCTGGAGCAGGAACGTAGAAATATCATTTTGTTGTAGAACAAACTAAAATGAAATGGAACATCTGTAGAACTTTAAAAACTCCTCCAGAAGAACAACCGAAGAAACCTTAAGGAGTACCATGGAGCTCTGATTCACCTGGATCAGGTGTGTTAGAACCTGAAATGAAATCAACCCAAGCCTGGTGTTCTTCATCCCAAGATTAAATCTGATTGGTCCTCGTGTGTTCAGTATGCGCAGCCAGGCCCTGACTCATTAAACACTAACATACTGATGACTGGCATTTTGGCCGAGACAGTGTTTGGAACGTTTCATAATTATCAGCGTTCGTGCCAGAGACCTCTCGTCCGCTGAATGAGATGTTGGCCGTGTCAGAGACTTGTGGTGTGCCCAAGCACGCCATAATTCTTGGGAAGGTTCAAGGGTTGGCTCGTGTTTAAAACTGGCACTCCAATAAATTTCCATAGAGATGGTAGCTCGGCTCTGGAATTTTCAAAGTTCACATCTATCTTTCCACAATTTGCGGCACTCGAGCAGATGTGCAGTTTTAAGATTTAAACAGGTTTGGATGGGGGGGATTACTTTTACATTTTCTTCATCTGGCACATTTTATCCCAAGCAATTTCGAAGTGAGGAAACAATCCAAGGGTTCGGTTCATTTCACTTCAGAACCTTAAAGGAGAAGTCCACCCTCAAACACATGATGTTTATATTGAAATTAGGGCTGTCGAAGTTAACGTGATAATAACGCTTTAATGCAAATTCATTTTCACGTCACTAATTTTTGACGCGTGATTAACGCATGCACGTTCTGTGTAGTTTGGGAAATCAGGACGTGACGTGACGTAGCGCGAGCCAGTGAGTGATGTAGCAAGTAGCTGGTTGGCGTAAGTCGTGATAAAGTGCATTTATATACAGAATCAACTTATATTGTTGCATTCGGACTGTTTATATAAAATGTGTGTATTTTTTATCTGCTTCAAAAAAAAGACGTGTTAAGTTTGTTTTATTCTGAGAAGTGTGTGAGTGATGTAAAAGTGTTTATAAGTGCAGTTTTTGCTCAAAAATTTACTCTGTGCCTTAACAAAAGGATTTATTTGGGTTTTGTATTTTTCTCATCTCATCTCATTATCTCTAGCCACTTTATCCTGTTCTACAGGGTCGCAGGCAAGCTGGAGCCTATCCCAGCTGACTACGGGCGAAAGGCGGGGTACACCCTGGACAAGTCGCCAGGTCATCACAGGGCTGACACATAGACACAGACAACCATTCACACTCACATTCACACCTACGCTCAATTTAGAGTCACCAGTTAACCTAACCTGCATGTCTTTGGACTGTGGGGGAAACCGGAGCACCCGGAGGAAACCCACGCGGACACGGGGAGAACATGCAAACTCCACACAGAAAGGCCCTCGCCGGGCACGGGGCTCGAACCCGGACCTTCTTGCTGTGAGGCGATAGCGCTAACCACTACACCACCGTGCCGCCCTGTTTTGTATTTTTATTTTCTTTATTTAAAGATAGCCACTACTGTTGTCCAGAGTCCACATCACTGAGTTTATTTTATTTTATTGTATAGTTTGAGGCTGGAAGTTAAGTAGAGAACTAGAGAAAAAGACGATATTGTTTTGTTCACAGTAAATTGTTCTAAATCCTCAAAAGTATAACGTTAACGCTGCTTTATTTTTTAAATGCAGTGAGGGAATAAAATACCCACAAAAATTATTTCTGCCGTGTCCAGCCGTATCCTTCCTGACCTGGCCATATACATTTGCATAAAGCAAGCAGATCTGTCTACGCCGACTCCCCAGAAACTTGAAAAACATCCCTTTAAGGTACATTTACAGTGGTGCTTGAAAGTTTGTGAACCCTTTCGAATTTTATATATTTCTGCATAAATATGACCTAAAACATCATCAGATTTTCACACAAGTCCTAAAAGTAGATAAACAGAACCCAGTTAAACAAATGAGACAAAAATATTATACTTGGTCATTTATTTATTGAGGAAAATGATCCGATATTATATATCTGTGAGTGGCAAAAGTATGTGAACCTTTGCTTTCAGTATCTGGTGTGACCCCCTTGTGCAGCAATAACTGCAACTAAACGTTTCCGGTAACTGTTGATCAGTCCTGCACACCGGCTTGGAGGAATTTTAGCCCATTCCTCCATACAGAACAGCTTCAACTCTGGGATGTTGGTGGGTTTCCTCACATGAACTGCTCACTTCAGGTCCTTCCACAACATTTCCATTGGACTTTGACTTGGCCATTCCAAAACATTAACTTTATTCTTCTTTAACCATTCTTTGGTAGAATGACTTGTGTGCTTAGGGTCGTTGTCTTGCTGCATGACCCACCTTCTCTTGAGATTCAGTTCATGGACAGATGTCCTGACATTTTCCTTTAGAATTCACTGGTATAATTCAGAATTCATTGTTCCATCAATGATGGCAAGCCGGCCTGGCCCAGATGCAGCAAAACAGGCCCAAACCATGATACTACCACCACCATGTTTCACAGATGGGATAAGGTTCTTATGCTGGAATGCAGTGTTTTCCTTTCTCCAAACATAACGCTTCTCATTTAAACCAAAAGTTCTATTTTGGTCTCCTCCATCCACAAAACATTTTTCCAATAGCCTTCTGGCTTGTCCACATGCTCTTGAGCAAACTGCAGATGAGCAGCAATGTTCTTTTTGGAGAGCAGTGGCTTTCTCCTTGCAACTCTGTCATGCACACCATTGTTGTTCAGTGTTCTCCTGATGATGGACTCATGAACATTAACATTAGTCAATGTGAGAGAGGCCTTCAGTTGCTTAGAAGTTACCCTGGGGTACTTTGTGACCTCGCCAACTATTACACGCCTTACTCTTGGAGTGATCTTTGTTGGTCGACCACTCCTGGGGAGGGTAACAATGGACTTGAATTTCCTCCATTTGTACACAATCTGTCTGACTGTGGATTGGTGGAGTCCAAACTCTTTAGAGATGGTTTTGTAACCTTTTCCAGCCTGATGAGCATCAACAACGCTTTTTCTGAGGTCCTCAGAAATCTCCTTTGTTCGTGCCATGATACACTTCCACAAACATGTGCTGTGAAGATCAGACTTTGATAGATCCCTGTTCTTTAAATAAAACAGGGTGCCCACTCACACCTGATTGTCGTCCCATTGATTGAAAACACCTGACTCTAATTTCACCTTCAAATTAACTGCTAATCCTAGAGGTTCACATACTTTTGCCACTCACAGATATGTAATATCGGATCATTTTCCTCAATAAATAAATGACCAAGTATAATATTTTTGTCTCATTTGTTTAACTGGGTTCTCTTTATCTACTTTTAGGACTTGTGTGAAAATCTGATGATGTTTTAGGTCATATTTATGCAGAAATATAGAAAATTCTAAAGGGCTCACAAACTTTCAAGCAGCACTGTAGAACAGATAAAAAATGTGCGATTTATTGTGAGCTAACTATGGACAATAACACAATTAATTGCAATTAAAAATTTTTGTGTTCATGTGTTTCGAGATTATGATGCTGATTTGTGGGCTGGTTTTGTATTTTCATTATTGATGTGAGAAGTTAGTGGTTGTGTTGTGATGATGTCACAGCGAGACTTTAAAAAAAAAAAATTTGCTAGCACAGTTACGGTGACGTTTAATATGAGATAAAACTCCAAACATAAGTGATAACGATCAAGTTTCTTTGTTAGCTACGAAAAAAAAAGTTGTCAAATTTATGAGAAACAGTTCAGCGTACAAGTAATGAGACGTCAGTGCAAATCTTGGACTCAGATTCCCAGAATGCCATAGTCATGTGACACAGTTGAGGCTCGCCATGCTGACGAGTAAAAGTTGAAGTTTTGGATGCTGATCTGTTTGACGTGACAGAGGACTAAAGTGCCGCCGCATCGTTCTCTTTAAGTAGAAATCAAGGAAGCCGTTAACCAAAGTGAACAGACAGCGATATGTCAATGGAAGAGGTTTAAATTTAAAAGGATGACTTGTTACAAAGTCATTCACGGTGGGTTTTTCCTTTCCAAATCTTTTGAACAATCACACTTTGATCCAAATGAGGTCATTGGCTCAAACGCACTCCTTCTATTTCAACTCACAACCTTCCGGTCATTTGTTCGGAACTTTAGCCGCATAGCTTGGATTTTTCTCCAGCTGATCAGTCCTCTCTGTTGCAGTTTCCTTTTAGAAATGGCAGCTGCATCCAAAGCGTGCTGGCATTCCGTAATCCGCTAAGAGGAAAGTGAGCCTTCCAGCTGATTTCCCTGTTGACAGGTGGAGACTGAAGCAATTCACCTCCCAGACCATAAGGATGACTCGCTTCTCTTTACTTCTGCCAAATGTGCCATGATGAAAAGCAAAAAGAGTTTCGTAAGCCATGGAGACAAAAAAAAGTGCTTTGAGGTTTTTCTTTTTCTTTTTTTTTTCACTCCAAAAGTCTGAATAGTTTAACTCTGGTATTCAAACACATTGCGAGATTTATCAGAAAAGCTTGTTCAGGCGTCAGGGGTAAACTTTCAGCGTCTCATCTCATCTCATTATCTGTAGCCGCTTTATCCTGTTCTACAGGGTCGCAGGCAAGCTGGAGCCTATCCCAGCTGACTACGGGCGAAAGGCGGGGTACACCCTGGACAAGTCGCCAGGTCATCACAGGGCTGACACATAGACACAGACAACCATTCACACTCACATTCACACCTACGGTCAATTTAGAGTCACCAGTTAACCTAACCTGCATGTCTTTGGACTGTGGGGGAAACCGGAGCACCCGGAGGAAACCCACGCGGACACGGGGAGAACATGCAAACTCCGCACAGAAAGGCCCTCGCCGGCCACGGGGCTCGAACCCGGACCTTCTTGCTGTGAGGCGACAGCGCTAACCACTACACCACCGTGCCGCCCACTTTCAGCGTCTTTGGGTCCTTATTCTAATAAGTGTTACATAACAGGAACAGTAGTTTCTGACTGCAATTCATGCACTCAATTCTTAAAAGTTATCGTTTCTATAGCAACAAGTCATTCACGGGTATTGTATATCGTATAGTCACGGACACTCGAAATAAACTCATAATAAACAGATCAAAACATGCTGATATTTAATTAAAAACTGTGTGATTATGGAGAAGCTTTCTATAAGGAGATGTTGATAATATTTATGGAAGGAGTCTCCAGTGTCAGTGCTTTGTGTCTTTTTACAGAGAGGCTGGTGAAGGAATGACTGTTTACAGCTGCTACAACATCACTGATAGCAGGAACTAGCTTTCTGTAACATTAACTGTAACAATAAATGGATAAAAAGTTATGTAGTATCTTTAAAACTGTAATTATTGGCAAATTTGACTGGTACAAGCAAAATAAAAGACCTCATGAGGTGCTGTACTGCAATGTACTGTATATATACACAGTATTATTATAGTCACATTCACTGGATATGAGCAATCGCATGCTCTGATTGGCTACTACTAGGATATCAGCTTATATACCGTGAGTAGAGAAAAACAAAATGGCGGAGTGTGTTGCTGAACCAACCGAGGATGGAATAAAAACTCTACTCGAAAACAAAACCCCACTCCAGCCCAGTCGGTGGCGGTAATGCACCTTGAAGTTGATTTGCTAACTGTCAAAAAACCTCCGTGCAATGTGCCTCGTCAGCTATCAGCTCACGTACGACTCGATTTCATGGAATAACTGTTAATTACCAAGAGTATAAAGGTAAAATTTATTTATTCTAATTTGTGTATTCAAATTTATTTCTTCTTTAAAAGCACATCTTGTCGTGTTACGTAGAAACTACAAAGCATAACTCTTCGGCGATGAGGACTTTCCCATGGAGGAAAACCTCACATTGGTTACAATGCCCCAACACTGGAGACTCCTCCCATAAATGTTATAAATGTTATAAAAAATCTCCTTACAGAGAACTTCACGATATCAACGATGGTTAAATAACAACATGTTCCTGTGAAGAAGTTCTTACGATAGAAATGATAACGTATTAGAACGAGTGCATTAATATGATATACCTGTGATTGGTCTTCCAGCTGGAACTACGATCAGAGCTGCCGTTAAAGAAAATTCATCAACACCTGTCCAATCAAAATTGAGAATGAACTCTAATGCAGCAAATATGGTCGAAATTAGAGTTTTTGCTAAAGTAATAAAAGCACATCTGGTTCAATAAAGCCTTGGATATATTTATAATAATTTCATCTGTGACTCTTAACCTTTAACGCCGTGACCTAAATCTGAACCTACCGATGAACTCCGCTTGTAGATCATCCATGGGAATGAACTCGGACCTATCCAGAATCCATCATTACAATGTGTTTAGGCAATTCATCTCACTTACAGTGAAGCCCACATTCTTCCCTGACAATAGACAATAAACAATAGCAGTGATGCAACCAGACGCGATATTAAAACGGCTGTGTTGAAACTCTACTCCACGCTAAACTACACAACCTCCTCGAATTGATATCAGTGCAAAACTATTTCGTGAAAAACAAGCTGGTTTAGCCAGTGCAGCACGCTCGATCGACCTTGTATGGTAAAATAAAACACTCTGCTTGTGTTTGCACTTGTAGGAAATGTTGTAAACACCTCTTGATCTGTGCATTTCTCGAGGCCATGAGTTAATCATCAGGAATACGGCGTATAAGCGAAATGGTGAAACCTTAGAGGTCTTGTTTCACAGCCACGAAACTTTAAGCACCACGTCAATGGAGAGAGGATGATTAATCAGTTCCAGCTCAAGTGGTGGTTCCAGGGTCCAGTTTGAGACAGACTTTTTGTGTGTTTAGAAAAAAAAAAATCTGGATTATTTTCAAAGTTTCTGAAAATGTATGCAGAATGATTATTACTAAAATGTTACTGAGGGACGTGGTAGTATTCCGGGCTACTGTTTGTTTAAACCCCAATCTCTCTATCTCTGTCTCATTTATTATGATGACTTAACACATCCTGCGCCATTTTTCGAGCTTGTTTTGCCCTCACGTGTTCCTCTGATTGCAGGGAAGGGCAGTTCCAGCATTTCCTCCGACCTGAGTTCAAGTACGGATCAGACGTCGACCAAAGCTCAGAAGAATGTGGCTACCAGTGAAGGTAGGGCATCTGGTCCTCATTAGCTGTCACTGGCCTGCCTTCCCTCCCTCCCTCCCTCCCCCTTCACACTCACCCACCCTCCTTTTTTGTCTTATTGACTATTTTTGGAAGAAAAAAAAAACCAAGGCCTTTTTTTTTCAAGCTGCTTTGTGATGAGAACAAAGTGATTGTTGGTCAGAGAGTGTGTGTGTGTTTTTTTTTTTTTTAAATGGATGGGTTTATGTTTGCTATTGTGATTCTGGAAACGTTCCAGTCAGAAAAATGGCTCGACTTCATTGAATGTCCTGAAAATTCTACGTTCAAGGCCAATTGTGATGGATCAGTATTTTGGACACGAGTCCACTATGCATGACTGGTAGGAAAATTGGAACATATTATAGCCACACTCAATGCGTTGTCATTAGAGACTTCTATTTTGTCCTCTCTGAGACAATAACAACAGGCTGGAGCATGTGGACGGGACGCTCGGAGGCTGGAGAGAGCCTGCAGGGGGTGGAGAGAGTGTGTGTGTGTGTGTGTGTGTGAGAGGACTGTGGAAGGCTTGTTCTCCAGGGAGGCCCAGCTCGGAGCCAGGCTGCGGTGTGTTTATGTGTGTGTGGTTGCAGAGCCCGTCCTCGTCTCTCCGCAGTAATGGCAGAGTAGTGCTTCAGCCTCGGAGATGCTGACCCGTCCCTGCACATTCTTGCATCAGCGAGAAGGAAGAGAAAACACTTTATCTTGCGTCCTGTGGCATTGTGTGATCCGGATACGCTGGGGTGTAGCCATGACACAGTCACCATGTGTCAGTCATCAAAGTTCAAGGATTAACGTACAAGTTCCAGTGCAGAGATCCAGCGACAATGAATCATTTTTGGCGCTAGTGTGTCGGCGTTACAGTTTGAAATTGTCACCAAAAAATCTAGCTGGTTGTGTAAACGAAATATTTATTTTTAATTGTTATACAAGCAGTTCTCTGGACGTTCTTCAATATGTAACAGAAAGATCCGATTTTCAGACATTATTCTAATTCCAGACGATTCGTCTGAGATAAATCACAGAAGTGGGTGTGGCTTCACAATGGTCGTCATGAGACCTCGTTCGTAAGCACTTCCTGTACGATTTGTCACCACAGCTAACCATTACTAGGTTACATCACATCTATCGTTTTGCATTTGAAACACCAATACCTGGTCTCGATTTGTTTTGACCTCGTTCCCAGCGATATGATGGAATTTTTCCAGCATGTCAGTTCGAGTGAGAGATTATCATTATCTCCACACAGAAAACTGATCCAATCCCACTAAGGACTTTGGTAAAGATAGATAAAGATAGTGGTCATACATCATGACAATCTGTGAAACTGTGACGCTGAAACAAACCTATTCTGTGGACTTGATGCTTTATACAGCTGACTGTCCCAATATACAGTAAGTAATTATTAACTGAGGTGATAATAATCCTAGTTATGCGAAGCTTTCAAGGTCCCGGGTTTCCTGTACGGCTCACGTCTCAGCAAAGTGCACGCACACACACACCACCCATGCCATCAGTCAAACACAACGTTTACGCATTCCAAGTTCATGAACCTGGTGGGATTCGCAACCTACCAGAGGAGCAAATACTTAAACTCTGCTGTCTCATGACACACATGAACACAGAGTCTGTTTCTCCTCATGTGATTGTACTGAAGTGCAGTGTGACAGTTCGCTGCTCAGGCAGATGTGCGGAAAAAGAGGATTAAAATTGAATGACGGAGGGACGAATGACTGCTGGGAAATCCACATCAGTGACTCAGAAACCCGATCAGTACAAGATTTTTGAAAAGACCGGGTTGTAATGGGACACATTTTTTATTCCCTTTCAATATATGTGTGACGTTTATCTTCAATGCTGGTAATGTTCTTTCTTTCTTTGGGCCTTTTTTGATTTGATCTTTCTTTCTTGATTTGATCTTTCTTTCTTTGGGCCTTTTTTGATTTGATCTTTCTTTCTTTCTTTCTTGATTTGATCTTTCTTTCTTTCTTTCTTTGGGCTTTCTTTCTTGATTTGATCTTTCTTTCTTTCTTTCTTTCTTTCTTTCTTTCTTTCTTGATTTGATCTTTCTTTCTTTCTTTCTTTCTTTCTTTCTTTGATCTTTCTTTCTGTCTTTCTTGATTTGGGCTTTGTTTCTTTCTCTGGGCCTTTCTTGATTTGATCTTTCTTTCTTTCTTTGGGCTTTCTTTCTTGATTTGATCTTTCTTTCTTTCTTTCTTTCTTTCTTTCTTGATTTGGTCTTTCTTTCTTCCTTTGGGCCTTTCTTGATTTGATCTTTCTTTCTTTCTTTCTTTCTTTCTTTCTTTGATCTTTCTTTCTGTCTTTCTTTCTTGATTTGGGCTTTGTTTCTTTCTCTGGGCCTTTTTATCTTTCTTTCTTTGGGCCTTTTTTGATTTGATCTTTCTTTCTTTCTTGATTTGGTCTTTCTTTCTTTGGGCCTTTCTTGATTTAATCTTTCTTTCTTTCTTGATTTGATCTTTCTTTCTTTCTTGATTTGGGCTTTCTTTCTTTCTTTCTTTCTTTCTTTCTTTCTTTGGTCTTTCTTTCTTTCTTTGGGCCTTTCTTGATTTGATCTTTCTTTCTTTCTTTCTTTCTTTCTTTCTTTGATCTTTCTTTCTGTCTTTCTTTCTTGATTTGGGCTTTGTTTCTTTCTCTGGGCCTTTTTATCTTTCTTTCTTTCTTTGGGCCTTTTTTGATTTGATCTTTCTTTCTTTCTTGATTTGGTCTTTCTTTCTTTCTTTCTTTCTTTGGGCCTTTCTTGATTTAATCTTTCTTTCTTTCTTGATTTGATCTTTCTTTCTTTCTTGATTTGGGCTTTCTTTCTTTCTTTCTTTCTTTGGTCTTTCTTTCTTTCTTTGGGCCTTTCTTGATTTGTTCTTTCTTTCTTTCTTTCTTTCTTTCTTTCTTTCTTTCTTTCTTTCTTTCTTTCTGTCTTTCTTTCTTGATTTGGGGTTTGTTTCTTTCTCTGGGCCTTTTTATCTTTCTTTCTTTCTTTGGGCCTTTCTTGATTTGATCTTTCTTTCTTTCTTGATTTGATCTTTCTTTCTTTCTTGATTTGGGCTTTCTTTCTTTCTTTCTTTCTTTCTTTGGTCTTTCTTTCTTTGGGCCTTTCTTTCTTTCTTTCTTTCTTTCTTTCTTTCTTTCTTGATTTGGGGTTTGTTTCTTTCTCTGGGCCTTTTTATCTTTCTTTCTTTCTTTGGGCCTTTTTTGATTTGATCTTTCTTTCTTGATTTGATCTTTCTTTCTTTGGGCCTTTTTTGATTTGATCTTTCTTTCTTTCTTTCTTGATTTGATCTTTCTTTCTTTCTTTCTTTGGGCTTTCTTTCTTGATTTGATCTTTCTTTCTTTCTTTCTTTCTTTCTTTCTTTCTTTCTTTCTTTCTTTCTTGATTTGATCTTTCTTTCTTTCTTTCTTTCTTTCTTTCTTTGATCTTTCTTTCTGTCTTTCTTGATTTGGGCTTTGTTTCTTTCTCTGGGCCTTTCTTGATTTGATCTTTCTTTCTTTCTTTGGGCTTTCTTTCTTGATTTGATCTTTCTTTCTTTCTTTCTTTCTTTCTTGATTTGGTCTTTCTTTCTTCCTTTGGGCCTTTCTTGATTTGATCTTTCTTTCTTTCTTTCTTTCTTTCTTTGATCTTTCTTTCTGTCTTTCTTTCTTGATTTGGGCTTTGTTTCTTTCTCTGGGCCTTTTTATCTTTCTTTCTTTGGGCCTTTTTTGATTTGATCTTTCTTTCTTTCTTGATTTGGTCTTTCTTTCTTTGGGCCTTTCTTGATTTAATCTTTCTTTCTTTCTTGATTTGATCTTTCTTTCTTTCTTGATTTGGGCTTTCTTTCTTTCTTTCTTTCTTTCTTTCTTTCTTTGGTCTTTCTTTCTTTCTTTGGGCCTTTCTTGATTTGATCTTTCTTTCTTTCTTTCTTTCTTTCTTTCTTTCTTTGATCTTTCTTTCTGTCTTTCTTTCTTGATTTGGGCTTTGTTTCTTTCTCTGGGCCTTTTTATCTTTCTTTCTTTCTTTGGGCCTTTTTTGATTTGATCTTTCTTTCTTTCTTGATTTGGTCTTTCTTTCTTTCTTTCTTTCTTTGGGCCTTTCTTGATTTAATCTTTCTTTCTTTCTTGATTTGATCTTTCTTTCTTTCTTGATTTGGGCTTTCTTTCTTTCTTTCTTTCTTTGGTCTTTCTTTCTTTCTTTGGGCCTTTCTTGATTTGTTCTTTCTTTCTTTCTTTCTTTCTTTCTTTCTTTCTGTCTTTCTTTCTTGATTTGGGGTTTGTTTCTTTCTCTGGGCCTTTTTATCTTTCTTTCTTTCTTTGGGCCTTTCTTGATTTGATCTTTCTTTCTTTCTTGATTTGATCTTTCTTTCTTTCTTGATTTGGGCTTTCTTTCTTTCTTTCTTTCTTTCTTTGGTCTTTCTTTCTTTGGGCCTTTCTTTCTTTCTTTCTTTCTTTCTTTCTTTCTTTCTTGATTTGGGGTTTGTTTCTTTCTCTGGGCCTTTTTATCTTTCTTTCTTTCTTTGGGCCTTTCTTGATTTGATCTTTCTTTCTTTCTTTGGAATGCTCACAAAACAATTTAGTTCCTGTTATCACTTATGTTATAGCTGCTTTCATCGGTTTATCCCTCAATTTTTCCCTCAATTTATCCTTTGGGTGGCACGGTGGTGTAGAAGTTAGCACTGTCGCCTCACAGCAAGAAGGTTCTGGGTTCGAACCCAGTGGCCAACGGGGGCCTTTCTGTGTGGAGTTTGCATGTTCTCCCCGTTTCTGTGTGGGTTTTCTCCAGGTGCTCCAGTTTCCCCTACAGTCCAAAATCATGTGGTTCAGTTAACATGAGGCAGCCTTGGGCTGAAGTGCCCTTGAGCAAGGCACCGAACCCCCAACTGCTCCCCAGGTGCTGTAGTGTTGCTGCCCACTGCTCTGGGTATGTGTGTGTGCGCTCATTGCTCACTTGTGTGTGTATGCATGTGTTCACGGCTTCAGATGGGTTAAATGCAGAGGATGAATTTCACTGTGCTTGAGTGTGCATGTGACAAATAAAGGCTTCTTCTTCTTTTTCATTCTACTGAAATTGAATTTTAAATCTGGCAACCCTTGAGGACTGAAATCCCTACAGGAGATGTGAATTTACACCCATCAACGAGTCATGCTTGGCTACTGCTGCGTAGTCGTGCTGGTCAGTACCAATCCGCTTCCGCTCCACTCCACTCCTGAGTTCAACCAAGTAAAACTCCCGTCCAATCCCTCAGTCTCTGCAGAGCCAAATGCTGCTTTAAGCACCAACACCAAGCACCGCTACTCAAACAGCTTTGGTGCCAGTGACTGTTAAATGAGAAACACTTGTTCATGTCCTTACTTGCATGAAAGCCACTTCTTCCATCTCAGGCAGATGAAAACAGATATCTTGATGAGTTGTAAATAAAAGGATGCAGCTTAGTGCACTAAGGATAAACAGTAAACGTGGAAAATGTGGAGCTTGTGTGTGCGCAGACAGACTGAGGTAACTTTCTGTTTATTAATACAAAGAGCTGCTGCTGCTGGAAAAATCCGAGAGCTTGTTCGCTTTTGAGATGACTCATCTGGCCTTACTCAATACCAAAAAGCACGCCGAGCAAAACTCGCTACTGTGGGACGACATTTGGTTATACGATACGTAAGGAATAAAAAACTCATGACGTGCTTTTGTAGGAAAATAACCATCGACGGGGTCATGTTTTGAAGTAGTTACCATTACCACACCCCTTCTTAAACCACAGCAATTTGCTAACACATCCAGTTTTTTTTCTTTAATTGTAGAACAGCAAATCATAGTCCTTATATGTTTATAGTTGCGTTAAACTGATAGTTGTGAAATGCCCATGAACAAGCTCGTTCCTGTTTTCAGTCTCGCAAAGATAGTGAGACAAAAAAAAAGCAAAAAACAAAAAGGCTCTTCGTGTTACAGAGAAACGACAAAGCGTGAAGAAGTTGCGGAAAACTTGTTACAAACAACTGACACTGGAGACTCCTTCCTTCCCTGGTAAATAAATATCTCATTACAGAACACTTCAAGATCTCATCTCATCTCATCTCATTATCTCTAGCCGCTTTATCCTGTTCTACAGGGTCGCAGGCGAGCTGGAGCCTATCCCAGCTGACTACGGGCGAAAGGCGGGGTACACCCTGGACAAGTCGCCAGGTCATCACAGGGCTGACACATAGACACAGACAACCATTCACACTCACATTCACACCTACGGTCAATTTAGAGTCACCAGTTAACCTAACCTGCATGTCTTTGGACTGTGGGGGAAACCGGAGCACCCGGAGGAAACCCACGCCGACACGGGGAGAACATGCAAACTCCGCACAGAAAGGCCCTCGCCGGCCACGGGGCTCGAACCCAGGACCTTCTTGCTGTGAGGCGACAGCGCTAACCACTACACCACCGTGCCGCCACACTTCAAGATATCAATGATTATTCTATCCACATTCACTGGAATGATATGAGCTCTGATTGGCTATTCTACTACTAGGATATCAGCTCATATACCATGAGTAGAGAAAAACAAAATGACGGAGCTTTTTGTGTTGCTGAACCAACCAAGGATGAAATAAAAACTCTACTTGGAAACAAACCCCCCCAAAAAGGTAACAAAATATGGAATAAAAGTATTTGATGGTAAGAATTGCTACTATCATTTCGCCAGGTTGTTTACATTCTATGCGGAAATGATTTTGTCGGACATTTTGTATTAAAGTTTTTATTCATCAAATTTGCAAAAAATAAAAGTCCTGTTTCTCAAAATCCAGTGAATGTGGACAGAATAAAACGGTTATTCCACTCAATCTCGTCATACACGGCTGAAATCAGCTCATGTATGACTCGATTTCGTGGAATAACTTTTAATTATATATTTTCTTTCTTCAGTAACAACTCGCTCTACAAATTCCTGTGCAAGTTATTACAATAGAAACAGTACCGTATTAGAACGATTGCATTAATATAAACCTGCGTTTTGTAGCTGCACTACTGTGAGAGCTGCTGTTACAGAAAATTAATCAACAGCTTCAAAGTTGATGAATTGGATATAAGAAGTCAGCAGCGTTGTCGTATAATAGGGTTCAAGATTCTGGAAGAAGGCAAATGACCAGCAAACCAGAGCTTGTTTCACTTATACACGATGTACATGTTACAATTGTACCACATTTCCTGTATATTATATATATTTTTAATCTCGCAATGATTGTGAAATGAAACTTGAACACAGGGTCCTGCCTAGCAGGCAGTTGTGCCATCTGATAGCCTGTCTGAGAGCGTGGGACAGTTTAGTTTTCAGCTTTTGAAGATAGCATTGTTCCAAGTTTGAGGCCTTTCCCACCATTTCCTTAGCGATAACCTCCCAAGGATGTTGTGAAAGTGATTCTGATGTAGTGGGCAAGTTTACACTGTAAGACTTTCTAAATGTTTTCAGTATTCCAAGGAAATAAAAATACTGAGTTAGCAGAATTTCTGAAATTCTTTTGATGAACGCCAAGGTTAAAACGCAAGTCCAGAATAAGGCTGGATGATATGATGGTACAGTATTGATATCAGGATTAAAATATATGTTACACACACGAGTGTTTTACTAGGAGGGAAATGCACCACATTTTTCATTTGAGCTCCATCCGGGACATGCAGAACCAAAACCATGACATAAATCTCTATGTGTCACTTGTGAGGAAATCGATGAATGAGTTGTTTTGATAAATTTGGGGACTTTTTGTTTGTGAATGTGTTGATATAATAAAAAGAAAATTACACTTTGGTTTGAAGATATGAAGTTTATCTTCTCATGTCGAAAAACTCGCATTTTTCCTATGCAATACTTCGCGGATCTGAGTGACATATTGGCTGGCTTTTTTTCATGGAATGTCAGATATATTCCGTTCAGCTACTTGTCTTTGACTTGTCCAATATCATGCTAGATGAATGGAATATATCGGATATACCACGAAAAAAGCCAGCTGCTATTATTATTATTATTATTATTATTATCCATACACATTCCTTTCGGGTGTTCAACGCATCTTTCTCTTTCAAAATTCACTCAAAATCTTCCGTATTTAACAAAGCAAATCTGGCGGCCATGTTTGTTTACAAATTGTCCCAGTCATTCACTCGCTAGCACGGAAGTTTTACGTCTCCGACGTGTGACGTCATGCTGTCTTGACAACCATGCAATACTGTATTGTAAACCATATTCAACGCTCATTCTCCATTGGGTAGACTAGAGTGACGTAATACACGTAAGATAAGCGATATGCTAACAATATTGCATGCTATCGAACCAAATGAATGAAACCCGCTAGAAGGGAATAGAACACGTGTTTTTAATCCATCGAAAAAGTGTCCTGTATATATAATAATTCCCGATATTTCACTCCGATGACGTCACTTCCAGTGTTTTCCTGCTGTGTTGTCAAAATGGCGAACCAGTTCAAAATTAAAATTCTTTTGATTAACTTGTGTATTTTTTTGTGGATGTGTCCATATACCGTAATCGAAAGAACATTACACAGTGGCCAGATGATTTGGCTACGAGATAGAACGATGGAACGAATCCTAAGGAAGTCCTTAATTGGGGATTTTCCTTCACAACCTTCATGCTGGTGTGGTGTGTATTCATCCAGCTTTTATGCACCTCACACAGTGTCCATGTGCAACTGTTAACGAACTGCTCATAATCAATACTGATGCGTTTCCATTAATGGAAGGTGAATCCATAGAATAAAGAGTTTTAACATTATAAAATGCTGATGTACCAGTGAGAAAGTTTCGAAGGAGCCGACTATCCTATTTTCCATTAACAGAGTCCACATCAGATCCAGTGCACTTGTTTGGAGGTTTGGCAGGTTCTTGTTTGCCTGCGTAGAATGTGTTCGTACTTATTTCTATGTTCTCTGCCAGGCTTCTTTCAAGAGCACACTGAAACGTAATACCCGAGCTGTGTGATTTTATCAGATGCAGTTAGCTCAGTGCTGGAAGCAATCATTACCTCCTTACTAGTTACATCTTTAAGCCATATGTATCTGTAAAATGACTCTGAAACAATGAGCCTGGATCCTCACAAATGTTTTGTTTCTGAATCTCGATAAACAAGACAGCGATGTGACAGTGACGCCAACCCAGGATTGTCTCTGTTAGCATTAGCAGATAAACTCATGGTGTGGGCCAGCAGGCTCGTCATTGACTGAATGTATTTATACATGCTAACGCAATGACACTATCGGTATCTGTTTAGAGTTCTGAATATCTGTATTTGATTTTAAACATGAAGTTAGAGTGGCCTAAACATTTTTTTTAATATAATTAAATATGAACCTTACCCCATGCCCTGGGAAACCCAGAGGGTGAAAAGTCAGCAGTGGGTTGTGAATCCTCACTGACAGTTCCTCAACCTCAGCTACATCCCTCCAGTCCATAATCGGTCTCGACTAGAGAACCTGTTTTACTTGGGCAGGTATTATTTTTGTTTCTGGAAGTAAAAAAGTTTAGTTCTAGTTCCCATAATATACACGGACTAGTAGCTAACTTTAAAACACAACAACCCTGACCAGGCAGTTATTAAGGATTACCACATGTTCATGGTAATTTTAGAGTTAATGGCAACGTGAAAGTTAAAAAAAATCCTGCTTGCACAGCATTTTTGTTGCATCTCACAGGATAACAAGCCTTTCTGGTAAGAAATAGTTCACTTCCTGTTCATACGAGGTGTGTCAGAAAAATAACAGGACTTAGTGTGCTGTGTGAGCTATGAGTGGGGTAGGGATTAGCGGGTTGCGTCACCGTGTGACTTAATATCCGGGGAGTATATAACTGCGATCTTAGATCTCTGCAGCCATTGTATGTTTTTGCACGTGCTTTTGTTAACAGCTCCTCAATTTTAGGCCATCAAGCAATGGGCACAGAGCAACAAACCAATCTGAAGTTTCTGGTCTGGCTGGGGAAAACTCCATCAGAAGCACTCAGGCTACTGCAGCAAGTGTATGGAGATGAGATGATGTCGCACTCATGGGTTTTTGAGTAGCACAAGACTTTCAAAGAGGGATGCGAGGATGTGGAAGACGACCCCAGGAGCAGAAGGCGTTCAACGAGCAGGACTGAGGCCAACGTTGAGTGCGTGAGGCAGATGACGTGTGGCGATCGTCGGCTGACTGTTTGACTGATCGCAAGTGAGCTGGGCATGAACCGCGACAGCGTCTAGAAGATTATCACTGAAGATTTGGGCATGCGGAAGATCTGTGCGAAGATGGTGCTGAAGCTGCTGAACAATGACCAGAAGGAGCGGTGCATGCAGGTGTGTCAGGACATCCTCGAGCATCTTGAAACCTAACCAGACTTCCTTGGGAGAGTCATCACCGGTGATGAGTCATGGATCTTTGAGTATGACCCGTAGACCAAACGCCAGAGCCTTCAGTGGAAGAGTCCAGAGTCGCCGAGGTCGAAGAAAGCAAGACAATCGAAGTCCAAAGTCAAACTCATGTTCTTTGATGTGAGGGGCATCGTCTACATAGAGTTCTTGCTACAGGGCCAGATGATCAACCAGCATGTCTACAAAGAGATCCTGCAGCGTTTGCTTCATTCAGTGCGCGAAAAGAGGCGAGAGTTGTGGCAGGACAACTCGTGGCTGCTTCACCATGACAACGTGCCGGCTCACAACGCCCTGAGCATCCGGCAGTTCCTTGCCGAGAAGAACGTCACTATGCTGGAGCAACCTCCCTACTCATCCGACTTGGCTCCGTGTGATTTTTTTCCTTTTCCCCCAAGCTCAAGGGGGTCATCAAGGGGACCTGTTATCCGGATGTGGAAGCCATCAAGAGGGCCGTGACGATGGAGCTGCGGAGAATCCCAGGAGAATCCTTCCAGGAGTGCATGGAGGCGTGGTGGAGAAGGATGGGAAAGTGCGTTAGGCTCGAGGGGGATTATTTCGAAGAGGAAAACTTGTAGTTTGGATTTGACAAATTTTTTGTGACCCCAGTCCTGTTTCTTTTCCGACACACCTCGTATCTGTATTTGTTTAGAACACATTCGCGACATGTCTACTGTGCATGCTTTTGTAGTGTTTTGCCACTGAATGACATAGTGAGCGACAAGGTAGTACAATTTCTGTTAACGTTATGCAAATTTTGCACCCAACACTAGCATAAAAAAAATTAAATATATATAAATATATTTTTTGTTGTCCTTCCCGATTTTCTTCCAAATTTAGTCTTGGCCAATTCCCACCCACAATAGCTACCAAAATGGGAGATGAAGCCGCCCTCTTCTGCATGTTGACCTTACAGGCACCCATGACTGGCTAGTGTTGCTTCAATTGACAGGAAGCAGACAGATATGCCACGCCCCCTGAGAGCATGGCCAGTTTTGCTCTCTTGGACTCCTGGCCACAAATGGGTGTGACTAGTACCGTACATACTTTTTAACACATACTACTCCATATACCATTGGGAATTGTATATTACAGAAGTAACCTATATTACATTAACAGTTATTCCATGAAATCGAGTCGTACATGAGCTGATAGTCATTCACTGGAATTTGAGAAACAGAGCATTATTTTTTGCAAATCTGATAAATAAAAAATTGATGCAAAACATCTGACAAAATCATTTCCGCTTAGAATATAAACAGACCGGTGAAATGACTGGAACAATTTGTGAAAAATGCTATAATAATACAACCCCGATTCCAAAAAAGTTGGGACAAATTGTAAATAAAAAAACGGAATGCAATAATTTACAAATCTCAAAAACTGATATTGTATTCACAATAGAACATAGACAACATATCAAATGTCGAAAGTGAGACATTCTGAAATTTCATGCCAAATATCGGCTCATTTGAAATTTCATGACAGCAACACATCTCAAAAAAGTTGGGACAGGGGCAATAAGAGGCTGGAAAAGTTAAAGGTACAAAAAAGGAACAGCTGGAGGACCAAATTGCAACTCATTAGGTCAATTGGCAATAGGTCATTAACATGACTGGGTATAAAAAGAGCATCTTGGAGTGGCAGCGGCTCTCAGAAGTAAAGATGGGAAGAGGATCACCAATCCCCCTAATTCTGCGCCGACAAATAGTGGAGCAATATCAGAAAGGAGTTCGACAGTGTAAAATTGCAAAGAGTTTGAACATATCATCATCTACAGTGCATAATATCATCAAAAGATTCAGAGAATCTGGGAGAATCTCTGTGCGTAAGGGTCAAGGCCGGAAAACCATACTGGGTGCCCGTGATCTTCGGGCCCTTAGACGGCACTGCATCACATACAGGCATGCTTCTGTATTGGAAATCACAAAATGGGCTCAGGAATATTTCCAGAGAACATTATCTGTGAACACAATTCACCGTGCCATCCGCCGTTGCCAGCTAAGCGCAGACGTCTTCTCTGGGCCAAGGCTCATTTAAAATGGACTGTGGCAAAGTGGAAAACTGTTCTGTGGTCAGACGAATCAAAATTTGAAGTTCTTTATGGAAATCAGGGACGCCGTGTCATTCGGACTAAAGAGGAGAAGGACGACCCAAGTTGTTATCAGCGCTCAGTTCAGAAGCCTGCATCTCTGATGGTATGGGGTTGCATTAGTGTGTGTGGCATGGGCAGCTTACACATCTGGAAAGACACCATCAATGCTGAAAGGTATATCCAGGTTCTAGAGCAACATATGCTCCCATCCAGACGACATCTCTTTCAGGGAAGACCTTGCATTTTCCAACATGACAATGCCAAACCACATACTGCATCAATTACAGCATCATGGCTGCGTAGAAGAAGGGTCCGGGTACTGAACTGGCCAGCCTGCAGTCCAGATCTTTCACCCATAGAAAACATTTGGCGCATCATAAAACGGAAGATACGACAAAAAAGACCTAAGACAGTTGAGCAACTAGAATCCTACATTAGACAAGAATGGGTTAACATTCCTCTCCCTAAACTTGAGCAACTTGTCTCCTCAGTCCCCAGACGTTTACAGACTGTTGTAAAGAGAAAAGGGGATGTCTCACAGTGGGAAACATGGCCTTGTCCCAACTTTTTTGAGATGTGTTGTTGTCATGAAATTTAAAATCACCTAATTTTTCTCTTTAAATGATACATTTTCTCAGTTTAAACATTTGATATGTCATCTATGTTCTATTCTGAATAAAATACGGAATTTTGAAACTTCCACATCATTGCATTCCGTTTTTATTTACAATTTGTCCCAACTTTTTTGGAATCGGGGTTGTAATTCTGGAAAAAAAAAAGATACGCTCTTACCAGCAAATACTTTCATTCCATGGTTTTTTTTGTATTCTTTTGTATTTTTGGGGGTTTTGTTTTTGAGTAGTTTTTATTTCGTTCTCGGTTGGTTCGGTAACATGGTCCGCCATTTTGATTTCCTCTACTCACGGTATATGAGGCGATAGCCTAGTATTAGAGTAGCTAGTCAGAGTGTGCGATTGCTCATATCCAGTGAATGTGGATAGAATAATACAGGAAACACTCGAGATCAGACTAATTAGAAAGAGCACCCCGGTTTAATCCTCTTCTGCTCCATACTTCTAAATGTGAGACCATCCTTTACATAATGATGAATCTCATCGTAATGAGTTTTTTATTAATGGTCTAATTCCGATCTGTTGTGGATTGTGGAATTTTTTGTGGTTGGTCATCTAGGTTGCCGCTTGTTAACTGGAAACCACTAATCTAGAAATACAGTATATATGCATCTACACTATGGTACATATGTTAAATTTGGATTGAGCTCCAGTATTTAAGGCTCTGTATGAAGCTTCTGGGCCTCTCAGTCAGCCCTCGGTGATTGAGCTCGTGTGTGTGCGTCAGGCGAGTGGAATTCACTCTCCCTATCCGAACGGATTTAAAGGGAGCACAAGCTGTTCCTCGACAGGAGAAGCGCTCATTACAGGCCATTATTAGATTCGAGAAGAGCTCAGAACAGATTGAAGCACGAGCACAAATATCGTTTTAGTTTGTGCATATTTCCAGCCATGCGTCGCATGTTTCTCTAAAAGCAGACTGATCTAGCGTTGTGTTTCTCTCCGAGCTTCCTAATGGAAATCTGAGCTCTTCGTCTGGAGCTTGCCGGAGAGGGGGAGTCAGGGTTGAACTGCAGTTCACTCAAACACACACGTTTGCATGCTGCGAGAGGCAGCAAGGGGTTACACACACACATGCACACATTGTACATTTCACAAGTGTCCGTCTGTCCATATTACTGCGTTGTTGTTGTTATTTGGGAATGTGTTCATGGAGAACATTTCTGGAAAGGATCAATAAAGAAAAGAGCCACATGTGGAACACAATGAGCACATTTCTATTATGATATCTTGCTCGACGTCTCCGCTGTCTTCCTTGTGTCAAGTTTAACGCTGCGGATTTATGGATGAAGCTTTTCATTTGACTCTTCGGAGGTCAGTTTAACCAAACATCCTGTAGTGTTATTGGAAGTTAGATGCGGATTTTAAAGGGTTTTTCCAAACCCCTCGTTCCATTAAAGCAGCAAAATTTATTATTTGTCATACAGCAAAGATAATTTCATTTATATGAAGAACTAGCCAGCTCCTCCATGGAGTATAATCCCGTTTTTGTGAGCTTTGGAGGTTACGCAATTCATGGTGTAATCCTTTTGGAATAAGGCATGAACTTCCTCAAGAGGGGCACAGAACACATACTGTATAAAGCAGTGCATTCCTTTATGTTTTATTGCTTTGCGAGATTTATTATGTCAAAGCTTTTTCTGCCCTGCAAAGCCTGGCTTTGTTTACTCCGTGCAATAAACTGACACTTTAGGGATTTTTTTTTTTAACTTTCATGACTTGTTCTGGGCATAAACATGGATGTAGGTGCAAATTAGTAGAAGTATTGAAACTTTGTGGGATAAAGGTTAAAAAAAAAATCCCCAATGATCTTTGGATTTTTTTTTTTACAAAAGAAATTCCAAAGATGAAATTAAGGGACCTCCAGGAGGGGTTGCATCAGGACAGCTGTCTTTCAAACTTCCTTATTTTGGACAAAAATCGAAAGCAGCATTGCATGGATTCTTCTCATTGAAATAAATCCCTTAATTCTATCTGTCAGACTTTATCGTATCACAATGTGACCTTATCTATGATGTGACCTTCTGTAGAAAGTGATGTAGTTTGTACAGCAAAACAGGCTTTGGCTGAATTACCTCAACATAACAATGAAAATAATTTAGGCATGCCAATGGAAATGAAAATCATCCTAGCAGGGAATTCTGTTTTTGCATTAAATATGGGACTGACATATTTTCCAGGACTAACAGCAGGCGTGGAGCAAAGACTTCAGCTTAGGAAACAATACAGTGCTGGGCTGAACCGATGCTTTCACACTTGGTGTTTTTTTTTTTTCTATTTTATAAAAAGCGGCCATTTTATAAAGCGCTCTTGCTGGCGTATTTATCACAGTAGAGCTTCCGAAAGTGAAAAAGTACATCTTTTCAGAAAAACCTCATCACCTTGAGTGACACAAGGTGCTTTTTTTAACCTCTCAACCAATCATGTTGCACACTGTGGGACAAACAAGCAAGAAAAACCAACATGGAGGACTGAGTGCTGAGTCTTGTTGAATGTTACTTGCCAACTCTATTGATTCATGCGGGAGACTACTGCTTTTAGTTCTAAAAAATACAGCATTACAAAATAACCAGTGAACACTGTTGGATTCGCTCTTCTGACCTCACTTGAGCTGTTTTCGGCACAGGGGGAACAAGTATACAGCATCAAATAGGCATATTAAGTGAAGACAAATGCCAGTGGAATGGCGCCATAATAATATTGAACCTAAATGTAATTTCATCTAAATCTTAAGCATGCATTTTGTGAAGTATGTCGGTCCGATTTCCTGATCAATTTTCTTCAAATTATGGCACTCAGAATGCAGGAGAATGTCCCATTTTACACATTTTTTCCCCAAATTTTTCTGCCCCCCCCCCCCCCCCCAAAGTGCGCGACTGCGTCATGTAATCCGATCTACCACTTTTCTTTCTCTGGGAGTTGGCAAGTATGGAATATGAGGAGATTTACAACATGTTGAACTGAAAATATGATCAAACATCTTTCAGTGTTGAAATGTTTTAACTAAAAAAATAACACAGCTGTTCTTGAGGTACTCATTAGTACAGTGACGTGGCGGCACGGTGGTGTAGTGGTTAGCCTCACAGCAAGAAGGTTCTGGGTTCGAGCCCAGTGGCCGACAGGGGCCTTTCTATGTGGAGTATGTATGTTCTCCCCAGGTGCTCCCGTTTCCCTCACAATTCAAAAATATGCGGTTAGGTTAACATGGGACGGCCTTGGGTTGAAGTGCCCTTGAGCAAGGAACCTACCTATCAGTGCCGTATTAAGCCAATGCGGTGCCCCTGGGCACTATACCTCAAGTGCCCCCCACAACCACCCTGTGCGCACGCGTTCAGTAACCTCCTGCACACACTCACAAACCTTGCCCTTTGCTGTCAAAAATAGTAGCATATACATAAACAACAGTACACATAAACAAGGTCATTCTTCCTCATTGAAAATATATTAAGTAGGCGACATCAGCCCATCAAATTCACTGAAAACAACCAACGATATGCATGTAGGCATATTGAAATGTCTTATTCAAAAATGAGCAGCATATATTTGTATGTCTCAATAAAAACCTTCAAAGTCTCATTAAAAACATTAAAATGTCTCAATTCAAAATGTGTATCAATTCAAACAGCATCAGCAATTTAAACAGCATCCATCTATATACAATACAGCATATTCAAGTGTGTCAATTCAAAATGTGTATCAATTAAAATAGCATCGATCTAGGCAACATATTCAAATGTCTCAATTCGAAATATAAATTCAAATAACATCCAGTACGGCATATTCAGTCGCCGACCCCTCGGCTAACATTGGCTGTGGTTGTAGCATCTCCCCGGCTAGTGCTAACAGGGCCATCTCCCTCACTAGCATCGCTGATTTCATTAGCTTCGGCTTCAGCGCTGGTAGTGACAGCAGTTGTCGATGTTTTTATAAAAAAAACGATCTAACACTGGAACATTTTTAATTGCAGCTACACGCCTGGAGTCTTTTTTTTTAATTTTCTCTTCGCACAACCACTCAATTGATGTCTGTCCATTTTTCATTTCTACCGCAGTTTTTAAAAAATTGACACATTTCACCGTAGGTGGACTGGCTCAACTGACAGGTTGAGGAAAGGGAGGTTAATGGTCACATAGGCCACTCTTGCTCAGAATTATGATTATTGTTGTTGTTCTTATGAAATTAGTGTTCATAATGAATTATATATGACTATTTAACAATGTCAAGGGTATAACCATTTTAAGTGTACAAATATTCATGAAAAATATTTTTAAAGTTTCTGTCATGTGGTGCCCCCCCACTGGCTGTGAGTGGTTAGTGCCCCTGGGCACTGTGCCGCAGGTCCAGATAGTTAATCCAGCCTTGCTACCTACAGTATGGACTGTTGCATACTGTAGCTGCCCACTAATCTGTGTGTGCTCACTACTCACTTGTGTGTGTGTGTGTGTGTGTTCACAGCTTCAGATGGGTTAACTGCAGAGGATGAATTTCACTGTGCTTGAGTGTGCATGTGACAAATAAAGGCTGCTTCTTCTTCTTCTACACTACCGTTCAAAAGTTTGGGGTCACCCAGACAATTTTGTGTTTTCCATGAAAAGTCACACTTTTATTTACCACCATAAGTTGTAAAATGAATAGAAAATATAGTCAAGACATTTTTCTGGCCATTTTGAGTATTTAATCGATCCCACAAGTGTGATGCTCCAGAAACTCAATCTGCTCAAAGGAAGGTCAGTTTTATAGCTTCTCTAAAGAGCTCAACTGTTTTCAGCTGTGCTAACATGATTGTACAAGGGTTTTCTAATCATCCATTAGCCTTCTGAGGCAATGAGCAAACACATTGTACCATTAGAGCACTGGAGTGATAGTTGCTGGAAATGGGCCTCTATACACCTATGGAGATATTGCACCAAAAACCAGACATTTGCAGCTAGAATAGTCATTTACCACATTAGCAATGTATAGAGTGGATTTCTGATTAGTTTAAAGTGATCTTCATTGAAAAGAACAGTGCTTTTCTTTCAAAAATAAGGACATTTCAAAGTGACCCCAAACTTTTGAACGGTAGTGTATGTGATGTGACGTTCCACTGTAACTCTGGCTACACACAGTCCAACTGTCTGTGAAGATTCTCAATCATCCAGGTCATAGTAAACTGTGGGTGGTAGAAATGGGCAACTGGACTTGCTTGAAGATTCTTGAAAACGTTTCACCTCTCGTCCAAAAGACGAGAGGTGAAACGTTTTCAAGAATCTTCAAGCAAGTCCAGTTGCCCATTTCTACCACCCACAGTTCACAGTCCAACTGCACAAAACGCCTCAAATTGTCTTGCGTTCAAAGCTACCGTGAAGGAAAAGAACCTCCTCACTGCCTTGTTAAGTGACACCAATCTTTTTTCATCTGATCCAGAGAGCAAGTCTGCCATGCAAAGGCAAACTGCAGTATCTGCATATTGTGTCAGTGGCAAAAGACGGTCCAATAGCAAATAGGTGACACTATTGGACCGTCTTTTGCCGCCGACACAATATGCAGATACTGCAGTTTGCCTTTGCATTGCAGAAGTCAGGCTGGTTAATTAGCTACTTTGATATTACTTTTTAAATATCAGAACAAAAGGCATTTTGGCCAGGGATTTTTATGAAAGAAAAGTCTGAAAGTATCCAGTGGCAACAAATACTGAACATTATAAACAGGGATCTATGAAATAACAGTTAAGGAAGCAGTATTATAAAGCATTATGTAAATTATAAATGCCTGGAACAATATGTACACTGATCCCCCCCAAGCAGTCATAATTTAGTCATAATTTGGAAGTTTGTGACTTCTTGCCGAGAATGTATGGTCTAAAGAGAACGCTACTATCACATAATGACGGTCCTGCTTCTGAAATCGATTCCTCGATGATCTGCATCCCCAATTAAACCTGAACAAAGAACTCCAGCATGCACCTCTTTTCTCAGGCCCCCTCCCCCTCTCTCTGCATAAAACATTTAGCTTAATTTTTTCTTGCGTATGGAAAAACCTGGCCTAATATCAGGCAGACTTTGGGAATGCCGGCTCTACTTCAATATTCTGCGGGTTCTGAAAAGACCGGACTGGTTTTATATTATCTGGGCTCTGGAAAGCCAGGTCTGGGCAAATTTTCTTTGGCTCCACGTGCCATTTGTTTTGGAAAAGAATCATGGGTAAAGAGGTATGCAGTGCAATTTGATAGGCTTTGTGAGGTTCCACCCAGAGCACTGGCTCAACACCGTGTGCTGAATAAAACTCATCTGTGTTGGGTTTGAAAATGCTGCATCATGAACTCGTCCATGCCTTGTTCAACAGAAGGTCAGAGTCCGATGTCTGAGCTCAGGACCTTGGTGGGTTTTTTTTCTCTTTCTGAAAACTAATACTGAGAGAGAGAGAGGTTTCAAGTTGTAGTTTTGGTGGTTAAGTCTCCAGCAAAACCTGATAAGATTCGTGCTTTTAGGATGAATTGTCCCTCTATGCTATCAAAGGCCAAGATTCATGACGCAGATCAATGCAAACTGCGTTGGATTGACCTGAGTGGGATTTGAAACCCCTTAAATGATCCCCAAGAACGAAACCTAGCTGTACTCGAATTCCTGCTGATGTTTTCTTTTTAGATTTTTTGTCTCCTGGGTCTTGTTTTCCAAGAGGTGCAGTGTTTTATCAATTACAGTTGAGCTGAACGGTTTCATGATAGAAGTATGACAGCTATTCCTCATACCCTGTATGACGAGATTTCCTTTGCACCGTTGTTGAGTCCGTGTTCCACGGGTGTTGAAAGCCGTCCAGCTGCAGAAGGAAACCATGATATTTTCAAAGGGAAACTTTCAATGTTCAAGTGTTGGTATTTCAGCGACTTCAAACTCTATTGGCTTGTTTATCCAGCCAAACGCTTTGGACACTCTCTACTGCTGTGGTTTCAGGTAAAACTAGTCCTGTCTTAGCATAACATGCGAACAAATTGTTGATGCTTCCCTGAGGAATCAGGTGGAACGAAGAGACCAATAAATAGCTACAGCAGGGATGAGAAGGTCCTGAACACCAGCAGAGCGAATCACCTGTTAACATTAATGCTCTGGAGACATATTGACGCAATGTAACCCAAGTTTCAGTCTCATATATTTTTTTAAACATTCCTTTCACACTGGGAAGTATGCAACATTGACATCACACAAGTGGCCACTTGCAGCATAATGAAACCACAATATCTTCTAGAAAATTTCACTTGAGGACTGAAGGTCTTAAAGGGGTCATTTGACAAACTTCACTTAAGTCAAGGAAAGGAAAAAATGCAATGGGGAGGACACGGTAAAAGCTATATTTTGGTGTAATAAAGTGGAGAGAGATGGATTTAAGTGCATGTCAAATCAACAGAAGCACTTGAGGTGAAAATCTGGTAAATCGGGCAACATTGGTCAATCAAAACCCAGGAATCACATCAAGCACAACCAATGCCCAGAATTACACATGATCACGGCAAAACCTGAGAAAGTTCATCAGTGAGTGAATAAATACATGGAAGTAAATGAGGGTTAACAGGAAACAGATGAGTGAATGAGTGAGTGAGTGCGACAATGTCTGGACTGGAATATGGATCTCTCAAGGCTTCAGTGGCCTTTTATCTGGAGAGTCATCGAATCACAATGATGCCATGGGTTTCCAACCAATCCAGTACAGTATAACCTCATCTCATCTTATCTCATTATCTCTAGCTGCTTTATCCTGTTCTACAGGGTCGCAGGCAAGCTGGAGCCTATCCCAGCTGACTACGGGCGAAAGTCGGGGTACACCCTGGACAAGTCGCCAGGTCATCACAGGGCTGACACATAGACACAGACAACCATTCACACTCACATTCACACCTACGCTCAATTTAGAGTCACCAGTTAACCTAACCTGCATGTCTTTGGACTGTGGGTGAAACCGGAGCACCCGGAGGAAACCCATGCGGACACGGGGAGAAAGGCCCTCGCCGGCCACAGGGCTCGAACCCGGACCTTCTTGCTGTGAGGCGACAGCGCTAACCACTACATCACCGTGCCGCTACAGTAGTATAACCTATACAGAATATTGGCAAAAAACAACAAGAAAAATTGGGATTAGAGCACACTTGAAAATATAGCAATTGCAATAGTTTTACTCTACGTTCAGACTAGCATTCATGTTGCTTGTAATGTGTTACTTACGGGTGTGTAAGGAGTAATACAGTTAGTCCCCATGAAACAATATTAGCCAAAATGTATAGCCAATCTTGTTTTTGGTTTGTTTAGTTGGTTGGTTGTTTTTAGCTGGGCTTAATACTAGTTTTGTTGGTAGATTAGCAAAGCAAATTAAGTGTACTAGCTATGTATCCTCACTCACTTCCTTCCTTAAAAGCTTTATTTATTTATTTATTTATTTTTACCTCTGATAGCTTTGTTGGAGGCGGCACGGTGGTGTAGTGGTTAGCGCTGTCGCCTCACAGCAAGAAAGTCCGGGTTCGAGCCCCGTGGCCGGCGAGGGCCTTTCTGTGCGGAGTTTGCATGTTCTCCCCGTGTCCGCGTGGGTTTCCTCCGGGTGCTCCGGTTTCCCCCACAGTCCAAAGACATGCAGGTTAGGTTAACTGGTGACTCTAAATTGACCGTAGGTGTGAATGTGAGTGTGAATGGTTGTCTGTGTCTATGTGTCAGCCCTGTGATGACCTCCTGACTTGTCCAGGGTGTACCCTGCCTTTCGCCCGTAGTCAGCTGGGATAGGCTCCAGCTTGCCTGCGACCCTGTAGAACAGGATAAAGCGGCTACAGATAATGAGATGAGATGAGCTTTTTTGGAGGAAGTTATGTTTTCACCTCTGTTTCTTTTTGTTTGTTTGTTCCCACTGTAACTCAAAAAGTAGTGAACAGATTTGGATGAAATTTGGTGGAAAGGTGGGTCATGGGCCAAGGAACAATTGATTAGATTTTGACGCAAATCTGGATGTGTGTGTGGATCCACGATCCGGATATGTACGCGGATCCAGGATTTTTTTTTTTGTCTGTTCGCAATGTTACTCAAAAAGTAGTGAACAGATTTGGATGAAATTTGGAGGAAAGGTGGGTCATGGGTCAAGGAACTATTGATTAGATTTTGAATCAAATCCAAGTATGTGGCTTGGCGAAGGTATACACTGTACCAAGTACCCTTATAGTCTTGTTCTTTGTAATATCTCTATACACATTTAATTACAGGTTGTATATGACAGGATAAGATGAAACTATACAGATATATGGATTTTTTTTCCATTTTTGAAAGGGGAACCAATTATAATACATCTACGATGTTCCATAGAAACAATATAATATTCGTCCCATCTTTGGTATTTCTACAGTACAGTCTTATACATTTTCCTGTATTTCTGTAAGATTTCTATAGGAGGACTATAGAGTATTTGTAGTATTACTGACTGACAGGATATTTTTGTGTAGTAATCCGATATTACTGTAATATTACTAAAGGTTTTTTTTTTTCTTTGTAAGGGAAAGGAGGAACTATATTTATGCACCATAGGATTGGTCTGAGGAATCACTCAAGCCAGTCATTTGGATTTGTTGCTTGAACTTAATTGAAAAACTCTTAATTAAAATGTCTCTCATAAAAATGAGCAGTCCTTTGTCACTTTGTTGTTTGAATAGTGTGAATGTAGGGTTAGGAGTTTTTAACAAGATGAATCTTTTGAGGTCTAAAGTTATAGACTGATTGTTGGTGTATTATTGCAAGCCCACCTTGTTGGACTTCTTGGAGAAGTTTAAAGAAAGACCCACTGTTCTTTTTTTTATGTTTTGTTTTTTTTAATCTTGCCATTATGGCTCATTTGCAAATAAGTGTATCGTAAAGATGCGTTGATATAGCAAGCATCTCCAAGCAACATATGCTTTCCATGAGAAACTTGGGAAGCATGGTACAATGAATATGTTATAAAGTACATATTGTTCCTGGAACATTTAGGAACACGACTCAGTGGAATCTTGGAACTCAGCAATTTATAGGTTTTTTTTTTTTGTTACACTTTATACTTTTGTCATTTTTATTGAGCTGCTTAGTGTGGTTTCTCTGGCAGTTTTGCCTTTTTTGTCGCCATTTCTGTTCTACTCAGAATCGAGAGAGATTTTCCGACTGAGAGTGAGGGCTGAAGTCTGTCATCGTTAAATAAGTTATGGAAAAGTACGATTCCGAACATTCTCACGCACTTTTACATAAAGAGAGTGAGTGTGACGATCCTGATCCTAAAAATAATGACAGCTTTTCAATGCAGTGACTCATTCAATCCTGTTTAACAAAAATGACTGGATGAATACGAAATCATTTAAATGTTGACACACTTAATATGATGTGACGACTTCTAAAAAAATAGAGAATCCATACGATATAACTGCTTGGAGAAAAAGAGGCCTAGTTAGGTCAAATTAGACTGGATGAGGGATGTAGGGGGGACGGAGAAACTACTTCCAAGCATGCACTTCCTTTGGAATGACATGGACGTGCTCCATCCATCCATCCTAAATGTGGGCTTTCTAAAGATTTTATCAGATCCTGAGGTTCAGGAGCTTTTGGGTTTGGAAAATGTAGTAGCCGTGTGGTCAGGATTTGGTCCTTGGTGTGGTTGGAGCTTTAATTTTTCCTAAATTTATTTATTTTTTTGTTATTCAAGTTAAGCAATGATTTAGCGCTTGGTTCTGGAGCTACAAAAGTGGATATTACAAGGATTGTGGTGATTCTCAATGGAAAATAATAGTTCTTGCTTGGAATACTGGTCTATTTGGATTGAATTTACGTTACTTTACACTGTTCAGTCTTATAAGGTTATTCGGTGTCACGTTGTATCAGATAAAGGCAATAAAATAAGCTCAAAGAGTTTATGATAGATTGTGTTAAAATGTGTGTTGTTTAATGAAGAATTGCTCCTATAGGGGACATTTTAGATGCTCGGCATAGCAGCATTCACATTCCAAGATTTTGGTCCACTCCAAGAACTGGTTTGTCAGCCATCTTGGATCACAAAGTTGCTAAATCGAAGTACGCTTGGGTCGTTCCCCTGTTTCACGATAACGTACCGTCTAGTTTTGAAGCATTTCCTTAGATCTTAGTCATTCACATGCTTCTGTCCAGTTCAGAATTCATGCTGCTGCCATCTCGAGTCACTTCATCAATAAAGACGAACGATCCAGTTTCACTGGCAGCGCTACATCTCTGTGTTCCACAGATGAAGTGGTTTGCTTTGGATCATGAGCGGTTCCTTCTTTTCCATCCATACTTTCCTCTTTCCATCACTCTGGTAGTGGTTAATCTTAATCTCAGCTGTCTGTAAGACTTTGTCCAAGAACTCGGACAGATCTTAGATGCGACACACCGCATGAGCCCTACCCTCAGGCAGTTTACTGGCTCTTGTGCATAGATTCCCAAAAATGAGGAATAAGTTCCAAAACATATGTCAACATCATGTTGTGAAGGTTATTTCATACTTTGGGTATTCTGGGTAATGACAGTGAAAATTAGTGTTTAAGAGTTATACTGTATGTACCAGTCTTTATAGACTCTATATAGACACAAATACATTAGCTTAGCTAGAAAAAAAATACACAATATACTGTACTGTGCAAAAGTCAATATATGCTCATATATTATCACATTAAATCAATACAAATTTGGTTGAATTGAACAAAATGGCTTCAACAGCCTCAAGAATAGCACTTGATCCATCCATCCATTATCTTATCCAACAGGGTTGGAGGCAAGCTGGAGCCTATCCCAGCTGACTATGGGTGAGAGGCCGGGTATACCCTGGACAAGTCGTCAGGTCATCGCAGGGCTAACACAGACAACCATTCACACTCACAGTCAATTTAGAGCCACCAATTAGCCTAACCTGCATGCCTTTGGACTGTGGGGGAAACTGGAGCACCCGGAGGAAACCCACGTGGACAGCATGCAAACTCCATGTAGCAAGGCCCTCGCCAGCCACTGGGCTCAAACTTAGGACCTTCTTGCTGTGAGGCGACAGTGCTAACCACTATACCACCATGCCACCGCACTTGATCCAGCACATTATATTATTCATACAACTTAATGAAGCCATGAGATGCTGAAAAAACATTGGCATTATGAAACTAGAAGGACACTCGGTAGAGTAGAGCGCATATCTCCATCAAGCCATGTAATATCAACATCAAAATCCCATCATTTAAACTTCAGATAGTACTAAAGTTGTCCACCAAATTTCATCCAAATCCATTCACTACTTTTTGAGTCACGTTGGGAAGAAACAAAAAATCCTGGATCCGCATACATATCTGGATTTGCATCAAAATCTAATCAATGGTTTTGTGGTCCATGTCCCACCTTTCCTCCAAATCCATGTGCTACTTTCTGAGTTACGTTGTGAACAAACAAACAGAGGCGAAAACATGACCTTCTACAACACAGTTGGTGGAGGTACAGCACTGTGCAAAATTCTTAGGCAGATGTAAAGAAATGCTTTAGACCAAAAAATGGCTTAAAAATAATGAAATGTTTCAACATTAAAAAAATACTATAAACAGTACTCAGTAAGCCATAATAAATGAAACAAAGTCAGTGTTTGGTGTGAGACGATCCTTTGCTTAAAAAAAAAAAGTAGTCTCAGGTCCAGTGAGTGCAGTTTTATAAGGAAATGAGCTGTAGGTTTTACTGAGCATCTTTTTTTTTCAGGATTCTTCAAAAAAAACTTCAATATTTATTTAGAGCTATACTCAATTCCCACGATGATAAAAGAGCGCATAACATTTACAAACGTACTGTACACCACAGAAAGCACAAACAGCCAGTAAAGAGTCTTATGAAATCGCGCGTTATCTTGTGGTAGCGAGACTTCGTTCCACTTTTGATCATGCGCACACCGCATTGCGAGAATCCCGCCAACCGGGAAGTAACATTTTGTTTGAAACGCGTATTTCCACCTGAGCGACTTTCACTAGCGACTGAAAAGATTCTGAATGGGCACTCCGGCAAGATCAACACAGACACTTGCTGTGACATGCAGCCTCATGAGGTATTGGTGCAGAGTGCTAAAAAAGCTGTCATGGAGTACAATTCAGAACATTAGAGTGACACTTTGTGTTTTTGTCAAACATTGGAGCTTTGTATTCATTCTGAAGGTTTATTGTTATTAATATTGAATAAAAAGTAACTGGGATATATCATTGTTAATTATCATTCAAATTTTAGGTAAATTATTTTAATTTGCATCTTATACGGATTTTATAAGGGAAATACGGATTTTGGAGGTTGGTTATACAGGTTTGATTGACCAAAGGTTGACATGTATGCATCATCCATCAATATGTTCTCAGCTGGGCATCTTCCAGCACATTATTCCCTTTTCCAACGATGTTTGAGAATAAATGATTGGAGGTTTTTTTTTTAAGAACACGATTCTGTCTTCGTACACTTTCAGGGCTTCTCAATCAGTAATGTCAATTATAGTAATGCCACATTTAACTAACCCTACCATTTTAGCTATAAGCCTACCATACAGATGTGCCAGATGTCTCCCTGCAGCACCATCAATGGACTACCCTTGGACCTTGTCCTTGGATAACTCCAAAAACCTGCCTTTTGTTGTTTGGACATTGCCAACAGGCATGGGGAAGGAAGTGGTGAGAAATCCTGCACAATTGAAAAAAGACTCTTGTTAAACTTTTCGCTGTTTTCTATTTTTATCTCGGTTGCTAATGTCATGTTTATGTGGCGTGTCTTGAATGCTACTGGCTGCTGTGTAATCGGTCCAGAAGTTCAACACACCGTCACTCTGACTTCCTGTTCCAAAAGGAAATTGTCAATCAATATACAGAATCAAATCATGACTTTCAAGCCATGTGGGGACTTTAACAGATATTCATTTTTAACTACTGCAAATGTTTTGCTGATGAACAATAAGCTAAACTGGACAAATGCTCCCAAAAGAGCACTGCTGTTAGAAGCTGGACAACTTTATAAAGAAAGGATGTGTTTAAATGATCTCCCAATAATATGTTTAGTTCCCATGTCCTACACCCATATCCAACAAAATCACTGGCATTGAACTTATTAGCTTGTGGTAAACTCTTTTGAGGTTATATCGGTGTATTTTCTCTTTGGTACATCTATGCCACATCCTGAGGAGTGTTTTGAATTTGTTCACCAGTTTTTCCTTTTGTTCTTGATTGAAATGATTCCTCCGTCATTCGACTACTGTGGTCTTGTGTGTGCTTCTGTGGTCTTTTTGCAACGAATGATCTCACCATTGCATTCCTACTTCTTTAGAATGCACCATTTTGCTGCCATTTACACTTTTTAGGGTCTCATGTTGACAGATGACAGCAGCAGCAGACTTCAGCAGCAAATGCCAGCAAATGCCACATCTGGAATCGACTTGAGATATTCTGTTTGCGTTCTTGCGGATGAAGTAATGATGCAGGAACACACAGCTGTCGAAGGAAGAAACTGACCGCACAAGTGTCCACTTATATCAACCTGATCTCTTGAATATTCTGATAAATTCGAACAGGCAAGGTTGATGAGCCTGGATTTTGGAAGAGTTCATATGAATGTCATAGACATTCATATGTTAGAATGAATGGTTCCATGTTCCTAATCCGAACCCAGACATGAGGAATAATGAGTAGTCATGAGAACGATAGGGAGTAAAAACATACCATTACTGGAAGAAATTGTAAAAATCTCCACATGACCAGTTTCTTGCTTGTTTAATCTTTGTTCGGTGCAAAAGAAATGTTGTTTTTGATCATTTTTGGATGAAATTATTCAATGGGCAAAATTTCTATGCGTCACTAATAAATATAACCAGTGCTAACCATAACCATGTACCGGTTTAGTGTTAGATAAGTTGAACATACAAAACTCAAAGCTTTCTTGTTTACCTAGAGAGAAAGCAAGGGCGTTGTGAGAAAATTTCAAGCAGGAAATTCGAGTCAAAACGACAGCGCAGGTCAAATCTGGGGGTGGATGGAGTGGGCGTGGCTTTCACGGGGTGTCGAGTAATATCAGAGAGTTCAAAACACCTATGCAAGTGTACTGTAGGTCATTCCAGATTTATATGTTATGTATCTCAACTGGCGTAACTGCAATTTTTTGTGGGAGAGGGAAAGAAAACTACTCTTTTGGTGTATTTTTGGGTGATAACTGGTCATACCTAGCCTGGCTAACGCGACTTCAAAGCTCTCCGAGCATTTGGTCTGGCCAAGCTATTAAGCCAAACCGTTTCCCAGAGCCCGTGGTTGACCCGCCTCCCTGAAATGCCTCAGTTTGCTACTGGTCGAAGCCAGAAAAGGCTGTGACGAAGCTTAAACCAATCACATCACTCTTTCCTCTGACGTATGTGACGCGACGGGGCTAACTGGTAGATTAAACTCTTACCGAAGCCGGTCGGGAGCAAGGCGAAAACGTCCTTCCTTTCAATAAATACCTCCAGGGCTGCTCTTTGCTCCGTTTTCAATGAGAACTTCCCGTTGAATGCTTTCAATACAGCATCTACCGCTGTGTTAAAGGCTTGCCGCTGCTCCATGTTCGTGATGTGAATGAAGCGCTTCCGGCATAGATTCTGTAAACAATCTATGGCTTCCGGTTGCAGTTCTACTACGTCACTGCCTTGAACACGCCTCTACCCAGGGCCGTTGGAGATGCTCAAAGTTGATTGGTTCCCGATTTTTCGGGAGCTTGGAAATGCTGTAGATAGCCTGCCTGGCCAGACTAAGCTCGGAACAGGCCCTCGTGTTGCGTCACGCTTAGGATGGGCGGGCCCAGGCTAGGTCATACCAGCTTCTCCCATGTTACAATTTGGAGATCCGACACAAAATGCATAAAGGTTGGAAAGTCAGATTTTCAAATGAATTAATTCATTGAAATTGCTGCACTATTTGGAACCTTCATTGAAAGCAGTATAGTGTTCAGGATCTACATGAAACATTTAACGGTTCTCCAAAAGTGTATGTAGGAACAATAACATGTACTTGGAACTGAACTCCCAGAACGCTTGGACACTCCTGTGGTCAACATGATCGCCTTTGTCCCTGCAGTGGTTTCCTGTACAGTGGAACAGAGAGGAGAGAACAGGAAGTCAGTGGGCAGCTTGTTCCATTGTGCCCAAATGGATCCTATGACGTACTCATTTTCCTCAAGGATACCACCGTGGCCCTGCGCTACATCACGAGCTGCTCGCTATCTTTAATGTCAGATTGCTGTACTCAGTTGTAACATGAAAGACAGCCGAGAATCACTTTTGACAAAATGAAGCGATCATTTTACAAAATCACAGCTAAAGGGTGGCCACTAAGGGATAGTTATTTAGTGAGCTTGACATGGAATTCAATAAAACTGGAGGAATATTTAAGTTCATGTGTTCCAGAGAGGGAGTCGGGGTGAATGTTAAACTAGTATTTTAATTTAACCCTGAGAGCACTCAGTCTTTGGGTTGTCACTCATCCATCATCATCATCCAGTTTGTAGATTCGATTTTGTTCTCGAGATTGTACCTTTACAGTGCTTTAAATAACAAACTTCATGGTTGCACCGATTTTGAGAAGGGGTAACAGAAGTGGTTAGATTAGCATCCATTCATCCATTATCCATAACCGCTTATCCTATACAGGGTTGCAGGCAAGCCGGAGCCTATCCCAGCTGACTATGGGCGAGAGGCAGGGTACACCTTGGACAATTCGTCAGATCATCGCAGGGCTGACACATAGAGACAAACAACCATTCACACTCACATTCACACCTATGGTCAATTTAGAGCCACCAATTAGCCTTTGGACTGTGGGGGAAACCGGAGCACCCGGAGGAAACCCACACAGACATGGGGAGAACATGCAAACTCCGCACACAAAGGCCGCCATCGGCCACTGGGCTCGAACCCAGAACCTTCTTGCTGTGAGGCAACAGTGCTAACCACTACACCACCGTGCCGCCGTTAGATTAGCATGCAGATGTAAATTAGGAATATAACTGAATATGAATACATTATTCAGATTGCTAAAATAAAAATCTCATGCACATGTCTAGGTGAGTCCAATTATGAACTTGCATGATGTAGCTGAGGCTGAGGAACTTTCAGAGCCAGAAAAAAAGTCCGTACACTCATATTCAGACTAAATTTGAACACAGGTATAAATATTTATCGCACGAAAGAAACAGATTTTGTCCGTGTGTAACACTTCTACAGTAATCAACTCTTTGTATTTAGCTTAATAACGGAGTTCCAGGAGTAGCTGGAACATCACCATCCTGGATATTTTACTTAGACACTTGTCAAGAGACTTGATGTTTTTGTTGCAATCCTCACCAGCGGTGGAATGAATATTAAAACCTTATTAAAAAGGCTGAGATCAGGACACTCTGAGCGATCAGGCTTCAGACTGTTTCTCCAGATCTTTTCTGCTTTATACATCATGAGTGAGGCTCCCCTGAACCCATGGAGGGGGAATTGGGGGGGGGGGGGCAAAGCAGGCTGGGTAGGGACATGGAAACCCCTTTCTTTTGCCTCCTTTACTGTGGCAAAGCCCTAGTTTATGGACCAGATGTTTGAATATTTCCTTTATGATGTTCTTGATTTAATAAAACGAATCCTGGTCTTGAAGGAATGAGTCATTGAACAGTCAGGGGAACTCTGACATTTATAGTGACACCACTGTTAAACGTTTTTTTTTTTGCCATAATTAGCTCGAACACGGAAACTTCAAGGATTAGGCAGGGGAGGGAATTCTGACCTTTAAGTATGCTGCAATGATCAAATGCAGATAGAAAGGAGAACTAACAAACGAGCGCTTGCTTTTCTGCTCCCTTTGTAGCCCTGATCGCTTTGACACCTGATTCAACATGCAATGTTTGCTTTTCTTTAAGAAATGATACTCTAGCTAATAATATTCGCAAGTTTTAAGTTAGCAGGACTTTTCCATAGCATGAACTAGCCGTATTACTTTCAATAAAAATACAAAGTTGACTTTATAAACTAAAAACAATGTTTAAAGATGACGAGGCAAAGAAGTTTACTTTCTTGATTAGTCAAGAAAGTGGCGCTAGTCAAAAGTCGTGTTTGTGACTTGCTTGCTATTTTAGCGTGTTAAAGGAGTTAACACTTTGAAGAAAACCAAAACCTTTTATATATATTAGTGCTGTCAAAAATGTCGCGTTATTATCGCGTTAACTTGACTCAATTTTAACGGCGATAATTTTTTTATCGCGAGATTAACGCTCTGTGACATGATGTAGGTTTTTCATAAGCTTTTGAAACTGCCAGGAACTTGGAACAGAACAGAGACTTTGCTTAGAAAAACGATAGCAGCTAGACGCACAGCCAGAGTCCTCTGCCCTCCCCCCAAAGAACCAGCGCGGGCAGCTCGCGCTGACGCGCCTCGGGACGAAGAGCCACGGTGCTCGGCTTAGGTTTCGTTTTCCCATCGGCGGCTTCAGCCCGACTTTGCAGTGGCTGTGACAAGACGTGTTATACGGAGCCGTAGTAACTCGTCCCCTCACTTTTAATTACCCGAGCGCACGCCTTAACGCAAAGCGTGCGCACGGGTTATAACTCGTGCCCGCGCATTAATATCTCGTGCACACGCCTTATAAGTCGTTCCCACGCTTTGTTATTTTTTTATTCACCATGTCCCCTCTAGGGCTCCGTAGTGTTATGCTCTGCAATAAAAAAAAAACAAAAACACATTGGTACAAAGCAAGCCCATTCACTTTTTTATGCTGATAAGAGAATTACAATGGTTTTTCATGTGACAAAAATGTGCAATTAAATTGCGATTAATCACGAGTTAACTATGACAGTCGCGACATTAATCGCGATTAAATATTTTAATCGCTTGACAGCACTAATATATATAAAACCTTGTTAGCTTATGTCTCTGTTAGATTCAGCTTGTTTGAAGACAGTTGATACATCAACTGAGATATACGGGCTCTCAGTTAGCATGACTTTTTCATAACATCAGCTAGTGATACTACTGATAATTAAAGTAAGAAAAAAAATGGACAGAGAAGTATGTACGAGTTTAAAGTCCTTGGTTTGGTGCTAGCCAACAACAGTATGAGTTTATCACTTGCTAGCAAATGATAATTAGCAAGCAAGCTTAGCTTTTTAGAAGAGCTAACATTCTTTGAAGACAACTAGAAATGATACTATAGCTCATGATAACCGCAAGCTATAAGCTAGCATGAATTTTCTATTACATTAACTAGCCATACTACATTTAAAAATAAAAAAAAAACGGTAAACACATAGAAGTAATCGAGTTCAGAATCCATGGTGCTAATTAAAATTGATGAGTATTTGTGACTTGCTAGCTATCAAAAATTTGTTCACTATCTTTGCTTGTCGGAATGATGGTTAATTGAAGACGACTTTAAATCAAAATGGACCTTCTTCCTTTGTTAGATTCATTCTGTTTAACCAGAAATGATACTTTAGCTAATTATATTTAACGTGACTTTTCCACAACTTTTCCGAACTAGCTACACTAGGTTTAATTTGCTGATTGCAGCAGCGGTATGCTTAGACAAACTATTCCTTCCTTCCATACAAACTTTTTTTTTCACTTGGAGACCAACAATCTAGCTACTGTAGCTACCTCTGAAGATTTACTGCTATGATGCCAGAGAATATAAAGAGTTCTTGATTTGTTTTGATGCATTTCCCTGCACTATGTTTGACTTTTACATTTTCAAGTACTTAACACAGCCAGTTATAAACACATCAGACATAGCGAGTGTTTGTATGGCTGGTGTTGTCAGAGCATAGAAGTCTGTGAGTGATTTGTCCGTGTGGGCCTGCTGACGGCTGGTCGAGCGCAGCTGCTCCCATGTGCATTAGCGCAAGCTGCCGCCCAGCTCGAAGACTTTCGCATGAGAAGCACCAAAGGTATTTTAATCAAAGCAAGATGCCCTTCTGGAAGCTGCACGGGGCAAGAAAGTACAAGACTAGTGTGTTTGTCAGCCCCAAGCAGGTCTGTCAACAACTCCGTATGCAAAACTTTCACCTTTGAGTCCATCGTTTTGTGTCAGCTTTACTTCCAATGCACAGTAGCGTTTGCATCGTATTGAATTCTGCAACAGGACATTAGATTTAAGCTCATCAGAATGTACGGGTCTTGTGCTTTGGCCCCTAGCAGTGAAATATGACAAGTTCTTGAGGTCTTGGAAGGAGATCGGGTTACTGTCTGCCACTAGAGGTCAGAGCCGGGGTCAGAACGGGAGACAGCCTTCATGACATCGCATGCTGCTTATTTAAGCTGAAAAAAAAGGATGATAAATACCAGAGCGCTTTTACAAGAGTTTGTCAGCGTGTAATGTTGATTGTTTCTTCTTTCCTGATTTTAACAAGTGACAGCCGTCTTTAAAGGATATGGGACATGGATTTTTACCTGGGCATAATTATGTATAAAGGACATAAGAAATGCCATCTAAGTCACTGCAGGGCGTCAAAAATGTGAAAATCATCACATTATTCAAGGTTTTTTATACATCAGTGTAAAACAAGGATTCGTTAATGAGCTAGGTGGTCACGTGACCCGTGACGCAACAAAAACTTTCCAAGGAGCCAGCGCTTGGGAATCTAATGTAAACAGATTACTGAAATGGACACCATCGACAGTGATATTCCCGATGTTTCACAGAGATGTGAAGTTAGACCCTATCAATTCGAACCGATAGCTGGAAATTCACATGAACATGGATCTTGTCTTTACTCTGACGGGTCAGATGATTCTGAGAGTGAGAGTTCATTCAGCCCTCATGAAACTGAAAGCGGTCGGCTCGATAACACTTCCTGGTAAGTTAAAAACAATTCTGCTCAAAGGCTAATGATCTGTTGAAAGAAGTATTATTTTTGTATCATACATTGAAAGTTCATCATAGATCTAGCTAAAGTCCGTTGCAAGCTAGTTTTTTTTTGCTGATATTTTTCGAGATTGATTGAGATACAATGCTTCCAGAGTCCGAGATGAAAACATTCAAAATGGCGAAACGAGTCAGAATTATGATAAATCAATAATTGATACGGGGCGGCACGGTGGTGTAGTGGTTAGCGCTGTCGCCTCACAGCAAGAAAGTCCTGGGTTCGAGCCCCAGGGCCGGCGAGGGCCTTTCTGTGTGGAGTTTGCATGTTCTCCCCGTGTCCGCGTGGGTTTCCTCCGGGTGCTCCGGTTTCCCCCACAGTCCAAAGACATGCAGGTTAGGTTAACTGGTGACTCTAAATTGAGCGTAGGCATGAATGTGAGTGTGAATGGTTGTCTGTGTCTATGTGTCAGCCCTGTGATGACCTGGCGACTTGTCCAGGGTGTACCCCGCCTTTCGCCCGTAGTCAGCTGGGATAGGCTCCAGCTTGCCTGCGACCCTGTAGAAGGATAAAGCGGCTAGAAATAATGAGATGAGATGAATAATTGATACACCCAAAATTATAATACTAATCCTTACCTCGGCTTTCAGTCGCTTAGCGCAGAGGTCTTCAACAGGGGGGTCGCGAAATCGCACCGGATCACTCATGTCAACAAAAATATTCCTGCCCTGTCCCCTGGCCTCCATCACGCAGGGATGCAAACAGCGCGCCTTTCGGCAGATGCCGCCTTTTTCATGGCTGAATCGCGCAGATCCGATTTTAAAAAAATTAAAAATAGCGATATTAATTCATGAAACATGAAGTATAAGGATGAGAAAAAAACAGTTTAAATCGGGAAGCTGCGCACATTTGCGCCAGGCTGCACAAATGTGCGCAGCTTCCCGATTTAAACTGTTTTTTTTCTCATCCTTATACTTCCTGTTTCATGTTTCATGAATTAATATCGCTCAGTACCTGAGTATTAATGTTGAAAGAATTCTCAGTGAAATGGTCCGAACACAGTTTGTGGGAAACAGTAGGTGCAAAGTTTTTTCAACAGGTGTTCTGTAAAGTTATCCTACCTCTTGGATTTGTCCTACCAAGCCTACTGCGCATGCGCGAAGCCTACTGCGCATGCGCAGGTGAGCCCACACTTTCCTCAGCTTCGGGTCCTTGGGGAATGCAAAAAACTTACTCCAGGGCATTTCCCGTTGGAATTATTGCAACCATAAGCAGCACAATACACCATGATGTCCAATGTATGATGTCCAATGTACTTTAAAGACTATAAAAACAATTTTCTTGTCATCCACTTCTCCATTCATCTACCCGCTTGTGCTGTGCCCGAAAGTTTTTGTTACGTATGATCACGTGACAGCGGCTCTTCCGGTTACAAAAAATGCATATCGGAAGTCGAGCAGAAATGCCATATAATCATCACGAATATAACGATTTTGCTGAATTTAATAGATGATTTTGTATTTGTTGATGCAATTAATTCATATTTTTAATGGAAAGAAACTGATATAGCGTGCTTTTATGTTTCATGTCCCATATCCTTTAAATCAACCCGGAGAGAGATTAAATTAATTCTGATCGCCTGATAATGACAAAATTGATCATGTGACCTCATCATTAGCCTTTTTACCCACTTTGCAATATATAATGTTTGCTAACATACTAGCAAGCTTGGTTACTGATTTAGATTACACGTTATAATTGATAATGTTAGCTAGCTTGCTAGCAAACTTGGCTACTAATTTAGATTACACAATATAATATATATAATGCTAATTAGCTTGCTAGAAAGTGTAGACACTGGTGTTAATCACATAATAATATAATTCTGTTATCATTAACCAGCTTGCTAACAACTTTCTCGACAAGTTTTAATTAGTTTACCTAAACGCTTAGCTAGCTTGGAAGTAGCTGTTGTTGTAGAAGTTAAGAAGCTGACTAGCTCTGCTAATATTGCTAAGCTATTATATTGTGGAGTTATGCTTGGCTAAGACGTTAAGGTGATAAAATACAAATAAATAAGAGCTAGCAGGGACATCATCTCATCTCATCTCATTATCTGTAGCCGCTTTATCCTTCTACAGGGTCACAGGCAAGCTGGAGCCTATCCCAGCTGACTACGGGCGAAAGGCGGGGTACACCCTGGACAAGTCACCAGGTCATCACAGGGCTGACACATAGACACAGACAACCATTCACACTCACATTCACACCTACGCTCAATTTAGAGTCACCAGTTAACCTAACCTGCATGTCTTTGGACTGTGGGGGAAACCGGAGCACCCGGAGGAAACCCACGCGGACACGGGGAGAACATGCAAACTCCGCACAGAAAGGCCCTCGCCGGCCCCGGGGCTCGAACCCAGGACCTTCTTGCTGTGAGGCGACAGCGCTAACCACTACACCACCGTGCCGCGCAGGGACATCATGAAGTTTGCAATTAACCGTAGTGTTGGCTAGCTTGCTAGCTGGTGGTAAAATTACCTAGCCTGTTAGTGATTTTGGTGACTGGTTTAACTTACACAAAGTGTTTAGCTAAGTTTAGTGAGCTTGATTGACTTTTAGAGAAATTTGAGATAAAATTTGAGTAAAGCTAATATATTGTAGAGGTAAAAATAGTCTTTTATGCTTTGCTGTATGTGAAGAGATCCCACGATCACGTTTGCATTTGGCGTCTCCTCTGATAAACACAGAAAATGTGACCGTCTGATGGTGTATCAGAGAAAAAGTAAACAACAGTGTGTGTGTGTGTGTGTGTGACCTCTATTTCACCGACAGTCCAAGCATTTAGTAGTCGGCTGAAAAACGTGGAGACTGGAGACTTACTCTGGGCTAAACACATCTCGCTTGCGTCCTTCAAAAGAGAGATTTTCTGTTCAGATTGTGTTAAAGAGTCCGAGTTAAAGATAAGCGCCGACGTGCGTATTTCAGAGCAATTACCCTGAAATTCTCCTGAGATTACACTACTTAAAATGTGCTGTGTATTTTCCTGCATTTCAATAGTAAAGATGATGAATCTGCGTTACATCAGTGTCTTTAGCAGGACATGGTTCGGTACCTGGATGTTTTATCAGCGTAGCTGCTGGTGGAGCAGCGTATGAACCAAGCTAAAAGACTAAATCGCATTCCATACATTCCCTCCTACCATGTGAAGGAGTCATCAGTACGACCTTGGTTTAATCGCTTATCTTAATGACAAAGGAGCTGGAATGAGTCACTCTGATATCCAGCAATTCATGCTAGGCCTGTCCCGATTATCAGTTATGGTCATGGTACAGGCTAGTAATGATTAATTAGCTATATTTAAGTGTATTTCAAGGCAACCTTATATCAAATATGACTTTTTAAAAACACTGTAAACTGACTGCCCTGATCAGATCATGCATGATCCATTTACTCATCAATTAAGACAAAATCATTAATTAATTATTTTTGAGCACTTGTGAGGGTTTTAACAAAATGAAATGATATCAAGTGTCAAGCAGCAACACTAGCCGGATTGTCACTGTCTCGACCGTCTCTAAAGGGAGTGTTGATGATGTTGGAAGAGGTGAGCAGTTTTTCTCAAATGACTGCAAGCGAGGGTTGAAAGTCCATGTTTCATAGTGACAAGACAAAACATGGATACAAAGGCTTTAAAAAACTCGAGAAGACACTAAGAAGGTGACTAGACGGTAAGAAACAAGGGCATGCAGTGACCATGCAATAACTGTGAACATAAACTGAAAATACGATATATAGTGTGATTAATTAATAACAAAACGCAAGTTACGTAGATAATAAACTGAACCAATTAAAAAGTAATGAACTAAGAGGGAGATGGAAATGGAACCAAAACCAGAACGAAAGCATATGGACAACTTGGAAGAAATCACAAACACACAACCAGCACTCGGTGTCCTAGGAACCATGAACCCAAGAGACCAAACCAAAGTCCCGCTCTATATTTCCTGCCATTTCAATTGGAAATATGTAACATTACAGAATGAAAATATGTTCAATTTTCTGTTATTTATGCTTATTTGCGTATTTATTCGTATATCTAAGCCATAAATTTCGGGTCACGTACAGTATGCTAGACGTAATGACATGCTGGATGAAAACACTGATGTAGACATCTAGATTTTATACAAGTACAGTACCTAAATTCAATGATAGGTCTTGATGTGAGGTGGTCACTGTTAAAAATTCCACTTTCTACAGTTACAGCAGTTTCCCATTTCGTAAATATTGAATATTGAGTTATAAATGTAATTTATGTTAAATTCTCATTTAGTTGCACTGAAGTATGAAGTAAAGTTAGAATCACTAGACTAGAATAATGAATACTACTAATTACAGTGGTAAAGACACACGAATTGGTGAAGCGTAAAGACATACAGTAGGGCTAGTTAATATTCCAGAAATCTAACTGTGTAATGACTCAGAAAATGATTTTTTTTTTCGAGACTTGGATTGTTTTAATCCCACAGAATATATGGGAGAGTGTATTAAATAGGATAATAATGGGCCGTGTGGTCAATCCCATAACACCCTAAAATCCTTCCATCTTAAATGTGATGAGAAAACTGTGACATAAAGGCTTTTATTATATAGACATGAGTGTTTTACTGGGAAATATGCCACTCTCCACTGGTATTTTTCATACGAGCTCCATTCGGGACATGGAGAACCAAAACTGTGACGTAAATCTCTATATGTCACTCGTGAGGAAATTGATAAATTGTTTTGATAAATTTGGGTTCTTTTTGTTTGTGAATGTGTCGATATAATAAAAAGAAAAATCACACGTTGGTTTGAAGATATGAAGTTTATCTTCTTGTGTTGAAAAACTTGCATTTTTCATAAGAAATACATCACGGATCTGAGGGACATATTTAAATAATACTGGCTGGCTTTTTTTCATGGTATATCAGATATATTCCATTCAGCTAGCATGATATTGGATGAGTCGAAGATGAGTAGCTGAATGGAATATATCTGATAGACCATGAAAAAAAGCCAGCCAATATATCATCTCATTATCTGTAGCCGCTTTATCCTGTTCTACAGGGTCACAGGAAAGCTGGAGCCTATCCCAGCTGACTACGGGCGAAAGGCGGGGTACACCCTGGACAAGTCGCCAGATCATCACAGGGCGCCAGCCAACATTATTATTATTATTATTATTATTATTATTATTATTACTACTGCTACTACTACTATACATACACATTCTCTTCATTCTTGAAGGCCAACGCTAGCTTACCTGTGACTCAGTGCTGTTAGCGTGCCAGTCCAGTTACCTTCCAGCTGGTGTAGTGTTAGCAAAGGCCAATGCTAGCGCAGTCAACCTGAATTTTATTATTATTATTTTCCCTGTGTAATTTACTTAATTACTTTTAAAATCAAAATCAACAACTACACACAACGGAGCTACCAGGCAGCCAAAATTCTCTCAAAACCTTCCGTATTTAACAAAGCAAATCTGGCGGCCATGTTTGTTTCCAAATTGTCCCAGTCGCCCACTCACTAGTGCGGAAGTTTTACGTCTCCGATGTGTGACATCATGTTGTCTTGACAACCGTGCAATATCGTAAACCATATTCAATGCTCATTCTCCATTGGGTAGACTAGAGTGACGTAATACACGTAGGATAAGCAATATGCTAACGATATTGCATGCTATCAAACCAAATGAATGAAACCTGCTAGAAGAGAATAGAACACGTTTTTATTCCATTGAAAGAGTGTCCTGTATCCTGATATTTCGTTCCGATGACATCACTCCCAGTGTTTTCCTGCTCACTAGACGTGCGTTGTCAAAATGGCGAGCCAGTTAAAAATTAATTTTTATATAAATAAAAAGAACATTACACGGTGGCATGAAGATATGAAGTTTATCTTCTCGTGTTGAAAATATTTTCACTTGTTCACGTCACTCATTCGTTATATATACAACCCCGATTCCAAAAAAGTTGGGACAAAGTACAAATTGTAAATAAAAACGGAATGCAATGATGTGGAAGTTTCAAAATTCCATATTTTATTCAGAATAGAACATAGATGACATATCAAATGTTTAAACTGAGAAAATGTATCATTTAAAGAGAAAAATTAGGTGATTTTAAATTTCATGACAACAACACATCTCAAAAAAGTTGGGACAAGGCCATGTTTCCCACTGTGAGACATCCCCTTTTCTCTTTACAACAGTCTGTAAACGTCTGGGGACTGAGGAGACAAGTTGCTCAAGTTTAGGGATAGGAATGTTAACCCATTCTTGTCTAATGTAGGATTCTAGTTGCTCCACTGTCTTAGGTCTTTTTTGTCGTATCTTCCGTTTTATGATGTGCCAAATGTTTTCTATGGGTGAAAGATCTGGACTGCAGGCTGGCCAGTTCAGTACCCGGACCCTTCTTCTACACAGCCATGATGCTGTAATTGATGCAGTATGTGGTTTGGCATTGTCATGTTGGAAAATGCAAGGTCTTCCCTGAAAGAGACGTCGTCTGGACGGGAGCATATGTTGCTCTAGAAACTGGATATACCTTTCAGCATTGATGGTGTCTTTCCAGATGTGTAAGCTGCCCATGCCACACGCACTAATGCAACCCCATACCATCAGAGATGCAGGCTTCTGAACGGAGCGCTGATAAAAACTTTGGTCATCCTTCTCCTCTTTAGTCCGAATGACACGGTGTCCCTGATTTCCATAAAGAACTTCAAATTTTGATTCGTCTGACCACAGAACAGTTTTCCACTTTGCCACAGTCCATTTTAAATGAGCCTTGGCCCAGAGAAGACGTCTGCGCGTCTGGATCATGTTTAGATACGGCTTCTCCTTTGAACTATAGAGTTTTAGCTGGCAACGGCGGATGGCACGGTGAATTGTGTTCACAGATAATGTTCTCTGGAAATATTCCTGAGCCCATTTTGTGATTTCCAATACAGAAGCATGCCTGTATGTGATGCAGTGCCGTCTAAGGGCCCGAAGATCACGGGCACCCAGTATGGTTTTCCGGCCTTGACCCTTACGCACAGAGATGCTTCCAGATTCTCTGAATCTTTTGATGATATTATGCACTGTAGATGATGATATGTTCAAACTCTTTGCAATTTTACACTGTCGAACTCCTTTCTGATATTGCTCCACTATTTGTCGGTGCAGAATTAGGGGGATTGGTGATCCTCTTCCCATCTTTACTTCTGAGAGCCGCTGCCACTCCAAGATGCTCTTTTTATACCCAGTCATGTTAATGACCTATTGCCAATTGACCTAATGAGTTGCAATTTGGTCCTCCAGCTGTTCCTTTTTTGTACCTTTAACTTTTCCAGCCTCTTATTGCCCCTGTCCCAACTTTTTTGAGATGTGTTGCTGTCATGAAATTTCAAATGAGCCAATATTTGGCATGAAATTTCAAAATGTCTCACTTTCGACATTTGATACGTTGTCTATGTTCTATTGTGAATACAATATCAGTTTTTGAGATTTGTAAATTATTGCATTCCATTTTTATTTACAATTTGTACTTTGTCCCAACTTTTTTGGAATCGGGGTTGTACATCCACCACTCGAAGATAAACTTCATATCTTCGTGTGACCGTGTAATCTCCTCTATAAATGTCTTCACTGATTTTATGAAAAAATCCTGTGCTGCCTTGAGGTTTTTTTTTTTCAAATCTACAGTTACCGTCTGCTAATGTTTATACCACAGTGTTGTTGAATTCACGAATCCGTTTGATCGAAAGGTGTTGATTAATTTTCTGTAATCGCAGCTTTGACACTAGTTCCAGCTACAAGGCAAATCATAGGTTTGTGTTAGTATGCTAACACTAATACATTATAGTTTTGACAGTAACAACTTAACAGTGGCCCTGCGATGACCTGGCGACTTGTCCAGGGTGTACCCCGCCTTTCGCCCGTAGTCAGCTGGGATAGGCTCCAGCTCGCCTGCGACCCTGTAGAACAGGATAAATCGGCTAGAGATAATGAAAAAAAAATGAAATGAAACTTAACAGTGACTTGTATAACAGGTATAGAACATTTTAGGTAAAGAGATGTTTATTTATTTAACATTTGTGGATGGAGTCTCCAGTGTGAGTGCTTTGTCGCAGAAACATAAAGCTGAACTTTTAGGTTTTTTGATGTCTTCAAGACCGAGGACTTGACAGTTTGTGGTTTCTTGCTAGCATGACAAGCTGGCTGAGGGAATGACTATTTATAGCTGCTATAACATAAGTGAGAAGGTTTTTAATGGATGTTACACGACGTTAAATGGAAAGAGAAACGGACAAAATGTATGATGTAAGGCATCATTCTTAAATAAATAAACAGTTGTTGCTGTAGGTAAATAAATAAATAAATAGCTGCAGTATAAGAAGAATGAAACAGTTAAACTTTTACGAAATTGTCAATATTGGGATAGTACCAGTAACTCCACATGATTGTTGATTATTTTTCTAGAACAGCATGACATTAAGGGTGCCACGGTGGTGTAGTGGTTAGCGCTGTCGCCTCACAGCAAGAAGGTCTGGGTTCGAGCCCCGTGGCCGCCAAGGGCCTTTCTGTGCGGAGTTTGCATGTTCTCCCCGTGTCCGCGTGGGTTTCCTCCGGGTGCTCCGGTTTCCCCCACAGTCCAAAGACATGCAGGTTAGGTTAACTGGTGACTCTAAATTGAGCGTAGGTGTGAATGTGAGTGTGAATGGTTGTCTGTGTCTATGTGTCAGCCCTGTGATGACCTGGCGACTTGTCCAGGGTGTACCCCGCCTTTTGCCCGTAGTCAGCTGGGATAGGCTCCAGCTTGCCTGCGACCCTGTAGAACAGGATAAAGCAGCTACAGATAATGAGATGAGATGAGATGAGATGAGATATTATACATAGTCCATGATGTGTGCATTGTGTGCATTGAATTTCATCATATATCGTCCAGCCAATGATTATTTAAAGTTAAATATTTAAAATTGCAAGATACATGAAGTAATTTTGATCCAAAAGGATATTAGAATATATGACATGCATAACAACATCGTGTAAGTATAGTTTCAGGAGGCTATAGTAAGAAATAACACCAGGGCAGTCGGACTAACTAAGCTCTCCCCACCACTGTGCTGGTATTTTGTTGTGAGCCAGAGAGCGAAGAGGTCGATCCAGCGAACCAAGCCAAAATGACATCACACAGGATTTTGCATGAGCTATGTCGAGCTGGGAATGTGAAACTTAATTTGTGCCTGACAGATTAAGTGTGCTGCTACAAACACGCAGCTTATTGTAGGTTTACGCCTCGCAAAAGATCAAGTGATGGGACGTTTTTAAGAAACACGTTTCCTTTCTGCACCCTGCAGTCGGATGCAGGTTACATGGAAGGGTTAACAGAACAGGATCCAAAGACGGGTGGCGTGTCTGAATTCTTCATCATACCTGTCTGGAATACTAATTTACAGCCCATAACGCACAGCAGACAGGCTTACAGGAGGACGATAAAACTAGGAGCTTAATGAGAAGCCTTTAGACTGGACTGCTTTTCACAAGTGCTTGTTAGAGTTGGTTAGACTTTTTTAAAAAGTTCAGGTTGTTCTCGTAGGTATCCAGTTGTGACCTCATAATGTAGTCGAGGTAGCAGGGAGTTATTTTAACGCTGCTTTCTGAGACAGTATGAGCAAGATTTCAGTCAAACTCCAGCTCGGTGAGGAACTCTGAACCGGCTTGACTGCAAGAAGTGGATCGAATGATGTATTTTGGGTTTTTTTTTCCTGTAGATGCGAACTGATAAACAGAACCAAAGGACAGAGCTGTAGTACTATGTCAGATTATGTGCACAATTAATTAGGAATTAATTTTTTAAAATCTTTATCTGGGCTTGGGAAATGTTTGTGATTTCTCCAAAAAATAGTAAATATTTCCTTTTTTAAAATATTTTCAACCCTACATGCCAAAATTGCATGATTAAACATGAATCGTTTAATCGTGTGACGAGTGGCGTAAAAGCATCCGTAATCATCTCAGTTACTACCAGCGTTGGAGTCGAGTCACTAAACCTCAAGTCCGAGTCCAGTCTCGAGTCCACAGTGTTCAAGTCCGAGTCATTAAAGAATATTTCAAGTCGAGAACAAGACTCCATCTGCACGATTTGACGCTGCCTTTATATGAAAGCGTCTCTGTTACTGTGTTGGACTAACGTTCCTGCTCGACTGCCCCATTTTAGTTAACAGGCTACAGATAAAAAGTTTGTTCGTTGCTCAGCAAGCCCCGCCCACTATCAACAGCGCAATGAACATAGTGCGTCACTTCCTTCTCTGGGTGGAGTCTTACCAAATGAGGATTGAAGTTCGAGGTTGTCCCCATCGTCTCCTCGATAGTTCTTCTACATATGGAAAACACAGCAGTGCATTTTTTATCTGTAGCCGCTTTATCCTGTTCTACAGGGTCGCAGGCAAGCTGGAGCCTATCCCAGCTGACTACGGGCGAAAGGCGGGGTACACCCTGGACAAGTCGCCAGGTCATCACAGGGCTGACACAGACACAGACAACCATTCACACTCACATTCACACCTACGCTCAATTTAGAGTCACCAGTTAACCTAACCTGCATGTCTTTGGACTGTGGGGGAAACCGGAGCACCCGGAGGAAACCCACGCGGACACGCGGAGAACATGCAAACTCCACACAGAAAGGCCCTCGCCGGCCACGGGGCTCGAACCCGGACCTTCTTGCTGTGAGGCGACAGCGCTAACCACTACACCACCCTACCGCCCCCACGAGAAGTCTGTATAAGCAAAGTGGACAATCCTAGGGGCGTTCTTGACAGGTATTTTAACACCATTAATGTTAGTTTGTTCTTGAACATGACGTATAAACAGGTGAATGTGCATTCTCTTACATAAAATGAGTATAAAGGTTAATGTAGATATAAATATAAATATCTTATGCCAAATTATTATGGCATGTTGCAAAAAATAAAGAAAAAATCTGCGTCCTCGTCTCCGATTTACGAGTCCGAATGCAGTTAATGCACGAGTCTGAGGCATCAGTCCAACCCTATGTCCGAAATCGCTCACTCGTTCACTACTCCCTACTCCCTATATAGGGAATTACTATATAGAGGACTATAGAGTGAGCTTATTGATAAAATGAAAAAACGTTTTCGGACACTAGTCCGTCATGCTGGTATTTACGTCATTATTGTTGCACAATTAAAACGTACCGTAATCAGCCAACTGGCAGGTTTTCAAAATAATAAATACATGCGTGTGTTTTTGTGATAAATCCATATATTATACTGAGCGCATTTCCCACATTAATCAATACAAAGTTCCTGCATCTTTCAGTTCTTTTAAATCAAGGATGAATACTTTATTTCTTCTTTGCCGCTGCCTTTTATTAAATCACATTTGAGACTTTTAATTTGATTTCTTTCAGCGCGACCGCAATGCATGATGGGATATATTGCTTTGGTTAGTCACCATCGTTGTACACTATTTTTCGTGATGCATTGTGGGATACTTTGAGTGCACTATATAGGGTGTAAATAATCCTCACTATGGTTTCGGACAGCACTACAAAATGGCGAACTCACTATATAGTGCCCTATATAGTGAGTAGGGAGCAATTTCAGACACAGGGCAAGTCACGTCACGAGTCCTTAAAATTAGGGCACGAGTCGGACTCGAGTACTACAAGCCTGGTTACTATTTTGCTCTTAAAAGTCATTAAAACTTGATCATTCTTTTCGTCCACAGGTTCCCTATTTATTTGTTTATTTATTTGATTGATTGATTGATTGATTGATTGATTGATTGATTGATTGATTGATTGATTGATTGATTGATTGATTCCTTCAGCTTAAATTATTTTCCTGAGTTAATTAATCAAAACTTTGTCAGCAAACATTAAGTGAAACTTTTGCAATGAATAGCAAAATTAGTTTCTTTTCAGCTTGCGAAATATTAACATCTTTACAAATTTGATGTGACTTTGATACTTCTATCACAATCTATCAACCTGCTCCAATGGCACCAGGAACCTCTGTTTGGGAAACCGTTCTTTACACAACACTGGTGTTAAATGACCTGCATTTGGGACACATGGAACGCAATAAGCTGCTATACTTTATGATGCAATAACACCTGTCTGTCACATATTCAAGGCAAAGTCAGATTTTCCACCAAGTCATTCAGCTTCTCCTGAAAGAAAACACAAGTTTAAGACGACTTCAAGTACTATCCAGATGCTCAGAAGCATTAGACGAGGCCCTTGTATGAGACATTTCCTGTAAATTGAGGCTCTCAGTAGGAAACTTGAGTTAACAGGTCAGAACTCTCCATGTGTTTCAGGTCATTAGGGGCCCAACAGTAGCCTTGAGGATGTTTGGGCCACTGAAAGGGGATTAAGCTCCTTAATTAACAGTCCTTCTTGATTCTTCAAGGTGAATTAAGGTCATGTCTTACTGAGTACCCCCCGACACGGTGATGTTTTTTACCCTGAAAAGAGCTCCAGGCAACAATTTTACAACGTATTCTGTATAACGTTATGCCTTGATTCTCAAGCCTTGCTTTGTTTTTAACTTATTGTTTCAAAGACACCAGGGTGGACTGGCATGCTGAAAATAAAGGCGACTGCACGCTCCCTTGGGGTCGAAAAACCTCCCAGTAATTGCATTTCAGAAGTTCCTTTAGAAGCCGCGGCGTAGTCGTGCTTACAGAAAGAGTGGGATTGTAGCGTGTGAGGAGGCTGAAGTGACGGCCACCACATCCACTTTCGACCAGCAACAGCAGCGCTGGCACTGAAAGTGTAACCGGGTTACGCTTCGACTGCCAGCTGCAGTCAGTATTCACAGCATGCCGTCCCGCACACTGGCTACAATACACACCTTGTAGAATTGCAACATCGCTCTGCCTCACACTCGAAACTATATGTTCGGCTTATTCCCTTCCAGATTTCTAAAGCTGTGTGGTTTTGGCTGTCTTTTTGACAGGCACTTGCATATCTGTATTTAACATTTCTGGCTTTTACATTGAGACTTGATGGTCTTGTTTCTTATCTCTGGTCCTGTTTAAAATGTATTAAACAGTCTACCGGAGTGGGTTTTCCGAGCATGACTGCTGTTTTTATAGCGATGTGGTTTCCATATGGGGACGCTCGGTGGCACTGAGCTGGAAACCCAGCCACTAACATACCAGCGTACCACATGATGGGAAACACTGCTTATTGGGACAAAGCGAGCTTCCTCTCTAAATCCGAATACTTTCCGCTTTTATTATTATAACTGTTGGGGACAAAAAACATCTGCCGCAGAGAACAATATTGTGGCTATGCGCATGGAAGTAGCAGTTTAGCTTCGTGAGATCCAGCTACAACTAAAGCACAAGCCAAACGTCTGAGTCCATTACCGAGAACGGTTTTTATTTCATTAGTCATTATGTATTTAAGACTACTGGGATTTAAAAACTGGGATTTTTTTTTTTAGCTGTTTAATAATAAAATATATACAGGATATTACATGATGGCGCGAAGATACAGTATGAAGCTTATCTTCAAGTGGTGAGTGTATCTATATCACGAGTGAGTGAAGTGAACAAGTGAAAATATTTTCAACACAAGAAGATAAACTTCATATCTTTGTGCCACTGTGTAAATGTTCTTTATATTTATTTAAGAATTTTAATTTTGAACCAGTTCACCTTTTTGACAACGCACGTCTAGTCAGCGGAAAAACACTGGGAGTGACATCATCGGTGTGAAATATCGGGAATTATTATACATACAGGACACGTTTTTGATGGAATAAAAATGTGTTCTATTCCTTTCTAGTGGGGTTTCATTCATTTGGTTTGATAGCATGCAATATTGTTAGCATATCGGTTATCCTACCTGTATTACGTCACTCTACCCAATGAAGAATGAGCGTTTAATATGGTTTATGACCATATTAACCATTTGTGTTTACCGGGAAAGAGAAAGATGCATTGAAAGGCTACCAAAACTTCATTAGATATTCTTCATGCATATTTACAAGAGAAAAACAGACCAATGGACATCGAAAAACTGGACAAGAGACACATCGGAGATGTAAAACTTCTGCGCTAGTGAGTGACTGTGACAATTTGTAAACAAACATAGCCGCCAGGTTTGCTTCATTAAATACGGAAGATTTTGAGAGAATTTTGGCTGCCAGGTCGTTCTGTGGGTGGCACGGTGGTGTAGTGGTTAGTGCTGTCGCCTCACAGCAAGAAGGTCCGGGTTCGAGCCCTGTGGCTGGCGAGGGCCTTTCTGTGCGGAGTTTGCATGTTCTCCCCGTGTCTGCGTGGGTTTCCTCCGGGTGCTCCGGTTTCCCCCACAGTCCAAAGACATGCAGGTTAGGTTAACTGGTGACTCTAAATTGAGCGTAGGTGTGAATGTGAGTGTGAATGGTTGTCTGTGTCTATGTGTCAGCCTTGTGATGACCTGGCGACTTGTCCAGGGTGTACCCCGCCTTTCGCCCGTAGTCAGCTGGGATAGGCTCCAGCTTGCCTGCGACCCTGTAGAACAGGATAAAGCGGCTAGAGATAATGAGATGAGGTCGCTCTGTTGTGTGTAGCTGTCAATGTTGATTTTAAAAGTAACTAAGTAAATTACAGAGGGAAATAAATACTTAAGTCTGAGTGAAAAATATGGTGGTGAGCGTGCAGCGTGGAAGAAGAGTCTGGAGACAGAAATCTTAGTTTCTCACTCTTTAGCCTGTGCGACTTGCTCTCGATAGCACTGCTTTATTAGCATTCGCTAACACTACTGATGAACGCTACACCGGCTGGAAGGTGACTTCACTGCCGCGCTAACAGCGCGAACTCACGGGTAAGCTAGTGTTGGCCTTGGTGAATGCTGATATGAAGAGAGTGTGTGTGTATGTATAATAATAATAATAATAATAATAATAATAATAATAATAATAATAATAATATTATTATTATTATTATTATTATTATTATTGGCTGGCTTTTTTTCATGGTATATCAGATATATTCCATTCAGCTACTTGTCTTTGACTCGTTCAGTATCATGCTAGCTGAATGGAATATATCTGATATACCACTCAACACCAGGCAATATTATTTAAATATGTCACTCAGATCTGCAATGTATTTTGTATGAAAAATGCAATTTTTCTTCAACATGAAAAGATAAACTCCACATCTTTAAGCCAATGTGTGATTTTCTTTTTATTATATCGACACATTCACAAACAAAGTCCCTAAATTTATCAAAACAATTCATCAATTTCCTCTCGAGTGACATATAGAGATTTTTGTCACGGTTTTGGTTCTCTATGTCCCAGATGGAGCTCGGATGAAAAATAAGAGTGATGTATTTCCCTCCCAGTAAAACACTCATGTCCATATAACATGTCCAAGCACACCACTTGCATAATTTATTTAAAAGTTGTTGCTGCATCATACTTTTAGTTCTTATACAGTGGATATAAAAAGTTTATACACCCCGTTAAAATGATCGGTTTTTCTGGTGTAAAAAAATGAGACCATGATAAATCATTTCAAAACTTTTCCCACCTTTAATGTGACCTATAACCTGTACAATTCAATTGAAAAACAAACCAATCTGTTAGGGGGGAAAAATAAAAAAATATACAATAAGCTGGTTGCATAAGTGTGCACACCCTTAAACTAATACTTTGTTGAAGCACCTTTTGCTTTAATTACAGCATTCAGTCTTTTTGGGTCGGAGTCTATCAGCCTGCCACATCTAGACTTGGCAATATTTGCCCACTCTTCCTTGCAAAAGCACTTCAAATCTGTCAGATTGCGAGGGCGTCTCTTCTGCACAGCCCTCTTCAGGTCATCCCACAGATTTTCACTTGGATTTAGGTCTGGGCTCTGGCTGGGCCGTTCCAAAACTTTTTCGGGGTCATTGTCGTGCTGAAAGATGAAATTCCTCTTCATCTTTCTAGCAGACACCTCATGGTTTGGGCCAAAACTGACTGGTATTTAGAACTGTTCATAATTCCCTCCACCTTGACTAAAGCCCCTGTTCCAGCTGAAGAAAAACAACCCCAAAACACGATGCTGCCACCACCATGCTTCACCGTGGGTATGGGGTTCTTTTGGTGATGCGCAGTGTTGTCTTTGCGCCAAACATACCTTTTGGAACTGTGGCCAAAAAGTTCAACCTTGGTTTCATCAGACCATAACACATTTTCCCACATGCTTTTGGGAGGGCTGATGGTTTGTTTTTTATTTTTAGCAAAATTTAGCCGGGCCTGGGTGTTTTTCTTTGTAAGAAAAGGCTTCCGTCTTGCGACCCTACCTCATAGTCCAGACATATGGAGAATACGGGAGATTGTTGTCACATGTAGTACACAACCAGTACTTGCCAGAAATTCCTGCAGCTCCTTCAGTGTTGCTGTAGGCCTCTTGGCAGCCTCCCTGACCAGTTTTTGTCTTGTCTTTTCATCAATTTTGGAGGGACGCCCAGTTCTCGGTAATGTCACTGTTGTCCCATATTTTCTCCACTTCTTGATGACGGTCTTCACTGTGCTCCATGGTACCGTATATCTAATGCTGTGGAAATGTTTTTGTACCCTTCTCCTGACTGATACCTTTCAACAATGATGCTTTGTAAGCTCTCTGTGAACCCTGGCTTTTGCTGGAGGATGCAACTGAGTAAATGTCTGAACTTTATTATCAGAGTCATTTTAATTGATGGCAGGTGTGAACCCAAAAAGACTGAATGCTTTAATTAAATCAAAAGGTGCTTTAACAAAATATTAAAGGGTGTGCACACTTATGCAACTAGTTTAACGTACGTTTATTTTTTATGCTTTCCCCCCTAACAGATTGGTTTGTTTTTCAATTGAATTGTACAGGTTGTAGGTCACATTAAAGGTGGGAAAAACTTTGAAATGATTTATCACGGTCTCATTTTTTTACATCAGAAAAACCGATCATTTTAACGGGGTGTGTAGACTTTTTATATCCACTGTATTTCTTATAGTAACACGTTGCAGCGAGCAATGTTGCCTGATATATAGAGATAACACTCAGTGCATGCTGTGATAGGAAAATAATCAATAAGCTGGCCTACTTAAGCAGAGTCACTGTTACCATACCAAAGTGTATTATTTTCCTAAAAGAGCATGATGTAGCCGTCTTATACCACGGCAATTTGCAAACATTTTTTAATTAACGGACGTTTTATCTGTTTATCATTACGCAAGGTCTTTAAAACAAGTTATTTCCTGTTATCACTTATGCTATAACGGTTGTAAACAGTCGTTCTTTCACCAGACTCTTTTGTCTATTTATTGAAGTATAATTAATAACACAAAAACACCAATAAACTATGAAGTGCAACGTCATTTATCCTGAAGAATTTCCTATGTCATGTCGGAAAGCTTACTGGCACTGGAGACTCCTTCCATAAATGTTAGATAAACGTTTCCTTACAGAAAACTTCAATATAATCACAATTTTTTTTCCTTTCTTATATACCAAAAAAAAGTGTGTTTATTTTTTATCTTAATCTTAGATTACATGCAGGTTGAATAAAAACAGTTCTTGGTTGTGGTCCTTCCCGTTTTGATTTTCAACCTCAGAAAAGATGGCATGCAGAGATTCAAAAAGTATCAAAAGTTTTCATTCCCCCTACACACTGGAAAGCAGCGTGTCCTTGTGGAGGTTTAAAAAAGGCAGGTAACGCCTGGGTCAGCGTGTCCAGCTGGGGAGATGTGAACGGAGTGAACAGACCAGGCAGGCTCGGGAAACGTAGCGCCGCCTGTCTTTGGAGATTAATGTTGGTGTGTATGGCTTCCGTACAGCCCACAATGAACTGGTGGCATTTCCTGAAGTCTAAGCCATTAGTACATGACAAAGACCAGCAAGTAGGTGGCGAGGACAGCTAATAGATTTACTGCGGAAATGATTCCAGAAGACAAGCGCCAACATTGGCTCGAATTATTTCAACAACTTGTCTCCTGTACGTAATGAATTTCATTAGGGTTGAAACTCATGATCCCAGTCTTTTACTCCATCATGATGGTATTTAAGCCCTGTGTTTTGGGGAGTCACTGAGTCTTGAGGAACCTGACAGCAAGAGGGAAGATGTTACACAAAAACACCAGATGCTCCAGGACCTTCTGCCAGATGGCAGAGGAGTAAAATTTCTGTCAGAGGTATGGACAAGGTCATCTACAATACTGTTAGCTGTACTACAAACACCGCCTTACGGTTGAAGTATCTGTGCTGAATGTTATCGATGAAGTAAAAAAGAGGCCAGGATAATGTTCTCAGCCGTCCATGTCATGATTTTGTGGTCTGTTCAGTAAAGCTACGGTCACACTACAGCTCACAATGCTTTGCGATGAGGAGTTTTGGTGGCGATGCATAGCGAAGGTTCCCCGGGCTTTGGGAAGTATTCGGAAACCAATCTGCAAGTATTCGGCAGTTTGCAGGCATTGAAATTTTTCATGACGTTTTTGGCCACTCATGAAGCGGAGATGCACCAAAAAACAACTCATGAAGCTTGGAGAACATTTGCTGTGCATCACATGATTGGTGGTGACACTGCCAATTTTTCAATGCCAAGTATTCGCAAACCCATCGCAAGCTGTCGTGTGACCAGGGCCTAAAGTATTTTTGAAGTAAAGTAAACGTAGAAACCTGCAACAAAATGTCCACACAACATGTGATAAGCATTTTGTAGATGTAAGGGAAATGCTTTGTAGTAAATTGACGCTGGTGAGTAACTTGGTGTTGCACAATGTGCACACGAAACAAGCGGTTTTTTTTATTTTATTTTTTTATTGGAGCCAATGATGGCTCCCAGGCTTGTAGTACTCAAGTCCAACTCGTGCCCTAATTTTAAGGACTCGTGACTTGACTTGGACTTGAGCACTGATGACTCGGACTCGTGCATTAACTGCATTCGGACTCGGATTTTTTCTTTATTTTTTGGAACATACCATAATAATTTGGCATTAGATATATCTTCATTAATTTTTATACTAATTTCGTCCAAGAGTGTCACACTTGCGCACCAGATAAACTCTCGGGGGCCCTCCAGACAGCGCACGTGCCAAGCGGACTCTTGTGCGTGCCGTAAACGACTTGCACCTGCACAGGATTAAGGCGCAATCAGTGCACCTGTATAAAAACTGTGAAAACACACTTACTTTGCGAAGTATTGAGTTGTGTTGCTGACACATTACTGAGCCTTATTTCCTTGTTTGGTTCCCTGATTTCCTGTTTCTCGTCTTTGATTCTGCTGAGTCTATGAAAGCCTGTTTGTGCCTTGCTTGACCTATCGCCTGTTTCACCATTTTACGATTCTGCCTGCCGTTCTGGATTGTTTACCGTCTTCACTTGTATTAATAAACACACCTTCTGCACTCACATCCGTCTCCCAACCATCTCTGACAGAATACTTCACACTCCCTGATAAAGAGAAGCACATTCACCTGTTCATACGTCATGTTCAGGAACAAACTAATGTTAATGGCGCTAAAATAGCCACCGTCACATGGTGCGGTTGGAGTCTTGTTCTCGGACTTGAACACTGGGGACTCGAGACTGGACTCAGACTCAAGGTTTAGTGACTCGACTACAACACTGATGGCTCCATAGTGAGTGCAGGTTCTTCTTTTTTTTTTTTGGAATTTTCCCCTAAATTAGTCCTGACCATTTCCCACCCATCTCTCCTCTATCACATGACCGGTACCAACCAGGAAGGGTGAAGGTTATCATGTGCTTCCTCTATGTAAAGCCAGCCAGTTGCATCTTTTTGAACTGCTGCTCAGGCAATGCCAGGGGGCAGCGTAACACACTCAGGAGAAAACTATCCACCCACTTCTGCATGCATGAGCTCACAGATGCCTGTGACTGGTTTGAAGCCCGTGGCATCATCAGGATTCGGATTCTACAGATGATAGGGCAAAAGCTTTTCTGTTGCTCTTTTAGCAACAGTCTACACACCTCATCGAGCTGTTTTGGGGCCAGATTTTATTTAATTTTGGCCATATTTAGGGTAGATTAGATTAGATTAAATAAAACTTTATTGATCCCTTTGGGAGAGTTCCCTCAGGGAAATTAAGATTCCAGCAGCATCATTACAGATAAGCAGAGAAAAGAAATAGAGAAAAACTTCTAGATAAATTAAAATAAATTAAGTATTTACATGTACAAATATAAAAGAATAAGATATGGGGAAGGGGGAGGGGGGAAGGGGGGAGAAGTGGTACTACTTTGGACCAGGTAGTATTGGATTCGGGCCATATTTGGACCAGGTAGTAATTGATTTTGGTCTGTATTTGGGCCAGATATTTGATTGGTGCCATAATTAAGCCAGGTATTATTTGATTCTGGCCAAATTTAGGTCAGATGGCATTTTTTTCTGACTCTTTCTTCTCTGTACGTTAAGTACTGTTGTCCAGTAGCTTGGTAAGATATCTAGAGTTCTTCTAAGTGATGAAAAGAAAAAAATACCAAGTCACTGGAATTAGGGGAGGGGTGTTTCATCTAGGCTTCTTGTTTTGTGCTTTGAAACCCAACGTAGAAGTCATTTATCAAAGAGGGAAACGTTCCTGTCACAGACACATGGTGTTATTCTATAGGCAGTGATGGCCTGATAACCTGCCACATATGGTATATATCTTTGGTATCTAGAAAGTGATCAGGTTCCCCTGCCTTTCTGAGGACTTGAGGTGCATTGGTTCTTGTTCTCATTAACCCATAGTATTTTGAGCAGTGCATGTACCTTTGTGGTCAGCCATGGCTTTGGTAGCTGTGTGAGATGATGGTCATGGAGACCATATCCTTGCTGAAATGCTTTACTTTCAAGCGAATGTATTAATCTCTTCCTCTAACTTTTTCTCTTTCCTCAGACTCGGACGTGAGCATGCGCACTCTGAGTACGCCCAGTCCTGCTCTCATCCTTCCTCTGTCTTCGCCTGCGCTCTTCAATGGCTCCTCATTGTCCTTCACTCCCGAGACTGCTGGTCTCACTTATCCTCAGCGTGGCATGTGCCAATCCAAAGACCATCATCAGGGGGCGCCCATCGACATGCTGCCTGACCATGCCTTTCTGCAGATCTTCGCCCATCTGCCCACCAACCAGCTGTGTCGTTGCGCCCGAGTATGCCGCCGATGGTATAACCTGGCATGGGACCCACGGCTCTGGAGGACAGTGCGTCTGACGGGTGATGTAGCTCATGTGGACCGGGCATTGCGGGTGCTTACGCGTCGTCTATGTCAGGATACACCCAATGTATGTTTAACCGTGGAGATGGTGGTGTTGAATGGCTGTCGCAGACTGACTGACCGTGGCCTTTACACGGTGGCACAGTGCTGCCCCGAGCTGCGGCGCCTCGATCTGGCCGGCTGCTACAACGTGTCCAACGAGGCTGTGTTTGAGGTCGTCTCACGATGTCCTAATCTGGAGCACCTGGATGTCTCAGGTAAATATGATATAAGGGTTTTTTTTGATCTCATATATTTAAGTATTTTGTTGTTCTTTTGAAACAATCTTCCTTGGTCCTGCTCTTCCCTAATGTTAGCCACTGTGTCTGCAGTTGTAGGAGTGAATGTATCCATCAAACAAACATCATACACCCTCGTGGGACTCATTTAATGTGTCTTTAGTCCTTGATGTCTTTCTGCGGCAAGAAATTACACGTTCCAAGAGTTTGGGGATTTACAGATGTCTTTGAGTGAAAACCTAAAGGAAAGTTACTTCCACGAGAAAAAAGCAGGGCATGTGGATAATCAGCTTCCCACAGAGACAGAACAAAACAACCAAAAAAATGTCTGCTGTAGCTATCTGAAATGATACATGGCTGTGTTTATAACTTTAATCCTCACATAAATTCTTGTAATTAAAGAGCAACCGGTTTTATTTTTATTAACCGGTATTTTTTTTTTCGAGATCCTTATGCCTCCTCTTAACTGAATTCGAAATTCCTTGAAGCTGATAAGGCAGGAATGCAACCACGTAAACTCAGTAATATTTTACAAACTTACTGACCTACAGCAACCCTGTGAATGTACTGACTTGACTGTTCGTGCAAGTCAGAGGCAGATAATTCACACAACACACACGGTTCAGGCCCAGACATACTCAGGCATAAACACTGATGGATAATGGGAATATTAACCACATCCTCATAAACACGGGAACACATCTTCACTCAAATGCAGTTTCACTATAATGCACTTCACCCAGGTTTGTCTTCTGAAAAAAATTTACCTTTAAAATTTAGTCAAACTTTAACTGAGTCAAATAGTACCTGGCCCAAATGTGGTCTGAATTAAATATTACCCAACCCGAATTTTGCCTGAACCAAATACTATCTGGCCAAATATTATCCAAATCAAATATGACCTGTCCCAAATACAGCTAGAATCAAATACTACCTGGCCCAAATATGGTCTGAAGGAAATACTACCTGGCCCAAGTATGGTTTGAATCAAATCCTACCTGACCCAAATTTGGCTCGAATCAAATAGTACGTGGCCCAAATATGGCCTGAAGGAAATACTACCTGGCTCAAGTATGGCCTGACTGAAAAATTACCTGACCCAAATATGGCTTGAATCAAATAGTACCTGGCCCAAATATGGTCTAACTGAAAAATTACCTGGCCCAAATATGGCTCAAATCAAATCCTACCTGACCCAAATTTGGTCTGAATGAAATATTACCCTGTGGTGACCTGGCGACTTGTCCAGGGTGTACCCCGCCTTTCGCCCGTAGTCAGCTGGGATAGGCTCCAGCTTGCCTGCGACCCTGTAGAAGGATAAAGCGGCTAGAGATAATGAGATGAGATGAGATGAGATATTACCCGACCCGAATTTGGCCTGAACCAAATAATATCTGGCCAAATATTACCCAAATCAAATATGACCTGTCCCAAATATGGCTAGAATCAAATACTACCTGCCCCAAATATGGTCTGAATGAAATATGACTTGACCCAAATTTGGCTCAAACCAAATACTACCTGGCCCAAATATGGTCTGACTGAAAAACTACCTGACCCAAACATGGCTCAAATCAAATCCTACCTGACCCAAATTTGGCTCGAATCAAACACTACCTGGCCCAAATATGGTCTGACTGAAAAATGACCTGACCCAAATATGGTGAGAATCAAATCCGACCTGACCCAAATTTGGCTCGAATCAAATTGTACCTCGCCCAAATTTGGCTTGAATCAAATAGTACCTGGCTCAAATATGGCTAGAATAAAATCCTACCTAACCCAAATTTGGCTTGAATCAAATAGTACCTTGCCCGAATATGGTCTGACTGAAAAGTTACCCGACACAAATACGGTGAGAATCAAATCCTACCGGACCCTAATTTGGCTTGAATCCAATAGTACCTGGCCTAAATATGGCTCAAATCCTACCTGATCCAAATTTGGCTTGAATCAAATTCTACCTGGCCCAAATATGGTCTGAAGGAAATTCTACCTGGCCCAATTTTAGCCTTAACCAAATACTATCTAGCTAAATCCCATATCAAATGCTACCTGTCCCGAATACAGCTAGAATCAAATACTACGTGGCCCAAATATGGTCTGAATAAAATATAATCTGACCCAAATTTGGACTGAATCAAATACTATCTGGTCCAAATCAAATGCTCCCTGGACGAAATATAACCAGATGAAAATATTATCTGGCCCGTATACAGCGCAGATCAAAATCTATGCGGTTCAGATCTGGCCCAGATCAAATACTATCTGATTTAAACCCTCTTTGACTTTGTCTAGCGTATGCTGAACTAAACCTTCCACCAAATTCAACTTGACCCAAACACATCCTGAGCCAAGCACTGCTTCACCCAAACACAATCTGACTCAAGTTTAAAACAGCTAAGTGCACACACAGCCAAAAAGAGTCTGGTCCAAACAGATCGCTGTTTCTGCTCCATTTACTGCTCATCATGTACAGCAGCTGCATAGGTCTTTCTTACTGATAGATCATTCCGAAATATCCGCGACTTCCTCCTGGACCTGGGAAATGTATTAATAGCTCTTTCCGTCCGGCGTGCTCTATTCTCCGAGATGAAAATAAACCCATGCACGACCATGCCCTCTGACCTCAAGGTGCTTTGGGATCGTCTGCTCTGCTCATTAAGTGAAAAGACTCATTGAAAATTTCTCACATGAACGATTTTGTGATGAAGAGAGATTAAAACTGAGTTGCTTCTGTTTTTGTTTTTTTCTATTGGCTGCAGTCTGCAGGAGAACAACTGTCAGCTTTATCTCTTCTTATTTATTATATTTTGTTACCGCTATGGTTCGGATAAATCCTCCAGGCCATCCATCTTTCATTTGCAGACCTGAAATAATATCTGATGACTCTAAAGACGGAATTTATAATCCCTGTCGAGTCAGAAATTCAGAAAAGCTTCCTCCCCCTCCCCCTCTGTCAGACCCTTTCCTGGTGTTTTATTTCAGACTTCCTGCACTTCCTGTTGGAGTGCGAGGAACAAGTGGCGTCATTTCCACAAGTTCATGCTCTCCTGGAGAATCCATGCAGCATGGCGCCCTCTGTTGAATCATTTCTGCATTCTAAACCCCCCCATGCCTCGGTCCCTCCATCTGAACCTAACCTACAAAACATAACTCCTTTCAGATGTTTCTCTTCTTCAGATTTTTTTTAACACGGAGTTAACCCTTGGTGGGCTTTGTCTTTGTATCATCCACTCCTGACTGAACTTTTCTATCCAGACAGATTTCATACGGTAAATTAAACTGAAACGATACAGAAGGTGCTGCTGTCTCAGAACGCACGCAATACATTACGGCTTTCCAACAATAGCCTCCAGTGACTTATGTGAAGCAACGACTCAAAGAGAAACATCTGGAATATTCTGACCTGATTACGAACGCAAATTCAACCATCAATGAACCCTGACTGCAGAAGACATGGGATCTGTCGTTTCCTTCCTAACAAACCTCATCTTCCTTTCAGCTGCTTCAATAAACCATTACGACGGCGATCGATTCATTAAAATTAATGCTGTCGATGTATAACGGGGGCAGCACGGTGGTGTAGTGGTTAGCGCTGTTGCCTCACAGCAAGAAGGTCCGGGTTCGAGCCCCGTGGCCGGCGAGGGCCTTTCTGTGTGGAGTTTGTATGTTCTCCCCGTGTCCGCGTGGGTTTCCTCCGGGTGCTCCGGTTTCCCCCACAGTCCAAAGACATGCAGGTTAGGTTAACTGGTGACTCTAAATTGAGCGTAGGTGTGAATGTGAGTGTGAATGGTTGTCTGTGTCTATGTGTCAGCCCTGTGATGACCTGGCGACTTGTCCAGGGTGTACCCCGCCTTTCGCCCGTAGTCAGCTGGGATAGGCTCCAGCTTGCCTGCGACCCTGTAGAACAGGATAAAGCGGCTAGAGATAATGAGATGAGATGTATAACGGTAATTTGTCTCCGCACTTCTGCATGACGTTTCACTTCATATTGAATTATGTTTTTAACAGACATTTCCATCATTTCAATTCGGTAAATTTGCTACCTTTACAATTTCGGAATGAATGAGACCTCTACTGCTGTATGATGTAGTGATTCAGTGATGAGTGGGAAAAAAAACAAAAACTTTTCACGTCAACCAAATATACATAATCAGCTAAGGCATGCTAATTTGCTAATGCATCATTTATTTTTCTTCACATACTGTATATTGTAACGTGTGGCATTTGAAGGCTCAGTGTGTGTATTACTGGAGGAAAGACGGTAGCTACAGTTGTAGTCCAAGGCAACAGTAAACTGGAATTCATAACTAATTTTAGTTTTGGCTGGGTTCTTGCCCAAACTGATAATCACAAGTTTTTCTTTGGCTAATCAGACACAAGGTACACAAACCACACTTACCAGAGCAGTTAGAGGTTTGGTGCCTTACTCAAGGGCACTTCAGCCATTCCTGCTGGTCCAGAGATTCAAACCAGCAACCTTTTGGTCCCAAAGCTGCTTCTCTAACAATTAGGCCATGGCTTCACCATTTCAATAAACATCCATCCATCCATTATCTGTAACCGCTTATCCTGTGCAGGGTCGCAGGCAAGCTGGAGCCTATCCCAGCTGACTACAGGCAAGAGGTGGGGTACACCCTGGACAAGTCACCAGGGCTGACACATAGAGACAAACAACCATTCACACCTACGGTCAATTTAGAGTCACCAGGCAACCTAACCTGCATGTCTTTGGACTGTGGGGGAAACCGGAGCACCCGGAGGAAACCCACACAGATACGGGGAGAACATGCAAACTCCACACAGAAAAGCCTTTGCCGGCCACGGGGCTCGAACCCGGACCTTCTTGCTGTGAGGCAACAGTGCTAACCACTACACCACCGTGCCACCCTTCGATAAACATTCAACTAATATTAACTACAAACAATAAACAGGGATCCCAGCAGTAATTGAAAAAAATAGAGGAATGTAAGAAACCATCAGCAGGGGTCAAGGGCGCTGCAAGCCCCCTGAAGCTGTTGAGATTTTAACATGTAAAGATGCTATAGAACACATTTTTTACATAGATTTAACATAGAAAAGCAACAGAATTTAACAATAATGTGTATCTATTTGATGCCATATTTTATAATCAATGACATAAGTGGCAAAAAAAATTATTTATAAAAATTAGATGAAAATGTAGCTTTGAAGAATATACTTCTAACCCGGACACTGTTCCGCTATCTCTTTTATGGACGATATCTTTTTTCCACGACATATTCAGGGCTGTGAAATTGTAAATAAGAAATCTGAGGAAAAGGGGGGGTCTGGAGGGCACAGCCCCCCAGCATAAGCCGGACACCAAGCCATTTTAGGTGTTATATGGTGTATTCTGAGCATTTCCTGCAAGTAAAAAATTGATCTCAACAAGTAAATATTTGAATAGTCTTGGTCTTCATTTTGCCATCTAAAATACCTATCAACAGTTTTCTCTTTTAAAATGAAAGATCCATGTAAAATACCTTGAAATATCTAATAAGTGCCTATGTATTTTATCTCTTAATCAAAATAAAAGTAAAAAAAGTGTAAATAACAATTTAAAGAAATGTTAATAAAAGAAAACTTTGATAGGCCTTTCAAAATGTCTTTGTGAAAAATCATGCTCAATATTTAAGTGAGAGATACCTGTTGTCTTCCAAATTACACTTAATTCTTGTATTATGTCCTGGCTTTTTCCAAGAATCTGTCACAATGTCTCTTGTCTACAGAGCAAAAGTTAAAAAAAAACCTAATGTTTCTATTATTTACATCTTTTCTTTTACTTTTGGCTCCTTCTATTCCTCTTTGCATCACTCCCAGCTATTTCTTTCAATTCATCTTTCAGTAAGGCTATTAGTTATTAGTTCTATAGTATTTGCATTCCTCTATTAAAGCTATTTACAAAATGTTCATAGTCTGTCAAACAGCATCTAATGAAAGTCTTTTAATTTTCTTTTCTTTAACACCATCTCTTTCAGTTTTGCAAACTTGTTCTTTTCCATCTTTTCCTTCAGTCTGTCTGTGTGTTCTTTTCTAGCCCTCTTTGCATCTCTCTCAAACACCTCCTTAGCTTTCCTTTTTGATGGCATCTTAACTATGTCTGATCTTGCAGCCCAAAATATGTTCAAAAAACCCACCAAAATGCACTTGAAACCGCCCAATCTGGCAACACTGCTCCTGAGTCGCCGTCAAGACGTGTTCCACGTTCAGCTGGCATAAAACTCCGCGAGTCTGGCTGAGCCGCCGGTCTCGTGCAAGGCGATTAAAACCTATGATTAAAACCGACTAGACCCCCCCCCCCCCCCAATGATTTTTAATGCAAAAATAGACGTTTTGTGAAGATGATATTTTTCGCGACAGAATCCGTGGAAATTTCACAGCCCTGCATATTGAATTAAGTTCAACGCATTAGAAACAAAACCACGAACGGAGTTAAAACACATTTTCTAGCAAATGGGCACAGCCATATTGTTTTCTCGTTCTATCGCGTACAGTCTCGCAGTATTTACATCAATTTAACTTCCGAGTGTTCCCGAATGTCAACGAGAACAAACGAAGCTGACAAAAACAATCGCTAAACAAGCAAACCAAATCAGAACGTATTCTGCTGGTCATTTTACTTAAACATATTTTTTACGGATATACAAGAGATTAAAAAAAAACCAACACCACCACTTTGGCTAGAAAAATAGCGGAATTCCGCTAAATAGCGGACGTCTGGGATCCCTGAATAAAATAAACACTTTAGCACCTTAGCAACCACCTAGCAAGAGCGGCGCTGTCATACTCTCATTTCTTGCAAAAGTGCATCTCTAGTTCAGGTTACAGTCCATCTACTGCGTCCAAGTTCAATACAGAATTGACTTTATTGATTTATCATTGATTTTAATAACCATAATCAGTGGTGAACTGTTACTATTAGAGCTGGGACTTGAGCTCAGCCAAAACGTAGCCAGACACCAGAAAAGCAACAGGGCAAAAGATTTTGCGAGGGATTAGCGCCAGGCTGCCAGGTCGCTCTGTTGTGTGTAGCTGTCGATGTTGATTTTAAAAGTAACTCAGTAAATTACACAGTGAAATGAAAACTTAAGTCTGAGTGAAAAATACTGTGGCGAGCGAGTGTGCATGGAAGAAGAGTCTGGAGACAGAAATCTTAATTTCTCAGTCGTTAGCTTGTAGCTCTCGATAGATACATACATGTCAACCTTTGGTCAATCAAACCTGTATAACCAACCTCCAAAATCCGTATTTCCCTTATAAAATCCGTATAAGATGCAAATTAATATAATTTACCTAAAATTTGAATGATAATTAACAATGATATATCCCAGTTACTTTTTATTCAATATTAATAACAATAAACCTTCAGAATGAATACAAAGCTCCAATGTTTGACAAAAACACAAAGTGTCACTCTAATGTTCTGAATTGTACTCCATGACAGCTTTTTTAGCGCTCTGCACCAATACCTCACGAGGCTGCATGTCACAGCAAGTGTCTGTGTTGATCTTGCCGGAGTGCCCATTCAGAATCTTTTCAGTCGCTAGTGAAAGTCGCTCAGGCGGAAATACGCTTTCAAACAAAATGTTACTTCCCGGTTGTCGGGATTCTCGCAATGCGGTGTGCGCATGATCAAAAGTGGAACGAAGTCTCGCTACCACAAGATAATATGCGATTTCATAAGACTCTTTACTGGCTGTCTGTGGTGTACAGTACGTTTGTAAATGTTATGCGCTCTTTTATCATCATGGGAATTGATTATAGCTCTAAATAAATATTGAAGTTTTTTTAAAGAATCCGTATAACTTTATTTGTACGCCCGTATACTACATTTATTGAATCAAATCCGTATAAAATACGGACATTCCGTATAGGTTGACATGTATGTAGATAGCGAATGCTAATAAAGTGGTCAAGCCAGTGCTAACACTACTGATGAACGCTACACGGGCTGGAAGGTGACTTCACTATTGCACTGATGGTGCCGACTCGCAGTTAAGCTCACGTTGGCCTTCGAGAAGGCCGAGGGTGATCAATTTTTGCTCCCTCCCCCTATAAATCAAAATCTGATTGGTTAATCAGTCATCTATCACTTCCTACATAAAAACACACTCTATTTTAATGTTTTCAGGACAGTAACGCTTTCATTTCTGAAGCACATTTGATAGAAAACGAGGCCGAATTAGAATTAGAGGAGAATAATTATCATGAAATTAATAAAGAAGGCCCTGACGGTTCCCCTCTGTATATAATTGATTTCATGATGAGACTTTGCAACGAAACACAGAAACAGTAGGGTTTATTGGACATAGACAAGCTAACTGAGGGATAAACACAGAACGGGTGCAAACATTTGGGCGGCACGGTGGTGTAGTGGTTAGCACGGTCGCCTCACAGCAAGAAGGTCCGGGTTCGATCCCAGTGGCCGGCGAAGGCCTTTCTGTGCGGAGTTTGCATGTTCTCCCCGTGTCCGCGTGGGTTTCCTCCGGGTGCTCCGGTTTCCCCCACAGTCCAAAGACATGCAGTTAGGTTGACGTGGGGCGGCCTTGGGCTGAGGTGCCCTTGAGCAAGGTACCAAACCCCTGACTGCTCCCCGGGTGCTCTGAGTGTGTGTGTGCGTGTGTTCACTGCTTCAGATGGGTTAAATGCAGAGGATGAATTTCACTGTGCTTGAAGTGTGCATGTGACGAATAAAGGTTTCTTCTTCTTCTTGAGTAACAAATTACTGACAAGACCAAAAACAAAGGCATATACTGTATAGAGTCGAACAAAGAGACGCACACCGTTCATAAACTTTTTCAAACGTCTTTTCCTGGACCTGTCTAATTCATCACGGTGTTAAAGGAGCAGTTAACAACATGAGACCAATAAAATGCTTTCCGATTATAACGATCTCTTTTCTGTGTCGTCCTCCTGTACAGGATGCTCGAAGGTGACGTGTATCAGTCTGACGCGGGAAGCATCCATTAAACTCTCTCCTCTGCACGGCCAGCAAATCTCCATCCGCTACCTGGACATGAGCGATTGCTTTGCGCTGGAGGACGAGGGTCTGCACATCATCGCGGCTCACTGCACGCAGCTGACGCACCTGTACCTGCGACGCTGTGTGCGCCTGACCGATGAGGGTCTACGCTTCCTCATCATCTACTGCCCGGCAGTGCGCGAGCTGAGCGTTAGTGACTGCCGCTTCGTCAGTGACTTCGGGCTGCGCGAGATCGCCAAGCTGGAGGGCCACCTGCGCTACCTGAGCATAGCTCACTGTGGCCGCATCACCGATGTAGGAGTGCGCTACATCGCTAAGTACTGCTCCAGGCTACGCTATCTGAATGCCCGAGGCTGCGAAGGCCTCACGGACCACGGCATCGAGCACCTGGCCAAGAGCTGTCCCAAGCTCAAGAGCCTGGACATCGGGAAGTGCCCACTGGTGTCGGACGCCGGGCTGGAGGTACTCGCGCTCAACTGCTTCAATCTGAAGCGCCTGAGCCTGAAGGCATGCGAGAGCATCACGGGCCGCGGGCTGCAGGTTGTGGCGGCCAACTGTTTCGACCTGCAACTGCTTAATGTGCAGGACTGTGATGTGTCGCTCGACGCGCTGCGCTTTGTCAAGCGCCACTGCAAGCGCTGCATCATCGAACACACCAACCCCGCCTTCTTCTGAAAGCGACAGTGATACAGACAGCTCAATGCACAAGAACATGTCCGTTTGGCTGCAGCTATGATGACAATCACATATGTATAATGCTAACAAGCTCTGTTTCTATTCGATGTTAGCAATTCTAGCATGTTTGGGTTGTACGTCGGTCGGTAAGGTCTGTATACACTAAGATAACACGACAGTTTACATGACAGTGTAGTAAAAATGGATTTACAAATAAGTGCCAAAGATTAATGATGCCCCTTTTCCACCGAGGCAGTTTGATGGCCGGTTTGGAGCCAATGCGTAATCGCGAACCTTTTTTTTTTTTGCATTTCGACAGCCAAAGAACCGACTTTCGGTCAGGAAAACTGGTCCTAGAGCACCATCAAGACTTCTGTTGTGGAAAGGCAAACTGCAGTATCTGCAGAATCACTGAAACTTCATTAGCAGACAGTCATTCAGAGCAACATACAGTGTACCTCGAGTAGCCTAGGGTTAGTTGGGGTTAGGCACCTTGCTCAAGGGTATTTCAGCCATCCCTGTTAGTCCAGGGAATTGAACCAGCAACCTTTCAGCCCCAGAGCTGCTTCTCTAACCATTAGGCCATGGCTTCCTGAAATATGCAGATACTGCAGTTAGCCTTTGCTGGACTAGAACCAAGAACCACTTCTATCAGGGGTTAAAACTAACTAGTCCAGTCGTCTGCCATTGTTGTTGTGCTTGGCGCTCCCATTGCTGAGAAAACAGTGGTATACAGCGACGTAATGACGTGGCTTTAAGGCCAATTTATGCTGACAACGCAGTCCTCGCAGATGGCGTCTGCGTAGCCCCCCCCCTTCGCAGACGCTCTGCGCGCACCTCCCAAAAATTGTGACCACCGCAGAGGCCTCGCAGACAGCGTCGCAGACAAGAGGGCTCTGATTAGTCCACTCTACATCCGCTGTACACGCACTTCCGCTTCCCTACTTTCCCGGTTTGGTTTGTTTTCACGACCGGCATTTTTAAAAACACGAGCGAAGATGGAGCAGCACGAAGAGCGGTTGATCGAGGAAGTGAGGAAGTACGTACATCTATACGACTCCAGTTCTAGTCATTATAAGTAACCGGAGGATAAACACTCCACTAACCACACCCACCAACTACTCCTAGCGACTTCACGCCCCCTTGCGTTGTGGCGGTGAATAACATCACGCACGCCTATTACTCCGCACTCAACGATAAATTACAACTGTCTGCAAAAAGCTATCTGCGAAAGCCTTGTCGCAAGAGCATGCAGAGGCCCTTACAGTTTTTAGAAAGTTCTCAAGTTGAACCAGCTCCGAACTGGCCGTAGGACCAGCCCTAGGACCAGCACCTAGTTCATGTTGGTGGAAAAGGGGCGTCTGATCATCTGGATTACTGTCGCTACAGATCTCCAACTTCTGTGGATTGAATATTAAATTTGTCTGCCAAACGAAATGAGCTTAATGTATCCAGACCTTAAAGAAGAAAGACATTAGATATGCAAAGTTTCCTCCTCCTTACCTCAAATGTCAAACACCATCAGCGAAGATATGTTTGTTTTCTGGTTTTCAGTTCCGCACTGCACCCATCAGGCCGAAGTAGATAACGATCCCAGTATCTGTGTCAAACCTGATCCAGATGTTCAGTCACGTCAGTGCAGTGGTTTAGGACACGGTGTGAATTATCTATAAAGGAAAAATTCACTGCTGAATTCTGGAAACTACGGCAGCCATTTTGCAATCGTTCAGTTCACAAAGCCCTGTCTCGTAAAGTCTGGATGTTAAAGTTGCAGGTTAAAACTTAATTTTTTTTCCCTTTATAATTCTTCAGTTAAAGAATGTGTATGAAAATTTGGACGTGTATTTGTGGAAAAGATTTGTGTCCATTCTTCAATATACAGGATTAACCTCATAGCTTCAGGACAAAACACCAAACTTATCACCCACCACGTCGAGCGCATTTACAAGGAGGAAACTGAAATTGGGTACAGGTCGACTTTTCAGTTTTTTGTTTTTTTGAGCACTCTCAACACGTTTTACTGTATATGACTGTTTATTGTTTTTTTTTTAAACCAAGGACTCGTTTATATGTGTTTAACCCATATTTATGCTTCGTCTCTATTTTCTCATACTTTCCCCTTCCCTTGTTGAATTATATTCCAGCGATCGTGTACAGAAGCGTATTTTCTATTTTTGAAAAGGGAAGGAATTTTTAAAGGGATGGACAATCAGACGTGCAGTTTCCCTTTGAGACGTGGGAACGTAATTTAAGCAATAATTCGTCGAGCTGATCCAGTAGTCTATGGTTTGTTTAACATGACACACTGTTTACACACACACATGCATTTGTCCTGAATACTCGCTCTGTCTGGTTTGTTAATTTAACGATGCATACGCAGAGCCAACATACACAATATACAATACACGTTTCGTTAAATTTAATCACTAATGAAGGAGAAATATTACATAACGTCAGTGAAGTATAAACGTACGACAATCTGTTAGTGACATTCAATATTTGGATTATTTCCTGTTCCAACCAACCAACCAACCAACCAACAAGCAGCCATGTACCATATTACACGTTCATATTATTTCAGAATAGTTGCTTTTGATAATAAAGGGTTCACCAGTTCACAACATTTGATCAGATCCTCCTCGACATACTGTACATCCCGGCTGTTTGATTACTTAATAAACATGAAATTCACCGTGGTGCCATTTTCACGTCCTAATAATGAACAGAATGTTTGTTTCAACTGCGAACATCATGGTGAAATAAAGATATCAAAGCCATATTAAAAAAAAAAGAAAAAAAATCCTGTTTCCTTGTGTCTTTTTTTTTTTTGCATATACAGCCAGGTCCATAAATATTTGGACATGGACAATCCACTACAATATATTACAGCGATTAAATAATGAATATATGCTTTAATTTGAAGGGATTTACACCCAAATCAGTGAACGGTGTAGAAATGACAGCATTTTTTACTGTATATGTGTGCAAAAGTAATTAGACAAACTAATGTCATCATACATTAACTTGTCATTATTTGGTTGCAAATCCTTTGCAGGAAAATTAACATTACAGGTCTTTAGTAGATGCTCTTATCCAGAGTGATGTACAACATACCCAGAGCACTTCAGCCATTCCTGCTGGTCCAGAGAATCAAACCAGCAACCTTTTGATCCCAAAGCTGTTTCACTAACCTTTCAGCTTAACCATGGCTTCTTCTAATACCTACCTGAAATTTGGAGCTCATAGACATCACCAGATGCTGGGTTTCTTTCCTGATGAAGCTCTACCAGGTCTTTACGGCAGTCGTCGTCACTTCCTGGTTGTTCTTGAGATGTTTTGTCTTGGCCGTTGCAGAACATTCCACTTAAAAAAAAAAAATCTTTGGGTTGCAGTAAGCTTCATTGGTTTTTGAGGCTTACCAATGGTGTTCATCTTGCCATCCAGTGCTCAACCATCTGTTTGTACTCTGGTCTTGATTTTTGACTTTGACACAGAAACATCTACCTCCGGGAGGCTGTTCTTGATCTGGTCAGCTCTTCTGAAAGGTTTTTCTTCACCAGGGAAAGGATTCTTGTCATCCTCCAGAGTGGTTTTCCATGGTCTTCCAGGCCTTTTGGTGTTTCTGACCTCACCTGTGTTTTCTTTCTTTCTTTTTAAGAATATACCAGATGGCTGATTTGGCCACGCCTAATGTTTCTATTTTTAATAGCACATAATTAGCTCTGGTATTTCCTAAAAGCTGAATTAATTATACTTAATGAGCAGAGATATTACTGAAAAAATGTCCTAATTTGATGTGATCTTCCTTATCGTTTCTGATTCTGGGCGAATGCACTCAGAAGAATCCAAGTCAGCTGAGTGGAGGAACAGAATTTGTTTTTCTCTTATGCACAGATTTAATTGTTATCATTAACATTATGATTTAATTCTATGAATATTTTGAATTCTATTGAAAAAAAAAACAACTTAACCATACTACATACCATATAAGGTCTATAAATGAAATGAAATTAAAGAATTTTCTATACAACAGAATTTCAGATCTACTTAAATATTATCCAGCTAATTAATTTATAAATAATATTGACCTTGATAAATATTAACGGAAGCCCAATGTAATTATATTTTGCACAGCGCCCCCTGGTGTTCGATTACACTATTTCAAGTTTTCTGTCTTTCTTCTTCTCTTCTTCTTGTTTTTCTTTTTAAAAATATATATTTCTGTGTGTATGTACGTATGAATGAATGTATATACTTGCTGATTAATTGCCTGTGCACCTTTTTCTGGACTTGTGTTGCGTTTTTAAAACAGAATTTAATTTAAAAAAATGAGGGAAAAAAAATCGCATGTTGTAGTACCGCATTTGTCCACAAGATGGCGACGAGCGCTGGTGTTTACCATCATCTAGCCTGAGCGTGCTTTCATTTCACCACCGAAGAAGAGCGCAGAGCTTCTGGCTTCCTGTATCAGTTTGTGTTCGGTTAGTGATTTTCTCTTTTATTATTATGATTATTATTATGAATATTATTATTATTGAGCAGCATGATGATGCTGTGTTGTTGAAGTCTGTGTTAACCTGCATCACTAACTGATTCATTTAACTTCCAGAATAGAAAAATGAATATAATTAGTAGATTTATTGTTATTTCTTTGTGAATCTGATCAGGAGGTCATGAGAGGTTTATCATCATGGATTAAATATAATCATCATTTATATCTAATTGTAAAATGATAACTAGTTTCCTACTTCCGGTAAAAAGTGCACTATGAAGGGCAATGAAATAAGGGCCCTATAACTGAATACAGTATTTGCTATTAATATTAGGTAATTCAGCTATTATTAGAGTTAATTAGAGGTGATTAAAGTCTGTTAACACTTTCATGAATAAATTATTCTTTAGGCTTTCTTTTTTCACTTAAATACAGTGGTGCTTGAAAGTTTGTGAACCCTTTAGAATTTTCTATATTTCTGCATAAATATGACCTAAAACATCATCGACCAGTTAAACAAATGAGACAAAAATATTATACTTGGTCATTTATTTATTGAGGAAAATGATCCAATATTACATATCTGTGAGTGGCAAAAGTATGGGAACCTTTGCTTTCAGTATCTGGTGTGACCCCCTTGTGCAGCAATAACTGCAACTAAACGTTTGCGGTAACTGTTGATCAGTCCTGCACACCGGCTTGGAGGAATTTTAGCCCGTTCCTCCGTACAGAACAGCTTCAACTCTGGGATGTTGGTGGGTTTCCTCACATGAACTGCTCACTTCAGGTCCTTCCACAACATTTCCATTGGATTAAGGTCAGGACTTTGACTTGGCCATTCCAAAACATTAACTTTATTCTTCTTTAACCATTCTTTGGTAGAACGACTTGTGTGCTTAGGGTCGTTGTCTTGCTGCATGACCCACCTTCTCTTGAGATTCAGTTCATGGACAGATGTCCTGACATTTTCCTTTAGAATTCACTGGTATAATTCAGAATTCATTGTTCCATCAATGATGGCAAGCCGTCCTGGCCCAGATGCAGCAAAACAGGCCCAAACCATGATACTACCACCACCATGTTTCACAGATGGGATAAGGTTCTTATGCTGGAATGCAGTGTTTTCCTTTCTCCAAACATAACGCTTCTCATTTAAACCAAAAAGTTCTATTTTGGTCTCATCCGTCCATAAAACATTTTTCCAATAGCCTTCTGGCTTGTCCACGTGATCTTTAGCAAACTGCAGACGAGCAGCAATGTTCTTTTTGTAGAGCAGTGGCTTTCTCCTTGCAACCCTGCCATGCACACCATTGTTGTTCAGTGTTCTCCTGATAGTGGGCTTATGAACATTAACATTAGCCAATGTGAGAGAGGCCTTCAGTTGCTTAGAAGTTACCCTGGGGTCCTTTGTGACCTCGCCGATTATTACACGCCTTGCTCTTGGAGTGATCTTTGTTGGTCGACCACTCCTGGGGAGGGTAACAATGGTCTTGAATTTCCTCCATTTGTACACAATCTGTCTGACTGTGGATTGGTGGAGTCCAAACTCTTTAGAGATGGTTTTGTAACCTTTTCCAGCCTGATGAGCATCAACAACGCTTTTTCTGAGGTCCTCAGAAATCTCCTTTGTTCGTGCCATGATACACTTCCACAAACATGTGTTGTGAAGATCAGACTTTGATAGATCCCTGTTCTTTAAATAAAACAGGGTGCCCACTCACACCTGATTGTCATCCCATTGATTGAAAACACCTGACTCTAATTTCACCTTCAAATTAACTGCTAATCCTAGAGGTTCACATACTTTTGCCACTCACAGATATGTAATATTGGATCATTTTCCTCAATAAATAAATGACCGAGTATAATATTTCTGTCTCATTTGTTTAACTGGGTTCTCTTTATCTACTTTTAGGACTTGTGTGAAAATCTGATGATATTTATACAGAAATATAGAAAATTCTAAAGGATTCACAAACTTTCAAGCACCACTGTAAGTACATGGATTGCCCATGTGTAGAAATACAAGTGCAGAAGGATAAAACTAATTTTAAAAAAGAGAGAAAATAATTCAGTGTCTTTTGTAAACAGGTCTAAGATGTCTAATGTTGAATAAAAGATTGAAAGAAAGCACCATTTATTGAAACAGAATATTGTTCTCCATGTATCTATTCTTGACGTGTAGAAAATTAATGTTCACAGTAAAACATGATCTTGCAGGTAAAAGTTGGAGATGGAAATAATCTTCAGTTATTTAAAAAGAAAACCGAACACTAGCTCAGGTTTTCACTGGAGTCTGGCACAAAACTTTTCTTTATTTATGATTTAGCTTTATTTTGATTTTGCGTAGTAAAGCCGTCCGAGAGACGTGGAGTCGTTCTGCACTGACAAGAGCAAGAGAAATGAGTTCGATGATTTTACAGGAACAGTCTCCAGCGAGTCAGAGCTGATTTAACAGGATTAATTTTGGACACTGGGCATGAAAGGGTTAAGAAAGAGAAACAGCACTGATCCTGTTACACGTTTCTTTATAAGAAGCTCATGTGGTAATAGTTTGATTTTTTTTTCCCCAGCAGGTTCTTTGGTTGGTTCTCTGCTGTGTTTCACTGCAGGTCTCTGAGAGACAGGTTACACTGAGGGGAGATGCCTGATGTCTGGCAGGAAGCCATGGACCACGCTGTGGCTGTGGCCAGAAAAGCAGGAGAGGTCTGACTCTCTCTTTCTCTCTCTCTCTTGCGCTCTCTCTCGCTCGCTCTCTCGTCCTCATCGTACTGCTGTTTGCTGTGTTACAGATCGTACGTGCGGCTCTGCAGAATGAGAGGAAGGTCATGTGTAAAAGCACGTCGGTGGACCTGGTGACTCAAACCGACCAGAAAGTGGAGCAGCTCATCATCACGTCAGTCAAGGAGAAGTTTCCGACGCACAGGTATCTAAAATAAATAAAATCACACCCGTCTCACACTGACCCAAACAGGTCACATTTATTTGCTCATGTATTTGATTCATTATTTATTTATTCTCTTCCTACTTGTCTCACTACATACTTTATCTTTCTGACTGATTTCTGAAATCTCATCATATTTAATGATTTCTGTACGTATTTATTTTTATTTACTTACTTTTACTTATTGTGGGATTATTTACGAATTACCCATTTATTTATTTACTCACTGAATTCCTTTTTCCGTATTTAGTGACGTGGTGTCTGTCTTGCAAATTGACTTTGAAATAAATAAGAAATAAATGTTTCTCGTTAATTAAAATTAAGGATTAATTTCACGAGTGATTTCGAAGTTTTGCGACTCGGGCAATTTCAAAACTTCGAAATCACGAGTGAAATTGATCCTTAATTTTACGAGGAACCATACGATTACTTGTTTATAATATATCGGGCCAAATTCATACTTCGGAAGCCGTTCAAGTTCACGGCATTTGTCATTCACATTTTCTGAACCAATCAGGGCGCGAGACTGTCTTGCACATTTGAATCAGTTTCTAAAGCGTCTTTCATCATGACACAAAAAAACTGCGAGAGCACCTTGTCTAACTCACAGCATTCATACGCCACTAGAGTCGTTTATTTGTCTTTCTGTGGCCCATTTCTTAAACACGGAAAGACAAAAATTCATACTTTTTTTTGGTATTTTCATTTTCGCTTGCAGCTTTCAATTGGTTTATCATTTCTTCGTCAAATATAGCAAAACGCGGCATTGCTGAGTCGGCCATTTTGTTGACAGAATTTGCTAATTTTTGTAACCGTAACCAAGCAACGAACTAGCCAATAGCATTTCAGAAATACAGCCCCGTGTTAAAGTGCCATTCCACCATTGGATGTATTCTTTGGCATAAAATACAATATATTTTATGACAGCATGACTAGACAGAGAAATCTTTTAGCTTCAAAATGATATATCAAACATAATTTTTTGACGACAAGTATATTAATTTTGCGACCAAAGTCACCTACCCTTTTAATTTCCGCACGGTAGTGAAACGTGATGTCATCGGCAGGTTCCCCTTCTTGTGTACCACGTCACGTGTGACGTGGCACAGATTATCAGCAATGGCAGATAGAACGCGATTTCCACTTGTCGATTGCTGTGCCGATATTCACCATCGACCGTCTCACTTGCTATTTTCCTTCGCTTCTTTTCCGAAGCTGACAATCGCGTTCTATCCGCCATTGCTGATAATCTGTGGCACGTCACACGTGACGTGGTACACAAGAAAGGGAACCTGCCGATGACATCACGTTTCACTACCGCGCGGAAATTAAAAGGGTAGGTGACTTTGGTCGCAAAATTAATATACTTGTCGTTGTCAAAAAATTATGTTTGATATATCATTTTGAAGCTAAAAGATTTCTCTGTCTAGTCATGTTGTCATAAAATATATTGTATTTTATGCCAAAGAATACATCCAATGGTGGAATGGCACTTTAAGGAAAAAAGCCCTCCTTGATCGACCAATCAGAATTGAGTAATTTGGCCCTATGTATTATAATGATATGCATTGTACTTTTTATTGCATAATCACATATTGATCTAGTGACTTATTTACTCATTTATATACATAAAATATCTTTTATACATTTTTATTTACTCATTTGTTCTTTTTAAACATTTCATTTATTTTTCCGCTTTATTTTTTGTTCCATTTCCAGTGTCTTTTTTTTTTTTAAATTGTCATCAAATGTTACCAGAGCTCCTGCGAGAACAGTAAAAAATATTATTCATAATTATTTCTAATAAATAGATTTTCTAGATTCTGTTGCCTGATGATGAAACACTGACTGAAATAAATAAATAAATAAAAAGGATAAAGTGAAGAATAATGACCTTTGAGAGAAACGTCACGTTTTAAATCGCTTCTCTTCGTGTGTGTCAGTTTTATCGGTGAGGAGTCTGTAGCTGATGGTCAGCCCTGCGTCCTGTCAGAAAACCCCACGTGGATCATCGACCCGATTGACGGCACCACAAACTTCGTCCACGGGTCAGTTAACCAGACACGCCTTCAAACCTTCTCACCACCAATCAGAGTAAGCCGTGATGTTCCGGTGCTCGGTGTTAGGACTGGATTCACTTCTAAATCATCTGGACTGCAAGAAGCTGATGATGTATAAACATGTAGAGGAATAAAGATCAGTGTTCGTGTTTTTATCCAGATTTCCCTTCATCGCTGTGTGCATCGGGTTTGCAGTGGAGAAGACGGTGAGGGATTTCACACCACTTCCTTTTACTCCAGACCACTTCCTTCTCCTTTAGAGCTAATGCACTGTGTGTGTGTTGCAGTTAGAGTTTGGAGTGGTGTACAGCTGTATAGAGGATAAGATGTACACGGCGCGCAGAGGGAAAGGAGCCTTCTGTAACGGAGAACCTCTACAAGTCTCCACTCAGAAAGGTTTACACACTTCAGCTGATCATCACTTCTGTTTTTCTCTTTTTCACACCGTCGCGTCGCGGCTCGAGGAAATCATGACTGATGCACACGTTCATTATTTACTTATTTCATCAATAATACGTTTAAATTAAGCGTCTGTTTGAAATAGTTTTAGTTTCGTTTTTTTGAACAGCTGATGAGTAAAAACAGTATTTTCCACTTTGAGCCCTGATCCTGATCTAAACCCCGTTTCAGAGATTAATCAGTCCATCATCGCCACGGAGTTCGGCTCAAACCGAGATCCTGAAGCCGTCGACAAGATCTTCTCCAACATGAGGAAGATCCTGTGTTTGCCAGTGCATGGGTACACACACACACACACACACACACACACACACACCCCAGTAAGCTTTCTCTTCAAGGCCATGTTACAATTCTGGAAAAGGAAACACACAAAGAGGGAAAATAAAAGAAAGGGAAGGAAGAAACAAAGAAAAGACAGGAGGGAGGAGGGGAAAAGAAGGAGGAAAGGTAAGATAAGAAGGAAGAGAAAATAAACTAGAAGGGAAGGTAAAGGAAAAACCAAGGAATGGGAAGAGAGGAGAAGAAAGAAAGGAAGAAAAAGAAGAAATGAAGAAACATTAAAAGGGAAAGAAAAGCAAAGCGAACAACCTCTCTCTGCTCTCCTATCTCTCTCTACCTCTACCCCCTCTCTACCTCCCTGTCTCTCACTACCTCTCTCTGCTCTTGTCTCTCTGCCTCCACCTCTCTCTCTACCCACCCTCCCATCTCTCTCTACCTCCGTCTCTTTCTCTCCATGTCCCTGCTGTTCTCTCTCTCTCTCGTCTCTGCTCTCCTGTCTCTCTCTACCTCTACCCCCTCTCTACCTCCCTCCATCTCTCTCTTTCCCCCTCTACCTCCCTTTCTCTTGCTACCTCTCTCTCTGCCTCCACCTTTCTCTCTGTCTCTCTCTACCCACCCTCCCATCTCTCTACTATCCTGTCTCTTTCTCTCCATCTCCCTGCTGTTCTCTCTTTCTCTACCCACTCTCCTGTCTCTCTCTACCTCCCTCTCTCTGCTGTCCTGTCTCTCTCTCTCTCCCCACTTCCTTCTCTCTCTCAGGATACGTGGTGCAGGTTCTGCTGCGTTGAACATGTGTCTGGTGGCGAGCGGTTGCGTGGAGGCGTATTATGAGATCGGGATCCACTGCTGGGACATAGCGGCCGCCGCGGTCATCGTGGAGGAGGCAGGAGGCGTTCTCATGGACTTAGAGGGTGAGAGATGATCAGTCTGTGGTTCCTTCAGCCTGTACCCTCAGTTTCATGCTCACTGTCGTGCTCTTTAACGTGCAGGTGGACCGATGGACCTGATGTCCAGAAGAGTCGTTGCAGCGAATAACCAAACGATCGCTGAGAGAGTTATTAAAGAGCTCGAGACGTTTCCTGCTGTCCGGGACGACGCCCTTTTAGACACTAAATAATAATAATGATGAGGTTATGTTTAATTATGATGTTTTTTTTAAATTTCCTTTAAGAATTTGTCCTGTTTTTACATTCAGTCTTAAAACGGTCACAGAAGTGATTGTTATAAAGCCGGTTAAGGGTGGTGTATCTCCATATCACTGTAAGGCTAAAACATCAAGTGCTACGGTGAAATCATAAATGTTGGCACCTGTGATATTTGATTTTTGTTATAACGGTGTTTATTTTGCATAGACGGACTTTATCAGAACTCCAATCTACTTAGTTTTTGTTATATATTTGTTCCATCATGTTATAAACACTTTATATGAGATAGGAACATATACTGAAAATTGAAACATACAGAAGACGTGATAGAAAAATATTTTATTATCCCAGTTATTCACAATGCCACGTGTGTGTGTGTGTTTAATGCTCACTTCACAATCAGTAAAACCGCACTCCTGTGCTCTTTCAATCCCAACAGTGTAACATGATGGTTATTCACATGAAACTATTTTTAAACGAATGCACTTTAGAAAGAAGAAGAAGAAGAGTGAAGAGGAGACACTATCAGGGTCAGTGTTTTAGTCTGGTGGTGGCGCTGTGAGTCACTTCTGTGAGAGAAGTCTCACACTTGTATCCAAAAAAAACAACCACAAGACGAGTGAGAATAAAAATTCAGTGCAGTCTGTTAGCGTTTGTTTTGGCTCTGTACGCTAACACACTTGAATGCTTGTGAAATATTTATTTTCATCAAACCCTGTTGTGCTGTTCGAGGAAAATAATCACCGTGATGACGCAAGGTTAAAGTTGAATATTTTCCTCGAACATCACATTATACAGTATAAAACAATTTGTCATACTTTTTAGCCGTTTATCGTTGTGAAACGCCTGTTACAGCGGCGATAAACAAACAATCGACCATCTTTTTCCCCCCTCTCTCGATGTTAATAAGGCAGAAATGCTGCGTCATGTAAACAAGAAACTCAGAAAAGTTACACTGTTATCTCTGACCGTTATAAAGCGCCGACACTGGATGCTCCTTCCAGAAAAGCATAATTTCTTGGTGAATAAACCAACAGAATGCAATTTAACCTTCCAGAGTTGAGATTTTTTTTTTGCACCAGTGGTGAAAAAAAAAAATCAAATCAGTTTTAAGTGATTTGTAATCTTGCTTCCTGTTTGTGTTAACGCGAGACAGACTATGATTGAGAAACCATCCTAAAGAACAATAAATAAATTAAATATATTAAATCATAAAACGATAACTGGTTGTAACTATTATTTCCTGTTCTGCAAAAAAAAAGTAAATGCACGTATAGGTGGATCTGCAGTTCAGAGAAGTCACATTTAACATCGGGTTAGAATCTGAGATCAATACGTATGAAGATGAAGCTTGAGCGAGTGGTCAGACGGTCAGAGTATAAAGTGCTTGTAAACATTGTGCTGTGATACAGAGCCAAAACCGAGTCGCTGTGGAAATACGTACAGACAAAACAGCTGGAGGTGTCGAAGATCCAATGAACAGCAACGCCTGATATCACCGTCGTGTTTCAGGAGCGTACCTGCTGACGGATCGGGCGTGCTAGTCCGGGAATAAAACCTCACAGCACAGTGGATTCACACCGGATAAGATGGCGCTCTGGAGACCTGTCGGATCTTCCTCAGTCTCAGTGTGTGATTTTGATTTAAAGTCTCTCCTCAGTCGTTGAGCAGCAGCAGCATTTGCGAGTCTTCAGCTTTGGCTCTGCTGGGGTTCAGTACCGAGTACCAGGGCGCGGCAGCGAGCATCGGGGAGGTGGGAGAAGGCGACGGTGTGGGTGGAGCAGCCGGGTTTGACCTCGAAGTGACGCTTGTGGTCAAACCCACCCTCTGGATCAATATCTGATAAAACAAGAGACACTTCGATAACCTGGGTCGCGAGCTCTGTATTTCTCCAGTGTACTCTACATTACATCATTACATTATCATTTTTGTTCGACCTTTGACCCTGGGTCTGAAATCGCTCCCTACTCACTATATAGGGCACTATACAGAGCCTAATCTAGGAATTTAAAAATAGGGGACAGATCCCTCACTAGTTGTAGAAACACGGGACAGAAAATATTAACATGGGTAAAAATATCCCTCATTTGTTCCAGTTAGTGGGGACAGAAAAATAAGTAATACATTGGTAGATATTTTCAAGAGTACATCTATAAACAGAACAGTTTTATTAATAAAACTAAATACATTTAACAAACATTCATATCAGATGTTAATCTATATAATATCATAATTATGGCACTATACATATCCTTTAATACAGTGATAAGAAAACCATATCAGCAAACACTTATCCACAGTTTATAGTATTGCACAAACATTATGATCCGATCTGAACTTTAAAAATGTAAAGATTTTAGATCAAAAACTACAACCTCGATTCCAAAAAAGTTGGGACAAAGTACAAATTGTAAATAAAAATGGAATGCAATCATTTACAAATCTCAAAAACTGATATTGTATTCACAATAGAACATAGACAACACATCAAATGTCGAAAGTGAGACATTTTGAAATTTCATGCCAAATATTGGCTCATTTGAAATTTCATGACAGCAACACATCTCAAAAAAGTTGGGACAGGGGCAATAAGAGGCTGGAAAAGTTAAAGGTACAAAAAAGGAACAGCTGGAGGACCAAATTGCAACTCATTAGGTCAATTGGCAATAGGTCATTAACATGACTGGGTATAAAAAGAGCATCTTGGAGTGGCAGCGGCTCTCAGAAGTAAAGATGGGAAGAGGATCACCAATCCCCCTAATTCTGCGCCGACAAATAGTGGAGCAATATCAGAAAGGAGTTCAACAGTGTAAAATTGCAAAGAGTTTGAACATATCGTCATCTACAGTGCATAATATCATCAAAAGATTCAGAGAATCTGGAAGAATCTCTGTGCGTAAGGGTCAAGGCCGGAAAACCATACCGGGTGCCCGTGATCTTCGGGCCCTTAGACGGCACTGCATCACATACAGGCATGCTTCTGTATTGGAAATCACAAAATGGGCTCAGGAATATTTCCAGAGAACATTATCTGTGAACACAATTCACCGTGCCATCCGCCGTTGCCAGCTAAAACTCTATAGTTCAAAGAAGAAGCCGTATCTAAACATGATCCAGAAGCGCAGACGTCTTCTCTGGGCCAAGGCTCATTTAAAATGGACTGTGGCAAAGTGGAAAACTGTTCTGTGGTCAGACGAATCAAAATTTGAAGTTCTTTATGGAAATCAGGGACGCCGTGTCATTCGGACTAAAGAGGAGAAGGACGACCCGAGTTGTTATCAGCGCTCAGTTCAGAAGCCTGCATCTCTGATGGTATGGGGTTGCATTAGTGCGTGTGGCATGGGCAGCTTACACATCTGGAAAGACACCATCAATGCTGAAAGGTATATCCAGGTTCTAGACCAACATATGCTCCCATCCAGACGACATCTCTTTCAGGGAAGACCTTGCATTTTCCAACATGACAATGCCAAACCACACACTGCATCAATTACAGCATCATGGCTGCGTAGAAGAAGGGTCCGGGTACTGAACTGGCCAGGCTGCAGTCCAGATCTTTCACCCATAGAAAACATTTGGCGCATCATAAAACAGAAGATACGACAAAAAAGACCTAAGACAGTTGAGCAACTAGAATCCTACATTAGACAAGAACGGGTTAACATTCCTATCCCTAAACTTGAGCAACTTGTCTCCTCAGTCCCCAGACGTTTACAGACTGTTGTAAAGAGAAAAGGGGATGTCTCACAGTGGTAAACATGGCCTTGTCCCAACTTTTTTGAGATGTGTTGTTGTCATGAAATTTAAAATCACCTAATTTCTCTCTTTAAATGATACATTTTCTCAGTTTAAACATTTGATATGTCATCTATGTTCTATTCTGAATAAAATATGGAATTTTGAAACTTCCACATCATTGCATTCCGTTTTTATTTACAATTTGTACTTTGTCCCAACTTTTTTGGAATCAGGGTTGTATATGAAGGATTATATACTGCAAAACCTTACAAATACGACCAGTTTTCTGTTATATGACTAGGTTACTGTTTTACTATAAATCATGTGACTAGCCTTTTTTTTACCAATTTGACCACCAGTAGTATAATACTGCATTTCAAATATGACTAGGTTAATATTACATCATTTGATATAGTCAAGTCTAAAATCCATGTAGTCTTGCCACTATTAATTAATAATAAGATGAAAAATCTGACTTTCTGAATAAAATAAAATCACTATCAAATATTTAAAAATGCTATCATATTTGTTTTGTTCAGACCACCTTTCACGAGAGTGAAAAACAATCTACCTATGTTTAAACTAGATTTTGACATAAATGACTGGAGATAATCTCAAAATTCAGACTTCCTAAAAAGTCTATAATTATCATTTACAATCTTACAATTACACAAGAACAGATTAAATATATTTCATAATATTTTTAAATAAAACTTACATAATACCAAACATTATCAAACTAATTGTATATTGGCATTAGGAAAATAATATCAAATTCAAACTACAAAAAACATTATCAATCAGAATCAAATGACTTAGTATGTCTTCACACTGTCATATAATTACTCTAAGATCATATTTGTACACAAACTTATTGTTATGTTTGGATGAGACAGAACGATATTATGCCATGTGCTTTTGGGTATTTTTAAAACACTTCACACGATTGGTTGAGATACACTGTCTTCCGGTTCAGTGACCAATGATAGAATAGTTCACAAAACTGTTTTACCCGCTAAATAAACCATTCGGAATACTTCGGTCCTTTCCGATATTTTCCGATTGGTGTGTAAACAACGCTATATTTACCGCAGTGCTTGCTAGCTGGTGCTGACAAATTGATACGCACAAGATTCAGTAAAACGCGACTACACGCTCTCTACTTATAAATGCGCGACAAAATGAATAGATACGCGATATCACTCTCGTGCCCAAAAAGTGGATGTGCAACAGACAGATAAAAAAATGCATATTATCGCGTATTACGTACCCTAGATTAGGCTCTGCTATATAGTGACGCTGCTGAAACGATAGTGAGGATTATTTACACCCTATATAGTGCACTCAAAGTATCCCACAGCGCATCATGAAAAGCAGTGATCGTGACTAACCAAGCAATATATCCCATCATGCATTACGGTCGCACTGAAAGAAATCAAAAGTCTCAAATGTGATTTAATAAAAGGCAGCGGCAAAGAAGAAAGTATTCAGCCTTGATTTAAAAGAACTGAAAGCTGCAGGAGCTTTGTATTGATTAATGTTGGAAATGCGCTCAGTATAATATGGATTTATCACAAAAACACTGTACATGCATGTGTTTATTATTTTGAAACCCACCACCGGCTGATCCGGCACGTTTTAATTGTGCGACAGTAATGACGTAAATACCAGCGTGACGGACTAGTGTCCGAAAGTGTTTTTTCATTTTAACCAATGAGCTCACTGTATAGTCCTCTATATAGTAATTCCCTATACAGGGAGTAGGGAGTAGTGAATGAGTGAGCGATTTCAGACACGGCATGTTGCACATATGTTCATTTCTGCAATTAGGTTTTGTTTTTTTTTAAATTTAATTTTATTTTTTTTAAAATAACATGGGTTGCCAGAGATGTATAAACAACACTCAATTCCAAAATCATGAATTTGCTGTTAATCAGTGGCGGATGCATTGCTTTTGGAACAAGTAACGTTCCTCAAGTCATCAGTTGCCTTTGTAGTGTTTAAAGGGTATTTTTAAAAATCTATAAGATAAACTAAATGAATTAATCACTATAAATGACTCTGACCTGTCTGAGGTGCTCCGTGTAGATCTTGTCTGACTCCAGCGGTTGTTTCTCCGGGACTGGGATCTTCCAGCGGTCCAGTTCGGCACGCAGTTCAGGTCCCTCGAGCAGCACCACCGGATCGAGACGGTTTTGGTTAATCAGCTCCACCAGACACTCCTTATAATGAATCCTTCAGCAGAGACAAACAGGAGAAGATTCTTTTCGCTGTAACTCCACGGACGCGTTAAAGCAGAACAACTTTGACTCGTCGGTGACTTTTACAGAATAGTTTATACACAGGGTGCTGTTGGGTTCTCGATTCTGATTGGCCAAGAAGGTGTTGATTCATTTTCTATCGCAGCAGCTTTGACAGTAGTTCCAAATCGCAATTTATATTAACGCGCATGTTCAAGTATGTAATATATAATATGAACACGTTTCTACAGTAACAGCGGACGCACCACATGAACATGTGTAATCATTGATACGGGGAGGTTTTGGGTAAGGAGTCTCCAGTGTCAGTGCTTCATAACAGTCAGAGGTAAAGTTTTCTGACGCCTTCAGGACAGAGGAGTTTATGCTGATATTAGGCATGTAATGATATATCATGTGACGATAAATCACGATACAAATTTATGACAATTTGAATCAATGAAAAAAAAGATTTGAAATAAAAATAGCGATTAAGCTCAGGCTGTGTAATTTTAGTTTTTCCTCGCTGTAATTGTGCTGCTTAGACAGCAGAGGGCGCAAGAACACAAAACAGTGGGAATACATGTGACTTCACTGTATGCAGAAGTAACAGCTCGAATGCTGCAGAAACAGATCTGAAGTGTGAAAGAGCTGTTGTGTGACTGACTGTACAAGAAATCCGAGCTCGCTTTTTACAGACTGATGATAAAAAAGAAAAGCAAATGAAGGTAGTACAAAATGTTCATAAACGTTTATTAAGAAAAGGAATATTTTGGTTAACAGGCTATTGTATTTTACTCCAATCTTTACAAATGCGGGTGAATAATTTTTGTTGGCTATTAAGTAAATGAAACTTTTTTCAAATTTAAATATACACAGCCTTTCAGATTTTTCAAAAATGTAGGTCATAAAAAGAATTTTCCCTGACACCCAATTATTTTTGTTTAGTGACCGAAAGCTACTGAATTCGAATCACAGACTTCCAATTTTATTCTTTTTTTTTTAATAGAACAATTAATGAATTTATTTCCACGTGTCGCTAAATTCTCCACTATTTTTTCCTGCTTCACCATGACCCAATTCAAGATACTACATCATGCACCATCACGTGGTGGGCTTTCCCCGTTCGCGCAAGGCATTGTGGGATACAAATTTGAAACAGGAGAGGAAAATGGAGGATGTAAGTGTGCGAATGAAACGTGAAAGCCCGACTACAGTAACGGAAAGCGAGAAGAAGAAAAGACGTTATGTTATATACGAAGGAAAGGAAACGCAGGAAATATCAAACTAATAAATATCGGCGCTCAGCGAGCACCTCGGTGTGATCAGCTGTTCGTTTAGCGACAGAATGATGGAACTGTCAGTGCACGCTCAAAGGTAAACCTGTAGATGGCAGTAATGCGACACTGTGGATGCCAGCTGCCGTAAAACCCAAAAGAAGAAGAAGGTTTTCCACGGACTTCCTCTGTCTGCTTGACTGCACAAAGTGAGCGATTTCATGCACATTATTTGCTTTGATCCCCTCAAATTAAATCACTTCCCAGCCACAGAATGGCCTGATATTTTTTTAGGTATTACAAAAATAAACATCTATCACAATGACCACATTTCAGACGGAACTAAATTTCACCGATTTAATGAAATTGAAAGGCCGTCTAGCTTTAACAGAAGGAATATTTAAGTTGATAAAAATAGGAAAATAAATGTTGCTTTTTTTTGGGAATGAAATTTTCTTCATTTAATTTTTCTTTCAAAAATATAGTACAGAGGGAAAATCAAATCATGAATCAGGTGAATCGTTACACGCCTACTGTTCATAGCTGCTTTAACGTAAGCGATAACAGGAATTAACTTATCTGTGGATATTCCACAACATTAAATGTAACTAAAAACTGATTTAAAAAAAATGAATTTATTTTCATTAACAAACAGAAAAGTGTAATTCTTTCAAACTGCTGTGGTATAAGCAGCTGCTGGTCATGGTCAGGACAGAATGTGTGTCGAGAATGATTTCCTGAGTGTAGGGTAAAATCAGGAAGCTGAATGAAGAAGGGTGGTCTTGAACAGGAAATGAAATTGTGTCTTACGTGCAGTAGAGGTTATATTCTTTGTAAGCTGGGCGCCCACAGGGCTCTTCTTTCACGCTGCCTGTCTCTTTGTGCTCCATCACTCCACACACACCTACGACAGACAGAACTACGCTCAGGGCATAGGGACACACTTTTCAACACACAATATCAACACTGACAGACTTTCAAAAACCTGTTCGCCAAAATATCTCCCCTTTTCACGGAAAACAAGTGGGGCTAATCTTGGGTAAAACTTGCATGAGCTTCCTTCTCTCTCTCTGGCCAATCTCAAAGATGATGTCACTCGACCATCCCACACACACACGCAAACAACAACAACAACAACCCAAAAACACCTCAAAAGTGTCGTCTGTGATACTACTGTGAAAATTATATTATACAATTAATGAGGCTTGTAGTACTCGAGTCAGACTCGTGCCCTAATTTTAAGGACTCGTGGCTTGATTCGTACTTGAGCACTGATGACTTGGACTCGGACTCGTGCATTAAAGGTGGGGTATGAGATTTTTTTCAGGAGTATTTTTTACCATATTGCTTGAAAAGCTCCTCACACCCATGTTGCAAGCAGTACAATAGAAGGTTTGACCCAAAAACGAAATATTTTAATCCAGTCTACAGTGTAAAATAAAGGAAAAATGCCATCCAATCATATCGAGGTACCACCTCAAAATGATTGGATACTGACACGTCAATCAGACTGAAGCCCGCGAGCAGCCCGCCCTTCTGTGTGTGAGAGAGCGAGCAGAGTGTCACACAGAGCGCAGGATTTTCTCAGTGCGCTCCCTCCAAACAATGGGGATTTACACGAAAACGGAAGGAGATATTCACACAATTCTTTCACAGTGAGTGCCACAAGGATCTCCTGAACACACTGATGTAATTCTTTTGTCTGTAGTGTAAAAAATGAGGTCACTAGAGCGAGTTAAAAACGAGTGACTTTTCTGCCAAGTTTATAATGGCAGTCTATGGGGCTGCGCGCCTGTCCTCTCCTTACTTTCAGGCTTCTCATTCAAAAACTGTAAATCCTATCGTGTAGGTAGACACATTGTGTGAATCAGGACAAGTGTGGCTACTACTTTTGAGAAAATTGTGTGTGTGGAGTGAAAATTGGGGCTGAAAACACAGTTTAAATGAGAAAGTTTGAGCTATTTTTCCAAGCTCTTTACACTCTGCTCCACTGGTGTGTAACGCAATAGACACCCATTATAAAGGCTGATTTTCTCAGGCTTTATAAGGGGGAGGAGGGGTGGAGACGCGGGGGGGGGGGGGGGGGGGGGGAGCATGGCGAGGGCGGGCGGGTTTCTTTTCAAAATATGGCTTGCGGGAACCGTTATTCCAAAATCTCATACCCCACCTTTAACTGCATTCGGACTCATAAATTGGAGACGAGGACTTGGATTTTTTCTTTATTTTTTGTAACATGACATAATAATTTGGCACAAGATATTTATATTTACATCTACATTCATTTCTGTACTAATTTTGTGCAAGTGTGTTACACCTGTGCGCCTTGGTGCGTGCATCAGATAAACTCTCGGGGGCGCGCCAAGTGGGCTCTCATGCGTGCGCCGTAAACGACTCGCACCCGCACAGGATTAAGGCGCAATCAGCACGCCGATATAAAAACTGTGAAAACACACTTACTTTGCGAAGTATTGAGTTGCGTTGCTGACACATTACCGAGCCTTATTTCCTCGTTTGTTTTCCTGATTTCCTGTTTCTCGTCTTTGTTTCTGCCGAGTCTACGATAGCCTGTTTGTGCTTCGCTCGACCTATCGCCTGTTTCACCGTTTTACGATTTTGCCTGTGGATTGTTTATCTGTCTTCACTTGTATTAATAAACACACCTTCTGCACTTACATCCGTCTCCCAACCATCTCTGACAGAATACTGCACACTCCCTGATAAAGAGAAGCACATTCACCTGTTCATACGCCATGTTCAGGAACAAACTAAAACAGCCACCGTCACATGGTGCGGTTAGAGTCTTGTTCTCGGGCTCGACTTGAATTTTTTTTTAACGACTTGGACTTGAACACTGGGGACTCGAGACTGGACTCGGACTCGAGCTTTAGTGACTCGACTATGACACTGCAATTAATCCTAATTTAAATGAGACAATCATAATTCTCGCCAAATACTTTGTCATGTTCAGTTTAATCCAATACAAAGGTGTCCATTGTAACATTTTTTAACAATAACGCTGTAAAATAATTTCTCATATCAATTTACCCTTTCCCCCTGAATACCCCGTTTGTGTATTTTAAAAAAATGAACACACATTTGATTTGTATCCTAAAACGTAACCCATAATGTCGACTGTTCTCATATCCCTTCATTTCTATCTTTTCTGACTGTCTTATTCTATACTAATATCAATCTTAGTTAAAAAGTGTCACATTTTTGAGCATTTTGCGTTTTAATCCCAATTCTAACGCTCCTGTGGTATTAAAGAAGCTTTTAAACACTCAGCAGTGATACCTTTCGGACCCTTTTGCCCATCGTCGTCTCTCCGTCTCGACACGAACGGATGGGACACGCCATGGTGCTGAGAAGAGAAGATAGAGGGAATGAAACCGCCGACAGGAGGCGTGTATTAATCTTAAACCTTGCATAAATAAATAAAGAAGAGTAATATCATTTATAGAAAAATAATCAGCTTCAGGATGGTTATATAAACTCCACTTCATCCCAGCACCTGAATGTTTTATTTCTTACTTCACACACACAAATCAGTCACAACTACAGCAATGTAGAAAAGCAGAAACTGATCTGTTCATAAATTAGTTGGTATTAGTTTGATATTCTGATATCATCAATGAACAAAAAAACACGCACACAGTGACGTAAAGTTTATGGAAAATAATCAACGGCTTCATCACACAATAGTTACTGTGACATCACTAATTGTGTATGTTAAATATTAAAATGTATTTCCTAAAATGTACTATATACACTCACTGGCCACATTATTAAGAACACCCATGGGGTCCACCTGCTGTTTGATGCAGTTCTGTAATCAGCCGATCACTTGACAGCGGCACGGTGCATCAAATCATGCAGATACAAATCAAGAGCTTCGGTTAAAGGAGAACTTTATTTCATTTTTAAACTTGCTTTATTTCTTAATTAACGTGTTATTTAATTACATTTTCGGTTTTAGTAACCTTACGGTATATTGTGACTCGTATTGGCAACGAATTGCGATTAAATATGATACTTATCGGCCTATTCGGTTTTTAGCCGTGTTGAATTTAGCTCGTTTGGTCCACAGCAGGCGTCGCTTATCCGCGATCTTCACGAGACTTGTGCGCGACTTCGAAATGTCAAGTGTCAGCGCCGCCATTTTGAAAACTGTTTTCCAAACAAAATATTGCACAAAAACGAGTTTAAAGACGATTACTGCCGACTTTTTTCAAACTTTCCTGATCGCTATCAAAACAACCAAAATTTCCAGCTTGATTACGTCAGCATTCGAAAGAGGGCGCGTGCGTCTTTTGACAACCCGTTTCCGAAATCGCTCCCTGCTCACTATATAGGGCGCTATATAGAGAGGACGCCATTTTGTAGTGCTGTCCGTGCTGAAAGAAATCAAATTAAAAGTCTCAAATGTGATTGTGGCAGCGGGGGCGTGGTCAAGCACCGGTCTGTGACAGGAGGGCGGAGTTGGGGAAGGTAAGTGGCAGAATCGCTTCACCTGAGTGTCATTAACCTGTGTTTTGTGTGTTCTCCCCAGTAAACCGCCCTATTTAAGGAGGGAGAGCGAGAGCAGAGGCAGACCCGGACAAGACGCTGTGTGTGTGTGTGTCTCTCGCGCTATTGTGAAACAGTGTTGTAACCCTGAAAAGTGTGGCAATAAAGCCGTTAGACAAACCTGATCTCTGTCCTGCCGTCCTCTGTGCTCCACCCACACGCGATTCTCGCTACAGTGGTGCCGAAACCCGGGATCGTGGAGCACCTGTCCTGCAGCCCCATGGAATCCTCCCCGTTCGCGGACTTGGTCCACGCCCTCGCCACGGCCCAGCAGAGCCAGCACCAGGCGCTCGTCACACTCCGGAAGGAGCAGGAGCGCCGCTTCGAAGCCCTGGTGCTGGCTCAACAGGAAGACCGTGAGGCGTTCCGGCGCCTCCTCGCGTCAGCGGGGTCCACCAGCGCCCCGGCCGCGGGCCCATCTCCCATCACCTTGACTAAGATGGGCCCGCAGGACGACCCCGAGGCGTTCATCGCATTATTCGAACAGGTCGCCGAAGCCTCGGGGTGGCCGATGGAACAGCGCGCGGCGCGCCTCCTCCCCCTCCTGACGGGAGAGGCGCAGTTAGCCGCACTACAGCTCCCCGCCGACCACCGGCTGGCCTACGCCGACCTTCGCCGGGCTGTCCTTCAGCGCGTGGGGCGCACGCCGGAGCAGCAGCGCCAGCGCTTCCGCGCGCTGCGAATGGAGGAAGTCGGCAGCCCGTTCGCGTTCGGCCAGCAGCTCCGGGACGCCTGCTGGCGGTGGCTGAGGGCCGAAGATCGCGACGCCGAGGGGATCATCGACCAGGTGGCGCTGGAGCAGTTCATCGCCCGCCTACCCGCCGGAACCGCGGAGTGGGTCCAGTGCCACCGCCCGGCGTCGCTGGATCAGGCCGTAGGACTGGCGGAGGATCATCTGGCGGCTATCCCGGCGGCAGGACAACGGATGTCTTCTTCTCTCTCCTCTTCTCTCTCTCTCTCTCTTCCCCCTCCTCCCGTGTCCCGTCCTCGCCCCATTCCCCCACCACGGAGGCGGGGGCCGGCCCCACCCCAGCCGGCCCGCCGCACCCGTGGTGCCCTCCCGTTTCTCCCTTCTGTGTCTGTCTCTCCCCCCCCTCAGGTGAGTGACCCTCAATCCACAGCTGCAGAGGGGAGGCCCGGGCCGGTTTGCTGGCGCTGCGGGGAACCGGGCCACCTGCAGCAACAGTGTGCCGCGATGGAGGTGGGGGCGGTGGTGCGGATCCCCGACGCGCCAGAGGCTGCCCTCGATCAGGCCGGAGCATATCGCATACCGGTAAGTGTACAAGGGGCGACCTATCAGGCGTTGGTGGATTCGGGTTGCAACCAGACCTCGATCCGCCAAAGCCTGGTGCAAGACGAGGCATTGGGGGGAGCACAAGGGGTGAAGGTGTTGTGTGTGCACGGGGATGTTCACTGCTACCCGTTGGTGTCGGTCCACATACATTTCAGAGGGGACAAATCTATAGTGAAGGCGGCGGTTAATCCTCGCCTTACCCACTCTTTAATCTTGGGGACTAATTGGCCGGGATTCTGGGGGTTGATGGCACACCTAGTAAAGAGTGGGTCCTGCCGGTTAGCCGGGGGGGGTCCCGGTGTCGTTTTGGCTGGAGCTGCGGTCGCAGGGCCGTCTATGTCATCTCCGCGACAGAGTGAGGGGCCCCCGGCTCCTCCTCTTTCTATTGGGGAATCCCTCGCGGATTTCCCACTGGAACAATCGCGAGACGAAACTCTGCGACACGCGTTTGACCAAGTGAGAGTAATCGATGGTCAAACGCTCCAGCCGAATGCCACCCCGACCTTCCCCTATTTTTCCATTTTAAAAGATAGGTTATACCGAGTGACGCAGGACACTCAGACGAAGGAGCGTGTCACCCAGTTGTTAATTCCAAAGAGCCGTCGGGAATTGGTATTCCAGGCGGCTCACTTTAATCCCATGGCGGGACACCTCGGGCAGGATAAAACACTTGCCCGGATAATGGCCCGATTCTATTGGCCGGGGATTCGAGGCGACGTCCGTAAGTGGTGTACGGCGTGCCGCGAATGCCAGTTAGTAAATCCAGCGGCCATTCCAAAAGCGCCCTTGCGCCCCCTACCATTAATCGAGACCCCGTTTGAACGAATTGGGATGGATCTCGTCGGGCCATTAGATCGGTCAACACGAGGGTACCGCTTTATATTGGTTCTGGTGGACTATGCAACGCGATACCCGGAAGCGGTGCCTCTTCGCAATATCTCCGCACGTAGTATTGCAGAGGCCCTCTTCCACGTCATCTCCCGGGTCGGAATCCTGAAAGAGATTCTGACTGATCAAGGCACCTCGTTTATGTCACGAACACTGGCCGAACTGTATGGGCTACTGGGTATTAAGCCGATCCGCACCAGCGTGTATCACCCACAAACGGACGGTTTAGTCGAACGGTTCAACCGCACCCTCAAGAATATTATCAAAAAATTCGTAAGTGAGGACGCACGTAACTGGGATAAGTGGCTCGAACCCTTGTTGTTTGCAGTGCGAGAGGTCCCCCAAGCCTCCACGGGGTTCTCCCCATTTGAATTACTGTATGGGCGTAAGCCGCGCGGCATCTTAGATGTACTGCGGGAAAATTGGGAGGAGGGACCTTCGCAGAGCAAAAATGAAATTCAATACGTTATGGATCTGCGCGCAAAACTCCACACGCTCACCCACTTAACTCAGGAGAATTTGCGGCAGGCCCAGGAACGGCAAACCCGCCTGTACAACAAGGGCACGCGCCTTAGAGAGTTCACTCCGGGAGATAAGGTACTCGTCCTGTTGCCCACGTCGAGCTCCAAATTAATCGCCAAGTGGCAAGGGCCCTTCGAGGTCACACGGCGAGTCGGGGACGTCGACTATGAGGTTAGGCGAACGGACAGGGAGGGGGCGCTACAGATCTACCACCTCAATCTGCTGAAGCTCTGGAATGAGGAGGTCCCCGTGGCGTTGGTGTCGGTAGTTCCGGAGAAGGCGGAGCTGGGGCCGGAGATCCAAAAAGGGTCACTGGCATCTCGCACCTCTCCGGTCCCCTGTGGAGACCACCTCTCCCCGTCCCAACTCACGGAGGTCGCCCAGTTGCAGGCCGAGTTTTCGGATGTGTTCTCGCCCCGGCCCGGACGCACCAACCTCATAGAACACCACATAGAGACGCCCCCGGGGGTGGTAGTGCGTAGCCGTCCTTATAGATTACCCGAACACAAAAAAAAGGTGGTTCGGGAAGAACTTCAGGCCATGCTCGAAATGGGCATCGTCGAGGAGTCCCACAGTGACTGGAGCAGCCCGGTGGTCTTGGTTCCCAAGGCTGACGGCTCGGTCCGGTTCTGTGTGGACTATAGAAAAGTCAATGCGGTGTCTAAATTCGACGCGTACCCAATGCCTCGTATTGATGAGCTGCTTGATCGACTAGGCGCGGCTCGCTTTTACTCGACACTGGATTTGACGAAGGGATATTGGCAGATCCCCTTGACTCCATTATCCCGGGAAAAAACGGCCTTTTCCACACCGTTCGGCTTACACCAGTTCGTCACACTTCCGTTTGGGCTGTTTGGGGCGCCCGCTACGTTTCAGCGGCTGATGGACCGGATCCTCCGGCCCCACGCCACCTATGCGGCCGCTTACTTAGACGACATAATCATTTATAGTAATGACTGGCAGCGGCACCTGCAACACCTGAGGGCCGTCCTTAGGTCGCTGAGGCGGGCGGGGCTCACTGCCAACCCGAAGAAGTGTGCGATTGGGCGGGTGGAAGTACGGTATCTGGGCTTCCACTTGGGTAACGGGCAGGTGCGTCCCCAAATTAATAAGACAGCAGCGATTGCGGCCTGCCCGAGACCCAAGACCAAAAAGGGGGTGAGACAGTTCCTGGGGCTGGCTGGCTATTATCGTAGGTTCATACCTAATTATTCGGACGTCACCAGCCCGCTGACTGACCTCACTAAAAAGGGGGCGCCAGATCCGGTCCAGTGGACGGAGCAGTGCCAGCGGGCTTTCTCTGAGGTAAAGGCTGCACTGTGTGGGGGGCCACTTTTGCACTCCCCTGACTTCTCTCTCCCCTTTTTGTTGCAGACGGATGCGTCGGACAGAGGGCTGGGGGCCGTTTTGTCCCAGCAGGTGGGGGGAGAGGACCGCCCAGTGTTGTACATCAGCCGGAAGCTGTCAGTGCGTGAGGGGCGCTACAGCACTATCGAGAAGGAGTGCCTGGCCATCAAGTGGGCGGTCCTCGCCCTCCGTTACTACCTGCTGGGGCGCTCTTTCACCCTCTGTTCGGACCACGCGCCCCTCCAGTGGCTCCACCGCATGAAGGATGCCAACGCGCGGATCACCCGTTGGTATCTGGCGCTCCAACCTTTCAACTTCAAGGTGGTCCACAGGCCGGGGGCGCAGATGGTCGTGGCGGACTTCCTCTCCCGTCAAGGGGGGGGGGAAGTCGGCTGCGGGCCGGACGGGCACCCGGCCTGAGTCGGGCGGTGGGGGTATGTGGCAGCGGGGGCGTGGTCAAGCACCGGTCTGTGACAGGAGGGCGGAGTTGGGGAAGGTAAGTGGCAGAATCGCTTCACCTGAGTGTCATTAACCTGTGTTTTGTGTGTTCTCCCCAGTAAACCGCCCTATTTAAGGAGGGAGAGCGAGAGCAGAGGCAGACCCGGACGAGACGCTGTGTGTGTGTGTGTCTCTCGCGCTATTGTGAAACAGTGTTGTAACCCTGAAAAGTGTGGCAATAAAGCCGTTAGACAAACCTGATCTCTGTCCTGCCGTCCTCTGTGCTCCACCCACACGCGATTCTCGCTACAGTGATTTAATAAAAGGCAGCGGCAAAGAAGAAAGTATTCAGCCTTGATTTAAAAGAACTGAAGGCTGCAGGAACTTTGTATTGATTAATGTGTGAAATACACTCAGTATAATATGGATTTATCACAAAAACACTGTACATGCATGTATTTATTATTTTGAAAACCCACCAGCGGCTGATTTAATTGTGCGACAGTAATGGCGTAAATACCAGCGCGACAGAGTAGTGTCCGAAAGCGTTTTTTTCCTCTATATACAGTAATTCCCTATATAAGGAGTAGGGAGTAGTGAACGAGTGAGAAATTTCGGACACAGTGTCGGTCACTTTGATTTCCGCTGTACGTTTTACTTCCGTCCTACGATGTCTCGCACAGGTCTCAACGAATCTCGTTTACGGCCATTGTTTTGACATATGGACTGATATATTACAGAGCATATTTCAAACACTCATAACTTGCTATAGCGGCGACAAAATAGCGATCAAAAATGCATTCCGATATTTAATAAAATGAGAGAAATAGAATTTTGTTAATAAAAAAAATTTGCCTTCAGTTCTCCTTTAATGTTCAAACATCAGAATGGGAAAAATTGTGATCTCAATCAAAGTGAAGTGTGACTTTCTTTCACTGTGGCGAGGGTGTTGGTTTGAGTCTTTCAGAAACTGCTGATCTCCTGGGGTTTTCACACACAACAGTCTCTGCACAGAATGGTGCGAAAAACAAAAAACACTGAGTGAGCGACAGTTCTGTGGGTGGAAACAAACGCCTTGCTGATAAGAGAGCTCAGAGGAAAATGGCCGGATTGGTTCGAGCTTTTTGGCCAGGAAGGATATAGCAACTCATAGAATCACTCTTTACAACCGTGGTGAGCAGAAAAGCATCTCGGCACGCAGCAGAAGAAGAGCACACTCATTGGGTTCCACTACTGCAGCCAAGAACAGGAATCTTAGAATCAGCAACAGGGTATAAGTCTCACGTGTAGTAGACTGCGCAGTCTGGACACACTCCAGTCTCTGAGGTGGTACAGACAGTCCCTGGGGTGATGGGCGTGTAAACCCTTAGCAGCACATTCAGCGGAGAAATCGCACGCCTGCACGGTCCAAACAGAGAGAATAAAAATACAACACATCATGAAGCTTTACGGTTATCGATTTAACTCGGATAAGCAAGTTGGCTTTGTGATGTTTTCCGTTCATTTATGGAATTTGGCTGAGCGTGAGAGACTCACCGCGCCCATTCTGAAGGGCCGACTGCAGCCTCCGCAGAACTCGTGCTGGCATTGAGTGCACTTAAAATGTAAACACCCGCCTTTCGATAGAAAGAACCGGAACTTGCATTTAGGGCAATCTGCAACCAGAAACAAAAATACACACTATGAAAATACTGTCTTAACACTTTACAAAACAGTTCATCTGAGTAACGCAGATAGACTGGAATGTTCTCAGGATCAGACCGATCTTATTCCTGCTGAGGAGGAGCTCCAGGCGCGAGTTTTGGAACTCAGGGCTGTTGAGTTGCAGCCACTCCTTAAACTTCTCGCAGGAAAGCCCTTCATGCTGGGACGCCCACTGATGACAGAAACGAGAAAGCAAACAATTAACAGCAAATTTTACTTACAAAACAATTTTTTAATTTTTATTTTCAAAGGACATTAAATGTACAAATTGTGTCACATGGTGTGTGAAGTCTGCTTTAGTTATTCACTGGGGTTAATGGAACTAAAAAGTATTTTATCATACAAAAAAAATTCGCACATCCGATTCTTTAGTGATGATTCAACTCGCTGTTTAATTCTCAATTCTGATTGGTCAGCAGTTCTGGGGTAGGTAGGGCTAAAAAGCGAGTTTAAAGACACTCTGAAGCAACGAACATTCAGTGTGTAATTTACATGCACATAGAGAAAATCGAATTTCTGCCGTTGCTCAACTGAAATCGAAGTTCTAAATGCCATGGAAACACCTTAGCTCGGCTGAAATCGAACCAAACTTGATTTCTCGTAATCGAGCTACACGACCTAGATTATGCGATTTTAGCTGAGCTACTTAGTGCATGTATATCCTATCGAGCTACGTAGTCGAGCTACTTACTTCAGCACCGCCCCTTCCGGAAGTGACGAGTGACGAGACCACAAGCGGGAAACACAACAGCCTCGGTCGGCATGACAACGAATCATGACAACGGCATGAATCTTTTCTTTTTGTGGCATTGTTTGCACTGTTAAAATTTAGCTCACTTACTGTATCACCAAATACATCTGTACAGCTGTTGCATAGCTGTGAATTGTGTACATAAACAAGTCACTGTATTCGTGTGTGTGTGCGTGTATATATATATATATTAGTGCTGTCAAAAATGTCGCGTTATTATCGCGTTAACTTGACTCAATTTTAACGGCGATAATTTTTTTATCGCGAGATTAACGCTCTGTGACATGATGTAGGTTTTTCATAAGCTTTTGAAACTGCCAGGAACTTGGAACAGAGACTTTGCTTAGAAAACCGATAGCAGCTAGACTGTAATGCCACGCCCCGCACAGCCAGAGTCCTCTGCCCTCCCCCCAAAGAACCAGCGCGGGCAGGGCACGCTAGCCCCGCGCTTCGGGACGAAGAGCCACGGTGCTCGGCTTAGGTTTCGTTTTCCCATCGGCGGCTCCAGCCCGACTTTGCAGTGGCTGTGACAAGACGTGTTATGCTCTGCAATAAAAAAAAAAACATTGGTACAAAGCAAGCCCATTCACTTTTTTATGCTGATAAGAGAATTACAATGGTTTTTCATGTGACAAAAATGTGCGATTAATCGCGAGTTAACTATGACAGTCACGACATTAATCGCGATTAAATATTTTAATCACTTGACAGCACTTATATATATGTCCAACATCTGAAGAATGCCAATAAAAACAAAACAAATGAACTTTTTGTGTGTTTATTAAGACATAAGTTAAATTGTAAGCAAAAAATGGACTTTAGAAAAATATTTTTTGTAAGCAAAAAAAAAATTTTTTTTGTAAGCAAAAAATGGACTTTAGAAAAATATACAATTGTGCAAAATAAGTTGTCTTACAAAACAGTGGTCTGCGCAGGACAGTTTGTAGCCATACAGTCTGTTAGAGCAAGCCTAACAGCTTGAGCACGAAACTTGTGAACACGGAATAACTTTGTTTATACTCTTGAATAGCTCTTCTTCATGACGACAACCGGAAGTGTACCAACACGATGGGGCGTGTAGCGCCACCTGTGGCTCGGGTGCACAATGTACCTCACACAACAGCTCGATTTCCTTGTGTGCATGTAGGATTGGATTTCTCTGGCACCCCTGCTGGGACCCTTAGCTCGATTACCGACAGTAGCTCGATTTGGATGTGCATGTAAACGCACTGATTGTCTCTGTACGTGGTTTTCCTGAACTCGGTTGTAAAAGGAGTCTTAAGAGCAACTTTACTAATAGCGTCTTTGCAATGCGCGTCCTCGATACAGGCATTAGTAGTTGCCAAAGGCATTCGCTCTTTGTTGTGAAAGAATGATCCTGGTCCATTGTAAGTTAAGAGTGAACTAAAGTACTACTTTAGCTATGACGTTGTTCGGGAAACCACCTTAGCTTAACAATGGCTCTTAAGAGGTAGTTAAAGAATAATTGGATAAAGAATAATAAAGAATAGTTGGAATAATTTAGATATTACTCTAAGACAGGCATCTAGCCTTAATGATTTAAAATCGTTTCAAAGGCAAGCTTGATTTTTTCATATACGTTTATGTATTACATATATATATATATATTATTTGTTTATTAGATAGATATGATCATATGTGTGCAGGACCTCTCTGAAAAACACCATGGTGATGAGAGCCTCCTGTATAAACATTGTTATAAACAAATAAATACATAAAAATAAAATAAAGACACTCTTAGCCTGAAGAGGTTTTCAGGAAACTCATCCTTGATCATAGCAAAGCTAAAAAGTTATCGTTTCTATTGTAACAGCTAATTCGTAGGTTCTTGTATGTAGGATGTGTTCATAACCTAAACCTAATAATAAACAGATATAACAATGTTTTGTTATTTAACAAAGAAAAAAACGTGTAGTTGTTGAGATGGTAAAGCTTTTTGGGATGAAATGTCTGGAAAGCCTTCAGGGCTTCAAAATGAAAAACTGGATTTTTTGTCTTGTTCAAAAACAAAACAATCGAATGATTGTTTACAGCTGCTATAACATAAGCGATAACCAGGAACTAATGCGTTTCATGGATGTTCTACAACATTAAACATAACTATAAATGGATAAACAGCTTGACGTTCTTTAATTAAAGGAGAACCGAAAGCAAATTTTTTATTCTCAAAATTCAATTTCTCATTTTATTAAATATCGGAATGCATTTTTGATCGCTATTTTGTCGCTGCTATAGCAAGTTATGAGTGTTTGAAATATGCTCTGTAATATATCAGTCCGTATGTCAAAGCAACGGCCGTAAACGAGATTCGTTGAGACCTGTGCGAGACATCGTAGGACGGAAGTAAAACATACAGCGGAAATCAAAGTGACCAACATCTGCCAACGTTGTCAATGCTGATGTAATCAAGCTGGAAGTTTTGTTTGTTTTGATAGCAATCAGGGAAGTTTGAAAAAAGTAGGCAGCAATCGTCATTTAAACTCGTTTTTGTGCAATATTCCGTTTGGAAAACAGTTTTCAAAATGGCGGCGCTGACACTTCACGTTTTGAAGTCTCGCACAAGTCTCGTGAAGATCGTGCGGATAAGCGACGCCTGCCGTGGACCAAACGAACTAAATTCATCTCATCTCATTATCTCTAGCCGCTTTATCCTGTTCTACAGGGTCGCAGGCAAGCTGGAGCCTATCCCAGCTGACTACGGGTGAAAGGCGGGGTACACCCTGGACAAGTCGCCAGGTCATCACAGGGCTGACACATAGACACAGACAACCATTCACACTCACATTCACACCTACGCTCAATTTAGAGTCACCAGTTAACCTAACCTGCATGTCTTTGGACTGTGGGGGAAACCGGAGCACCCAGAGGAAACCCACGCGGACACGGGGAGAACATGCAAACTCCACACAGAAAGGCCCTCGCCGGCCACGGGGCTCGAACCCGGACCTTCTTGCTGTGAGGCGACAGCGCTAACCACTACACCACCGTGCTGCCCAAACTAAATTCAACATGGCTAAAAACCGAACAGGCCAATGAGTATAATATTTAATTGCAATTAGTTGCCAATACGAGTCACGATATAAGGTTACTAAAACTGAAAATGTAATTGAATAACATGTTAAGAAATAAAGCAAGTTTAAAAATGACTTCCGTTCTCCTTTAATCAAAAAATGATCATGCTTGGCAAATTGCTGTGGTATAAATTCAAGGTGGGAACAGTAGCTCTGCTTCAGCTCTGGCCACATCCCACCAACACACCGCTGATTATTTTCCTATAACAGCACACTTCGTTATGTTTTAATCCTCCGTTCTGACTTGCTGTAAGCTATAAACATGAACAAAGCTTCACTTTCTCCCACAGTGGCATTTATCACTTTTCCAAAGCTTGAAGGTGGAAATAAAGTGAAAATCGAGAATCTCATTCTGAACTTAACCTGGTCACTATGTTCCCTTCCTGATATTTTACACCACTGTGGACTTACCAGGGCAGCACAGTGGTGTAGTGGTTAGCATGGTCGCCTCACAACAAGAAGGTTCTGGGTTCGAGCCCAGCGGCCAGCGAGGGTCTTTCTGTGTGGAGTTTGCATGTTCTCGCCGTGTCTGCGTAGGTTTCCTCCGGGTGCTCCGGTTTCCCCCACAGTCCAAAGACATGCAGGTTAGGTTAACTGGTGACTCTAAATTGAGCGTAGGTGTGAATGTGAGTGTGAATGGTTGCCTGTGTCTATGTGTCAGCCCTGTGATGACCTGGCGACTTGTCCAGGGTGAACCCGCCTTTCACCCGTAGTCAGCTGGGATAGGCTCCAGCTTGCCTGCCACCCTGTTGGACAGGATAAAGCGGCTAGAGATAATGGATGGATGTGTACTTGCCAATAAAGTTTTGCTTCAGTGCAAGATCAAATCTCGACCACTAAACAAGACTACATTATTAAAAATAAATAAATAAAAATCGCTTCCACAAACTTTTTGTATCCAGGCACTCTTTAACTGTAAAATAAATTCCACACACCCTCTCAGTATGCATTTATTTCATGAACGTCATTTCCATTTTATTTAAAAAAAAAAAAAAAAAAAATATATATATATATATATATATATATATATATATATATATATATTAGTGCTGTCAAAAATGTTGCGTTATTAACGCGTTAACTTGACTCAATTTTAACGGCGATAATTTTTTTATCGCGAGATTAACGCTCTGTGACATGATGTAGGTTTTTCATAAGCTTTTGAAACTGCCAGGAACTTGGAACAGAGACTTTGCTTAGAAAACCGATAGCAGCTAGACTGTAATGCCGCGCCCCGCACAGCCAGAGTCCTCTGCCCTCCCCCGAAGAGCCACGGTGCTCGGCTTAGGTTTCGTTTTCCCATCGGCGGCTCCAGCCCAACTTTGCAGTGGCTGTGACAAGACGTGTTATGCTCTGCAATACAAAAAAAAACATTGGTACAACCAGTGTTCGAACTATGCCGATATTTTCGGGGGGTCCCTTTTTTCCCTTGGGGGGGTGCTTGCGCTTGTCTCAGAGCGCGGATCTCCATCGCGTGCTCACTTCGGATATGCAAATGCTTCCCGTTACACACGATTGCTATGTCAATAAACATCATTTTGCCAATATTTTAGAGACCCCCCAACATTTCCCAAATCATGTTTTCAAGGGATCTCATGTCTGTTTCAGGGGATCTCGGATCCCCCGAGTACCCCTGTAGTTCGAACAGTGAGCAAGCCCATTCACTTTTTTATGCTGATAAGAGAATTACAATGGTTTTTCATGTGACAAAAATGTGCGATTAAATTGCGATTAATCGCGCGTTAACTATGACAGTCGCGACATTAATTGCGATTAAATATTTTAATTGCTTGACAGCACTTTATATATATATATATATATATATATATATATATATATATATATATATACACACACACACCTTTCTATTCCTGAACACTGCACTGACAGAACACACTCACTCTGAGTTGACTTTGATGCTTGGACCCCTAAATATAATAACTTTGATAATGAGGTGTGATTTATGACACTGTAATAAAATGAAAAGGTCAGGAACCCTCTGTCTATGCTTCACAGACTCCTGGGGGTCCCCAGGGCCCACTTTGAGAATCACTGCTCTAACGTGCTCCCTGAAACGATTTGTAGAAGCTTTACATACAGGGCTTTTGCACTTAAAGCATGTGCTCTTCTTGCAGCTCGGGCAGTCCATCCTCAGTCTGTCTGCTTCGTGAAGAAGTCCGAAAGAGCACTGCGGAGAACAGAGAGAGAGGGAGAGAGTTACACTTCACCGGAATACACAGCTATCGTCCCTAACAGCGAGTAAAACCCACTATCACCAGGACAGCTAGCGTTAGGTTTATTCTACTCCCTGTTAAGTACGTATTGAATATCCAGCATTAGCATCGGGATAAGAAATCCATGCAAGTTCTTACATGAGCACACCAGCGGAAGTTAGGCATCTCCTGCAGGGCCCGGTCCCTCAGCTTCCTCTGAAACAGCTCATGGGTCTGTGTGTCCAGATAGTGCCTGATCTGTGTGTACAGAATAAGAAGTGCTGATATTAAACACGCACGCTACTACTATTAATAATAATTCCTTCTAAAATACTAGCATGATACTGTGTTAGGAAAATTATACGTGTGTTAACGTTTGATTTGAAATGATTCGTTACCTTGGGTTGAGTCGTAATCAGTAAATACACCTGTCATTTCACGTGTTCATTAGTGCGACAAAATACCCTTGAATCATATAGTATCACGTGACATCGGAAATACAAGTAAAAGATGAATCAAAAATCAGTGAGACAAGAGTGCTCCGAGAGCACAATCTCCCCCGCTGGCAACTCGGCCGTAACTCTGGTAAAACGCGACTGAATTGGACGAAATTGCAATATGCGTATTACCCACATATAACAAAGAATCCTGCCAAGTTTCGTGAAATTCCTCCAAAAATTGTGAGAGTAGTTGATTTCAGAAGGTGAGCACCCTTCCTGGGATGGATGGATGGATGGATGGATGGATGGATGGATGGACATCGCCACGACATAATCCCCCTTCGGGCCTTTCAGCCAGCGGGGGATAAAAATTGTGAGGGAAGTTGATTTCAGAACATTTACATTTATTCATTTAGCAGACGCTTTTATCCAAAGCGACTTACAAAAAGAAAATTAACAATCAAGATACATAAAAGAAGTCTTAAAAGAAATACCACTAAAGGGAGCTTTAGAGTGTGAGTACAAAAGTGGAATCAAGTGCAAGATGAGTGCAGTAGAGAGGAGGGGAGGTGTAAAGTCTAAGTGCAGGACAGGAGGTGTTCTCTGAAGAGCTGAGTCTTCAAGAGTTTCTTGAAGACAGACAGGGACGCCCCTGCTCTGGTAGCGCTCGGTAGATCATTCCACCAGCGTGGGACGACACATGAAAAGAGTCTGGATTGTCTTGTGCGCGGTGCTGGAACTGCCAAACGGCGTTCTTTTGATATCCGGAGTTGAGAAAGGGTAACCTTAGCCTTTATTAGAGCACTCAAGTAAATAGGTGCAGACCCAGTAAGCACTTTGTAGGCTAGCATTAGTGATTTGAATTTGATAAGTGCAGCCAGGGGTAACCAATGTAATTCAATTAGCAGAGGGGTCACATGTGCCCTTTTGGGCTGATTGAAGACCAGGCGCGCCGCTGCATTCTGGACCATCTGAAGTGGCTTCACTACACAGGCTGGGAGGCCTGTTAGAAGGGCATTGCAGTAGTCAATGCGGGAGATGACCATTGCCTGCACCAGCAGTTGGGTGGCCTGTTGGGTTAAATATGGTCTAATCTTCCTTATATTAAATAATGCAAAGCGGCAAGACCGGGCTACAGAGGCAACATGATCTTTGAAGGTCAGCTGATCATCAATCATGACATCCAAGTTCCTTGCTACTTTAGTAGGAGCAAGAGCTAAGGAGTCAGTCTTGATACAGATGTTATGATGTATGGTTGGCTTAGCAGGGAAGACCAGTAGTTCAGTTTTTGAGAGGTTTAACTGGAGATGATGGTCTTTCATCCATGCAGATATATCAGAGAGACAATCTGAGATTAGCGCTGAGACCATATGGTCATCAGGTGGGAATGAAAGATAGAGCTGGGTATCATCAGCATAGCAGTGATATGATAAGCCATATGAGTGGGTGATCTGGCCCAATGAGGTGGTATATATGGCAAACAGGAGGGGCCCCAGCACTGATCCTTGGGGCACCCCTGTGACAAAGAGGTGCGGTTCAGATCTGTGCCCTAACCAGGACACTTTGAATGACCTCTCTGTGAGATAGGATTCAATCCAGGAGTGTGCTTTACCTGTGATGCCCATATTTGTGAGTATATTTAATAGGATTCTGTGATTAACTGTGCCGAATGCTGCTGATAGGTCAAGCAGGATGAGTACCGAGGACTTCATAGCCGCCCTGGTTTCTTTTAGGGCTTCAGTCACAGACAACAAAGCCGTTTCAGTCGAGTGGCCACTTTTAAAACCAGATTGGTTGGAGTCAAGGAGGTTGTTTTGGAAAAGGAATTCTGTGGCCTGTTTGAAAACTGCCCTTTCAATGGTCTTAGAAAGGAAAGAGAGGAGAGAGACCGGCCGATAGTTCTCCACTTGAATGGGAGCAAGAGAAGGTTTTTTGAGTAATGGTATTACCTGAGCCTGTTTAAATTCAGTAGGAAATATTCCTGATGTCAATGAAGCCTTAATCATGTGTGTGATTGCTGGTATAACAACGGGAGCCATGAATAGCAGGAGGTTGGTTGGGATAGGGTCCAACAGACATGTAGTAGGATGGCTACATGTAAGGAGTTTGGACACATCACTATCAGTAAGAGGAGTAAATGAAGAAAAAGATGCAGTAGGACTTCTGCATATTGGGTTAGTGAGCGATTCAGTAAACTGGCTGCTGATGGTGGCCACTTTTGGCCCTTTTCCACTACCCTTTTTCAGCTCACTTCAGCCCGACACGGCTCACGTTTCGACTATCTAAGAACAGCACGACTCAGCTCGCTTCAGCCCTGCTCAGCCCCCAAAACTCGCACGGTTTTGGAGTGGGGCTGAAGCGAGCCAAACCGAGCTGAGTGAGGCTAGGGGCGTGAGGAGACACTCCCCTGTGCACTGATTGGTGAGGAGGAGTGTCCTCACACGCCCACACACGCCCCGCGAGCACGCTGGGATCTGTAAACACCGTAAACCTGGAAGAAGGAGAATTACGAGAATTATGAAGCCTTATGCGCCTCGCCTCATCTATACGCTCTTGCCAGTATCTGTTGGCGTTGTCGGCGACAACAAGCCACAGCACCAAGACCAGCAACACTAACGACTCCATGTCCTCCATGTTTATTGTTTACTCTCCGGGTTGTGAGACTACCGCTTAAAAGGTCACTGATGTCACTGTTTGCGCCGCCTAATGACATCACCTGACGTCCACCCACTTTCGCTAACTCCACCCAATGTGTCCACCCACTTCCAGCCAGCACGGTTCAGTGCGGTTGTAGTCGAAATGCAACTCCAACAGCCCCACTCAGCTCGACTCAGCCCAACTCAGCACGGCACGGCTCAGCCCAACTCAGCCGCGTTGGTAGTGGAAAAGCGGCATTTGTCAACAAAAAATTAAGCAAAAATATCTGCTGTCAGACTGGTAACGGGTGGTGGCGGTGGCGGGTTTAGTAGAGTTTTGAAGGTGGAGAATAGTTTCCTGGTGTCAGTGGCATTCTGAATTTTGTCAATGTAGAAAGCCTTTTTTGCAGCAGTGACGCTGGATGAAAAGGATGATAGCAGCGACTGGAATGTATTCAAGTCGGAAGGACCTTTCGTTTTGTGCCATTTTCTCTCGGCAGCTCTGAGGTTGACACGCAGCGACCGGAGGAAATCATCGAGCCAAGGGTGGGACTGGGAGGATCGAGCAGGTCTGGTGGATAAGGGACACAGCCTATCCAGACAAGGGCTCAGTGTAGAGCACAAGGCCTCAGTGGCATCATTTACCTCTAATGAGGAAAATGTGCTAGACGGTGGAAGAGCAGACGCTACAAGAGAGGAAAAGTGGGTTGGAGACAGATTGCAGAGGTTGCGGCGAAAGGAAACCATAGGGGTTGGGGCAGAGGTTGGTTCTGGTAGGCTCAGCCTGAACTGAACAAAATAGTGGTCAGAGAGGTGTAGAGGAGTAACAGTGAGGGTATCTATGGCACAATTTCGGGCAAAAACAAGATCAAGCTCTTTGTCAGCTTTGTGAGTTGGAGGACTGGGAACCTGCTGTAGCTCAAATGAGTGCATTAATGACAGGAATTCTGTAGAGCTTGGATTGTCTAAATGTATATTCATATCACCAAGGACAAGCATGGGGCAGTCATGTTCTGGGATGGAAGAGAGCAGTGTGTCTAGTTCATCTAGAAAATCACCCATTTGACCTGGAGGACGATAGATGACAATCAAGTAGATTTTGACCGGAGCCGTCACCAGAATGGCATGGTATTCAAAAAAACTGTATTTAACTGAGGGTACAAGTTGATTGTATTTCCATACGTTGGAAATTAACAAACCAGTCCCACCCCCTCGTCCAAATGGACGAGAGGTATGGGAAAACGTATAGTTTATTGAAAGTGCAGCAGAAAGCAAGCACACCTTGATGAAATTGCCAAAGTACAAGTTTAATAATCAAGGGCATAACTCTGGGAAAATTAAACGAAAATTCAATATGTGTATAACTGTCATATAACAAAGCCTTCTGCCAAGTCTGGTAAAATTCCTCCACAAATTGTGAGAGGAGTTGATTTCAGAAGAGCGTACACCCTCATGAAATTGTCAAAGTACAAGTTATTTAATCAAGGATCAAAACTCTGGGAAAATTTTCACAAACAAAATGAAATCGCAATATGCGTATTACCGTCATATAACAAGGCCTTTTGCCAAGCTTTGAGAAATTCATCCAAAAATTGCGAGAGGAGTTGATGTCAGAAGGCGAGCACACCTTCATGAAATTGTGAAAGTGCAAGATTGTTAATCAAGGGCCGTAACTCTGGTAAAATGTGACAGAATTTAACGAAATTGCAATATTCAGATTACCGACACATACAGTGGTGCCTGAAAGTTTGTGAACCCTTTAGAATTTTCTATATTTCTGCATAAATATGACCTAAAACATCATCAGATTTTCACACAAGTCCTAAAAGTAGATAAAGAGAACCCAGTTAAACAAATGAGACAAAAATATTATACTTGGTCATTTATTTATTCAGGAAAATGATCCAAAATTACATATCTGTGAGTGGCAAAAGTATGTGAACCTCTAGGATTAGCAGTTAATTTGAAGGTGAAATTAGAGTCAGGTGTTTTCAATCAATGGGACGACAATCAGGTGTGAGTGGGCACCCTGTTTTATTTAAAGAACAGGGATCTATCAAAGTCTGATCTTCACAACACATGTTTGTGGAAGTGTATCATGGCACGAACAAAGGAGATTTCTGAGGCCCTCAGAAAAAGCGTTGTTGATGCTCATCAGGCTGGAAAAGGTTACAAAACCATCTCTAAAGAGTTTGGACTCCACCAATCCACAGTCAGACAGATTGTGTACAAATGGAGGAAATTCAAGACCACTGTTACTCTCCCCACGAGTGGTCGACCAACAAAGATCACTCCAAGAGCAAGGCATATAATAGTCGACGAGGTCACAAAGAACCCCAGGGTAACTTCTAAGCACCTGAAGGCCTCTCTCACATTGGTTAATGTTAATGTTCATGAGTCCATCATCAGGAGAACACTGAACAACAATGGTGTGCATGTCAGGGTTGCAAGGAGAAAGCCACTGCTCTCCAAAAAGAACATTGCTGCTCGTCTGCAGTTTGCTAAAGATCACATGAACAAGCCAGAAGGCTATTGGAAAAATGTTTTGTGGACGGATGAGACCAAAATAGAACATTTTGGTTTAAATGAGAAGCGTTATGTTTGGAGAAAGGAGAACACTGCATTCCAGCATAAGAACCTTATCCCATCTGTGAACCATGGTGGTGGTAGTATCATGGTTTGGGCCTGTTTTGCTGCATCTGGACCAGGACGGCTTGCCATCATTGATGGAACAATGAATTCTGAATTATACCAGCGAATTCTAAAGGAAAATGTCAGGACATCTGTCCATCAACTGAATCTCAAGAGAAGGTGGGTCATGCAGCAAGACAACGACCCTAAGCACACAAGTCGTTCTACCAAAGAATGGTTAAAGAAGAGTAAAGTTAATGTTTTGGAATGGCCAAGTCAAAGTCCTGACCTTAATCCAATGGAAATGTTGTGGAAGGACCTGAAGCGAGCAGTTCATGTGAGGAAACCCACCAACATCCCAGAGCTGAAGCTGTTCTGTACGGAGGAACGGGCTAAAATTCCTCCAAGCCGGTGTGCAGGACTGATCAACAGTTACCGCAAACGTCTAGTTGCAGTTATTGCTGCACAAGGGGGTCACACCAGATACTAAAAGCAAAGGTTCACATACTTTTGCCACTCACAAATATGTAATATTGGATCATTTTCCTCAATAAATAAATGACCAAGTATAATATTTCTGTCTCATGTGTTTAACTGGGTTCTCTTTATCTACTTTTAGGACTTGTGTGAAAATCTGATGATCTTTTAGGTCATATTTATGCAGAAATATAGAAAATTCTAAAGGGTTCACAAACTTTCAGGCACCACTGTAACAAAGAATCCTGCCAAGTTTCATGAAATTCCTCCAAAAATTGTGAGAGAATTTGATTTTAGAAGGTGAGCACCCTTCCCAGGACGGACGGACAGACAGACATCGCCACGACATAATCCCCCTTCGGGCCTTTCGGCCAGCGGGGGATAAAAACAGTGCACAAGTTACACAGCTATAAATACAACAAACAGAGAACACGTTAAATACGTTATTAATATCACAATATATAATTTATCTGATCATCAGCTCGGTTTTCACGTGAAATAACTGCACAGTACATGATTAGTAGTAAATAAAAATCTAAACGATACGATGTTGACGTGGTGTGTGTCTGACCTGCGTGTCGAGCAGGTTGAAGTACTCCATGGACTCCTCCCTGCATCCCGCTGCACGCACGTCCGGCTCGTTACACAGCGGACACACGGCGAAGTCGATGCTCTTCTCTTTGATGACAGAGGAGAAGTAGGCCTTGAAGCAGCTTTCGCAGAACGTACACGAGCAGTGGGTCATGGTGATCATCTGAGGACAGCATTTTCATTCAGGGTTTATCACGATTGAGGATTTTAACAGCTGTATTTCACATTTCACTGCGACAAGACCATTTGATATTGTAGCATGTACAGTAACAATGTACCGTGATACAAATTTATGACAATTCGAATTGATGGGGGGGGGGGGGGGGGGGGGGGGGAGAATTGTGATTATCATCAGGCTGTGTAACCTTTTAGCTTTCCTAGCTGTGTCATGCTCCGCCCTGGACTTTCACTCCGGAGATTTATTATCTCCCAGTTCAGTGCTAATCCAGATCTGGGACGGGACTTCCATCCTGCCGGCATTCACTTCCTGGTTTGCTCTGCTGTGTATAAAAAGGCCGTTCTCAGAAGGGGACTTTGCCCGAACTTCTTGTTGGTTTTTCATGTCGTCTCTGCACCATTATTGCTTCTTGGATTTTGCTCTCTGTTTTGCTTGTTTCTTGTCTCAGTTTTTTGCACTACGTTTTTGTCTTTTTTCATGTTTGTTGTGCTATGTTTCTGTCTCAAGTTTTTTGTCTGGACTATTTTTTATGCTAGCGTTTTTTTTTGTCCTTGCCTGCCTCGTTTTTTTGTCCCTAGCTTTTTCTGGATTATTTTTGGTTTATTTTTTACTCCTATTAAATCTTTTTTATTATTGGATTTACTGGACTTTGTTCTGCTCTTGGATCCTACTCACCACATCTCACCACCCACAACAAGCTGTAATTGTGTTATTTAGAAAGCAGAGGGCAATAATGTACAAAAGCATTAGGGAATACACATGACTTCACCATAAGTGGAAGTAACACAGCTCTAATGCAGTGAGAAAACATGCACAAAAAAAAAAAAGATCTAAAATGTGAAAGAGCTGTTGTGTGATTGTGTACAAATAGATTTAACAAGAAATCAGAGCTCTCTTTTTACAACCTGATGAAAGATGAAGAAAAGCAAATGAAATTATATAAATGTTTAGAAATGTTTGTTAAGAAAATGCCTATTTATTATTAACTTTTTCATTTTTTTAAAATAAAATGAATAAGAAGGTCCGGGTTCGAGCCCCGTGGCCGGCGAGTGCCTTTCTGTGCGGAGTTTGCATGTTCTCCCCGTGTCCGCGTGGGTTTCCTCCGGGTGCTCCGGTTTCCCCCACAGTCCAAAGACATGCAGGTTAGGTTAACTGGTGACTCTAAATTGAGCGTAGGTGTGAATGTGAGTGTGAATGGTTGTCTGTGTCTATGTGTCAGCCCTGTGATGACCTGGTGACTTGTCCAGGGTGTACCCCGCCTTTCGCCCGTAGTCAGCTGGGATAGGCTCCAGCTTGCCTGCGACCCTGTTGGACAGGATAAAGCGGCTACAGATAATGAGATGAGATGAGATTTTAGTTAATATGCTACTATATTTAACTCCAACCTTTACAAACGTGGGTAAATAATTATTGCTGGTTATTAAGAAAATGAAAGTTTTTTTTTATTTAGCAAAAGAATAATTTACATTGATAAAGAATCAGAAAATCAATATTGCTCTTTTTAGGAATCAAATTTTCTTCATTTAATTTTTTCTTCCAAAAAATATTGTGGGAAAATCAAATCATGAACCCAATATCGTGCATTGAAATGCATCGTAAGTTAGGTGATTCTTAAATGCCTAGTACTGTTTGTTAAAGCTAAACGGCCTTTCGATTTCATAAAATCGGTGAAATTTAGTTCCATCTGAAATGTGGTGATTGTGATATATGTTTATTTCTGTAATATCTCACTAAATATCAGGCCATTCTGTGGCTGGGAAGTTATTTAATTTGAGGGGATTAAAGCAAATAATGTGCATGAAATCGCTTGCTTGGCGCAGTCAAGCAGACAGAGGAAGTCCGTGTGCGCATGCGCAGGTTTACCTTCTTCTTCTTCTTTTGGGTTTTACAGCAGCTGACATCCACAGTGCTGCATTACTGCCATCTACAGGTTTGCCTTTGAGCATGCACTGACAGTTCCATCATTCTGTCGCTAAACGAACAGCTGATCACACCGAGGTGCTCGCTGAGTGCCCATATTTATTAATTTGATATTTCCTGCATTTCCTTTCCTTCGTATATAACATAACGTCTTTTCTTCTTCTCGCTTTCTTTCCGCTACTGTAGTCGGCCTTTCACGTTTCATTTGCACACTCACGTCCTCCATTTTTCTCTCCTGTTTCAAATTTGTATCCCACAATGCCTTGCGCGAACGGTGAAAGCCCACCACGTGATGGTGCATGATGTAGTATCTTGTATTGGGTCATGGTGAAGCAGGAAAAAATAGCGGAGAATTTAAGGCCACGTGGAGATAAATTCATTAATTGTTCTATTAAAAAAAACATATAAAATTGGAAGTCTGTGATTCGAATTCAGTAGCTTTCGGTCACTAAACAAAAATAATTGAGTGTCGGGGGGGGGGGGGGGGATTCTTTTTATGACCTACACTTGAAAAATCTGAAAGGCAGTCTAGCTTTAATAAACCCATGTTCAGTTTTTTCACTGCTTTCGCTCTGTGATTTTCAAAGTGAGGAGGAATTAATGATTCATGATCGTATTGAATTTGCCATAAAACTGTCGATAATACGTTACTTTAATTTTATTTAAAGCTTAAAGGGCGAGGCAAGTTCCCTAATGGTTATAAAAGAGAATCTAAAGAAATAAAAGACACGTTTGGTGTCTGGTGTTTGTTCAACCACACCCATTCTTCAGTGACAACACACAGATCCCTGATGTGGTTTAGGATTCACTGGGACTTATCGTCATCTATAAACACGAATGAAACTTGCACTGGGAAAAAAATATTAGACTGGAAGCTATACAAAAGATGTTGAACACTGTAAATTCGAGGGATCCTCAATATTTTACAAAATTGTTTATTTAAAAATGATACAACTGATGTATGAACATTAGTGCATGTACTTATGGAAAATAGTTTGGGTGAAATCGAGTTTCATTACTTTTTAACTAAATTAAGTCATTAGATGCAAATTTGTCTTATGGGTTTTTTTTTTGCTTTAAAATGAACCAATTTCCAGCTTTAAGGTTCTGCGAGTGTGGAGTGATTTATCTCAAGGCCTCGCTCGGTCAAAGTGGACGTCAGGCATGAGTGATTGCTGAGGTTTCATAAGCGCTGACCTTCAGGAGAGATGCTCGATCATGATCTGTGCTGCGAATGAACAAAACCACTCAATGTTTTGAAATTTAATCAACCTGTTGAATCGAATCAGGTGTGTTAAAGCAGGAGACAGACTGATCTGCACTGGAGAACTGGATTCAGACCAGATGTGGAGAAGAAAAGGTGCAGTGTTCTCTGACCTTACTGAAGGACACCTGCTCCTGGCAGATGGGGCAGTCATGAGAGAGGTATTTGAGAGCAGATGGGATGTCTCGGCACGCCTGAACCGCCTCCAGCACATCTGTGGGGGTGAAAGTGCAGCCCTCCTGACTCAGGATGATGGTGAACATCTCGGCTTTCTCGCCCTGGACGCCCTCCGGGACGTGGACCTGCCAGGGAAGAGCTCAGAGTGAGGAGGAAACATGCGGGAGAATGTGAGACGGTTTGAGATCATTTTACATCCACTTACTTGTGAGCTACTGAACATCTGGAGCTGGATGAGAACTTGATGCTCGTCCACTGTGATGATCCTGTTTGGCGCTTTCAGGATTTGAACTGCATCTGCATCAAACATTCAGGAAAATTACATACAATAGCAACTGTTTCAGTGTCTTTTAGGTCTGTAAAAAAAAAAAAATTAACTGAATAACAAGGAGCTAAATAAATGGAGCTTTATATACAGGACTTATTATTTATCATTTTGTTGTTGATTTCTTCAATTTTTTTACTCTATTATTATTTTACTCTCATTCTTATTTTAATGTTAAATAAAATTAATTATTTTCTTCGTGGTGCGGTTTTCATCAAATCCCGCACTCTGATTGGCTGGCGAGCAGGTCCATATCCTATGATACGGACCCCGGTTACGGACCTCTGGCGACTCACTCATTCACAACAACAAACAACATAGTAGCAATTTTTGTCAACATTTATTTTTTTTATAAGATTTATTTATAAGATTTTTATCAAAAATCTTATACATTTTTGCCAGCATTTCTCAGGAGAATAGCATTAATTTTACAGCATGGATAGCGATAACGACAGTGTTCACAGCGAAAGCGAGTTTTACTACCCTGAGGAAGAAGAAATAAAAGAAAACATTTCAGGAGAAAGCTAAAAACCTGTAACTTGCTAACGCCGAGCAAAAACATGGCTGAATCTTGAATGACTCAATTTTGCATAAATAGGGGACTACATAGGCGGCAAAACGTAGTTTTTTTCCTGCCATGGAAGTGCACTTGTATACCAAGGAGGAATCCATTTGCATTACAGCCGTGAATGAGGATTCAAAATGGCGGCTCGGCTCGGTTTTCCCTTTTGGGCGCTCTCGTTTTCTGTTAGAATTTGGTAAAGAAAAAAATAAATATATTATTTACCAGCTTAAGGTCGGTCCGTATGGTGAAATACCGTGACCCAGAGGGCCTGTAAATTATTTGCAAATTACTGCATTCCGTTTTTATTTACAACCCCGATTCGAAAAAAGTTGGGACAAAGTACAAATTGTAAATAAAAACGGAATGCAATAATTTACAAATCTCAAAAACTGATATTGTATTCACAATAGAACATAGACAACATATCAAATGTCGAAAGTGAGACATTTTGAAATTTCATGCCAAATATCGGCTCATTTGAAATTTCATGACAGCAACACATCTCAAAAAAAGTTGGGACAGGGGCAATAAGAGGCTGGAAAAGTTAAAGGTACAAAAAAGGAACAGCTGGAGGACCAAATTGCAACTCATTAGGTCAATTGGCAATAGGTCATTAACATGACTGGGTATAAAAAGAGCATCTTGGAGTGGCAGCGGCTCTCAGAAGTAAAGATGGGAAGAGGATCACCAATCCCCCTAATTCTGCGCCGACAAATAGTGGAGCAATATCAGAAAGGAGTTCGACAGTGTAAAATTGCAAAGAGTTTGAACATATCATCATCTACAGTGCATAATATCATCAAAAGATTCAGAGAATCTGGAAGAATCTCTGTGCGTAAGGGTCAAGGCCGGAAAATCATACTGGGTGCCCGTGATCTTCGGGCCCTTAGACGTCACTGCATCACATACAGGCATGCTTCTGTATTGGAAATCACAAAATGGGCTCAGGAATATTTCCAGAGAACATTATCTGTGAACACAATTCACCGTGCCATTCGCCGTTGCCAGCTAAAACTCTATAGTTCAAAGAAGAAGCCGTATCTAAACATGATCCAAAAGCGCAGACGTCTTCTCTGGGCCAAGGCTCATTTAAAATGGACTGTGGCAAAGCGGAAAACTGTTCTGTGGTCAGACGAATCAAAATGTGAAGTTCTTTAAGGAAATCAGGGACGCCGTGTCATTCGGACTAAAGAGGAGAAGGACGACCCAAGTTGTTATCAGCACTCCGTTCAGAAGCCTGCATCTCTGATGGTATGGGGTTGCATTAATGCATGTGGCATGGGCAGCTTACACATCTGGAAAGACACCATCAATGCTGAAAGGTATATCCAGGTTCTAGAGCAACATATGCTCCCATCCAGACGACGTCTCTTTCAGGGAAGACCTTGCATTTTCCAACATGACAATGCCAAACCACATACTGCATCAATTACAGCATCATGGCTGCGTAGAAGAAGGGTCCGGGTACTGAACTGGCCAGCCTGCAGTCCAGATCTTTCACCCATAGAAAACATTTGGCGCATCATAAAATGGAAGATACGACAAAAAAGACCTAAGACAGTTGAGCAACTAGAATCCTACATTAGACAAGAATGGGTTAACATTCCTATCCCTAAACTTGAGCAACTTGTCTCCTCAGTCCCCAGACGTTTACAGACTGTTGTAAAGAGAAAAGGGGATGTCTCACAGTGGTAAACATGGTCTTGTCCCAACTTTTTTGAGATATGTTGTTGTCATGAAATTTAAAATCACCTAATTTTTCTCTTTAAATGATACATTTTCTCAGTTTAAACATTTGATATGTCATCTATGCTCTATTCTGAATAAAATATGGAATTTTGAAACTTCCACATCATTGCATTCCGTTTTTATTTACAATTTGTACTTTGTCCCAACTTTTTTGGAATCGGGGTTGTATTTGACCGAGAAGCTGCCAAACAGGAAGTGAGGATATTTCTCAGTAATGCTGTCATGTATCTAAGCCAAACGACTCAAGACTCTGCCGTGAAGGAGCCCAGAAACAATTACCCCATTTGACCACTGCGGGGAGCTATAATAAGGAAAAACGTTTTTCGTCATTACTCTTGATGGCTTTGGTCTAAATAGTAGGGCTGTGCTCACAGCTCGCGATACTCGATCATGCACGATTTTTGGGGGTACAATACGATATCGTTTACTCACTTGAAAATTGAAAATCCCATATATGACATATTTCATGCATATATCCCGGTTCTGTAGCAGGTTGTCATCAATTTTCACTTGATTTAAAGCATGTTTCATGCCAGAAATCGACGGAGATTCATGCTTGCAACCTGTTCCAACCAAAAACGTTTTTATTTACAAATGGCGCTTCCAGTTACTCAGGGCATACACACTAGAAATGAGCCTTTTTTTCATCCAAACTACTTTTTGAAACCCTCATTCTGATTGGCTGGTGTATTATAAGCCAGCCAATCAGAATCAGTGTCTTAAGGCAGCAGCATGCCGTCATGACTGTTTGTTGTCTAATTAGTATCCAATATCTCTGTCATTTGTGCCTTTATTGTCCGACTTTTGTTATTGAAACACAACAAATGACGAAGTAGATAACATCTTTAGACATTTGGTGACCCAAATCTGAAGTTTGCTTGGATACTATCAACTGGAAGTGGCTCAATCGGTATGGTTAAGTTTCAATGCCATGGATGCAAACGGCGCACCTTTTGGCGGATGCCACCTTTTTCACGGCTGTCTGGGGGACTTGTGTGAATCGTGCAGATCCGATGAGTTTTGTTTTTTTTGGGGGGGGGGGGTTGGAGTGTCTGATTATAATTTCATCAAAGTAAATTCTGGGCGTCGTGGCTCAGGTGGCTAAGGCGCCATACCATAAATCCGGGGACCCGGGTTCGATTCCGATCCGAGGTCATTTCCCGATCCCTCCCCGTCTCTCTCTCCCGCTCATTTCCTATCCTGTCTCTACACTGTCCTATCCAAAAAAAAGGTGAAAAAAGCCCCAAAAAAATCTTTAAAAAAAAAAGTAAATTCTGTATTAAAATTACTAAATAAGCAAATGCCGTTACAGTCCATGAAACATAGGAAGTACAAGTATGAGAAGAAAACAGTAAATCAGAAAGCTGCGCACGTAAAGCCAACTGGCTGCGCGCCATTATCTGCTGCTGGCTGCACTTCACTGCACGCGCAAGGATTTCCTTCAGTCCAACGTAAGTTACGTAATTGGCTTTACGTGCGCAGCTTTCTGATTTACTGTTTTCTTCTCATACTTATACTTCCTATGTTTCATGGACTGTAACGGCATTTGCTTATTTAGTAATTTTAATACAGAATTTACTTTGATGAAATTATAATCAGACACTCCAACGCCCCCCCCCCCCCCAAAAAAAAAAACTCATCGGATCTGCACGATTCACACAAGTCCCCCAGACAGCCGTGAAAAAGGCGGCATCCGCCAAAAGGCGCGCCGTTTGCATCCATGCAATGCGTTGTGCTACAGAGGCTGCAAGCCGCTAAGTACGTCCCCCATGTCTCCATGGCCTCGTCTCGAGACTCATTGAATAATTTTGGCGCCAAACGTATTCGCGCCCTCTGCTTACAATACATTAAAGACATCGTTTAACTCGATATATCGCGATATATATGGTACGATATCGTAAGCAACTGATGGCAAACGAGCACAGCCCTACTAAACAGCTGATTCTTTTTTCCCCCCAAATCAGGCTTTCTGTGATTGTGACTTCAGAACATGTTGCCATTTCCTGCTCTGAGAATGTATTTGATGGCAACGCTGCCAAACAGGATGTTAGCTCATATCTTGGTCAACCTTTGATCAGTTGACATGAAACTTGCTGTGAGTAGATACAGCCCTGCTTTTGACAAAATGACAAAGTTTCCATGGCAACTGTGCCCTGCTGGGCTTCTTGGCCATCTCATTTCTGCTTGCAGCTATGTTTATTACTGTTGTTACGTTCTTCTTCTTCTTATTATTCATATTATTATTAATACGCATCTTTGTTGGTTTCATTGTTTTGCTGTGGTTGCTATGGTGATGATTGCTACTTCCACAGTGACTCAGTAAAACTCCCAGGAACACTGAAGATGTTCTTACCTCCGTGGTTCCTGAACGTGATCACCGCCTGGTCTGGCTGAGCTGAAGGGTACGTCACGGCCACTACCTCGCCGCCTCCGTTCTGCTTCCTCTGAAAGTAAATAGTCAGTTTGTTCTTCATCTTCTGAGGAGAGACGCCCACGGGCAGATGGCTCACCAAGACTCTGTGTCCGTCATCGAGTAACCTCGGCTGGACCGAAGATCCCTCATCATGCCCCTGACTCCGCCTCCACGCCTGAGGAATGTCTGGAAGGGAACAGACCAGGCCAGGTTGTTAATTTATTCATCAAGTTCTACAATAATACATGTAAAATATATCATTAAAGGACCCATGGCATGGTGGTTTGTTGATGCTTTAAACGGGCTCGTGGAGGTTTCCGGATGTTATATCCGCAGCCTTTCTCGAAATGAACCCTTGGCACGTAGATATAGCCTCCTGGGAGAAAGCCCCATTTCAGCGCTTTTCCCAGTGCGTCGTTTTGCTAATGAGAAGCAGGAGGCGGGGAAGGGTAGAGGGTGGGGGCGGGTCTTATCATTAATATTCATGACATGTGAACGTGTTACCTCTGATTGGCTAACAGCACTGTGACGCTACCTCCAGTGGGTCAGAACAAGCGGATGTGGGTGTCTTACTATGGCGAGAGAGAAGGAACAAACCGCGAAGGGAAAAATACCGCGCGCTGACGTCATTAAGGTGCGACACGAGGAAATAAAATAAATTCAACAAATGTTTGGGTTTTTACTGAACAAACAAATAAAATGAACGAGTGACTTAAAAAAAAGAATGTGGGTGTCTTTGTAAAAACTGTTTTGATTGGCTATTATAACAGAGCATGCTGCATGCTTTTTGGTTTTGTAGCGCAGAGTACCTGGCTAACTGCAGGAAGCGGTTAGCTGCACAGCTAATGTAGCCATTGCAAGGCTAACGTGGCACCGATTTTAAAACACGGCAAAACGACTTAACAGTTATACACTTACTTGTTCGGTGTTTGTGGCTGATGCGGCAGGGATGCTTGGTACGGCCCCAGGCTTCAGTGACAGTTGATGTGCAAAACCTGCCCTGTACTGTCCCAAGTTGTGGAAACATTCATCAGGAAAATGCTTCCGACAAACATACACCGTCTTAGGTAGACTCGACGGCGTATTATTGGAGTAAATAAAATTAAGCCACTGCGTCTTCAGGGACTCTCCCGTCGGCAGTAAAAACAGACTCCTTTCTGTGTTGTCACATCCATGTACAGCGCAACTTCCATGTTTGGTGGCAACTTTTGAGCTGGGCGGGCAATCCATACAGTGGGTGGGAATCCAGAGGGGGGGCGTGGGGATCATCTCCCTTGCTGACGTAGGCAAGGGAAGAGCTTCTCAACGTGCCGTTTTGACGCGCCATTCTCAAATGTTGGGCATAGTTTGGTTTACACATTATGAAATTTCTAGCCACTGGGGTGACTTAAGAAGGTCAGAGGAACTCATTTTAACGTTAAAAAACCTCAGAAAGTGAAAATTTCATGCCATGGGACCTTTAAACTCGCTCAGACGACACGTCTGATCACGTGTTGAAGAAAAATAAACGAAGCAAAGAATTTCGCTGGCTGTCCGAGAGAGCACTCGGACTAGCTGTGCTGTCTGAGTGGGACGCGTGACGGCGTTACTCTTTGTCTCTCTCTCTCTCATCTGTCAATCACAGCAAGATGAGCCAATCACGGAACGCCTGTGAGGTTATGTATGTGGAAGAGGGCAGACAGCGCTTTTTTTTCCTCAGCTTTTCTTTTCTTAGCTGTTGTGTGATCGTGGAAAGCTAGCTGGTGGTTCCGAAAATGAGAATGGGCCGAATAATACAGTGTAAAGCAGAGCCGCTTCATACCCTTGTCTTTGGAGTCAAACTGGTACATGTTGACTATTCTTTCCAGCTGAAGGCTTTTAAACAGGTTGCTGATGTCATCTGGATTGGAGGCGTTCATATTCGGGGCTGGAAATGGCACAAATAACAGAGATAATGTTTAAAAAAAAAAAAAAGTTGAACCATGATGGTATTATTCTAGTTCCTCTTCCTTGGGAGTAAGATGTGATAAACAGTATTTGTTATATTTAATTCTGAAACTCATTTCATAATTACGCTGTTGTCTGTTACATTACTAGTCTGAAAAACAGAGCTGAGTGTCTAAAGCATCCAAAGACTTTTTACCAGTGATGAATGGGTTAGTTGGGTTTTTCTGGAGGCTCGACGCTCCGAATGAAATCCCGAAATCCAGCAGCTCCTGTGTGTACGACCTCTTCACACTGCTCAGCTCTCCTACGCCGTCCTGAGACTGACTCCCCTTCACACTCTGAGCTAGGATCACATTACAGACAAAAATAAGAACGTCACACTGCTGCAGAACGCCATAAACAAATCAACGAATAAAGAACGTCTCAGAAGTCAGAGCGTAAGAGATCTTCAGTAGTCTAATAGACGTAGTAAAGACTGTACAATATAGTGAGATCTTACAGCTGTTGGCTGATGAGGACATTTCAGGGTGAGAGAATTTCCTGTGCACGGAGTTCCCACTGCAGAAAAGAACAGTGGATATGAGATTTTTAAAGGAGAACTGAAGGCAAGTTTTTTATTATCAAAACTCTCTCATTTTATTAAATATCGGAATGCATTTTTGATCGCTATTTTGTCGCTGCTATAGCAAGTCATGATTGTTTGAAATATACGATGGAATACATCAGTCCATATGTCAAAGCAATGGCCGTAAACAAGATTCGTTGAGACCTGTGCGAGACATCGTAGGACGGAAGTAAAACGTACAGTGGAAATCAAAATGACCAACGTCTGCCAATGTTCCCTGTGTCTGAAATCGCTCACTTGTTCACTACTCCCTACTCAGGGAATTACTATATAGAGGACTATACAGTGAGCTCATTGGTAAAATGAAAAAACACTTTCGGACACTAGTCCGTCACGCTGGTATTTACGTCATTACTGTCGCACAATTAAAACGTGCCGGATCAGTCGGCTGGTGGGTTTCAAAATAATAAATACATGCATGTACAGTGTTTTTGTGATAAATCCATATTATACTGAGCGCATTTCCAACATTAATCAATACAAAGTTCCTGCATCTTTTAATTCTTTTAAATCAAGGCTGAATCCTTTCTTCTTTGCCGCTGCCTTTTATTAAATCAAATTTGAAACTTTTAATTTGATTTCTTTCAGCGCGACCGCAATGCATGATGGGATATATTGCTTTGGTTAGTCACCATCATTGTACACTACTTTTCGTGATGCATTGTGGGACACTTTGAGTGCGCTATATAGGGTGTAAATAATCCTCACTAAGGTTTCGGACAGCACTACAAAATAGCAAACTCACTACATAGCGCCCTATATAGTGAGCAGGGAGCGATTTCGGACACAGGGGTTGTCAAAAGACGCGCGTGCCCTCTTTCGAATGCTGATGTAATCAAGCCGGAAGTTTTGTTTGTTTTGATAGCAATCAGGAAAGTTTGAAAAAAGTAGGCAGCAATCGTCAATTAAACTCATTTTTGTGCAATATTTCGTTTGGAAAACAGTTTTCAAAACGGCGGCACTGACACCTGGCTGACACGTCACGTTTCGAAGTCTCGCACAAGTCTCGTGAAGATCAAGCGGATAAGCGACGCCTGCCGTGGACCAAACGAACTAAATTCAACACGGCTAAAAACCGAACAGGCCGATGAGTATAATATTTAATTGCCAATACGAGTCACGATATAAGGTTACTAAAACCGAAAACGTCATTGAATAACACGTTAAGAAATAAAGCAAGTTTAAAAATGACTTCAGTTCTCCTTTAATATGACAAAATATGTTTTTTACAGTTGTAACACCAAGTATCAAGCTCTGGGGTTTTGTAATAATACAAGACGTATAAATAATCGAACAGGGTATGAAAGGGATGGTTCAGCAAAATCATTCTTTTAATAATAAAATAAAAAAAAAGTCTCATAGCTTAAGCTCTGATAATAATAACCTACAGGAATTAATTTCAAACAAAATATTAGAGCTTATAAGCTTTAGCATTAGCATATGACATGAAAAATAGCTGGCGGTGGTAGAAAAAAAAAAAACTATAAAAGCTTAAATAATGTGGCACCTTTTACAAAATGGCGCCTAAGCTACTTAAAGTGACCGAAAGATTTAATTTTCCACACAGTTTTAGACCTGATTTGCATATTTGGCGATGCGATCTTTCCAGATTGTGGATCAAACAATTCGAATTCAAACAAAATGTATTACATTTACTAAACTTGTCCAGTTAAAGATAAGTATTGGTCTTGAGCAGCAAAAAAAAACCCAAAACCAAAAACCACTCATAAGATTACGAGTTTGAATCGTGATAATGCCACAGCTATCAGAACTGCAGTGGGGTTACTGGTGTACTCTCTCTCCTGCCCATCACAGAGACACTAGCCAATCACGCGTCTCTGTAAGCTCATGCATGCAGAAGAGGACAGACGGCGCTTTCCCTGCGAGTGTGTTATGCTGCGCTTTCGCAATGTGGTTATGTGGCTTCATGTGTCTCAGAGGAAGCACGTGTTAGCTTTCAACCTTCACAGCGCTGTTGTATAATCGGGGAATTGAAAGGTGACTGAACTGAGGAGAAACTGCAGAGAAATCTCTCTTTGCTGTATTAAATGCTGTACCTAATCCCAGTGTCTGTTCATCACTAGAACACGGTAGTACTCTTGATGTTAGCCAGTGATGAGCAGCCACAAACACAGACACAAATATAAACAGCTAATTTTCCGACTCGTCTTTGTTCCACTGACCTCCTGGGGGTCGGATCGGGACTGCGATGATCGTGATGATCGCCCTGCTCCACGAGCTGACGCTGCTTCGTGCTCGAGGTGAGAGTTGGAGATCTGTGTGGATGCACGGAGAAAAGAGGCGACTCGCGCTGAAACGCAGCGACCATCTCTTCCAGGACGATGGACAGGTTGGACCAGCCCTGTGAATCCAATAATACCGAGCTGAAACTGGAGAAATATCTATAGCTGTATTTAATATGAATACAGAGATGGTTATAGGAAACTGAGTGCTGATTGGTCGAGAATTTCAGACTATTTCTCGATAATTATCTCGGCAAAACGGCGGCCGATCGCTTCGTCATGGTATGCGAGGAAGAATTACACATTATAAAAGAAAATGCTGTTCCTAAAATAAAAGCACTAAAGATGCACCGAAGTTTGGTCTAAAACTATTCAAAGGGAAGGTGGAGTTGTGATTTATTTTATGTGACGCGGCATAGATAAGCGACAAAAGTCTGCGAGCGCCGTTTTTACATTTACATGCCGCGTTTGAAGACTGAAATTATTTTTTTTAAATACGATATTAAAAAAAATCAGCTGTGTTTTTATACTAAAAGAATTATCTGCCTCAGGCTCGGTGAATAGCAACTTGGACGGAGTCTCTGATATTCGAATGGTTTCATGGATATTTTACACATACTGTACAGTAGATCGAAATACAGATACGGCTTGTGAGTTTCCAACTACTGTACGAATCACAATTAAGACAATAATTTGAATAATAATTCAGAAAATAGTCAATTCGTTTCAAGGATTTATTTAATATGCATAGGTTCTGTTTAATTATTAGGCTTTAATATACAAGTTTGGAAAATTATAACGAGAGTTGGGTAACATGGCAATAACACATCAATACTGCGATAAACAGTCATAGTACACTTTCTGGATATTACAATATCTGTTTTTTTTTTACATTGTAAATTTTTTAATCAGCGATGCGTCTTCTTGTTAAAACATTTCTTACTGAGTCTTTAAAATTGTAAAAACTTGTTTTTAAATTATTAGATCTGAAAATTTAGTCTGATATTTATTATTATTTATTTTTGCGAAAGAAAAGTTTTGAACATTATACAAACAGCACGTGGGTTAAGCCTAGGTCACAACCAGACGTACGATTTTTTGGCCGTGCGATTTTTGGCGTTTCCCAAATCGCTGCGGGTTTTTTTTCGTGGAGAAAGACGCACGTTGGCCGTAAGTTTGTCTTGCAACCTGAAAAAAACGTAAGCGCCCGTAGAGTTTGTTTGACATGACAAAGAACCTCTGCGGCCGGTCTGCGGCCAGTCTACGGCTCGAAAATCAGCACGTCACACGCGCGCCCTCCGGGCGTTTCTTGCGTTTTTTGCACGTAGACCGGCCGTAGGAGCACGTACGGCCGGTTGCGACCTAGGCTTTAGATAATATGATGATATCACCACTATTGTGATAAACTAATAAACAAATGTCACAAAACACTTTTCTGAAATAGTGCAGATATCATAATGACTTGATTTTTTTTAAACAGCAGTTACAAACCATGATTGAAAGCAGCTGATTTGATGTTAAAATTTTGTACTGAATTTTTTTTTTTAAATCTAGAAAACGGCTTTTTTCAGATTTTTAAAACGTTTTCCTCATTTCAGTGTTTGGTAATGCATTTTTGTGTCTGTTAAATAAAATATCATTAAAGTTTTTCTTGTCACGATGCATGTTATGGTATCGTGAAAGTATCTTCAAATATTGCGATATGATATTTTTTACCGCATTATATTATCCCTACCTACAAAAACGTGTAAAAAAATTCCAGCAAGGGAAAAAAATTTTTTTTTCATGCTCCTTGACTGCTTCTGCTTTTATTGAAGAATTTTTAGCAATATTAATAAATTTAAGCAATTTTTTTATGCTGATAATGTAACTGTAAGCCCGCTCCTGATGTGTAATAATAAAGGCGTGGCTTACGTGCTTCCAGTTGCTGAGGCAGTGCAGGAGGACGTGACCCTGAGCGTCCACGCTGCTGCTCCTGTTGTTGATCACCATGCTGCGTAACGGGCACACGAGGCAGCGGGGCGGGTTCTGAGGGTGTGTCTCGTGGAGCCAGATGCACACCGGGATGTTGTACTGTACACCTTCAGGACCAACACACACACACACACACACACACAGTTCTATGCTGCTTCGTGTTTAATTTCTGAATAATTTGCGTGTGATGGACGTGAAGGTTACCGTCGTAAAGCACAGGGACGGTGCCACGCAAATGGACCAGCTTCTTCTTATCATTGTTGGGGTAATCTTAAAAAAAAAAAAAGATTTGCATACATGTAATAAACCATCAGAAACGTTAGATACGTTTACAAGCATGTAATAATCTGAGAATTGTTATGTACAATGCGTTATACAAACAAGGCAACTTAATGCTCTTTAATACTTGAAAAAATGATCATCATGACTGTGGCAGAAGAAGAATAAAGCACTTCGGGACTTTGCTGTGTAATAAAAACACTTACAGTAATAATCCATGTAGAGGTGCAGGTCAGGAAACGCTGATGTGACCTCTCGGACCTCCGCCAGGACGTCAGCTGGGTAACAGTAGTTACACTGTCCACAAAAACAAGGCTCCAGCTGATTATAAACACCATCATTATTTATTTATTAAGAATTAAGAACACCGATTATTGTCTATATATAAAGACAGAATTCTTTAAGCTCACAATTTCCAAACTCTTGATGGTGTCTGAGGTTCAGATTAATTGTTAATAAAGTGTCTCGAATATAAAGTATAATAACCTGAAATTCAGCAACTGTAAACTTTACAAATATTTCCTCAGTCATCGCAAACTTTACAAAAAATTCTTACTGACTACAAATGTAGTGACCGTAAACTTTACACAGCTAGTGCTTTGCAACCATAAACTTTTCAAATAAAACTTAATGACTATAAATGTAGTGAGTGTAAACTTTACAAATGCTGATTAGTGACTAGAAACGTTATGCTTCCAACCATACATTCTCATCTCATCTCATTATCTCTAGCTGCTTTATCCTTCTACAGGGTCGCAGGCAAGCTGGAGCCTATCCCAGCTGACTACGGGTGAAAGGCGGGGTACACCCTGGACAAGTCGCCAGGTCATCACAGGGCTGACACATAGACACAGACAACCATTCACACTCACATTCACACCTACGCTCAATTTAGAGTCACCAGTTAACCTAACCTGCATGTCTTTGGACTGTGGGGGAAACCGGAGCACCCGGAGGAAACCCACGCGGACACGGGGAGAACATGCAAACTCCGCACAGAAAGGCCCTCGCCGGCCACGGGGCTCAAACCCGGACCTTCTTGCTGTGAGGTGACAGCGCTAACCACTACACCACCGTGCCGCCGCACCATACATTCTGCACCAGTAAACTTTACAAACAGTGCTTAGCAATTATAAATTACAAACTTTAGTTAGTGCAACTGTAAACTTTACAAATAATATTTAATAACAGCAAATTTACTGACCATAAACCAGGGCTCCTCCCAGACGTTTTCATTTCAAGTCAACATGACTCCCAAGTTTTTATTTTGAGAGTCAAAATTTTTTTTTTGGAGAGTCATGATTTGCATAATTCACATATTTCACAGGAATTCTACAGCAGTACTGAACTCACTTATGGTTTGTTTTCATTCACAGCATGATTCTGTTGCCAACTTGATTTCATTTCTTTAAATTAATTTAGATTTCAGGTTTTACTGGAGTAATCAGGATTCAACTGCAGGAGGCAAAGTTGGAGGTGGCGGAGTTGAGGATGTAAAGGTTTGCGATGGGAGGTTGGACAGGATAAGGAACGAGCACATCAGAGGGAGAGTATATGTGAAGAGCTTGGGAATGAAGCTAAGAGAGATGAGACTGAGATGGTACACTGTAAAAAAAGAATAGTTGAGAATACTTGAAATTTCAAGGCAACAGTCTGCATTAAGAATTTTATGTTTTGCCAACGATGTGCCCATGATAATCCAAACTATGATAAAACTGTTATCTTTATTAAGAATTCTTAATTAAGTCAATTTTCAATTCCTTATTCTGCCAACATAGATTTCTCTTTTTGCTGAACAGTGGCATTCACAGTAGTACAAAAAGGCAATTGAGGTTATCAGACTTTTTTGGGGGGCTTTTTTCACCTTTATTTGGATAGGACAGTGTAGAGACAGGAAACGAGCAGGAGAGAGGGACAGGGAGGGATCGGGAAATGACCTCGGGTCGGAATCGAACCCGGGTCCCCGGATTTATGGTATGGTGCCTTATCCACCTGAGCCACGACGCCATACCCACGATGTGGGTTTTAAAAACTTTATTTCAATATTGAAGTTTTGTAATTGTGTAGAACAATGAAAAAAGGCATGTATAGTTTAATGATAAATTGTCGTGGCTCAGGTGGATAAGGCGCCATACCATAAATCCGGGGACCCGGGTTCGGTTCCGACCCGAGGTCATTTCCCGATCCCTCCCCGTCTCTCCTGCTCATTTCCTGTCTCTACGCTGTCCTATCCAAATAGAGGTGAAAAAAGCCCCAAAAAAATCTAAAAAAAAAAAATTGTGATAACCTCAATTGCCTTTTTGCACTACTGTGAATGCCACTGTTCAGCAAAAAGAGAAATCTATGTTGGCAGAATAAGGAATTGAAAATTGACTTAATTAAGAATTCTTAATAAAGATAACAGTTTTATCATAGTTTGGATTATCATGGGCACATCGTTGGCAAAACATAAAATTCTTGATGCAGACTGTTGCCTTGAAATTTCAAGTATTCTCAACTTTTTTTTTTTTTTACAGTGTATGGGCACATCCTGAGAAGAGATGCAGAGCATGTTGGAAGGAGAATGTTGAGGATGGAGCTGCCAGGCACACGAAAACGAGGAAGGCCAGAGAGGAGATACATGGATATGGTGAGAGAGGACATGAAAGTGGCAGGTGTGGTAGAGAAGGATGCGGAAGACAGGGAGCAATGGAGACCAAAGATCCGCTGTGGTGACCCCTAATCGGGAGCAGCCAGAAGAAGAAGAAGAATCAGGATTCAACTGCATTTCCTGCAGAAGCTTTGAATTTGGGTGAGTCTAACTCTTAAAACTGCAGATCAGGTAATGGGTGAAAACAAGACACGCACCATAATGGGGCATTGGATCGTTTCTGTTTATTGTTACAGTCAAAGTTTGGCTGAAAAATTATAAATCATTAAAGCAGAATCTCATTCATCTCATCTCATTATCTCTAGCCGCTTTATCCTTCTACAGGGTCGCAGGCAAGCTGGAGCCTATCCCAGCTGACTATGGGCGAAAGGCGGGGTACACCCTGGACAAGTCGCCAGGTCATCACAGGGCTGACACATAGACACAGACAACCATTCACACTCACATTCACACCTACGCTCAATTTAGAGTCACCAGTTAACCTAACCTGCATGTCTTTGGACTGTGGGGGAAACCGGAGCACCCGGAGGAAACCCACGCGGACACGGGGAGAACATGCAAACTCCGCACAGAAAGGCCCTCGCCGGCCCCGGGGCTCGAACCCAGGACCTTCTTGCTGTGAGGCGACAGCGCTAACCACTACACCACCGTGCCGCCCCATTAAAGCAGAATGATTATCATAATGAAACTTTAACTGCTATCAGTAAGCGCAGGCTGATTGGAGAGAAGATGGATGTATGTGCAGGAAGAGTGTCTTTATTATAAAAGAAACAAACAGGTATGTAGTCCAAAACGGCAGGCTGAATCAATAACGATAAACAGGCAAACGGGTCGAGCGAGGCACAAACAGACTACACTGGGCAGGGTAAGATCGGAAACCAAAACATGGAAACGAGAGCCAATAACCAAGAAGACAATATAATAACAACGGCGTGGTAATGGTGATAATGCAATCGTTCGCACCGTGTAGGTGTATGCAGTGTCCTTTTATGTGCACGCTGACTGCGCTTAATCCAGGGCAGGTGCTTGTCGTTAGAGGCGTGCGCTCTGAAAGTCCAATGCGTGCGCGTGTGACAACCAATGTCCTTTCACTGAACTAGTAAATATATAGTAATAAAAACAGTTATGGTCGGGACAAGTGGAAAATCTTGCTGCTTGTCCAAATGGATTAAAAAGTTAATGTCGAGCCCTGGATTAAATTAAGGGAAAACTCCTCTAGAAAGCCAAGCTCACCGATTTCTAGCAATATTTATTAATTTTTTGTGAACGATAACAACACAAAGACACCCAAACATGTAAATGTGACTAATATATAAAAACTAATGAGTGTTTTTTTTTACGCGTCAAGTTGACACAGTGATTTATTTTTTGGCCGTATTTCCATTCTAATCTGCATCAAATACGCAGGAATCCTGCGTCAGGGGAAACCCTGTTAAACTTTACAGATAATGCTTAGCAAGCGTAAGCTTTTCAAATGTAATGACTGTAAACTTTACAAACAGTGCTTATCAACCATAAATGACAAACTTTACAGTTAGTGTTTAACAACTGCAAACTTTATGAATAATATTTAATAACAGCAAATATAGTGACAACTTTACAGATAATGTTTAGCGACTGTAAAAATGTGCAAATAAAACTTACTGACTACAAAATTTAGTGACCGGAAACTTTACGAATAATGCGCACAACTGTACATTCTGCACCAGCAAACTTTACAAACAGTGCTTAGCAACCATGCAATTTGTGAATATTTATATACTGATGATTAAAATAGAGCTTTGTGACTCTATAACTTTAAAAATACCATTAATTTAGCTACTGTCAACTTTATTAATGGTGCGTAGCAACTGCAAACTTTACAAATAATGCTTGCTGACCATAAACGTAGTGACACTGAAGTGTATGAATAATATTCAGCAACTGTAAAGTTGACAGTGATTAGTGACCATAAACTTTATAAATGGTGCTCAGGAACCGTGAACTGTGTCCATAAATTTACTGACCTTCAACTTTTCGAATAGTTCTTAGTTAACTGTAAATTTTACGAATAGTGCGAGCGAACATTAACATATCTAGCATTTGATAACTTTCAAGTCACCCATGTAGATGATTATACGGTGGTATCAGGATTATTCAGGACATCCTGTATATTTTTATGTGCTTTCCTGCTAGCTCTGGAGTCTAAAGCGTTAGAACCATCTCTCCAAACAAAAATAATCTAACAGCTTTGTTAGAAATCTCCAAAATCTACTTCCGCCTCGATCAGGATTACTCGTCAGTGTGCAAGCTGGAAAATCTTGCTTCTGGAGATGGCTGCGTCACCAGGTTGAGATGTGTGTAGACATGTTTAGGGAAGATAAAATCGATGCAATGCGATACTTCAGTTTCACAAATGTTACTGCATTGTTGTTAACAAAATGGTCAGATAGTGTATATTAGGGTGCATCAGTTGCCCCCTAAAAATGAAAAGTTCCTCCGATCATGATGCATTTTTGTTTTTATGTTCCTTTTGGTAAGAAAACACACTGGGTGAAATATTTTGACAAAATTCAAAAGTTTAATGGTGGCACCAGGAGCTCAAAGTTATGGAAAAAGCTGCTATTTTATGACTTTTATGACAAAATTTTGATCAGTTTTCATGAAACATTATGGCACCTTATAGAGTATACCAAATATCTTAGATACATATTTTTAGTCCATATTCTAAATATATTATCAAGCACAGTTTGAGTTTGAGCTGTTCATTGAATCATTGTTCAACTACTTTTAAACAATACAAATGTATTATGAATCACATTAACGCTTCTCAATCCCTTGCAAAGGTTCTTAACATGATCTCTGGCTCACAAGAAATCAATAAATGGAGTCCAACCTTATGTGAAAACATAAAATACGTAAGCGTTTTTTGGCAAAAAATGAACCTCATGGTGCCACCATTAGACTTTTGAATATGGTCAAAACATTTTACAGGACGTCTTTATTGGTGAAAAGGAACACCCAAACAAAACTGCATCAGATTTTATGAAAGTGAGGGCAACTGATGCACCCTAGCGTATATCAAAAATCCTAAAATGACACCAGTTAAAAGCTTCATCTTCAAAATCGTCATTTATGAACGTGATATAAATATTCGCCCGTCCTTTACTTTAATAATATTATCGTCATCACAAACTCGTGTCTTTAGACTGAAAGGCACTTGAACATCTTTCTTTCAGTTCTTTTTATATCTTGGATTATCGTCTTGTTTTGAGAAACAGCACTGTTTCATTTGCCATTTTACAATTCAATAACTGATTATCAGATATATATTTTCCTACTTTTTTACACACTTTTTTTTTGGGGGGGGGTAAACTTTTGCACTCATCACTTAGTGTAAAATATACAACTGTATAATTACATGAATGTAATTTCATCAAAAATGCCACTAATAATGCAGTTAGTATTTATGAAACCTCTCAGAGCTGGAATTTGAGCTCAGAGACTAATTTGATTATTTTAAGGGGCAGCTGCCACCCTGTGTCACCCATCTGGCCACGCCCCCTGTAACGCCATACTATTAGTAAACACACACAGCCGAAATTACCTTACTGCAAAATTATTTAGCCAAACAAATCATTCCTGCTTGTTTATTCAGTGGTTGTTGTTTAATAATGAACAAAACACGGCTAAGAAGCTGAGTAGGACGTTTGTGGGCTAAGCAGTTAGCCATCGTGCTAAATAACCCTAGCGTACCTCTGCTAGCGTTCTCAACTCCAACTCGGAAGTCACACGAGTCATTCTGAAACTTCAGACTCTTCCTAAACTCGGTGTTCAGCAGTTCACACCGCTGTCATTCTCTTTCCAGGGGAAACTCCATATTCACAAGTTCCCTCATCGCACCAAGTTGACAGCTAACTGGCCACTTTCGGTTCCTTTTTCTGCTCACGGAGCTGAAAAGAGAAAAAGCATCCGTCCTCGCCTGCTAGGTAGTACGTAGCAACTTGACGCTGCGCACTATTCACACACACTCAACTAGTGCGGAAGTCCGCGGGTTTCTGCGTAGCTCCATCGTGAAACGTTCATACGTTCGATGACGCACAGCGTAGATCTGTAAATAATGCAGGAGCAAGATGCACAGCTTAACTTCCGGGTACACGTAATGTAGCTCATATTACGTGTACCCGGAAGTTAAGATGTGTATCTTGCATAGCTTAACTTCACATCTTGTTAATTTCTCCTCAGTATCACAACTTGTACTTGTTTTTGTATTTGTTTTACAAATAAAACAATTCATTATTATTATTATTATTATTATTATTATTATCACCTAGGGCTCATCCCAGCAGTGGGCGGGAGCCCTGGGTGATAATAATAATAATAATAATAATAATAATAATAATAATAATAATAACGAATTGTTTTATTTGCATTTTATGAATGAAAGTTATTATTATTATTATTATTATTATTATTATTATTATTTCCTTTTTAATATACAGTTTTAATTTACATTTGATTTTAATTTTGTGAATTTTTATGGATTAAATGTGCTATACACATTATTATTATTATTATTATTATTATTACGTTTATTATGATATATACATTAAGTCATATTATTGTTATTATTATTATTAATATTATTATTATTTCGAATGTTATTATTATATACATTGTCATATTATTATTATTATTATTTGTTGTTGATTGTTAATGTAATGTCACTATTATTAATAACATAATAACGTTTTAATAGCTATTATTACTATTATTATTGCTATTATTGATAACTATTAAGTGCTTATTCTTCGTGTAATTATTATTATTATTATTATTATTATTACTTTCATCCATAAAATGCAAATGAAGGTGTTTAAAATAGTAATACAATTCGTTATTATTATTATTATTATTGTTGTTGTTGTTGCTCTTGTTATGTTAATGTAATATAACTATTATTAATAATGTAATAACGTATTAATAGCCATCATTACTATTATTAATATTATTATTGATAACTATTAAGTGCTTATCCTTCGTATTATTATTATTATTATTATTATTATTATTATTATTATTATTTTGATCCATAAAATGCAAATGAAATTGTTTAAACAACAAAAAACTACATTATTATTATTACATGAGATATTAATTAGAAGCAGAGAAAGAAATACATGGCACAAGATATAATTAAAGCATCTAAAATCTGGTCTGTGTGGAGGTAAACCTTTTGCACTACTATAAAAGAAAAAGACACCAGGGGGCAGTATAGGTCTTCAAATCAATCTGCTGTTTATTACCCTGCTGTCCAAGGCAACCAGGTCTTTATTGGCATAGTTGATGGGACATAAAGTTGATGGGGGTTAAATGTGGCGTGGAGGCCATCAGACACGTACACGCCTTGTGTATAATTCAAAGCATTTCCTCTGTTCAGTCTGGCAACCCTGAACAAAGCCCGAGGCTAGAAAGAAAGGGATACAAGTCCCTGTTGGGAAAAAAAGGGCTGAAGTCTTCTATATATATATATATATATATATATATATATATATATATATATATATATATATACACACATCACATATATTTTCTCCAAGAGAGCAAATAAGATCAGATAGAAAGGAAAAGGAGACTTTTTTCTCTTTCTCCCCCCCCCCCAAGTATCCTGGAGTTAAACCCGGAGTAATCTTACACACATGTGGTCTGCTTGACTTTCAGCAGAGATATTAGGAGAGAAGTGACACAGTGTGCTGCCAAGATAATGATTCTCAAGTTTATCTGCACAAGACACAGCTCTTAATATCGGCCTGTACATTTCTCATCCAAGGCGAGCAATGGAGACATAATTTTTAGTGATGATATAAATTACTGTTATAATTACAGTATTATCCACATCATTTCACTGCTCTGTATCAACAGTTAGATCTCATCATGTTTCTGTGGGTTTTTTTTAAATCGAAATTAAAGTATCCATCACAAAATATGATAGCTAAATGAAACATGAGTCTTCTGATGTATTAAATATAACCCGGTAAGCAATAACAATTCTATTTGGGAAGATATGAACAAGTAGTTCCAAATAATATGATATGTTTTTGATTCTGAAGGCAAGGATTTGATATTTGATGATACAACTGACGATAAAATCTGGGGTGTTGCTGATTCATAAATGACGATTAAACATATCACAGTTATGATCAAATCACTTTGCAAGCTGATTACAGATTTTCTAAATGCGTTTCTTGAAATTGTTTCCAAACAGTAAAGACAAACCAGAAAATTCAAGCTACACTCAGAAAAACTGACTTGTCTTGTAAAGTCAAACATTCGATTCAAAACTATTAAATCTTGATTCAAATCCAAACACTGCTGTCAGACAGCACACACAGCCAGCCAGTGCATAAACACAACTCAACAATCATTACATACTACATAAATAAATGCAAAACACTGCACTCTGGGAATAGGAGGGGAAAAAAATCTTTATCTACTGTAGGATATTTGTGCATTTGTGCACTTATAAAAAGTTATATGTATACAAAAAACCTGCAGCAAATGTATAAAAAAAACTGCACTGTATGATTTTACAGTAAGCAACGTCAATCATTCGTTCTGCCTCAGCGTTATGCCTCCGGGCCGGGCCAGGCCACAGGACTTCATCTGCATCACCTCACAGGCAATCTTCTCCCTTGCTAAGCGACATGGAACGAATCCTTTTGCGTGAGATTCCACTTCCAAAAGGCAAATATTTATAAAACACTAGTTATTAATAAACTATTCACATTATTCTTGGACCACAGTGAAAGCTCAGGTTGTCCAAATGATAACATAAACAGGATGCTGATGTCTGAGCAAAGCATCCTGGAGATCATCCAGAAACAGAAGATGTTCAGTGTTGCACGGCCCTACATGGTCCGACTCGTGCCCTAATTTTAACGACTCGTGACTTGACTTGGACTTGAGCACTGATGACTCAGATTCGGACTCGTAAATTCGAGACAAGGATTTTTTTTATTTTTTGCAACATGCCACAAAAATTTGGCATAAGATATTTATATTTATATCTCCATTAATTTTATACTAATTTCCTGCACGAGAATGGACATTCACCTGTTCATACGTCATGTTCAGGAACAAACTAACGTTAATGGCGTTAAAATGCCTGGCGAGAACGCCGCTAGGATTGTCCGCTTTGCTTATACAGACTTCTAGTGCAGTGGGAAAATATGAAGAGTTTGGTTCCAAAGCACACAGTGGTGTAGTGGTTAGCATGGTCGCCTCACAACAAGAAGGTTCTGGGTTCGAGCCCAGCGGCCAGCGAGGGTCTTTCTGTGTGGAGTTTGCATGTTCTCGCCGTGTCTGCGTAGGTTTCCTCCGGGTGCTCCGGTTTCCCCCACAGTCCAAAGACATGCGGTTTGGTTAATATGGGACGGCCTTGGGCTGAGGTGCCCTTGAGCGAGGCACTGAACTCCCAACTGCTCTCCGGGCGCTGTTAGCGTGGCTGCCCACTGCTCTGGGTATGTGTGTGTGCTCATTGCTCACATGTGTGCATGTGTGTGTTCACTGCTTCAGATGGGTTAAATGCAGAGAGGAAATTTCACAAGTGTGTGATGAATAAAGTTGTTCTTTCTTTCTTTCTTTCTTTCTTTCTTTCTTTCTTTCTTTCTTTCTTTCTTTCTTTCTTTCTTTCAATAAATGCCAAATTTGAAAAATTGAAACTCCCGTCACAAAACCATCAGCAATTATCATATCTTACTCGTACCATAATCAGTTTTCACCAAAACATGATATCTGCCATTGATTTACACACTGCATTACGGCCTTTCATTCCAAAACGCAACAAGCGCCATCACTGATTTTTCTCAAAACCAGACATATCCATTTGACCAATCAGAGGCCGCCACTGGCATGAAGTCTTCTAAGATGGTTGTGCCCATGAAGTAAGAAATCGCTTTGTCACTTCTCACATTAATTGGACAATTTTATGCTGAATTATGAATAATTTTCCATAAAATAATCTAAAAAAATCTATAAAATAAAACAATCTGTCCTGAAAGAACACGGTTAAATGCACTTTAAATAGAAAGGGATATGTAGCATTTTGGGGGAAAATGCTGTGGCGTGGATATGTAGCGACTTGACAAAAAAAAATTACTTGGTTCAGTTAAAAGCTGTGAATTAGTTCTGGATTTCATTTTTGAAGTGTAGATTTTAAAACAGGATACAGTGGTTTTCCTTTTATCACTTTCCGTAATCAGAAAAAAGTGATTTTTTCTTGAAACAGTGGAATTGGATATATATCGTTTTGGAACCAAACTCTTCAAATGCACTGTTGTGTGTTCCAACTTCCATATGTAGAAGAACTATCGAGGAGACAACGGGGACAACCTCAAACTTCAATCGTCGTTTGGTGAGACTCCGTCCAGAAAAGGAAGTGACACACTATGTTCATTGTTCTGTTGATAGTGGGCGGGGCTTGCTGAGTGGTGAACTAGCTAGTGTTAACCCTCTCTCATGTTATTTGACCTGTTGATAGTGGGCGGGGCTTGCTGAGTGACGAACAAGCTTTTTGTCTGTTGCCTGTTAACTAAAATGGGGCAGTCGAGCAGGAACGTTAGTCCGACACAGTAGCAGAGACGCGTTCGCATAAAGGCAGCAACAGCCACCATCAAATGGTGCGGATGGAGTCTTGTTCTCAACTCAGACTCGACTTGAAATATTCTTTAATGACTCGGACTTGAACACTGGGGTCTCGAGACTGGACTCGGACTCGAGGTTTAGTGACTCGACTCCAACACTACCTGCAACCAAGAACAGGAATCTTAGAATTAACTACTAGATAGATAGATAGATAGATAGATAGATAGATAGATAGATAGATAGATAGATAGATAGATAGATAGATAGATAGAACTTTATTGACCCCTTTGGGAGGGTTCCCTCAGGGAAATTAAAATTCCGGCAGCATCATTACAGGATAAACAGAGAATAGAAAATAGAGAAAACTTCTAGATAAATTAAATATTAACATATACAAATATAAAAAATAAAATATGGAAAAAAGTTTCTATTAAAGTATTGCAGATTTACTGTAAATGTTCACTTACTTGCACATCGTTGCTTTTTCACTCTTTCTGAGTTCTGCTCAAATGGTTCTCTATTCTACTCTATAGGCTTGTTTAAAAAAAAAATCAAGGTTTTTGATGGAACGACTGTTCACAGCTGCTATAACATAAGAAATTTCAGGACCTAACTTGTTACCTGAACATCCCACAACATTCATGTAACTATAAACAGATACAAAGCCATTCTTTAATAATAAGGTTTTCCCACCTGCTGGAAGAATGGAGCTTAAATATGTTGTGTCCTGGGCATGAGGAATGTTTAACAGTTATCCCACGAAATCGAGTCGTACATGAGCTGATAGTCGACGAGGTGCGTAGCACCGAACTGTCTATAATCCATGTAAGACAAGATTGAGTGGAATAACTGAGGAAGCTTCACCCCAGGAAAGCAGTAGGCCGAGACAAGGTGTGTCCCCGACTACTGAAGACCTGTGCTGCTGAACTGGGTGAACCACTCCAACGCATTTTCAACCTCAGCCTGCAGCTGGGGAGAGTGCCCACCCTCTGGAAGACATCATGCATCATTCCAGTTCCCAAGAAGAACTGGCCCAGCGAGCTGAACGACTTCCGACCGGTGGCACTCACTTCACATCTGATGAAGATGTTGGAGTGGCTCTTCCTCAGCCTCCTCAGACCCTAGGTGCAACATGCCCAGGATTGTCTGCAGTTTGCGTACCAGGCAGGTGTTGGTGTGGAAGGCGCCATCCTCTACCTGCTACACCGAGCCCACTTGCATCTGGATAAGGGAAATGGCACAGTGAGGATCCTCTTCTTGGACTTCTCAAGTGCCTTCAACACCATCCAGCCCCTTATGCTTCAGGACAAACTGAACAGGATGCGAGTGGACCCCTGCCTGGTCACCTGGATCTCCAGCTACCTCACTGACAGGCCGCAGTATGTCAGGCTGAAGGGCATCATGTCTGACACTGTGATTAGCAGCACTGGAGCACCCCAGGGCACGGTGCTGGCCCCTCTTCTCTTCACCCTGTACACCGCGGACTTCTGCTACAACTCGGAGCTGTGTCACATTCAGAAGTTCGCTGATGACACAGCCATCGTGGGGTGTATCAGGGACGACAGAGAAGAGGAGTATAGGAGCCTGGTGAGGGACTTTGCCGTTTGGTGCAACAGGAACCATCTGCAGTTCAACACCTCAAAGACCAAGGACTTTGGGAGGTCCAGACCAAGGTCACGACCAGTTCTGATTGAGGGAGTCGAGGTGGAGGCTGTGGATTCCTACAAGTACCTCGGACTGTGGCTGGACAGCAAGCTGGACTGGACTTGCAACACCAACCACCTGTACAGGAAAGGACAAAGCAGGCTGTACTTTCTGAGGAGGCTGCAGTCCTTTAACATCTGCAGGAAACTCCTGTGGATGTTCTATCAGTCCGTGGTCGCCAGTGTCCTGTTTTACACCGTGGTATGCTGGGGGGGCCGCACATCCAAGAAGGACATGTCCAGGTGGGACAAACTGATCAGGCGGGCCGGCTCTGTGGTCGGCATGAAGCTGGACTCTGTGGTGACAGTGGCAGAGAAGACGACTATGGGCAAAATACTGAACATCATGGATGATGCCAGTCACCCTCTGCACACCATCATCAGCAACCAGAGGAGCCTGTTCAGTGACAGAATGCTCCTTCCCAAGTGCAGGACTAACAGACTTAAAAATTCCTTTGTCCCTCACACCATCAGACTGTACAACTCCTCTCTGGGGGGGAGGAGGGGTAACAGGAGGACAGAGGACAGGAAGGAGCAGTAGCCTAGCCTAACAATAAACAATACTAGACAATGTGCAATACCTCTCCTGTTGGACTTTTTTTCCCCCTTCCTCTTCCCCATATCTTATTCTTCTCATCTCATCTCATTATCTCTAGCCGCTTTATCCTGTTCTACAGGGTCGCAGGCAAGCTGGATCCTATCCCAGCTGACTACGGGCGAAAGGTGGGGTACACCCTGGACAAGTCGCCAGGTCATCACAGGGCTGACACATAGACACAGACAACCATTCACACTCACACCTACGGTCAATTTAGAGTCACCAGTTAACCTAACCTGCATGTCTTTGGACTGTGGGGGAAACCGGAGCACCCGGAGGAAACCCACGCGGACATGGGGAGAACATGCAAACTCCACACAGAAAGGCCCTCGCCGGCCACGGGGCTCGAACCCGGACCTTCTTGCTGTGAGGCGACAGTGCTAACCACTACACTACCGTGCGCCCTATCTTATTCTTATTTTTTTTAGGGTTGTCAAACAATTAAAAAATTTAATCGCGATTAATCTCAGAATTTCATATAGTTAATCGCGATTAATCGAATTTTTTAAAATCTATGTAAATGAATAAGGCTTTTAAAGTGAAATGTTACAATTAAAATGGTGAACACATTTTATGCTAAAAATACTTGTTAAAAACTGCTTGGACAAGAGAAAATGGTAAGGGAGTTTATTCACTCACATACTAGGCAGTACTGAACATACAAAACACAACACTGGATTTTGTGATGGATTAGGGAGCTGTAGTCTCAAATATAAAACATGTAGTCACATACTACTGTGTCTCAGTTCAGACGTGTGAAAAAAGAAAATAAAAATGAAATAAAACTTCAATTGTGCTGGAGTTGTATTCAGTCATAGCCTATAGGACCTCACAGTGCTGTGCAAACAAAAATAAATTGCAGTTGGACTTCAATAAAGACATTTAGTGTCATATCGCAGTGCTACAGCATACTGAAATCTCACTTTACAAAAGTATTTTAGAACTGTAAAGTGCATACCAAAACCAACTCAATCACACTCTACTTTTGAAATGAAACTTTTGAAATGAAACTTCCCGTTTAACAAACATTTCTCCATCACTCACACTTACTCTTACTGGTCAGTCCCCCCAGGATTCCGCGGGCCTTTTTTGTGATTGTTGCGGGCTAAAATGTCTGATGTTGCGGGGGTTTTTCCAAAAAATTGCGATGAAAGTTGCAGTGTTTTTTTAGGTTTTTGTTGTGATTACATTGTGGGAGGATGTGAAAGTTGCGAGAAATTGTTGCGATTTTCTCTTTTTGTGATTAAAATTGAGTGATATGTTAAATATTAAGTTATTACTGAAAAACTATTGATTAAAAAAACAAAGACACTGAGAAATGGTCCTATAAACAACTTTACCAATATAAAAGATTACCAGGACTACAAAAATGCAGAAAAATAGGCTTTACTTATCCAAATGCACCTGTTGGTTCAAAAGTTAAAGTGCAGAGAACCTCACAGCACAACATGAAGTTACCTTAAAATATAATATAAATGCCTCAGCTTTCATGTAAGAAAAAAACTATTAATACTAGTACTGTGTGCAGGCAGTCTCTCCTGAAGACTAAATTAAACAATAATTATAAAATAAATGGCTCAGGCTTCATAGAAGAAAAAAAAACAATTTGAACAGAATCTCACAGTATGATGCTGAAGCTGTCTAAACAATGGAAAATAAAATACCATTTTGGCAAAAATGTTGGCATGCATTAGTTTCTTGTATTAAGTAAAAAAATAATGTAAAGTGCACACAGTCCTTCACTGTAAACATAACACACTTTCAGTAACAGAATTTAAGCCTATATAAACACTGACTCACACATGCAGTGTTGCCAGATACTGCTGACGTTTTCCAGCCCAAAATATGTTCAAAACCCGCCAAAATGCACTTAAAACCGCCCAATCTGGCAACACTGCGTACAAGGCGGAAGGTAGTTTGTCGACGTCACCTCAAGACGACGCCAACGATTGGTCAAATTTGCGGGAAAGTTGCGGTGATTGGATATAATTGCAACACCACCCTGAATTCGCGGGGATTGGTTGAATTTGCGTTGAAGTTGCAAATCGCAACATCGCGAAATCCTGGAGGGTCTGATTGAAGCAGCGTGCGACAAGCCTCAACATGAACTATGGGTGACTCGCAGGGCCAAATTAGAATTTGCGTTAACGGCACTATTTTTTTTAATCGCGATAAATTGTGATTGCGTTAATGCGTTATTATTGCGTTAACTTCTACAGCCCTAATTTTTTTATATTTGTATATGCAAATACCTAATTTAATGTAATTTATCTAGAAGTTTTTCTCTATTTCTATTCTCTGTTTATCCTGTAATGATGCTACTGGAATTTTAATTTCCCTGAGGGAACCCGCCCAAAGGGATCAATAAAGTTCTATCTATCTATCTATCTATCTATCTATCTATCTATCTATCTATCTATCTATCTATCTATCTATCTATCTATCTATCTATAATCTGTTTTATTCTATCCACATTCACTGGATTTTGAGAAACAGAGCATTTTTATTTTTAATTTTTGCAAATTTGATAAATAAAAACTTTATACAAGACGTCCGACAAAATCATTTCCCCTTAGAATGTAAACAAACCGGCGAAATGACAGGAGCAATTTGTGAAAAATGCGATAATAATAATAATTCTTGAAAAATAAAAAAAGATACGTTCTTACCATCAAATACCTTCATTCCATTTTTTGCTGCTTTATTTGTATTTTTTTAGGGTTCTGTTTTCAAGTAGAGCTTTTATTTCACCCTCCGTTGGTTCAGCAACACGCTCCGCCATTTTGTTTTTCTGTACTCATGATATAGATAACTTGCAACCACGTGATCAAAATGTGCTACGTCATGAGTGTCCGCCATGATGGTGGATATACAAAGCAACTCGGATGGCAGCCGCTGAAAGCGTGTCTCTAAACAGTGCTGAATTTTCTCAGTATTACGACGATTTGAACGCTTGAGCGAAGATTCAATACAAAGAGAAGATAGATATTTGTGGTTTTGACCCATATTATTTAAAAAAGTCAGACTTTTCTGAAGATAAGATGCTTTTACTGACCATCGAGTCCCCAGATATCGCGTTCTATCTGGTTTGGGTGCCAAAGAATCAAATCTGACTTTGGACGAAACATAGCCCGTGTTCTGAGTGGGTGCCAGTCTGGATTGTTTCTATCGTATAATTTTGCTGGCGCTCTGAGAAGCGAAATGGTAATACACGTGTTAAAATTATAACAACGACCGAGTGAACCACAAGAGAATGCTCATTTTATAGCAAAATTCTAGCAACAGGAAATACAATTCTTCCAAGATATTATCGAGTAAGCTTTAGAAACTCACCTGAGATAAAATGATCACTGCAAACACGAGCTGTTTTGGTTTTAGTCTCTGTTAGATCAGCCCTGCCGATGTTGTTCAGCCGCGCTCATCTCCTCTCTGTACTAAGCCTCAGAGTTTCCTCGCCTTCTTTCTGAATCATGGACGGAATTCTACAACCCCGATTCCAAAAAAGTTGGGACAAAGTACAAATTGTAAATAAAAACGGAATGCAATGATGTGGAAGTTTCAAAATTCCATATTTTATTCAGAATAGAACATAGATGACATATCAAAATGTTTAAACTGAGAAAATGTATCATTTAAAGAGAAAAATTAGGTGATTTTAAATTTCATGACAACAACACATCTCAAAAAAGTTGGGACAAGGCCATGTTTACCACTGTGAGACATCCCCTTTTCTCTTTACAACAGTCTGTAAACGTCTGGGGACTGAGGAGACAAGTTGCTCAAGTTCAGGGATAGGAATGTTAACCCATTCTTGTCTAATGTAGGATTCTAGTTGCTCAACTGTCTTAGGTCTTTTTTGTCCTATCTTCCGTTTTATGATGCGCCAAATGTTTTCTATGGGTGAAAGATCTGGACTGCAGGCTGGCCAGTTCAGTACCCGGAGCCTTCTTCTACGCAGCCATGATGCTGTAATTGATGCAGTATGTGGTTTGGCGTTGTCATGTTGGAAAATGCAAGGTCTTCCCTGAAAGAGACATCGTCTGGATGGGAGCATATGTTGCTCTAGAACCTGGATATACCTTTCAGCATTGATGGTGTCTTTCCAGATGTGTAAGCTGCCCATGCCACACACCCCATACCATCAGAGATGCAGGCTTCTGAACTGAGCGCTGATAACAACTTGGGTCGTCCTTCTCCTCTTTAGTCCGAATGACACGGCGTCCCTGATTTCCATAAAGAACTTCAAATTTTGATTCATCTGACCACAGAACAGTTTTCCACTTTGCCACAGTCCATTTTAAATGAGCCTTGGCCCAGAGAAGACGTCTGCGCTTCTGGATCGTGTTTAGATACGGCTTCTTCTTTGAACTATAGAGTTTTAGCTGGCAACGGCGGATGGCACGGTGAATTGTGTTCACAGATGATGTTCTCTGGAAATATTCCTGAGCCCATTTTGTGATTTCCAATACAGAAGCATGCCTGTATGTGATGCAGTGCCGTCTAAGGGCCCGAAGATCACGGGCACCCAGTATGGTTTTCCGGCCTTGACCCTTACGCACAGAGATTCTTCCAGATTCTCTGAATCTTTTGATGATATTATGCACTGTAGATGACGATATGTTCAAACTCTTTGCAATTTTACACTGTCGAACTCCTTTCTGATATTGCTCCACTATTTGTCGGCGCAGAATTAGGGGGATTGGTGATCCTCTTCCCATCTTTACTTCTGAGAGCCGCTGCCACTCCAAGATGCTCTTTTTATACCCAGTCATGTTAATGACCTATTGCCAATTGACCAAATGAGTTGCAATTTGGTCCTCCAGCTGTTCCTTTTTTGTACCTTTAACTTTTCCAGCCTCTTATTGCCCCTGTCCCAACTTTTTTGAGATGTGTTGCTGTCATGAAATTTCAAATGAGCCAATATTTGGCATGAAATTTCAAAATGTCTCACTTTCGACATTTGATATGTTGTCTATGTTCTATTGTGAATACAATATCAGTTTTTGAGATTTGTAAATTATTGCATTCCGTTTTTATTTACAATTTGTACTTTGTCCCAACTTTTTTGGAATCGGGGTTGTAAAAAAATCGGAACGTGCCACGATCACGAGTACTGTTGTGACCACAACCATATACAGGACAAAGATATGACAGAGCTAAAAGAATGCTTAAAGCAGTGGAAAAACAAAGAGAGTCACGCATACGTGATTATGTTTTATATGGAATGTTGCTTGACCCCGCATTTGTACGTATATCCACCAACATGGCCGACATCTGGGTTTCTATTTTGCACTTGCAAGTCATGGATATGAGCTGATATCCTAGTAGTAGAGCAGCCAATCAGAGCGTGCGATTGCTCATATCGAGTGAATGTGGATAGAATAATTATTATCTTTTGGCTATTCAGGAAAGGTGGCGTTCTGCCTATGAGCTCGTCAGCTGATGGAATAATATACTCATTGTTTCAGTTAATTACATAAGGTGTTCAAGACTGAATCAGTCTCATACAGCGCACACTATATCCATATTAATGCTCTTACCAGTCTGAGCTAGTAACAGTGAACTAGCTAGCCTAGCTTGCGCAATGGATAAAATAACGATTGGTATACAGTAACTCTGCTAGTTATTTTGCGATGTTGAAATACTGTTAACGAAAAAAAATATTTTCAAGAAATGTTCAGATTCGCTCACTAACAAGACGGGCACTTTTTACTTCTTTCACCAGAATTATGTTTGTTTTTTCTCACTTGCCCAACCCCCACCTCCACCCAAACCTTCAATTTGAGATTATAAATCATGTTATTCAGCACTTTTTTTTCAAATCAGGACGCTCCACTTTGACCAAAAAAAGAAAGAAAAAGAAAACGGTGGCAGTGATGTTAACACTTAATGGCTGCTTCGAATTTGGAAAACACATAAAAGCAGCCTTTGTAAAGACATCCAGCACGACAGTTTGATCATAACACTGTAGCTACTGATGTGGAAAATGAAACTCCAGTGCATTCCGCTAACTGGCCGTACTGGCTTTTTCGTGTATTGTTAGCCTCAGAAGTGTTTCAACAACCACTGAAAGTCATGGCTTGGCTCATCTATACCTCTTTTAATGAAGTAATAAAGTGCAGACGGTATGTCAGACGTCGTGCCTTGCAGTTAGTCACATAAATCCCATGCTGCAGTTTTTAATTAAGTATATTATTTCTCATGTTTACACACCATCCATCATTCTGTTGCTGCTACGAAAAGCATATTGCATCAGATTGCAAAACCTTCAGGCTAAGTTCCGTTTTTTAACTCTGTCGTCGTGTTCGCCCGGTCTCTCGGGCGTCTGAGGTCTCATCTAATAAGTTTCATACAGCTAATAAAGCAGCAGAGCGGCCCTTAAGATGGCGACATGGATAAGAACACTAGACTTGCTCATGGCTGATTGTGCTTAGTGTTCTCCTCTGAGCGTGTTGAAGCTCGAGGCATCGCAGCATGTACTGAATTGTTGGCGAAAAAGTCTGCAGATCTACTACCACAGGAGGAACACGCTGGACTTAAACCTCCCTGATGTTTTATTCGGAGTACATAACTGCTCAGGATCTTCATGTTTTCTGTCAGAGTGAACTCAGAATGGCTGGACGACAAGATGATGCAACCGAACAGAAACCCAGAAACCCTACATTGGCGCTCGTCTAGTTTTGAGGACGTTTTAGATCATTTTAGATTTTTTTTTTGCAACAGATACAAGAATCTAAGGACACGTCTGATGACATTTACAGACGCCCAGGCAAATGTTACAAGGGACTCTGAAGTGCAACGAAATCGATTTCGGTATTGATTTGTGTTATCAAGAGGATAAGGCTCTATGAGCCACTGAAATGCTTGATGAAAGTCTTAAGAAACATTCAAAATTCTGTCTCTCTTTGTGTATATCTCTTATCTGACTGGCAAGTGTAAATTATTACATGATTTGCCATATTGATTAACGCATCACTACCTTGCCACATTAAAGGGGAACTGAAGGCAAATTTTTTATTCTCAAAATTCTATTCTCATTTCATTAAATATCGGAATGCATTTTTGATCGCTATTTTGTCACTGCTATAGCAAGTTATGAGTGTTTGAAATATGCTCTGTAATATATCAGTCCATATGTCAAAGCAATGGCTGTAAACGAGATTCACTGAGACCTGTGTGAGACATTGTAGGACGGAAGTAAAATGTACAGCGGAAATCAAAGTGACCAACATCTGCCAACATTGTCAAAAGACGCGCGCGCCCTCTTTCGAATGCTGACCTAATCAAGCCGGAAGTTTTCCCTGTGTCTGAAATCGCTCCCTACTCACTATATAGGGCACTATATAGTGTGGACACCATTTTGTAGTGCTGTCCAAAACTTTAGTGAGGATTATATGGGAAATGCGCTCAGTATAATATGTATTTATTACAAATATACATGCATGTATTTATTATTTTGAAAACCCACCAACCGCCTGACCTGGCACGTTTTAATTGTGCGACAGTAATGATGTAAATACCAGCGCGACGGACTAGTCCTTATCCTGCCGTCTTTCCAACTCTTCTCTATTCCATGTTGGTTCGAAGTCATATGGAATAATCTCCATCACTGATGAAGCTGGCAAATCTCAAAATTAATCTAAATTGGAATGATATGGTGATCTGGCCGCTGTGTAAACAGTTTTCAAAATGGCGGCGCTGACACTTCACATTTCGAAGTCTCACACAAGTCTCGTGAAGATCGCGTGGATAAGCGATGCCTGACGTGGACCAAACAAACTACATTCAACACGGCTAAAAACCGAAAAGGCCGATAAGTGTAATATAATATGCCAATACGAGTCACGATATAAGGTTAATAAAACCAAAAACGTAATCGAATAACATGTTCATTAAGAAATAAAGCAAAAATGACTTCAGTCCCCCTTTAACATTTGCAGGAAATAAGTGCAGCTTGTGCAATGTCACAAACTGGAATTTTAATCATGCTTTTTCAATACAATGCACTTTCCAGATGTCACCAAGTTAACAAGCCAAGAGCGACAGACACAAACCCCTGGCACGATCGGAAACTCAGCAGGGACAGCAGTTTCCTCTGGCACACGCCGGAAACGTGTTTATGATTCGGAACACGAATAACAATATACAGTATGGTATTTATTACAAAATCATTTTACTGCCACGATCCTGTTGCGTCATAAACATTGCTGAAAAGCTTCTTTCTGACTATTTATGCTAATTTATCCATCGTTTTAACATATCTGTGGATTTGCTTAATAAACCTTTGCTTAAGAACCCACACCTATGGCATAGTTTGGAAACAAATGAAATGACATCATGTACTGTATTTGTGAACACATTTTCACTTAAATATTTCTTTTTCTATATTCAGAACTGAAAACAATAACAATAAAAATGAGCGTAGCTGGCAAAGAGCTGCTCTCTTAGGAGAAAATAAACCAACACCAATCAGATCCGACCAATCAGATCCAAGAATTCAGCCTTTAATAAAAATGGACTCTGAGGACCCTGAGTCATTCATTAAATCTATCTGGTTTTGGATTTGAAGCTGAAGTAAAAAAAGTGTGGCCTAAATAGGATATTTCTTCCAAATTTCTCTCAACTATAAACAAAATATATAGAGCGGCGGCTACAATTATCGACACCTTAACGATCTTTTGGCCGTTGCAAAAGTAGAAAAGACTTTCAATACATAAATTGTGCATGAATAATTACTCAAACTTTCACTGGAAAAAAAAAAGAGTTGATTCCCGATTAGCCCCGTGATGACCTGGCGACTTGTCCAGGGTGTACCCCGCCTTTTGCCCGTAGTCAGCTGGGATAGGCTCCAGCTTGCCTGCGACCCTGTAGAACAGGATAAAGCGGCTAGAGATAATGAGATGAGATGAGATTCCCGATTACTACATGACACTGTTCCACAATAATTGGCACCTTTGTCCACAGTTATCGACACCATTCCACAATTATCAACACCCAGATGATTATGTATAAAAAAAAAAATTATGTGGTGTTAAGTTAACAAAATGTAGTTTTTATTTAAAATGTGTTCTACATAGACTTATATTTAGTACAAAATATATTTTATATAAATATATGGATGTCAGTGTTTACGTAAATAAGGAAGTAATTCAAATGTTTGTAAAAAAAAATGAACTGATAATGTTTAACCTGCGTCAGAAAATCTTTTTGTTCCACTTTCTACTCACTTTATAAGTATTTTCGTAGATCACATTTTGTTCATCATTCATCATTGTTTGTATTAATTTCTCGTTTTGTAGTTTACCAATAAACATCAGTTGACATTGTAACCACATGAACATCCAGGTCAAAGGTCGCGTGTCATTCCTTAAACCAAAATATAAAATGTCTACTGATATTGTAATATGTGGTAGAGATTTACAACAAACTGCAAAAAAAAAAAAAATTCTGAATGGAAGAGAAAAATCTGAATATTTTAAGCATGCAATTTTTTATATGCTAGGAATTTAATTCTGTTCTAATTTTATTTATTGCAATCAGATTCCAAATACTCTATAAACATTCCATTCTGTTATGAATCAGAAAAAAAAAATTATTATAAATCACAGCACTTTTATTTTTTTAAATTGCTTCATCTACTTCAACAATGTTACACAAAGGTCGATCCATAACAGTTGTAAATGTCCCTTAATTCCACAGGGTGTCGATAATGGTAGGCACCGGTGAAAGTGATCACTATTATTGACACCTCACGTGATTTTTCAAACGCGCGTTTAGATACAAAATGGCGACTGTCAAATGAAAGAGTAAGAAATAAAGTAGGTTTTGAAAAGGAGCTCATGAAATATCGGTGAATTTGATCAGTAAAAACGTCCATGATCTTTCCACCATGCTTACCTGCGATGATAGCATCTGGGTTTTCATCAAATTGCTGATCGTACAAAAAAAAAAAAAAATTCCATCTCAGGTAACGAGCTGTGTCATCAGACGACAAGATCGAAGGGTGAGGCGGGTCTTCTGGTTGATTAACTGTTGTAACTGTGAGCAAAAGGTGTCAATAATTATGTACTGCCCATAATTGGCGCTCTAGTAACCTTTTTTTTTTTTAAATCAACAACTATCCTGACCAGGCTGTTACTAAGGATGAATAATGCTATAATAATGTCTTCCTCACTTTTTGATGCATCTCATGAGCTCCCAGTCCTGATGTGAACATCTAGTTTTGACAAAATGGCCTTTGAAACTTTCTGGCAAAGAAAAAAAAGTAATGAATAGTATATGTATCAGTTTAGAAGACATTCTGTTCAATCTGAATATTTATTTATTCATGTTCAGTAACATCCCAACTCCAGTCAGGATGATCAATATTGAGATAAAACCCCATCGTGGAAGTTCGCCAGAGTTTGTGTGTGTGCTCCAGCAGATGTGGGGGTGGAAACGAATGAGATGGCAGATAAGGAGGAGAAACAATTCCTCAAAAGGTCAGAGGTTGAATTGCAGTAACTATAAGTGAGGAAGAAGATAAGATCATTATAAAGCACAATGTGTGAGCACAGTGGCAAAAATATATAGGAGAATGAACACCAGGGTCAATGTTTTTCTGCAAGACAGAGTCAAATCAGGCCAGTGGAGGTCGCAGGGAGCAGCATGAGACATCAAATAGGGCACAAATGTTTGAGTCACTCACTACTCTTCATAAAGAAACACGAAACTGGAGTCTCCTGAGCTGAGACCGTCAATGTAGAGAGATCGGAGAACATATACTACTGATTTAATAGCCACACTGAAACCGTAGGGATTTTACACTGAAGTATATCCTCATATACTCATATAAAGTTATGGGATGAGTGCAGTTAATGCAAATAGCTTTCAGTTGTTGTTTTTAAAGATATTTGATCATTTGGTTATTTCTTGAAGGTTGGAGAAATTATAAATTCATTATTTAGCCCAGCCGATAGTTTGCCTTCATTGAAATAACAGATGAGGCTAGAAAGTGTGAGCTAATATGGTTTAATGATGTATTGCAAAATAACTCTTTATTAGTGTAAATATCATCAAGAAAAGAGTTTGAAATGAAGAATTGTACATGTAGTGTTCATTGATCAGTCATTGGGAACAATGGTGATCAGTTACTGGTCTTTGGGAACAGTGGTCATCAGTTACTGGTCATTGTGAAAGATGGTGATCAGTTACTGGTCTTTGGGAACAGTGGTCATCAGTTACTGGTGTTTAGGAACAATGGTGATCAGTTACTGGTGTTTAGGAACGGTGGTGATCAGTTACTGGTCTTTGGGAACAATAGTGATCAGTTACTGGTGCTTGGGAAAAGTGGTGATCAGTTACTGGTCTTTGGGAATGATAATGATTAATTACTGGTCATTGGGAACAATGGTGATCATTTACTGGTGCTTGGGAACAATGGTGATCAGTTACTGGTCTTTGGGAAAGATGGTGATCAGTTACTGGTGCTTGGGAATGGTGATGATTAATTACTGGTCATTGGGAACAATGGTGATCAGTTACTGGTCTTTGGGAACAATGGTGATCAGTTACTGGTCTTTGGGAAAAATGGTGATCAGTTATTGGTGTTTAGGAACTGTGGTGATCAGTTACTGGTGTTTAGGAATGGTGGTGATCAGTTAATGGTGTTTAGGAATGGTGGTGATCAGTTACTGGTCATTGTGAAAGATGGTGGTCAGTTACTGGTCTTTGGGAACAATGGTGATCAGTTATTGGTCATTGGGAACAATAGTGATCAGTTACCAGTGCTTAGGAACAATGGTGATCAATTACTGGTGCTTGGAAATGATGATGATTAATTACTGGTCATTGGGAACAATGGTGATCAGTTACTGGTGCTTGGGAATAGTGGTGGTCTATTACTGGTCATTGGGAACAATGGTGATCAGTTACTGGTGCTTGGGAACAATGGTGATCAATTACTGGTGCTTGGGAATAATGGTGATCAGTTACTGGTGCTTGGGAACAACAGTGATCAGTTACTGGTCATTGTGAAAGATGGTGATTATCCATTACTGGTAATTGCGAACAATGGTGATCAGTTACTGGTGCTTGGGAACAACGGTGATCAGTTAGTGGTCATTGTGAAAGATGGTGATTATCCACTGGTCATTGTTAACAATGGTGATCAGTTAGTGGTCATTGTGAAAGATGATGATCAGTTACTGGCCTTTGGGAACAATGGTGATCAGTTACTGGTCATTGTGAAAGATGATGATCAGTTACTGGCCTTTGGGAACAATGGTGATCAGTTACTGGTCATTGTGAAAAATGGTGATTATCCACTGGTCATTGCTAACAATGGTGATCAGTTAGTGGTGCTTGGGAACAATGATGTAATCAATGATTGGTTGTTGTGGACAATGGTCCATGAAATTAATCAGTCTTTACACACCGGTGAGTCAAGTGCTGTCTCTACTCTTATAACTAGCAGCTGTGACGTGACCCCAAGAGCCGTATCAAGTGCTGGACAGGGGCTAACATTTGCTTAAACATTGCTAGGTTTTTGACTATGCTATTTTTAAAAAATAAAGCTGAAAAATAGTTTGAAGAAAGATGCCAAATCTAGTGACAGTGTCGCTAATGTTGCAGCTCTGACCCCATCAACAAACCCAAAATTCTAACAATTAAGTGCATTTGTGTTGTACTTTTCAACAAACCAACAAACCCTAACTTTGTGTGTGACTTCACACGCATCCTCTATTCTTGCTCTTTTGCAGTTGTGCCATTCTGAGCCTTTAAAAACACACTTCCCCAAATCTCAGACAGCTCTTTTCAGCAACACGGCTGTCTGAATCACAGTCATTGGATTTTTTTTTTCTGCAAGAAAGCTTTGTGGAGTCTCTCAGGGTGAAGTGTGCATCACCTGGCTGGAGTATAATAGCTCACTCTATCGTGTGTGACACACACGCATGCAAGTGTGTGTCTAGCACACATTGTGCCACTGCCCTACTTCCAGACAATAGAAGCACACTTCATTACCCTGGCGCTCAGTGCACTTTACTCTGGAGGCGGTGCAGAATCATCAGGCTTACAAAAATGGAGAGCAATTTCCCCAGCTGTGTTTTAAGACCGCAGAAAGAGATTGACAGAAGAGGCACCGCAGCTTTTCCTGTGCCACTTCTTGGCCTGGCAGCACAACCCTGATGGCGAGTTCAAAGCGACCATCATTGCCTGACAGCCCATTTAAAAACCTCAGCGAGGCTTAGCGGTGGAGACATTAATAGTAGCTAAGTGCCTTTGTCAAATACACACACATGCACACTTCTCCACATGAAAGTCTAGGCGTGATGCACACTCTGCCTGAAAGGATATGAACATCCCATGGACCTTTAAATTAGTGGGAACATAAGTCTTAGACTGAAGCGCAAAGTGAAGCTAATGGCCTAGACCAAAGAGATGTAATTAAATCCTGATATTGGGTGGAGGGCTTTTGGCAACCAGGGCAGAACCGTCATGTTGGAGCTTACCAGATGGGGGGAAAAAACTAAAACCCTGAATAATAAAGAGCAGAAAATGGAGAGCCACATGAAAAACTATCGTTGCCTGTTCATTCCTGTTGCATGAAACATATTTAACCAAGAACTCACCCTGATATTTATTGTCTCCTCCATTTGTATCCAGAGGACCATGGATTTAGAAATAAACAGAGAATAAATCAAACCTTATGTCCAGAGTTCAAGCGCATGCATCCAGGCCTGACTTTGTGCACGACCATGTGTTTATCCAACATGAGTGCATTTTATTGAGCCTTTGATCCAAAAGAGGACTTGTCAGATCCGTTCAAGTCCAGCACAGGGGTCTGCGTAATGGGTTTTGTCATCTGCTAATGATTGCGCACAGTTGTGTTCTGCCAGTGGTTCAGAAGACCCACGCGGACAGAGAGGAGATCTATAATGATTTGCAGTCTCGTAATGAGAGCTGGTGGACAGCCCTGGTCTGCTCTTGCTGCTTTCGCCATGGGGTGTATGGAAGAGCGGAGATGCTCTGGTGAAACTGCGGACTGCCACAGCGCATTTAGCATCAGGACCTCAGCAGCAGTCCATCTACAGCCGCACATTAACTCTTCCAGGACTGTTTCTCTGAAAGCATGCTGTTTGCACATAAAGCCCTGCTGCAGCACGGCATCAATTTGAGTCGACCTGGTTTCCATAATACAAACTTCCTGTTTCCTGACCCTCTGATCAGTGTTTGCATATCCCTCTGGATTATCATTGTCTCGAGTATTGCGAAGTACATATTTCAGGGTATGCATGGACTAGTTCCTGATTCTTGGAGTTCCTCTAGTTGTACGCTTTCAGAACGTCCTACAAATTGGTGATTTCTCCTTTCAGGCACAAAATTGATCTTTAGACAACCTTGGGAATTAGTTAGCAAGTATAAATGAGCAGTAATTGAGGTAGAGCATGGAGTAAAACTCTTAGATCAACTGTGCTACTAGAACACAAAGCTAACATCCTTTCTCATCAACACTGAAGAAGTGTGGGGCAAGAGGAACAAAAATATCAAATAAATAAATAAACAAATAAACCATTTATTTTATTATTTTTTTCTTTTCAGTAAGTGCTGCTTCCTGTTTGGGTTTACAGTAAAATGTTGTCAAGGACTGGAGTTTGATACCGTTGTTCTTCTAGCTCTCCTAGTACTGCTACTCCCTGCTTCCTCTAGTTCCTAGCTCTTCATAACTTTTGCATTGTTCCTAGAACTGTTGGAGGACGTCCCCCCTTTTTAGTCTGTCCACACTGCAGGAACTGAGAACGATCATAGTTCTTAGAACACCATTTTGAGGGACTTTTTAGCTCCTACTTCAGGATAGGTTCTCTCCCAGCACAAGGGGAACCATGAGGGATGTAAGTGTATATTGACTGATCAAACACGAACCACTTTAAAAGGTCAGTGTAAAACGTTAGCCGTGTAAACAACAGCTCTTAATATTAGCGTTAAAAAATTGGAAAAAAAGGACAAATGGACCAGCAGTGAAGTCCAGGCTTTATTGAGTGTACATGATGATGGAGGAAATACAGCATGATTTTGTTGTATCTAAACAAACAAAAAAAATCTTTGGTGGCATTTTCTACCAATGTCACACTAGCAAGCTAGCTTACATCAGTTCAACGATCCTACTGGTGGTGCTAATGTAAACAGGAAGAAAACCCCATTGAAGGTATGTAGTCCTTGGAGGAGATCCCCAGTGGGTAGTTCCTCTCAAAAAGTCCCAGGAATAGTTTGGTCTGAAGGTGCCTTATATCTTCTAGCACCTAGTTCTTGTTCCTCTACACTCTTGTATATTTCGCACCATAAAGGATTCCTTCATTTGTCCCTCTGTTGGAAGCTTTGAACATTCACTATAGAACCATTTCCCTTTCATAAAAGTTTCCAAGGAGAAAACTTTCAGAAAGCTGGAACTGTTGTCCATACAAAGATCCAGTTTATTGTTCTTATACCATGGCAATTTTCCAGTGATTAGAATTTTATTGATTAACGAATGACACGTAATATCTTTTATTTATTTATCATAATGTTTAACATTTTGGACCATAGGCTGGCCCAGTGGTTAGCATGTCCACTGCTTGACCAGGAGATCATGAATTCCACTTACAGTCGGGTCATATCAAAGACCAACATAAAAATGGTACCTACTACCATCTGGTGAGGCACGCCCCAATACAGATGTGAGTAGGGCGTCAAACTCTCGCGGTTACCAAAGGACCAACTCCCCACTGTAACCCTAGCTACATAATAGGCCAAGGGATATAGAAATGGAGATCGGCTCCACCTAGTGTGCATAAGGTCCTGGTTAGTACTGGGATGGGAGACTGCCTGGGAAGACCAGGTCCTGGAACAGGAGGGACTTTGACTTTTAACATTGTGGAATGTCTCTTTTGTCTCTAAAATAAATATCTCTATGGAGTATAAGGCAATAAAATCACAGCCTGTCATGTTCCTGAAAAACTGAATGTTTCAGCTGTACCTTACAAAGTTACAAAGCACGGACATTGGATACTCCTTCCAAAAACACCTTCCGGCCAGTCAGATTTGAGCATTCGATTTCATAGTGTGTGTGTTTTATTAATTACCATTATTTGTTTCAGAAACAAGCCCGCTATATTCGAAACCTTTCCAGCAATTAAGGCTGAAAGGATTGAGATGCATTGTAGTAACCACACGCTCAGTGACGTAAAATGCTTTATTTAAAGGAACACTTCATGAATTCCCCAATGGCCTATAAATTCTAAAACCATAATGGACATCGATTGGAACCATTTAAGCGGTTTATCACCTCATTGTTTTCGCATGGCTATTGCATAGCAGAAATCCCCTTGGTTCAGCTCTCTATAGGTCTACTTAATCCATTCTCCTTGTGCAGACTGAGAAGGGTGGATTGATTTTGTAATCCATTTTAATTGGAGATGCTTTACCTCCTTAGGTTTTGCGCTCGTGTCTTGATCACACATCCCTCTTCACGTAGGGGCCGAGAAGGAAAAGGTTAAGCAGACGGTTATATATGGACCAGACTGTTGTGTTTTGAATACTTAATGTAAAAGTGAGATATGGACATAAGAGAAGCTGGGGATTCGAAGACCAAACAGTGGGAGCTATTGATTATATTTCAGGAAGTCTGGTCATGTCTGATAATTTGTTGGAGGAATAACGGCATGGGCTCAGCACTGGGGTGTAGAATCGATTTATTTTGTATATTTGCTTGCTTTAGGGTCAGCTCCGAATGGCCTATACCCAAGTGCTAAAACAATGAGGAAGTCATCAATATATTGGAAAATATTTGTCCAGGCAAATATCAACCAGTGCACAATATGGTATCAAGAGCCACGAGACTGACCATTTTATTGATTCATTTAATTATTTTTGCATTTCCAGTCATTTAGAAATGGCTCCACGTCTCAAGGTGACATTTGTCAAGGGGACAAAAATGTGGTTTACGAACTGAGAAGTAAATCTAAAACTTCCGTAAAGTGGATGATCCCCATAGATTTGATTACTGCTGGGTCTTAAGGCTTTGTGTTTGGATTATACTCTCATTTACTTTGAATTAATGCACTTGCAAATCATTGAATGTAAAAAGTTTGATTCTCACCATTGAGAGGTCAGTCACTTGTTTTAATTCAATTTATTTGTATAAAAATGGATGTTGTCAGAAAGCATCTTCATAGAAATTCAGATGTAGAATGAAATTTAGATCGCTAATGAGCAAGCCAGTGGAGAAAATGGTGAGGAAAAAAAAACCTCCTGAATGATGACAAGGAACGTTGAAAAGAACCAGACTCAAAAGGGAACCCATCCTCTTCTGGGCGATGGTGGGATTATACTCAGTGGTCGAGTTGTAAAATCAAACCGGGGGGATGGTGAAATTTTTAGTTGCGTGTCGACCCATCGGTCGGTCCGTCGGTGGGAAACCGGTTTGCTTTTAGGAGGGTTTGCATACAACTTTGGCATATTAACCATGGATATTGTTGTTTCTTCTGCCTGAAAATATCGGATGTCCAGCAATCAGGGATATCTTGCTCATCTCCCTGACAACTTGGGCCCTCATCTGCATCACTGTCTTGCCCTGCTTCTGCTTCCTCCTCTCTTCCTCTTTCCACTATAAAAACAAGAAATCCATGATAAACTACAGTATTTTTCCTCATCTATGCTGATAATGAACTGCTTAAGGCCAACTAAAAAAGAAGTACTTAACATGTAGCATTATCTAACATAGGGTGCTGTATACTTATTACCTCGGTGGGTTAAGCAGGTGCTACATGCAAAGTAAATCCTTCCTGCAGTGGGTTTAAATCCCAAATCTGGTGACCCTTTGCTGCATGTCATTCCCCCTTTCTATGCTTCCCCAATTCCCATATTTTTTCAACTATAAATAAAAGGCAAAACCCAAAGAGAAGAATTTTCAAACCTACCCTCTTCAGCTGTTGGTTCTCCTGCTTGCTCCTGCTCCTGTATTGCCTCACACTCCGGGTCCCCTCCAGCTCCTGTTGCACTGTGTTGCAGTTGCTGCTGACTGTCATCTGGAATAAAGAGTAGTGGATAAGATAATTTAATTAAATATAATTATATTTGGGCGGCACGGTGGTGTAGTGGTTAGCGCTGTCGCGTCACAGCAAGAAGGTCCGGGTTCGAGCCCCGTGGCCGGCGAGGGCCTTTCTGTGAGGAGTTTGCATGTTCTCCCCGTGTCCGTGTGGGTTTCCTCCGGGTGCTCCGGTTTCCCCCACAGTCCAAAGACATGCAGGTTAGGTTAACTGGTGACTCTAAATTGAGCGTAGGTGTGAATGTGAGTGTGAATGGTTGTCTGTGTCTATGTGTCAGCCCTGTGATGACCTGGCGACTTGTCCGGGGTGTACCCCGCCTTTCGCCCGTGGTCGGCTGGGATGGGCTCCTGCGACCCTGGAGAACAGGATAAAGTGGCTAGAGATAATGAGATAATTATAATGTTATTTCTGATTTATTTATTATCTGAACGAGGATTTGAGCTTTGAAAAATGACCGGATTCTTTCTGTAACATTGATTCCCGCTGTTATCTAGGTCACGTGACACCTTAATGTTGACGGTTACCAAGGAGCTGCCTTGGATACTTTGATACTTTCCTTCGATACATACCAGCACTTTGATACATACTGGATACAAGCTAGCAAAATGAGTTAAAAGCAGGCATCTTTGGAAAGTTTCTTTGGAAAGGGGAAAAGGCCCATTGAGGAGACAGAAGAAGAGCCTATGATGAAGAAAAAGAAAGCTGCATTTTAGCAGACACTTTGTCGAGTCCTACACCAATCCTGCTCTGCCTTACATGTTGTGACCGGCTCTCTAATGAGGCAATGAAGCCTTCAAAATTGCTAGTGTTGTTTATTTTAGCCTTCCTGTCTTGAATAACACTTTTTGTTGCCTGAAGAATAATAAACGAACGTCCAAGCTGATTAAATTAATGGCCTTTTACAAGAAATCAAAGCTAACATGAACCTGAGTAAGCTATCGATAGCTGGCTAGACTCCAAACTAACATTCATTATGATAGCTGTGTTGTTATCCACCGCCCACAAATTAGGCTACATATCGGTAACTTTACAGCATGATAGTGGGCTCACAGAAAGTGTGACTGATATTCGTAACTCTTGACTTACCTCCTGAAATGTTTTTTCTTGTGATCTTAAATGCAAACTTGCTTAGGTTTTGCTGTCCACTCCGCTTGGCCATGATGCTGCAATCCGCTGCTGTCACTGACGCTGAATGAAATAAAAAATAACGGAACCCCAACTGAATGTCACCTCCTCAAATGCTTCGCTTGCGTGTGCCCTCTCTCGCGGTAGCTTATTGTATGCTCAGTTTCAGCAAAGCTACATGGAATGGCATTTCTAATTCCAATGTTAAATAAAGTAATGTCCACATTTATTGATAAAATTGCTCAAGGGAAGGGAGGGGGGATGCCCGTTTTAGAGGGGGGATGATTTTGACCATTTTTTATTCCGGGGGGATGGCATCCCCCCTCAACTCGAGTACAGATTATACTGTATATCACTGCAGTGTCCAGGTGGAGAAGAGTAAAGACAATCAGTAAGTGTGTTGAAAGTAGTGTTGCAGTCAAGACCAGTGTTGTAGTCAAGTCACTAAACCTTGAGTCTGAGTCCAGTCTCGAGTCCCCATTGTTCAAGTCCAAGTCATTAAAAAATTTCAAGTCGAGTCCACTACTGGTCCGAGAACAAGACTCCAACCGCACCATTTGATGGTGTCCGTTTCAGCGCCATTAACATTAGTTTGTTCCTGAACATGGCGTATGAACAGGTGAATGTGCTTCTCTTTGTCAGCGAGTGTGAAGTATTCTGTCAGAGATGGCTGGGAGACAGATTAAGTGCAGAAGGTGTGTTTATTAATACAAGTGAAGACAGGTAAACAATCCAGTGAAACAGGCAATAGGTTGAGCGAGGCCCAAACAGGCTATCGTAGATGTGGCAGAATCAAAGATGAGAAAGAGGAAATCAGGGATCAGGAAACCAAACAAAGAAATAAAGCTTGGTAATGTGTCAGCAATGCAACTCAATACTTCGCAAAGTAAGTGTGTTTTCATAGTTTTTATATCGGTGCGCTGATTCTGCCTTAATCCTGTGCAGGTGCGAGTCATTTACTGTGTGCGCGTGTGAGTCCACTTGGCGTGCGCGCCGTCCGGAGCGCCCCCAAGAGTCTATCTGATGCATGCGCCAAGGTGCCCAGGTGTGACACTCTTGCACGAAATTAATATAAAAATTAATGTAGATATAAATATCTTATGCCAAATTATTATTGCATGTTACAAAAAATTAAGAAAAAATTAAAGTCCTCGTGTCCAATTTACGAGTCCGAATGCAGTTAATGCACGAGTCCAAGTCTGAGTCATCAGCGCTCAAGTCCAAGTTGAGTCACGAGTCCTTAAAATTAGGGCACGAGATGGACACAAGTACTACAAGCCTGGTCAAGAGACCAAGTCATGACCGAGACAAGACCAAGACTTTGAGGGGTTGAGATCAAGTCAAGACCAAGATTAAAGCAGTGTGAGACCGAGTCAGGACCAGAACCAGACCAGTGTGTGTGGAGGGGTGAAGGGAGAAGGGCAGGGAGGGGTGACAGCCGTGAACAGTAACGAAAATTTCAAATTAGCAATGAGTCATGTTATTGGTTGCTTTTGAAACAGGAAGTTTTACATCTAATCACAGTAGCGATGTTCACAAATAATTCAGACAATGCACAGGCAATTTAGTGAAATCCCCACAGTTGCAGTCTTGAAATAAAATCCAGAGTCTCTATGTCCAAGACTGAAAAATGCGGATGATTCCGAGACCTTCAAAAAACGGTCTTGAGACCGGACTTGAGTCCTACAACATGTGTTGAAAGTATGACTATATTGACAAGACTAGTCTCAGGATGAGCAGAAAAGACAGTTTCTTTGAGAAATTATGCAAAGCAGCATGACAGAAAAACATATGAGTTCCTGTTCTTGGATTTTAATGGACTCATCGAGTTGAATTCATCATGTTGGCGTATTGAGTTCAAATACATGTATATGTATGAACAGAGGTAATGCAAATGCTTAGCTGTGATTAATGGCTGAAAACAACAATACCACTTTAAATTCAAGGAGCTGAATGGAGTGAAATATATCAGTAGATATATGTGCTACAATAGTGCTGAGCTTATGCCATGTTAAAATGTACTGCATGTTCTTTCTATGATGAAACGCTTTCTGATGAAAGGGGTACATTTATTAGTGTAGACAAGATAAGCGCAATGGCTAAGGTCCTGTGTTAACGCCTGGAAGGTTATTAGTACAAATCTGTACCAGGCCTGTTTTTTGGATGAAACAGACCACAAAAAGAATAAATGCAAGTTATTTTTAATAATACAAAGCGCACACTGTGATCAGAGCGCCCCAGGATTGGAAGGGATCAGAGAAACATAGACCGTGTTGCTGCCTCTCTTATGTTCGAAAAGTCTTGGTGGAAATCCAGTCACGTAAGAAAAAAAAAGACTGTATTTTCGCCAAGCTTGTAGAGCATGCTTAGTATTACAACAGCTAACATAAAAAGAAACATAAGGGGAAATGTCGTGCACCACAAAGATCCAGATGTTTTACATGTCCCAGTCTCTGATGTGGTTTAGACAAGATCAGTCAGAATAAGGACTGAGATTCCGATTGCAAGTAGATGATCAAAGATGTTCATGACATCCTGCAAATGTTTAACAGTCGGTTGGGAAAAGGATCCGAGCCTTTAGTAATCAGGGGGTCTGTGCTTTCAGTTCACAATCTGAGCTACTAATTGGTCAGCGTGTCCAGAGACTTCTTCAAGACAGGTTATGTTCTCTTTTATGTTTGGTGTTCAAACAAAGTCGAGCACTGCTCAGGAAATCTTCTGGGTATCATTTATACCCAATAACATTCTAATGTGATCTCACACAAAAGGTTTGTAATGGTTCATTTACATACAGTATAATTTCATCAAACTCTCAAACCGTTTCTGGTTGAGAGTACGCCGTGTGCATTCTGGCTGCCGCGTCTCACTGGAGCTTTTTATTTTATTTTATTTTTTGTGTTTTTGTACTGGTGGCACGGTGGTGTAGTGGTTAGCACTGTAGCCTCACAGCAAGAAGGTCCTGGGTTCGAGCCCAGTGGCCGGCGAGGGCCTTTCTGTGTGGAGTTTGCATGCTCTCCCCGTGTCTGTGTGGGTTCCCTCCGGGTGCTCTGGTTTCCTCCACAGTCCAAAGGCATGCAGGTTAGGCTAATTGGTGGTGCTAAACTGACCGTAGGTATGAATGTATGTTTGTCTCTATGTGTCAGCCCTGCTATGTTCTGGCGACTTGTCCAGGGTGTGCCCCGCCTCTCACCCATAGTCAGCTGGGATAGGCTCCAGCTTGCCTGCGACCCTGGAGAACAGGATAAGTGGCTACAGATAATGGATGGATGGATGTTTGTGTATGAGGTGTGTCAGAAAAGAAACAGGACTGGGGTCACAAAATATTTATGTCAAATCCAAACTACAAACTATAAGTTTTCCCCCTTGAATCTAATGCACTTTCCCATCCTTCTTCAACATGCCTCCATGCACTCCTGGAAGGATTCTCCTGGGAATCTCCACAGCTCCATCGTCACAGCTCTCTTGATGGCTTCCACGTCCGGAAAACAGGTCCCCTTGATGACCCCCTTGAGCTTGGGAAAAAGGAAAAAAAAAATCACACAGAGCCAGGTTGGGTGAGTAGGGAGGTTGCTCCAGCACAGCGATGTTCTTCGCAGCAAAGAACTGCCGGAAGCTCAGGGCATCAGTAACAAAGTCCTGTTACTTTTCTGACACACCTCGTCATTTGATGTTTGTTTATTTATTTTTGTTTGACTGTATTGTCCTCTGATTGTGGCATAGCTCTGGACCCAGTTTTGGGCATCGGTTCCCTCCTGGCCTTGGTTCACTGTGGGTGATGCCTGTGCTCCTCGCTATGGATTGCAGTGAACTCGTTGCTCATTTTAACATCGTGGTTGTCCAGTGCTCTGTGCAGCTGTGCTTTTGGGTTTGACACGGTGTTCCAAATGATGTTGCTCAGTGGTGTCGCAGCGGCTGTGCAGGCAGTTTGGGACATACCAGCGCTCTGCGTGGCGGTGCTTCTGCACTCGTTTTGTGGATCTGTGGCACGGTGTTGCCCGGCGGTGTCGTGGTGGCTGTGCAGGTGGTGTGGGACTTGCTTTCGTGCACCTTTTGGTGGGACTGTGGCTGCTACACCATTGGAATGACATCCTGACCTTTATTTGGTGGACTTTTTTTTCCTTCTTTTTTCTTTTTTCTCCTCCCTTTCCTTATAATTGTAAAGCGACCTTGGGTATTGAGAAAGGCGCTATATAAATGTACCTTATTATTATTATTATTATTATTACAACCCTGATTCCAAAAAAGTTGGGACAAAGAACAAATTGTAAATAAAAACGGAATGCAATGATGTGGAAGTTTCAAAATTCCATATTTTATTCAGAATAGAACATGGATGACATATCAAATGTTTAAACTGAGAAAATGTATCATTTAAACTGCAGCGGTTCCCAAAGTGGGGGTCGCGACCCCTTTGGGGGTCGCGGAGGGACTCCGGGGGGTCGCGGAGAGACGGGACTGTTTGCATAACACAGAAAAAAAAAAAGGGCATTGGAATGTTTTGAATGGCGTCGGAATGTTGGTAATGCGTCAGCCGGCAGAGAGTCATTAAATCAGTCTATAGAACCCAATCACCCCCTTTCACTCCATAATCGCTCCCCGCCCTCCAATATGAATTTCATTCAGTGTATAGCTGCCACGGTCATTAGAATTCAATTGCTCCCTTTCACTCAGTAATCGCGCTCCACTCTTGAATATTAATTCAATATTAATTCGATATTGTTGTTGTTATTCTGCAAGGAGGTGAAAACACGAGCCACTGCTGATGAACTGTTCCGAGTGATTGACACTTATTTGCAAGAGGCAAAATTGAAGTGGGAGTGCTGTGTTGGAGTGTGTACAGACGGGGCTCAGGCTATGGCTGGGAAGCGCAGTGGGCTACAAGCGCTCATAAAGCGTGTGTCCCCCAATGTGCAGTGGACCCACTGTATGATTCACCGAGAAGCGTTGGCATCGAAGCAGCTGAGTCCCGAACTGAACAAGGTGATGACGGACGTAATCGCCACTGTCAATTATATCAAAACGCGCCCTGTTAAAGCTCGACCCTTTGCTGCTCTCTGTGAAGAAATGGGCTCCAAACACAAGGCAGTTCTGTTTCACAGCGAAGCGCAATGGCTGTCACGTGGGAAGGTATTGAACAAGGTGTTTGAGCTGCGAGAGGAGATACGGATTTTTCTCGAGGAGGAGAATCATGCACTGGCACTCTGTTACAACGACGAACGGTTCCTGATGACAGTTGCCTACCTCAGTGACATTTTCCAAAAACTGAACGAACTGAATCTGCAAATGCAAGGACCCAACACCCATCTCCCTCAGCTTGTCGCTAAAATGCAGTCATTTACAAGGAAATTGGAACTGTGGGGAAAGATGATTGAGGAGGGAACAACAGATTGCTTTCAGAACTTGCATTCATTTCTCCATAACACCAACAGTCACAACACAATCATGCCATGCATTCGTTCACACATTTTTGCCCTCCAACAACATTTTCAGAGGTACTTTCCTGTTATGGATTTGGCACACTATGAATGGATCACAGACCCCTTCAATACAAGGCCACCTGCTCATCTCAGTGTTACTGAACAGGAACAGTTCATTGATGTGACCTCAGACATAGGATACAAACAGCAGTTTAGGGCCAAGTCACTGTCTGCCTTTTGGATTGGGGTGGAAAAAGACTACCCACTGTTGGGTGGAAAGGCTGTGGCCATACTCCTCCCTTTTGCCACATCCTACCTCTGTGAGGTGGGCTTTTCTGCAGTGGCCTCCATCAAGACCAAATACAGGGCAAAGTTGAACATTGAAAACGAACTAAGGGTGGCGATCTCACAGTTATCACCAAGATTTGAAAAACTCTGTACTGAAAAGCAAGCACACACAAGTCACTGAAAAAATATTCTGATGTTCTGTGTAATGTTCTGTTTTATTATGATGTGCAATGCTCTTTTGTGGATAATGCTCTTCTGTGAATAAAAAATAGCAACTTTAATATCCGTCTGATTATTATTATTATTATTATTATTATTATTATTATGGTTATTATTACTACACTACACACTGCATAATGGGTGGTGGTGGGGGGGTCGATGTCAGGGGGTCCCAAAAATATTCTGAAGTCCAAAAGGGGGTCCCCAGCCAAAAAGTTTAAATTTTAAAGAGAAAAATTAGGTGATTTTAAATTTCATGACAACAACACATCTCAAAAAAGTTGGGACAAGGCCATGTTTACCACTGTGAGACATCCCCTTTTCTCTTTACAACAGTCTGTAAATGTCTGGGGACTGAGGAGACAAGTTGCTCAAGTTTAGGGATAGGAATGTTAACCCATTCTTGTCTAATGTAGGCTTCTAGTTGCTCAACTGTCTTAGGTCTTTTTTGTCGTATCTTCCGTTTTATGATGCGCCAAATGTTTTCTATGGGTGAAAGATCTGGACTGCAGGCTGGCCAGTTCAGTACCCGGACCCTTCTTCTACACAGCCATGATGCTGTAATTGATGCAGTTTGTAGTTTGGCATTGTCATGTTGGAAAATGCAAGGTCTTCCCTGAAAGAGATGTCGTCTGGATAGGAGCATATGTTGCTCTACAACCTGGATATACCTTTCAGCATTGATGGTGTCTTTCCAGATGTGTAAGCTGCCCATGCCACACGCACTAATGCAACCCCATACCATCAGAGATGCAGGCTTCTGAACTGAGTGCTGATAACAACTTGGGTCGTCCTTTTCCTCTTTAGTCCGAATGACACGGCGTCCCTGATTTCCATAAAGAACTTAAAAATTTGATTCGTCTGACCACAGAACAGTTTTCCACTTTGCCACAGTCCATTTTAAATGAGCCTTGGCCCAGAGAAGACGTCTGCGCTTTTGGATCATGTTTAGATACGGCTTCTTCTTTGAACTATAGAGTTTTAGCTGCCGATGGCAGATGGCACGGTGAATTGTGTTCAAAGATAATGTTCTCTGGAGATATTCCTGAGCCCATTTTGAGATTTCCAATACAGAAGCATGCCTGTATGTGATGCAGTGCCATCTAAGGGCCCGAAGATCACGGGCACCCAGTATGGTTTTCCGGCCTTGACCCTTACGCACAGAGATTCTTCCAGATTCTCTGAATCTTTTGATGATATTATGCACTGTAGATGATGATATGTTCAAACTCTTTGCAATTTTACACTGTCGAACTCCTTTCTGATATTGCTCCACTATTTGTCGGCGCAGAATTAGGGGGATTGGTGATCCTCTTCCCATCTTTACTTCTGAGAGCCGCTGCCACTCCAAGATGCTCTTTTTATACCCAGTCATGTTAATGACCTATTGCCAATTGACCTAATGAGTTGCAATTTGATCCTCCAGCTGTTCCTTTTTTGTACCTTTAACTTTTCCAGCCTCTTATTGCCCCTGTCCCAACTTTTTTGAGATGTGTTGCTGTCATGAAATTTCAAATGAGCCAATATTTGGCATGAAATTTCAAAATGTCTCACTTTCGACATTTGATATGTTGTCTATGTTCTATTGTGAATACAATATCAGTTTTTGAGATTTGTAAATTATTGCATTCCGTTTTTATTTACAATTTGTACTTTGTCCCAACTTTTTTGGAATTGGGGTTGTATTATAATATACACATTCACTGGATATGAGCAATCGTGTGCTCTGATTGGCTACCCTACTACTAGGATATCAGCTCATATACCATGAACAGAGCAAAACAAAATGGCGGAAGCATGTTTTTGAGCCAACCAAGGACGAAATAAAAACTCTACTCAAAAACAAAACCCCAAAAAATAAAAAAGCAACAAAATATAGAATAAAAGTATTTAATGGGAAGAACGTATCTTTTTTTTTTTCATTTTTCAAGAATTATTATTATTATTATTATTATAGCATTTTCCACAAATTGCTCCTGTCATTGCGCCGGTTTGTTTGCATTCTTCATGTTTAAGCATGAACATTTGTTGAATTTTTTTTTGACTAGTTCAAAAGCTCAAAGAAGTTTGAAAATTACATAACTGAAATGTCCAAGGAAGAATTAAATAAATGTCAAAAACTATTCTATACCTTGGCACGACAATAAGACGGCGCTTTCTACAAAAAACAACACTAAAGTCAATTCATTCAGCCATCGATAGGTTTTTAAGAAATCCGTCTAAGCGGAAATGATTTTTTCGGACGTTTTGCGTAAAGTTTTTACTTATCGAATTTGCAAAAAAAAAAAAAACAACTTTCTCAAAATCCAGTGAATGTGGATAGAATAAAACAGTTATTCCATTCAATCTCATCATACATGGATTATAGCCAACATGGTGCTATGTGACTTGTCGGCTATCAGCTCATGTACAACTCGATTTAATGGAATAACTGTTAATTATTTAAACATAATGCATATTATGCCTGAATGGTGACTACAATTAACTTTTAATGCTTAGTCATGATTTGTTCATTGCTATAAACAAGACAATTTGAAGTGGTTATGATTTGCTCTGTAGTTACTACTTTGGACTAGTGTCAAAAGTTACTACTTTGGACTTTGGACTACTTTGGGTGGCACGGTGGTGTAAGTGGTTAGCAGGGTTGCCTCACAGCAAGAAGGTTCTGGGTTCGAGCCCCGTGGCCGGCGAGGGCCTTTCTGTGTGGAGTTTGCGTGTTCTCCCCGTGTCTGCGTGGGTTTCCTCCGGGTGCTCCGGTTTCCCCCACAGTCCAAAGACATGCGGTTAGGTTATATGGGACGGCCTTGGGCTGAGGTGTCCTTGAGCGAGGCACCTAACTCCCAACTGCTCCCCGGGCACTGTTAGCATGGCTGCCCACTGCTCTGGGTATGTGTGTGTGCTCACTGCTTCAGATGGGTTAAACGCAGAGAGGAATTTCACAAGTGTGTGATGAATAAAGTTGTGCTTTCTTTCTTTCATAGACCCTGAACAGATGAGATATCGTGATTTAAAACAAAACCATACCGTCGCCTTGCTGAACAAACGAAACAAGGCCAGTCAAAAGAACAAAATGAATCTTTGAGAAATCCTTCCTCTTCTTGACGTATCGTCTCTAGTCGTGTAGCCAGGCTGTGGTCTGATGAGCTGCCTTCAGCTAAATAACTGATATAAATGCTTGCGACTGGATAAACCGCAACAGAGGATCTGTTATAGAAACCAAGCTGGTTCATGTTTAGAACTATCAACAGTTTTTAAGTATGTTTATTAGGTCTGACACAGTAAGTACTCGCATCCAGATCATGGTCTACTAGTCGACATCTCCTGCTCGAAATTCTCCAAAAGAAAGCAAGGACATTTTGTTGGTTTCCATGCATGTCAGTGAGCTCTGACCATTAACCCTACCCCTAATTTTAACCAACTAATTAACACAAGACAAATTATTATGAATTTGCATCCTGACACTGTATTGACGATACACTTCCAGCTTTGAGAAAGAAAGCTACACATTTAGCTTCTGAGAGCATAAGGATATATTTAAAGTTCTAAGCCCGACATGTGTTGAGGAAAATGAAACGCTTTACTTTGGTAAATTCCTCAGCTCTCATGCAGTATCATGTGGCTCCCCCCCCCAATGGAATGAGACGCTAAAAAGCATTCCCTTCAATTATCATTAATGACTGTGGACTGTAGAGTCTGAGGGCAGGAATGAATTAGAAGCCTTATTTCATCTTTCATACCAGGCGCTGCTTGCTTTCTTTGTATTTTTCATCTTTAATGATGTTGAGTTATGCATGAATTAGATGCAATGTTGCAGAATATATGAGCGCAATAAACTATAGATGCATTCATACGATAGTACTTATGATGAGCTACATTTCAGTTTGTACAGTTAACAGTTATTAAGAGTGTCCTCTTTATCCTGATACTGCTTATGTAATTCCTCATCATAGTCTAGTGAAACTGTACACGAGTTTTATCATGTGATTTACACTACAGCTCTCTCGACAGCAATACGATGCACTTTTCAATACCATCATCAATGATACAATATCAGATATTTAAAACATTTCAAGTCTCTACAGTTTGGTATCATATAATTTAGAGCTCTGTGATGGACAAAGGAAAGGTTTTTCACTGAGACTGACAAGTACAAAGGCTACGCCCACTTCACTGAGGCCACACCTCCTTCTCTGAGACTAGCAGCTACAATGGTCACACCTCCTTCACTAACACTGACAAGAAGAAAGGCCACACGTCTTTCATTGAGACCTTTTCAGAGATTGGCGTTTACAAAGGTCACACCTCCTCTGAGACTAGCATGTAGAATGGACACACGTCCTTTGCAGAGACTGGCATGGACAGAGGCCACACCTCCTTCACTAACACTGACATGTACCAAGGCCACACCTCTTTCATTGAGACCTTTTCAGAGATTGGCGTTTACAAAGGCCACACCTCCTCTCAGACTAGCATGTAGAATGGACACATGTCCTTTGCAGAGACTGGCATGTACAAAGGCCACACCTCCTTCTCTGAGACTGGCATTTACAAAGGCCACACCTCCTCTGAGATTAGCATGTACAATGGCCACACCTCCTTCGCAGAAACTGGTATGTACAGAGGCCAAGCCTCCTTCACTAACACTGACATGTACCAAGGCCACACCTACTTCAATGTGACTGCCGAGAAGAAAGGTCACACCTCTTTCATTGAGACTGGCATGTACAAAGGCCACACCTCCTTTTCAGAGATTGACATGTACAGAGGCCACACCTCCTTCACTAACACTGACATGTACAAAGGCCACACCTACTTCAATGTGACTGACGAGAAGAAAGGCCACACCTCTTTCATTGAGACTGACATGTACAATGGCCACACCTCCTTTTCAGAGATTGGCATGTACCAAGGCCACACCTACTTCAATGTTACTGACCAGAAGAAAGGCCACACCTCCTCTCAGACTAGTATGTAGAATGGACACACATCCTTCGCAGAAACTGGTATGTATAGAGGCCACACCTACTTCACTAACACTGACACGTACCAAGGCCACACCTACTTCAATGTGACTGCCGAGAAGAAAGGCCACACCTCTTTCATTGAGACTGGCATGTACAATGGCCACACCTTCTTTTGAGAGATTGGCATGTACAGAGGAGACACCTCCTTCACTAACAATGACATGTACCAAAGCCACACCTCCTTCACTGAAACTAGCATGTTCAGTGGTCACACCTCCTTTGCAGAGACTGGCATGTACAAAGAAAACACCTCCTTCAAAGAGAATGACATGTACAGAAGCCACGCCTCCTTCTCTAACACTGACTTGCACTGAGGCCACGCCTTTCACTCTTACTGATTGGTACAGAGGCCACGCCTCACTGACTAAGACTGAAATGTACAAAAGCCATTCTTCACTGACATTGACAGACAAAAGCCACGCCTCCTTCACTGGGACTGACTTGTACAAAGGCCACACCTTCTTCACCGAGAGAGACAAGTGCAAAGGACACATCTGCTTTTATGAGAGTAGCATGTATAAAGGCCACACCTACTTAATTCAGGCCACACCTACTTCACTGTGACTGACTGGCACAGAATCCACGCCTCCTTCGTTGACGCTGACTTCTATAAGTACCTGACAGTGACAAGTACAAAGCCCACATCTCTTTCAACGAGACTGACAGGTACAAAGGTCACATCCCCTTTCACCTAGTACTAAAAGAGCTGCACTGCTATAACAGTAATTACATTCATTCACTTCCTGCAGAATTAATAACGAATGCTAATAGGTAAAGAATTTCTTCGAAATATTGCTAAACCACCTGAAAGGCTTCCAGGAACACTTTGAACATTTTGTGTCCCACAAACAACAAAAGTCTCCTTTCTGCCCTCCTAAATCTCCGACATCTTTTCTGTCAAACAATAAACATGTAAGAATGGAATAAATATCAACGCTCCATTGCCTGGGGTTGTAATCTGCTGAATGTTGTATTAATTTAATAAATCTGCCCGCGACTCCCCCACGCACCCCGGCCGTGCTGACTCAGTCGAGCGCTCTTGCTCTCTTTGCGTTCTCGCCCTGCGTGACCTGGCATTGAGGAGATTTAGGGCCTCGTGACTTTGAGCGAGCGCCGGCCGCGTTTCAATAACACACCGCAGGCTCAGCAAGGCCTCGCTGTCCTCTTCCCTGCATGGGGGAGTCCGTATCGCTGTGTAGCGGATTTAGAGCTCACAGAGGATGGGAGTGTGTGAGAGCACGAGGCAGTGCAGACGAATAGGTTTCCATTTTTATTTCTCTCCACCGTCCAGAGGGATGACTTCGCATTTCTGTAACAGACAGGGTTGCAGACGCTGCATTTACTCATGCGTACTCCTGTGATGATTTTTTTTTTTTTTAAATTGAGCTTTTTTAGTATTTTACACCCTGAAACAGTCTTAAGCTTTGAATTCAGCCTCTGAACTACACTGAGGTCAAATGAATATTTATAAGCTGCACAGCACAGTTCTGTTAGAGGTTAGCAAGAACGAGCGAACCGCTATGAAGAACTTTTTGTTGATTTTACCTTCTTCCTTCACACTCTTCAACATCGCTGACCTTAAAGGGGAACTGAAGGCAATTTTTTTATGATCAAAACTATTTCTCATTTTATTAAATACAGGAATGCATTTTTGATCGCTATTTTGTCACTGCTATAGCAAGTTATGAGTGTTTGAAATATGCTGTGTAATATATCAGTCATCGTAGGACGGAAGTAAAACATACAGCGGAAATCAAAGTGACCCTGTGTTCGAAATCACTCACTCGTTCACTACTCCCTATATAGGGAATTACTATATAAAGGACTATATAGTGAGCTCATTGGTAAAATGAAAAAAATAAACGCTTTCGGACACTAGTCCGTCATGCTGGCATTTACGTCATTACTGTCGCACAATTAAAACATGCCGGATCAGTCGGCTGGTGGGTTTCAAAATAATAAATACATGCATGTACAGTGTTTTTGTGATAAATCCATATTATACTGAGCGCATTTCCAACATTAATCAATACAAAGCTCCTGCAGCTTTCAGTTCTTTTAAATCAAGGCTGAATACTTTCTTCGTTGCCGCTGCCTTTTATTAAATCAAATTTGAGAATTTTAATTTGATTTCTTTCAGCGCGACTGCAATACATGATGGGATATATTGCTTTGGTTAGTCACCATCGTTGTACACTACTTTTCGTGATGCATTGTGGGATACTTTGAGTGCGCTATATAGGGTGTAAATAATCCTCACTAAGGTTTCAGACAGCACTACAAAATAGCGAACTCACTATATAGTGCCCTATATAGTGAGCAGGGAGCGATTTCGGACACAGGAGTTGTCAAAAGACGCGCGCGCCCTCTTTCGAATGCTGATGTAATCAAGCTGGAAGTTTTGTTTGTTTTGATAGCAATCAGGAAAGTTTGAAAAAAGTAGGCAGCAATCATCAGTTAAACTCGTTTTTGTGCAACATTTCATTTGGAAAACAGTTTTCAAAATGGCGGCGCTGACACCTGGCTGACACTTCACGTTTGAAGTCTCGCACAAGTCTGGTGAAGATCGCGCGGATAAGCGACGCCTGCCGTGGACCAAACGAACTAAATTCAACACGGCTAAAAACCGAACAGGCCGATGAGTATCATATTTAATCACAATTAGTTGCCAATACAAGTCACGATATAAGGTTACTAAAACCGAAAACGTAATTGAATAACACGTTCATTAAGAATTAAAGCAAGTTTAAAATGACTTCAGTTCTCCTTTAAAAAGTGCTGCCATGATGATAATCATCTGCTCGTTATTACACAGCTGAAATGCAAATGATGGACATCTGAATGGCTAGTTAATAGTTATATAGCTGCCCATCTAGCTAGCTGACATGTTTAGCAGTAACTATATTAGCAGCAGGCTTGGAAATATACCTTCAGCAAAATGTAGCATGATGCATCAAATCACGCAGATACAACTCAAGAGCTTCTGTTCATGTTCACGTCATTCAAAAATCAGAATGGGAAAAATTATGATCTCAATCAAAATGCAGTGTGACTTTCTTTCTTTCACTGTGGCGTGGGTGTCGGTTTGAGCCAGATGAGTATTTTTGGTTTGAGTATTTCAGAAATTGCTGATCTCCTTCCTGGGGTTTTCACACACAACAGTCTCTACACAGAGTGGTGCGAAAAACAAAAAACATTACACCGAGTGAGTGAGTGAGTGAGTGAGTGAGAGTTCTGTGGGTGGAAACAAATGCCTTGTTGATAAGAGAGGTCAGAGATTAGAAAACGCACAGATTGGTTTGATTTTTTTTTAACCAGGAAGGATATAGTAACTCATGTAATCACTCTTTACAACCATGTTGAACAGAAAAGCATCTCAGCATGCAACAGAAAGCAGAAGACCACACTGGTTTCCACAATCTTAGAATCAAGAACAAGTTCCTATTAAAGTAGCATTCATCACTGTTTAATTTGGATTAATTTAACATCGCTTCATCCTTCATTCTTCATCAGCGATTAAAATAGCACTTGACCCAGCACGTCCAAATTTATTATTTGAATTTGATTATTTATACTGTACTCAATTTCCACATTAAACACTTTTTTTCTGTATTTGATGTTTTCTTGATCCTACTGAGTTTTACTGAACTAATTAAAGCCACAATGAAGCATTAACTGACAGCTTATGTTTGTTATTGTTTTATTTTTCCCAAGAAACATATGGCGAAACGCTGTTCGTCGTTAGTGTAGGTGGATGAACGGTTTAACACCGTGACAGCTTGCATACTCAGATCAAGGTATAATATCGATAATGTAATAAATGTAAATCAGCAGAAGACTCATTTAGATTTCATGTCAAAATGGAACTTGCTCCACTTTCTGACATTTCTATTAAAAACAACTTTCTGAGCCATAGAAGATTCCAGCGCACAGTAACTAACACTAATTATTTTCTCTCTCTGAATTATGATGAAGTTGGCTTTCAAAGTTTAATTTGAAGCTTAAAAAGAAAAACAGACCTCAATACGCTCTTGGTGTTATACTGTACATACTTTATGGCATGTTATCAATTCATTATGAACATTAGATTCATCATCAGTCATAATTTATGATAATTCACTCAAATTTGTATGAACACCTAAAAAGCTTCCAGCACTGAACAAGCTTTTAGTTCAACTTTATTCCAATGACGGCTATCAGATTAGAACTAATCCCCCTTGGAGTTGGAGTTTGGCTTGACATTTTAGTCACGAAGGTACGTGCGTCCTTAAACACTGGAACGCCTCCAGTTTCTTTCACAAAACAACAACAACAAAAAAAACCCAGAATCAGCAGGTCATATTTTCATGACATAATAAAAATGCCCTCCAGATATTCCCCGTTAGCTATTTCAAGCTAAATCCCAAGGGTCGTAACGTTCTCACGACTGAAGTGTCATCATAATTCTGTCTCTTTGAGTTCTCAATTTGTTCACAGGAAGCAGCACAACCTGTGACAGAGATTTGGTTATGAAAGTGGCTTGCAGCACCTCTGTAGACATGTTAAGCAGCAGCACTTCCTGTCTCTGATGAAACCTCCTGCCGAGTGTGAACACCGTGACAGTGCCTCATTGCCGAGTTCAACTCCGGCATCGAGACTCTCTGGCTGCAGCTGCAGCTTTTTTTCAGCTAGAAACATAAATCATGTAGAGATACAGCATAGAGAACAGAACAAACAAATTGCTTGTTTAGCTTTTATTTCTCTCTCTCTCTCTCCAGCAGTGCATAATACAAGTCTTGTACATGCTTGTCTGGTTTATACATTAACTGTGAAGATATTTAACAGTTACGCCACGAAATCGAGTCATCCATGAGCTGATGGCCGACAAGTGGTATAACTGTTTTATTCTATTCACATCCACTGGATTTTGAGAGAGTTTTTAGAATAAAAACTTTACGCCAAAAGTCCGACAAAATCATTTCCGCTGAGGTAGACTGCCTTTCAGATTTTTCAAGTGTAGGTCATAAAAAGAATTTTCCCCCGACACCCAATTATTTTTGTTTAGTGGACCGAAAGCTACAGAACTCGAATCACAGACTTCCAATTTTATTTGTTTTTTTTAAAAACAGAACAATTAATGAATTTATCTCCATGTGGCCTTAAATTCTCCACTATTTTTTCCTGCTTCATCATGACACAATACAAGATACTACATCATGCACCATCACGCGGTGGGCTTTCGCCGTTCATGCAAGGCATTGTGGGATACAAATTTGAAACAGGAGAGAAAAATGGAGGACATGAGTGTGCGAATGAAACGTGAAAGACCGACTACAGTAATGGAAAGCGAGAAGAAGAAAAGACGTTATGTTATACAGGAAGGAAAGGAAACGCAGGACCAGACTAATAAATATCGGCGCTCAGCGAGCACCTCGGTGTGATCAGCTGTTCGTTTAGGGACAGAATGATGGAACTGTCAGTGCACGCTCAAAGGTAAACCTGTAGATGGCAGTAATGCAACACTGTGGATGCCAGCTGCCGTAAAACCCAAAAGAAGAAGAAGGTAAACCTGCGCATGCGCACACGGACTTCCTCTGTCTGCTTGACGGCGCGAAGCGAGTGATTTCATGCACGTTATTTGCTTTAATCCCCTCAAATTAAATAACTTCCCAGCCACAGAATGGCCTGATATTTTGTGAGATATTACAGAAATAAACATATATCACAATGAACACATTTCAGACAGAACTAAATTTCACTGATTTTATGAAATCGAAAGGCCGTCTCGCTTTAAAATCCTATCAATGGCTGCACGAATTGACTTTAGTGTTGTTTTTTTGGAGAAAGTGCCGTCTTGTCTGTTGTGCCGAGGTATAGAATAGCTTTTGACATTTATTTATTCAATTCAGTTCTGTAATTTTCAAAATGTCTTTGAGCTTTTGAACCAGTCTAAAAAATATTCAACAAATTTTAATGTTTAACATGAAGAATGTAACAAACTGGTGAAATGACAGGAGCAATTTGTGAAAAATGCAATAATAATAATAATAATAATAATAATAATAATTCTGGAAAAATGAAAAAAGATATGTTCTTACTATCAAATACTTTCATTCCATATTTTGTTGTTTTTTTGTATTTTTGGGGGTTTTGTTTTCGAGTAGAGTTTTTATTTCGTCCTTGGTTGGTTCAGAAACACGCTCCACCATTTTGTTTTTCTCTACTCATGGTGTATGAGCTGAGATCCTAGTAGTAGATTAGCCAATCAGAGCGCATGATTGGTCATATCCAGTGACTGTGGATTGAATAATTATATCCATTCTTTTGCCATCTAGACAAGAGTCCAATCTGATCCTCACATACCTCTTTCCAACCATTTATGTTCCATTTTGGTTTATGCACCAACTTTTGAACCATTCAAAGCATTTCGATCAAAAAGTTGGTTCCCATCTGGAACCAAAATATAGCTGGTTTTTCCAGCGTGAACCATGATGGCATCAGTGGGTGTGTCACTAGTTTGGAGAGCAACCAGCGAGCAGCAAGGGAGAACATGAAAAAAGAGACTGAAACGTTAATGCTGGCTAAAACAGAAAGGTGTCAGGATGAACTTTTTCAGCAGTTTCTTCTACAGTAGCTCTTCTGTGGCATTGGGCCATGTGGGCAAGCCTTCGTGCCCCATGCGGATCAATGAGCCTTCAACACCCATGACCTCAGTGCCAGTTCACCGGTTGTCCTTTGGATCCTTGGAGCACTTTTGGTAGGTACTAACCACTGCATACGTACCAGGAACACCCCACATGATGTGCCATTTTTTTTTTTTTAAGAGATGTTCAGACCTGGGGTGGCACGGTGGTGTAGTGGTTAGCGCTGTCACCTCACAGCAAGAAGGTCCGGGTTCCAGCCCCGTGGCCGGCGAGGGCCTTTCTGTGTGGAGTTTGCATGTTCTCCCCGTGTCCGCGTGGGTTTCCTCCGGGTGCTCCGGTTTCCCCCACAGTCCAAAGACATGCAGGTTAGGTTAACTGGTGACTCTAAATTGAGCGTAGGTGTGAATGTGAGTGTGAATGGTTGTCTGAGTCTCTGTGTCAGCCCTCTGATGACCTGGCGACTTGTCCAGGGTGTACCCCGCCTTTCGCCTGTAGTCAGCTGGGATAGGCTCCAGCTTGCCTGCGACCCTGTAGAACAGGATAAAGCGGCTAGAGATAATGAGATGAGATGAGATGTTCAGACCCAGTCATCTTGCCATCACAATTTGGCCCTTGTAAAAAAAAAAAAAAAAAGTCACTCAGATCCTTACACTTGCCCATTTTTCCTGCTTCCAACACATCAACTTCAAGAACTGACTCTTCTTTTTCTTGCTGCCGAATAAATCTCACCCCCTTACAGGTGCCACTGGAATGAGATAATCAATATTATTCACTTCTTCACCCGTCAGTGGGTTTCATGTTCTGGCTGATCGGTGTACTTTATATTGATATTAATCCAGTAAAGCACCGACAATTTTCACACGAACTCAGAGCGCTTGTGCATAAAAGTCTATACTTGCCTTATATCCAATACTATATTTTATAACTTTGTACCAAATATGCTTCTGTTTATTTGTATAATTATTCTGAATACTCTTGCTTGCCCACTCTACGTTTGGGTTTGCTCTAATCTTTGAATATCTCTCTGGGATTTATAAATGTCATGTGACAGAGTCTGAGACGGATGCAAGCGCAGGTCAGCTTTTATTAAAAAGACACAGGCAAACAATTCCATATCGAGAAGCAAAAATCAGAAACGGGGCAGGCAGGAAGTCAGGCGATCAGCAAGCGGACAAATCACAAACACCCACCCTCGTCAGACACCAAACACTGACGGCTAATCAGCGGCACTTTTTGGCCAATCGTTCCTTTAAAAAGTTGATAAACATACAAATGTAAACAAACAAAAAAAACCTGTAAGCTTTAACTATGTCGTATTTTGAATTGTCAAAATTTGAGTTTTCAAAATAAAGAGAAGTTATTGGTTTAGAAGCCAGAAAAAACGAAAGAAGAAAAAGTGGTGGAGTTACAAATGCCAAATCTTAACTAAGACATTGTCAGGGTGCAGGCACTTATGGATGTATGTGCAGGGGAGAGCGGGGAAAGCGAACTGGAAACAAAGCCAAAACGCGAGACTAGAATCAAGGTCGTGGGACAGTCGAGGGTCGATTGATCGGTAGACAGGGCAATGCGGACAGGGATAGAGAATAGCGAGAAAGATTACGAGGGCGAGTGTCGAGAACACAATAAAGCAGGCAGTAGAATAAAGGCTCGATATGACAGGAATGAACACTGAACAATACTTTGCATCGAGTGAGAGTGGGAGAGGTGTTTATATAGCAGGGGCTGGTGAACCAGGAAACAAGTGACAGGTGTAATTTATAAACAAGTGATAGAGGGCGCTGTGGTTCGTGGGTGTTGTAGTTCTGAGCGGCCATATTTATAGGTAGGTTCGGACTAACGCGCTCGACAGCATTACTGACAGATATAAAATAACATAACATTAGCGCAACATCATTTTGGCAAGCCAGCAGGTTTTGGTGTTCAGTTTGGAGCATGTTATGCTAATTATTTCGCTAGCTTTCTCAGTAGAATTTGTCATTGTAAGGAAATTGTCTTTATCATCTCTGCATTTTGACGTATAAAAGGTAACACTTGTGTGATAGCAAACTTGTGTGTTTAGCTGATGAGGAAGCTGACTCTAGCGCTAGCGCTAACACGCACAGTACAGTATGACGCTAACACTTTCAGGCAGTTATCCTGATTCTTTGCATAGAATCATGGCAATGAAGAAGATTTCATTTTGATTGATCGTTACGTAAATTTGAAGCAATTTGGATGATTCAGTTTTGATAAAAAAACAACAACAACAACAACAACAACAACAACAACAAGTCCAGTGTTTCAGTGTCAGAGGAGGGGTTAGCTTCATGGCCTTTTTCTTAATTGGTGTGAAATCCACTCACATCCCGCTATGTTGCGAGTATTTTTCAGAAGATTACAGACAACGATAAAGACGTCTCATTCCTTTCACCTGAACCAAAGCTCAGCTTCACTTGAACTCCATTGACCTCTGGAACCTCTCCGAAAGCTCCCAGCGATCAAAGTCCCCACCATTATCCTGATTTTATTTCATTTTCAGGCCAACACAGGTGTATACACAAAGGACGAATGAGGTGAAAACAAAGACTATTATGAATCCCTTATGACGTAATCCATAATTCATAGTTAGAAGTCACATGGTTATGGAAATGGGCTATATTGTGATAAGTGCTTAATATATTCCTGGGTATAAATAGAATATAGAAGAGGAGGAGAGTGCTCACTTCAAACAGTCCGTGTGTGTGTGTGTGTGTGTGTGTGTGTGTGTGTGTGTGTGTGTAACCCCTGCACGCTTCAAATACACACAGACTCTTTATAATGCATACATTAACATCTGAAAATAAGTGGCACACCACACAGCTCCTGCAAGGACGGACCAAAAAAAAAAAAAAAGAAGAAGTAAAAAAGAAAAATCGTACGAGTATGACACATCACGTTTATTCGGAATGTGATTTAGCAAGAAGATACACGTCTTTTTTTTGGCTTCACTTTCCGTTCTTCTGAGATTCACCATTACTTTTTTTTAATAGCACTCCATGTTATATTTCTGAACCCTGCCATTTCCGACGCAGCAGCAGTGCTTCAAGGCGTTGACTTGAAAAGAAGACACGCTCCGAGGTCGCAGCAGGCGTTTAAGGAGTTCAGAAATATCACACGCTGGCACTGAGGAAAAGTGTGCACCAGAAAAGAGCACTAAAGGTGATGAGGAGGGGAGAAACACCACCAAGACAAAATATAATTTGTGAAAAATCAAATTGTGTATCCTATAAGGCTCAGTGGGAGTCTGAAATGAAAAGCAGCCGGATTAAAGATTAAGATTAGGAAAAAGTGAAGAGGAAGAATAAAATAAAGGAATGAGAACGGGTTGAATGATGATTGTTTAAAATTAGTGACATGATTACAGTTATAGAGCTACATTTTCTTCGCTCGTCTCATGTGGCGTTTTTTATTTCTCTTAAACTCGAAGTATATCTCATATCAAAATGTCATCCTGTGTTTGTTTTTGCTGGCAGATGAGATGCGTGACCTGCGCAGATGTTTAATTAGTGCAGCGTCTGTGTTTGAAGGCCGTGATGGATCCGTAAGGAGGTTGTCATTTATCCCAAGTTTCAGCTGATTCACAAGAACGACTCCAACTCAGCAACTTCATGAACTTTTCACCGTATTCATCTCCGGTGGCTCTCTGCACTTTTTTTGATGGAAGACAAATAAAAGCAGCGGTGTTTATCGATTCCCGAGACGGCGCCTTCGCAGAACATCGACGCGTTATGATTTTATGATGATGAATGAGTGATACTGGAGATTTCCATTTATGCTTGGCAAAGGGAATACCGCCTGGCGTCTGCTCAAAGCCGAGCTGCCAAGACAAATTTTGCAGTAAAGTATTAACGTTAAATCTGACAATCTGTTGCTGGTTTTTGTCGTAAAATGTTTCGATCGAGCAGTTCGTTACTGAAAGCTGTGAAGTGTGGATTGATTCGGAAACCACGAAGCGACTCGTCTTCATTTTGGACGAGTCAATGAGGACTTCAAATGAAAATCTACCCCAGCTTGTAAAATGAGAAATTAAAGGAGCGTTAGGCGAGATTTGTCAATATTGGGGAGCTAATAGTTAAGCAGGTGAAGATTTATTTACTCCTTAAGATGGGTTCAATTAGAGTTAGCATAGCATTAGCAGCAGAGGGGAACCGTCAGGGCCTTCTAGGTCTCCAGAGAAGCCCAAACATATCAGCATTTCAAATGTTAGATTTAATTTCTTTCATTCTTTCATCATTTCATGATAATTTTTCTCTTCTAATTCTGATTCGGCCTCATTTTCTATCAAATGTGCTTCAGAAATGAAAGTGTTACTGTCCTGAAAACATTAAAATTGAGTTATCCATCCAGTGAGATTGTTTTGTTTGTTGTGTCTAAGCTGAGAAGAATATGGAATCAATTTTGTGCCAAAATGTTCATACAATACTTTTGAAATATCAAACAAAAACGACAAATCAAAATACAAAAAAAAAAGTCAATTTTTTTAGACTGGCAAACAAATTATTTGTGTAATCGTGCAAAATATCAGTCTATTACTCTTCAGAAACCTTTTATTTTTGTTCCGCATCTTTCTCAGTTTTGTTTGACGTAATTTATTTTGGTTGCGATTCCAGCTTTCTCGTTTGCGCTCCCTGACTTTTTGCTTGCAGTTTTGGCACAAACTTCAAGTGTGGGTGGGCTGTCCAGGAATGCATTCCCATTGGCTAACTTGTGTTTGACTGACAGCTATGCTCAGCCATTCCCCGGAGGCTGTTGCGGCCATTTCCTACTCGGATTTTGGCGGACTGTTTGACGAGTGACCGATCCATTGATGGTAAACAAGGATCGAGTGGACTTCAGTGGCGACTATGATATTGAATTTACACTTTGTTGAATTAATTCAATATCATAGTCACCACTGAAGTCCACTCGATCCTTGTTTACCGTCAATGGATCGGTCACTCGTCAAACAGTCCGCCAAAATCCGAGTAGGAACTGGCCGCAACAGCCTCCGGGAGAATGGCTGAGCGTAGCTGTCAGTCAAACACAAGTTAGCCAATGGGAATGCATTCCTGGACAGCCCACCCACACGTGAAGTTTGTGCCAAAACTGCAAGCAAAAAGTCAGGGAGCGCAAACGAGAAAGCTGGAATCGCAACCAAAATAAATTACGTCAAACAAAACTGAGAAAGATCTCATCTCATCTCATCTCATTATCTCTAGCCGCTCCATCCTTCTACAGGGTCGCAGGCAAGCCGGAGCCTATCCCAGCTGACCACGGGCGAAAGGCGGGGTACACCCTGGACAAGTCGCCAGGTACTGAGAAAGATGTGGAACAAAAATAAAAGGTTTCTGAAGAGTAATAGACTGATATTTTGCACGATTACACGAATAATTTGTTTGCCAGTCTAAAAAAATTGATTTTTTTTTTGTATTTTGATTTGTCGTTTTTGTTTGATATTTCAAAAGTATTGTATGAACATTTTGGCACAAAATTGATTCCATAAGTTTAGAGCTGCTCACTCATTGGTTAGGACTTCACTGCCGGGACAGAAGGCCATGACAGTGTGTGTTTATGTAGGAAGTGACAGATGACTGATTAACCGATCAGATTTTGATATACAGTGTGATGGACCAAAAATGTATCGTCCTCAGCCTTCTCGAAAGCCAACGCAAGCTTAACTGCGACCCGGTGCTGTCAGTGCAGCAGTGAAGTCACCTTCCAGCCAGTGTAGCGTTCATCAGTAGTGTTAGTGAATGCTAATAAAGCAGTCAAGCCAGTGCTGTCTATCAAGAGCTACAAGCTAACAACCAAGAAACTAAGATTTCTGTCTCTAGACACTTCTTCCATGCTGCATGCTCACTACAGTATTTTTCACTCAGACTTAAGTATTTATTTCCCTGTGTAATTTACTGAGTTACTTTTAAAATCAACATCAACAGCGACACACAACGGAGCGACCTGGCAGCCTGCCACTAATCCCTTGCAAAATCCTTTGCCCTGTAGCTGTTTTGGCATCTGGCTAAGTTTTGGCTAAGCTCAAGTCCCAGCTCTAATAGTAATGGTTCGCCACTGGTTAGCGAAGAATACAATGACATCACTTTTACGCAAGTGCATGATAAGTTGTGAAAAGGGTCAAGAGTGTCTTCGCTGTCCTGTTTTATTACCTCACTTGGGACAGAGTCCACCAGGGAGCGAGGTATTGTTTTCACTGGGGTTTGTTTGCTTGTTTTTTTGTTAGCAACATTACGGGAAAATGGCTGGATCAATCCTTCATGAAACTTTCAGGATAGATGGGCATTGGTCTCAAATAGAACCGCCAACATTTTGAGAGTCATCCGGTCAAGGTCAAGGTCACCAAAAAGGTCAAAATCTTTTCTTTTTTTTCACGATATCTTCCTTAATATTCATCATATTTACTGCAAACCAATTCCAGAATGTTCATCTTTCAATTCAGCTTCCATTGATATGCTACATGATGGGGTATCTCTCATAGTTTTCTTAGTGGTTGGGGGTCAAATGTCAGGGGGGTCAAGGTCATTGCTAAAATTTGTATATTTTCCATTATAACTCGAAAACAGTTAGAGACAGAGAGATGTTTATCATTATTAACATATAGGAAGTCATATATGGGCTTTCATTTGGTACCATGACCTTTGACCTTGTTTATTTGTTTTTGTATGTGTCTGTCTTTTAACAGTGTAGCGTCTAGACAGTTGCACCAGTTGACTTCAGATTTTCAGCGTAGGTGGGCAATGATCCATAGACTACCTGATTAAATTTTGAGGGTAATCGGGTCAAGGTGAAGGTCACCGGAAAGGTCAACCTTTCGGTCAAAACAACATTTTTTCCATTATAACTCAAAAACGGTTACCGATAGATACAGTGGTGCTTGAAAGTTTGTGAACCCTTTAGAATTTTCTATATTTCTGCATAAATATGACCTAAAACATCATCAGATTTTCACACAAGTCCTAAAAGTAGATAAAGAGAACCCAGTTAAACAAATCTCATCTCATCTCATTATCTCTAGCCGCTTTATCCTTCTACAGGGTCGCAGGCAAGCTGGAGCCTATCCCAGCTGACTATGGGCGAAAGGCGGGGTACACCCTGGACAAGTCGCCAGGTCATCACAGGGCTGACACATAGACACAGACAACCATTCACACTCACACCTACAGTCAATTTAGAGTCACCAGTTAACCTAACCTGCATGTCTTTGGACTGTGGGGGAAACCGGAGCACCCGGAGGAAACCCACGCGGACACGGGGAGAACATGCAAACTCCGCACAGAAAGGCCCTCGCCGGCCCCGGGGCTCGAACCCAGGACCTTCTTGCTGTGAGGCGACAGCGCTAACCACTACACCACCATGCCGCCCCAGTTAAACAAATGAGACAAAAATATTATACTTGGTCATTTATTTATTGAGGAAAATGATCCAATATTACATACCTGTGAGTGGCAAAAGTATGTGAACCTTTGCTTTCAGTAGCTGGTCTGACCCCCTTGTGCAGCAATAACTGCAACTAAACGTTTGCGGTAACTGTTGATCAGTCCTGCACACCGGCTTGGAGGAATTTTAGCCCATTCCTCCGTACAGAACAGCTTCAACTCTGGGATGTTGGTGGGTTTCCTCACATGAACTGCTCGCTTCAGGTCCTTCCACAACATTTCCATTGGATTAAGGTCAGGACTTTGACTTGGCCATTCCAAAACATTAACTTTATTCTTCTTTAACCATTCTTTAGGAGAGCGACTTGTGTGCTTAGGGTCGTTGTCTTGCTGCATGACCCACCTTCTTTTGAGATTCAGTTCATGGACAGATGTCCTGACATTTTCCTTTAGAATTCGCTGGTATTATTCAGAATTCATTGTTCTATCAATGATGGCAAGCTGTCCTGGCCCAGATGCAGCAAAACAGGCCCAAACCATGACACTACCACCACCATGTTTCACAGATGGGATAAGGTTCTTATGCTGGAATGCAGTGTTTTCCTTTCTCCAAACATAATGCTTCTCATTTAAACCAAAAAGTTCTATTTTGGTCTCATCCGTCCACAAAATTTTTTCCAATAGCTTTCTGGCTTGTCCACGTGATCTTTAGCAAACTGCAGATGAGCAGCAATGTTCTTTTTGGAGAGCAGTGGCTTTCTCCTTGCAACCCTGCCATGCACACCATTGTTGTTCAGTGTTCTCCTGATGGTGGACTCACAAATATTAACATTAGCCAATGTGAGAGAGGCCTTCAGTTGCTTAGAAGTTACCCTGGGGTCCTTTGTGACCTCGCCGACTATTACACGCCTTGCTCTTGGAGTGATCTTTGTTGGTCAACCACTCCTAGGGAGGGTAACGATGGTCTTGAATCTCCTCCATTTGTACACAATCTGTCTGACTGTGGATTGGTGGAGTCCAAACTCCTTAGAGATGGTTTTGTAACCTTTTCCAGCCTGATGAGCATCAACAACGCTTTTTCTGAGGTCCTCAGAAATCTCCTTTGTTCATGCCATGATACACTTCCACAAACATGTGTTGTGAAGATCAGACTTTGATAGATCCCTGTTCTTTAAATAAAACAGGGTGCCCACTCACACCTGATTGTCATCCCATTGATGGAAAACACCTGACTCTAATTTCACCTTCAAATTAACTGCTAATCCTAGAGGTTCACATACTTTTGCCACTCACAGATATGTAATATTGGATCATTTTCCTCAATAAATAAATGACCAAGTATAATATTTTTGTCTCATTTGTTTAACTGGGTTCTCTTTATCTACTTTTAGGACTTGTGTGAAAATCTGATGATGTTTTAGGTCATATTTATGCAGAAATATAGAAAATTCTAAAGGGTTCACAAACTTTCAAGCACCACTGTAGATGTTTACTATTATGAGCATATCGGAACTCCCGTATGGCCTTTCATTTGGCACCATGATCTTTGACCTTGAGTGATCTTGAAAGGTTAAACTGAAGGTCATGGATTTTCAGAGGGCTGTAACTTGAAAACGGTTAATGGTAGACAGATTTTTACCATTATCAACTTATAGGAAGTGCCATATGGGCTTTCATTTGGCACCATAACCTTTGACCTTGAATGATTTTGAAATATCAAACTCAAGGTCATAGATTTTCATAGGACTATAACCTGACAGCTGGTGATTGAGAAATATTACCATTATCAGCATATAGGTATAACATAAGTGCTGCCGGGCGAGGTTTGTTTTGCCTGGCAACACTTGTTTTTTCGTTGGAATGAACATATTAGGTTTAAGCTGTGGTATTAGCATTGTTAGAACTAGCATTGGAACATAAACAACTCATGGTATATGAGCTGATAGCCTAGTAGTAGAGTAGCCAATCAGAGCGTGTGATAGCTCATATCCAGGAGAACGATTTTTATGAAACAGACAGCATGACGTCCTCTCATTGTTCTTTATCAGGTTATGATGTAAAGTGACAATTAAAAAATGGAAAAAAAACAGACAAAATGATGCTTAGGGAGAATTAACGAGGCGTGTAAAGACGTTTGTATCGCTGTAAATGCGTTTCATCTCCAAAGATGTTTACAGCTTGTACACGGCTCTGGAGTTATTGTGGCTCATTCGCTGATCTCTTGGAGGCAGACTGCAGGTGATGCATCTGTTCGCTGCACCTCGAAAAATGTGTACATTTTTCCAAAGATTATGATCAAATGAAGTTTTTCCTGCCTTTAGCACTTGTTTTTTTTTTTTTTTTTGCTTCAGTGAGTTATTATAGTCAGGTCGGTAGACACAGATGTAAATGCAGATGTGCGATAGGAAAAGTGTAAAAGAACATGTGACTTGAAGAAATATTTCTTCACACATCCACCCACATAGATTCTGTTTTAATGTTAACACACCATACAGCCATTACACACAAATACACACACATACGCACACGTGTGCACACACACACACACACACACACACACACACACACACACACGTGCTGGATGTGCATGTTCACAGCAGGAGGATCTGCTGCACTCTGATCCATCGCAGCTCAAAGACCAGAATTAAGGAGTAAAGAAAAAAAAAGCAACAGATGATACGTTTTTTTGGACCAACATATTAGATGGAATTAGGCCACAGCCTTCTCATCTCATCTCATTATCTCTAGCCGCTTTATCCTTCTACAGGGTCGCAGGCAAGCTGGAGCCTATCCCAGCTGACTACGGGCGAAAGGCGGGGTACACCCTGGACAAGTCGCCAGGTCATCACAGGGCTGACACATAGACACAGACAACCATTCACACTCTCATTCACACCTACGGTCAATTTAGAGTCACCAGTTAACCTAACCTGCATGTCTTTGGACTGTGGGGGAAACCGGAGCACCCGGAGGAAACCCACGTGGACACGGGGAGAACATGCAAACTCCACACAGAAAGGCCCTCGCCGGCCATGGGGCTCGAACCCAGGACCTTCTTGCTGTGAGGCGACAGCGCTAACCACTACACCACCGTGCCGCCCGGCCACAGCCTTCTTGATTAAAATTTCACCGAATTCAGAATTGAATGCAGAACAACATACTTTTTACAGAATTAAAATATGTTTATCTGTTCTTGAGATATTACAAGTCAAAGATTGAAAAAAAGGCTTAATTTTTTAGAAAACTGCTTTAATATTCTGTCTGAGGGTCACATTGTCCAAAATGGGCCTCATTAACCAATGAGATCAAACGTTTTTTTTTCTTAATAACTTTTTATTTTTCAAGATATTTACATGGAAATGGGCAGCACATACAGTAGATGTTTGTGTGCTGAATACAAAGTTTGAAAAATTAGTAAAAAATACATTTTGCAAATTAGTGTTTATTATACAAATTAGGTAAAAATGTTAAAAGTAATAAAATATTATTTCTAATCCCCTCTTTGTGCTCTGTCGGACTTTGTATTTCTCAAAAGTAAGGCCTTCTAGTGTTTATATGAAAGAATATAAATGATTCTTTCAATTAATATTCACAGCTTTCAAGGTGAACCTTGAAAAAACTGTCTGATCCACATCCAATAAACAATTCACATTCACTGAACTGAAACTGACACTCGCGTTTCTGACTTTGGGTTTTTTAAAATATCATTCCGACCACTAAGATCTCAATATAGTATTTTTCATCAAAAGAACTGCAGTTACATTCTAAAATAGTTATTTATTTACAGGAATCAGTTTGATTTGAAAAAAAAAAAAAAGTCGGTAAAGCTCTGAAAACCAGAGGTGGACAGTAACGAAGTATTTGAGTACTGTACTTAAGTACACTTTTTAAGTATCTGTACTTTACTTGAGTATTATTTTTTGGAAACTTATTACTTTAACTTCACTACATTTGAAAGACAAATATCGTACTTTTCACTCCACTACATTTCTATCAAGGTCCTCGTTACTCATTACTGTGAAGCAGCTTTGAAAGGGGATGTTTTTTTCTTTTCTTTTCTAAAACGTGATTGGGGTTTTTTTCGCAGGTGACACTGAGACAGTCTATCAGTAATCACTTGGGTCATGTCATGTCCATAGAATGGATAAAATCAAGCTAAATGATTTCTCAGCAGCATTATTTAACACGATCAGCTGATGGCAGAATGAAAAGAGGCGGTTCTTCTAGAGAACGCACACACCCATGGCTTTACCTAGAACCCATGTTTCAATTTTCTGAAAGGAATAAAGAGTCGTTTCATTTTAAATGTTTGCTTTGTTTGCCTAAAACGAACCACATCACAGCCTACAAAAACTTGCCGTCCGACCTGCGGGAGCATATTGAGGTATATAAACGTTTTATTCCAAGAGGAAGCTTGTAATGAAGTTGTCTGTGCTTTTAGAGCTAGCGGTAATGTTGCAATAGCTATGCAGTCTGGTTAGTCAAATGACTTTCTTTGGATTTTTCCACCAAGTTGCCGTAGGCTTGTCCACAGCTAACGTTAACACATAGCTAGTTAACTTGGACACTGTTAGTTAGCATGTAAAAACGGAGTTACACTAACATGAATAACAATAACTTATCTAAAAGTCCTTTCAGAAATGTTTTAGCATAATCTTGCCAAATAAACAGAATGTAGAAATCTTTCTTTTCTAGTAGCGTTAGCTACCCAATATGATTTTGAGTTTGAAAAGAGTTTGCTAGCATGTCAGGTGGAGCCTCACTGACTAGCTAGCTTAACGTTAAACCACTATGAATCCACAGGCATATTCATCTCATCTCTCATCTCATTATCTCTAGCCGCTTTATCCTTCTACAGGGTCGCAGGCAAGCTGGAGCCTATCCCAGCTGACTACGGGCGAAAGGCGGGGTACACCCTGGACAAGTCGCCAGGTCATCACAGGGCTGACACATAGACACAGACAACCATTCACACTCACATTCACACCTACGGTCAATTTAGAGTCACCAGTTAACCTAACCTGCATGTCTTTGGACTGTGGGGGAAACCGGAGCACCCGGAGGAAACCCACGCGGACACGGGGAGAACATGCAAACTCCACACAGAAAGGCCCTCGCCGGCCCCGGGGCTCGAACCCAGGACCTTCTTGCTGTGAGGCGACAGCGCTAACCACTACACCACCGTGCCAGGCATATTCATATGTGCATGAATACACACACACACACACACACACACACACGTGAGACCTGTGAGATGGACAGTACTGTACTAATCAATCACTACAAATTGTTGTAATTTTTGTTTTGATGTCAGATGATGGTCTTGCTTTTTTTTGTCTTGCTTAAAGCAGTGTTGCTGTTGGGCAGTTATTAAGCTCGAGGTGTGGATCTGGGTTTTAATCAGGTTGGATTGTCAGTTTTATTTTCTGAGCAAGCTGCATTTACAGCTATTCCACTGTCTTCCTTATTAACACACACATACATGTGTGCACACACTGCCAGAGCTGGGTCAGAACACGACCATGCTGCGTCGTCAGGGTGGGGAGGAGTGTTACAATTTACAACCCCGATTCCAAAAAAGTTGGGACAAAGTACAAATTGTAAATAAAAACGGAATGCAATAATTTACAAATCTCAAAAACTGACATTGTATTCACAATAGAACATAGACAACATATCAAATGTTGAAAGTGAGACATTTTGAAATTTCATGCCAAATATTGGCTCATTTGAAATTTCATGACAGCAACACATCTCAAAAAAGTTGGGACAGGGGCAATAAGAGGCTGGAAAAGTTAAAGGTACAAAAAAGGAACAGCTGGAGGACCAAATTGCAACTCATTAGGTCAATTGGCAATAGGGCATTAACATGACTGGGTATAAAAAGAGCATCTTGGAGTGGCAGCGGCTCTCGAAGTAAAGATGGGAAGAGGATCACCAATCCCCCTAATTCTGCGCCGACAAATAGTGGAGCAATATCAGAAAGGAGTTCGACAGTGTGAAATTGCAAAGAGTTTGAACATATCGTCATCTACAGTGCATAATATCATCAAAAGATTCAGAGAATCTGGAAGAATCTCTGTGCGTAAGGGTCAAGGCCGGAAAACCATACTGGGTGCCCGTGATCTTCGGGCCCTTAGACGGCACTGCATCACATACAGGCATGCTTCTGTATTGGAAATCACAAAATGGGCTCAGGAATATTTCCAGAGAACATTATCTGTGAACACAATTCACCATGCTATCCGCCGTTGCCAGCTAAAACTCTATAGTTCAAAGAAGACGCCGTATCTAAACACGATCCAGAAGCGCAGACGTCTTCTCTGGGCCAAGACTCATTTAAAATGGACTGTGGCAAAGTGGAAAACTGTTCTGTGGTCAGACGAATCAAAATTTGAAGTTCTTTATGGCAATCAGGGACGCCGTGTAATTCGGACTAAAGAGGAGAAGGACGACCCAAGTTGTTATCAGCGCTCAGTTCAGAAGCCTGCATCTCTGATGGTATGGGGTTGCATTAGTGCGTGTGGCATGGGCAGCTTACACATCTGGAAAGACACCATCAATGCTGAAAGGTATATCCAGGTTCTAGAGCAACATATGCTCCCATCCAGACGACGTCTCTTTCAGGGAAGACCTTGCATTTTCCAACATGACAATGCCAAACCACATACTGCATCAATTACAGCATCATGGCTGCGTAGAAGAAGGGTCCGGGTACTGAACTGGCCAGCCTGCAGTCCAGATCTTTCACCCATAGAAAACATTTGGCACATCATAAAACGGAAGATACGACAAAAAAGACCTAAGAGAGTTGAGCAACTAGAATCCTACATTAGACAAGAATGGGTTAACATTCCTATCCCTAAACTTGAGCAACTTGTCTCCTCAGTCCCCAGACGTTTACAGACTGTTGTAAAGAGAAAAGGGGATGTCTCACAGTGGTAAACATGGCCTTGTCCCAACTTTTTTGAGATGTGTTGTCGTCATGAAATTTAAAATCACCTAATTTTTCTCTTTAAATGATACATTTTCTCAGTTTAAACATTTGATATGTCATCTATGTTCTATTCTGAATAAAATATGGAATTTTGAAACTTCCACATCATCGCATTCCGTTTTTATTTACAATTTGTACTTTGTCCCAACTTTTTTGGAATCGGGGTTGTAAAAAAAAAAAAAGGACAATGGCTCTTTTTCAGTTTAGTTGTGTTGCATGTTGTAACGTTCTACCAGGCGTTTATTCTACAGGTTCGACAAGTTAGTCAGTAAATCCAGTCGGTCGCTTCAGAGGCATTAGGTTTTGTAAGCGTTGTGTCAATAATACAACAATGCATCGACAGAAAATGTACTTTTAATACTTAAGTATTTTTGAAAAGCAAATTCTTCAGTACTTAAACTTAAGTAAAAATTTGACTGGACAACTATCACTTGTACTGGAGTAATATTTAACCAGCAGGATCTGTACTTGGATTTAAGTAATGAAGTTGGGTATTTTGTCCATCTCTGCTGAAAACTCACTTCAGTCTCCCGTGAATCAGAACATCAAAACTAGCAGACGGAAAATTTTGCTGAATCCTTCATCAGAAACAGTGAGAGCGAGAGAACATCCCTATAAAAGTTATCTGATTGATATTGATGAGTAATCCAGTGGGAAACCGATCAAAAGAGAGAGAGAGAGAGAGAGAGAGAGAGAGAGAGAGAGAGAGCCTGACTGCTTTCCCGTGACTCAAAAAGAAAAGCACCATCAGTTTCCTGACGTCACGTGAGCAGAATTTTTACTCTGTTGTACCGAATTCAACTTGCTGTTACTCCCAAAGTACTGAACAGATCTTAACCAGATACATTTCTGTGGAAAGCAGAGATTATAAGCTTTTTAATAATCATATTCATAATATAAAATATTCAAGAGTTAAGCAATGACAGATTTGGAAATTTAGATGAGCGTCTGCATGGACAATTCTCACAGCACGGCCAGCGAGCGCCTGATACGCCGACTGAAAGTAGTTCCGGCTGTCATTCAAATCAGCTTCATATTAATGCGCTCATTCTACTGCAATAAGTGATCGTTTCTATAGTAACAGCTCATTGACAGGGACTCAAAGTGTGTGTAGTTGTTTATACTCGAAGGAGAAACGTGTTGATGTAACATTTACGGAAAGCGTCTCCAGCGTCAGCACTTTGGAACAATCATTTGAAATGTTTTGCGATTTCTTCTTTTCTTTGCGTCTTAGGAAACAAAAGAGGTGCAGGAGTGAATACCTGTTATAACGCAAGAGAAAGCAGGAACTATTTGTTTTGCAGACATTAAATGTAATAATAAATGGACAAAACGTATGATGCTTTAATGAGTTTCCTTTGACCAATAAAACTCTGGCAAATTGCTGTGGTATAAGAGGAATAAAACACTTCAGGATTATTATATATTTTTGTTGACAAATCATCATCTTTGTTGAAGTAATAGTAACTCCACTTTCTGTTGTTGATTACTTTCCTATAACAGTATGACACTGGGTTTTTTTTCCCCCTTACTGAATAATAAACTGAACTACGGCTAAAATATATCTCTTTTGTCACTGGGGTTTACGTGGTTGTAGCAAGTGTTCTAGGTGGGTGGAGCACAGAAGCACGGCAGGCCAGAACTGAGTTCTCAATAACTCTTTTATTGTCAGCTTTTCAGCTTCTACACGTTTACTCATACACGCCACACACACGTGTTCTGGTCGGGAGAGCTCCCTTCCTCCGCGCTCCCTCTCCTCTTATAGGGCGCGGTCACTGGGGACGACACACAAACACAGGTTAATTCCCGTCAGGTGCAATGATTCCGCCACTTACCTTCCCTGACTCCGCCCTCCATTCACAGACCGATGCTTGACCACGCCCCCGCTGCCACAGTGATTTCAGACATTTTTGAAAAACAATTTGAAGAAATTAAACAGTTTCATTTTTTCCAGTTGTGTGAAAATGTGATTTGTGTACATAAATAAATACATATATGTTATTTACCAGCTGGGAGGTCCGTATCATGAAATACCGTGACCGAGGTTTTGAAAGTACTGGGCGAGGCCCTCTGGGCCGGGGTCAGTATTCAAGGCCGAAGATCACGGTATTTCACCATACGGACCAACCTTAAGCTGGTTAATAATATATTTAGTTTTTCTTTACCAAATTCTAACAGAAAACGAGAGTGCCTGAAAGGGAAAACCAAGCCTAGGCGAGCCGCCATTTTGAATCCTCATTCACGGCTGTAATGCAAAAGGCTTCCTCCTCGGTATACAAGTGCACTTCCATGGCAGGAAATAAACTACATTTTGCCGCCTATGTAGTCCCCTATTTATACAAAATAAAAATACAAATGGATGTGTATAATTATAGGTAAGTGTATATGTATGAACTGTATATATGTATTGTATGTGTGTATATATGCATAACATAAGTATCTGTATATTTGATTTGGTTGATATTATACCATGTTGGTATGTCTTGGTATGTTGGTATGTTTTCTTTTTTGTTGCTTTTGTATATATAGTTTATTATGGTGGAAAGTGATGTTTGATTAGCGGTGGTATAGAGGGTTAGGATTTGATGTTATTTACTTCTTCCTAATCCTTTCCGAGCATTATTATGTTATTGCCTTGTGGCTACGCTATTCTGTTTGTTTATGACAATGTTTTGATGATTGCATTTTTTATTTTTATTTTTTTTGTTTTTATATCTTCTTTACTGTTTGGAATCAATCAATCAATCAATCAATCAATCAATCAATCAATCAATCAATCAAAATTGAGTCATTCAGGATTCAGCCATGAGAAATGCTGAATCCTGAGAAATGCTGGCAAAATGTTATAAGATTTTTGATAATCCTATGAATAAATCTTATAAAAAAAAAGATAAATGTTGACAAAAAATGCTACTATGTTTGTTGTTGTTGTGAACGAGCGAGTCGCCAGAGGTCCGTAACCGAGGTCCGTAACTGGGGTCCGTATCGTAGGATATGGACCCGCTCGCCAGCCAATCAGAGTGCAGGATTTGATGGAAACCGGACCGAGAAAAAAATAAGAGCTACTTATTAACTGAGTGCAAGGCCTTTAGAGGAAAATCTCAGACCGATGTCTTGACAGTATGAACCGAGCCGTATTTACAAAAAGACCGAGGTCTGACATTTTCTCATAAAGACGGAGCAAGCGATGTAATATAAGTAGTTTATTATATGGCTTTTTAAAAAATGTCTAAGATTAAAATAGTCATTATAACAAGGCATGACGCTGCTTTCAGTCATGTCATATTTGTAACGTAGCTGAGTCACGCATGTGGAATAAACAACTAGCGGTTTCAAAACTGAATTTCTGTTAGCGGTTAGCAGTTTCTGAACGCTCTTTGCTGCTCATTTCTTGAATAACTCGCTGACTCTTGTTTGTCTTTTAATTTACAATTCATCTTTTTTTGTTTTTGTTTGTTTTTTGGAACATTGAAAGCCGGTGCCTTGGAAAGAAAATCCGTAATTGTCCACGGGCATTACAGGAAAATTCTGCCTGCCAAGGAACCAATCAGAGTGCACGATTTTGCCAGCAGTAGCTCCTGCCATATAATAATAAATAATAAAAGGGGTATATCAGGAGTACATAATACAACATATATACAATAACATACACTGCTATATCCACTCAGCGGCCACTTTAATAGGAACTTGTTCTTGATTCTAAGATTGTTGAACCCAATGAGTGTGTTCTTCTGCTGTTACAAAAGATACTTTTCTGCTCAGCACGGTTGTAAAGAGTGATTATATGAGTTATGATATCCTTCCTGGAAAAAAAAAAAGCTCGAACTACCTCAAATCTGTCAATTTTCTGATCTCTGAGCTCTCTTATCAACAAGGCGTTTGTTTACTTTCCACCCACAGAACTGTCCCTCACTCACTCGATGATGTTTTTTGTTTTTCGCATCACTCTGTGTAGAGACTGGTGTGTGTGTGTGTGTGTGTGTGTGTGTGAGAAAACCCCAGGAAGGAGATCAGCAATTTCTGAACTACTCAAAGCAAAAATACTCATTTGGCTCAAACCGACACCCATACCACAGTGAAAGAAAGAAAGTCACACTGCACTGTGAGATCACAATTTTCCCATTCTGATGTTTGAACATTGTGAACATTAACTGAAGCTCTTGAGTTGTATCTGCGTGATTTGATGCATTGTACTGCTGTCAAGGGATCGGCTGGTTAGAGAACTGCATCAAACAGCAGGTGGATGTATGGGTGTTCCTAATAAAGTGCTGTGTGTATGTACGTATATATATATATATATATATATATATCTCATCTCATTATCTCTAGCCGCTTTATCCTTCTACAGGGTCGCAGGCAAGCTGGAGCCTATCCCAGCTGACTACGGGCGAAAGGCGGGGTACACCCTGGACAAGTCGCCAGGTCATCACAGGGCTGACACATAGACACAGACAACCATTCACACCTACGGTCAATTTGGAGTCACCAGTTAACCTAACCTGCATGTCTTTGGACTGTGGGGGAAACCGGAGTACCCGGAGGAAACCCACGCGGACACGGGGAGAACATGCAAACTCCACACAGAAAGGCCCTCGCCGGCCCCGGGGCTCGAACCCAGGACCTTCTTGCTGTGAGGCGACAGCGCTAACCACTACACCACTGTGCCACCCATATATATATATATATATATATATATATGCATACACACACACATTATATATATAGACATACACACACAGGAGAAAAGTTTATTTTCTAGCTCGGAGAGAAGCAGGAGAAGGGGAGAGAAGGTTAGTCCGCGGAGTTCCAGTTTATCGCCGTGAGAGCCATGACTAACAGGCACCATTCCCTCAAGGTGAAAGTCACAGACCAGGCTGCAGACTGAAAGTGACAGGAGTGAGCACACCCGTAAATCTGCTTTTCGCTTTAATTAGCCTCAAAAGGCTCGAGAGGGCAGTGGAGATGCAACACAAACAGGGATGGACCTCCTTCCTGCAGGTTCACATCCAGCGGTCAGACGTGAGCTCTGGCATGAGCACGCAATGCTGCGGCTAACGGGTCACGTTTTGTATAATTTGCTCACCGTGGAAATACAGTAGAGTACAGCGTCAAAACAATGAACACGATGATTTAATGATCATTTTCATTCTCATTTTCATTCGACTGTCATGACTGGAAGGTTGTGTGAGTGTTTTTTTTGAATAAAAGAGCACAAAAATAACAACAGCATGCTAATGTGGCTAATGATGAATGACCGCTGAAAGGGAACTCAACCACTTGATGCTAATTGATGTCTATTAGCTTTCAACTGTTGTTAGCATTGTTACATTACCATGTATAACGTATTAGTGTTTTATCTTCTCCGTCTTTCAGCTTGATCGGTGTCATTACCGCATGTGATCATTTTTAATTATTGGATTAATATATAGATTTTGTGAATATCATTTTAATTAAAAAAAAAAAGTTGAACACGCGCTTGGTCAGGGCTTAACAGGATGAAAAAGGGCTCGGAAGACGCCATTGATCCGGATAAGAAATCACTTAAACTACTTACATAATTTGACACAAAATATTGATTGAAATATGATTTTATTAAATTAAAACTTTCTGCTATAAAAGAGTCCGTTGGATTCTATGGTTGGAGCTGCATCCATAGCAACGTAAACTCCTCACGTTAGCCGAATTAGCTTCATAATTCACGTTAAACTGAATGTTAATCTTATGGAAATCGGATTTTTTTTTTTTTTTTGCCACAGGGTGTTGCGAACACGCTAATGATGTTAATTTGTATATTAAAGCAACAATATTTACTGAACTTCTTTCTGCAAATTGATATGATTAGATATGTGCTTGCAGAGGCTATGATCAGAACTGCATCCATAGCAACAGTCTGTTATTCATTCAGAGATGAATAACAGATTCAAAGTGTTTATTGTCATATGCACAGTAAGGAACGTGCCCTCCTGCACAATGAAATTCTTAGTTTGCCGTCCACCATGAATGCCAAATTACAACAATAAATAGGTGGAAGAAATAATACAAAATAAAAGCAGTATCGTGCAAAATAAAAGCAGTATAATACAAAATAAAAGTACCGTATTTATCCTAATAAACGCGCCCGGACGCGATGCAAAACATGAAGGGGGAGCGTCAATTTCGACCCTTAAATGACAAAAATCGAACATGACAAAATCATCGGAATTTAAAACATTTATTTTGAAACACATGAAAATACAGTTATATGTCCAAAAAGTCAATTAAACAATGTCCAGCTCGCTTATAAGGATAACATTGGTAAGTAAACTATTTGTAGTGACGTCACAATTCACGTCATCGTCGATGTTTATGAGCTCACAAAACAAAATGTCGTCCTCAAAACGATCCTTCACCGCTAGTTTTAAGTTAAAGGTTGTAGAACTGGCAGAGCAGAAAGGCAAACACTTAGCTGCAAAAACATTTAATGTTCACCGTAAACGTGTACAAGAGTGGTGCAAACAAAAGGTACGTCTCCAAATGGCTCCAAAGTCTGAGAAAAGAAAACCTGGTGCAGGTCGCCCACTACGTTATCCAGACGTCGACACGCAGCTAATGAGGTGGTTTGACGAACGCCGAGAATGTGGAGTACGTGTGACAGGAAAGTCCCTACGTCATCAGGCCCTACGGCTTCACCGGGAAAATGGTTGGTAAATACTATTCTAGCTCTGAAAATCGTGGAGGCGCGTCAAATAGGGAGGGCGCTTCTATAAGGATAAATACGGTAATATAGTACGAAATAAAGGTAAAATAGTGTAAAATAGGTACTATAATACAAAAATAAGGCAATGATAGAATGTAGCAGCGAAAAAGGGCAGTATTGTGCAAATGTAAGCAAATGTAGACCGTCAAGGACAGTGTACAAGGAGGTAGTCCATGGTTATATACTCCTGTCAGCTGTTCCGGAGTCTAATGGCGGTGGGAAAGAAAGAGTTCTTTAATCTGACAGTCCTACATTTCACACTTCTGTACCTCCAGCCTGAGGGTAGAAGTGTAAACAGTCTGTGCTGGGGGTGGGTGGGGTCCTTGAGAATGGAGGCAGCTCTCCTGTGGACTCTGCGGCGGTAGATGTTCTACAGAGAGGGCAGTGGAGTTCTGATGAATTACATTTCATATCAGACCAATTAGAATCAAAAAGCCTTGTAATATACAGTGGTGCTTGAAAGTTTGTGAACCCTTTAGAATTTTCTATATTTCTGAATAAATATGACCGAAAACATCATCAGATTTTCACCCAAGTCCTAAAAGTAGATAAAGAGAACCCAGTTAAACAAATGAGACAAAAATATTATACTTGGTCATTTATTTATTGAGAAAAATGATCCAATATTACATATCTGTGAGTGGCAAAAGCATGTGAACCTCTAGGATTAGCAGTTCATTTGAAGGTTAAATTAGAGTCAGGTGTTTTCAATCAATGGGATGACAGTCAGGTATCACTGGGCACCCTGTTTTATTTAAAGAACAGGGATCTATCAAAGTCTGATCTTCACAACACATGTTTGTGGAAGTGTATCATGGCATGAACAAAGGAGATTTCTGAGGAGCTCAGAAAAAGCATTGATGATGCTCATCAGGCTGGAAAATGTTACAGAACCATCTCTAAAGAGTTTGGACTCCACCAATCCACAGTCAGACAGATTGTGTACAAATGGAGGAAATTCAAGACCATTGTTATCCTCCCCAGGAGTAGTCGACCAACAAAGATCACTCCAAGAGCAAGGCATGTAATAGTCGGCGAGGTCACAAAGGACCCCAGGGTAACTTCTAAGCAACTGAAGGCCTCTCTCACATTGGCTAATGTTAATGTTCATGTGTCCACCATCAGGAGACCACTGAACAACAATGGTGTGCATGGCAGGGTTGCAAGGAGAAAGCCACTGCTCTCCAAAAAGAACATTGCTGCTCGTCTGCAGTTTGCTAAAGATCACGTGGACAAGCCAGAAGGCTATTGGAAAAATGTTTTGTGAACAGATGAGACCAAAATAGAACTTTTTGGTTTAAATGAGAAGCGTTATGTTTGGAGAAAGGAAAACACTGCATTCCAGCATAAGAACCTTATCCCATCTGTGAAACATGGTGGTGGTGGTATCATGGTTTGGGCCTGTTTTGCTGCATCTGGGCCAGGACAGCTTGCCATCATTGATGGAACAATGAATTCTGAATTATACCAGCGAATTCTAAAGGAAAATGTCAGGACATCTGTCCATGAACTGAATCTCAAGAGAAGGTGGGTCATGCAGCAAGACAACAACCCTAAGCACACAAGTCGTTCTACCAAAGAATGATTAAAGAAGAATAAAGTTAATGTTTTGGAATGGCCAAGTCAAAGTCCTGACCTTAATCCAATTGAAATGTTGTGGAAGGACCTGAAGCGAGCAGTTCATGTGAGGAAACCCACCAACATCCCAGAGTTGAAGCTGTTCTGTATGGAGGAATGGGCTAAAATTCCTCCAAGCCGGTGTGCAGGACTGATCAACAGTTACCGCAAACGTTGAGTTGCAGTTATTGCTGCACAAGGGGGTCACACCAGACACTGAAAGCAAAGGTTCACATACTTTTGCCACTTACAGATATGTAATATTGGATCATTTTTCTCAATAAATAAATGACCAAGTATAATATCTCATCTCATCTCATTATCTCTAGCCGCTTTATCCTTCTACAGGGTCGCAGGCAAGCTGGAGCCTATCCCAGCTGACTACGGGCGAAAGGCGGGGTACACCCTGGACAAGTCGCCAGGTCATCACAGGGCTGACACATAGACACAGACAACCATTCACACTGATACTGACACTGATACTGAACGAGTCAAAGATGAGTAGCTGAATGGAATATATCTGATAGACCACAAAATAAAGCCAGCCAATATTATTATTATTATTATTATTACACACTCTCTTCATATCAGCATATCAGCATTTTCGATGTCTATTGGTATGTTTTTCTCTTGTAAATATGCATGAAGAATATCTAATGAAGTTTTGGTAGCCTTTCAGGTGTTCAGTGCATCTTCAGTTTCATTTATCAGTTTATTTATTTTGTGCTTAATTATAACATAGCTAATCCTAGCAGTAGCACTGAATTAGCCTCGTCTTCTTTCTTTCCCAGCAGACAAAGAAACACTTGTGTGCATGCTCAGCAGAAAAGTTTTGTCATTGGACATTTGCATGAGCTCTGATATAATGTTGTTTTGACAATGTGCAATATTGTAACAATATTGCACATGGCATAATACACGTAGAATAAGCGATATGCTAACAATATTGCATGCTACCAAACCAAATGAATGAAACCTGCTAGAAGGGAATAGAACACATGTTTTTATTTCATGGAAAAAGTGTTCTGTATGTATAATAATTCCTGCTATTTCACTCCGATGATGTCACTCCCAGTGTTTTTCCGCTGACTAGACGCGCGTTGTCAAAATGGCGAAAATTAAAATTCTTTTGATTAAGTGTATATTTTTTTGTTGATGTGTCCATATAATATAAAGAACATTACACGGTGGTGTGATGATATGAAGTTTATCTTCTCATGTTGAAAATATTTCACTCAGTCACTTTGTTGCTCACTCGTGATATATGCACTCACCACTCGAATATATATATAATTTCACTCTTGTAGTACTACCACATGCTTTTCCATCCCATTTGGATAAAAATTTGGTCATCATGTGACCACGTTAGCAGGTTAGCTAGCTTACCAGTTACCTCTCAGTTTCATATTTCAAGTGTAACACTTTACTGGTTTCATGATGTGTTTCTTCGGAGTCCTGAACACTGTAAATATACTAAAGTACTAAACTCATCTCTCTTCTGTCTGACTAGTGGCCTAGTGGTAGCGTGTCTGCCTTTCGATCGGGAGATCGGGAGTTCTATTCACGGTCGGGTCATACCAAAGACCATCATAAAAATGGTACCTACTACCATCTGGCAAGGCACGCTGCAATACAGATGTGCATGGGGAGTTAAACTCTCGTGGTTACCAGAGGACTAGCCCCCCACTGTAACCCTAGCTATGTAATAGGCGAGAGGCCGAGGGCTACGGAAATGGAGATCGGCGCCGCCTGATGCGCCACCATGGCGCGGGAAGGACTTTAACTTTAACTAAACTCGTCTCTCTTCTGTCTGTGTGTAATTTGATTGGATCAATTTCAAATGCATGCTGATCAAATGCTCCTGATGTAGGGTGACCAGATTTCCCTAGTCTGAAACCGGGACATTTTTGCACGCGACCATGCTTGTGCACGCACACCTTTTTTTTACGTAAACGTGACACTCAGAGAGGTGCTCTTATCATTTTGTTGAAGCTCACATTTATCAACATCTCACATGAAATAAAACAAACAGGCATGTTGTTATCTAGTAGCATAGTGGTATACAGATCAGTTAAATTATGGTCGACAACAGATTTTGTAATGGCTGAGAATAGGCCAGGCTATGTCCATAGGCCAAATTTACACTGATTTATTTCACCTGTTTGTGAGAACACCAAGAAGAATGCATATGCACATGTAGGCTATATCTCTAAAATTGTATGCACTATAGCATGAACTTAAAAAGTAGATATGTGACCTCAACATAGCCTAGGTCAGAATCAACCTTACTAACCATTCCCCACAACTGAATGAATAAAGCAAGAAGATGTGTACAAAAGTGAACACTTTAATGGAAGGTGCAACAAGCTGTTCAACAGCAATATGGCCAAACTGTCAGAATGGTATGTTAAACAGAAACAAAAAAGAGACAAGTGATTTGAGAATATACACTCAAACAAAACAGCAATAAAGGAGGAGAGGGGCGACAGCCCGAGGAAAGCCCCCACAGGAGCGCACAGCATTTGCAACATAGGCTACCCAACTCAGTACAAGAACAAAGCACAGGAACAAAGTGAAGGCGACTGTCAATCCACCCACCCTAAACAAAATGCATTAGCCTACGTACCGTATATTTACAAGAAGAGTGATCCGTTTTAATGTGATCCTGTATATCGGTGTTACCACCCTGGGCTACGGAGAAGGAACACTTACAGTGTGTGCAGTAGGCTTCGTGCTCATTGTTCTGCACCTCTCGGAGGAAGGGGTAGGTGCCCTGTAAACCTTTGGTAGACAAAGAACATTCGCGCCAGTTAATGTTTATTTTATTGTTGCATGGCAACACGTTCCGTTGTCTGGAATAATGTGGCTAAATAAACACCCATGCCACAGGGCCAGTAACCAGGAAAGTTTGCAATTCCTGTCAATTCATCAAAATAGTAAATGCAGACATTTCTCCGCTAATGATTCCCACGCTGCTCAGTCGCGAGTGGCGAAAACCGGGACATATCCGTGTCCCGACAGACTTTTGTCGGGACTCGGGACACACAACCCCAAATCAGGACTGTCCCGGTAAAACCGGGACGTCTGGTCACCCTATCCTGATGATGTGTTATGCTTAAAAGTATGAGCTCACACTGAGATCAAATATAGTGGGTGTGTCAGTCTGTGTAATCGCCTGACACGACTGTGACTGATTGGCTGCATGAATCTACAGTCTGGGCAAGAAAGAAATGAGCCCCAGCCTCAGTTTCCACTTCTTCATTCCATTCTGTGTTTATTTCTGCCAGCTGCACCTCCACTACCACCACCATCACCACCAACAATATCTGAATTAATTGTTTTCCATGTTGGCAAGTGAAAATCAGTCCATATTATGCTCTCATTTTGAATAATTAACCCAAAGCTAATCAGTCATCCCTTGGCTCAAATGGTGAGGCATTTCAAGGCAGATGTCTGGCAATTATTACCCCAAAGAACCTCTTTCTGGAAAGGTCCTTCATCTCCTTACTGTCATAAGATGCATTGTTCTCAGCAAAGCAATGCACAATCATTCAAAACATTATAATCGCTTTACAAACTGGCAGCTAAAGCGTGTCGATTCATGTCCAAGACGTTTGGCTGATTAGGATCAAGACCACATGACAGTCGACACAGTCGTGCTTCTTGAGTGCAAATTTCTTCCACAACAAGTTCTATATTTTACCTCCAAGTCTCCCAGAGAGCCCAGTCAGGGGCTGAGGATGTATTGTCGAACTCTTCACATGAGCAGGAGGTGTAGAAGGAGTGTGTTAGCTCACCCCTGGTCCTCACAGCTGCAGAGAAAGGAAGTGAGCCTGCTGAGGATCGGGGCAGCCAGTGTCCCCGTGGTACAGTTGCCTGGTAACTCAGCCAGCGTGGAGGCACGACGGCCTCCGATTAGCCATTAGGGTCAATCATATGAGCGACAAATAGATGCCAAACTAATGCATTCCATTTGCTTTTTACTGTCTGTAAAAATGGATGCTGCTTACACGCCCACTCTCGTTACACATTGCATAAGCGACATGTTCATGAGTGTCATGGGTTAATTGTCTCCAACTTTTTTTTTTCTTCATTAAGATAAGCAGTACTTACTGCTAAACACTGAGGTTGCCATGACAGGCTTCTGTACAAGCATTCCTTCTCACTTCTGCTTATAAATAAATATTGGAACAATGACAGAAATACAATGATGATAAAAAAAAGTTCTCATCTCATTATCTCTAGCCGCTTTATCCTGTTCTACAGGGTCACAGGCAAGCTGGAGCCTATCCCAGCTGACTACGGGCGAAAGGCGGGGTACACCCTGGACAAGTCGCCAGGTCATCACAGGGCTGACACATAGACACAGACAACCATTCACACTCACATTCACACCTACGCTCAATTTAGAGTCACCAGTTAACCTAACCTGCATGTCTTTGGACTGTGGGGGAAACCGGAGCACCCGGAGGAAACCCACATGGACATGGGGAGAACATGCAAACTCCACACAGAAAGGCCCTCGCCAGCCACGGGGCTCGAACCCGGGCCTTCTTGCTGTGAGGCGACAGCGCTAACCACTACACCACCATGCCGCCATGTTTCTAAATCATTTCACTTTTTGTTTCAGAAGGATTTCTTCTTCAATTCTACAGCGGAAACTTTCCAAAAGTATGTGCATTCAGTTAAGAGCTTCAGTGTGGAACAGAAAGTAGGTCAAGAGAGCTGCAGGAACCACTTTGTTCTAATGAAGTCCTAGAAAATTCATCCATTTTTTTTTTCTCTCCAGGAGTTTAATCGTCTACAAATGATGGGCTGGACAAAAGTTACAAAAGATACCCGAAATCAGTATTTACTCGTACACAGAAAAAGTTCCTTGTATTCAGAGTCAGGATTTTGGTTTTCTGGGCTGCCAATTCAGATTAATAACATTTTGATAAAATGAATGAAGGGGATAGAAAATACGGACTGAAGATAACAATTTTTGTTTGTTTGTTTTTACTTTGCTAACATAAAATGCCTGTATATCTTTCGAGACGTGGAAAAATCACTGTGTTTATGAAGACGAAATGTGAAAAAAAAGACATGGTAATGGAGTTTTTCAAATAAACGATGACCTGTGGATGCAAGATCCACGTTTCAGAGTCCTGTGATGAAGAACCTAATATTTTTCTTGACTTGACAAACATCATTGCGACACTGACCAGGGTGAAGCACTTACTAACCATCAAATCCGTCCATCATGCTCCTGTTCTTTGTTTGGCTTTTCTTTTTTTTTCCATACAAATTGAGTCTACTGTATGATAATTTCCAGGATTTGTTTTCAAGACTGTAGTTTAGCAAAATACAGAAATTCAGATTCATTTGCGTTTACATTTACTGAATTTTTATTTTTTATTTTTACGAATTTGTTTAAAAGCAAGCACTTGTATGTTACCCAGGTCGTGTCAAGGTCTGTAGCTAGTCTGTAGCTAGTTAATCCATAGCTCTAGCTATTTTATTTTATTTCTTTTAAATATTGAGCAGTTTAAATAGCAGAGAACACAACAGGTAAAAAAAAACGAAAGAAAAAACAAAGAGATAAATAAACTGAGAAAGAAATGGAGCATCATTTCAAATGATACACTGTTCTTTGATGCTGTTTGTGCGAGTGTGTGACCGCTCCACCCTGCGATTTGAATATCACACCAGGGTATTCGCGCACACACTCTCACGGTGCCATTGTGTGCCAGGGATTAAAGCAGTGGGAATTTAAAAGAGCTTTGTTTTCCTTCTCCGCTGAATATTTATTTCATTTACAATCCTATACTTAGATACAAATATAAATACTATATAGTAAATATACTGAATACCATAAAATACCGTAATGTCCTTGGACTCACTGGCTCACCATGGCATTAGTTTTCCTCGAACCTGAATAGAAGCTTGTGTACTGACTCCACATCAGCTCCATGCAAATATTCCACTGGTGTCCATCAAGGCTCAGTGTTCAGCTTTCTTCACTTTTTTTTCTCTGTACACATTTTCTCAGGGATGTGTCATGTCTTCTCCTGACACGGCTTCTCCTACCAATGTTGGGTACGACACCCAAATCATCCTCTCTTCCTTTCTACCATCACGGACAGAGGTGGTGCAGATCTCAGCATGTCTACCAGACATCTTGTCCTGGACAACATGACATAAAACGACCGAAAACTAAATCTGAACAAAGCTGAGCTGCTCCATATTCCTGGAAATATTCGTTCCTGTAGGAACATTCCCACTAAAAAACGACTTACATAGTAATCTTTATAATTAATTTTATATTCTTTTTTCCCTCAAAATATTTATTTTGTTTTTACATAGATTTATTTAAAGTTTGCAATGTCTTTGGTTTACAGTTTCCTACATTCTAGGCTTCTTGGGTTTTTGTCAGTATTCAGAGAGTGATACAGCGGAGCTTTAGTCCTTTAGTCTATCCAGCTGTCTCAGCTCTTCATCTGTCTTCTTCTTTCTTTATTTGCCTTGTCTGGAGCAGACATTGCTGGCCATGATCCTCCATTTTTCTTGGTCATTTGAAGTCCTTATGAATGTGTTATTGTCGATGCTATTGTCAGTAGCCCAGTTGTTAAGGTTCTGCACATATTTTATTCTTTGCCTTCCTCCGTTTTTCTTTCCATGGATCTTACCCGTCACACTGAGTTTTTCTAATCCTCCTTTGCTGTTTACATGTCCAAAAAATTTCATTTGTCTCTTCCTTATTGTTTCAATTAAGCTCCTTTTTACTCCTGCAAGGATTAAGACTTCTTGGTTCGTCTTCATCTTCTTCCAGGATATTTTAATGATTTTTCTGAGGAACCACATCGCCTTCATTTGTACAGTTTGCTAAAACAAATCAGCTTCCATAGCTTCAACTTTCATCCTAATTGCACCTTCAGTGGCATCAGGGGCGCCGCCAGAAATTTTGGGCCCCCCAACTTTGCCCACCCTTGTCACAATTGCACTATTGTCATTATTTGACTTTTGATAGCCCATGGATCTTGAGTTTGTGACTTTGTTATGACAGTTAATCCATGAAAAAGTTTGATGCATTCAAGTTTGATGCATTTAAATGAACTCCATACTCAGTAGCCTTACAAATGTTACCCATAAAAGACAGGAAACATCTTATTATAAATTTATTTCAAAGTGACACGGAGTGACATTTCAATTTGATCAATTACGTACGAATTTCTTCATATGTTGTAACCTCTATCCCTCTTTTATGTGTGCTGCGCTTTCTCTAGCTCCTCAATTTAAAACCAATGGTTTAGAACGTGTGAACATTCCACACACGTAACCATGTCAAACACTTGACTGGTGTCCGTTATTAGCAACACTTTAATCTAGCAAACTATATGGTGCTCGCTCATTAAAAACTCCAATCCTAAAGCATTTACTGTATGGGTTGTATTGCTGCTTACCTCCTTCTCCAAAAGGGGGTTCAGTGGTTTGGTAGGGCGGAGGTCCCCCTGAGGCTGAATCTGTGCATATTTAGGGCACCCCATTAGTTATGAAACTGGTTATTAGCACTAGTTATTAGCACCAGCATAACATAATATTTCATCTTGTTTATCACACAAGTCAGTTCAGTTATTAAAATGGAAAAAATGTCACTGTACAAACTGTAAAAGTGTTCTCTTGATAGGCTAATCCAACCACGTTCATACTGTTCATTTACCATTCGCTAATATTTTGAACACACATGTGAGCGATAGCTACCTTTCTTTGGGAAAAACTGAGTGACCAGTTGCCTGCCTCTCCGGTCCCTCTCAGCTTTCAGCTGCCTTTCTTTACGTTTTTGACAGCCACTCTTCATATTTAGCGATCATAGACTGTACGCACTCCACTGCTGGCTGGCTGCTGCACCGCGACACAGCAGCAAGTAGCGTTGCACTGATCAGCACACAGATTTAACGCATCGCGCTTCTACCAGAACTACCAGAACGCAAAAGGGGGAGGGTTAAATGACAATATGTTGAAGAACTCAAGAAATAGACAACCTTGTTCAATTAGCTCATTTTACCAGATGGAATATTGCATTGTTGTTATTTCAAAAGTCTTATTAAAATCATTAAAAGCATATTATCAGCCCCTTAAAGGGCCCCATGGCAGTGTTGGGCCCCTAGAATTGTTCTAACCTTTCCCCCCCTGGCGGCGCCCATGAGTGCCATTGTGCTCATCATCTCATAGCTTGCTAACTAGCTGCAATGCATTCTGGGACTTTCAGTCTGGAATTTGCACCAACATCTCCACTGCATCTAAGCTGGATTTCTCATTAATATGCTGTTCAACAGAGCTGAAAAGATTGCTGTTTTGTTTTGTCGAAGTTACAGAGACAGTTATGAAGTTTCTACAACAGTTACATCACAGTTGTTGTTGAATGTTGATGAAGATGACTTGCACATGATTTGGATTTAAGTGAGGGTGAGTTGCATGGCGTCAGTCTCATTCTCTATTCCTATGCTCCACCTAGATCCAGTGACAGGACAAGGTCCAGACGGCTGGAGGTGAAGCCAGGAGCAGTGGATGACCAGGGCATCTTTTGTGTCTTGCCATGCTCTACACATTCCACAATGTGTTGCTCGTGTATTGCCTTCCTGCCCATTGAACCATGCAGTGGTTTTGTCCGTGCAGTCCACAGAAGACCAGACTTCACATGCTTAGGTAGACAAACCTGATCACTGAGGGTATGTGACCCATTGTTTACTCTCATCCTGATTTATCTGGCTAATCGAAACCATTGCCCATGGTGTGGCCGCTGCGAATGTTACAGCTACTTCAATTACAGCTGCAAGTCTCTTGGGGTATGTCTCTATTAGCTTAGCACATCTAGCCACTGGGATTGTTGCCCATTCCTCAAGGCAAAACTGCTCCAACTCCTTCAATTTAGATGGGTTGCGTTGGTGTACAGCAATTTTCAAGTTGTGCCACAGCTTCTCAATTGGATTGAGGTCTGGGCTTTGACTAGGACATTCCAAGACATTTAAATGTTTCCCTTTAAACTATGTTTAGGGTTATTGTCCTGCTGGAACGTGAACCTTCATCCCAGTGTCAAACCTCTGGCCGGCTCAAACAAGTTTTCCTCCAGAATTGCCCTGTATTTAGCGCCATCCATCTTTCCTTCGGTCCTGACCAGCTTTCCTGTCCCTGCAGATGAAAAACATCCCCACAGCATGATGCTGCCACCACCATGCTTCACTGTAGGAATGGTGTTCTCAGGGTGTTGGGTTTGCGCCACACATGGCGTTTCCCATGATGGCCAAAAACATCAATTTTAGTCTCATTTGACCAGATAATCTTCTTCCATGTGTTTGCAAAGTCTGCCACATGCTGTTGGGTGAACTCCAAACGTGTTTTCTTAAGCAATTACTTTTTTCTGGCCACTCTTCCATAAAGCCCTGCCCACTCTGTGGAGTGTATGGCTTAAAGTGGACCTAAGGACAGATACTCCCATCTCCGCTGTGGATCTTTGCAGCTCCTTCAGTGTTATCATTGGTATCTTTGTTGCATCTCTGATTAATGCCCTCCTTGCCCGGTCTGTGAGTTTTGGTGGGCGGGGCCTTCTCTTGTCAGGTTTGTAGTGGTGCCATATTCTTTCCATTTTGCTATAATGGATTTAGGCGCTGTTTACACATACCTGGGTATTTTTAAAAACGCATATTTTCTAAACTCTGTTTTCCAAAATAACTTCGTGCACACAGCTGCGTTTTTAAAAAAAAATTACATTTATATTGATCCGCATAAATACGCTGTCAAGAGCTGTTAAACTACGCCAGAGTGTGCAGGCAACTTTTTTGACGACATCGACAGAAGCGCGCATGCGAGTACACTCACCCTGTATGTACGGACGTACCAACTCTGCGAGTGACAGGAGTGAGGATCGCGACATTCTGAAATTTTCCTGCCATTCATCCGGGACGACAACGCCATTCTCGAAATTCTCCCACCAGATAGCAGTCCGTCCAGGTCGAACCCAAAATTGCCGACGCTGGCGGTGGTACGGTCGAGCTCTTTTGGTCACCAGAAGCTCCGCAATTGCTGCCCTCCGAGCCCTAATGCGTCTCTGCTGGTCAATGAGCTTTATGAGCTTTATTCTCAAAAGCAAACAGGCGAAATAGCTCTTAATAACAGAAATGCTGCTACTCTGAGTGTTTCCATGCTTGTCATATGTACAATGGTCGCTCTTTTGTGGCGCAAAGATTGCCTAAAACTCCGTTTTGGTCTCTTTACACACAAACGCAAAACGGAGTTTTCAAAAAATCTCCACTTTTGCCGGGGTTTTTAGAAAGAATCGTTTTCAGAGGAAAAAACTCCGTTTGTGTATAAACGAAAGGCACAAACGAAGGCAAAGGTCTGCGTTTTTAAAAATACCCGGGTATGTGTAAACGGCGCCTTAATGGAGCTCCCTGGGATATTCAAAGTTTGGGATATTTTTTATAAGCCAACCCTGATCTATACTTCTCCACAACTTTGTCTCTGACCTGTTTGGAGGCTCCTTGGTTTTCATGTTGCTTGCTTAGTAGTGTAGCAGAGTCAGAGTCCTTCCAGAACAGGTTGATTTATACAGACATCATGTGACAGATCATGTGACACCTTGATTGCACACAAGCGGATCTTAATCAACTAACGAGTGTTGCCAGGCAAAACAAACCTCGCCCAGCAGCACTTATTTTATACCTATATGTTCCCCCACAGTCCAAAGACATGCAGGTTAGGTTAACTGGTGACTCTAAATTGAGTGTAGGTGTGAATGTGAGTGTGAATGGTTGTCTGTGTCTATGTGTCAGCCCTGTGATGACCTGGCGACTTGTCCAGGGTGTACCCCACCTTTCGCCCGTAGTCAGCTGGGATAGGCTCCAGCTTGCCTGCGACCCTGTAGAAGGATAAAGCGGCTAGAGATAATGAGATGAGATGAGATGAGATGTTGATAATGATAATATTTCTCAATCATCAGCTATCAGGTTATAGTCCTATGAAAATCCATGACCTTGAGTTTGACATTTCAAAGTCATTCAAGGTCAAAGATCATGGTGCCAAATGAAAGCCCATATGGCACTTCCTATAAGTTGATAATGGTAAAAATCTGTCTACCATCAACTGTTACATCAAATTACAGCCCTCTGAAATGAAATGAAAGGCCATATGGGAGTTTCTATATGCTCATAATAGTAAACATCTGTCTATCAGGAACCATTTTTGAGTTATAATGAAAAATATGTTATTTTGACCTTCACCTTGACCCAATTACCCCTAATATTTAATCAGGTAATCTATGGACCATTGCCCACCTATGCTGAAAATTTGAAGTCAACCGATGCAACCGTCTAGACGCTAGATTGTTAACAGACAGACACACAAACAAACAAACAGTACTAATTACAATACCTTGCCCCACTTACTCTGTTGTGGGCGAGGTAATAAAGCAATAATTTTCACCTTTAAAGTGGTAGGCATGTTGTGTAAATCAAATGGTGCTAACCCTCCAAAAATCCATTTTAATTCCAGCTTGTAATGCGACAAAACAGGACAAACACCAAGGGGGACGAGTTCTTTTGCAAGACACTATATATATATATATATATATATATATATATATATATATATATATATATATATATATATATATATATATATATGGGCGGCACGGTGGTGTAGTGGTTAGCGCTGTCGCCTCACAGCAAGAAGGTCCTGGGTTTGAGCCCCGTGGCCGGCGAGGGCCTTTCTGTGTGGAGTTTGCATGTTCTCCCCGTGTCCACGTGGGTTTCCTCCGGGTGCTCCGGTTTCCCCCACAGTCCAAAGACATGCAGGTTAGGTTAACTGGTGACTCTAAATTGAGCGTAGGTGTGAATGTGAGTGTGAATGGTTGTCTGTCTCTATGTGTCAGCCCTGTGATGACCTGGCGACTTGTCCAGGCTGTACCCCGCCTTTCGCCCGTAGTCAGCTGGGATAGGCTCCAGCTTGCCTGCGACCCTGTAGAAGGATAAAGCGGCTAAAGATAATGAGATGAGATGAGATATATATATATATATATATATAAATGGATTTCAGTATGGTCCTGACAGCTGATTTAGAATTTAGCAGCCTGCAATATCGTTAGTGTTTCCAAAAATGCACTGGCAATGGTGAAACCCCAAACCCTTGACATGAATATGGCTTGGCTTGACCCAGAACCCTTCAAGAAGACACAAAGCAAGCACGATTCCTCTCATTACTGGTGCCCACAGGGTGGAATGAACTTCCCCAGTTATCATATCACAGTCCCAGAGTCCCTCTTAGGTACCTTATTTCTGGATCATAACTGATTCATGGCTGATCTGAGGGAACAAAACCAGTTCGGTTCAATACAGGAATAAAATCCTTTGAATAAATATCCTGAAGACTTCCAGAGATTATGCAGTACATCTGCAGGATAATAGTCGGCTGGATGGTAGGCAGTGTAATATGAAGAACTGAAGTAACAAAAAGGAAATTTCATGTCGACCTTTCGCTAAGTCACATTCAACAAAAAGCAGTAGTGAACCCTGGCAAGAAAGAAAGAGATGTTAGATATGCAAAAGAGGCAGAGAGGAGGAAGCATAATGAAGCCACAGGAGGAGTCTGGGGAACGAGTGTCAACACGGAAATGACAGGCGGACCTCCCATCCTCGTCGAGGAGGAGCAGGTAAGGCCGTGTGGGTGGGTGCGGTGCACACTGGGGACGTAGTGCTGTTTCATCTGAGCTGACGTTTTGAGCCCACGCGAACAGCATTAACACACAGAGAGATGTTTGTAAAGGACAGGGAATTGGCGGCGGAAATTTTGCCTTTGAACCATGTGCATCGCAAATGCTTTCAGAGCTATGGGATAAACATGTTATTATAACTGCATAATATCAGATGCAAAGTACAGGTGAATTCAGCTGTGTTGGGTTCATTAAAAAAGTTTAGTTACCAAAGTGCCAGAGATGAACGTCCCTGATTCCAAAACATATTGTTTCGTAAGAAGTTTGCTGCAATTAGCTCCTTGCTATTGTCAGTCTGGAATACGAGAGCTGCCATGCTAATGAAGGTCATGGAGTTGTAGCACAACAGCACGTTCCCAGCATTTCTGGAAAGCCACTGTTGGTTTGATGAATGATCCTTATTATAATTGCGACATTTGATATGTCTGTGGTAGAGTGCACTTTATGCGCCGCTTGATTGGTCCAAGGTATCTTATAAGGGACAAGAAGCCTGCTTTTGTTCTCACAAAAAATTTGCCCATCATGCCAGGAGGTGCCGGTGCTATTCCGCAGTCCTCGCAATTTAATGGTTTGGTGAACACAGCTTGCTCTCTTTCTCAGACCTGCCTGACAACTCGACTCCTTTATCGAGATAGAGACCTGGGTTTGCATGCAAAGCTTTCGGGGCTTGACAGCAAATTCTCATTTTGAGGAAAAACACTCCTCTGAGAGACTTGCGCTTTCAGGTGTAGGTCTTTTTGTGCACCTAATAATGATTGAAGGCCTCTGAAATACGACGGCTCATTAGAGTGCCTCAGAAATGGAGCGCATTGCTGAGAAAAGGCTCGCGTCGAGGCATTTGTTGGCGGGCAAAAGTAGCACACTGTAAAGCTAAAATGTAGGCTGCTGGTAAACACACTGTGTGAGAGAGAGAGCAGCATCCGAGCAGCAGAATGGAGGACGATCTCTCTTACACCATCTTCCATTAAACCCACAGCACTTAACCCAGTTCTCTCGAGCTCCTCTTGAGCCGTCCCTCCATCCACCTCTTTGCTTATTGGAGCTGAACGTGATTCAATCAGCGCCACTGATGAACAAAAAGTCTTTCACTCGGATGGAGCTGAAGAAAAAACAAAAGGATGACAATGTTCTCACTCACAGGCAATGTTCCCACTCCGAGTGACATTTCTTGTCCAAATATTCGGCATTTTTCAAAAACAAAACAAATAAAATAAAAAAAAAAACCCAGAGGTGCTGTAGTTATGTGGGATTCTGATTTATGTTTTGGTGGTAAATACTCTAAAAAACTACCAGATAATCATATCATAGTGCCGTATCACATATTAAATATTCATTTTTTTCATACAGACGATATACCCCGAGGAGATACGGCCTAACTTTATTGTTAAATTTATCCCTCAAACCATAGTTGCGTTTTCTGTACAGAAGAATTTGCTTTAAAAAAATACCACTGAACTCGCTAAAACATGTGTTTTACTTTATTAAATCTTCTCTATTTTATGACTTCTGCATTATCGAGTCACAACATTACAAAAATATATTAGAGTTCCGAAACTTTCAGGGTTTTTTTTCCAGTACAAAATTCAATGTTCCAGGAAAAAGTTTGTTTCTATCTGAGCAGCGTATTCCATGAGAGAGCACTTTTCAGATTAAAAATGAAAACATAATGAAGGCTGCTGGGTTTTGGTGCAAAATGAAGAAGCGAGTGTGACAGTCAAAGTGTCCAGAAGAACTGTGGCTGGTTCTGGAAGATGCTCAGTAAAACCTACAGATCATTTACGCATAAAACTGCACTCACTGGACCTGAGACGGATATTTTTTTAGAGCAAAGGAAATTTCATCTCACACCAAATATTGGCTTTGTTTAATTTATTATGGTTTACTGATTATCGTTTATAGTATTTTTGTTTTTTTAAAGCGAGACGGCCTTTCGATTTCATAAAATCGGTGAAATTTAGTTCCGTCTGAAATGTGGTCATTGTGATATATGTTTATTTCTGTAACATCTCACAAAATATCAGGCCATTCTGTGGCTGGGAAGTTATTTAATTTAAGGGGATTAAAGCAAATAATGTGCATGAAATTGCGCAGTCAAGCAGACAGAGGAAGTCCGTGTGCGTGTGTGTGCACATGCGCAGGTTTACCTTTGAGCGTGCACTGACAGTTCCATCATTCTGTTGCTAAACGAACAGCTGATCACACCGAGGTGCTCGCTGAGCGCCGATATTTATTAGTTTGGTCCTGCGTTTCCTTTCCTTCGTATATAACGTAACATCGTCTAAATTCTTCTCGCTTTCCGTTACTGTAGTCGGTCTTTCACGTTGCATTTGCACACTCACGTCCTCCATTTTTCTCTCCTGTTTCAAATTTGTATCCCACAATGCCTTGCGTGAACGGGGAAAGCCCACCATGTGATGGTGCATAACGTAGTATCTTGTATTGCGTCATGGTGAAGCAGGAAAAAATAATGGAGAATTTAGGGCCACGTGGTCCTAAAGTCATTAATTGTTCTGTTTTAAAAAAACGAATACAATTGGAAGTCTGTGATTCGAATTCTGTAGATTTCGGTCCACTAAACAAAAATAATTGGGTGTTGGGGAAAATTCTTTTTATGACCTACAGTTGAAGAATCTGAAAGGCAGTCTATGTTTAATGATGAAACATTTAATTTCATTATTTTTTAAGCCATTTTTGCTCTACAGCATTTCTTTACTGTCACTAAGACTTTTGTACAGGACTGTACCTCTGCCAAATGTATTGGAAGAGGTTATGTTTTCACCTCTGTTTGTTTGTTCACAACGTTACTCAAAAAGTAATGAACAGATTTAGATGAAATTTGGAGGAAAGGTGGGTCATGGGCCAAGGAACAATTGATTAGATTTTGATGCAAATCCAGATATGTATGCAGATCCAGGATTTTTTTTTAAATCTGTTCACAACATAACTCAAAAAGTAGTGAACGGATTTGGATGAAATTTGGTGGACAGCTTTAGCATTATCCAAGGTTCCAGTGATGTGATTTTGATCTTGATAACATGTTCCTTGGTGAAGATATGTGCTCTAATCTACTGAGTTTCATAATGCTAATGTTTATTCAGCATCTTATGGCTTCATTAAGTTGTATGAATAATATAATGTGCTGGATCAAGTGCTATTCTTGAAGCTGTTGAAGCCATTTTGTTCAATTCAACCAAATTTGTATTGATTAATGTGATAATATATGTGCATATATGGTCTTTGGCTCCTCTTCTGACGTTCTCATTAGATATATCGTCATTTTTTGTTTTTTAAATTGTCTCTTGCTTTGAGGTTACATTTGAGAGGAAAAGCGTAAATGCTTGTTTCTTCAGTCTGCATTTTCCGTCCTTGATTTTTAGAGCATATAAATTAAAGTTCTTGTCTTTAAAGTCAGTGGACGATTGAAACACTTCTCCTAGCGACCTTGTAGGCATGACCTCCACACAGATGGCTTAAGCAGGTGCGTAACCCGATTGTGAATATGAGAAACTTTCACTACATAAATACTGGTATAATTTTTTGACCAAAGTTCTCATTTACTTCAAGCTTCTCCTGGGTGAAGCTTTTACAAGCATGTATTAATGGCACCATCTTTTCTGAATCAATATCACCCACATTCTGCATGCATTCTTAAAACTACAATCAGCATGCTGTTACAAGCTCGATTGACTGTGAACCTACAGCATTAAATGTTTAGCCAATAAAGTATTACAGCGAGTGTGGAGAAAAATCAATCCCTAGATGAATAACAGCCATAATTAGATAGGAGCAAGGGGCCCAGGTAGAGAAATAAAGCAAAAAAAGTGGTCCAGAATGAAATGGCATGTGGTTAAATCAGAGCACGGCACACAAGAGTGCAATCAAACTGAGATCACGAGGCAAGTCTTCAGTCAAAATCCTCCAATCATGAATCTGGCAGACCTTAGTGAAAAGTGGTCATGTGTTAGATGAGGAGGAACATTTATCAGAGCATTCAATCAATACATTTCTTCTTTGTTGTGAAGTGGAACGAAAGAAAGGAGCTGATTTTTACTTGTATGTTTTACGGACTATATGGAAAATGTACAGTTTAGGTCAAGTTCCAATTTAAAAGGCAATACATGAGGAATAAAACATTCCATGTTGAGCTTTAAAAGGAAATTAATCAATCAGTGATGGTGTGAAGTGATGAAGTTTTCTCTAATGGCACATCCTGAGGTTTTTATTTCTCATACCACAATGGCAATGATGATGATGATGATGGTGATTATTATTATTATTATTATTATTATTATTATTATTATTAATAATTACTCTATGACATGTTGTAGTTTTTATCCGTTAATAGTTACATTTATTCCATGTTGTGGAACACCTCCAGAACAACTGACTAGGTCAAAAACAAACCCATAAAGCAAGAAGCAATCCTAGCCATTCAAGTAGTGCAAAAGTAATGGTGCCCTATGAAAGGAAGAAGGGTTAGCGTGTGTTTCTGGTAACCGAGTCGCTGCAGTGGCTGAGCTGCATTATTGGAAGATTTAGTGCAGGTTGTTCACTGTTTAGCCGCCATTTTGTTGTTTTTAGCTTCACGTTTTCCATAAATGTAAATCAGCTGGTCCGTGAACACGGTTAGTCATTTTTGACTGATTTAGTATGTGTAAATATGTGCACGCGAGTACGAAGAAAATAGCCTTTATACCTTTTTTAAAAGAAAAATATTAAAATATGACGAGATTTTTTTTCATTCAATTTGGCTAAAAACATTAACTTGGGACTTCAGTAAAAGATAAATGAGACTCGATGTTCCTTCGGCTGATGCTGAGGGTTTTTAAAAATGTCTCTTTCTGCTAGACATTTCTGTTATCGTGCTACAAGTTGCAATTTGTGAGGAGTGAAAGAATGGGCATATATATATATAAAGAGAGAGCCTCTTTCTTTATGGTCCTCGAGAGTGTGTGTTGTTAGTTGTGTCCTGCAAACAAGACAAAGATTTATCATTTGTTTTGTTCTTTTGCACCATGTCTGTATTTTATTGATTTTTCCCCTTGGATAAATCTCACGCAGATCTTTCCAAAGTCTCCTCATGATTACTCCATGAAGCTGATAATACATGAGGGAAGAGAAAAAGCACTGGAGATTGCAAATGGTTCCCACATGGTAGGTTGGAGTGCTATGCAGTAATGGCTATTCTGACGCAAAGTCTCTCCTTGTCGAGAATTCAGCGCAGACGTCTGATAATGAGACGCATTAATAAATGAAATGAAGCGATCCTGTTGCAAGACGGGCTCAAGCTAGCCGGTGTTACACTTTGGAAAAATTTAACACCTGCTAAATCACTCCCACGCTGAAGGCAGCTCATTAAAAGTGTTGCTGTCCACCTTGTTCACTCTCCTAATCAGCAAATTGTTGAATAAAAGAGCACCAGGATAGAGACCGGTCTGAAATAAAAATGATAAACTAGCCAGAGGTAATTAAAGGTCCGTGCGATGCCGCTGCAGAGAAATCAACACTTTTATATATATATATATAAAAAAAACCGCCAGTCAGAATAATCCATGTGAGCACAATCACATGGGTATACGGTGGTGCTTGAAAGTTTGTGAATCCTTTAGAATTTTCTATATTTCTGCATAAATATGACCTACAACATCATCAGATTTTCACACAAGTCCTAAAAGTAGACAAAGAGAACCCAGTTAAACAAATGAGACAGAAATATTATACTTGGTCATTTATTGATTGAGGAAAATGATCCAATATTACATATCTGTGAGTGGCAAAAGTATGTGAACCTCTAGGATTAGCAGTTCATTTGAAGGTGAAATTAGAGTCAGGTGTTTTCAATCAATGGGACGACAATCAGGTGTGAGTGGGCACCCTGTTTTATTTAAAGAACAGGGATCTATCAAAGTCTGATCTTCACAACACGTTTGTGGAAGTGTATCATGGCACAAACAAAGGAGATTTCTGAGGACCTCAGGAAAAGCGCTGTTGATGCTCATCAGGCTGGAAAAGGTTACAAAACCATCTCTAAAGAGTTTGGACTCCACCAATCCACAGTCAGACAGATTGTGTACAAATGGAGGAAATTCAAGACCATTGTTACCCTCCCCAGGTTGACCAACAAAGATCACTCTAAGAGCAAGGCATATAATAGTCAGTGAGGTCCCAAAGGACCCCACGGTAACGTCTAAGCAACTGAAGGCCTCTCTCACATTGGCTAATGTTAAATGTTCATGAGTCCACCATCAGGAGACCACTGAACAACAATGGTGTGCATGGCAGGGTTGCAAGGAGAAAGCCACTGCTCTCCAAAAAGAACATTGCTGCTCGTCTGCAGTTTGCTAAAGATCGTGTGGACAAGCCAGAAGGCTATTGGAAAAATGTTTTATGGATGGATGAGACCAAAATAGAACTTTTTGGTTTGAATGAGAAGCGTTATATTTGGAGAAAGGAAAACACTGCATCCCAGCATAAGAACCTTATCCCATCTGTGAAACATGGTGGTGGTAGTATCATGGTTTGGGCCTGTTTTGCTGCATCTGGGCCAGGACGGCTTGCCATCATTGTTGGAACAATGAATTCTGAATTATACCAGCGAATTCTAAAGGAAAATGTCAGGACATCTGTCCATGGACTGAATCTCAAGAGAAGGTGGGTCATGCAGCAAGACAACGACCCTAAGCACACAAGTTGTTCCACCAAAGAATGGTTAAAGAAGAATAAAGTTAATGTTTTGGAATGGCCAAGTCAAAGTCCTGACCTTAATCCAATGGAAATGTTGTGGAAGGACCTGAAGCGAGCAGTTCATGTGAGGAAACCCACCAACATCCCAGAGTTGAAGCTGTTCTGTACGGAGGAATGGGCTAAAATTCCTCCAAGCCGGTGTGCAGGACTGATCAACAGTTACCGCAAACGCTTAGTTGCAATTATTGCTGCACAAGGGGGTCAGACCAGATACTGAAAGCAAAGGTTCACATACTTTTTCCACTCACAGATATGTAATATTGGATCATCTCATCTCATCTCATTATCTCTAGCCGCTTTATCCTCTTCTACAGGGTCGCAGGCAAGCTGGAGCTTATCCCAGCTGACTACGGGCAAAAGGCGGGGTACAAACTGGACAAGTCGCCAGGTCATCACAGGGTTGACACATAGACAGACAACCATTCACACTCACATTCACACCTACGGTCAAATTAGAGTCACCAGTTAACCTAACCTGCATGTCTTTGGACTGTGGGGGAAACCGGAGCACCCGGAGGAAACCCACGCGGACATGGGGAGAACATGCAAACTCCACACAGAAAGGCCCTCGCCGGCCCCGGGGCTCGAACCCGGACCTTCTTGCTGTGAGGCAACAGCGTTAACCACTACACCACCGTGCCGCCCCTATTGGATCATTTTCTTCAATAAATAAATGACCAAGTATAATATTTTTGTCTCATTTGTTTAACTGGGTTCTCTTTATCTACTTTTAGGACTTGTGTGAAAATCTGATGATGTTTTAGGTCATATTTATGCAGAAATATAGAAAATTCTAAAGGGTTCACAAACTTTCAAGCACCACTGTAGGTATCAGAGATTTGTGAGATCACTGCAGGGTGTTGGATTGGCTAATCAAACAAGCACACTGATAAACTCTCGGCTGCTGTGTTGGTTTTTATTTGAGATGCTTTTTCCCCTTTTCTTGAGAAGTAATGAAAAGGTGTGCGTGTGTGTGTGTTTTCACAAGGCTGTCAGCTTGGTGTTCTGTGCTGAGCATCTTGCATCTTGCTGGGTGCGAAAATGTACCGTTTGTTAAAAAATCCTCCTGTTCTTCCAGATACACAGGAAGGGAAAAAATGTTTTGTTCCTCCTTTTAAGTTTTCAGCTTAGAACTCAAAACAGGTTCACACAAGATCCATTTGAAGGATGTTACTTGCCATCCAGCATTTAACATCGTTTAGGAAGTTCAACAGGTTAGTTCAGGTGCAGATTTGATCAGGTTATCGAGGTAGAACTGTGTATCGTCAGTATAACAGTAGGAAGGAAAATAAAAGGGGACCCATAATGGAACCTTGGGGGACGCCGTATATGATGGGTTCAGATGTTAGAGGACATGGGACATGAAACATAAATGCACGCTATATCAGTTTCTTTCCATTAAAAATATGAAATAATTGCATCAACAAATACAAAATTATCTATTAAATTCAGCAAAATCGTTATATTCGTGATGATTATACGGCATTTCTGCTCGAGCTCCGATATGCATATTTTACAACCGGAAGAGCCGCTGTCACGTGATCATACGTCACAAAAACTTTCGGGTACAGCACAAGCGGGTATATGAATATGGAGAAGTGTGAATCGTGATGATGACGAATGCGACAAAATAGTTTTTGTGTCTTGGATGACAAGAAAATTGTTTCGTTTTTAGAGTGTTTAACATACATTGAACATCATGGTGTATTGTGACCTCCCAGTCAGTCAGACGCGCTGTCACTCCTGTTAGCAATGTAGCTAGGCTCAGCATGGCCAACGGTATTTTTAGGGGCTGTAGTTAGATGCGACCAAACTCTTCCGCGTTTTTCCTGTTTACATAGGTTTATATGACCAGTGATATGAAACAAAGTTCAGTTACACAAATTGAAACGTGGCGATTTTCTATGCTATGGAAAGTCCGCACTATAATGACAGGCGTACTAACACCTTCTGCGCGCTTCGACAGCGCATTGATACCTTCACTCGGAGTTGTACCATTATTTTTTAGACAGGGCGGACGGACCAGGGCATTCGCCCACCTGGCCGTGCCCGATGAGGAGCGCTCTCAGCCGGCTTGGGAGGCAGACGGCAGCCCCTCCTGGAAGTGTGATTTTACCATGGGCCTCATGCGGAAAAATGCCGAGGTGCATTCGCTAAGCGACTGAACGCCAAGGTAAGGATTAGTATTATAATTTTGGGTGTATCAGTTATTGATTATCATAATTCTGACTCGTTTCGCCATTTTGAATGTTTTCATCTCGGACTCTGGAAGCATTGTATCTCAATCAATATCGAAAAATATCAGCAAAAAAAAACTAGCTTGCAACGGACTTTAGCTAGATCTATGATGAACTTTCAATGTATGATACAAAAATAATACTTCTTTCAACAGATCATTAGCCTTTGAGCAGAATTGTTTTTAACTTACCAGGAAGTGTTATCGAGCCGACCGCTTTCAGTTTCATGAGGGCTGAATGAACTCTCACTCTCAGAATCATCTGACCCGTCAGAGTAAAGACAAGATCTATGTTCATGTGAATTTCCAGCTATCGGTTCGAATTGATAGGGTCTAACTTCACATCTCTGTGAAACATCGGGAATGTCACTGTCGATGGTGTCCATTTCGGTAACCTGTTTACATTAGATTCCCAAGCGCTGGCTCCTTGGAAAGTTTTTGTGACATCACGGGTCACGTGACCACCTAGCTAATTAACGAATCATTGTTTTACGCTGATGTATAAAAAAGTTGAATAATGTGATGATTTTCACATTTTTGACGCCCTGCAGTGATTTAGATGGCATTTCTTATGTCCTTTATACATAATTATACCCAGAAAAAAATCCATGTCCCATGTCCTTTAACAGAAAAGGTTCTGCCCTTGAAGTAAGAGGAAAATGGTAAAATCACGTATGATAAAAGTTTTATTTATCTGAGACGGAATATTCAGGAGTGCCATCTCGACATCATTTCAGATTGGGTGGGTAATGCGGCGTGGTTCAACCAACGGACGTGTTTGGAGATCACTCCACTTCACTCCACTCCATGACTCTCCACTTTTAATTTTCTGTGGTAAGGTGACAGGAGACCATATAGTCAGGATAAGGACACTGTTGGAAGTGTTAGCAGGTGTATTCATGCAAAGCTTGCGTTAAGATGCCGTGGCGAATGTAACAGGGGCGCTGAGATATACCCAGTTCAGCAGAGCGTTTGAAAATCCCAGGGGGTAGACGAGAGTCGGAGCATAGCTCAGCAGCTCCGATGGTGTGTAACGATAAACCATACTGGTGTGATTGTCAATTTCCACAGTCAGGCAGAGGCAGAGGCTGAGACAGAGGCCACTCAGCAGGTTGTTGGACAAAACTACAGTGAGTTTGAAAAGTGCAAGGCCAGACCAAAGGAACGAGAGCACCACACCCATCACCTATCAGTACACATCCAGTTCAAACTACGGAGAACTTTCTGTCTTAGAATCACCCTGGAGGGCAAAAAAAAGCCTGCTCAGGACTTTTCCAGCCGACGCAAATTCACCACACAAACACTGTTCACAATCAGGCCGAGCTGAACCTGGCTGTGAGTTCGCTGTTTCATGAGAAATTAATGTCTGTTTCTTGTATTCGTTAAAAAGAAAAAAAAGTCTCTGAAAGTGGCTGGCTCGCCCGTCCCAAAATCCAGTTTGTTGTTTTTGTTTTGAAGGCATGTGACTGTTACCTGCTCGCTCTTTGTGCAGCAAAACATCAGGAAATTCACTGTTAGTGATCCCTTTGAAACCCATCTCAGACTTTTGATTCATCAACATGTCATACTTGGAAGTTTTGAACAAAATACGCCTCATTTTTAGTCGTCAGAGTTTAATGTCACCCAAGTCCCTGTGAATGATCTGCTGCTTGAGAAATTATAACATACATGCATTATTATATGGACATGAGTGTTTTACTGGGAGGGAAATGCACCACTCATACTTTTCATCCGAGCTCCATCTGGGACATGGAAAACCAAAACCGTGACATAAATCTCTGTCACTCATGAGGAAATCGATGAGTGAGTTATTTTGATAAATTTGGGGACTTTTTGTTTGTGAATGTGTCAATATAATAAAAAGAAAATCACACATTGGCTTTAAGATGTGAAGTTTATCTTCTCGTGTTGAAAAACTTGCATTTTTCATCCTCAATACTTCGCGGATCTGAGTGACATATTTAAATAATATTGGCTCACTTTTTTTCGTGGTATATCAGATATATTCCATTCACCTAGCATGATACTGAACGAGTCGATTATGAGTAGCTGAATGGAATATATCTAATATACCACTAAAAAAAGCCAGCCAATATTATTATTATTATTATCCATACACATTCTTTTCGGGTGTTCAACGCATCTTTCTTTTTCAAAATTCTCTCAAAACCTTTGGTATTTTTTTAACAAAGCAAACCTGGTGGCCATGTTTCTTTACAAATTGTCCCAGTCGCTCACTTGCTAGCACGGAAGTTTTACGTCTCTGACATGTGTGTGACGTCATCTTGTCTTGACAACCATGCAATATTGTAAACCATATTCAATGCTCATTGTCCATTGGGTAGACTAGAGTGATGTAATACACATAGGATAAGCGATATGCTAACAATATTGCATGTTTTTAAACCAAATGAACGAAACTCGCTAGAAGGGAATAGAACACGTTTTTATTCCATCGAAAAAGTGTCCTGTATGTATAATAATTCCTGATATTTCACCCTGAAGATGTCACTCCCAGTGTTTTCATTGCATGGTGGGGCAAAGATATGAAGTTTATCTTCTCATGTTGAAAATATTTTCACTCGTTCACTTTGCTCACTCGTGATACACTCACCACCACTCGAAGATAAACTTCATATCTTTGTGCCACTGTGTAATATCCTGTATTTATTTTTTTCGTGGTCCGATTTCCATCAAATCCCGCGCTCTGATTGGCTGGCGAGCGGGTCCGTATCCTACGGTACGGACCCCAGTTACGGACCCTGGTTACGGACCTCTGGTGACTCGCTCGTTCACAACAACAACAAACATAGTAGCAATTTTTGTCAACATTTATTTTCGCATTTCTCAGGAAAATAGCATTAATTTTACAGCATGGATAGCCATAACGACAGTGTTCACAGCGAAAGCGAGTTTTACTACCCTGAGGAAGAAGAAATAAAAGAAAACATTTCAGGAGAAAGCTAAAAACCTGTAACTTGCTAACGCCGAGCAAAAACATGGCTGAATCCTGAATGACTCAATTTTGTATAAATAGGGGACTACATAGGTGGCAAAATGTAGTTTTTTTCCTGCCATGGAAGTGCACTTGTATACCGAGGAGGAAGCCATTTGCATTACAGCCGTGAATGAGGATTCAAAATGGCTGCTCGGCTTTCCCTTTCGAGCGCTCTCATTTTCTGTTAGAATTTGGTAAAGAAAACAATAAATATATTATTTACCAGCTTAAGGTCAGTCCATATGGTGAAATACCGTGACCTTGGCCTTGAATACTGACCTCAGCCCAGAGGGCCTCGCTCAGTACTTTCAAGACCTCGGTCACGGTATTTCACGATACGGACCTCCCAGCTGGTAAATAACAAATATATATATAAACATGTAACATGCAGCTGCACTATTGTCTTTGGTACATCGATATCAGTATGAGGTGAGATTTGGATTGGGGGAAATTTGACAGAATTCAGTCCACTGTTGCACGTCATGAACATCTCCGAGACCTCATCGGCGAAGTCAAGTTCTTTGTGCCAAGCCGGGTATAGATGATGCAGTTGAGCCCGCAGGTGCGCCAAGAGGGAATTGCTGCAATTAATTAAGCTAGGAATCAAGAGCGTGTGTATGTATATATACATCTGTGTGTGTGTGAGAGAGAGAGACAAAGAGGACACAGAGGAGTGACTTAATTAATTGAGTCATGGATTTGTGCGGAGGGTAATAAGATGACTTTATTGCATATGCACAGTCTGTGTTTACAGTCAGACATGAGGCTCGAACACTGCAGCAGAGCTGTGGGAGTGAAAAAACCCATTATTTCGAACTGTTTGTGTGTGAGCCCTGGATCGAGTGTGTGTGAGGGTGTGTGAAGGTGTGTTTGATAGGTAGTAGGGTCTGTTGAAACGACACCATATGTTATCTCAGCTACAGTGCACAACCTCTTGTGGCTCTGTAATTATTATGATTACGCCACAGCCGGCAGTGTGTTAGTCAACATCATATTTTATGTGTGTGTGTGTGTGTGTGTGTGTGTGTATGTGTGTGTGTGTGTGTGTGTGTTTATGTTTTATGAGTGAAGAATGTACAAACAAGTGCTAAAACTCTTTTCAGGGAAAAGTAGCTAACGTATGTTCACAGATGCAAGATCATGTCACAAGCTAATTTGCATATTCGTCGACTCATCATTATCATTTGCATATCAAACATTTTCCATTTAAAAAATGAAGATAGAATTAAATATCTCATCTCATCTCATTATCTCTAGCCGCTTTATCCTTCTACAGGGTCACAGGCAAGCTGGAGCCTATCCCAGCTGACTATGGGCGAAAGGCGGGGTACACCCTGGACAAGTCGCCAGGTCATCACAGGGCTGACACATAGACACAGACAACCATTCACACTCACATTCACACCTACGCTCAATTTAGAGTCACCAGTTAACCTAACCTGCATGTCTTTGGACTGTGGGGGAAACCGGAGCACCCGGAGGAAACCCACGCGGACACGGGGAGAACATGCAAACTCCACACAGAAAGGCCCTCGCCGGCCCCAGGGCTCGAACCCAGGACCTTCTTGCTGTGAGGCGACAGCGCTAACCACTACACCACCGTGCCGCCCCAGAATGAAATATCTTTTTTTTAAATTCAGACTAGAAAGTAGAAACTAAGAAAGTACTCCATGTCATGCTGCTGGAGGAAATCGATCAACGACAGATCTATTCATTGTTATGTTTCATGTTAGACGTAATTTACAGTGGTGCTTGAAAGTTTGTGAACCCTTTAGAATTTTCTATATTTCTGTATAAATATGACCAAAAACATCATCAGATTTTCACACAAGTCCTAAAAGTAGATAAAGAGAACCCAGTTAAACAAATGAGACAAAAATATTATACTTGGTCATTTATTTATTGAGGAAAATGATCCAATATTACATATCTGTGAGTGGCAAAAGTATGTGAACCTCTAGGATTAGCAGTTCATTTGAAGGTGTGAGTGTGCACCCTGTTTTATTTAAAGAACAGGGATCGATCAAAGTCTGATCTTCACAACACATGTTTGTGGAAGTGTATCATGGCACGAACAAAGGAGATTTCTGAGGACCTCAGGAAAAGCGTTGTTGATGCTCATCAGGCTGGAAAAGGTTACAAAACCATCTCTAAAGAGTTTGGACTCCACCAATCCACAGTCAGACAGATTGTGCACACATGGGAAGAAATTCAAAACCATTGTTACCCTCTCTAGGAATGGTCGACCAACAAAGATCACTCTAAGAGCAAGGCGTGTAATAGTCGGCGAGGTCACAAAGTCAAGTTTATTTGTATAGCGCTTTTAACAATAAACATTGTTGCAAAGCAGCTTTACAGAATTTGAATGACTTAAAATATGAGCTAATTTTATCCCCAGTCTATCCCCAACGAGCACGCCTGTGGCGAAGGTGGCAAGGAAAAACTCCCTCAGATGACACGAGGAAGAAACCTTGAGAGGAACCAGACTCAAAAGGGAACCCATCCCCATCCGGGCAACAACAGACAACATGACTATAACAGTCCTCACAAAGTCAGCTTTGTTGATGCTATAAACCCCCCACCAACGGAAACCTGAGGGCAAAACCGTTCACGTCAACCGCAGTCCCAAAGTCAGCAAGTCAACTGCAGTCCCCAGCCACAAAAACACCACTGCAAGAGTCCAGAGCATCCTCCAGGCATGACCCCCAACTGTCCACATGGGGCCGCCCTCCAAAGGAGCGATGCGATGAGACTCCAGGACCCCAGGGTAACTTCTAAGCAATTGAAGGCCTCTCTCACATTGGCTAATGTTCATGAGTCCACCATCAGGAGAACACTGAACAACAATGGTGTGCATGGCAGGGTTGCAAGGAGAAAGCCATTGCTCTCCAAAAAGAACATTGCTGCTTGTATGCAATTTGTTAAAGATCATGTGGACACGTGTTTTGTGCATGGATGAGACCAAAATAGAACTTTTTGGTTTAAATGAGAAGCGTTATATTTGGAGAAAGGAAAACACTGCATTCCAGCATAAGAACCTTATCCCATCTGTGAAACATGGTGGTGGTAGCATCATGGTTTAGGCCTGTTTTGCTGCATCTGGGCCAGGATGGCTTGCCATCATTGATGGAACAATGAATTCTGAATTATACCAGCGAATTCTAAAGGAAAATGTCAGGACAGGGACATCTGTCCATGAACTGAATCTCAAGAGAAGGTGGGTCATGCAGCAAGACAATGACCCTAAGCACACAAGTCGTTCTACCAAAGAATGGTTAAAGAAGAATAAAGTTAATGTTTTGGAATGGCCAAGTCAAAGTCCTGACCTTAATCCAATTGAAATGTTGTGGAAGGACCTGAAGCGAGCAGTTCACGTGAGGAAACCCACCAACATCCCAGAGTTGAAGCTGTTCTGTATGGAGGAACGGGCTAAAATTCCTCCAAGCCGGTGTGCAGGACTGATCAACAGTTACCGCAAACGCTTAGTTGCAGTTATTGCTGCACAAGGGGGTCACACCAGATACTGAAAGCAAAGGTTCACATACTTTTGCCACTCACAGATATGTAATATTGGATCATTTTCCTTCATAAATAAATGACCAATTATAATATTTTGTCTCATTTGTTTAACTGGGTTCTCTTTATCTACTTTTAGGATTTGTGTGAAAATCTGATGATGTTTTAGGTCATATTTATGCAGAAATATAGAAAATTCTAAAGGGTTCACAAACTTTCAAGCACCACTGTCATTCCTGTTATCACTTACGTTATCGGACCTACAGTATAAATAGCTGTTCCTTCACTAGCCTGTCTTCTTTAGGTTAATAAGTTCATAAATTAACCACACAACTTGTCATGTCGCTGAAAAACTTTCCCGCTAGCAAACGCCGACACTGGAGACGCCTTCCTTTAAAGGTTAAATAAACATCTCCTTAAACGAAACCACCGTATCAATGATAGTATGTTTTTTTAAAATCGGTTTATTATCAGTCATAGATTATAGTGATACTGGAGATCGACGGCTATAAGAATCATCTTTCATTTTTCAGCAGCGAAGCTCAGTCATAAAATATAAAAAATAAATAAAGCACGTAAGGGTAAACTGATTTTGAGTAAAACTTACAGCTGATTGGTTACCACATAAACATCAGAGTTATTATTATCCTCATCGTCGTCATCATCATCGCTCGCCATGTAAAGATTTTCTCGGACTAAACTTGTCCAGAACTGTTGGAGAAATCAGCAGTTTGATGCTGAATAAAGGAAACCAGAACATCTAGGACGTAGTCGCTCATCTGTCCTGCCATCCATAATGACCAAAACATCCAACAGAACTGAAATGTGACAATGTGAGAGAGGACCAACCTCCACGACAAACTGTTTACGTACAACAGGAACAACAAAGGACTAACTTTCATTCCCCAAGAGAAGATCGATCCAAAACATAAATCAATACTGAATTTTCATGATAAATGAGAGACGGGATACAATTCTAGTCAGAAGGAAATGTCTTAAGTTGACCTAATGACTAATTTGCTAGCAAAAAATTTACAATACAATGACGAAGTTTTGTGTAGAAGGTCGAGTTCTTTCAAGCAAAACAATCAGAACTGAAATCCACTGAGAACTGAAGGAGGGAGGAGACATGATGTAATTGAAAATAAACAAAGTTGTAAACAAATTGTTTACAAGAAAAAAACAAACCAAAACCAACGACCAAGTTTTGTTCCTCATGGGAAGATCAACTCGAAACATCAATCAGAACTGGAATCGGGTGAGAACTGTGAGAGGAGATACAATTATGATAAGAAGTCCCAAAACTCGTTAAGTTGACCTAATTAGCAGCTCGTTAGCAAAAAACTGACAATACAACGACCAAGTTTTGTGAAGAAGGTTGAGTTCTTTCAAACGAAAGAATCAGAACTGAAATCCATTGAGAACTTAGAGGAGGAGATGTGTTTTAACTGAAAATAAAGTTGTAAACAAATTGTTTACAACAGGAAAATCAACAAACAAACCAGCAAGTTTTGTTCTTCAAGAGAAGATCGACCCAAAACATCGATCAGAACTGGAATCAGATGAGAAATCAGAGAGGAGATACAATTCCAGTGAGAAGCCTGGAAAATTAGTTAATTTGGCCTAATCAGTAACTCGTTAGCCAAAAAATTTGACAAAACAACAACCAAGTTTTGTGTAGCATGAGGAGTTCTTTCAAACAAAACAACTGGAACAGAAATCTGTAGAGAACTGACAGAGGAGATACGACGTAATTGAATTGTGGACGATGGACGCCACACCATGGCGATAACTCATCAGCCTCATGGCCAGATAAGCTAATAAATCCTTCGTGGAAGATGCTATTAGGGTATGATAACGTTAGCGCTGATGAAAAGTAGCTAGATATGGACTTAACCAATAGTGTGTAGGTTGTACATAATTTTTCATTTATATTAATTGCATCACACAAAGAGAACAGTTGTACAGGTGAAAAAATGTAGGAAAATCACGGATAGCATCTTTATTTTTTTTGCTAATGATAGACAGCTAAACTATGTTTTTTGTTAGCCGAAAACCGAGTTAGCATGTGCTATAGACAGAACAGGAAGCGTTCATGTTTGTTGAGCATTTGAGCTCCATGCTAGCAGTCCGATAAACAGAAACAAACAGCCACACAAACTTGAGCTGGTCAGGTAAAATCTTCCAGCAGGCTTGAGAGTCAGATTAGCAAAGATTATAATCACTGAATTGGGGAAACATTTTTAGTCAGTTTATTTTCTCTCTAAATGAAAAACCAAGATATACAGTGGTGCTTGAATGTTTGTGAACCCTTTAGAATTTTCTATATTTCTGCATAAATATGACCTAAAGCATCATCAGATTTTCACACAAGTCCTAAAAGTAGATAAAGAGAACCCAGTTAAACAAATGAGACAAAAATATTATACTTGGTCATTTATTTATTGAGGAAAATGATCCAATATTACATATCTGTGAGTAGCAAAAGTATGTGAACCTTTGCTTTCAGTATCTGGTGTGACCCCCTTGTGCAGCAATAACTGCAACTAAACGTTTGCGGTAACTGTTGATCAGTTCTGCACACCGGCTTGGAGGAATTTTAGCCTGTTCCTCCGTGCAGAACAGCTTCAACTCTGGGATGTTGGTGGGTTTCCTCACGTGAACTGCTCGCTTCAGGTCCTTCCACAACATTTCGATTAGATTAAGGTCAGGACTTTGACTTGGCCATTCCAAAACATTAACTTTATTCTTCTTTAACCATTCTTTGGTAGAATGACTTGTGTGCTTAGGGTCGTTGTCTTGCTGCATGACCCACCTTCTCTTGAGATTCAGTTCATGGACAGATGTCCTGACATTTTCCTTTAGAATTCACTGGTATAATTCAGAATTCATTGTTCCAACAATGATGGCAAGCCATCCTGGCCCAGATGCAGCAAAACAGGCTCAAACCATGATACTACCACCACCATGTTTCACAGATGGGATAAGGTTCTTATGCTGGAATGCAGTGTTTTCCTTTCTCCAAACATAACGCTTCTCATTTAAACCAAAAAGTTCTATTTTGGTCTCATCCATCCACAAAACATTTTCCCAATAGCCTTTCGGCTTGTCCACATGATCTTTAGCAAACTGCAGACGAGCAGTTCTTTTTGGAGAGCAGCGACTTTCTCCTTGCAACCCTGCCATGCACACCATTGTTGTTCAGTGTTCTCCTGATGGTGGACTTATGAACATTAACATTAGCCAATGTGAGAGAGGCCTTCAGTTGCTTAGAAGTTACCCTGGGGTCCTTTGTGACCTCGCCAACTATTACACGCCTTGCTCTTGGAGTGATCTTTGTTGGTCGACCACTCCTGGGGAGGGTAACAATGGTCTTGAATTTCCTCCATTTGTACACAATCTGCCTGACTGTGGATTGGTGGAGTCCAAACTCTTTAGAGATGGTTTTGTAACCTTTTCCAGCCTGATGAGCATCAACAACGCTTTTCCTGAGGTCCTCAGAAACCTCCTTTATTCGTGCCATGATACACTTCCACAAACATGAGTTGTGAAGATCAGACTTTGATAGATCCCTGTTCTTTAAATAAAACAGGGTGCCCACTCACACCTGATTGTCATCCCATTGATTGAAAACACCTGACTCTAATTTCACCTTCAAATTAACTGCTAATCCTAGAGGTTCACATACTTTTGCCACTCACAGATATGTAATATTGGATAATTTTCTTCAATTAATAAATGACCAAGTATAATATTTTTGTCTCATGTGTTTAACTGGGTTCTCTTTATCTACTTTTAGGACTTGTATGAAAATCTGATGTTTTAAGTCATATTTATGCAGAAATCTAGAAAATTCTAAAGGGTTCACAAACCTTCAAGCACCACTATAAACAGATGCTGGAAAAACTCTCACTCTTCAGCTTTGATGTTGTGAGAAGCTACTTCCTGCCAGCAAAGTGTGAACCAGGAAGTGCAGACATCCCAAGTCTCCCGGAAGTTCCGGGAGTCTCCTGCATATTGATAGCGGCTCCCTGATGCCCGCAAATTACATACAATCTCACGGAATCTAGAGCAAGCGAGCAAGCTTCATCCTGAAACTATCGACTAGATGCAAACTTGTGTACGTCACAATAGCAGGCCCACGCAGCCTGTGGAGTGGTGGCAGTGTGGCACACTATTGAGTAGGGCGTGCGGTTTGGGATGCGGCCAATTTCACAATGCGTATTTCCGGTTTAAGGAAAAAAAAACAAGTGTACACACGGGGCAGCACGGTGGTGTAGTGGTTAGCGCTGTCGCCTCACAGCAAGAAGGTCCAGGTTCGAGCCCCGGGGCCGGCGAGGGCCTTTCTGTGTGGAGTTTGCATGTTCTCCCCGTGTCCACGTGGGTTTCCTCCGGGTGCTCCGGTTTCCCCCACAGTCCAAAGACATGCAGATTAGGTTAACTGGTGACTCTAAATTGACCGTAGGTGTGAATGTGAGTGTGAATGGTTGTCTGTGTCTATGTGTCAGCCCTGTGATGACCTGGCGACTTGTCCAGGGTGTACCCCGCCTTTCGCCTGTAGTCCGCTGGGATAGGCTCCAGCTTGCCTGCGACCCTGTAGAACAGGATAAAGCGGCGAGAGATAATGAGATGAGATGAGAAGCGTACACGCGTGCACTTGGGTTCATATGTGTGTGCATGTGCTTGCAATGTGGCAGCAATGGCACGTGAGGCACGTTTTCTCCTGCCTCTGCGTGCAAGGTTTGGCCAAAGCAGTGGAGAGAAGAAGAGATGAACCAGCCACCATCTTCCGCGCACTTCTCCCTCTAATTTATGGGGGGCGGGGTGTCCAGATTCAATCAGTAAGGAGCTTAATATATGGCATATTGTACTTATCATAGTTTATGGGTTGGGGGCAGCTAAGTCCCCAAGTCAGGGTGTCAGCTATGAATCAGAGTGAACTGAGTGAGTTCAGGTATTGTTCATCTCCAAAAGGCCACCCCCAAAATCCACCAGAATACAGGAAATCGCATCAACTAAATCCAAAATTTTCTGGGGGAGTACCCCCATACCCCCAGCAATGTATTTGTCCCAAAAGACAAACAAACAAACAAACAAAAAATTTCCTGGGGGGGTCTCCCTGAAATGAATTTTGTGAGGTTGGGATGTCTGGAAGTGTAAAGAGAACCCAGGTGATCTGGCTAAGCATGCTAGGCTAGCAATCTAGCTCATCTCATCTCATTATCTCTAGCCGCTTTATCCTTCTGCAGGGTCACAGGCAAGCTGGATCCTATCCCAGCTGACTACGGGCGAAAGGCGGGATACACCCTGGACAAGTCGCCAGGTCATCACAGGGCTGACACATAGACACAGACAACCATTCACACTCACATTCACACCTACGCTCAATTTAGAGTCACCAGTTAACCTAACCTGCATGTCTTTGGACTGTGGGGGAAACCAGAGCACCCGGAGGAAACCCACGCGGACACGGGGAGAACATGCAAACTCCGCACAGAAAGGCCCTCGCCGGCCACGGGGCTCGAACCCAGGACCTTCTTGCTGTGAGGCGACAGCGCTAACCACTACACCACCGTGCCGCCCAGCAATCTAGCTAATGAAAATAAATGAAGAAACTACCGCAATAAAAAAAAAGGACAACAAACAACAGCAATAATACGTACTGTATGCATAGCATAGCATGTAGCTTTCTAGGGCTTTTCTCTCATATATTTAATTGGATGCTTAAGAAAAATAATTTTATAAGGAATTTATTTAAGTCGAGCTTCTGAGAAAGTGTTTAGAAAAAGATATTTGTGTATAACTGTGTAGATCTTTGCATTCGTTTTTCGAAAGGTGGCTGTTTACGTCGGTGCTGAGGATGTTTTGTACTTCCGATCGTCTAATTCCAAAAAGCACCCCACACACACACACACACACACACACACACACACACACACACACACACACATACACACACACAGATAAGCTTGCAAACACCTCACAAGCCCTTTTCTTTCTATTTATGAAAGGCTTTACTGAGCCGCCCCAGTTTTTTGTCAGCAATTTCTCATTCCCACTTGTAATGCACTCGCACATCTCAACTCTCGGTAATAGAAGCCTTTACTACAAAGCCGCGCCTGCTGCAGATCCCACGCACACGGGGAACAATTGATACTGCAATCCACATTTATTATTATTATTATTACTTCTTCTTCTTCTTCTTTTTTTATTTCCAAAACACAATTATGGTATAGCCATCCTTCAAGGCAGAAGCCAAGTATAAGAATAAACATTTCTGAAATATTTTCCTGTTGCCATAATGCTCCAGCCTTTCCTCCGAACGTCTATATCAGACAGATGTCAAGAGAAAATATCCATAATATAGTTGACATATTGAATAAAATGTAAGGAATATAAAATAAACAGTACATGCTGTGTTGTTATAGAGCAATAATCAAGGATAGGACACAACATGGTGGTGTGATAAAACAGAGTTATTATTTTCACCCCAAAATGTTTTCTTTCTTTTTACACCACAGCAAATTGTCAAAAAGATTACATTACTTTTTTTATTTATTAACCAACATCATGTTGGACATTTGATCTGTTTAAAGTTAGAGTACGTTGAATGCCGTGGGACGTCCATGAAACAAGTTAGTTCTTGGTAAAACGATGATTGGTATGCGATTATTTTTATTGTTTAGTGATGATATCTTGCTTCAAAAAGTTGTTCAGAAGTTTTCTTGAATATTATACAGATTACAGCTTTCAGGATTCTGAAGCTTGTGGCCAGAAAGGTGCAACAGAAAAGATATCAGACGCTTTATATCTTGAAGGTAAAGTTTTTCATCATATTACCTAAGTGTACTCTACAGCAAACTAAGAACAATAATCGAGGCGTGGCTGAATATTTAAAGACAGAGTTTTGCATAAGGAATTCACGTTGATTTGCATATTTGAAGTTTTTAATAGGTGGGTTGCAGCCAACGTCACATTCGCCTCATTAGATACAAAAGATATGAAGTAGTGGTCAGCTAAGCTAAGCTAAGCTCACAAAGCATTACTATCGCTGGGGTGCCTTGCTAGCCGTTAAAATGCCCTACGCTTGCGTTGTTTTGTGCTGTTCAAATCGATCAAACCGTGAAACTGATAAAAGTTTGTTCTGGGTTCCCAGTGAAGTGATAAAGGGTGAAAGAGCAAAGGATTTTATCGAAAGACGCCAAGAAAGGTGGCTCTTGGAAGGGAGCTGAATCGAAGAACGCTCGAGTTTGCAGTGATCATTTTGTGAAAGGTTTGTAAATTCCTCTGATTTATTTCGTTCGGATTCGCAAATCACTGACTATTCTCACCATTTTCTGTGGTTTTGTGATGTTTTGAAGTTCAGGACACGCTTCAGCCTTCAGATGTGTTTTTGTTTGATTGTGGTCACCATATTGTAAACTAATTTATGTTTTCATTTTATTTATCAGGACGTTCAAGCAATTTTTCCAAGGGTGATGACGTAGATGAGCTCCTACACTAAACTAGAGAGATAAGATAATTGAGACGATCCACATAAACACAAAAACAGAGCTCATGAGTTAACAGGACGAAACTGCTTCCCCAGCGGTATCTGGTTATTTCGCACAAAAGTCTTTTAGCACAAGTTCTAAAGTCTCTTGGCACAACTCTATGTTCTTTAGCACAACCCTGGATTATGGTCACAATAATTGAAAAAAAAAATACTCATCTTGATATAGTAAGGAGTTTATTATGATTGCTTAGGGACTGGAAGCCGGAATTTCTGCTGCTACAGTGAGCTGTGATAACTTCTCCGTCCTGTTTGACCAATCCCCAGGTCTTTAAAGGGGTTTCTGCAGATCTTTGTGAATTATTTACTTGTAAAAGAAGAGCAGGTAGGATTGAGAATCGAATGGTTGTGGTTTGTTTACACCCGATACCAAAACTTGTAGCGTCCTAGCAACCATTGCAAAGAAACATATGAAAGTCAAAAGTCCCTCCCGCATCATATGGTGCATAGGGGGGCACTGATCTCAGTTTCTGTAGCCCTTGACCTCTCACCTATTACATAGCTCGGGTTACGGTGGGGGGCATGTCCTCTGGTAACCACTCCCCACTTGTCTCTGTATTGCAGCGTGCCTTGCCAGATGGCAGTAGGTACCATTTTTATGATGGTGTTTGGCATGACCTGACCACAAGTAGAACTCGCAACCTCCCGATCGAGAGGTGGACATGCTAACCACTAGGCCAACTCGTGGTAAAGACGCGTACAAAAAGCCCCAAAATTCCTCCTTACCCAGGAATAAACGAAACAGGATTTATCTTGTAGTGTCCTGATTCCCAGATCTTTAACCCAGCTACATATAAAAAGTTGTTCTCCTCCATGCTCTTCCAGGTTTTCATCTGTGCGTCCATGTAGAATGATGTCTACAGTCTGAGATGTCAGGGAACTCAACCGATGGATAGTTTTCCAACTCGTAGGAAAAAATTCTCTTTACTAGCAATGTAAGGATCTATCCCATTGCAAAAAGCAGCTTTCTGAAGGTATCTTGACTGTACATTGGCTTCTAAACTGCAAAAATAGTCAGAGATGGTTTCACTAGCTTTTTATATAATGGCAGCCAAATTGATTTCTTTGACCACCACTTCATTCACCGGAAGTAAACTCACAAGAAAAAAATCACGTGACTGAATACAACCTATATTGACTCAATCCTATTTGTTTTGCATGAAAGTATACATATTTGGTTCCAAAATGTGATAAACGCCAAATTTGAAAAATTGAAACTCCCACCACCAAACCATCAGCAATTATCATATCTTACTCGTACCATAATCAGTTTTCACCAAAACATGATATCTGCCATTGATTTACACACTGCATTACGGCCTTTCATTCCAAAACGCAACAAGCGCCATCATTGATTTTTCTCAAAACCAGACATATCCATTTGGCCAATCAGAGGCTGCCATTGGCATGAAGTCTTCTAAGATGGCTGCGCCCATGAAGTAGGAAATCGCTTCGGCACTTCTTGCATTTATTGGACAATTTCATGCTGAATTATGAATAATTTCGATAAAATAATCTAAAAGAAATATCTATAAAATAAAACAACCCATTATGAAAGAACATGGTTAAATGCACTTTAAATTGAAAGGGATATGTAACATTTTGGGGAAAAATGCCGTGGCGTGGATACGTAGCGACTTGACAAAAAAATAATTACTTGGTTCAGTTAAAAGCTGTTAATTAGTTCTGGATTTCATTTTTGAAGTGTAGATTTTAAAACAGGATACAGTGGTTTTCCTTTTATCACTTTCCGTAATCAGAAAAAAAGTGATTTTTCTCGAAACAATGGAATTGGATATATAGCGTTTTGGAACCAAACTCTTCATATATAGGTTACTGGTTGGGTTACTGATCCAAATCAACGTCTTTTCAGAGAACGTTTGAGTTGATTTACTGTATGAATGGAAGATATAATGGGAGCTATACGCTATCTTACAAGTTAGCAACATTAGCATCATAGCACCATCCAAAACCAAAAAAAGCAAACTTATTCCCAGACCTTTTCCCTGAAATCTCAGCTGAACTTCATCCATTCATACATTTCAATGGCATCACAGTGAGGCCGTGTTGATCTTGAGAAACGTTCTATCCATCTACTTTAACCGCTTATCTCCTTACAAAACAGCTCACAGCCATAAACTCAGAAACAGAGAGCGTTAAACAGAAACTGTATGTCTCCTTCAAAACTTGCCCTTGATAACACACGGCGGGGAAAGATGACGGCTTCAGAATGATGGGTTCTTTTGCGCTTTTGTGTCTCGCACCCTCAAAAATGGGCGGCTCTCTCCCAGCAATATAAACAATGTTAACATCTGTGCTTTTGTATTCCACTAGCAATAAAGTTGCCCATAAATCTGGCTGGCTAATATCTCTGGAAAGACACTTTCAGAAGATGGAGTACTTTGCAGAAGAGCAAAGACCTGAATCTCGAGTAGAAAAGTCAGCGCACTCAGATGGTGCTTCCATAATTTGGGCTGCCATTTAGCTCTTGGAACTCTTAAAAACTTTATTTTGGATCATTTGTCATCAATATTGAATCTGTGAAAACACAAAAACGCACTAATCCATCTCAGGCAACTGTGTTGTTTAATTTACAAGTGCATTTGTTGTTTAATACCGAACAGGGCTAAGTTTTTTTTTTTTTAGAATAAAATGAGCAAATATATAAAATGTGGTGAACTCCTATCCATGCTAATGGACTCAGAACATTTAGGACGTTCTAGTTATTAAAAGAAAGATATTTGTTAAAAATGAAAACATACCTTTAATCTATAATTTGGCTAACTATACTGTAACATCAATTAATATCGCAATATCAAGAAAATAAAAATGCAGAAAAAAAGAAAAGAAGTGAGAACATACTTTTATTCTTCTTCTTGTGATCTTGAGGAAGTTTGCATGATGCAACTTCTTGTTCAATATGTGACTTTTGGAATATCGCATAAGTGCTGTACGGTAGGTTTCATTGTGTTCAGGTGGAATATTTGAAATATTTTGATGAGATGTTATGAATGTTGTAAGTTATATATATATATACTGTATATATACATACATACACACTGGTCACTTTATTAGGAACACCCATACATCCACCTGCTGTTCTGTTTGATGTACAGAATGGTGCGAAAAACAAAAAACATCAAGTGAGTGAGTGAGCGACAGTTCTGTGGGTGGAAAAAAGCAAACGCTTTGTTGATAAGAGAGGTCAGAGATCAGAAAACGGACAGATTTGAGGTGGTTCGAGCTTTTTTTTTTTGCCAGGAAGGACTCATACTGTATAGTAACTCATACGGTATAATCACTCTTTACAACCGTGGTGAGCAGAAAAGCATCTCAGCATGCAATGGCAGAAGAAGAGCACATTGGGTTCGACAAGCTTAGAATCAAGAACAAGTTCCTATTAAAGTGGCAGGTGAGTGTATATCTAAAGTAATGGCACCCCAGTTCTAGAATCATCCAGCAGTTATTCCTGCTCATAATTTGACAAAGCTGCAGTGTCTGCTCGCTGTTAATACCTTGTTAATCCAAAAACGACAATAAACCTCTCAAACAAAGACCGAGTCATAATTAAGGCGCAACATTTTGTCACCATCATCAACTCCTGGATCGACTGATGCTTCATGCTAATATCCTCAGCACACACTACGCCATGGTTTAATTAAAAACAAAGCCTTTATTTGAAAGAGACATTTCCTTTGTCTTCGCTTCCTGTAAACTCGAATAGGACGAGATCTCAATGTCGTCAATCAATGAAATTCTTTCAGCTTGACAGATCGAGCAAATACACATTTCAATCCCTCATTAAATGAATAAAAAATATATAAAATGTCCAAATTTTTTTCCTTGATGAATCATTTGCGAAGTTTGCTTCTAGTTTTTTGAGTGATTAAGGTAATGTAGCTAACAATCACAAACGTATCGCACTCGGCATTTAAGCTGTGCTATTTATTTATTTATTTATTTATTTTTACCAAATGACAAAATGTGAAAAAGGGACTCCTGGAAGTCAAAGATAAATTTATTTTGAAGCACAGGAACAAAAAAGTGCTGCTTTCAGTGGCTTATTCAAAAGCAGAATCTCTGCTAGAAATATTGCCACCCCATGTAATCAAACAATACCTGAACTACAAGTAACTTTAACCTGATATATGTATTTTGGTCATGTGGTCAGAATGTTGTAACAAATCCGAAAAAAAAAAGTTCTGGATTTTCAGACTCCATGTACACAATAGTACGCAATATGTTCATCAATCTTTTAGTGAAGCTAAACTAAACATTCCTGGGAGATTTACAAAATTCTCACTAATGCCGATTTTCACTTGAATTACCAACCATGTTCAGAAGACAGCTGATTTACGTTTAGCCACGCCCACATAACTCTATAAAAGGAAGCTGGAAAGGACAAAATGGCAGAACGGTGAAATCTTCCAATAATGCAGCTCAGCCACTGCAGTGCAACAGTTACCATGGATACAAGCTAACGCTTTGTCCTTTTGTCAGGAGCCATTACTTTTGTTCTGGTTCGGTGGCGAGTCTTACTTGTTGCAAAGTATGAACTTGTTTTGGATTTATTTCTTTCAATTCATTCGTTCATTTTGTGAAACTCATTCTTCGTGAGTTTGCCGTGTGAATTAACTCGACAGTGTAATCCTGCGAATCGTAAAATCGGCAAGGGTACGAATTAAAACCGATCAGCTTCACGTTCGTTCCTTACGACATGCTGACACTGGAGACTCCTTCCTTAAATGTGAAATAAACATCTCTTGACTGTTGAGACATTTTCTATCGTACGAGTCCCTGTGAATGAACGGTTGCTATAGAAATGATAGCATATGAAAATGCGTGTGAGGCTGAACCAGTGATAGAGACGCCCAAGACAATTTACTGCAATCATAGATTATACCGCTGGAGAAATGTATGACTCTTCACACACACACACACACACATGCTCACATATGGCACATTGTATTTGTCAGGATAAGAGTGTGTGTAGCAATGACACCCACAGAACAGATAAGGCAGAGGGATATTATAACCTCGGCTCCATCCTGATACCCAGCTTGAGGTTATCAGCCTCAATTCAGCGTCCACCTCACCGGCGGTTTTAATTCAGTGCTGCAAAAAAGAAAAAAAAAAAACGCCACAAAGGCTTAAATGCCACCCTGCCGAGGTCGCGAAAATCCTGCCTCGCAGTCATCACAATGACATTTCACACACCGGAACACACTTTCCACACAGCCAGGGAAGCTAATCCCACTTCAATATGCACACGCCGTCGTTCCTAATTTACGCGCCAGTGATTAGACGGCTCGGTGCAGCTCAGAGAGAGCCAAGGACGCAATCTGATGACATTTTATACAGATTATGTCTCTGCATCTGTCGGCACGGGAGTTCAAGTAGGAGGTCGAACAGCAGGTAAGAGTTTCTTCCTGCTGATGACGGAACCTGATCATTTCTTTCCACCTCCTGAAGGTCTTGTGTTTCAAAATATACAGTATACTACTTCAGGGACATAAAAGTTCAATGTTAAAACATTTTCCCAAGACCTTGAGAAGCTCTGTGGCTTTAGAACCCAAACAACACCACGTAATGTAATGGTGTTTCATAGAGCATTCTTGATTGAGTGATTTAGTTTTTGTCCTAAAACTGCTATAATCGGTCGGTAAGAAAAAAAAGACGTCCTTTTAAAGCGAGACGGCCTTTCGATTTCATAAAATCGGTGAAATTTAGTTCTGTCTGAAATGTGGTCATTGTGATATATGTTTATTTCTGTAAAATCTCGGAAAATATCAGGCCACTCTGTGGCCGGGAAGTTATTTGAGGGGATTAAAGCAAATAATGTCCATGAAATCGCTCCATGTGCGCATGCGCAGGTTTCCCTTTGAGCGTGCGCTGACAGTTCCATCATTCTGTCGCTAAACGAACAGCTGATCACACCGAGGTGCTCGCTGAGCGCCGATATTTATTAGTTTGGTCCTGCGTTTCCTTTCCTTCGTATATAACATAACGTCTTTTCTTCTCGCTTTCCGTTACTGTAGTTGGTCTTTCACGTTTCATTCGCACACTCACGTCCTCCGTTTTTCTCTCCTGTTTCAAATTTGCATCCCACAATGCCTTGTGTGAACGACGAAAGTCCACCACGTGATGGTGCATGATGTAGTATCTTGTATTGGGTCATGGTGAAGCAGGAAAAAATAGAGGAGAATTTAGGGCCACGTGGAGATAAATTCATTAATTGTTCTGTTTAAAAAAAATCTAATAAAATTGGAAGTCTGTGATTCGAATTCAGTAGCTTTCGGTCACTAAACAAAAATAATTTGGTGTCAGGGAAAATTCTTTTTATGACCTACACTTGAAAAATCTGAAAGGCAGTCTAACTTTAAATTAACATGTTTAATTTTGTAGCCTTGGCAGAAGTTTAGAAAAATCTCAGCTCCTGAAGCACTACTGTATGTTTTAGATGATAAAATCCTCAAGGCAAAACAGGCAGCTGGAATTAAATGAATTATCAAGTGAATGATGTGAGTGAGCTTTAAATAAGAGAGGACTTTTTTTTTTAAAGTAAAAAAAAAAAAAGTGTAAGGCTTCAATGCCGGAGTGATTTTAGTGATGATTTGTTTGTTCTTTGGAACGCATTTTGTTGGCATTGAAATATCTGTGAGCTAAACAAAGAGGAAAAAAGTGCAACATGTGTAAATCAGGGGAGAAAAAAACAAACGCTGAGGTGGAAATGACCAGAAAGTGATGCTCAGGTCACACAGAGCTGGTTGATCCGTGAGAACCGTGGCTGGGGCTACCGTGGCCATTCCGGCAGATTTTAGAGGTGAGCCGTTGCATAAAAGTGGGCGGAGTAAATATGCAAATGAAGCCACGGTAGTTGAGATGGAAAACGCCAGTAAAACCAATAAAGGCAACTATATATAGTGACAAAAAAACTGACCATCAAAATGTCCAATTCACTGCTTAAATCAGAAATGGTTTTTTTTCATGTTCATGGTAAGTGAAATTTTTTTTTTTTTTAGATCAGGACAGGCTTGTAGTACTCGAGTACAGAACTCGGACTCATGCCAAACTCGTCCAGATGCTCCACATACACGGATCTAAAACGGCTTGTAATCGATGATACGGTGAACATTTATGGAAGGAGTCTCCAGTGTCAGTGCTTTTAGCTGTCTGTAGCAGGCTTGCAGTACTCGAGTCCGACTCATGCCCTAATTTTAAGGACTCGTGACTGGATTTGGACTTGAGCACTGATGACTCAGACTTGGACTCGGACTCATGCATTAACTGCATTCGGACTCAGAAATTGGAGGCTAGGACACAGATTTTTTCTTTATTTTTTGTAACATGCCATAATAATTTGGCATAAGATATTTATATTTAGGTGGCATGGTGGTGTAGTGGTTAGCGCTGTCGCCTCACAGCAAGAAGGTCCGGGTTCGAGCCCCGTGGCCAGCGGGGGCCTTTCTGTGCGGAGTTTGCATGTTCTCCCCGTGTCCGCGTGGGTTTCCTCCGGGTGCTCCGGTTTCCCCCAAAGTCCAAAGACATGCAGGTTAGGTTAACTGGTGACTCTAAATTGAGCGTAGGTGTGAATGTGAATGGTTGTCTGTGTCTATGTGTCAGCCCTGTGATGACCTGGCGACTTGTCCAGGGTGTACCCCGCCTTTCGCCCGTAGTCAGCTGGGATAGGCTCCAGCTTGCCTGCGACCCTGTAGAACAGGATAAAGCGGCTAGAGATAATGAGATGAGATATTTATATTTATATCTACATTAATCTTTGTACTAATTTCGTGCAAGAGTGTCACACCTGTGCGCATTGGCACGTGCATCAGATAGACTCTTGGGGGCGCTCCAGACAGCGCGCACGCCAAGTGGACTCTCGTGTGCACTGTAAACGACTCACACCTGCACAGGATTAAGGCACAATCAGCGTGCTGATATAAAAACTGTGAAAACACACTTACTTTGCAAAGTATTGAATTGCATTGCTGACACATTACCGAGCCTTATTTCCTTGTTTGTTTTTCTTATTTCCTGTTTCTTGTCTTTGTTTCTGCCGAGTCTACGATAGCCTGTTTGTGCCTCGCTCGACCTATCGCCTGTTTCACCCTTTTACGATTTTGCCTGTGGATTGTTGAATTTCTCTCAGTTAATACATGCAATGACTTTGCATCTTTTTTCAAAGGAAAGATTGATAAAATACGTATGAATATACCCTGGTGCAAATCCTGGCCAGGATCCTACCAGGATCCTAGCAGGATCTTACCAGGATCCTAACCAGGATCTTGTACAGGATCTGAAATATAATCCTAAAGGATCTTGTACAAGATCCTTTAGGATCCTAACCAGGATCTTGTACAAGATCCTGGTTAGGATCCTGGTAAGATCCTACAGGATTTTGTGAAGGATCCTACAATATCCTACAGGATCTTGAACAGGATCCTACAGGATCTTGAAAAGGATCCTGTAGGATCTTGAACAGGATCCTGTAGGATCTTGAACAGGATCCTGTAGGATCTTGGACAAGATCCTTTAGGATTATATTTCAGATCCTGTACAAGATCCTGGTTAGGATCCTGGTAAGATCCTGCTAGGATCCTGGTAGGATCCTGGCCAGGATTTGCACCAGGGCAGAAGGCTGAAACTCATCAAATGTTCTGCTATAGAAGCCAAACTTGTATGTGTGTACCAGGATGATGTTGATGGTATTGATGGCTATGTTTCTTCCACCTTGAAGAGTTATCAACATGATTAATTAACCATATTGTAAGACCTGACTTCAAATGGTCTTCAAATGGTGACATTCAAATGGTGTTCTGAATAGCCATTATTGTTTTAATCAACATTTAAGAGGGTGCTTGCATTCATTTTCATAAAGAATCAGCTGTGACCCAGGTATATGCATACTTTTAGATGAATCACATTATTATGAAGGTTATTTTTCAACCAAACATGCTGTTGATTGTACTAGGTTTCATAGTTGAATAAATATGGAACACTGCTCTTTATAACTTTATTCAAGCAAACTAATGAAAACTGTAACTCTGAAATATTATCATGGAATAGTTAAAATTGTCTTCTATATTCACATTATTATGGTTTGTTGAAATAAAGGTCATCATATTTAGCTATATTTAAACCCTAAATCACATATAGTATGTGTGAGCCCTCTTCTGCTCTTGTACAGAAGGATATTTATTTAAGTTTCAAAAAACCTCGCAAAAAAATTTAAATGCACTATCTATTCAAGAATTTAGGGCTAGCAAGCCTTGTTTTCATGCTACCCTGAATTTGCTGAATCAGAGTATTGGGAATTTGTTCGGCAAGAACCTACTCAGTATCCTGTTGGTATCCAGTTAGGATCTTATTCAGGATCCTACTTAGGATCTTGTTAAGATCCTACAAGAACATACCCAGGATCCTGTTGGTATCCAGTTAGGATCCTGTTCAAGATCTTGTTTAAGATCCTACAAGATCCTACTCAGGATCCTGTTGGTATCCAGTTAGGATCTTATTCAGGATCCTGTTCAAGATCTTGTTTAAGATCCTACAAAATCCTATTCAGGATCCTGTTGGTATCCAGTTAGGATCTTATTCAGGATCCTGTTCAAGATCTTGTTTAAGATCCTACAAGATCCTACTCAGGATCCTGTTGGTATCCAGTTAGGATCCTGTTCAAGATCTTGTTTAAGATCCTACAAGATCCTACACAGGATCCTGCTGCAATTGAGTTAGGATCTTATTCAGGATTCTGTTCAAGATCTTGTTTAAGATCCTACAAGATCCTACTCAGGATCCTGTTGGTATCCAATTAGGATCTTATTCAGGATCCTGTTCAAGATCTTGTTTAAGATCCTACAAAATCCTATTCAGGATCCTGTTGGTATCCAGTTAGGATCTTATTCAGGATCCTGTTCAAGATCTTGTTTAAGATCCTACAAGATCCTACTCAGGATCCTGTTGGTATCCAGTTAGGATCTTATTCAGGATCCTGTTCAAGATCTTGTTTAAGATCCTACAAGATCCTACTCAGGATCCTGTTGGTATCCAGTTAGGATCTTATTCAGGATCCTGTTCAAGATCTTGTTTAAGATCCTACAAGATCCTACTCAGGATCCTGAAGCATTCGAGTTAGGATCTCATTCGGGATCCTACTCAAGATCTTGTTTAAGATCCTACAAGATCCTATTTAGGATCCTGAAGCATATGAGCTAGGATCTTATTCAGGATCCTACTTAGGATCTTTTACAGGATCCTGATACTTTTTCAAGATCTTATACAGGATCCTGTTCAAGATCCTGTCACTACCAAGATTGTGGCTCCTTCTAGGATCCTATTTAGGATCCTGCACAGGATCTTATATAGGATCCTATTTCTACTTAGGATCTTAAATAGGAATGTAATCCTGTGCAGGATCCTATTTCTACATAGGATCCTATTCAGGATCTTAAATAGGATCCTGTTCCTATGTAGGATCCTATTCAGGATCCCATTCCTAAATAAGAGCCTACCAGGATCCTACAGGATCTTACAGGATCCTACAGGATCCTGTGTAGGATTTGCACCAGGGTAGCCCCACAGGTGCAAACACTTCAAAATCTGGAACCATTGGATAAAGAGAGAGGGGGTCGTAATACAATGTCAACATTTAGTTTAATTGATGTTGAGACTCTGAGAAAAACAGTACAAAGTCTCAGCTCCTCCACATCTGAACTGGACATTTTACCTACAGTCTTTTTCAAATCTGTTCTTCACCTAATATCAGACGAGGTACTTCAGATTATCAACACCTCCTTACGAACTGGCATGTTTCCCCCATCTCTGAAAAAAGCGGTTATAAAACCCCTACTGAAAAAGAATAACCTGGATGTCTCAGTACTCAACAACTACAGGCCCATATCCAATTTGCCATTCGTTGGTAAAATAATTGAAAAAATTGTTTTTAATCAATTAACTGCCTTCCTGACATTAAACGGATGTTTTGATAAGTTTCAGTCAGGTTTTCGTGCCAATCATAGCACTGAAACAGCTCTTACTAAAGTCATGAATGACCTACGTCTTAATTCTGATGCTGGTAAAACATCAGTCTTGGTGCTTTTAGACTTAAGTGCTGCATTTGACACGGTAGATCATTCCATACTGTTACATCGACTGGAGCACTGGGTTGGATTTACTGGTATAGTAATCAACTGGTTAAAATCTTACCTACAACAAAGATTTTTTTTATGTGGCCATTGGAGGCCACAGTTCATCACCCGTGTCCTTGAACTGTGGGGTTCCCCAGGGCTCAATCCTGGGACCATTACTATTCAACCTTTATATGCTCCCACTTGGACAAATTATTAAGAATAACTCAAAAAACTTCCATAGCTATGCAGATGACACTCAGCTTTACTTAGCTATGTCACCTAATGACTATGCCCCTCTTGAGTCTCTTCATAGATGCATTGACCAAATTAACAAATGGATGTCTCACAATTTTCTTCAGCTGAATGCAGATAAAACTGAAGCAATTATATTTGGCAAAAAGGAGGAAAGGCTTAGGATTGCCACTGTTCTTGAAACTAAGGGGCTTAAAGCAAAGGATACTGTCAAAAACCTTGGTGTCCTTATTGACAGCGAACTTAACTTCAACAGTCATATGAAAGTGGTAAAAAAGTCTGCATTCTATCACCTAAAAAACATTTCTAAACTCAGGGGTCTCATGTCAAAGCATGATCTAGAAAAACGTATTCATGCTTTCATCTCCAGTAGGGTTGATTACTGCAATAGCCTTTTCACAGGTCTTCCAAAAAAGACCATCAAAGAGCTTCAACTAATCCAAAATGCAGCAGCAAGGGTTCTTACAAGAACAAAAAGGGTTGTCCATATCACTCCAATCCTAAGGTCTCTGCACTGGCTCCCAGTGAGCTATAGAATTGACTTTAAGGCATTACTTCTTCTATTTAAAACATTAAATGGGATGGGACCCAGCTACCTACTGGATATGTTTCAATTATATGCACCAACTAGGTCTCTAAGATCACAAGAGAAAAACTTGCTAGTAATACCAGCTGTCAAAACGAAGTGTGGTGAAGCAGCCTTTAGTTGCTATGCTGCTAAGCTTTGGAACCAACTTCCAGATGAGATCAAAAATGCTCCTACTGTTGTTAGTTTTAAATCCAGGCTCAAGACAAAGCTATTTTCAGATGCTTTCACTTGATTAATTTTTACCTAAAGTGTAATTAATTTCCTTTAATATAATTTCTTTTAATTTTGATTTTAATGATTTTACTTTCTTTATTTTAATTTCTTTTTAATCTTGGATTTTAATTATCTACTTTTACTTTAATTCTTTGTTACTGTTCTTATGCTTTTATTTTTTGTGAAGCACATTGAATTGCCTGTGTGTATGAAATGCGCTATACAAATAAACTTGCCTTGCCTTGCCTTTACCGTCTTCACTTGTATTAATAAACACACTTTCTGCACTTACATCCGTCTCCCAACCATCTCTGACAGAATACTTCACACTCCCTGATAAAGAGAAGCACATTCACCTGTTCATACGCCATGTTCAGGAACAAACTAATGTTAATGGCGCTAAAACAGACACCGTTGCATGGTGCAGTTGGAGTCTTGTTCATGGACTCGACCCCAAATTTTTTTTAATGACTCGGATTTGAACACTGGGGACTTGAGACGGTAGCTGCTATAACGTAAGCAATAATGTGTTTCGCTAAAAGTATGATGTGTTGTTCTTTAATAAATAAACACTTATCGTTGTCAGAAACTCAACTTCGCAAGCTTGCGTAGGACAACGTGCCATCAAGAGAGAGTTCGAATGTTGAAACATTACGTACATGCCTGCATTATTAATCACCAGTGTAGCTAAAAAAAAACCCCTGTGCTTATCTTTGTACTTTGTTCTTGGAAGTTGATATTAAAGTCACGGAAAAGTTACAGAACTTATTTCGTAAAAAATCTTTATGAACTCATTTCCTTAGGTAACTCTTCTGAACGTCAGAGAGCCGACATCACAGAGCGAGCCCGGAGCTGAAACCTCCTGTGATGTTCTCCTGAAACAAAAGTCCATCCTTCCACTGGTTCACTCGACCTTTCACCCTACAGGCACTTCCCCATCATTCATACTCCTCGCTGATCCACACTGTCATGACTGCAGTAATTAAAAGTCAACGATGTATCTGAGAGTTAATTGCTGGTGAAGAAGGTGTAAAAACATGAGGGTTGGGATAATGAGGGGTTTGGGGACTGCGGGGCTCGTTTTAATTCATGTGAACTTTCACAGATAATTGGAGATGAGCTGAACTCGGTCAACCAGCGGACCTCGCTCGGTTAATGTGAACGCGTTCTGGGACCTCGTGGGACATCGTCACCTTTCTGTCCCTTCTTTGTATTAATTGGTGTATTAAGTTCATTTGGGACTTTTGTCCCCGTTTCTTACTAAAAGGAATTCATTTTTCCTCTGAACGTAGTGAAAGTTGGCAAAAAGTGAACGCTGATGAAACAAAAACCTGGTAAAATATTTGCTGGAGGTCTGCTAGCAAACTGGCGCAGTTCAATCTCACACTTGGAGTCGATTAGCGCTAATGAGACAGCCGATCAGGATAATGAACCAAACTCTGGAATGCGAACAATCGAGTCAGCGCTAAATCAATTAGCCATGAATGAACAAATCTGGATTTGTTTTTTAATGTTACTTTTCCACACAGATTTGAAGAACCGGTTTGTATCAGGAACAAAACATGACGATGATGTCGGAAAATCGTCCACGAATCACCTGACACTACACTGAAGTTGATTATTGTTCCAATCACAGCATGCCCTGAAGTGTTTCATTGCTCTTTTACCACAGCAATTTGTCCAAAATTAAAATTGGAATTCAGTCAAGAATGATGCACTTTTTATCCATTTATAGTTACGTTCAGAGGTGGACAGTAACGAAGTACATTTACTTGAGTTCTGTACTTAAGTACACTTTTTGAGTATCTGTACTTGACTTGAGTTTTTTTTTTGGAAACTTATGACTTTAACTTCACTACATTTGAAAGACAAATATCGTACTTTTTACTCCACGACATTTCTATCACCGTCCTCGTTACTATGAAGCAGCTTTGAAAGTGGATGTTTTTTTCTTTTCTAAAACATGATTGGTTTTTTCCCAGGTGACACTGAACACAATCAGTCGATGGCAGAATGGAAGGAGGCGGTTCTTCTGGAGAACGCACACACCCATGGCTTTACCTAGAACCCATGTTTCAGTTTTCTGAAAGGATTAAAGATACGTTTCGTTTTAAACGTTTGCTTTCTTTGCCGAAAACGAACCACATCATGACCTACAAAAACTCGCCATCCAACCTGCGGAAGCATATTGAGATATATAAACATTTTATTCCAAGAGAAAGCTTGCAGTGAAGTTGTCTGTGCTTTTAGAGCTAGCGATAACATTGCAAACGTAGCTATGCAGTCTGGTTAGTCAAATGACTTTCTATGGATTTGCCCACCAAGTTGCCGTAGCCTTTTTCACGACGAACGTTAACACATAGCTAGTTAACTTGGACAGTGTTAGTTAGCATGTAAAAACAGAGTCATGCTAACATGAATAACGTTAACATATCTGAAGTGCTTTCAGAAATGTTTTAGTATAATTTTGCCAAATAAACAGAATGTAGAAATCTTTCTTTTCTAGTAACGTTAGCTTCCCAATATGATTTTGAGTTTGAAAAGAGTTTGCTAGCATGTCAGGTGAAGCTTCACTGACTAGCTAGCTTAACGTTAAACCACCATGATGCACAGCATGCGTTCATTTTGTGAATTCACATTTCTGTCTTTGGTAACGGCATTAGGTTTTGTAAGCGTTGTGGAAATAATACAACAATGCGTTGACAGAAAATGTACTTTTAATACTTTAGTATTTTTAAAAGCAAGTACTTCAGTACTTTAACTTAAGTAAAAATTTGATTGGACAACTTTCACTTGTATCGGAGTAACATTTGACCAGCGGGATCTGTGCTTTGACTTACCGTAAGTAATGAAGTTGGGTTCTTTGTCCACCTCTGGTTACGTTTAAAGTTGTGGGATGTCATGGCTGTAAACAGACCTTCCTTCACCAGCTTGTTTTTTTTTCTCTCTCAAAAAGTTAATAAGCAAAAAAAAAGAAAAAAGACAACACTAAGAGAGCTACCATGAAGCGCAGACTCTTCCGTCCTGAAGACTTTCCTGTGGTGGAAAAACCACGAACACTGGAGACTCCTTCTACTGTATAACTGTACATTTTTCATGGCTAAAGAACAGTACTTCTCTTCTTTTTTTAAAAAAAAATCAGTTGATTGTTAGGCCTGGATTACGTAGCACGTCCATCATACACATCCACGCGAATGAGCTATTACCATAGAAACAAAAACTTTTTAGAACAAGTGCATTAAGATAAACATGATCTGCAGGTGCGTAACTTTTGGAAAATTAATCACCACATTCTCAGATCAGAATCTGAGTACTGAACAGCACTGTGGTGTAAAAATAGACAATATTTATTCAGGATAATTAGTTTATGCAAATAAGCTACGTCAGACATCTGCACTTCCTGTAAAACAGGTAACAGGAAACGTTTCGAGAAACTGTCAGTTTCTGAGACGCACCATGATCATGATCAGCATCAACATACTATTCCTTTTCTTTTTTCTGCAGCTCGTAGAATATTTAGAGATCCTCGGCAGGCTGCCAGACGCGGCCCGAGCTCTAATGATCTTTCTGTGCCTCACCTTGCCTGAGGAATTACAAATAAACGTCAGCTTTATTATTCTGACAAATGTCCTTTGTCACCCAGCTGTCAGATGTGGCTTGTGCGGCCCAGCGAGCGACAGATAGTGTTTGAAAACAGCCGTCCGGCTTGCTGCACGTCACAGTGTTCAGACTCGGAGTGATGATCATGAAGAGTATGAGGAGAAAACTGACGCACAGACCCAGAGGTCATGCTAACATGGGATTAGCAGCATGAAAGCTAGCTTCCATTTCAAAAACGGATGTGTGCTCATCATGTGTCACTCGTAACCGTGATAGAAAATGCACACGTGAATGATTTATATGGCCGTGTTCGATCTTAGTCCACATGTGACTACGGTATATCACATGATTCGTTAATATTTTTACAAGTGATTATATCATGTGATATTATATTTTTTTTCCAAGTGTGAATTTTATCATGTTATTGTGTTCGTTCTGCACGGATACAGGAGGGTGTGTATTATTCACACTGATGTCACATGCGTTTACTTTAACTGAGTGGAGTTTCAGGTCATAATGTGGTGAAATGCTACGGAGCCCCGGAAGGGACATGGAGGTAAAAAACATGGAGGAAAAAAACGTGGAGGAAAAAATCATGGAGGAAAAAAACGTGGAGGAAAATAATATGGAGGGAAAAAAACATGGAGGGAAAAAAACATGGAGAAAAACATGGAGGGGAACACGGAGGAAAAAAAATGGAGGAGAAAAACATGGAGGAAAAAACATGGAGGGGAACACAGAGGAAGAAAAATGGAGGAGAAAAACGTGGAAGGGGAAAAACATGGAAGGGGAAACATGGAGGAAAAAACATGGAGGGGAAAATATGGAGGAAAAAACATGGAGGGAAAAACATGGAGGGGAAAAACATGGAGGGGAAAAACACGTAGGAAAAAAACATGGAGGGGAAAATATGGAGAAAAAAACATGGAGGGGAAAAACAGGAAAAAATGTGGAGGGGAAAAACATGGCAGGAAAAATGTGAAGAAAATGTGGAGGGAAAAACAGATGTAATTTTGTGAGATCTTGCAAAAGTGCAGAATATTTTTTCCATGCGTTTCTTTTCTCCATGCGTCTTCCGGCGCTCCGTAAAATACATATTCACACGTTTTCTTTCTTTCTTTTACACGTGACCATACTGTACATGATGTGATGTAACGGGAACGTGGAGGAAAAATGTGGAGGGGAAAAAAACATGAAGAAAAACATGGATGAAAAAAGCGTGGGGGGAAAAATGTGGAGGGGGAAAACATGGACAAAAAACGTGGAGGAAAAAAAACAGATGTAATTTTGTGAGATCTCACAAAAGTGCACAATATTTTTTCCATGCTTTTCTTTTCTCCATGCCTCTTCTGGCACTCTGTAAAATACATATTCACATGTTTTCTTTCTTTCTTTCTTTCTTTCTTTCTTTTACACGTCATCATCCATGATGCGATGTAACAGGAACACGGGACTTTATGTTTCAAATATTGTTTTTTTTTTAAATGTAAAATGCAACCATCTTTTCCAGAAGTAAACGAGTTGAATTATCCAGATGAAAGATCTGCTTCTTTCCAGATTCTGTGTTTACACTCCGAGCCTGCTGAACCTGTGATGCTGTTTCAGTGTTTAATTTCCTCTCATCAGAAGTGTCTAGATGCGGCGGCGCTTTCCTCCCGACTGAGGACTGATTCTGACGAGGAAGAACGTCTCACAGGAACACACTGTTCATTCGTAAATAAACAATTTCTGAAAGGCGACACTTACAAGACGACCGTTTAAAGCGGCGTGCTGCCGAAGGCGTGAATGGGTTTCTGATGGCGTGCATCCAGCACACGCTCCGTAAAAAAACGACTGACTGCCTTTAATCACGAGGAGCTTCAGTGTAAAAGCAATCAGACTATTACATGTGCAATCACTGGTGATTAAAATAAACAAACTGAAGCAAAGGATTCAAGCTCATGGCTCAGGATCTGGGTTTGGAAGGAATAAAAAAAAACCCACACCCCGTTGCTGTGCTGTTAAAGGAAAATAATCATCATCAACCCCGTGATGATGAGACGGAGTGGAGTATTTTCCTGTAACAGCATAACCTGAAGTGTTTTTTTTTTAACAGCCCAACTTTTCAAATATTACAAGTCTTTTTTATTAAAGAACACCATGTCATAGTTTTTTTTATCCATTTGTAGCTACATTTAATATTGTGAAAGCTCCTATTATGACTGAGCATCTATAACAGTTATTCCCTCACCAGTATTTCTTTTATCGCTCTCTTGAAGCTTCTGGAAAATGGAAAATGTAACTCCATCAAATGGATGCATTTGGAAACATCCATCATTTTTGAGCAAGCTCATTCTATAGGTTTCCAAATCTTCTAACTCTTAAAGGTAGACTGCCTTTCAGATTTTTCAAGTGTAGGTCATAAAAAGAATTTTCCCCGACACCTAATTATTTTTGTTTAGTGACCGAAAGCTGCTGAATTCAAATCACAGACTTCCAATTTTATTCATTTTTAAAAATAGAACAATTAATGAATTTATCTCCACGTGGCCCTAAATTCTCCAATATTTTTTCCTGCTTCACCATGACCCAATACAAGATACTACATCATGCACCATCACGTGGTGGGCTTTCCCTGTTCGCGCAAGGCATTGTGGGATACAAATTTGAAACAGGAGAGAAAAATGGAGGATGTGAGTGTGCGAATGAAACGTGAAAGACCGACTACAGTAATGGAAAGCAAGAAGAAGAAAAGACGTTATGTTATATACGAAGGAAAGGAAACACAGGAAATATCAAACTAATAAATATGGGCGCTCAGCGAGCACCTCGGTGTGATCAGCTGTTCGTTTAGCGACAGAATGATGGAACTGTCAGTGCACGCTCTAAGGTAAACCTGTAGATGGCAGTAATGCAACACTGTGGATGCCAGCTGCCGTAAAACCCAAAAGAAGAAGAAGGTAAACCTGCGCATGCGCACACGGACTTCCTCTGTCTGCTTGACTGCACGAAGTGAGCGATTTCATGCACATTATTTGCTTTAATCCCCTCAAATTAAATCACTTCCCAGCAGAGGTGGACAAAGAACCCAACTTCATTACTTAAGTCCAAGTACAGATCCCGCTGGTTAAATGTTACTCCAATACAAGTGAAAGTTGTCCAGTCAAATATTTACTTAAATTAAAGTACTGAAGTATTTGCTTTTAAAAATACTTAAGTATTAAAAGTACATTTTCTGTTGATGCATTGTTGTATTATTGCCACAATGCTTACAAAACCTAATGCCTCTGAAGCAACCGACTGGATTTACTGACCAACTTGTAGAACCTGTAGAATAAACGCCTGGTAGAACGTTACCGTACAACATGAAACACAACTAAACTGAAAAAGAGCCATTGTCATCTTTTTTTTAATCGTAACACTCCTCCCCACCCCGACGAAGCAGCATGGTCGTGTTCTGACCCAGCTCTGGCAGTGTGTGCACACATGTATGTAAATGCAGCTTGCTCAGAAAATAAAACTGACAATCCAACCTGATTAAAACCCAGATCCACACCTCGACCTTAATAACTGCCCAACAGCAACACTGCTTTAAGCAAGACAAAAAAAAGCAAGACCATCATCTGACATCAAAACAAAAAATTACAACAGTTTGTTGTGACTGACTAGTACAGTACTGTCCATCTCACAGGTCTCATGTGTGTGTACGTATGTGTGTGTCACGGGTGATTGCTCTAAGACAACAAGGGAGGCTCAGCCTCCTCTAAAAATGACGAACATCGTGTAGGATGAATTGCGCTAGGCTTATGTTATAGCCGACCTTATAACATTGCTATTTCAGATCCAGAATCATAGAAATATATGTGCTCAACCCAACTACAGTGCGAAATCATTCCGTTATAACTTTCCCCAGTTCGCCTAATGTGTGCGTGAGTTTTTCCCCCTCGTGACAGCGCGATGCAGCGCAGACTCAGTAGACTTCAATGGCATTTGGGAGCTATGCGCTTTTCAATCTCAAAATGCAAGACGATTATTGGACAAATACTGCGAAAACGCCCGCCCACGGACTCCCAGCCTCACAGTGGGAGGGACATGGCAAAGCTTTCCGCGAGGAGACTGGTGATTGGTGAAAGCGACCGGATATTTTCTTTGATTGACAGCTCGTTTCAAATATAGACAGGCAGCGGTGAATCTCAGTTCAGTCCCATGCGGATTCGCAAGTGCTGTGGTGTATTGTAAGAGATCAGCTTACATTTCAATTTCATTCATTACATACGGTTTCTACCAGCTTTTTTAGTTTGTATATATTTTCATTGTAAATAAAGTGTAAATATTGTTGTCAAGTTTGCTATCTTAGTTCCAGAAATGTCGTTTATTTGAGTGACTGAACTTGAACTTGAGGGGGCTAGTCAGCTAGCAAGAAAGCTGCGCACGGATGCCAAGCATTGTTGATTTAATTTTGGCGAAGCCATTTGCCAGTCTTCCTTTCGAGGAAAAAATTAAAATTAAAGAGCAGGGTAGACCAACGCCTCAAACTGACTTGGTGAAAAAGGTAGGGAATAATAATCGTTCCTTTCAGCTCTCCTGGTACGAGAAAGTGAATTGGCTAACAGCAAGTGACCCACATCAACAACAGTAAATAGGCTACTTTAGTAATATGTCATGGATGGACCAAAAATATAGAATCTATTTAAAATGTTTATGCTGAGTATATTATATTGGAATATATGTTTTTCTGGATATGAATTAAACACAGCTACAATTTGGAAAACATTTTTAAACAAACACAGCCGAGAACATTTCACACTACAGACCTGGATTAAAAGTGAAGGGTTATCAAAATTATCAATAAAACATTTCTCAGTCAAAATAAGTAAAATATAGGGAAAGTGTCATTGAATGAAATGTGTGGCATCCAGCTCTATGTTTGGCTCCCCAAGGTCAGTGCTTGTGCCTATTCCAGAACACTCTGCTGTTACTGCTGAGGTTCCTGACAAAGAGCTGCTTTCAATAATGATCAATTTTTAAACAACATGCCACAATTTTAAAATATAAAATGTTAAAATATACCCCTCCCCCCCAACACCACCATCATGTATATTGGACAGTAGGCTAATGGGCCAAAAGAACCTGTTATTTCACAGTTTGTGACCCTGCCAACAATCAGCCAGATCAGAGGCAAGAGTATGGGCAAAATTGATGTGTTTTTTCTTTTTTCTTTTAAAATCTGGAAATATCGTAACCGACCAGCCTCCCCTGTTTGAAAGACTACCAGCTGCCACTGATGTGTGTGTATGTATTCCTGCACATATGAATCTGCCTGTGCCATCATGGTGGTTTAACGTTAAGCTAGCTAGTCAGTGAAGCTCCACCTGACACTAGCAAAATCTTTTCAAACTCAAAATCATATTGGGTAGCTAACGTTATTAGAAAAGAAAGATTTCTACATTCTGTTTATTTGGCAAGATTATGCTAAAACATTTCTGAAAGGACTTCAGATAAGTTAACATTATTCATGTTAACGTAACTCTGTTTTTACATGCTAACTAACGGTGTCCAAGTTAACTAGCTAACGTTAGCCGTGAACAAGGCTACGGCAAATTGGTGGGAAAATCCATAGAAAGTCATTTGACTCACCAGACTGCATAGCTATTGCAACATTATTGCTAGCTCTCAAAGCACAGACAACTTCATTACAAGCTTCCTCTTGGAATAAAATGTTTATATACCTCAATATGCTTCCGCAGGTTGGACGGCGAGTTTTTGTAGGCTGTGATGTGGTACATTTTAGGCAAACAAAGCAAACGTTTAAAATGAAACGACTCTTTATTCTTTTCAGAAAACTGAAACACGGGTTCTAGGTAAAGCCATGGGTGTGTGCGTTCCCCAGAAGAACTGCCTCCTTCCATTCTGCCATCAAATGACCGTGGTAAATAACGCTGCAGAGAAATCATTGATCTTGATTTTATCCAGTCGATGGATGAGACGTGACCCTAGTGATTACTGATCGGCTGTCTCAGTGTCCCCTGCAAAAAAACCAATCACGTTTTAGAAAAGAAAAGAAAAAACATCCACTTTCAAAGCTGCTTCATAGTAATGAGTAACAAGGACGTTGATCGAAATGCAGTGGAGTAAAAAGTACGATATTTGTCTTTCAAATGTAGTGAAGTTCAAGTCATCTCATCTCATTATCTCTAGCCGCTTTATCCTGTTCTACAGGGTCTCAGGAGCCTATCCAAGCTGACTACGGGCGAAAGGCGGGGTACACCCTGGACAAGTCGCCAGGTCATCACAGGGCTGACACATAGACACAGACAACCATTCACACTCACATTCACACCTACGCTCAATTTAGAGTCACCAGTTAACCTAACCTGCATGTCTTTGGACTGTGGGGGAAACCAGAGCACCCGGAGGAAACCCACGCGGACACGGGGAGAACATGCAAACTCCGCACAAAAAGGCCCTCGCCGGCCACGGGGCTCGAACCCAGAACCTTCTTGCTGTGAGTTGACAGCGCTAACCACTACACCACCGTGCTGCCCCAGTTTGAGTCATAAGTTTCCAAAAAAAAAAAACTCAAGTAAAGTACAGATACTCAAAAAGTGTACTTAAGTACAGTACTCAAGTAAATGTACTTCATTACTGTCCACTTCTGCTTCCCAGCCACAGAATGGCCTGATATTTTGTGAGATATTACAGAAATAAACATATATCACAATGACCACATTTCATAGAGAACTAAATTTCACCGATTTGATGAAATCGAAAGGTCATCTAGCTTTAAGATTATCTTAAAGCTGTTAATTCGTCTCGTGTTGTTTCCGGATATTAAGCCTCTCTGCACTACAGATCAGTGTTGTAGTCGAGTCACTAAACCTCGAGTCCGAGTCCAGTCTCGAGTCCCCAGTGTTCAAGTCCAAGTCATTAAAAAAAACTTCGAGTCCACTATTGATCTGGGTTGAGTCTGAGAACAAGACTCCAACCGCACCATGCGACGGTGTCTGTTTTAGCGCCATTAACATTAGTTTGTTCCTGAACATGGCGTATGAACAGGTGAATGTGCTTCTCTTTATCAGGGAGTGTGAAGTATTCTGTCAGAGATGGTTGGGAGACGGATGTAAGTGCAGAAGGTGTGTTTATTAATACAAGTGAAGACGGTAAACAATCCACAGGCAAAATCATAAAACGGTGAAACAGGCGATAGGTCGAGCGAGGCACAAACAGGCTATCATAGACTCGGCAGGATCAAAGACAAGAAACAGGAAATCAGGGATCAGGAACCCAAACAAGGAAATAAGGCTCGGTAATGTGTCAGCAATGCAACTCAATACTTTGCAAAGTAAGTGTGTTTTCACAGTTTTTATATCGGCGCGCTGATTGCACCTTAATCCTGTGCAGGTGCGAGTCGTTTACGGTGTGTGCGTGAGAGTCCACTTGGCGTGCGCGCTGTCCGGAGCGCCCCTGAGAGTCTATCTGATGCACGCACCAAGGCGCACAGGTGTGACACTCTTGCACGAAATTAGTACAAAAATTAATGTAGATATAAATATAAATATAAAGAAAAAATCCGAGTCCTCATTTCCAATTTACGAGTCCAAATGCAGTTAATGTACGAGTCCAAGTCAGAGTCATCAGTGCTCAAGTCCAAGTTGAGTCACAAGTCCTTAAAATTAGGGCACGAGTCCGACTCAAGTACTACAAGCCCACTACAGACAGCTAAAAGCACTGACACTGGAGACTCGTTCCATAAATGTTCACCGTATCATTGATTACACGCCGCTTTAGATCTGTGTATGTGGAGCGTCTGCTGTATTTAACGGAATTTAACAAGCTCCTGTCAGAACTTTCAGAACATTCCGTTTCTACCTGAGCTTCTCAAACTTTTCCTCCTACACACACACACACACACATTTGAAAGAACGAGTTTCCAACATCCAAAATAATGCATGAAAGTTTGTAGCATTTAATTAGTTTATGCAAATGAGATCACGGTAATTATGTCACACTGGCTTTCATGCATTGTTAACCACATACATGTATTACACTGCGAGATAAAGCTTGTCTTTAAAACAGGTAGCGATATTTCTTTCTTGCTTCCTTCCTTTGAACCTCACTTCCAACACGATTTGGTTAAGAGGACGGGAAAATTGGAAGAGAAAGTTAAAAACAGTTTTGGCTTGAATTGGACTCGACTTGAATTTTTTTTTAATGACTTGGACTTGAACACTGGGGATTCGAGACTGGACTCGGACTCGAGGTTTAGTGACTCGACTACAACACTGATCTGTAGTGCAGAGAGGCTTAATATCAGGAAACAACACGAGACGAATTAACAGCTTTAAGATAATAAAGCTAGACAGCCTTTCGATTTCATAAAATCGGTGAAATTTAGTTCCATCTAAAACGGGGTCATTGTGATATATGTTTATTTCTGTAATATCTCACAAAATATCAGGCCATTCTGTGCCTGGGAAGTTATTCAAGGGGATTAAAGCAAATAATGTGCATGAAATCACTTGCGTCGTGCAGTCAAGCAGACCGAGACCGAGTCCGTGTGTGTGTGTGTGTGTGCATGCGCAGGTTTGCCTTTGACCGTGTGCTGACAGTTCCATCATTCTGTTGCTAAACGAACAGCTGATCACACCGAGGTGCTCGCTGAGCACCGATATTTATTAGTTTGGTCCTGCATTTCCTTTCCTTCGTATGTAACATAATGTCTTTTCTTCTCGCTTTCTTTCCGTTAATGTAGTCGGTCTTTCACATTTCATTCGCACACTCACGTCCTCCATTTTTCTCTCCTGTTTCAAATTTGTATCCCACAATACCTTGCGTGAACGGGGAAAGCCCACCACGTGATGGTGCATGATGTAGTATCTTCTATTGCATCATGATGAAGCAGGAAAAAATAGCAGAAAATTTAGGGCCACATGGAGATAAAGTAATTAATTGTTCTGTTAAAAAAAAAACTAATAAAATTGGAAGTCTGTGATTCGAATTCAGTAGCTTTTGGTCCACTAAACAAAAATAACTGTGTGTTGGGGGGAGGGGGGGATTCTTTTTATGACCTACACTTGAAAAATCTGAAAGGCAGTCTAGCTTTAATGATGAAACATTTAATCTTCTACAGTATTTCTTTACATGTGCCTAAGACTTTTGCACAGGACTGTATATAAATGTACATACGTATACACTGTCAGAAATAGGGGTGCGCTCCGAGTCCATTTCTGTCCCCCAAGGAACAGTCGACACTATTGTACTCTTTAGGGCTCGTTATTGGACCTTACGGTAGCTCTGTGCACCTTTGTAGTGCCATAAAGTTCCATATATGTTCCCAAGCAGTATATAAATGGTACAAATAAAGTACCTTAGAGCAAACTGCCCCAGTGACAAACTGTCATACCCCTAAAGGTACAATAATGTACTTTATTTTCTGACAGTGTACATATGCTTTCTTAAAATATTTCTTTTTGTAGTATTATGTCCCCATTGTTGTGCCTGAAACCCAATTCGAAAAATATCACCAGGACTGAACACACGTTGTAAAGTTCCCTTTCTTGTCTGGAAATGCAGCCAGTCTTTGACTGAAAAACTCCAGGCTGCCTGGAAAGATGCAAAAACATCAAATTGCATCCCAAGTTAACAAGTCGTCCCCTAGAGCTCTTGATCAGAGCTTTGAAACTTGGATGAAAGTTGCAGACAGATGATCTCACCACTGACTGAATTTCTTCTGTCAGTCAGGAGTCTGTGATTTACAGTGATCCTTCCACCACGAAACACACCTTGGGTTTACACAGTAACGAATAAGACACACCATTTGGCTGTGGCAGATATCTATGGGAAACAAACATATCTATCTATCAGTCAAAAGTTTGTACACTCCTACTCTCCTCATTTTCTGTACTGTGACTATTTTCTACATTGTAGAACAACACTGAAGACAACAAAACTATAAAACAACGCATGGAATCGATATGGAATGATGCTGTAAATAAATAGTGTTAAAAATAGGTTGAATATTTTAGATTCTTCAAAGTATCCAGTGTTTCCCTTGATGACACTCTGTTTTCACGCTATTAGCATTAGCTTAACTAGCTTCATGAGGTCATCACCTGGAATGCTTTTCAATGAACAGGTGCATCTCGTCAAAAGGTAATTAGTGGATGGGTTTCTTGACTTCTTAATGTCTTTGAGATCAAATAGTAAATAATAATATATAGATTTAGGGCACTGCCTAAAAGCAGAGCTCCCATATGTTTCTGGGTTGTAGAATTTTCTTTTATCATAGTCAGCCTCTCTTCTTTTATTTCTGTACCGGCTATAACACTGGCCATGAGACGGTGTGTATGACTGGCAATTACTAACACTGGCCACTAGGCGGTGTGTATGACTGGTAATTACTAACACTGGCCACTAGGCGGCGCGTATGATTGGCAATTACTAACACTGGCCATTAGGCGGTGTGTATGACTGTAATTACTAACACTGGCCACTAGGCGGTGTGTATGACTGGCAATTACTAACACTGGCCACTAGGCAGTGTGTATAACTGGTAATTACTAACACTGGCCACTAGGCGGTGTGTATGACTGTAATTACTAACACTGGCCACTAGGCGGTGTGTATGACTGGCAATTACTAACACTGGCCACTAGGCGGTGTGTATGACTGTAATTACTAACACTGGCCACTAGGCGGTGTGTATGACTGGAATTACTAACACTGGCCACTAGGCGGTGTGTATGACTGTAATTACTAACACTGGCCACTAGGCGGTGTGTATGACTGTAATTACTAACACTGGCCACTAGGCGGTGTGTCTCACACATCACACATCACATTATCTCTAGCCGCTTTATCCTTCTACAGGGTCGCAGGCAAGCTGGAGCCTATCCCAGCTGACTATGGGTGAAAGGCGGGGTACACCCTGGACAAGCCGCCAGGTCATCACAGGGCTGACACAGAGACACAGACAACCATTCACACTCACATTCACACCTACGCTCAATTTAGAGTCACCAGTTAACCTAACCTGCATGTCTTTGGACTGTGGGGGAAACCGGAGCACCCGGAGGAAACCCACGCGGACACGGGGAGAACATGCAAACTCCGCACAGAAAGGCCCTCGCCGGCCAGGGGGCTCGAACCCGGACCTTCTTGCTGTGAGGCGACAGCGCTAACCACTACACCACTGTGCCGCCCCCAAGTCAACTTTATTGTCAAATATGCTATACATGCTCGACGTACAGCACAGATGAAATTTCAGTCCTCTCTGACCCATGGTGCAAACAGGCAATGCAATAAATAAAAATAAAAATAGAATAATTGAAAAAACAAACAATATAAACAGTATAAACACTCTAGATAGGAACTAGACAGACTAAACACTCAAACAATATAAACAGTATAAATAAACAGTATAAACACTAGATAAGAAGAACTAGACATAGACTAAACACTCAGACAATATAAACAGTGTAAACACTAGATAAGAACTAGACAAAGACTAAACACTCAAACAGACAATATACACAGCGTAAACACTCTAGATATGAACTAGATGTAGACTAAACACACACACACACACACACACACACACACATACATATATATATATATATATATATATATATATATATATATATATATACACACACACATAAATTGGTTCAAATAAACAAACAGTCAAGGGCACTTGAGGTATAGCAGGTAAACATGAAATAAGCAGAATAAACAAACTAGCAGCTGTTAAGATGAGGTAGTGCGGAATAGTGCAAATGAGCGAGGTAAAGTGAGATGTGCGGTCCCTGAGTTCAGTGTGTTAATGAACGATGAGATGTATGTATGTGTGTGTGTGTGTGTGTGTGTGTGTTGGGGGGGGGGAACTGTGAGGATGACATGTCAGATGCTGAAGGGCGGGCAGGGGGTGTGCAGGCAGACTCTGTGGCAGGGGGCAGAGGGGGAGGAGGGGCAGAACAGGGAGGGAGTTGAGCCTCCTGACTGCCTGGTGAAAGAAACTGTCCTTGAGCCTGCTGGTTTTGGCCCGGAGACTCTGCAATACAAGTAGGATGAACGATATACTAACAATATTGCATGCTCTCAAAATAAATGAATGAAACCTGCTAGAAGGGAATAGAACACGTTTTTATTTCATCGAAAAAGTGTCCCGTATTGATAATAATTCCTGATATTTCACTCCGATACCGTCACTCCAAGTGTTTCTCCACTGACTTGTCAAAATGGCAAACCGGTTCAAAATTAAAAATCTTTTCATTAACTAACATTTTTTGTAGATGTGTTCATATAATTATAAAGAACATTACACGGTGGTGCAAATATATGAAGTTTATTTTCTTGTGTTGAAAATATTTTCACTTGTTCGCTTCACTCAGTCGTGATAATATACTCGTATATACACTCACCACTTAAAGATAAACTTCATACCTTCTTGCAACTGTGTAATATTCACGATGTCTACAAGGAAAAAAACAAGAGCAAGAAATACACCAAAAATCAGAACAAATAATCCATTTTTTGGACAAATGTACACGCCTGTGAGTGTGAATGGTTGTCTATGTGTCAGCCCTGTGATGACCTGGCGACTTGTCCAGGGTGTACCCCGCCTTTCGCCCGTAGTCAGCTGGGATAGGCTCCAGCTTGCCTGCGACCCTGTAGAACAGGATAAAGCGGCTAGAGATGATGAGATGAGATGTACACGCCTGATGCAGGGGTTGCTTGACTGATAATGTTTCTCATAAGCCACTAATTTAAAAAAGTTGTCAACTGGTCATCTTTTTCATAGTTAAAAAAAAAACTGTTTTAGAACATGGATATCATTTAAGCTGTTTTATTAATAACCATACCCAGGTGATGAAAGGCAGTTCCAGCTATTTTAAGCTGCACTGTTAATGACAGATATTCAGTAAATAAATCCTTGTCGTAAATGTTCTTACGGGCGGCACGGTGGTGTAGTGGTTAGCGCTGTCACCTCACAGCAAGAAGGTCCTGGGTTCGAGCCCCGGGGCCGGCGAGGGCCTTTCTGTGCGGAGTTTGCATGTTCTCCCCGTGTCCGCGTGGGTTTCCTCCGGGTGCTCCGGTTTCCCCCACAGTCCAAAGACATGCAGGTTAGGTTAACTGGTGACTCTAAATTGAGCGTAGGTGTGAATGTGAGTGTGAATGGTTGTCTGTGTCTATGTGTCAGCCCTGTGATGACCTGGCGACTTGTCCAGGGTGTACCCCACCTTTCACCCGTAGTCAGCTGGGATAGGCTCCAGCTTGCCTGCGACCCTGTAGAACAGGATAAAGCGGCTAGAGATAATGTGATGTGTGTGAAATGTTCTTACGATGCACTCAGGTATTCAGGACATCGGCTGGGCTCTGAACTCATCAACTGTGAAACTGCGAGCGCTCAGCATGGTGTGGAAATACAGCTCAGAGTTTTCTGATGGTTGAAGGATACGAGGTCTACTATAGAATCTGGGAGGTTTTAACACCAACTCAATTCCAGTCTGAGCAGCATCCTCAAACCCCCCCCCCCCCCCCCCCCCCAAAAAAAAAAAACAAAAAAAACCAAACGCAATTATAGTAATTTTTTAAAAGTCTCATGGGGGGGGGGCGGCATGGTGGTGTAGTGGTTAGCACTGTCGCCTCACAGCAAGAAGGTTCTGGGTTCAACCACTTGCTCTTGAGATATCACACCATCGAGAATCTCTGATGGATGGATGGACCATCTGAAAACAACATGCCTCCACCACTTTGGAGAGATCAGATTCTTTTCTCTTTATTTTCTGGATTATTATGAGCACCAGTGATTGTAAGAAAAACACACAGAATGGTGTCTTGAGCCAGTGTCATTTTGACTATGCCAGCATTTCATGGTACACTGGTTTAACTAAGAAATACAAGACTAAGTTACACTGAACCCAAAACAAAGTCATTCGGTTCCTTTTAAACGCACCAGCCAGAACTCATACTGGTGGTCATGAGTTTGAATTGGTTGGTATGTTGCCAGGCGATGTGGTGGTGTAGTGGCTGCACTGTCGCCTCACAGCAAGAAACTTCTAGGTTCGAGCCTTTCTGTGTGGAGTTTGGATGTTCTCCCAGTGTCTGTGTGGGTTTCCTCCGGGTGCTCCGGTTTCCCCCACGGTCCAAAGACATGCAGGTTAGGATAATTGGTGGCTCTAAATTGACTGTAGGTGTGAATGTGTGTGTGTGTGTGTGTGTGTGTGAATGGTTGTGTATCTCTGTGTGTCAGCCCTGTGATGACCTGGCGACTTGTCCAGGGTGAACCTCGCCTCTTGCCCATAGTCAGCTGGGATAGGCTCCAGCGATCCTGAACAGGATAAGCGCTTATGGATGATGGATGGATGGAAAATCCCACAGGTCTCGATCAGCATATTTCATTTGTCTCTAAACGAGCTGAGTAGGACGGGATAATGATATTTGCTGCTTGCAAGTAAATTCACAATGCCACAATGATTTTATTTCAATTTTATTGAGGTTAAAAAAAAAAACACAGCAAAAATAAGTACAGGAGGAATTCCTTTAGGAGTGTCTGAGATGTACAAGAAAAAAAAACAAACTTCAACTTCAACGAGGAATCAATGTGTTAATGATGCAATAAAGCAAAACAAACAAAAAGCTTTTTTCCTTTACAGTCTTGTGCTTGGATTGAATTGGCTGAAATCGAGTTTGAACTATTTTCAGACAAACACTGGAAACATTTAAATCTCAGTAAGTGTAAATTTATCAAACATTTCCTGTTATCACATTCAGCCAGTCTGACTCAGGCTCGTTTTCATTTAGGTCATAAAAAAATCCCCCCCGACACCTAATTATTTTTGTTTAGTGGACTGAAAGCTACTGAATTCGAATCACAGACTTCCAATTTTATTATTAAAAAAAAAAAATAATAATGAATTTATCTCCATGTGGCTCTAAATTCTGTGCTATTTTTTCCTGCTTCACCATGACCCAATACAAGATACTACATCATGCACCATCACGCGGTGGGCTTTTGTCGTTCACGCAAGGCATTGTGGGATACAAATTTGAAACAGGAGTGAAAAATGGAGGACGTGAGTGTGCGAATGAAACGTGAAAGACTGACTACAGTAACGGAAAGCGAGAAGAAGAAAAGACGTTATGTTATATACGAAGGAAAGGAAACGCAGGAAATATCAAACTAATAAATATGGGCGCTCAGCGAGCACCTCGGTGTGATCAACTGTTCGTTTAGCGACAGAATGATGGAACTGTCAGTGCACGCTCAAAGGTAAACCTGTAGATGAGCACCCACACACGGACTTCCTCTGTCTGCTTGACTGCGCGATTTCATCCCCATTATTTGCTTTAATCCCCTCAAATTAAATCACTTCTCAGCCACGGAATGACCTGATATTTTGTGAGATATTACAGAAATAAACATATATCACAACGACCACATTTCCGACGGAACTAAATTTCACCGATTTTATGAAATCGAAAGGCCGTCTAGCTTTAAAATGATGCACTAATGCTAGAAATACTGTCGGTTTAATCATCTAATGTGTATCGCTTGATAAAGATCTGATTTCTTGCGATGGAAAAAGTACATTTCAATGAATTCTCCATGCGATCCCGATCTCTTGACGATAGAATTCCAAAATTCATCTAAATATTAAAGATCCGTGTTGACAAGCTAGACCTCTCAATTCTGCCCAATATGAGGATTTTGTTCGTATGGCGATTGTTACTGATGTTTTAGAACAAAAGATGCCCCCCCTCCTCCCGTCTCATCAAACCCCCAGTTTTTCCTCCATCAGATGTGTGTCTGTGCCATGAGCCGGGTGGGAAGGTGGACGGATGCCAGCCCTCATTAGCCTGTTAGCAAACAATCACATAGGCTAATCTCACCACATGGCGATTGCTTTGAAATGCAAAAAAGCCTCGTTAAGTTCAGGATGGTGTAACTGCACTGAAAGCTAATGGAAGGATGCAGGAATTAAGTGTCACGTTAGCTTTGTGAGAAAACTTCCACCTACTTCAAAAGTTTTCCAAACCAACTTCGTAGCGTTTGTTTCTTTGAAATGGCAGGCAGCGGCATTATGAAAAAAAAAAAGAAGTGAAAATCTGTGGAATGTACAGTTCTGTGCAAAAGACTTAGGCACATGTAAATAAATGCTGTAGAGCAAAAATGACTTAAAAAATAATGAAATGAAATGTTTCAGCATTAAAAAAAATACTATAAAGAGTAATCAGTAAGCCATAATAAATGAAACAAAGTCAATATTTGGTGTGGGACGACTAAAAACAGTATTCTCAGGTCCAGTGAGTGCAGTTTTATAAGGAAATGAGCTGTAGGTTTTACTGAGCATCTTCTAGAATCAGGGCGGCACGGTGGTGTAGTGGTTAGCGCTGTCGCCTCACAGCAAGAAGGTCCGGGTTCGAGCCCCGTGGCCGGCGAGGGCCTTTCTGTGTGGAGTTTGCATGTTCTCCCCGTGTCCGCGTGGGTTTCCTCCGGGTGCTCCGGTTTCCCCCCACAGTCCAAAGACATGCAGGTTAGGTTAACTGGTGACTCTAAATTGACCGTAGGTGTGAGTGTGAATGGTTGTCTGTGTCTATGTGTCAGCCCTGTGATGACCTGGCGACTTGTCCAGGGTGATAGAAAAAGAGTTCCATGTTCTAAATCTTATGATGTGACATCACTGACTGTGTATACCTTAGTTTCGAGTCAGAACACGGTGGAAGTAACACAGTCTTTTGACCATGCACCAGACTTTGTGATTTACCTTGTTGTTTTTAAATAAATATTTTAGAAAGACAAGGGAAGTTGTCATGTCTCGTCGCTCGCGTGGAAAAAGAGTGTCTTTTCGACTGGCTCTAGAAATGGTACAGTAACCAAGGAAGAGCTAACGGAGTGCCATTACAGCTGGGATAGGCTCCAGCTTGCCTGCGACCCTGTAGAACAGGATAAAGCGGCTAGAGATAATGAGATGAGATGAGATACAATTTTTTTTCCTGTAACATTTAATTTTGTCCTGGAAAAAAAAAATGAACGTTTGCAACTCTAAAATGTTTTTGTAATGTTGTGACTCGATAATGAATATAGAAGTCATAAAATAGAAATCTATAACAAAAAAAAGGAAAAAAATGGGGGGGCTAAGACTTTTGTACAGTATGGTTTGTGTGTGTATATATAAATTAGATTTCAATTAAAACAGGTTAAATAAGCAAGGAATAAATCATGGGGGGGGGGAGTTATAGGAAAATAATCAGCAGGATGTTGTTTCCATGGTAAGTTGATTCTTTTCCGGAGGTGTTTTATTCCTCTTAGAAGAAGAAGAAACCTTTATTTGTCACGTGCACACTTCAAGCACAGTGGAATTCATCCTCTGCATTTAACCCATCTGAAGCAGTGAACACACACACACACACACACACACCCAGAGCAGTGGGCAGCCACACCAGAGCGCCCGGGGAGCAGTCAGGGGTTCGGTACCTCGTTCAAGGGCACCTCAGCCCAAGGCCGCCCCACGTTAAACTACTGCATGTCTTTGGACTGTGGAGGAAACCGGAGCACCCAGAGGAAACCCACGCAGACACGGGGAGAACATGCAAACTCCACACAGAAAGGCCCTCACTGGCCACTGGGTTTGAACCCGGAACCTTCTTGCTGTGAGGTGACCGTGCTAACCACTACACCACCGTGCCACCACGTGCTCTTACACCACAGCAATTCAACAGTGATTACAATACTTCATTTATTAAAGAACCAGAGTTTATATGTTTTCTTTTTATCCATTTATAGTTACATTTAATGTTCTGGAACGTCCATGAAACAAGTTAAAGCAGGAAGTCGTTCCTTCACCAGTCTCACTTACTTTCTTTTGTCTTTTTATGCTGTTTGTTTATTTATTTATTTATTTATTTATTTTTAGCTCAGGCTACTGGGTAGTTTCACTATTTCACCATGATACTCTACTTGTTTTTTGTGCATTTTTGTCATTTAAATTTGCCTGATTATTTTGCGAGTAGTCAAGATTAAACATCGCTGATACATGTCTGCATGTTCACACTTCAAAATTAGCCAGCTAGCTGCCTGTTGAGCTCAAAAACATATCCATTTCACCATCCTGTCTCCGGTTATGGTTCATCTGAAAACTCAGCCAAAACTGTTTTTAACTTTCTCTTCCAGTTTTCCTGTCCTCTTAACCAAACCGTGTTGGAAGTAAGCTTCGAAGGAAGGAAGGAAGGAAGGAAGGAAGCAAGAAAGAAACATTGCTACCTGTTTTAAAGACCAGCTTTATCTCACAGTGTAATGCATGTACGTACGTGGTTAACAATCTGAAAAGTGCTCTCTTATCTAATATGCTGCTCAGATGCAAACTTTTTTTTCCCCCTCTAACATTTAATTGTGTGCTGGAAAAAAAAACAACAACATTTGGAACTCTAAAATATTTTTGTACTGATTTGATAATGTAGAAATCTCATCTCATCTCATTATCTGTAGCCACTTTATACTTCTACAGGGTCGCAGGCAAGCTGGAGCCTATCCCAGCTGACTACGGGCGAAAGGTGGGGTACACCCTGGACAAGTCGCCAGGTCATCACAGGGCTGACACATAGACACAGACAACCATTCACACTCACATTCACACCTACGGTCAATTTAGAGTCACCAGTTAACCTAACCTGCATGTCTTTGGACTGTGGGGGAAACCAGAGCACCCGGAGGAAACCCACGCAGACACGGGGAGAACATGCAAACTCCGCACAGAAAGGCCCTCGCTGGCCACGGGGCTCGAACCCGGACCTTCTTGCTGTGAGGCGACAGCGCTAACCACCACACCACTGTGCTGCCTCTATCACAGAGTTTGTATGAAAAATATATTAAAAAAAAGGGGGGGGCTAAAACTTTTGCACAGTACTGTATGTAAGATGGACTATTTCTCATTATGAGATTACAATAGAACAAATATCTTCTTCTTCATCTTCTTCTTCTGCTCCTCCTTATTATTATTATTGGGCGGCACGGTGGTGTAGTGGTTAGCGCTGTCGCCTCACAGCAAGAAGGTCCGGGTTCGAGCCCCGTGGCCAGCGAGGGCCTTTCTGTGCGGAGTTTGCATGTTCTCCCCGTGTCCGCGTGGGTTTCCTCCGGGTGCTCCGGTTTCCCCCACAGTCCAAAGACATGCAGGTTAGGTTAACTGGTGACTCTAAATTGAGCGTAGGTGTGAATGTGAGTGTGAATGGTTGTCTGTGTCTATGTGTCAGCCCTGTGATGACCTGGCGACTTGTCCAGGGTGTACCCCGCCTTTCGCCCGTAGTCAGCTGGGATAGGATCCAGCTTGCCTGTGACCCTGTAGAACAGGATAAAGCGGCTACAGATAATGAGATGAGATTATTATTATTAAAAAAAAAACTATTTCCAAACCATCGCTAATATCAAGCCTGAAATTAGCAAAGCGTCTCATTCTTTTGGCTGCTAATTTTGTTTTTAAGACGTGTAATTTTCAGCCAGTAGAAGCACTCAAGCTTGAAATTAGTAAAAAAAAAAAAAGGCTCGAAATAAGTTTGATCATCTGATGTTAGTTCTACTGTAATCATGAAAACACTATATTCAAAATAGTCCTGTTTTTATTCACTGTTATGTTGTATATTTTATGTTCTTTTATTTTTTTTCTCCTGTTGTTTCATAATGATTTACGTAAATTTATCACTGCAGTATGTCGTTCGCCCTGACATGATTCTTCCTGTGTCTTTTATGGTCTTTTAAATTCCTTTCATGTATGAAATCTAGAAATGGCGCCGATCCGATATCCGATTCCCAGCATCAATATGAAGTCATCAGGTCTCAATGGATCAGATTTTACATTACATGAAAAACTAAAACTACTACTACTACTAATAATAATAATTCAGTCCGATCCTGTAACAAATGCAAAAGATTGGAAATAGATTTTGTTCACACTTCATCAAGCATTTATTAATTTATAAATGAGTAAAGAAGTAGGAGCTGTTCAATAAATATCACTGCAAGCAGCAATGAGGGGGCCAAGCGTTCAGCAGGGCACAGTTACTATGGAAACGTCATGCTATTTTGTCCAATTAACTTCATGTTAATTGACCACAGATTGGCCCAGATATGAGCTCACTCCCTGTTTACTGATCACGATAATAAAGTGTTAATAAGATTTTTTTTAAATGGAAAATGTTTATATCTAAAGAGATAGAGAGGCAATTTTAGTAGAACTGATTTTATTTTATTTCTACTTTATTATATTTTATTTACCATGGAAGTGAAAGCATTTAACTGAATAATTAAAAAAAATCTGAAGCTTTGAGTGATGTGTTTTATTTTTTCCTGGGTTAACTGAAGTAAAAAAAAAAAATTAACGCTTCTTAATTTTTAAAGAAAAAATATACTACTACTACTACTACTACTACTACTACTACTAATAATAATAATAATAATAAGGAAGAGGAGGGGAAGCCCAAGATCCTTTGGGACTGACTGTTTACGATAGTAAACGACTTTAGTTAGCCAATTACTTTTGCATATTTTACACGGGGGCGGCACGGTGGTGTAGTGGTTAGCACTGTCGCCTCGCAGCAAGAAAGTCCGGGTTCGAGCCCCGTGGCCAGCGAGGGCCTTTCTGTGCGGAGTTTGCATGTTCTCCCCGTGTCCGCGTGGGTTTCCTCCGGGTGCTCCGGTTTCCCCCACAGTCCAAAGACATGCAGGTTAGGTTAACTGGTGACTCTAAATTGAGCGTAGGTGTGAATGTGAGTGTGAATGGTTGTCTGTGTCTATGTGTCAGCCCTGTGATGACCTGGCGACTTGTCCAGGGTGTACCCCGCCTTTCACCCGTAGTCAGCTGGGATAGGCTCCAGCTTGCCTGCGACCCTGTAGAACAGGATAAAGCGGCTAGAGATAATGAGATGAGATGATGTTTTACACGCTATTGCTGCTCAGTTGATTGGAAATGTTCATAAGCTCCCGACAGGTGATGTCACTCAAAGTACACCGCCATATTTGAGAGAAGTGAGAACAGTGAGGATCATTTGTGTCCGTATTTTTTAAGATAATTTGAGGTAATGGTTGGATCCAGGTGTTGTGTGGGAGTGTAGCATATAATATCCCAGCCAGGTTAAAGTTATTTAAGTTTTTTTTTTCTTTTACGTTCGTTAATCCAGGGCTGCCACCACTTCCTACTACTACGCTCTCGACGCATTCATAAAAAACTTCCTCATCAAGACGTCACCAGGCTAGCCTACCGTAATTACCGGGGTAGACAGTCTAACCCCCACAGCAACGCTATCCCATTCTCAGTGTTTTTTTGCCGCGGGGGTTGGACTGTCTACCACGGTAATTATGGTAGGCTAGCCTGGTAACGTCTTGAAGTTTTTTATGAATGCGTCGGGATCGCTCTTTAGTTATGGCTATATGTGTTGGAAAGATTAGATTCTCACCCAAATCGACAACGACTTACCAATCCCAAGCACCCACAAGCAACCTTGATTGATTGGTTGGTTTCCCACAATCGGCTGGACATTCACCTTCTCGGCAGAACATCATTTTAAGAGATGTTTTCTGCATAGGATTCTCACTGATGTATCTGCATTGCTTTTTCACTATGTCTACTAACACTACCAACACCTGGTTATGGTGCCAAGTGTAGAGACGTAACCAACAGCACATGACTAAGTGTGCCTCGTTCCACACCACAACAAAGGCGTACATCAAATTATTATTATTAACCCTAAACACGGTGGTGTAGTGGTTAGCACGGTCACCTCACAGCAAGAAGGTTCTGGGTTCAAACCCAGTGGCCGGCGAGGGCCTTTCTGTGTGGAGTTTGCATGTTCTCCCCGTGTCTGAGTGGGTTTCCTCCAGGTGCTCTGGTTTCCCCCACAGTCCAAAGACATGCAGGTTAGGTTAATATAGGACGGCCTTGGGCTGAGGTGCCCTTGAGCGAGGCACCTAACTCCCAACTGCTCCCCGGGTGCTGTTAGCATGGCTGCCTACTGCTCTGGGTATGTGTGTGTGCTCATTGCTCAGGTGTGTGTTCACTGCTTCAGATGGGTTAAATGCAGAGAGGAAATTTCACAAGTGTGTGATGAATAAAGTTGTTCTTTCTTTCTTTCTTTCTTTCTTTCTTTCTTTCTTTCTTTCTTTCTTTCTTTCTTTCTTTCAAAATGACACTCGTATGATCATGATGAATACAAATAATGAAACATAAGTGAACGGCGTGAATGAGAAGGTCAGGCTTTTGCTCAGCTCTCGCCTGGCAGTGGAACTGCAGGGAACCAGGCAGTCCAAGGTCATCAACCTGCTACTGAAACATCCTGAAGGAGAAAGTACAGCAGAGAAAACAACAGAGCAATCATGAGGTGCTAAGCGGCTCTGTTAGGATCAGCGCACATCTTGAGGAAAGTCTTGTTCATCCCAGTCTGGTGGTACTGCACAGATTGCAGAGACCAATTACCAACATGTCGTGATATAAACTATTATTATTATTATTATTATTGTTATTATTATTATCTCATCTCATTATCTGTAGCCGCTTTATCCTGTTCTACAGGGTCGCAGGCAAGCTGGAGCCTATCCCAGCTGACTACGGGCGAAAGGCGGGGTTCACCCTGGACAAGTCGCCAGGTCATCACAGGGCTGACACATAGACACAGACAACCATTCACACTCACATTCACACCTACGCTCAATTTAGAGTCACCAGTTAACCTAACCTGCATGTCTTTGGACTGTGGAGGAAACCGGAGCACCCGGAGGAAACCCACGCGGACACGGGGAGAACATGCAAACTCCGCACAGAAATGCCCTCGCCGGCCACGGGGCTCGAACCCGGACCTTCTTGCTGTGAGGCGACAGCGCTAACCACTACACCACCGTGCCACCCGTCAAGATTAATATTCACTCATTTTCCACAAAACTTGCAATTAAATTTTCTTTATTAAAGCTGTACTGCCTTTCAGATTTTTCAAGTGTGGGTCATAAAAAAAATCTTCCCCCTCGACACCCAATTATTTTTGTTTAGTGGACTGAAAGCTACTGAATTCGAATTAAAGACTTCCAATTTTATTAGTTGTTTTTTTTAAACAGAACAATTAATGAATTTATCTCCATGTGGCCCTAAATTCTCTGCTATTTTTTCCTGCTTCACCATGACCCAATACAAGATACTACATCATGCACCATCACATGGTGGGTTTTCCCCGTTCGCGCAAGGCATTGTGGGATACAAATTTGAAACAGGAGAGAAAAACGGAGGACGTGAGTGTGCAAATGAAACGTGAAAGACTGACTACAGTAACGGAAAGCGAGAAGAAAAAAAGACATTATGTTATATATGAAGGAAAGGAAACGCAGGACCAAACTAATAAATATCGGCGCTCAGCGAGCACCTCGGTGTGATCAGCTGTTCGTTTAGCAACAGAATGATGGAACTGTCAGTGCACTGACTTCCTCTGTCTGCTTGACTGCACAAAGTGAGCAATTTCATGCACATTATTTGCTTTAATCCCCTCAAATTAACCCCCTGTCTACTTTTAAACAGTGATATTTTGTCCAGTCAGATGTCTGACTTCTCACCTTCTCACCTAACTCCTGATCGGCCTCACACCTGTCAGCAGGTAAGCTTTTCCCATTTACCCGATCTTTAAATAATTCAGCTTCCATTACAGAGTCCAAGGATGTCAATCTTGCTGTGAGCGACTCAGTAATGTTTTGGATCCATCTCTTTCTTGGCCGTCCTACAGGTCTTTTAGTCGTAGGTTTCCAAATGAACCATTTCTTTGGTATTCGTTGGTCCTCCAATGAATTCTCATCATATGACCAAACCACCTAAGTTGGTCACATGCCACAAAAGCGAGGACGCTCTCCACACCCAGTACTTGTCTCATTTTTTCATTCCTGATTTTGTCGAGTTTGGTTACACCCTTGATCATTCTGAGAATTTTCATCTCCGCCGTCTAGACCCCACTCTTGGTCTTTGAAGTAAGGGTCCATGCTTCGGAGCCGTAACACAGTATAGGATGTATATATGCATATTTTCACTTTTTGTGGTATGTGTTTGTCTTTTAGAAAGAGGAAGAGCAGATTCACATTTTGGCCATATTCCTTGATTCGCACCAAAACAACATTCTCGTGTGAAGCCTTGCTTTCGAAGATATTCCCCAAGTATTTAAATCGATTGACTTGCTTCAGGATGACTCCATCAACTTCCACTTTCATCTGTAGATGTCTGACAACAATATTATATGTCAAGCTACACTTTTCCAGAATTTGGTACAAAGATATCCGATACGGCAAATTACCATTACAGCGTTTGCTATTATTCAGTGACTTACAGTGCCTTGCAAAAGTATTCATCCCCCTTGGTGTGTGCCCTGTTTTATCGCATTACAAGCTGGAATTAAAATGGATTTTTGGAGTGTGAGCACCATTTGATTTACACAACATGCCGACCACTTTAAAGGTGCAGATTGTTTTTTTTTTATTGTTACACAAACAATAATTAAGATGAAAAAACAGAAATCTGGAGTGTGTATAAGTATTCACCCCCTTTCATAGGAAACCCCTAAATAAGAGCTGGTCCAACCAATTCACTTCATAAGTCACATAATTAGTTGATTAAGCTCCACCTGTGTGCAATCAAAGTGTCACATGATCTGTCACATGATGTCTGTATAACTCAACCTATTCTGGAAGAACCCTGACTCTGCAACACGACTAAGCAAGCAACATGAGAACCAAGGAGCCTCCAAACAAGTCAGAGACAAAATTGTGGAGAAGTATAGATCAGGGTTGGGTTATAAAAAAATATCCCAAACTTTGAATATCCCAGGGAGCACCATTAAATCCATTATAGGAAAATGGAAATAACATGGCGCCACTACAAACCTGACAAGAGAAGGCCCCGCCCACCAAAACTCACAGACCGGGCAAGGAGGGCATTAATCAGAGATGCAATAAAGACACCAACGATAATACTGAGGGAGCTGCAAAGATCCACAGTGGAGATGGGAGTGTCTGTCCATAGGACCACTTTAAGCTGTACACTCCACAGAGTGGGAGGGGCTTTATGGAAGAGTGGCCAGAAAAAGTCATTGCTTAAAAAATCACATTTGGAGTTTGCCCAACAGCATGTGGCAGACTCCCCAAACACATGGAAGAAGATTCTCTGGTCAAATGAGACTAAAATTGAACTTTTTGGCCATCGTGGGAAATGCCATGTGTGGCGCAAACCCAACATCCTGAGAACACCATTCCTACAGTGAAGCATGGTGGTGGCAGCATCATGCTGTGGGGATGTTTTTCATCTGCAGGGACAGGAAAGCTGGTCATGACTGAAGGAAAGATGGATGGTACTAAAAACAGGGCAATTCTGGAGGAAAACCTGTTTGAGTCAGCCAGAGGTTTGAGACTGGGACGAAGGTTCATGTTCCAGCAGGACAATGACCCTAAACATACTGCTAAAGCTACACTGAAGTGGTTTAAAGGGAAACATTTAAATGTCTTGGAATGGCCTAATCAAAGCCCAGACCTCAATCCAATTGAGAATCTGTGGCATAACTTGAAGATTGCTGTACACCAACGCAACCCATACCCGTTAGATAACTTGAAGGAGTCAGAGCAGTTTTGCCTTGAGGAATGGGCAACAAGCCCAGTGGCTAGATGTGCTAAGCTAATAGAGGCATACCCCAAGAGACTTGAAGCTGTAATTGTAGCAAAAGGTGACTCTACAAAGTATTGGCTTTTTTTTTTTGGGGGGGGGTACTTGTGCACACTCCAGATTTCTGTTTTTTCAGCTTAATTATTGTTTGTCACAATAAAAAAAAAAAGTGCACCTTTAAAGTGGTAGGCATGTTGTGTAAATTAAATGGTGCTAACCCTCCAAAAATCCATTTTAATTCCAGCTTGTAATGTGACAAAACAGGACAAACACCAAGGGGGATGAATACTTTTGCAAGGCACTGTGCACGCACATCTTCAGAAGCTATCAGACTTCAGATTCAGAGAAACTGAAACTGATTTCTCCTCACCTTTTACACATCTTTAAAATCACCACAGCTGTGTAATAAATATCACAAGACCAGTACTGTGTATCGCATCGAATCTCCGAATCATTACACTCCTCATGGAAACTTGTGAACTCTCGATGACAGTTTGTTTCCTGAAACCTGAGGCACATTGTGAAAACTACAAACATTGGAATTCTTAGTGACTTCACAGACACGTAAACTGTGAATTTAGTCATTAATAAACTGAAATCTCTGCATCTATTGTTGTTTTTTGTTTGTTTTGTTTGAAATTAAAGAACAGCACACAATTAAACTGCAGCTCGCACTGGGAAAATCCACAGCGTGTGCTAATCCAAAATGGTGTCCACGTACCATGTGCACTTCTGGACTTAATAAGAACGAGTTCATTATTCCTGCTCATAAGCATATGACACTGTGTTAATATCTTATTCAGTATCGCTTCAGTCTGTGAGAAAGAAAAGAAGTAATCCACATTCGCTCGATACCGCCGTGAACTGAATTAGACATGATGATGATTAATTTACGATCCTTCCACATGGACGGAAACGTCATTATTCCAGAGGTAACTAAACATCCCATCACTTGCAAATGGTGTGATAAATCTTTCATAAAGGTGCGTTGGGATGTTTCCAGAAGCAGCGTATTGACGTCTGTGTGATTTGGACGTGGACTTGTGGAACGAGAGAGAGTGTGTACTTCAGCATTAATATTGATCAGATTATAGACTCAGTGGCATCTCGGTTATTAGTGTAATATCACAGGTGGTCCTGATCTTTGCACAGCCTTATTAAACTTTCAGGACGTTGCCGCAAATAAACCTCACAGCCATCAGGTCTGATCCAATCTCATCCTAATGGCTTCCATGGAATATTCAGCTTTCGGCTTTTATGTATCTATTAATTGGATTGTCTAATTTTAGCCAGATAAAAACAGCATTGGTCATAAAGTACAGATATTTACAAGCATTGGAATAAATGTGTCAGGATAACTGATGAAGCTAAACTCACCTCTGTGATTGTATGAAGGTGATGGTGCTTAGTGATCTGTGACTGGATGAATATGATGGTGCTTAGTGATCTGTGATTGTATGAAGGTGATGGTGCTTAGTGATCTGTGATTGGATGAATATGATGGTGCTTAGTGATCTGATCTGTGATTGTATGAAGGTGATGGTGATTGGTGATCTGTGATTGTATGAAGGTGATGGTGCTTAGTGATCTGATCTGTGATTGGATGAATATGATGGTGCTTAGTGATCTGTGATTGTATGAAGGTGATGGTGCTTAGTGATCTGTGATTGGATGAATATGATGGTGCTTAGTGATCTGATCTGTGATTGGATGAAGGTGATGGTGATTGGTGATCTGTGATTGTATGAAGGTGATGGTGCTTAGTGATCTGATCTGTGATTGGATGAATATGATGGTGCTTAGTGTTCTGTGATTGTATGAAGGTGATGGTGCTTAGTGATCTGTGATTGGATGAATATGATGGTGCTTAGTGATCTGATCTGTGCTTGGATGAAGGTGATGGTGATTGGTGATCTGTGATTGGATGAAAGTGATTAGTGATCTGGGATTGGATCACTAATCCATTGGTGATTAGTGATCTGTGATTGGATGAAGGTGATGGTGATTAGTGATGTGGGATTGGATGAATGTCGTGGTGCTTAGTGGTCTGGGATTGGATCACTAATCCATTGGTGATTAGTGATCTGTGAATAAATGAAGTTGATGGTGGTTAGTGATCTGTAATTGGATGAAGTTGATGGTGCTTAGTGATCTGTGATTGGATGAAGGTGATGGTGCTTAGTGAGCTGTGATTAGATGAAGGTGATGGTGCTTAGTGATCTGTGATTGGATGAATGTGATAGTGCTGAGTGGTCTGTGATGGGATGCATATGAAGGTAATTAGTGGTATGTGATTGGATGAAAGTGATCATGATTAGTGATCTGTGATTAGTTGAAGGCAAAGCTGCTTAGTGATCTGTGATTGGGTGAAGGTGATTAGTGGTCTGTGATTGGATGAAGGAAGGTGAAAATGAGTAGTGATCTGTGATTGGATGAAGGTGATGGTGCTCAGTGATCTGTGATTGGATGAATGTGATGGTGATTGGTGATCTGTGATTGGATGAAGGTGATTAGTGATCTGTGATTGGATGAGTTAGATGATGATTAGTGGTATGTGGTTGGATGATATTAAGGGCACCAAGTACTGTGTGATTGGATGAAGTCCAAACTTCTTGTTCTCTGTGATTGGATGATATTAAAGGCACTGTTCTGTGATTGGACGATACTGAAGATGCTTAAAGCTTTATAATTGAATGAAGTCATAAGAATGTAGTGCCCTGTGATTGGATAAAGGTGAAAATGTGTTTGGTGTTGTCTGATTGGATGACATAGAAAACATTTGATTGAAGGTGGATGAAGGTGCAGGAGTTTAATGCTCTGTGATTGGATGATGGTGAAGTATTGTAGTGCTCTGTGATTGGATGATTAGTGTCCCATGCACCTATTGATTACAGAACTGCATTTTCCCAGAACCTGCTCATGACTGATGGAGTCGCAAAGTGAATTTCGTATAAAATACAAGTTGCAGCAATAACGAAAGACAAAAAGAAGAGAAAGAACATGTCAGTCAAATGTGTTGAAGCCGAAAATGCGCTCATTTTGTGATTGCTTTGAAGAGAATGTACTTTTGTAGTGGCATGACAACCTGAAACTATGCTGCAGGAACACGATAATTCACTGTTCCCATTCTGACTGGGGGGGGGGGAACTTGTCTGAGATCAGAGCGTGTTTTTATAATCGACTTTAATTTTGGTCACTTTGCCTGCATCACTGAGCAATAATGGATTTCGAGTGCGAGTGTGCAGTAAATCAAACGCAGCATGTTTCCTTTCCAGCTGTGGTTTTATTAATGTAATGTAAACTAAAACAGTTTCTGCTCTTAATGGCTTTGGAACAAGAAGATAAATTGTTTGAATATTTATCCCAGGTTAAGTTTTACTATTTTTTTCATTTATTTATTTTTTTAAAACCCAAATAAACACGCAAACGAACAAAAAAAAAATTAACGAGCATATTTGCTATTTTAATTTCCTTCGCAGAACTGCAGGAGAGCATTCTTCTTCTGCTTTGTGAAAGAAAAGGAAATCACAGCTGATTGCTGATTTGTCTTAAGACACTCAGCGACCGTGCGAGTAAAACGGTGAACTTTTGGTCCTGCTGTGAAGGAATACGAGTCAAATAATGAAAGCTGACCATTTTATAAAAGGAATGCTGATTGAATGAACTGCTGAGGTGGAGAAATGCAACCAGTCTAACGCTCTCTCTCACACACACACACACGAGTGTTTTATTATTATTTGGATCATGTTGACACAGTATGTGAACGTTTATCAAATAAAAGCGTTCTAAAAATGAGTGAATATTCATGAATAGAAATGCAATTACTCAATAATCATAGGATAATAATTACATTTTTGTGTCATACACCAGGATTACCTCAGGTCTGATACTTTCCTGGGGTTAACACGGGTTATACACACACTCACCGGCCACTTTAATAGAAACTTGTTCTTGATTCTAAGACTCAAGAGTGTGGATTCTGGAACGCAAGGAGTGTGATCTTCTGCTGTTGCATGCTGAGATGCTTTTCTGCTCACCACGGTTGTAAACAGTGATTATATGAGTTATCCTTCCTGGCAAAAAAAAAGCTTGAACCACCTTGAATCTGTCCATTTTCTGATCTCTGAGCTCTCTTATCAACAAGGCGTTTGTTTTCCACCCACAGAACACTCACTCACTCACTCACTCACTCACTCACTCACTCACTCACTCACTCACTCTGTTTTTTGTTTTTCGCACCATTCTGTCTGTGTAAACTCTAGAGATTGTTGTTTGTGTGTGAAAACCTCAGGAAGGAGATCAGCAGTTTCTGAAATACTCAAACCAAAAATACTCATCTGGCTCAAACCGACACCCACGCCACAGTGAAAGAAAGAAAGTCACACTCAGGGCTGGATTAACATGGCCAGGGGCCCCTAGGCTACAAGTTGCTGTAGGCCCCCCCACCACCATCTTATCCCATCTACCTGCAAAGAACTGTCTCATCTCATCATCTCTAGCCGCTTTATCCTTCTACAGGGTCGCAGGCAAGCTGGAGCCTATCCCAGCTGACTACGGGTGAAAGGCGGGGTACACCCTGGACAAGTCGCCAGGTCATCACAGGGCTGACACATAGACACAGACAACCATTCACACTCACATTCACACCTACGCTCAATTTAGAGTCACCAGTTAACCTAGCCTGCATGTCTTTGGACTGTGGGGGAAACCGGAGCACCCGGAGGAAACCCACGCGGACACGGGGAGAACATGCAAACTCCACACAGAAAGGCCCTCGCCGGCCCCGGGGCTCGAACCCAGGACCTTCTTGCTGTGAGGTGACAGCGCTAACCACTACACCACCGTGCCGCCAAAGAACTGTCTATTTTCTACATTTTAAAGGTTTTTTTGGTTTTTTTTCATTGTTAAACTTTTATTAAAAGTTATTAAAAAGGAAACTATCATGCATGTCAATGTCATCGGAGTGAGTGTGTGTGTGTGTGTGTGTGTGTGTGTGCGTTTGTGAAACTAGTGGCAGTGGCACATTCATCCACAAATGGGACGGGGTCTGTCCTTCACCCTCACCAGAGCTAGTAGTACTACTGGCTGCAGCTGCAGCTAACATAACGTTTGCTATGCTAGTGTCATGATGACTTGCACTTGCCAGTTGGGTTTCATTAGGTTTAAAAAACCCTGTTAGTTTTGATATATTGCTCAATAGAGCTTTGTCACGTTGGGCTTTTTGCCGTTGCGCCTTGCGCTTTTGAGCACCGCTCTCGTATTTTCTGTCACACATGTTCACTGTTCAACTGTGGAGTGACGTCGTGCGTGACGTCTAACGTTTATATATGGAAGGCGGATTTGCCTCACCCAATCAGCGTCCGTTTATTTAAATATTCATTTTGAGCCAATGAATATGAAGGTTTTTTTTTTCTTTTGACCAATTGGGGGCCCCCCTGCGAGGCGGGGGGCGTGGGGGCCCCTAGGCTGAAGCCATATGAAGCCTGTGCGGTGATCTGGGCGTGGTCACACTTCACTTTGATTGAGATCACAATTTTTCCTATTCTGATGTTTGAATGGCGTGAACATTAACAGAAGTTCGTATCCGTGTGATTTGATGCATCGAGGGATCGGCTGATTAGAGAACTGTATCAAACAGAACAGCAGGTGGATGTATGGGTGTTCCTAAAAAAGTGGCCAGTGAGTACATATATGCAAAATATGAAACAGATGCATCTATTTTCTTGGAATTGGTGTACACTTGATCACACATGAGTTGCATCAATAAAAAGAACAGTGATAACCCCAGGGAGGTGTCGCTGAATACCACCAGGTGCGTCCACCAGATTGCGGATTGAGGAATGACCTTCTGGAGATCAGCTGTACGATGAGCAGATGAATGAGCAGTCACGGGAAAAAAAAAAGCCCTGACCGAACAGAATGCGTTGGATTTGTGGCTACAAACCAAGTTTCCTGTTAAATGCCATGTAAGCTTGATGCTGCTGCTGCTGCAACATGGCGAGTGTCGTTCTGGCAGGAAAAAGAAAAAAGGGACTCGTTTGTTTGTTAGCAGCCATTTTGAGCATCACAAGCAGCGGAAATATGAAATACCCGGAACAAGCTACAGATTTGGACCCATCATAGTTTGGTCATGTAGCTGGAAATTAATCCACAGAACACCAAACAGCAGCAAGGTACTGAATTATGAACAGGCTCCTGGTTCTGGTTTGGTTCTGGTGCCAAAACAAGGCAGTCTGGGTCTGTGTTTCAGATCCGTTCTGACTTTTTGGGTGCATTTTAATGCAGAACCATTTTGCTACCTGTGTATGACATGGATGGTGTAGGCGGTCTCTCACACACACACACACACACACACACAGACCCTGTAATTGCAACCTTCTCCCTGCTCTCACACACTCATATGTGCGCGCACACACACACATTTATAAAGCCTAAACATAATTTTCTCTCGTATTGATTCTTTTTCTCTGGCATTGTGCTTTTGTGTGGGTTTATAGTCAACTCCAGAATTATTGGCACCCTTCCAGAGAATTGACAGAAATGCTTGAATAAGATAATCTCTCTCTCTCTCACACACACACACACACACACACACACACACACCAAGTATCTGATTAGAGATTGTCCTGTTTGGACATGATGTCCAATCAGTGTCAATTCAAGCAAGACAAATACTTAATATGAAATTCAGTGTATTTATTTGACTGAAGTCAAAATTGTATTATTTTTGTTTTTACACTTTTTTTTTTCAATTCCTAGAATATATTCTATCATACGGCGGCACGGTGGTGTAGTGGTTAGCGCTGTCGCCTCACAGCAAGAAGGTCCGGGTTCGAGCCCCGTGGCCAGCGAGGGCCTTTCTGTGCGGAGTTTGCATGTTCTCCCCGTGTCTGCGTGGGTTTCCTCCGGGTGCTCCGGTTTCCCCCACAGTCCAAAGACATGCAGGTTAGGTTAACTGGTGACTCTAAATTGAGCGTAGGTGTGAATGTGAGTGTGAATGGTTGTCTGTGTCTATGTGTCAGCCCTGTGATGACCTGGCGACTTGTCCAGGGTGTACCCCGCCTTTCACCCGTAGTCAGCTGGGATAGGCTCCAGCTTGCCTGCGACCCTGTAGAACAGGATAAAGCGGCTAGAGATAATGAGATGAGATATTCTATGATACTGAAGTCACTTTCTTAAAACTCTTCACACACTCTGCACTATGAACACACAGCTTGGCCAAATAGTTCATCAATGTCTCAAAACTGACTCATACCATCAAAACATTTATTTCTGGAAGAACACTATGACACGCTCAAAAGAACGGCTGACAAAACGTGAACAACCGACAGCATTATGTCAAATATAATATGGATCATCGTCGTCTTTACACACAGATCATCTCATCTCATCATCTCTAGCCGCTTTATCCTGTTCTACAGGGTCGCAGGCGAGCTGGAGCCTATCCCAGCTGACTACGGGCGAAAGGCAGGGTACACCCTGGACAAGTCGCCAGGTCATCACAGGGCTGACACATAGACACAGACAACCATTCACACTCACATTCACACCTACGCTCAATTTAGAGTCACCAGTTAACCTAACCTGCATGTCTTTGGACTGTGGGGGAAACCGGAGCACCCGGAGGAAACCCACGCGGACACGGGGAGAACATGCAAACTCCACACAGAAAGGCCCTCGCCAGCCACGAGGCTCGAACCCGGACGTTCTTGCTGTGAGGCAACAGCGCTAACCACTACATCACCGTGCCGCCCCCTGAAAGGAATGTGTCTGTATAATAATAATAATAATAATGACTGGCTTTTTTTCATGATCTATCAGATTTATTCCATTCAGCTACTCGTCTTTGACTCATCCAATATCATGCTAGCTGAAGGGAATATATCTGATATACCACAAAAAAAGCCAGCCAATATTATTTAAATATGACATTACAATGGCACCTGTAAAGGGGTGGGATATATTCAGCAGCAAGAAAGAGAACAGTCAGTTATTAATGTGTTGGAAGCAGGAAAAATGGGCAAGTATAAGGATCTGAGCGACTTGCTTTTACAAGGGACAAATTGTGATGGCGAGATGACTGGGTCTGAACATCTCTGAAAAAAAAGCCACATCATGTGGGATGTTCTCGGTATGTATGCAGTGGTTAGTACTGAACAAAAGTGGTCCAAGGATCCAAAGGACAATTGGTGAACCAGCAACAGGGTCCTGGGTGTCGAAGGCTCATTGATTCGCATGGGACATGAAGGCCAGCCCGTATGGTTCAATCCAGAAGAACAGATGAGCTACTGTAGCACAGACTGCTGAAAAAGTGCACACAAAATCCTGACACATTTCTGTTTTAGCCAGCATGCACGTTTTCAACAGCTTGTACTACAGTAGCTCTTCTGTGGGATTGGACTCATGACCCTGTCGCTGGTTCACTGCAGATGGAGATATGGGAAATGCGAAATGACCGTAATTGCACATCTGAAGAAGTCTGAATGTTACCGAGCAGGCCTTTGGTTTCATTTTTGTATAAATCACCAGTGATCTGTCAATCAGTGAACCAAACAGCAAATCTCTCTATCGGTCACGAAAGAAAATGACTTTTCCTTTTACAATAGAATCATAGTGTATATTACTGCATTCAGAGTCCCTCAGGATCCATTCTCTTTTCCCATCCATGATGGTTTCATTTTAATAATGTATCATTTAGTTCATTATGACTGTATTCATATTCAGTAGTACAGTATTACTGACAACATTATCATCAAGTCTATCTTTAGTTCATTATTATTATTCACAAGAATGTCTTCAGTAATAATCTCAAGGACAGATTTAAAAAAAAGTTAATAAAGTAATATAATACAAGCTCAATGGTGAGCTACTGCTCACTAACGTATCCCCCCCCCCACTTATAGGAATAGGACACTTATTATGATTGTTGACCAAAATAAATAATTAACCCTGAAATAAGTAAGTAAAGAGCAGTGTCTCTCCCCAGGGATTTCAAACAGCATACTGGTAAAACATCATTTTGAAATAGCATTTTGATTCTTGAAATAGCGTCAAAATCCACACAATATATTTCGTAAATACATTCAGTCGGTAAACAAGAAGTCGATGTGCAACAGACCTGAAAATGGGATACACGGTATAGAACCCCAAGCTGAAGTTTGGTACCAAATATCAAGTAGTTGTGATTTGTAGTTGCTGAGAAAAGTGCTATGAAAACTTTGTAAATCCACGCTATATATTTTGTAAATACATTCAGTCCGTAAACAGGAAGTCGATGTGCGACAGACCTGAAAATGGTATATGCGGTATAGAACCCCAAGCTGAAGTTTGATACCAAATATCAAGCAATTGTGATTTGTCGTTGCTGGGAAAAGTGTTATGAAAATTTTGTAAATCCATCCGATATATTTCGTAAATACATTCAGTTGGTAAACAGGAAGTTGATGCGCGACAGACCTGAAAATGGGACACACGGTATAGAACCCCAAGCTGAAGTTTGGTACCAAATATCAAGCAACTGTGATTTGTCGTTGCTGGGAAAAGTGTTATGAAAATTTTGTAAATCCATCCGATATATTCCGTAAATACATTCAGTTGGTAAACAGGAAGTCGATGCATGACAGACCTGAAAATGGGACGCATGGTATAGAACCCCAAGCTGAAGTTTGATACCAAATATCAGGCAATTGTGATTTGTCATTGCTGGGAAAAGTGTTATGAAAATTTTGTAAATCCATCCGATATATTCCGTAAATACATTCAGTTGGTAAACAGGAAGTTGATGAGCGACAGACCTGAAAATGGGACGCACGGTATAGAACCCCAAGCTGAAGTTTGATACCAAATATCAAGCAGTTATGATTTGTAGTTGCTGAGAAAAGTGCTATTAAAAGTTTGTAAATCCATGCTATATATCTTGTAAATACATTCAGTCGGTAAACAGGAAGTCGATGAGCGACAGACCTGAAAACGGGACACATGGTATAGAACCCCAAGCTGAAGTTTGATACCAAATATCAAGCAATTGTGATTTGTCGTTGCTGGGAAAAGTGTTATGAAAATTTTGTAAATCCATCCGATATATTCCGTAAATACATTCAGTTGGTAAACAGGAAGTCGATGCGTGACAGACCTGAAAATGGGACGCATGGTATAGAACCCCAAGCTGAAGTTTGGTACAAAGCGGATATGATTTGTAATTGCTGAGAAAAAGCGTGTTTCAGACAGACGAACGGATGGACAGAGGTAAACCAGTATAATAAAAGTCAGTAAACTAAACTAAAATTCATCTTCTTCTTCTTTATCACTGAAATTAAAAAAGTTTTGGAACAACTTCCATTTTCGCATTTGCGTTAATCAATGGAGAAATGTTTATTACTGAATGTCATTAAACATGAGAAACGAATTTATTCCACTGGCAATATCTTGAAGGCTAAACTCTCCCTCCCTCTCATTAGACACGACTATCTGTATTTATGTTTTACACTTAATGCTCACGTCATATATGAGCTTTTTATATATCTATAGACTTAATGGGTTCATCCTGCGAGTGCGTCTGACTTTAATAACACACTCGTTATCATTATGATCTGAGAGTTAATAGGTTCACGGGTATCACAAAGTTAATAAGTGCATTTCAGATGTACATATTTCATATTCGTGCCATCTCGGCTGACCATGTAGCGAGAGGAGTTTATACTGTACTTTATATTTAAATCAGCTGAATCATAACAACATCATCATTATCGAAAATCCTCCAGTCGTACTGTAGGGTATAAACACTGTGAAATGTAATTAGGATAAAATGTGCTCGCTCACGTGAAAGTATGATGAGCCAGTTAGCTCATTAATTGCACACGAGCGTTCTGGAGACACGTTAAAGGAAATAGTCGATGGAGGGAATGAGTAATTACTCGATTCCCAGTGGAAACGATGACTTTCTGCAGTCAGAATGTTTATTCTCGACTCGACTGATTATAGCTCTCATGTAGCGTCGCATGTTTGTGTGATGATTCTTCATATCTGGCATTTTTGCACTTTTTTTTGACATTATATAATAAGTTTTCACTTACACTTACTGGACACTTTATTAGGAACACCCTACCTGCAGTTTGATGCAGTTCTCTAACGCTGGCCAACAATTATTCAGAAGTCGTCTGCTTCAGAGATGAAATCAGCTGTTTGTTATAAAATTCAGTGTGTTGAATTCAAATCTGACAATTTAAATAGCTGATTGGCTACAGCTTCCAAGATACTTAAGATTTTAAAATTTATACTAACATACATTGCGTAGATAGTAACGTTTTAAGTGTAAATTGTAAACCTACAGTGGATATAAAAAGTGTACACACCCTGTTAAAATGATCGATTTTTCTGGTGTAAAAAAATGAGACCAGGATAAATAATTTCAAAACTTTTCCCACCTTTAATGTGACCTACAACCTGTACAATTCAATAGAAAAACAAACAAATCTGTTAGGGGAGAAAAACATAAAAAAATACATACAATAAGCTGGTTGCATAAGTGTGCACACCCTTAAACTAATACTTTGTTGAAGCACCTTTTGCTTTAATTACAGCATTCAGTCTTTTTGGGTCGGAGTCAATCAGCCTGCCACATCTAGACTTGGCAATATTTGCCCACTCTTCCTTGCAAAAGCACTTCAAATCTGTCAGATTGCGAGGGCGTCTCTTGTGCACAGCCCTCTTCAGGTCACCCAACAGATTTTCAATTGGATTTAGGTCTGGGCTCTGGCTGGGCCGTTCCAAAATTTTTTGGGGTCATTGTCGTGCTGAAAGATGAACTTCCTCTTCATCTTCATCTTTCTAGCAGACACCTGATGGTTTGGGGTCAAAATTGACTGGTGTTTAGAACTGTTCATAATTCCTTCCACCTTGACTAAAGGCCCTGTTCCAGCTGAAGAAAAACAACCCCAAAACACGATGCTGCCACCACCATGCTTCACCGTGGGTATGGGGTTCTTTTGGTGATGCGCAGTGTTGTTTTTGCGCCAAACATACCTTTTGGAATTGTGGCTAAAAAGTTCAACCTTGGTTTCATCAGACCATAACACATTTTCCCACATGCTTTTGGGAGAGTTGATGTATTTTTTTGCAAAATTTAGCCGGGCCTGGATGTTTTTCTTTTACCCTACCTCATAGTCCAGACATATGAAGAATACAGGAGATTGTTGTCACATGTAGTACACAACCAGTACTTGCCAGAAATTCCTGCAGCTCCTTCAGTGTTGCTGTAGGCCTCTCGGCAGCCTCCCTGACCAGTTTTCTTCTTGTCTTTTCATCAATTTTGGAGGGACGTCCAGTTCTCGGTAATGTCACTGTTGTCCCATATTTTCTCCACTTCTTGATGATGGTCTTCACTGTGCTCCATGGTATATCTAGTGCTGTGGAAATGTTTTTGTACCCTTCTCCTGACTGATACCTTTCAACAATGATGCTTTGTAAGCTCTCTGTGAACCCTGGCTTTTGCTGGAGGATGCAACTGAGTACCGTAAATGTCTGAACTTTATTATCAGAGTCATTTTAATTGATGGCAGGTGTGAACCCAAAAAGACTGAATGCTTTAATTAAATCAAAAGGTGCTTCAACAAAGTATTAGTTTAAGGGTGTGCACACTTATGCAACCAGCTTATTGTACGTTTTTCCCCCAAACAGATTTGTTTGTTTTTCAATTGAATTGTACAGGTTATAGGTCACATTAAAGGTGGGAAAAGTTTTGAAATTATTTATCGTGGTCTCATTTTTTTTTACATCAGAAAAACCGATCATTTTAACGGGGTGTGTACACTTTTTATATCTACTATAGGTCTCTTCATGTGTTTATGGTTGGTTTACATGATATTTCATGTGCTCACTTTATGTAACACTAGAAAATCAGCAAAAAAAAGTTTATATAAATAAAATGTATTTTTGGCAGCTTGTCTCTTGTATTCATGAAACAGAGCATCTCTTATCAAGCTTGTCAAGCAAAGACTTAATCTCGATTGCATAGCACTGTATGATTTTTTTTTTTAGCTGATATAGGGCAATTTGTTCAGCAGAGTGATGTAAGTTGACTTATGATTGCATCATCAGTGACTTCTAGGAACAACATGATATCATGTATGATGCAATACCAGCTTCAGATTGCATCATTCATTGTTTTGCCAAAAACATAAGTACTATCCAAACCCAATCATAGCTTTATTCATTCATTATTCTTGAAAACTAGAGCCAATGAACAAGTTTCATTTGCGTTCTCAGCGACCCAGAATGAGTAAAATTTGACTATATTTATTTCCGAAACATTTTGGCTATAGACCAGTGTAATCAGCTGATCCATTGACATCAGCACGATGCATCAAATCATGCAGATACAAATCTCAAAGTGTGCCAGATGGGCCGGTTTGAGTATTTTAGAAACTGCTGATCTCCTCGGGTTTTCACACACAACAGTCTCTACACAGCATGGTGTGAAAAACAAAAAACATAACATCGAGTGAGTGACAGTTCTGTGGGTGGAAACAAACACCTTGTTGATAAGAGCTCAGCGATCAGAAAATGGACAGATTCGAGGTGGTTCGAGCTTTTTTTAATTTGCCAGGAAGGACTCATATAGTAACTCATATAATCACTCTTTACAACCGTGGTGAGCAGAAAAGCATCTCAGCATGCAACAGAAGAAGACTACACTCACTGGGTTCCACTCCTGCAGCCAAGAACAGGAATCTTAGAGCTAAGAACAAGTTCCTATTAAAGTGTCTGCTAAGTGTATGTTTAAGTTAATGTTATGGAATGTTACAGCTTTACATCCAAATGTTACATCATGCTAACACTGGAGACTCCTTCCATCAAAAAGTATTGTCACGGTATTATTTGGTAAATAATAAAAGGACAAAGTTTTAGTTTGTTAGTAAACTTGAGTCAAGAATTAAACCGTGCTATGGTGTTTCAAACAAAGCATTTTTTTTCTTTCTTTGTAAAAAAACACATTTTATTGTAAGTCATCTTTCATAGATTAGAGGACTGAAAAACAACATGAAAATGAAACAGTCCAATCTACAGGAAGCCATTAAAATCCACCAGAAAGAAATATCTTTACTCAGGAATTGTATAAAAATGCACGGACTTATTGTGGAACTGTTTTATTTGGGCTCATTTAAGAAAGGCTGCCCATAAATTTGCCATGCATCTCTCTCATTAAAGAGAAAAACAAGCCCCCAGATGAGCGCCTGTGAGCCTTATTAATGTGGAGAATAAGCTGGTGTACAAATTACCAGATACAACTGGAAACAGTTCTGTTTTCTTATTGTCCCTTAACGGATAGAGCGTATTCAGATTACATCCTTCTATAATAACGTGCAAAAGCTCGAGTACAGGTGCTGTGCTATAAGTGTCACAGGAAATGCATACCTCATCACTTGTTTATACAATTATCCAGTCAGCAGGTCATGAGCAAGTTCATATCAAACATCAGAATGAGGGAAAAAAACCAACCATGATCTCAGCAATGACGGATGGGACCGGTATTTCGATATCAGTTCCAATATTTCAGAAAACACATCTCGCAGACACACCTTGTTGACAAGAGAGGTCTGAGGACAGGCCAAACAGACGGGCCACTCAGATAACCACTCTTTAATTTACGCAGATCAGATGCTTGCTGGCCGTGCTGTGAAAATTGTCCATGCAGATGCTCATCTAAGTTTCCAAATCCGTCTTGAATATTTTCTATTGTGAATACAATCATCTCATCTCATTCTCATTATCTCTAGCCGCTTTATCCTGTTCTACAGGGTCGCAGGCAAGCTGGAGCCTATCCCAGCTGACTACGGGCGAAAGGCGGGGTACACCCTGGACAAGTCGCCAGGTCATCACAGGGCTGACACATAGACACAGACAACCATTCACACTCACATTCACACCTACGGTCAATTTAGAGTCACCAGTTAACCTAACCTGCACGTCTTTGGACTGTGGGGGAAACCGGAGCACCCGGACGAAACCCACGCGGACACGGGGAGAACATGCAAACTCCGCACAGAAAGGCCCTCGCCGGCCACGGGGCTCGAACCCGGACCTTCTTGCTGTGAGGCGACAGCGCTAACCACTACACCACCGTGCCGCCCCGAATACAATCATTAAAAATCTTATAATTTCTGCTTTCCAAAGAAATGTATCTGGTAATGATATTTTAAAAAACCTGAAGTCAGAAATGCGAGCGTCAATTACAGTTCAGTAAATGTGAATTGTTTATTGTATGCAGATCAGACAGTTTTTTCGAGGTTCGCCTTGAAATCTGTGAATATTAATCAAAATAATTATTTATATTCTTTCATATAAACACTAGAAGGCCTTACTTTTGAGAAATACAAAGGCCTACAGAGCACAAAGAGGGGATTAGAAATAATCTTTTTTTATTTTAATTTTAATTTTGATAGAGAATGGTAGATGTGAGACATTCACTGCTTATTTATGCATATTTTAAAATTAACGTTGATTTCTCCTTCTTTGTGAGGTATAAATGAGAGTTAAGATCAGCTTTATATTGCACAAATAAAGCCATTTGGTGAAACTTTGAAGAACAGAGTGCACCAATTTAACATTTGTACCTAATTAGCATAATTAATACTAATTAAATACTAATTTGCATAATTTGGTTTTACTAATTTTTCAAACTTTGTATTCAGCACACAAGCATCTATGTGCTGCCAATTTCTCTGTAAATATCTTGAAAAATAAAATGTTATTAAGAAAAAAAAAAGATCTGATTGGTGAATGAGGCCCATTTTGGACCATGTGACCCTCAGACAGAATATTACAGCAGTTTTCGAAAAATTAAGCAGTCTCTTCAATCTTTGATTTGTAATATCTCAAGAACGGATAAACACATTTTAATTCTGTAAAAAGTATGTTGTTCTGCATTCAGTTCTGAATTCAATGAGCGTGGTTTCAAGGAATTCTGATTGAATTTGAATTTTCACCTGATATACTTGTTTACAACTGTGCTGAGCAGAAAAGCATCTCACAACACGTCAGAGTCTGAGGAGGATACAACCACGAGCACAGCAGAAGGTCACGTCAGGTTAAACTCCAGAAGTCTGACGCTACATCAGATCAGCCAAACTGGACAGTGGAAAATCTGTAAAAGAATCAGGAGATGTTTGATTGGATGATTGCATGAAAGCAGGTGTACAGGGGTTTATAATAAAGTGGCCGGTGTATGACTGTAGATGAGGGGTTTGCATCACTTATTATTTCCTTCAGATAAGAAATCTGATGAGATAAAAAAGCCCTTTCAGGTCTGATGAGAAATGAAAAATAACAAACTCCATCATTTGAGATGACTGTGTTACTTGGGGGTTAAGAAGAAAAGCTGTGTAGGCATCCATTGTGTTTCTAGGTTTTCTTCATCATCATCTGGATAGGGTGTCTATCACAGTTTTGAATTTTGGCACACTGATAGAGGACAGTCACCTGATTCATTTCACCAAGTTTCATATTTGCACCTCGAGTGCTCTAGCGCCACCAGTGGGTCAAAATTTGGAGGTGCATTTAAACATGTAACTTTTGAACTGTATGCCTGATTTTCAAATATAATGTAACATTGGATTCCTTAGCTCAAGCCGAGTTCACCGCACTCCATGACGCTAATTTCTACCATATTGAATTTTGGATTGGATCAAAAATGCTTAAAAGTTTTCACTGTTCACAAATTATTTCATGAAATTTAGCACAATCTCTCAAACCAAGCCTCACAAGAGTTATTTGTTCGCTTTTCAATTTGCAAAACCGTTCGTCCGTCACAGCCAATCGAAATCGGCAATGAAACTGCCAAACAGGAAGTGATATCATATTTAGAATAAACAATCCCCTACCATATATCTGGACAAGAACCTTACTGTCTGGAACATGTGCAATATCCTACATGCTGCTATAAATCCTTTATTGTGAAATATATTTAATGCATATAGCATAATTAGTATATTTTATTCAAGTTTGCCAGTGGAACGAAACCAGTGGACGTAAGCCAGTGGAATGAAATTTCATTCGAATGTGCATTCTGAATGCCTTATGCTTGCGTTGTTTTAGGTTGTTCGAATCGACCGAACCGTGAAACTGATAAAAGTTTCTTCAGGGTTCACTGTGAACTAATAAAAAAGGGTGAACAAACACAGGATTTCACAAAAAGACGTGGAGAAAGGTGGCTTTTCAGTGAACCTCTCAGTGAAATCGAAGGGAGCCAAGTTGAAGCATGCCCAAGTTTGCAGTGATCACTTGGTGAAAGGTTTGTATTTCCCTCTCAGCTATGTACTTAGTATTTTCCAAGTACTTTTCATGCTATGTGTCGTTATTTTACGGTACTTTTTTTAGTCATGAAGCGCTAAAGCTCCCAGCTGTTTCTTTGTTTACTCCTCACTCTTCACAAAGTCTCTATGCATGAAGGTCGTGACAAAATTCTTCCCCAGCCGTACAGTTACAATGCGCCGTGATCACTTCTCCATCTTGTTTAACTAAGATCCAGGTCTTTAAAGGGGTTTCTGATGATCTTTGTGAATAATTTAGCTGAGAGATAAGAGCCAACACAAGTGAGAATCAAACCAACTGTTGTTTGTTTACACTTCAACTTGCAGCACTTCGTTGTAAAGGCGTGAACGAAAAGCTTAAAAAAACCATACTTACACGGGCAAAAACAATCCAGGATTCATTGGACAGCGACTTGATCCCGAGGTCCTTTACCCAGCCACATACAAAAAAGTTGTAAGCCTCCATACTCTTCCACGCTTTCATCTGTTTTGCGGTGCAGAAGGACGTCTGCAACACCAGATAGTTCGAGATGTCGGGGAACTCAACTTCCAGATCGTATGACAAATCCTTCTTTCCCAGACTGTCGGGGTCGATTCCATTGCACATAGCAATCTTCTGAATATATCTAAAGCCAGCAGTGGATTCTAGATTATGAGCGTACTCTGATAAGTTATCGCTAGTTGTTTGCACTACGGCAGCCGTTTAGACCACCAGCTATTTCACTTCCGGTAAAACTTTCCACTAAGAAAGGTCACATGACTGAAACCCAGCAATTTCCTGGAGGAGGTTTATAGTACATTAATGCGCTTGTTCTGATATGTTATCATTTCTATAGTACACAGGAATTTGGAGGAGTTAAAACCAGATGTAATCGTAGCATGTAATAAAGCTTTGTTTTCTGTAAAGAGATGTTTAACTAATATTTACAGACGGGTGTGTGTGCCGTATGCAGTGCCATTCTTTAATGAATAAAAATCGTAATCACTTGTTGATTATTGCTTATTGATGATTTTGTGATAACGGAACATATTATATATCTGATCAAAGCTTACTTTAATGTACTTCCTTTCCAGAATCCTGTAGCTTACACACACACACACACACACACACACACACACACACACACACACACGACTCTGTTATTATCTAAGAAAGTGATATCTCACTTCAGAAGAATATTTTGATAAGTTTTTTATTTTTATTTTTGGCTGGTATTACATAAATAACAAATAAATAAATAAATGCAAGCCTAAAATCAATACACTCCAAATCCTCATGTTATGAAAAAATCCTGAGGGTCTGATGAGAAATAACAAAAGATGTCTCGAGCATCGACTCTCCTTGCTCGCATCGACGCTGCTAATAAGGAACTGGAGTTTGCAGTATATTTGTGTGTGCCATGAATTTAAAGTGACAATCTCTTCGAGGAAAATAATCACAATCTCAGTGTGTTTAAATCAGCTTAAAAAAGTTCCTGTTGACGGTTTATAGTTAGATTTAATGTTGTGGAACATCAGAGAGGCAAGTTAGCTCCTGTCCTGTCTTACTTTATAGCCGTGTGTGATAAACAGCCATTCCCTCACCAGCCTCGGCCTTTTTTCTCTCTTCTGTCTCTCACACACACACACACACACACACACACACACACACACACACACACACACACCACCACCACCACATGAACAATTACAGGTTTTACTTTGTTAAACAACAAAATATGCTTATTGTTAGTCTTAGATTATGTGACGTGTCTGCTGTACAAATCCCCATGTAGGAGCTGTTACTATAGAAACAATAGTCTATCAGGAAAAAAAAAAAGCATTAATGTAACCCTGTCGCTGTACAGCTGGAACTACTTTCTGAGTCGTGCTGTTATTTCAAAAATAATGCACACCCTCTGACGAATCAGATTCAAGTGCACTGTGGTATCCAAAAATATCGTTATTATTATCACCAGGCTTCACTCTTATGCAATAAATTACAAGAGGAACACATATTGAGACACAAATCACATCTTAAGAATTGTCTTTCTGAACAAATTGCACTCCACCAAGGAGATTATCTTTGCAGAAATTATGTTTTGTGTTTCTTTCTCTATTTGCGCAAAACCTACAAAGCCGATTTCAGTGTAACTCAGTGGAAGGGTGTAGCACGGGCCAAGGAGGAACATATTACATTTTGGAATGGATCAGATTCACGTTATGGATCCACGAATTTAGTTTCTCTTTCACGAACATTGTGACACGGCCTTGGTGGAAGTTTGAGCTCAACAAAACCATACATTTTAAAATCCAGTAAAGTTCAGTAGTAACAAAAACATAACCGATGTAGAAACACGACGACTCATATCACGCGCCACATTTAAGGGTAGTAGTAATCTTCTGGGATGCACATGTTGGCCTAGTGGTTAGCGTGTCTGCCTCTCGACCAGAAGATCGCGAGTTCTCCTTGCGGTCGGGTCATACCAAAGACCATCATAACAAGTGTCGCCAGGCAAAACAAACCTTGCCCGGCAGCACTTATGTTATACCTATATGTCAATAATGGTAATAGTTCTCAATCATCAGCTGTCAGGTTATAGTCCTATGAAAATCCATCACCTTGAGTTTGACATTTCAAAGTTATTCAAGGTCAAAGATCATGGCGGCAACTGAAAGCCCATATCAGACTTCTTATATGTTAATAATGGTAAACATCTGGCTATTATGAACCATTTTAAAGTTATAGTCCTTTGAAAACCCATGACCTTCAGTTTGACCTTTCAAGGTTACTCAAGGTCAAAGATCATGTTGCCAAATGAAAGCCCATATGGCACTTCCTATAAGTTGATAATGGTAAATATCTGTCTACCATCAACCATTTTCAAGTTACAGTCCTCTGAAAATCTGTGACCTTGAGTTTGACCTCACTCAAGGTCAAAGATCATGGTGCTGAATGAAAGGCCATATGGGAGTTCCTATATGCTCATCGTAGTAAACATCTGTCTATCGGCAACCGTTTTTGAGTTATAATGGAAAATATGTTATTTTGACCGAAAGGTTGACCTTTCCGGTGATCTTGACCTTCACCTTGACCCGATTACTCTCAAAATTTAATCAGGTAATCTACGGACCAATCCCCACCTATGCTGAAAATTTGAAGTCAATTAGTGCAACTGTGTAGACGCTACACTTTTAAAAGACAGACAAACATACAAACAAACAAACAAACAAACAAATAAATGAAGTCGTGCAGAGCACCATACTTGTGAAAACCACAAAGAAACAGAAGTTATGGCTGATTAGGTGTTTTGAAAAGATTTGACCTTGGCGACCTTGACCCACCAAAAACTAATGATGCTTTGTGTGACCCTAGTGAGTTGTGCTGTGCATTTTGATAAAGGACTGATGAAGAAATGATGACACTAGAGCACCAACAAACAAACGGACAAACGGACAAATCAACATACTGTACTTGCAAAAATATCCGATTTTTGCAAGTAACAAGCAAACCGCACTGATTACAATTCCTCACCCCGCTTACTCCATCACGGTCGAGGTAATAATCCAGTAAAGTTCAATAGTAACAAAAACATAACCAGAGTAGAAATACAACGACTCCATATCATGCTCCACATTTACGGGTAGCAGTAATCTTCTGGGATACACATGCAGACTGCGAGTCCGCCTCTCGATCGCGAGTTTTACTCATCTTCGGGTCATACCAAAGACCATCATAAAGATGGTACCTACTACTGTCTGGCAAGGCATGCTGCAATACAGATGTGAATGGGGAAGTCAAACTCTTGCAGTTACCAGAGGACACGCCCCCCACTGCAACCCATTATCAGGCGAGAGGCCGAGGGCTACGGAAACGGAGGTCGGCGCCAAACCCATACACCTTAAAGAGTTGATTAGTACTGGGACAGGAGACTGCCTGGGAAGACCAGATTCTGGCGTGAGAGGGACTTTGACTTGACTTTTGATACACATGTAGGCACATAATTCAAAAAGTTTTCGAAATATATCCTGACGTATAAAGTGGTTCCGGTTGCAGATTTACATTTTGTAGAAGAGTCGACTGTTGTTCTTGGCGGAAGTCTGTGATCTCTGAGTGATCTTCTAGTTTAGACTGAATTTCCCACCAGTAATCTAGACGTGACCAGAACGTAATTTGAGGCATACTGTACATGTTCATTTTGCAGCATGTTTTGAAGCAGTAGGTGAGAGATAAACCTCCGGGAGTTGCACAGCAGTACAGGGAAATTTTCAGAGCTTTACCGATTAGCAGTGGGATTGATAAGGAGTGATGCGCTCTTTGAAAAGGTTTGATGTCTGGCACTTTCCTCACAGACTGCTTTGAAGGGAAGGTGTGTCTTTCAGTCACGGTATCCTTTACAGTCAGAGCGAATCTGATTCATCCCTATTTAACATTGTTTGGTATCTTGTTTTCCTGGTCTCTCATTTTCCTTTTTATTCTTGGCATTTCGAATAGTCATGTTTACTCCATATGTACACTATCTAATGTGGACTTGGGTGATAAACTCGATTAGCGCTTGGATTTCTCATTTCAGTTCAATAAAAACCTCAGGAGATAGAAGCCATGATTTGAGCTGAACTGATGCCAAAAGCAATTCTGTTTACATTTGTAATGTTTGCGCTTTGTAGTCTTCATCAAAGAACACATTCTCATGCTGATTATTACATCAGAACCTCAACATCTTAGGAGAACTGCTTTACTGAGTCGAGCTGACAGGAACATGAAGGCTACGGTAACCTGAATAACCACTCTTTACAAACGTGCTGAGCAGAAAAGCATCTCACATTATGTCAAACCTTGCGGCTGAAGGGCTCCAAGAGCAGAATTGAGAGTCTGACAGAAACTGGGCATTTTGGAAAAAAGATCAGAAAAATGTTTCCTGGAATGACATGATTGTGCCAAGTGGGTGCAGCATATGCTTTCTTGAAAGTTGCAATGTTTTAGTTGTGCTTGGGTGGACTAAAGCACTGAAACATTCTGCAGTTTAAGAGCAGATATGCTATACGTTACATTTTACACATCTACCGGTATAAGACATTGCCTTAAGGGCTGCATTTGAGAACTTTTCACCCCTCGTCCTGAACAAAATGAACCATTGTTATTAACCTTTTTCATTTTTGCCTGAAGTCTCCCACTGAAGCTGAATTTCATATACCCCAAGCACCTTACTCTCTGTAATCAGGTGTGTGTGTGTGTTAGAGGACACATGGTCACCTTGTCCCTCTGTTCCAAGGCTTCATTAGCATGCTGATTATACACCCCATGGCGCTTAAAGCAGCCACTGAGCTGTAATGAAGCGTGGGCTGGGGATGAAGGTGCACTATGGCCCAGACTAGTGACCCCCCATGATCCTAATCAGAGCCAGCGACACGAATCGCCCATTTCTCCATCATCCCTGTAATTACAGTTCACATACTGTTTTACACACACACACACACACACACACACACACACACACACACACACACACACACACACACACACACACACACAAAGCCTCACCTTCACCTTGTGGTTCAGCTGTCTGACAGTTGTACAGGTGAAATAGATATTTATTCCTCAAGGCTCAATGTCCTGAAAGGTAGTGTAATGTGAGAGACTGAGGTACATGTCACAAAGAGCACATCCCAAAATATACAGTATACACGCATTATATAAGGTAGAAAATATATGAATTAAATTATACAAATGAAAACTGACAGAAAAGAGAAAAACAACCAGGTGGAAAAAGGAAAAGTGAAATGGAGAGATATGAAATGGCTGTAATTTCACATCAGATTGCTGGCTGCTGCCGAGCAGGGGGTCGGACTTAAGAGTATGGTGGCTTTTGTTTAATTATCACATATAATGACCTATCTGTCAATCAGTAACCATAAAAGATACTTATTTCCAATATAATAAAAATGACCTTTCAGTTGAAGTGGCAAAGGAGAGATCATCTTTTTCGGCTCATGATCATTTAAAAATGTAAAATATTTTCCTAAGAATACTGTCTTGGGTTACTTTTTGTTTCAATGTCTAAAGAACAACAACAACAACAACAGCAAAATAGTATCAGTGCACATTACCGAATGCTTGGACCCATAATAATAATAATAATAATAATAATAATAATAATAATAATAGTAAATATTACCAAGTGCTTGGACTAATAATAATAATAATAATAATAATAATAATAGTAAATATTACAGAGTGCTTGGACCAATAATAATAATAATAATAATAATAATAATAATAATACAGCCCCAATTCCAAAAAAGTCGGAACACTATGTAAAACATAAATAAAAAGAGAATGCTATGATTTGCAAATCATGGAAACCTTATAATTCATTGAAAATAGTACATAGAAAACATATCAAATGTTGAAACTCTATTGTTTTTTGAAAAATATATGCTCATTTTGAATTTGATGTCAGCAACACATTTCAGAAAAGTTGGCACAAGGGCAATAAAAGATAGAAAAAGTTGTGTAATCCTGAAAAAAAAAATTAGGTTAATTGGCAACAGGTCAGTAAGATGATTGGGTATAAAAGACCCTCCCAGAAAGGCGGAGTCTCTCGGAAGTAAAGATGGGGCGGGGTTCACCGCTCTGTGAAAGTCTGCATGGGCAAACAGTACAACAATTTAAGAACAACGTAACAAAAGAATTTTGGGATCACATGATCTACGGTCCATAATATCATGAAAAGATTCAGAGAATCTGGAGAAATCTCTGTACACATGAGACAAGGCTGAAAACTGACATTTGATGCCTGTGATCTTCAGGCCCTCAGGAGACACTGCATTAAAAGCAGACACGGGTCTGTAGTGGAAATCACTGTATGGGCTCAGGAACACTTCAGAAAACCATCGGCTGTGAAAACACTTCATTACTGCATCCACAAATGCAAGTTAAAACCAGATATAAACAATATCCAGAAACACCACCACCTTCTCTGGGCCCGAGCTCTTTTACAATGGACTGAGGCGAAGTGGAAAACTCTCCTGAGGTCTGACAAATCAAAAGTAGAAATTCTTTTTACAAATCATAGACACCACGTCCTCCAGGCTAAAGAGAAGAGGAGAGGGACCATCCGGCTTGTTATCAGTGCACAGTTCAAAAGCCAGCATCTGTGATGGTATGAGGAGGCATTAGTGCACATGACATGGGTAGCTTGTACATCTGGGAAGGCATCATTAATGCTGAATGATATATACATGTTACAGAGCAATATGCTGCCACTCAGACAAAATCTTTTTCAGGGAAGGCCTTCCTTCTTTCAGCAAGACAAAACCACTTTCTGCACATATTAAAACTGCATGACTCTGTAGTAAAAGAGTCCGGGTGCTAAACTGGCCTGCCTGCAATCCAGACCTGTCTCCCATTTAAAACATTTGGTGCATTATGAAGCAGAAAATACGACAAAAGAGATCCCAAACTGTTGAGCAACTGAAATTGTATATCAGGCAAGAATGGGACAAGATTTCTCTTATAAAACTACAGCAATTGGTCTCCTCAGTTCCCAAACATGGTTAAAAGTAGAGGTGATGCAGCACAGTGGTAAACACGCCCCTGTCCCAACTTTTCTGAAATGTGTTGCTGACATCAAATTCAAAATGAGCATATATTTTTTCAAAAAACAATAAAATTTCTCAGTTTCAACATTTAATATGTTGCCTTTGTACTATTTTCAATGAAATATAGGGTTTCCATGATTTGCAAATCATTGCATTCTGATTTTATTTACAGTTTACACAGTGTCCCAACTTTTTTGGAATTGGGATTGTAATAATAATAATAATAATAATAATCAGTAAAATATAAAAATGAATGAATTATTGTTTACATCTTCAATTTTGTAAGTGATTACTTATTTCATAGATGTTCCATAACATCATTTTGCTGATGACACAGCCATCACTGGGTGTATCAGTGACGACAGAGAGGAGGAGTATAGGAGCCTGGTGAGGGACTTTGCTGTGTGGTGCAACAGGAACCATCTGCAGCTCAACACCTCGAAGACCAAGGAGCTGGTCATTGACTTTGGAAGGTCCAGACCAAGGTCATGACCAGTTCTGATCGAGGGAGTCGAGGTGGAGGCTGTGGATTCCTACAAGTACCTCGGGCTGTGGCTGGACAGCAAGCTGGACTGGACTTGCAACACCAAACACTTATACAGGAAGGGACAGAGCAGGCTATACTTTCTTAGGAGGCTGCGGTCCTTTAACATCTGCAGGAAACTCCTGTGGATGTTCTATCAGTCTGTGGTCACCAGTGTCCTGTTTTACACCGTGGTGTGCTGGGGGGGGCAGCACATCCAAGAAGGACATGTCCAGGCTGGACAAACTGATCAGGTGGGGCCGGCTCTGTGGTCGGCATGAAGCTGGACTCTCTGGTGACGGTGGCAGAGAAGACGACTATGGACAAACTATTGAACATCATGGACGATGCCAGTCACCCTCTGCACACCATCATCAGCAACCAGAGGAGCCTGTTCAGTGACAGAATGCTCCTTCCCAAGTGCAGGACGAACAGACTCAAAAACTCCTTTGTCCCTCACGCCATCGGACTGTACAACTCCTCTCTGGGGGGGAGGAGGGGTAACAGGAGGACAGAGGACGGGAAGGAGCAGTAGCCTAGCCTGACAATAAACAATACTGGACAATGTGCAATATAATGTGCAATATAAAGTGCAATATCTCTCCTGCTGCCGCCCCCCCCTTTTTTCCTTTCCCTCCTTCCCCCTTCCTCTCTTCCCCATATCTTATTCTTTTTATATTTGTTTATGTAAATACTTAATTTATTTTAATTTATCTAGAAGTTTTCCTCTATTTCTTTTCTCTGTTTATCTGTAATGATGCTGCTGGAATCTTAATTTCCCTGAGGGAACCCTCCCAAAGGGATCAATAAAGTTTTATGTAATCTAATCTAATCTAATCTAATCTAATCTAATCTAATCTAATCTAATCTAATCTAATCTAATCTAATCTAATATTAAATTTAACACTGAATTGATAAAAAAAAGTGCATGTTGTTTTTTAATAAATAAAAACTGACCACAGCAATCTTGAAATCTCTAACGGTGTTTAATGTTTCTAAAATTAATCAACAGATTCTGACCAACCAGAGTTGAGGATTCAACAGCACTGTGGTTTCACGTTTAATTAATGCGATTAATAATGTCAGCTAAAGGAATCTTAATGGAAGATGTTATTAATTACATTCATGATATCGTTGTGTCATATATTATTTACAATTAGATCCCATTTCCTCAGAGTTTTATGTCTTCTATAATATCAGATTGTACTGTAACCTCCATCTATCAGTTCACATGATTACAGTCACACTCATCCACCTGGATCAACATGAACATGCAGTCGATTTCTGACTCTCACGGCTACTTCAGAGTGTCAGTGTTACTCAGATTTGGCTTGACGCCGCGGTTTGACACTAATTTACACAGTGCATACTGCATGTCAGACCACACAACTTCTCGCAGTTAATGAAGTACGGTTTTCGCAGTTTCACTCTCAGCATGTATTACTGAAAAATCTGCACATGACATCTCCAAGGAGACGACGATACAGTCATTTAACTGTAGTCTCGCAAAATAATTATCCGCAGAATATTGCCATCATCTGTGCTGTCAAGCCGTAACCGTCGTCAACTTGGTGTCATGCTTTTTATGTGATGTTAATTTATTCTCGACTCTATTCTCATCTCTTGACTCTGGGACTTCAGTTAATATGAAATGAATCGATGCACGGGAGAGACGTTATTTCTAATACTGACATGGTTAAAATAGGGGCCATGATATCAAAACCTTCTGTGAAAGTGAATAATGCTGAGGTCTCACATAGTTGTTGATCTGTCAGAACCGTGGCTGGGACTACCGTGGCCATTCCGGCAGATTTTGGAGGTGATCCGTCGCATAAATTTGGGTGGAGTAAATATGTAAATGAGCCAACAGTAGCCATGACAGTAGCAATCGAAGACGCTGGTAAAACCAATGGTGGCAGCGACATATAGCGATGTATGGCCTTACGGCAATGACAGCAGTGTGTACGGTTTTCATGACTGCAGCATGGCATAGCCACGGCAAGACAAAATAAGCCACGCCCCCTAGGCAAACTTTTCACTTTCTGCAGAATGTTGTTCCGTGAACGTTTTGAGCTCGAAGGTTGTGACAGAGTGCTATGGTAACCCTCAGCAGCCCATGTAAGCCTCACGTATGCCTCAAGGATGCTCACAGATGCCTTCACGGGTGCGACAGATGAATTCATCCAGCGCTTGACCCACAGCAATTTTCAACACTACGAAACTTTCCGGAGATGGAAGCCATGGCGTGCTGGTTGTCAAGGTAGCTCCCTGGCTCTCCAACAGAAGGGCATGGAACGTGTGCCAGTTGACACCTGGAAGGCTCAAAATCATCTCCCGGCATCTACCGTGAAGTGATCCTACCTATGTGAGACCTTGGCATAAAAATGACTAATTACAGAGAAAGTCAGCTGGGGTCGTGCCAAGGATGGACACTCACCAGTGTTACTTTTCACAATGCTGGTAGGTAGAGTAGTACCCAAAGTACCTCAAGTAAAAGTGCAAATTGTCACCTAAATAAGTAAAAGTTGCAGGATGGCTCTAGATTCTTCACTTATGAGTTAGACAAGGTGAAGCTGGGATAATCCATAAAAAACAAAAATACAGATAGATTCAAAAACAAACTAAAAAAAGCATTAACGATGGACAAGACTTTACAACCAGACAAAGGAACATGAGGGTAAATAAAGCCAAACTAATCAAGTTTCTAATCAAGAACACAGTACAGGTGCACACATTAGGTAACAAACCAGTGAAAGGATGGCAGCAAAATGCAGGGACGTATCAATATCAACAAAAGCACATGGAATCAGCTCAGGAAAAAAAAAATTGTAGCACTGATCGTGATGTGAACTGCGCTGTTCCCTGGGTTTGTACGAAGACCAAGTTCATTTGGAAAAGTTTTGAAAAATTACAAAAAAATTCTTGGGTTTCAGTCATGTGACTTTTTTTAGTTATTTCACTTCTGGTAAAACTGCTGGTGGTCTAGAAAACCAAAACGGCTGCTGTAGTGCAAACAACTAGCGATAACTTATCAGAGTACGCTCATAATCTAGAAACCGCTGCTGGCTTTAGATATATTCAGAAGATTGCTATGTGCAATGGAATCGACCCCTACAGTCTGGGAAAGAAGGATTTGTCATACGATCTGGAAGACGAGTTCCACGACATCTCGAACTATCTGGTGTTGCAGACGTCCTTCTACACCGCAAAACAGATGAAAGCGTGGAAGAGTACAGAGGCTTACAACTTTTTTGTATGTGGCTGGGTAAAGCCAGTATCTCACTGGGCTGAGACAGCTTGCGACAAATTGCGAACGTCACTCGCGAGAGAGTTTCAAAAGTGTCTTGAAACATTCGCGGGGCTTCTCAGTTTCCTTGCATGAGTCGCAAAGTGTCGCTCCTTCGTCGCTGAAATTTTGAACATGTTCAAAAAATTTGTGTGACAAAATTTCTCTCAAAATAGCCGCAAGTGCGTCGCTGGTGTCGCAAAGCCGTCACGAACCCTTCTCAAGTCAGTTTCCGTGAGACAGGAAGTGCGAGGGTATCTCACTGGGCTGCGACAGCCTGCGACGAGTTGGAGACACAACAATTGTGATAAAATATGCGAATATCAATTCAATGTGATTCCAAGTGAAAATTGTCACTAATTCGCATATTTTATCGCAATTGTTGTGTTTCCAACTAGTCGCAGCCCAATGAGATACTACCCTAAAGGACCTCGGTATCAAGTCGCTGCCGAATGAATCCTGGATTGTTTTTGGCTGTGTAAGTATGTTTTTTTTTTTTTAAGCTTTTCGTTCTCGTCTCTACAACGAAGTGCTGCAAGTTGAAGTGTAAACAAACAACAGTTTGCTTGATTCTCACTTGTGTTGGCTCTTATCTCTCAGCTAAATCATTCACAAAGATCATCAGAAACCCCTTTAAAGACCTGGAGCTTAGTTAAACAAGATGGAGAAGTGATCACGGCGCATTGTACAGTAACTGTACGGCTGGGGAAGAATTTTGTCGCGACCTTCATGCATATGGACTTTGTGAGGAGTAAACAAAGAAACAGCTGGGGACTTTAGCGCTTCAGGACTAAAAAAAGTACCGTAAAATAATGACACATAGCAAGAAAAGCACTTGGGAAACACTAAGGACAGAGCCGAGAGGGAAATACAAACCTTTCACCAAGTGATCACTGCAAACTCCAGCATGCTCCGACTCGGCTCCCTTCGATTTCACTGAGAGGTTCACTGAAAAGCCGCCTTTCTCCACGTCTTTTTGTGAAATCCTGTGTTCGTTCACCCTTTTTTATTAGTTCACGGTGAACCCTGAAGAAACTTTTATCAGTTTCACGGTTTGATCGATTCGAACAACCTAAAACAACGCAAGCGTAAGGCATTTTTCATGGAGCAATGCGGCTTCTCCGTACAAATGCTTTGTCAACTGAGCTTTGGTCGACCACCAGATAAAGTTTTGAATAACTAATGAGGCGGATGGGACGGCACGGTGGTGTAGTGGTTAGCGCTGTCGCCTCACAGCAAGAAGGTCCGGGTTCGAGCCCCGTGGCCGGCGAGGGCCTTTCTGTGCGGAGTTTGCATGTTCTCCCCGTGTCCGCGTGGGTTTCCTCCGGGTGCTCCGGTTTCCCCCACAGTCCAAAGACATGCAGGTTAGGTTAACTGGTGACTCTAAATTGAGCGTAGGTGTGAATGTGAGTGTGAATGGTTGTCTGTGTCTATGTGTCAGCCCTGTGATGACCTGGCGACTTGTCCAGGGTGTACCCCGCCTTTCGCCCGTAGTCAGCTGGGATAGGCTCCAGCTTGCCTGCGACCCTGTAGGACAGGATAAAGCGGCTAGAGATGATGAGATGAATGAGATAATGAGGCGGATGTGACGTCACGTGAAACCTAAGAATATCCTAAACTTCATGGAGAATATGATTAAATTCATTATATTTTAAAACTGACAAGAATATGACAAAACCAAAAGATCAAGGCTAATGCTCAACATGATGCTCCCACCCCCATGCTTCAGTGCACAGAATACTTACACAAACACTGTTAAAAAACTTTAACCATTTTTATTTATTTATTAATTAGATTTTTCGCACTACTGTAATACTGTATTACTTTGTGGAGATTTCTGACATTTCTGTTTAAGCTTGTACCACTATGACGTGTTGAAATGTTGAAAAGGGGCGTGTGTGTGTGTGTGTGTGTGTGTGTGTGTGTGTGTGTGTGTGAATAATTATGCAATCCAGTGTAAACGCAACATTGTACTTCATTAGCATATCCGCTTGCCGTCTGCTTCATAATCACTTAATGGGAAGAAGGGCTGAATTTAATCAGAAGTAAATCTGTCATGCAGTGAAGCACACGGTCTTCATGAATTCACACCACACAAACACGCAAATGAAACAGGTCCATGCATAAAAGCATGTTTACGCACACGAATCCGCAGGGAGAATCCGGGTGATAAATGCCTTCCTCTGCATAGTGCCGTGATTCTCCTGCATTACCGGAGGCTGGTCCCCGTGAGATACGTTACCTGAGTCAAATTCATTATGACGATCGCGCCGCATGTCCTTTCTCTTGTACTTTGCTTGATCCTTGGCCCGTGTTTGCATTGCTAATGCGCTTCCTGTCTCTCTCTGTGCTCCTGATAAATCAGCCCCAGCAGATGGTCTTTAGCAATATGTCTGCATATGGTGTTTAGGGGCCCTGTATCGCTCAGGCCCTCTTGTTTTTAAATTCGCTCTGATGCTGCCAAGCTTATGTTCGAGGTTTTATTTATTTTTAATCGTTACTCTGATTAAATATTACAGAATACCAGGGGAAATGCATAGCAGCTACTTCAGAGAGAAAAAAATTAACATCAATCCAGCTTCTTATTATCTCAGACACAAGGTCAGGCTGGGAAACTGTACGGTTTTTCTTGAATTAATAACTAAGTGCATTCTCATAGATTTTAATTATTATTTTTTAATTATTTTTTAAAACTGGAAACCATTTACTCAAGTTGCTTTACTTTACTTACTTTAATACACACCTAAACTGGATAAATAAGCTAATCTTGGAAGTTATATACAATACATACTTGTATAGCTAGCTAAGGTTAGCAGGGAGAACTGGCTAGCTAACCGAGCCAATGATTACCTTTCAAACGAATCATAATATAAGTAACTTGACACAAAACAATACAAGCTAATTTTAAGTAACTGGCAAGTTTTCAAGCTACAAAAGAAAACTTTTCTACAGCTAACTGAAAACCCTTCATGAAATAGTCACAGCTAGCAAGCTAAGTGATGAAGATGATTCTTCCACGGAAAATGGCTTGCTGATTTTTATCTTTAAACCGAGTGTGGAGTATTAAAGCAAGCGTGAAGAGAAACTCTAGCATGTGAGAGCAGTTCAGTTCAGCGAGCACTGAGCACTGCGCACTACTTTCACGAATCGAGAAGAAATTTACACCATTTCCACGGTCCAAAGACTGTGCTTCCTCATCCTGGTCTGACTAAACACCATGATTTGCTAATACCAGTGATGCATCCTTAAAGGAGAACTGAAGGCAAATTTTTTATTATCAAAATTATATTTCTCTCATTTTATTAAATATCGGAATGCATTTTTGATCGCTATTTTGTCGCTGCTATAGCAAGTTATGAGTGTTTGATATATGCTCTGTAATATATCAGTCCATATGTCAAAGCAATGGCCGTAAACAAGATTTATTGAGACCTGTGCGAGACATCGTAGGACGGATGTAAGACGTACAGCGGAAATCAAAGTGACCGACACTGTGTCCGAAATCGCTCACTCGTTCACTACTCCCTACTCCCTATATAGGGAATTACTATATAGAGGACTATACAGTGAGCTCATTGGTAAAATGAAAAATGCTTTCGGACACTAGTCTGACTTACGTCATTACTGTCGCACAATTAAAACGTGCCATAATCAGCTGACTGGTGGGTTTTCAAAATAATAAACACATGCATGTGTTTTTGTGATAAATCCATATGATACTGAGGGCATTTCACACATTCATCAATACAAAGTTCCTGCATCTTTCAGTTCTTTTAAATCAAGGCTGAATACTTTCTTCTTTGCCGCTGCCTTTTATTAAATCACATTTGAGAATTTTAATTTGATTTCTTTCAGCGCGACCGCAATGCATGATGGGATATATTGCTTTGGTTAGTGACCATCGTTGTACACTACTTTTCGTGATGCACTGTGGGATACTTTGAGTGCACTATATAGGGTGCAAATAATCCTCACGAAGGTTTCGGACAGCACTACAAAATGGCGTCGTCACTATATAGTGCCCTATATAGTGAGTAGGGAGCGATTTCAGACACAGGAGTTGTCAAAAGACGCGCGCGCCCTCTTTCGAATGCTGACGTAATCAAGCTGGAAGTTTTGTTTGTTTTGATAGCAATCAGGAAAGTTTGAAAAAAGTAGGCAGTAATCGTCATTTAAACTCGTTTTTGTGCAATATTTCGTTTGGAAAACAGTTTTCAAAATGGCGGCGCTGACACCTGGCTGACACTTGACGTTTCGAAGTCTCGCACAAGTCTCGTGAAGATCGCGCGGATAAGCGACGCCTGCCATGGACCAAACGAACTAAATTCAACACGGCTAAAAACCGAACAGGCCGATAAGTATCATATTTAATTACAATTAGTTTCCAATACAAGTCACGATATAAGGTTACTAAAAATGAAAACATAATTGAACAACACGTTCATTAAGAAATAAAGCAAGTTTAAAAATGACTTCAGTTCCCCTTTAAGAATGATGCTAGTGACCTAGCTCTTGAATACTGACATTTTTTAACTTTCAAGTTTACCCTGGGACTTTGACGAACAATGGTACGCAGATCTGCAAGACACGCAAGATGAAAACCCAGAACAAGCAGATGAAGAGAAACCTGCTGAAGTGTGGTCATGAATTCAGGAAAGAAATCCAAGAGACTTGCTGAAGATTGAGAGAGCGAGCTAAAGATGCTGAAAAAGAAAGAAAGAAAAAAAACTCTCAGGCATTAGCTTAAGAACAAAATAACAAACTGAAACACTCGAGTTATGTTGGAGTGGCTCAGTTCAGGAGGGATTTTGACCTGCTAAGAAAAGACTTGAGAGAAAGAGAGAGAGAGAGAGAGAGAGAGAGAGAGAGAAAGGGTGTTCAACATGAATTTGAGAAACACTGCAGAAAGTGAGAAGATTTATGTTGACATCGAGGGAGAGGCACAAAGCAAAGACGGAACAGCTCGGCGTTTTCCACGCATCAAAGGCCAGAAGTCGGAGCGGGGCCTGGGGAGACGACTGGATTAGCAGCTACAGCATTGTTGTAACGCCTTATCACACTGACACATTCTCTTGGCGTGTGAGCTCTGCCAGACTTGCGCCACACTTCCCCAACTTGTAGCATGTGTAATTGTGGAACACATTCCCTGAAGCCAGAACACTGACGAACATTCTCTTTCGTCTTCAAGTTCACATCCTTCACTCAGTCTCCGGATTCTCCAGATGGCAGACATGACTGAGTGTCTGACTCATACGCCGAGGCATAGCGTGTTTAAAGCATAGCAAAATGGCTGCGTCGGTTAACGTAGCCGTGTGACAGAGCCTGATTTCCTGTGACAGCAGCATTTCCTGACGCAGGCCAGATGTGGGCCAGTGGGTCAGACACAGACGTGTGGCTTGTGAACAGGCAAGGCAGGCAACTGCTTGGGGCCCCCTGGCCCAGGGGCCCCCCGAGAGTCAGGGCCCGAGGGCTTATTTATTTTGTTTTTTATTGGTTTTATTGTTCTTTACCATTGTATTTTCACATTTGGAATTTAAAAAACTTTGGTTTCATACATTTTTCATTGGTGTCAGATTATTTATAACATATTGTTGACGAACACTGGTCAGAAGGGCCCCCTGGAAATTTTTGCTTGGGGCCACAACAGACTCTAGAATCGCCTCTGGTCAGACAAGGACCATGTGTGACATCCAACATGTTCATAGTGTCAAAGTTTAAAAATATTTCTGTAAGGTTTACTAACTAGCACATGCTGGGTTAATTATAAAATTATAAAACACTTTTGATAACACTTTTGAGTTTAAATCAGGCTTGTAGTACTCGAGTCTGACTCGTGCCCTAATTTTAAGGACTCGTTACTCGACTTGGACTTGAGCACTGATGACTTGGACTCGTGCATTAACTGCATTAAATTGGAGACGAGGACTCTGATTTTTTTCTTTATTTTTTGTAACATGCCATAATAATTTGTCATAAGATATTTATATCGACATTAATTTTTTGTACTAATTTCGTGCAAGAGTGTCACACGTGCACATCTTCGTGCATGCATCAGATAGACTCTTGGGTGCGCTCCGGACAGTGTGCGCTGTAAACAACTCACACCTGCATAGGATTAAGGTGCAATCAGCGCGCCGATATAAAAACTGCGAAAACACACTTACTTTGCGAAGTATTGAGTTGTGTTGCTGACGCATTACCGAGCCTTATTTCCTTGTTTGGTTTCCTGATCCCTGATTTCCTGTTTCTCATCTTTGATTCTGCCGAGTCTACGATAGCCTGTTTGTGCCTCGCTCGACCTATCGCCTGTTTCACCGTTTTATGATTTTGCCTGCCGTTCTGGATTGTTTACCGTCTTCACTTGTATTAATAAACACACCTTCTGCACTTACATCCGTCTCCCAACCATCTCTGATAGAATACTTCACACTCCCTGATAGAGAAGCACATTCACCTGTTCATACGGCATGTTCAGGAACAAACTAATGTTAATGGCGCTAAAACAGCCACCATCACATGGTGCAGTTGGAGTCTTGTTCTGGGACTTGACTCAAAATTTTTTTTAATGACAGACTTGAACACTGGGGACTTGAGACTGGACTCAGACTCGAGGTTTAGTGACTCGACTACAACCCTGGTTTAAATTACAGTGGGGCAAAAAAGTATTTAGTCAGCCACCAATTATGCAAGTTCTCCCACTTAAAAAGATGAGAGAGGCCTGTAATTTTCATCATAGGTACACTTCAACTATGAGAGACAGAATGGGGGGAAAGAATCCAGGAAATCACATTGTAGGATTTTTAATGAATTAATTGGTAAATTCCTCGGTAAAATAAGTATTTGGTCACCTACAAACAAGCAAGATTTCTGGCTCTCACAGACCTGTAACAACTTCTTTAAGAGGCTCCTCTGCCCTCCACTCGTTACCTGTATTAATGGCACCTGTTTGAACTCGTTATCAGTATAAAAGACACCTGTCCACAACCTCAAACAGTCACACTCCAAACTCCACTATGGCCAAGACCAAAGAGCTGTCAAAGGACACCAGAAACAAAATTGTAGACCTGCACCAGGCTGGGAAGACTGAATCTGCAATAGGTAAGCAGCTTGGTGTGAAGAAATCAACTGTGGGAGCAATTATTAGAAAATGGAAGACATACAAGACCACTGATGATCTCCCTCGATCTGAGGCTCCATGCAAGATCTCACCCCGTGGGGTCAAAATGATCACAAGAACAGTGAGCAAAAATCCCAGAACCACACGGGGGGACCTAGTGAATGACCTGCAGAGAGCTGGGACCAAAGTAACAAAGGCTACCATCAGTAACACACTACGCTGCCAGGGACTCAAATCCTGCAGTGCCAGATGTGTCCCCCTGCTTAAGCCAGTACATGTCCAGGCCCGTCTGAAGTTTGCTAGAGAGCATTTGGATGATCCAGAAGAGGATTGGGAGAATGTCATATGGTCAGATGAAACCAAAATAGAACTTTTTGGTAAAAACTCAACTTGTCGTGTTTGGAGGAGAAAGAATGCTGAGTTGCATCCAAAGAACACCATACCTACTGTGAAGCATGGGGGTGGAAACATCATGCTTTGGGGCTGTTTTTCTGCAAAGGGACCAGGATGACTGATCCGTGTAAAGGAAAGAATGAATGGGGCCATGTATCGTGAGATTTTGAGTGAAAACCTCCTTCCATCAGCAAGGGCATTGAAGATGAAACATGGCTGGGTCTTTCAGCATGACAATGATCCCAAACACACCGCCCGGGCAACGAAGGAGTGGCTTTGTAAGAAGCATTTCAAGGTCCTGGAGTGGCCTAGCCAGTCTCCAGATCTCAACCCCATAGAAAATCTTTGGAGGGAGTTGAAAGTCCGTGTTGCCCAGCGACAGCCCCAAAACATCACTGCTCTAGAGGAGATCTGCATGGAGGAATGGGCCAAAATACAGTACCAGCAACAGTGTGTGAAAACCTTGTGAAGACTCACAGAAAACGTTTGACCGCTGTCATTGCCAACAAAGGGTATATAACAAAGTATTGAGATGAACTTTTGTTACTGACCAAATACTTATTTTCCACCATAATTTGCAAATAAATTCTTTAAAAATCAGACAATGTGATTTTCTGGATTTTTTTTTCTCATTTTGTCTCTCATAGTTGAAGTGTACCTATGATGAAAATCACAGGCCTCTCTCATCTTTTTAAGTGAGAGAACTTGCACAATTGGTGACTGACTAAATACTTTTTTGCCCCACTGTACATATCATAATGTGCAATATTAACACACAGTGTTTTACTGGGAAATACGCCACTGGTATCTTTCATACGAGCTCCATCCAGGACATGGAGAACCAAAACTGTGACATAAAAAGCCAGCCAATATTATTATTATTATTATTATTATTATTATTATTATTATTATACATACACATTCCTTTCGGGTGTTCAATGCATCTTTCTCTTTCAAAATTCTCTCCAAGTCTTCCGTATTTTTTTAACGAAGCAAACCTGGTGGCCATGTTTGTTTACAAATTGTCCCAGCCACTCGCTAGCATGGAAGTTTTACAGTACATCTCCGATGTGTGATGTCATGTTGTCTTGACATCCATGCAATATCATAAACCATATTGAACGCTCATTCTCCATTGGGTAGAGTGACGTAATACACATAGGATAAGTGATATGCTAACAATATTGCATGCTATCAAACCAAATGAAGAAACCCGCTAGAAGGGAATAGAACACATGTTTTTAATCCATCGAAAAAGTGTCCTCTTTGTATAATAATTCCTGATATTTCACTCCAACGATGTCACTCCCAGTGTTTTTCACTGACTTTTTGTTCGCACGTTGTCAAAATAGTGAACCAGTTCAAAATTAAAATTCTCTTGATTAACTTGTGTATATATATATTTTTTTTTGTGGTTGTGTCCATATAATATAAAGAACGGTGGCATGAAGATATGAAGTTTATCTTATATTGCTTTGCTCACTTGTGATATATACTGTACATTCACCACTTGAAGATAACACAACTGTGTAATATCCTCTATATAATGCATTCATTCATGCTATTCATGAACATGCATTGAAGAGACATTAGAAGATTGTGAGAACTTGTTATGGAGTTACCAAGAGTTCAGTTCAGGTGCAGGATTAACCATTTTCGTCCCATTTTCATCCCGTTTTTCATTCCTTCATTCATGTGGTGTTGAAGAAACTCCAAACTCTAACCAATATGCAGTATAAGAGTATTAATGGGACATGCTAAAGCTTGTCTATATTGCTAATAATCAAGGTAATGATATCCTACAGTAAGGAACGAGGCCTGATGAAATGACGGTAGTTGAATAGCGAGAACGACATTCTGGGAAATGTTCACGGTGAAAAATACGTGCCTCCAATTTTGCATGAAGAGCAAAGCCACAAGAGAACTCTTGGCAAGCCTTCAAACTGAATACAGAACCTGCTCTCTTGTAGTTTTCTCTCATGCCTTTATTGAATTGCACGTAGTAATTCACAGGCTCCGTTGTTTCCATTCAGCTCGTCCCTGCGGATCAGCTTTTGATGGAATGTTCTAGATCTCAGAAGCTGAGTGACTGTTTGAGGTAATGTATTGCTCTTTGTCACACTGTAGTACCTGTTCAGTGCCACAACCAAAAAAACCCAGCGACACCCCCTGGCAGATCCGTCATGTCACGTCTCTTCGGCATCAGGTAGTAACGTGGCCTCCTTTGGGGCTATAGGATGGAGCTGCCATAATTTCCTCTTATGCAGATGTCGAATACTTTTATTGGCTCAGAAGCCTGGTATTTCCTTATAATATCAAGCTGCTTTTTTGAAATGCTTTCAGAAACCAAAGGACATTTATTTTCACATGGAGTACACTGGCCTTTTACAACTGAAGGACCTTCATTCATATTAAAAAAATCTCCAGAGTGCATGGAGAAAAAATCATGAATTTTTTTTTCCGGTCCACATGAGGAGGCACCCAAAGGCACATTAATAATTCATCTTTTATTCTTTGTTTTCCTTGTGACATGTAAAACATTTTAAAATTCCTATTATTCCTGTTATTTACCATTTATAGCAGGTGAATATGTATGCCTTTAGCCTGGGGAATGAAATTTTTTGCCATTTTAATTAACAACAAGCATGCAAAAAAAAAAAAGCACAATCGCAAAATAGTTCTTCGCATGAAATATTAATGCGTTTTTAAAGCAGGACAAAAGAAGAAAGGTGTAAGTGTTTGATCCAGTGAGTGAAAGTAAAAAGGAAAAAAAAAGCACTGTGTGTGGTGCTGGAGGCCGAGATGCTTTCAAAGAAAGGATAGAATGGATGGAAGTCTGCTTTTGAGGCCACTGGGTGTAGATATGAAATTTTAATCCTTCTCTCTAAACTTCTCGTCAGTGCAGGTCAGGCTATTACTTGCAGGTCAGACACACGGACAAAGCAGGTCATGGTGAGGGTGATGGAAAAATCAACCCCGACCCTCGATATGTTCTTCAGGCTGTGTGCTTCTCTGAGATATGTTCGTTTTAAAATTGACATCTATTTAGAAAAAGGAAAGAAGAAAATCGAAAAGGAATGAAAAGGTCTACAAAATGGGTAGATCTGATTCGATCGCATATGAACAAGCTACATTTCAATACGTACACAAAAACAACCAAAATGGTGTCATGTATGATTTTCTGCTATATTACTTTCTATCACCTTGCATGAATTATGTTTATATAAAATATAAAACACGTGAGGGGGTGTGCTGTTAGAGGAAATTATTAGATAATCGAACTTTGTATGTTTTTTTTTTTTACCATTTATAGTTATATTTAATGTTGTGCAATGTCCCCTGTTCTCACTTATGTTATAGCAGTTACGAACAGTCATTCCCTCACCAGCATCTTTTGTTCTCTCTCATGATATTAATAATAATAATCATAATAACAACTAGAAGGGCGCTTGGTAGAGTGCATACCTCTGCCAAGCCTGATTCACATCAAAATCTAATCAATGGTTCTTTGGCCCATGACCCACCTTTCCTCCAAATTTCATGCAAATCCATGCACTACTTTTTGAGTTACATTGGGAATAGACAAAAAAGTCCTATATTTGTATACATATCTGGATCCTGGATCCACATACATATCCAGATTTGTATCAAAATCTACTCAATTGTTCTTTGGCCCATGATCCACCTTTCCTCCAAATTTCATCCAAATCCATGCACTACTTTTTGGGTTACACTGGGATCAAACAATCAAATGGAGGCGAAAACCTAACATCCTCCAATCAAATTGGCACTAATAATAATAATAATAATAATAATAATAATCATCATCATCATCATCATTAAAAGGGCACTCGGTAGAGTGTATACCTCTGCCAAGCCACATATCTGGATTTGCATAAAAATCTACTCAATTGCTCCTTGCCCCATGGCTCACCTTTCCTCCAAATTTCATCAAAATCCATTCACTACTTTTTGAGTTATGTTGGGGAAAGACAAAAAAAAGTCCTGGATCCACATACATATCAGGATTTGTATCAAAACCTAATCAATTGCTACTTCGCTCGTAACCCACCTCTCCTCCAAATTTCATCCAAATCCGTTTGCTCCTTTTTGGGTTACATTGGGGACAAACAATCAAATGGAGGTGAAAACATAACCTTGTCCAACAAAGTTGGTGCAAATAATAATAATAATAATAATAATAATAATAATAACTAGAAAGGCACTCAGTAGAGTGTATACCTCTGCCAAGCCACATATCCGAATTTGCATCAAAATCTAATCAATTGTTCTTGTGCCCATGGCCCACCTTGCTTCCAAATTTCATCCAAATCGGTTTACTACTTTTTGAGTTACGTTGGAAAACAAACAAACAAATGGAGATGAAAACATAACTTCCTCCAACACAGTTGGCACGAATAATAATAATAATAATAATAATAATAATAATAATAATAATAATAAGTTCCAGAGAAACTGCAAAGCGCTAAAGATGTTCCTGTTCAAGTTACGGTTCCTCTAATTGTTACAAATCACTGATACTGGAGACTCCTTCCATAAACGTTCACTGTATCAACAATGATGTGTTTTATTTGTTAAATAACAGCAGCTTTTCACTTTACTGACAAAACCACAAAGCGTAAACTCCTCTGTCAGAAAACTGAATGTTACTGAGTAGCTTAACCTCTGACTGTTAGAAAGTGCTGACACTGGAGACTCCATCCATAAATGTGAAATAAACATCTCATGACAGAAAACATCACCATATTAACGATTACACAAGCTTCTAAAAATCTGATTTTAATGTTATGTCTGCCGTCCAAGTTTCTGTGTTTGTTGTTACTACAGATTAGGGTAACATAATAGAATGTCGGAGACAAATCCAAACATTTGGTTCGGATGATTTCTCAGACCAGTCCTGGTCTGATGTTTCTTCAGTTCCCTGTTGACAACTTAATTTCCTTACATTTACTGAGATGACAAAACACCAAAGAAGCACCTGAGTGGCCTCGCTGGACAAACTGCCCAGATATTTCTGATGCTGTAAAGAAGAAACCTGCATGACTATGTCAAACTAGCAATACAAGGAGATTGCAACAAGGATAGCTTGTTGTCCTGAACTACACCGAGGTTGCGTATGTTTTCAGATGGTGTGGAACCGAGAGTTCTCCAGGGAGTTGACAAGATCTTGACATGAGGATGCATCTCTAGGGATATACAGCAGCTCAGTCTTGCTGGGATTTCATTTTCAGGTGATGAGCTGCCATCCATGATGAGATGTCTGACAGACATGCTGAGATGCATGAGGGAGGAAACAAAAAGTTGAAGTGAGTGTCATCAGCATAGCAGTAGCATGAAAACCCACATGAGGACACGACCTCGGCACAAGAGTGGAGGATATATGCTAATATTGCTGTAAGAGCAAGCTAAGAAGCCATCTTTAAACACATACTAGACTTCACCTATAATGTTGCTAATTTTGCGATGATTAGCTCAAGCTAACTGATGGCAATCGTGAACTGGATGATCAGATTCAGTCTTACAATTAGCATGAGCTGAAAGATGTTCTACGGAAAGAATGCAAATACTGGTATCTGAAGAAGAATCAAACTGATTTTTAGTGGATCCAATTCAGATATTTTAGTCAGTCATCATCCAAAAATGCTAACTGCGCAGTCAACTAAACCAGATTAAACCTATTTGTTTAAATGTTCCTGTTTACAATATGACACAACAGTTAGCTCGATAATACAATAGCAGTGTTAGCATTTTGAGAAGACTCCATCCTGCAATAGATACATCAGACATCATTAGCATACCATACTATATCTTTAAAATGCATAAATTCAAGATAAATGCCGTCCTAAAATGCTAATAATTCTATTCACGCTAATCATCTAGATACTTAGTCATGTAGCCTGGAATTAAATCATCACTTCATCCAAAAATAATTCAGGTCAAGCTAACTGGTGACATTAGAACAGACATTAGAACTCTTTTACACTGTGTATATTTCAGCATGAGCTGTGTTCGAAAGATATTTCATCTGCAATGCTAATGAGGAGATGCGAAAGTGATATTTCAATATGTTTTGTGGTCCAGATACAACAAAAACAGGCTAATATTACTCAGATCATGCTAACTGTGTGTGTGTGAACAGGAAATTTAGGTAGTCACTTACAGTGGTGCTTGAAAGTTTGTGAACCTTTTAGAATTTTCTATATTTCTGCATAAATATGATCTAAAACATCAAATTTTCACACAAGTCCTAAAAGTAGATAAAGAGAACCCAGTTAAACAAATGAGACAAAAATATTATACTTGGTCATTTATTTATTGAGAAAAATGATCCAATATTACATATCTGTGAGTGGCAAAAGTACCGGTATGTGAACCTTTGCTTTCAGTATCTGGTGTGACCCCCTTGTGCAGCAATAACTGCCACTAAACATTTGCGGTAACTGTTGATCAGTCCTGCACACCGGCTTGGAGGAATTTTAGCCCATTCCTCCGTACAGAACAGCTTCAGCTCTGGGATGTTGGTGGGTTTCCTCATATGAACTGCTCGCTTCAGGTCCTTCCACAACATTTCCATTGGATTAAGGTCAGGACTTTGACTTGGCCATTCCAAAACATTAACTTTATTCTTCTTTAACCATTCTTTGGTGGAACAACTTGTGTGCTTAAGGTCATTGTCTTGCTGCATGACCCACCTTCTCTTGATTCAGTTCATGGACAGATGTCCTGACATTTTCCTTTAGAATTCGCTGGTATAAATCAGAATTCATTGTTCCATCAGTGACAGCAAGCCGTCCTGGCCCAGATGCAGCAAAACAGGCCCAAACCATGATACTACCACCACCGTGTTTCACAGATGGGATAAGGTTCTTATGCTGGAATGCAGTGCTTTCCTTTCTCCAAACATAATGCTTCTCATTTGAACCAAAAAGTTCTATTTTGGTCTCATCCGTTCACAAAACATTTTTCCAATAGCCTTCTGGCTTGTCCACGTGATCTTTAGCAAACTTCAGATGAGCAGCAATGTTCTTTTTGGAGAGCAGTGGCTTTCTCCTTGCAACCCTGCCATGCACACCATTTGTTGTTCAGTGTTCTCCTGATGGTGGATTCATGAACATTAACATTAGCCAATGTGAGAGAGGCCTTCAGTTGCTTAGAAGTTACCCTGGGGTCCTTTGTGATCTCGCCGACTATTACACGCCTTGCTCTTGGAGTGATCTTTGTTGGTCGACCGCTCCTGGGGAGGGTAACAATGATCTTGAATTTCCTCCATTTGTACACAATCTGCCTGACTGTGGATTGGTGGAGTCCAAACTCTTTAGAGATGGTTTTGTAACCTTTTCCAGCCTGATGAGCATCAACAACGCTTTTCCTGAGGTCCTCAGAAATCTCCTTTGTTCGTGCCATGATACACTTCCACAAACATGTGTTGTGAAGATCAGACTTTGACAGATCCCTGTTCTTTAAATAAAACAGGGTGCCCACTCACACCTGACTGTCATCCCATTGACTGAAAACCCCTGACTCTAATTTCACCTTCAAATTAACTGCTAATCCTCGAGGTTCACATACTTTTGCCACTCACAGATATGTAATATTGGATCATTTTCCTCAATAAATAAATGACAAAGTATGATATTTTTGTCTCATTTGTTTAACTGGGTTCTCTTTATCTACTTTTAGGACTTGTGTGAAAATCTGATGATGTTTTAGGTCATATTTACGCAGAAATATAGAAACTTCTAAAGGGTTCACAAACTTTCAAGCACCACTGTAGCTTAGATAAGCTAACAGCTATCAGAAGCTAAATGCACAGTCAGCTAAGCCACATTTAAATATACAGTAATCTAAACTGTAAGTACAGAACAGTTAGCTTGATGATAACATATGATCGCAAGATTAGCATTTTGAGGTAAATACAGGTTACGATAGCAAAGGTGACTAAGTGAAAATATAGCTGAATAATCTGCTTGGATAGTAGCAGTTAGCATGTGTGTGTTTGTTTTCATTAAACATCTTTCAGTTGCAAATCAAGAATTCATGCTAGTCAAGTCACTATGCTAAAACGCTAACGTTGTTATAAAAAGCTGAGTCATGCAGCCCTGGAATTAAGATAAGATAAGATAAGATAAGATAAGATAAGATAAGATAAGATAAGATAACTGCACATGTCCAAAAACATATTTATGTTTATCTTTAGAGAATTTTTATTTAGAGAATAAAGCTACAAGCTAACTAATAGTACACAGATGCTTGTCTTTCAGTCAGTGAGACAGAACTGTATTTAAAAGATAATTCAACCAAATGCTAATATCACTATCCCAAGCCAGCTAGCAGCACCATCAACTTGTTTACATTTAACTATACAGTCCATTCTTCTAAATTCAGTGTAAATACAGAACATGATTGCATATAATAGTAATATTTGCATTTTGGGATCAATCCAGTCTTTAATAGACAAGTTAAATAAAGTATCATGTTAGCTTTTCTGACTGAAATACAGTACTGTGCAAAAGCCATAGACACCCAATTTTTTTCCATACAAACTTTGTTATAGAGTTCTATTTTATTACTTCTACATTATTGAGTCAGTACAAAAACATTTCAGCGTTCCAAATGTTCATTTTCCAGCACAAAATTAAAGTTAGACTGCCTTTCAGATTTTTCAAGTGTAGGTCATAAAAAGAATTTTCCCCGACACCCAATTATTTTTGTTTAGTGACCGAAAGCTACAGAATTTGAATTACAGACTTCCAATTTTATTTGTTTTTTTTTAAATACAACAATTAATGAATTTAAGGCCATGTGGCCCTAAATTCTCCGCTATTTTTTCCTGCTTCACCATGACCCTGTTCAAGATACTACATCATGCACCATCACGTGGTGGGCTTTCCCTGTTTGCGCAAGGCATTGTGGGATATAAATTTGAAACAAGAGAGAAAAACAGCGGACGTGAGTGTGGGAATGAAACGTGAAAGACCGACGACAGTAACGGAAAGCGAGAAGAAAAGACGTTATGGAAGGAAGGAAAGGAAACGCAGGACCAAACTAATAAATATCGGCGCTCAGCGAGCACCTCGGTGTGATCAGCTGTTCGTTTAGCGACAGAATGATGGAACTGTCGGTGTACGGTTAAAGGTAAACCTTCACATGCGCACGCACACACACACACACACACACACACACACACACACACACACACACACACACACACACACACACATGGACTTCCTCTGTCTGCTTGACTGCACAAAGTGAGCGATTTCATGCACATTATTTGCTCGGGAATCTGCTCAAATAAAATAACTTCCCAGCCACAGAATGGCCTGATATTTTGTGAGATATTACAGAAATAAACAAACATCACAACGACCAAATTTCAGAGGGAACTAAATTTCACCGATTTTATGAAATCCAAAGGTCGTCTAGCTTTGTGACAGAAAAAAAATGTTTCTATCTGAGCAGCATATTCCATAAGAGAGCACTTTTCAGAGTAAAAAAGAAAACATAATGAAGGCTGCTGGGTTTTGGTGCAAAATGAAGAAGTGAGTGTGACAGTCAAAGTGTCCAGAAGAACTGTAGCTGGTTCTGGAAGATGCTCAGTAAAACCTACAGTTCATTTATCTGTGAAGATACTCAGTCATCCAGGTACATAGTAATCTGTGGTTGGTAGAAGAGAGCAACTGGACTTGCTTGAAAAGTCTTGACTTTTCAAGACATCAAGACTTTTCAAGCAAGTCCAGTTGCTCTCTTCTACCAACCACAGATTACTATGTACCTGGATGACTGAGTATCTTCACAGATATGTTTCTATGCACTTTGGGATGAGTTCCCTTCGGCTGGTGCGGGAGTGTTGGAGGACTTCCGGAAAACTGGCGGACATCTTGGCCGGAGGGGATCGTTCGTTTTTGTCGGCCTGGAGCGACCATCACTGAACAGAGGTGGGTGTCTATGACATCTATCAGCCACCTACAATGCAGCCATCAGCATTCTGATTCGGATTCTATGATGATCCATGAGAGGATAAATACTTGATACTCCCTATTAGACAGACAGAACTGAGGATGCCTTTCGGACGAGAGGCGAAACATCTTCAAGACTTTTCAAGCAAGTCCAGTTGCTCTCTTCTACCAACCACAGACTACAGTTCATTTCTGCATAAAACTGCACTCACTGGACTTGAGACTACTATTTTTATTTTATTTTTTTTAAAGCAAAGGGTCATCTTACACCAAATATTGACTTTGTTTCATTTATTATTATTATTTATTATTTTGAAGCCATTTTTGGTCTACAGCATTTGTTTACATGTGCCGAAGACATTTGTGCAGTAGTGTACATCATTGAATAATTGATGGCGTGTGAGCAGGTCATGTGGTCAGACACCTAGCATAGATACAGTAAGTCATGCCGGATAATCAGATTCAGTCACAGTTCAGTCAATGATGCTAATAAAATGCGAATAGACTCTACCTGATCCCACTGCTTACCCACTGTCATCCTCATGTGGGTCACGTTAGCCTTTCTCAGGCCAAGATTCTGCTTTAAGTGCGAAGAGAAATTTCTGGTTGACGTACAGAGTCAATCCCCCACTTTTGGCATGCTTCACAGATGCTTAAGACTCTCATGGTGGAGAATAAATGCTGTCTTTATCCATGCTTTGGAGCGCCTCGGGCTGAAGGGCAGCTCTTGCGCAAGCTATCAATAGCGAGTCCATCCCGGGAGAGCCAAACAGATTGAGGTCTTATTGGCTGGACTCAGTCAGGTAATGTCCTCAAGGAGTTATTGCTAACCACCCCTCTTTTCTTTCACTTTAAAGACTCTCAGGGAGTGCGACTCGGACTCTCTGAATAAACCTGAGAAATCAATATCGGATGTGGACCTGGCAGTTGATCGTGCTCATATGTCAACACATTAGCACGCTTTTCTCTCCTTGCTTTAGGCGTAAACATCGCCTGGGTCTATTATTCAGAGGTCTTCTGTGTATGAAATGTTTTCGGCAGTGCACACGAACAAGCTGTTTGTGCCAGGGACATTCAAAAGCGAGAGATGTGTTTATTAATTAACGTATAGGAAACTCCGAGTAGTTCACAGATGATTTTACTTACATTACAGCAGCTATAAGCAAACATGACCTCATCAGCATTTGTTTATTTTATCTTGAAGTTAATAAGACAAAAAAAAAACCCAGCTTGTCATGCTAATGAGAAACCTCAAAGACCTCCAAACGTCTTCGGAAACCTGTTCTGAGAACAACTATACGCATAAAAACAAACAAGAAAGCAAGTGTTACCTGATATCCGAATATCCTATTTGATGATAATTTACTTCACGCTGTGATGCCGTGTTTCTGTCAAGCTCTCACGTATCTGTTTATCTGTTAACTGCCTCCTAATAACTCTTAATATTGACTCCGCTACGACACACCTCACACTCATTCCTGGTGTGATTGACAGACTGAAGTCCCTCAGGAGACTTTGAGAATCGCACCACAACCACAATCACTCGTGAGCGATTCGTTCTCTTCTTGGCTGATTAGGATCCTTGGAGGAAGTGTATAAAAGGCAGTAGTCATGATTCATTTTATCCCATACCTCAATAAAAAAAGACAATCCAAGACTTCTTCAAGATGCACTGAAGGCCTTAATTAAGAGCTGATTTTCTTCGCCTGACCTTGGCGCTGTTTAGCACTATGCTATTACCTACGTCCTGTTTTTTCAACTCTCCGCCTCTCTGATGGAAAATCTGAACTGCTATATTATCTGCATGTTAATAGAGTGTTATGTATACCCCTGGGGGTGTGAAACACTTGCATAACAGTGGGGTTGGTAACAAACATCCTGAATCACAAGCTTGGGAAATGAGAAAAGGTTTTCCGTAAATTATGCTAAGCTGTAATTTAGCGAGCTGCCATTTTGTTCGCCTTGTAGCTACACTCATTAGGGGATTAATCAGATACACCACCAGAAAGGTCACTGTGTAGGTGTAAAGGTAACCAATTTTAGCACTTTTGTCAAGCAGTTTGTCAGCATTTCCTCAACAGACTGATTCAGACTGATTACCCCAAAAACAATTATCATTAGCTATTTGTCAGCTGTTAGATTTTCTTTTTTCTTTTTTTTTTCCAGTCAAAGTTTTCAATTAAGGAAAAGTTTCAGTGAACTCAAAACAATCTCCATAAGGATACAGTGTTAGTGCATCTTTCAAGCACCGCATGCATTGGACAAAATGTTTGTAGTGTAAAATAATGGAAGGGGGCGGAGCCTTCAGGGAGTGTCAAGCACATCTGAATTCTCAGTATGTACTAATTCAACTATAAATGGAGTACGTTCTATGAAAGTGCAACCGAGTAGTAAGGATGAGTGTTGTAGAACTCGACACCGGTCTTGATCTCAAGACCACTTTTTGAAGGTCTCGGTCTTGTCTTGGAATCGAAAACACATTATTACTTGGTCTTGTCTCGGCCTTGGACATAGACGACTCTGGATTTTATTTGAAGACCGGTCAAGACCACAACTGCGGATGGGATTTCACTAAATTGCCGATGCATTGTCTGATTTATTTGTTAACGTCGTTCCTGTGATTGGATGTAAAATTTCCTGCTTCAAATGCGTCCAATATCGTGACTCATTGCTAATTTGAAATTGTTCTTCTTGTTCACTGCTGTCACCCCTCCCTGCCTCGCCCCACCCTACCCCGCTCCCCTTCACACCCACTGGTCTGATTCTGGTCTTGATTAGGTCTTGCCTTGGTCTTGGTCTTGACTGAATATCCATCCATCCATTATCCATAACCGCTTATCCTGTGCAGGGCCGCAGGTGAACTGGAGCCTATCCCAGCTGACTATGGGTGAGAGGCGGGGTACACCCTGGACAAGTCACCAGGGGCCTCATTTATAAACGATGCGTATGCACAAAAGAATGCGTACGCCACGTTCTACACAAGCTTCGGTATTTATAAAAAGTGAACTTGACGGTAAAATGTGCGCACCTCCACGCAAGCTCTGACCCATGCGTACGCACAAAAAAAAGGGAAACACAGAAAGTGCGACCTCAGGAGGAAACGGGGAGAACGACCCGAAATTGGTTCAGTAATCGAAGTTTAGCACAAACATAACATCACGCATCAAAGACGTGACTGACTTAACATTTATAATCCTTAATTTTGTGCACTTATCAAAAATAACATCTTATTTAAGGCAATAAAGACAAATTGATAGGCTATACATTCTATGTTTTTGCAACATAAGCAGTAGGCTAAGTTTTGTTAATTATCCACTTGTGGCTTTCATGCATGTTGTGTCATTTTTCAATATTGATCATTAGGCTATCATACATGTTGCTTGTTAGGTTGCCTACTCTGTAAATAGTATATAAGAGGGATTTGCCGTGGTAGGTCTTATGATGCACTATGGCGTATTTGGCATTGCTGGAGGATGTGGCAAATGGAAGAATTAGGAGAGAGCGAGTCTTCAGAGACCAACAAGATTTGTTGGCCAATGACGATGAGTGGCTCATGAGCCGATTCAGATTGCCACGAGCTGTCCTTTTACACCTGATAGCTGAGTTGGGCCCAGCGTTGGAGAGAGGTACCCGCCGGAATCATGCCATCCCAGTCTTGCTGCAAGTGCTGACTTGCATCGGCTTTCTGGCCACTGGCACTTTTCAGCGAGAACTGGCTGGGATATCGCAGCCAACCTTCAGCCGCATTTTGCCAGAAGTGTTAGGAGGTGTAATTGGTTTATCACCAAACTACATCAAGTTTCCTTACACGGTGGGTGAACAGGCAAATAAAAAAGCGCAATTTGCAGCAAAGTCTGATTTCCCAAATGTGATCGGTGCTATTGACTGCACTCATTATTGCTATAAGGGCACCGAGTGAAAATGAATTTGCCTTTGTTAACAGGAAGCACTTTCATTCCCTCAATGTCCAAGTTATACATGACGCGGACATGGTCCTCACAAATGTTGTCGCCCGGTGGCCTGGTTCAACCCATGATTCATTTATATTGAGACATAGCAGTGTTGGGCGGAGACTGGATGCTAGAGCTGTGTGTGATGGTTGGCTTCTGGGTGCGGGTGATTAATGCATAAATCCTGAAAGTATTTGTAACCATTCTTATGGCCCTTTTCCACTACCCTTTTTCAGCTCACTTCAGCTCGCTTCAGCTCACTTCAGCCCGACATGGCTCGCGTTTCGACTACCAAAAACCAGCACGACTCAGCTCGCTTCAGCCCTGCTTAGCCCCTAAAACTCGCACCGTTTTGGAGTGGGGCTGAAGCGAGCCAAAGCGAGCCGAGTGAGGCTGGGGGCGTGAGCAGACACTCCCCTGTGCACTGATTGGTGAGGAGGAGTGTCCTCACATGCCCACACACGCCCCGCGAGCACGCTGGGATCTGTAAACACCGCAAACCCGGAAGGAGAAGAATTACAAATTACGAGAATTTCTGAAGCCTTATGCGCCTCGCCTCATCTATACGCTCTTGCCAGTATCTGTTTGCGTTGTCGGTGACAACAAGCCACAGAACCAAGACCAGCAACACTAACGACTCCATGTTTATTGTTTACTATTCGGGTTGTGAGACTACCGCTTAAAAGATCACTGATGTCACTGTTTGCGCTGCTTAATGACATCACCTGACATCCACCCACTTTCGCTAACTCCACCCAATGTGTCCACCCACTTCCAGCCAGCACGGTTCAGCGCGGTTGTAGTCGAAATGCAACTCCAACAGCCCCGCTCAGCTCGACTCAGCCCGACTCAGCACGGCATGGCTCAGCCCGACTCAGCCGCGTTTGTAGTGGAAAAGCGGCATTAGACCATTTCTAAATATTCAACCCTTTACTCATTCAGTTATGTTGTACCGTAGGTGACAGTGGGTATCCACTGAAACGGTGGCTGCTCACGCCATTTATGAACCCCCAAACACCTGAGGAGACCACTTACAACCTGTGCCACAGCCAGGCGCGCACTGTTGTGGAGCGCACCATCAGGCTCCTGAAGGGCAGATGGCGTTGTCTGGATGCCACGGGGGGAGCGCTATGTTACAGATCCGAAAAGGTCTGTAGGATTGTTAGGGCCTGTGCTGTGCTGCACAATGTGGCACAGCTACAAAACGTGCCTTTGCAAGCTGAAGAGGTCAACCTTGACCTCGACCCCGATCCCTATCCCCAGGCATTCCACCCAAACGCAGAGCCGTGCGCCAGCGCGAGGAGGTGATGTTCCGTTTGTAAATAATTAGGTATGGAAACAAATGATTACTTTTTAAGAAATTCTTTAATGCTGGCATTTAATGCAGACAACTCATTTTTTATTTCTTTTAACTCCCGGGCGACCTCGCGGACGGCATCCACATGTTCCCGCTGCACCTGCAGCACTGAATCTGTTAGGACACGGGCGCTGGTGGCTGGTTTCGGCATGGATGCACATGCATCGGAGGCCGTGGGCGTCCTTGGGACCTTCACTGCCGCAGCCGACACACTGCTGGCCTCACTGGCACGCCCAGCAACTGTGAGGGAATTTTTTTGCTAATAAAATACTTTTTCTGGATGAAGACTCATTTCAATTAATTTCACACCCATTTCAAACAAGGGGGGCACACGTGCAATGTGAGGTGGTTCCTTGATACACAACCAAAAAAAAATTACATACCCGAGTCCTCGGCTGGTTCATGTGGCCCAGCATCGGTGTCACCCTCCTCCTCACGCACAACTCCACTCAGGAGGGTTTCCCCTATAATGCCAGCCAGTTTTTGATCCAGTGGGGTGAGCTCCGGCTCCCCCTTTCCCTGCCCGTTGCACGGACGCTTTGGCGGTGTGCCGCGATCCTCTTCTTGGCGTCCACCTTTATGTCGGACCATTTTTTTTTTTTACCTCTGCCATAGTACGGCCTTGTGAAGCTACAGAATTGACCGCATCGGCCACATGCTGCCATTTACATGTTTTTTTCACTTTTGTAACTCCCGTACTATGGCCTCCAAACAAAACAGCTCGACGCTGCTCCACTTCATCTACTAGCATTTCAACTTCACAGTCGGTGAAGTTGCGCTTCTTTGTCTTTCCTTCTGTTTTGGGCATGTTGTCCACAGATATCAATATTCATTAAGGGTGTTTCGCTGAATATTTATAGGCAATTGTGGGTGTGTCTTGAGGTTCGCACAGGTGCCGCAAACTTAGAGTGGATTGTGATTTATAAAGGGAAATTGGCATGGAATGTGCATGCGCACAGTTTTATAAATCAGATTATTTCTGTGCGCACGCACATTCTGAGTTTCGTGCGCACGCCATCTTCTGGCGTAAATCCTGCGCAAAGTTTTATAAATGAGTCCCCAGGTCATTACAGGACTGACACATATACCCCTTTTCCACCAAATCAGTTCCAGGGCTGGTTCGGGGCCAGTGCTGGTGCTGGTTCACAACTCGTTCAACTTGCGAGCCAGCTGAGAACCAGTTTGCTTTTCCATAGCTCGCGGTGCTAAGGGAAGCCATGTCATTACGTCGCTGTATACGTCAGTTACGTCGTTGTATACGTCAGTTACGTCACTACGTTTGCATAAACCTTGGCGCGAATATCGAAACAAAAACACTGAAGAAGCAGCAGCAGCAACAACAACAACAATAATAATAATGGATGACTTTGCGTTTGTACAGCTGCTGCTTCTCATCGCTTAAAAATGGCGATCTTTCACGGTCTTGTTATTGTTGTTGGTCTTAACAACTCCGCCCCCCCCACTGACGTAAGCGGTTCTTTCCTCTGGCCCAGCAGAGAAGGGGCAACAGAGACAAACAACCATTCACACTCACATTCACACCTACGGTCAATTTAGAGCCACTGATTATCCTAACCTGCATGTCTTTGGACTGTGGGGGAAACCGGAGCACCCGGAGGAAACCCACGCGGACACGGGAAGAACATGCAAACTCTACACAGAAAGGCCTTCGTTGGCCACGGGGCTCAAACCCAGAACCTTCTTGCTGTGGGGTGACAGTGCTAACCATGACACCACCATGCTGCCTGTCTTGACTTGATCTCAACCCATCAAAGTTTTGGTTTTGTCTTGGTCTCGATACACTTTGGTCTTGGTCAGGACTTGGTCTCGGTTTAGGTGGCCTTGACTGCAACACTAGTAAGGACACAATTCGGACATACTCCTCCACCGTCTTTCTTGTCCTCTGACCCGGATGTTCACTGATAACGTATAGACGCGTATGCCACAAAATGAAAAACAAAACATATTTCTACAAAGGCAGAAACATTGAAATCATTCCTGATACATTTGTACACCTATTACCCCCGAGGGGACTTCTGCTTTTTTGGTCATCCAGAGGCTCCGGGTGAATTATGCGATGGCACAGTGTGGTACGTTTGCATATACTACGGTTGTAGTAGATCATCCAGGTTCTGTTCAACTATTTTTAAATGCCTACTGATTATTCAGACACCATATACACTGCTTTTGCATGCTAATAGTATGGAAGTATGAGTATACATATGTTTACACAAACAAAGTACAGCTAATGAAAATGAAAACCCCACTACCATGCAGCCGTGGATACTCCGATTAATGTAATGTCTCCATGTTCATTTTTCGTGAACAACAAGCTAGCCAGTGAACTGTGATGTAAAAAGTATTGCTATGGTTACTGTTCATGCTTTGAGCAGCCATGTCGATTTGATGTCACTCCTTGAACTAAGGGTTGAGGAGACGACTCCAAGTTCTGGAGAAGGACTTCTGAGTTGCGGGTTTTTTTTTTCCTTTCGTAGTTTAAAGTACGTCCCAGGGTACTCGGATGTTAAAATACGGAGATTTTAAACTTTTTTCATCTCACTTCTCACCCCAGTGTGAATACGTCTGACTTAAAGGATCTACAACAAAGACAGGATTTCAAATAGAGTTGTTTAAGTAAGCGAAGAACCTTTCTCTCGCCAAAGGACCCCATAAAGTACACTTTCTCTACAAATGTATAAAGCGCATACTGTATTTTTAACTTTAATATTGGCCCCTTTTGAGTGTAATACAATATGACTTTCCCTATGCACTACGTAGGGCGCCTATGCAGTGCAGTCGCTCGAGCAGGCGTTTAAAAAAGAACCCAGTGTAGCTTATAATAAATGGTCAAACCTTTATGATCAGCCATTTAGACTGACATATGGTGATGACACATGATGTCTCGCCTCAGGCTGTGCTGATGTCTTTGCACAACTACACACACACACACACACATATATATATACACACACACAAACAATTGACTTTCCGCCAGCGCATTTTGCTGCCGCTGCAAGACCTGACATTTAATGATCTTTAGACAGAGTGATGTCACATTTATCAGTCTTCATCAGAGCGAACACATCCCGATCATCCAAGTGTAAACACAGGCCTGCTCTTCTCCCCCACACAGAGTCGCTTTCACACACATATTCTCTCACTCTTTCTAACTCTCTTATCTCTCTCGCTTTCACTTATACACTCAATCAGGGCAATTAACCAGCGCAGACATTTACAGCCCAGATGGCAACGCACTAATCCTAATCCTCCTAATGCCAGCCAAGTCGCTGGAGTTCGGCCAGTTCAGCATTTTCTTCAGCAGCACATTCGGAGCCTGGAAGTGTGTATTTCGCTTTTTAAGAAGACGACTGTCAGCCCTTTCTTTGATATCTCTGTTTTAAAGTGAGTGAGCAGTGCGAAGTGTAATAATAGGATCATTTTAGTACCAAGAGTTCTTTTATGAATAATTTACAAACACATCTGAGGGAAAAGTCATCTATATTCTCCATAGTCTTACTTTTGCCACAGTTTCATGCTTGCTAGCTCTCCCATTCGCTAGCTTATGCTTAGCATAAATTCCCCAGTTCCCAAGCAATAATGGGTCTCGTTGATCAAACTGGATACAAAAGAATTTATTCGTAACACATTTACACAAGACATGTTGGTATACGTGAAAATCCAATTAGTTGTGTAAAACGTTTGCAGGATGTTTTTCCGCTAATGAGTTTGGGTAAATTTTTACATAAAGGTATTGACTTTAAACTGTTTAAAATTCTTAATAAGTTCCTGAGATTTTATACCAAAATCAAGAAAATACCATGAATAAGAATTTAACGTAGCACAAAAATAATGGCACCGTGTAAAACACCGTCATATCCTGGACATGTGCAGGCTTTCGTCTAAACGGGGGAACAGGGGCGCTGCGCCCTCTTACTCTCGGCGTGCGCCCCCTTACCGACTCCGTGAAAACATCCCAGCAACACCACGTGACAATGTGTCTGATCATCAAATGCGTTATAATTGCTCCAAAAATATTCCAATCATAGTAGATACACCGCCAGACGGTGCAAAAACAATCCGAATTGGCGTTTTCCAGACTGAGGCGCCATGTTCTTTAGTTGTTTACTTGTCGCGGCTGCTCTCGCGAGATTTGACATGGGTTACATACAAGGTCAGCTGACTTGTAGAACGAGATTTCTCGAGACTGAATGACCTTTCACCCACCGGCACGGGAGCTTTTGACAGAAGTAGTTCGCGAGTTGTTTTTGTTGACACTTGGGCATTTAAAGATGTCGTCCCGTGGCACGAAACGGAAGAAAGCCAAAGACTGTCCGGGGCAGAAGAAGATTACTTCTTTCTTTTTCAATGTTGACAGACAATTTGTTACAATTTCCCTCTCAGATAGCCTCAGAATGTCCCATTGGAGCATTTTTCAAAGGCTTTGCACGGCGGGGGGGGGGACAACCGGCACCATCTCCCCCCCCGCTTCACTCCCTCGCCATGGTGAGGGCCCTCATACTAAATTTTTCTAGAAAAAACCCTGATGTGTATGGGGAAAGCCATGGCCTGAAGTTTAGATGCAGCCTTGGGACCAAAGGATCACCAGTTTGAGAGAAGTTGAGTGACTGACCAGCACTTCCCCCTCCTTCTGTATCATGGCTGAAGTGCCCTTGAGCAAGGCACCAAACCCAACTGGTCCCTGGGCGCTGGAGCATAGCTGCCCACTGCTCTGGGGATGTGTGTGTGTGTGTGTGTGTGTGTGTGTGTGTGTGTGTGTGTGTGTGTGTGTGTGTGTGCTCATTGCTCACTTGTGTGTTCATGTGTGTGTGACAAATAAAGGCTTCTTTGAAAAGGAGGAAGAGTTATGGCCCTGTTTTAGCAATCTGAAGTGCAAGTGCATTTGTCCAGATCCACTTTTGCTAGTTTAAAAAATTGGTCGCAGCACCAGGCGTATGGTTCAAAAGTCTCAGAAGTACTTAGTCTCTTAAATAATCAACGGGTGTGTTTTGGGTTGGGTGCAGCATGCAATAAACCAATCAGAGTGTCATCTCGCATTCCCTTGAAAAGCCAGGTGTGCTTGTACTTTGCCGGATTGCTGTTATAATTGTGGAGTTGCCAGGTCGTACGAAAGAAGGATGATTCTCAACAGAGGAAATGCACACGAAGTGAAAGCATACAAGTAGACCTTTTATGGTAACAATACAATTCCTCCAAAGCTCCCTGAGTTGAAGAAGGCGCTGCAGGAGGTAGCATTCAATTACATTACATTTAGCAGATGCTCTTATCTAGAAATACAGCAGCTTTCCAGAGCAGCTTGGAGAGCAGTTGGGAGTTACGGTAGTTGCCTTGCTCAAGGGCACTTCAGCCATTTCTGCTGGTCCAGGGAATCAAACCAGTGATCTTTTTGGTCCCAAAGCTGCTCCTCTAACCATTAGGCTATGGCTTCCCTATAGTTATGAATAACAATAAATACTATGACAACTAACCATTATGACGGTTAGCACTGTCACCCCACAGCAAGAAGGTTCCGGGTTCGAACCTCGTAGCCGACGAGGGACCTTTCTATGTGGAGTTTGCATGTTCTCCCTGTGTCTGTGTGGGTTTCCTGCGGGTGCTCCAGTTTCCCCCACAGTCCAAAGACATGCAGGTTAGGTTAACTGGCTACTCTGAATTGTCCAGGACCAAAAGCAGTGCAGCAGATGAGTGGCTCCCCAGCTGTACTTACTTAGCCAAGAAACCCTTGGGACCCAACCCAGAACGGGTGAAGAAGAAGAAGAAGTAGAAACATTATGATGTATAGTTTCTTGAATATTTTGAGCTACATAATAATAATAATAATAATAATAATAATCTTTCTCATTGCCATCTTTTTATTTTTAATCTTTGGCATGTTTGTGCACTGCTACGCGTCCAACAAGCAGAGTGTACGCACATTGTGTTGTGTTGTGGTGTTGTCCACCCAACAGTGTAATGTGTCCTTAAAGTAACAGTGAAGTACCATGCTGTTGACGTCAGGCCAGATTTTTGTTCACCAATGCACCAACAATGCACCTGACCACACCTCATTTTACGCCCACGGACACTCAGATGTGCGCAAGTGCATTTACATTTTAAACAACATGGACACTGGATGGGAAAATAACAGCTAGCAAAGACACTTGCATCACGCTTAGCGTTAAGATATGATCCTTAAAGATAGATTGCCTTTCAAATTTTTCAAGTGTAAGTCATAAAAAGAATTTTCCCCGACACCCAATTATTTTTGTTTAGCGGACTGAATTCGAATCACAGACTTCCAATTTTATTATTATTTTTAAAAAATAGAACAATTAATGAATATCTCCACGTGGCCCTAAATTCTCCGCTATTTTTTCTTGCTTCACCATGACGCAATACAAGATACTACGTCATGCAAGACAAAGGAGGTGGTGATTGATTTCAGAAGGACAGTTCCTCAAATTGCACCAGTGAACATCCAGGGTTTGGACATTGAGATCATGGAGGAGTACAAATACCTGGGTGTTCACCTCAACAACAAACTGGACTGGACTAACGACACAGATGTCCTGTACAAGAAGGGCCAAAGTCGTCTCCACCTCTTGAGAAGACTGAGGTCTTTTGGTGTGTGCAGGACACTGCTTAGGACTTTTTATGACTCTGTGGTAGCATCAGCGATTTTCTATGCTGTGGTCTGCTGGGGCTGTGGAAGTTCAGAGAGGGACAGGAAGAAACTTAATAAACTGGTCAGAAGGGCTGGCTCAGTCTTGGACTGTCCTCTGGACTCCATTGAGGTGGTGGGTGAGAGGAGGATGTTAGCCAAGCTGACCTCAATCATGGATAACCCCTCTCACCCCCTACATGAGGCTGTGGGGGCTTTAAGCAGCTCTTTTAGTAGTAGACTGCTACACCCACGGTGTAAGAAGGAGAGATACCGCAGGTCATTCATACCTGCTGCTGTCAGACTGTATAACACCCACAACTTGTAACGTAGCACCAATAACCTGTTTGTCATTATATTTGCATTACTTCACCACTACTACCTCTGCCATCTCTCGTTGATGCAATTATTATGTGCAATAATATAGGCCCGAAACTATTTTTATGCATACTTATATATATAATTTATGTATATATGTGTGTATATGGGGCGGCACGGTGGTGTAGTGGTTAGCGCTGTCGCCTCACAGCAAGAAGGTCCTGGGTTCGAGCCCCATGGCCGGCGAGGGCCTTTCTGTGCGGAGTTTGCATGTTCTCCCCGTGTCCGCGTGGGTTTCCTCTGGGTGCTCCGATTTCCCCCACAGTCCAAAGACATGCAGGTTAGGTTAACTGGTGACTCTAAATTGAGCGTAGGTGTGAATGGTTGTCTGTGTCTATGTGTCAGCCCTGTGATGACCTGGCGACTTGTCCAGGGTGTACCCCGCCTTTCACCCGTAGTCAGCTGGGATAGGCTCCAGCTTGCCTGCGACCCTGTAGAAGGATAAAGCAGCTAGAGATAATGAGATGAGATGTGTGTATATATACAGAGTCTACCTGTAATGTGCAATTTTTCTGAGCCTCTCAATAAGGCAATTTTTCTATACTTTTTCACGGTAGATAATGCAAATAGCCCTCTGTATTTAATCCTTCGTTTGTCTAATTTTTATTTCAGTTTTATTTGTTATCTGTTTAACATTTTCTTGCTACTGTAACACGTGAATTTCCCCGATGTGGGATGAATAAAGTGAATCTAATCTAATCTAATCTAATCTAATCTAATCTAATCTAATCTAATCTAATCTAATGCATCACGTGGTTGGCTTTCACCGTTCGCGCAAAGCATTGTGGGATACAAATTTGAAACAGGAGAAAAAAATGGAGGACGTGAGTGTGCGAATGAAACGTGAAAGACTGACTACAGTAACGGAAAGCGAGAAGAAGAAAAGACATTATGTTATATACAAAGGAAAGGAAACATAGGAAATATCAAACTAATAAATATCGGCACTCAGCGAGCACCTCGGTGTGATCAGCTGTTCATTTAGTGACAGAATGATGTCAAAGGTAAACCTGCGCATGCGTACACACACACACGAACTTCCTCTGTCTGTTTGACGGCGCGACGTGAGCGATTTCATGCACATTATTTGCTTTAATCCGCTCAAATTAAATAACTTCCCAGCTACAGAACTGAATGGCCTGATATTTTGTGAGATGTTACAGAAATAAATATATATCACAATGACTACATTTCAGAGCGAACTAGATGTCACTGATTTTATGAAATCGAATCACTGCAATGGCCGAGCCGCATTATTGGATTGCAATTTAGCATAGTCCACCTTCAGGAGGCACGTTTTTTATTTATTTATTCACCGTTTAGTCATCATTTTGTCATTTTCATCCCTCTTTATGCTGTAATTGGAATGGAATTTTGTGGACGCCATTAAAAGTAAGTGTCCTGTGAATATGCTTGAATATTTAGAGCTGATTGGTGTTTAACATATGAACATGAATAAGTAAGAAGAAAATTACAAATCTGGCAGGAATTTTTTGTTGAGTTTGTTTGACCGGTAAAAACATTTACACACGAGATAAAAAGCAATGTTTCTGATAACGTCATTTAAACTACGAGTGTACGAGTATGGTGTTTAATTTCTCATGATGAAATTTAAAATAAATAAATACATTTACGATTATCAGGAATAACTACATAGCCTTATCGCAGCGTGTGCATCCGTTCCCCTTCCTCTCCTTCGAGGGTGTATAAGATAACGGTTGAGATGGTTATAGTGCTGTACATGTTGAGCTCTGAACTTTGTCATCTACTGATTCGCCACTTTATTAGCCGTAGTGATCCTGCAAGGAATAAAGTGCCAGCTCAGTGCAGGATGCCGGTATGATTGGAAGCAGATGCTCTTTTAATGATGTTTGAGTAAAACATCGAATGCCTTCATCTCCCTGAGTAACTCGCGTATTATAAAAACAGCCATAAAGCAAGCGTCTGTCATGAACATCCTGCCACAGGCATTACACTCAGAATGGATTGGACTGATGAGACCAGATTTCTCCAACCCTCACTATCCCAGCTCTGGGCTGTAGCGGCTTCCGCTGCAGATTTATGGGATAATAATGCACCTTGGCCCGACTTCCTTTTGCCCCCCACATCATATCCTATTAACCTTGGCAATGTTTAGCAATGTAAGTACAGCCGCTGGGGTAATACTGCTGAAATAACGTTTTTGAAACGTCACCCCCTTGGGTGTGACCCTGACAGATGGGATGCGGTTGAAGTATAGACAGCGGGGGTCAAGACAAGGCCGAGGGGAGCGGAGGACATCCATAACATTGAGTTTCCCAGAATTTCAATCCCAGAATCTTGTTTTTTTTTTCTTATTTTCCCTTTTTGGTCACTCATTATAGCTGTAGATAAAGGACGTGATGGAAGGGAGCCATGTTTACCACCGGACCTCTGTTGGTTCTGGTCGATTGTGTTGAATTTACTCCTGCAGTGTTCAATTGAGTTCAGTTTAATCCTTTATGGAGGGCAAAAAAAAAAAATCAATATTTAAAGAGTTAAATAAACCAGGCTGTTTTCTGTGTTTTTTTGGTATTTTTTTAAACTGAGAAGAGCTTTAATGCTGGTCATTACAAGGACATCATTTCCATGCAGACTATACAGAGAGTGGGATATAAATAGGAGGATATGATGATTAATTAGCATCTTCCCAGCCAATCATATTAATCGTGTCATACCGTTTGAGAAAAGCTTGCTAAGCACAATGGCAGCGCACCCTGTAAAAATGGCTGACTTCAGGAGGCAGAGCGACCCAGAGCGCTTAGCACAGAGGACATGAAGGGGATGAACCTGACATGAGCAAATATTTGGAATAATGTCTTCCATTACTCGGTTAAACAGACGCAAATTAGACGAGAGCTAAGAGCTCATCAGAACTGAGAAGCCACTCGAGTGTGCTGGGAATATAAGACCTATAGCTCCTGTATGAAAGACATCACACAAAACACACACAGGAGATTAATAAGATCGGAGCGTTTACATTTTTTTAGCCTCCCTTCCTCTACCCTGCTTATAGAGTTCGTTGTGTTTGAGAATGGACTAAGGGATAAGGAGAGCAGTAGGGGTTTTGGTTCGCAGCCTCGTGCCATTTGGAGTTGGTCTCTTGAGGGGGTGTATTACTGCATCTGCTACTGCTGTTGCTTTTTTATTCCAATCAGAAATGGTACTATATACTGTATATATACATTCAGCCCTGCAATAACTTGGTGACTTGTCCAGGGTGCATACATGTCAACCTTTGGTCAATCAAACCTGTATAACCAACCTACAAAATCCGTATTTCCCTTATAAAATCCATATAAGATGCAAATTAAAATAATTTACCTAAAATTTGAATGATAATTAACAATGATATATCCAAGTTACTTTTTATTCAATATTAATAACAATAAACCTTCAGAATGAATACAAAGCTCCAATGTTCGACAAAAACACAAAGTGTCACTCTAATGTTCTGAATTGTACTCCATGACAGCTTTTTTAGCACTCTGCACCAATACCTCACGAGGCTGCATGTCACAGCAAGTGTCTGTGTTGATCTTGCCGGAGTGCCCATTCAGAATCTTTTCAGTCGCTAGTGAAAGTTGCTCAGGTGGAAATACGCGTTTCAAACAAAATGTTACTTCCCGGTTGGTGGGATTCTCGTAATGTGGTGTGCGCATGATCAAAAGTGGAACGAAGTCTCGCTACCACAAGATAACGCGCAATTTCATAAGACTCTTTACTGGCTGTCTGTGGTGTACAGTACGTTTCTAAATGTTATGCGCTCTTTTATCATCGTGGGAATTGATTATAGCTCTAAATAAATATTGAAGTATTTTTAAAGAATCCGTATAACTTTATTTGTACGCCCGTATACTACGTTTATTGAATCAAATCCGTATAAAATACGGACATTTCGTATAGGTTGACATGTATGAGGGTGTACCCTGCCTCTTGCCCATAGTCAGCTGGGATAGGCTCCAGCTTGCCTGCGACCCTGTAGAACAGGATAAGCGGATATATATATATATATATATATATATATATATATATATATATATATATATATATATATATATATATGTATATCCTAACGATAATAAGTTAAACACAAATTAAGCTAGAAGGACACTCTGAGAGCGCAGACCTCTGTCAAGGCCAACTGATGTATCTTGCAGCATTAGCAAAAGTGAAACTAAATTTGTGTAACCAAATTTAATGGGTTCGTCCTTGGCCCATGCTACACGTTTCCACCAAGTTTCAGGGAAATTGGGTCAGTAGGTTTTGTGCAATCATGCTTAAAGTCAGACAAACAAACCACACTGAAAACAAACTGTTTACCAGAGGTAATAATGCAGACAATCGAGATGAGCAGATTAGCAAACAAGCTAACTAGCTTATTAGCTCCATATGCTCAATGTTACCAGAGGAACCAGTGATCTCTGCTCCTTCCTTCCAAGCTTTATTTATTATATCATGTGTCTATACACATTTAATGAGAGGTTATGGATGGTATGACAGGATACGATGCTTTTCTTCTATTTTTGTGAGTTCAGCTGTAAATAGGACCGAATTACAGATAGGATTTAAAGTTATAACTGTTTTAGAAATTATATAATAGGATATAAAGGATTTTGTCCATGACAATGTTTTGGAAAGCATTTTGATGATAATATAATGCATTCGAAGACTTTCTGATTATGATGTACTTTATTGTAAAGGGTTTTTATCCCCACTGGCCGAAAGGCCCGAAGGGGGATTATGTCGTGGGGATTTCTGTTCGTCCGTCTGTCCCAGGAAGGTACTCACCTTCTGAAATCAACTCCTCTCACAATTTTTGGAGGACTTTCACAAAACTTGACAGGATTCTTTGTTATATGTCGGTAATACAAATATTGCAATTTTGTTAAATTCTGTCACATTTTACCAGAGTTACAGCCCTCGATTAACAAAATTATACTTTGACTATTTCATGACCGTGTGTTTTCCTTCTGAAATCAACTCCTCTCACAATTTTTGGATGAATTTCTCGAAGCTTGGCAAAAGGCCTTGTTATATGACAGTAATACGCATATTGCGATTTAATTTCATTTGTGAAAATTTTCCCAGAGTTTTGACCCTTGATTAAATAACTTGTACTTTGACAATTTCATGAGGATGTATGTTCTTCTGAAATCAACTCCTCTTACAATTTGTGGAGGAATTTCGCCAAACTTGGCAGAAGGCTTTGTTATATGACAGTTACTGTATATGCAGATTGAAATTTCATTTCATTTGGGCAGATTTTACCAGAGTTATGCCCTTGATTATTAACAAACTTGTACTTTGGCAATTTCATCAAGGTGTGCTTGCTTTCTGAAATCAACTTCCCTCACAATTTTTATCCCCCGCTGGCTGAAAGGCCCGAAGAGGGATTGTGTCGTGGTGATGTCCGTCCGTCCGTCTGTTCATCCATCCCAGGAAGGGTGCTCACCTTCTGAAATCAACTCCTCTCACAATTTTTGGAGGAGTTTTACAAGACTTGGCAGGGTTCTTTGTTATATGTCGGTAATATCTCATCTCATCTCATTATCTCTAGCCACTTTATCCTTCTACAGGGTCGCAGGCAAGCTGGAGCCTATCCCAGCTGACTACGGGCGAAAGGCGGGGTACACCCTGGACAAGTCGCCAGGTCATCACAGGGCTGACACATAGACACAGACAACCATTCACACTCACATTCACACCTACGGTCAATTTAGAGTCACCAGTTAACCTAACCTGCATGTCTTTGGACTGTGGGGGAAACCGGAGCACCCGGAGGAAACCCACGCGGACACGGGGAGAACATGCAAACTCCACACAGAAAGGCCCTCGCCAGCCCCGGGGCTCGAACCCAGGACCTTCTTGCTGTGAGGCGACAGCGCTAACCACTACACCACCGTGCCGCCCGTCGGTAATATGCATATTGCAATTTCGTCCAATTCAGTCACATTTTACCAGAGTTATGGCCGAGTTGCCAGCGAGGGATATTGTGCTCTCAGAGCACTCTTGTTTCTAATGTCATAATGCAACAGAAGGGTTTTGGTAATGATATAAAAGAAGGGTTTGGGTTGTGATGTAAAGCACTGGGAGTGGTTTTTATTGTGACATAATGCATTGGAAGGGTTTTGGTCATAGATTTACATAGAAGACTAGATTCCTCACCACGTATTCCAGAACGTCCGCACAGGGTGGCCATCTTACCACAGACAAGGGGTATGAAGACTTACGCAAGCACAGCACAGCACAGCACTCACATTATGATTTACAGGAAATCAAAGTACTGACTTTGATGACAAGATGATGTGTGTGTCTGTGTGTGTTTTAATTGTAGATGTTTATATCAGTATGTTTAGTTTTATTTTAACTGCACATTGGAGCCTAGTCAAATGAAATTTCAATCTTCTGTGCTAACATATATTGACTTTGACATGATAATCAGCTTTGAATGTTCTTTTTGTAAATGTAAAGATATCTTTTTATCCTTGGAAGTATAACCACATGTGATTAATTAAATGCTTTTTTTGTCACAAACTACAGTGAGTCGCTGTCACTGTTTTATACTATTACTTACTCGGGCAGTGCATTTGTTATTATGCTGTGATGTGAGTTTACATTTGTTATTATGCTATGCTGTGAGTGCATTAGGTTTTTGAGGTGGATGAAGTATTTCTGAAGTTTCAGAAGTGAGTAAGCTGTTTATTTAACTTTAGCTTCCCCTACGGTCCTATCACATGTAAAAATATTTTCACTAAAAATTGGAAATAAATTGTATGGTTATTTGTCCTAAGGCCGCAGTTATCCATAAGTATGCAGTGTTAGGCTTCTCACAGCACAGGAATTTCAGCATGCATCCTGTCTTACAGTCTGTAGTATACTGAAATATTTTCGCCAAGCTATGCATATTGTTTTAAAACATAAAATGATTATTCATCATTAATATCATAAATACATACTTCCGTTTGTTTTTTTTCTATAACAAACCAAACTGTTTGAATATCAATTGAAATTTGAGGAAGTTACGGTCATCTGAAAAGTACATATTGCTACCAACACAATGTAATGGGTAAGCCAGCTGTCTGAGGTAAGATGGCCGCCATGTGCGGACGTTCGACTTCGTTGACGGGCAACGGGGACAAAGCATCTAGTCTTCTATGTAAATCTATGGGTTTTGGTTATGAGGTTAAACATTGGGAGTGTCATGTTGAGGTTATGGTGTAATGGTGTAAGTTAAAAAAAAACAAAAACAAATCTTCATTACGATGGTGTAAAGGGCATTCAGGTTCATCTTACTGCATATTATAGAGTAAATATGACTACAACAAACAAACAAAAACAAACAAACAAACAAACAAACAAACAAACAAACAGAAATACTGTAATTCGTAATTGTTAAAATGTTCATTTTTTTCTTAAAATTAAAAAGTAAAAAAAAACTGAAAACAATTTTGATTTGTCATTTTTCCTGCAGAAAGAGACCTTTTTAAAATTTTAGCATGAAATTCAGTTCAGTTTATTATACAATTGAGTTGCATCTCAAAGCATATTATATAGTAATAGTACGGTAGAAAATATTTTATTTGATTTTTTAGTATTAGTATAGTACTGTGGCAATAATAAATACAAATAGACAGATAGATAGATAGATAATTAGGTGAATAGTTATGCAAATGTAGAATATAAGTCTGAATAGGTCCTGGGATAAAATGGGATAAACTAAGATAAAATAAACACCTATGATAGAAACAGATCAGCTGTGATAACATCATGCTGCTCGATGCTCTTCTGAATGTAAGTGATGTAAATAAAGCGTGAATGCTCCTCTCTTGACTCGTGACCACATATTTAACAGTTATTCCATGAAATCGAGTCGTACATGAGCTGATAGACGACGAGGCGCGTAGCACCGAATCGTCTATAATCCATGTACGACGAGATTGAGTGGAATAACTGTTTCATTCTATCCACATTCACTGGATTTTGAGAAACAGAGCATTATTATTTAAATTTTTTTTTGCAAATTCAAAAAATAAAAACTTTATACAAAACGTCTGACAAAATAATTTCCGCTTAGAATGTAAACAAACTGGCGAAATGACAGGAGCAATTTGTGAAAAATGCGATAATAATAATCATTCTTGAAAAATTAAAAAAGATACGTCCTTACAATCAAATACTTTTATTCCATATTTTGTTGCTGTTTTGTATTTTCTTCTTCTTCTTCTTCTTTAGGTTTTTTGGTGGTTGGCAAACCAACTTAAAGGTGCATTACTGCCACTGACTGGGCCGAAGTGTGGAACAGGAGATACTGAGATTTCTGTTTCTTTTAAATACTTGAGAACAATTCTTGGGGTTTTGTTTTCGAGTAGGGTTTTTATTCCGTCCTCGGCTGGTTCAGCAACACGCTCTGCCATTTTGTTTTTCTCTACTCACGGTATATGAGCTTATAGCCTAGTAGTTGAGTAGCCAGTCAGAGCGTGTGATTGCTCATATCCAGTGAATGTGGATGGAATACTTTACAACAGACCCCAGGCTCTCTTTTAATGTCTGATTAAACCTCATGAATGTTTATTAAAAACAGAATGAAATGTCTTTCCTGGATTAAGTCAATGAATAGATTAAGTCACATGCATACAGAATAGTAAAACCTTTCTGTAAATACAAGCTTTCAATCACATCCAGTGGTGTAAAGGAATGCAATAAAAAATACCCGCAGCGTCCCCTGATCATATGACCAGAGCAATAAACCAAGAATGATGAGAGTTAGAAGAATTTCATCATCTGACCTTCCATCCCATCCTGATCCAGCCCATCTCTTCACAGCAAGACGCTCAGGATCAGCAGTACAGCCGCAGGTACGCCTCATCTGCAACATCGCTTCATAACTTGATGAGCTGGAAGACGAGGAAATGGGTCAGATGAGACAATGTGCTCTTCTAGCCGTTATTCAACAATACTAATACAGCACTGACGACTGATTTGCAGCTGGGACATTGCTCTCTGATTTATTCATTCGCTCTGATCTATGCCAGTCGGCCTTCACATATTTCGCAGCTGAATTAATCAAAACGAACGCCGGTTGCGGCAGACGTTCTACTCATGAATCCCAGAAGCTTAAAACTTACATATATTCAAAGCCACTAACGAGATGTTAAAGGAATTCTTCAGTACTCCATTTTTCAATCTAATCCAATCTTATCCACCATGTCTGTAGAGTACATGTGATTTCCATTAGCAAGAACTTTAACACATGTTCCTGAACTGATTCTGTTCTTGGTTTACTCCAAGCTTAACTTTAATGGATGTCTATGTGACATCAATGAGAAGAATATGGCACAATATGGCCGCCTGGTGAACTTTAGCAACCTGGTGAAGAGGAAATCAGTCAAAGAAGCAACCAACAAGCTACAAGTAATTTGGTGAAGCATGGTGGTGGTAGCATCATTTTGAACGCTACTCTGCAGCCTGGACTTCATACTTTGATCAATTCATTCGCTTTGATTAATGCCACTCGGCCTTCGTATATTTCACAGCTGAATTAGTCAAAATGAATGCTGATTAGGGTCAAAGTTCTACTCATAAATCCTAGAAGCGTTAAACATACATCTATTCAAAGGGATATTCCAGCAGTTTTCAGTCTAATCTCTGTCCACTGCACCTGTACAGAATATGTGATTTCCACAAGAAAGAACTTCAGCTCGTTTCCCTGAACTGATTTTGTTACTCTAAATGTAACTTTAATGGAAGTCTAAGTGACATCACTGGGAGGAATATGGCACAATATGGCCACCTGGTAAAATTCATTGGCCTGCTAAAGAGGCAATTATTTAGAGAATCAAGGGTAAATTGGTGAAGCATCATGTTGAGAGTGAATCTTTCCAAATCACTTCAGCTGTTCAAACTCCGTATTTAATTTTTAGGCCACACCTCCACCTGAGTCCAAACTGGTCCATAGTGAGAACAAACAAAACAGATAATGATGATGTTATGAATGATTTTAGTTCTGCAACAACATTTTGTCCATTTTTGTCAAAGCCAGATCTCTTTAACAGATTGTGGTAAGCGTGTAATGATTTAAGTATGCAGCTTGGCTGATGTATGATCTATGATGAAGAAAGAAGAAGAAACCTTTATTTGTCACATGCACGCTTCAAGCACAGTGAAATTCATCCTCTGCATTTAACCCCTCTGAAGCAGTGAACACACGCACCCACTCAGAGCAGTGGGCAGCCACACCAGAGCGTCCGGGGAGCAATCAGGGGTTCAGTACCTTGCTCAAGGGCACCTCAGCCCAGGGCCGCCCCACATCAACCTAACTGCATGTCTTTGGATTGTGGGGGAAACCAGAGCACCCGGAGGAAACCCATGCAGACACAGGGAGAACATGCAAACTCCGCACAGAAAGGCCCTCGCCAGCCGCTGGGTTCGAACCCGGAACCTTCTTGCTGTGGGCGACCGTGCTAACCACCACACCACTGTGCTGCCAATGGATGTACTCTTCCATTACCTGTTAGCTACATTAGTGACATATTGTAGCTCCAGTCCTAACTTTAAACACCAATCATGACTCAGTTCATCGACATGGAAATGTTGTGTTTTTTTGTTGAAACTGTTGTGTTTTTAAATTTAGAGCTGAATGGATGGATGGGTGGACAATTGAATAAATGGGCTGTTGGATGGATGGATGGATGGACAGTTGAATAAACTAGCTATTTGATGGATGGATGGATGGATGGATGGACAGTTGAATAAACTAGCTATTTGATGGATGGATGGATGGATGGATGGATGGATGGATGGATGGATGGATGGACAGTTGAATAAATAGGCTGTTGGATGAATGGATGGATGTTATACATCCAACTTCATCCAGAGCCTGAAAGCAATTTTGGAAAAATATGAATTGCTTTTAACCGTCTTCTTTAAGTGAGGCAACACTTTTACCATCTTTCTTTCTTTCTTTCTTTCTTTCTTTCTTTCTTTCTTTCTTTCTTTCTTTCTTTCTTTCTTTCTTTCGAGAAAGTCCAAATATTAAAATAAATTTTTATAATTGTTTGACTTCATTGTTCCAAACGTCCACACAGATACAGATATTTTTGAAAACATACTGTAGTTTGTTATGTTTGTGAAATTGATGTTCTGGGTCACTAGAAAACAAAACTTCTTGAATGTGGAAAAATTTTAAAATGCATTTTATATTTTCATGTGGAAACGTGGAAAAAAGGATGTTTTGAAAACAGTGATGTCACAGCGTGAACCTGCATGTGTCCATTAAGGAGTTTTACATTTCTTATAACTGTATTAGGACTTGGTTTATCATGGCTGCTGACCCGTTTGTTAGTTTGTGGTCTGTAAGTGACCTCACCTTACCAATCCTCCTCGCACCTTGTGGCACGTAGGGCCTCCACAGAGCATCTCCGCCTTTCTTGGTTGGCCGCTACCGCCCTCACTTCCTCCCACAGGCCCCAGCCCACCTCTTTCCTTTCTCTCTCAACTGTACCTCTCCACGTGGCCTTCGGTCTTTTCCTTTTACCTTCTGGTGCCCAGCTTATTGCAACATGGCCAATAATTTTCCATCTGGGACAGCTGTTATGGAACACATCCACTGCTCCCTTGTTCATTTTCCATGTTTCGCACCCATATAGCACTACCAGCACCACCAGTGTCCTGTATAGCCTCAGTTTTATTTTCCTTGAGATGTTATTGGAGCTTCTTTAGTCTGATGAATGCATCTCTTGATTTTGATAGCCTGTTCTTCAAGTCCTTCATTACCACTGCCTTCCTTACAGACTTTGGCTCCGAGGTACGTGAACTCACTGACATCTTCAATATCCTGTCCATTGATTGGTCAATTTAATTTAGTTTCCAAAAGAACACAACCCCGATTCCAAAAAAGTTGGGACAAAGTACAAATTGTCAGTAAAAACGGAATGCAATGATGTGGAAGTTTCAAAATTCCATATTTTATTCAGAATAGAACATGGATGACATATCAAATGTTTAAACTGAGAAAATGTATCATTTAAAGATAAAAATTAGGTGATTTTAAATTTCATGACAACAACACATCTCAAAAAAGTTGGGACAAGGCCATGTTTCCCACTGTGAGACATCCCCTTTTCTCTTTACAACAGTCTGTAAACGTCTGGGGACTGAGGAGACAAGTTGCTCAAGTTTAGGGATAGGAATGTTAACCCATTCTTGTCTAATGTAGGATTCTAGTTGCTCAACTGTCTTTTTTGTCATATATTCCATTTTATGATGCGCCAAATGTTTTCTATGGGTGAAAGATCTGGACTGCAGGCTGGCCAGTTCAGTACCCGGACCCTTCTTCTATGCAGCCATGATGCTGTAATTGATGCAGTATGTGGTTTGGCATTGTCATGTTGGAAAATGCAAGGTCTTCCCTGAAAGAGACGTCATCTGGATGGGAGCATATGTTGCTCTAGAACCTGGATATACCTTTCAGCATTGATGGTGTCTTTCCAGATGTGTAAGCTGCCCATGCCACATGCACTAATGCAACCCCATACCATCAGAGATGCAGGCTTCTGAACTGAGCACTGATAACAACTTGAGTCGTCCTTCTCCTCTTTAGTCCGAATGACACGGCGTCCCTAATTTCCATAAAGAACTTCACATTTTGATTCGTCTGACCACAGAACAGTTTTCCACTTTGCCACAGTCCATTTTAAATGAGCCTTGGCCCAGAGAAGACGTCTGCGCTTCTGGATCATGTTTAGATACGGCTTCTTCTTTGAACTATAGAGTTTTAGCTGGCGATGGCAGATGGCACGGTGAATTGTGTTCACAGATAATGTTCTCTGGAAATATTCCTGAGCCCATTTTGTGATTTCCAATACAGAAGCATGCCTGTATGTGATGCAGTGCCGTCTAAGGGCCCGAAGATCACGGGCACCCAGTATGGTTTTCCGGCCTTGACCCTTATGCACAGAGATTCTTCCAGATTCTCTGAATCTTTTGATGATATTATGCACTGTAGATGATGATATGTTCAAACTCTTTGCAATTTTACACTGTCGAACTCCTTTCTGATATTGTTCCACTATTTGTCGGCGCAGAATTAGGGGGATTGGTGATCCTCTTCCCATCTTTACTTCTGAGAGCCGCTGCCACTCCAAGATGCTCTTTTTATACCCAGTCATGTTAATGACCTATTGCCAATTGACCTAATGAGTTGCAATTTGGTCCTCCAGCTGTTCCTTTTTTGTACCTTTAACTTTTCCAGCCTCTTATTGCCCCTGTCCCAACTTTTTTGAGATGTGTTGCTGTCATGAAATTTCAAATGAGCCAATATTTGGCATGAAATTTCAAAATGTCTCACTTTTGACATTTGATATGTTGTCTATGTTCTATTGTGAATACAATATCAGTTTTTGAGATTTGTAAATGATTGCATTCTGTTTTTATTTACAATTTGTACTTTGTCCCAACTTTTTTGGAATCGGGGTTGTATGATGTATCACTCCTGATGTATCACTCCACGGCAACAAACTGAACACAAAGTGAGATTTTTTACAAAACCCAAGCAAACACGAAGCAACGTTCAACAAACATGAATTTTCCTGTTTGTCATTTTTTCATCTTAAATCTGTTGCTGGCTTTTTGGCCTTGCAATACACAAACTCTTAACATGACTCTTGAAATGTTTGACTGACCGGTTTACTCTGTTATTGTCACCTACTGGCTGAAGTGTTTTCAAGTCATCTTCATGTGGATGGAGATATCTTCAAAAACGTTATTCGTATGGACGGGAATTTTGAAAAAATAAAATAAAAATCTCTATGGACAGCACTTAAGGCAATCCTTGTCATAGAAAATAATCACCAGTGTCATGTAAAGTGTGAAACCAGCAGACCAGCATAAACACGAGTGCTCTGAAGATGACATGATGACATGTTCGAACGTTTTTTTTTTTAAACATCTCTCAATATCGCTAGCACAATTAAATGTGGCAGTGGATGTGTTGGCTCAGATGACAGTTTGTTTTCCACGCTGCAGTCTCGCATGAGCTGACAGTGCGAGGGTGAGAAGTGGCCTGTGTTTAATGTCTGGTGGGTGTACGCCAAATCCCCAGAGGCCAGGCTCAGCCGATAGACGAGGGGGGGTTGTGTTTTGACAGGAGACATGCTGAGCAATCAGGAATTCAGTGTTGTATACGGTATAATACCCTGACACGGAGCTTTGAGAGAATGAGAATACACCTAATCTAACAGATGCTGCATCGTGATAAAAAAAATTCTTTATTCAGCATCACTGCACGATCTGACAGTATGTCATTATGCTGTAATTACTGGTGCAATATCCTGCACGGTTTTGTTAAAATACGCAAAGAATGCTTAAACAGTGGTGCTGATTTCTCAATTCTGATTGGTCACGAGGTCTTGATTCACAGGGACTTGTATAACAGATGCGCCACATAAACTGATTAAAAAACAGAGATGTTTATTTCATTTACATACATTTACGGAAGGAGTCTCCGGTGTCAGTGCTTTGGAACGAAGGTGGAGTTTATGCTTTACGGCTTTTCCTGAGCGTAACAAGCTGTGTTTTGTTTTTATTTTTAACAAAAGAGAGAAAAAAGACAGGCTGGCGAGAGAACAATTGATATAAGCGAACATTTTTTTCCCATTGGCGTTCCATATCATTAAATGTAACCACAAATGGATAAAAAGTCATTCTTTAAGAATTTTTAAAAATGTCTTTTTTTCAAAAATTCTCACTTTTGGTTGTAGAAACTGCGACTCCGCTTCATCATCATCATCATCATCATTATTTGATTATTGATTGATTATTTTCCTACAACAGCACGACACATCGTGTTTTATTCTTTATTTGTATGCAGACAGGGCCATGACTGAAATCTTCTTTAAAATATTTTTGTTCAGGATTGTTGTCTTGTCGTATTTTTTTTCTTTTTCATTCAATATCCACAGGGTACACAAACTTTTGCTCATGACCTCGAATCCAACTCTGCAGCCTGGCTGAACTCTTTCCTCTTCAGTGTAGGTGTAAAGAAAAGAAAAGTGTATGCAGGAATAAAAAGTAACGTAGTCCAGGATCACTCTGAAGTGTTGGAGAGACTCAGTACTCAGTGCCAGATAAACGCACGCCATTGTTGAGCGGATAAGTGGCCGAGTGATGGGAAGTGAGACAGGAAGGAGGTGTAAATAACTTCCTCCTGCTGTACAGAGGAGGAAAAGAAGCCATCAGCTGATCCGTAAGCATCTGTTTGGAGCCGAGCCAAGATTGAGGGTATCTGAGCGATCAGCAGCGCAGACGTCAGTAACTGAGCGTGGAGGATCTCAGGGCGGAAATCAGCAGCTGAGATGTGGATGTGGAGGATACGCCATGTGTGTGTGTGTGTGTGTGTGTGTATTAGTAGTGTAATACGATTCCACTATATCTATCTGCACTTGCATCCGTTTACTGCTCCAGATATCTCTATCTGTATTTAGATTTAAACCCAAAGTGGACGTGACCTGAACCAGAAGGCTTTGTAAAATTATTTTATATTTGAGTTATTCCATGAAATCGAGTCATACATGAGCGTGAATGCTCCTCTCTTGACTTGTGACCGCATAATTAACAGTTATTCCATGAAATCGAGTGGTACATGAGCTGATAGCCGATGAGGTGCATAGCATCGAGTTGTCTATAATCCATGTACGACGAGATTGAGTGGAATAACTGTTTTATTCTATCCACATTCACTGGATTTTGAGAAATGTCACATTTTTATTTTTATTTTTCTGCAAATTTGATAAAAACTTCATACAAAATGTCCGACAAAATTATTTCCGCTTAGATTGTAAACAAACCTCCGAAATGACAGCAGCAATTTGTGAAAAATGCAATAATAATAATAATCATTCTTGAAAAATAAAAAAAAGATATGTTCTTAACATGAAATACTTTCATTCCGTATTTTGTTGCTTTTTGTTAGGATTTTTTCAAGTTTTGTTTTCGTGTAGAGTTTTTATTTCGTCCTTGGTTGCTTCAGCAACATGCTCCACCATTTTTTTTGCACATTTGCTGATATCCTAGTAGTAGAGCAGCCAGTCTAATCAGAGCGCACAATTGCTCATATCCAGTGAATGTGGATAGAATAAATATATCTATATATATCGGGGCGGCACGGTGGTGTAGTGGTTAGCGCTGTCGCCTCACAGCAAGAAGGTCCGGGTTCGAGCCCCGTGGCCGGCGAGGGCCTTTCTGTGTGGAGTTTGCATGTTCTCCCCGTGTCCGTGTGGGTTTCCTCCGGGTGCTCCGGTTTCCCCCACAGTCCAAAGACATGCAGGTTAGGTTAACTGGTGACTCTAAATTGAGCGTAGGTGTGAATGTGAGTGTGAATGGTTGTCTGTGTCTATGTGTCAGCCCTGTGATGACCTGGCGACTTGTCCAGGGTGAACCCCGCCTTTCGCCCGTAGTCAGCTGGGATAGGCTCCAGCTTGCCTGCGACCCTGTAGAACAGGATAAAGCGGCTAGAGATAATGAGATGAGATGAGATATCTATATATCCATTAATTAATTCTGTTTTCATCCCCAGGTGTAATATTTTCTAACATGCTTAGTTGGATCTCTTCCCTAAAACATAATCACACTCGTAGCTGACTTCAAACCACGCCGACACTGGACACTTTGTTTATTTATTTATCTTACTTTCCATATTTTATGGATAGCCAAAACAATAACAAGTGCAAAATATGAATTTGTTTTATATGCAAACATTCTTTGCTTAAAGTCTTGGATACTGAATCTGAAATTTGTTCATGTTAATGAACGTGGGCTTTCTTTATTCTGTGAGCTTCATATCTAACTTTTTTTGGGAAAAAATAAAATAAAAAGGTCTGTCCATGTGTCTGCATTTCAAACACATTACTAAGTGTTTGAATATTCAGTTCCATCCCGAGTGTGTACACTATACCGTATGTGAGTGTGTGTGGGTGTTTAATACCTTGGCGAGGGCCCCACATGTCCCTACAAAGACAAGAATAGCTAACGGTTTTGACCTTGTTATTGCCCTTGAGGTAAAGGTCAGGGTTAGATTTTAGTCTAACGAAGCATTAATTAGCTGAATGACTAATAAGTGTCATGTCCTTGTATGGCGGTCCACATGAGGACAGTGATATAAACCCAAACACTCATTTGTTCATTTCATTTCTCCAGAATGTTCACTGTAGCTGCGCTCTCCTGTGAGGTCTGTAGGTTAAAAACAAACAAAACCTGTAAATCATTTAAATGAACCGATTGTTTATTCCTAACTATGTTGCAGCGTAAAGATCATGCTGAACGTAAGCAACTTTCTCTAATAAATAAGATCATTATCGCACTACAGTACTTCCAGTAGGTTTGCTCTTTAAACTTGGCTTAGCTGGAGTTTTCCATTCTTTAAAGCTGTTTTGCCTTCATAAGCTGTTTTGCCTGTCATAAGCTCTTGTCAAGTACACGCGAGTTTTAAGTCACTGCTCTGACAGTCAGGCATGGGCAGCGACATGTTGCCTCTTTCATGGACTGTTCCAGTACCGGCAGGGGTTAAATTGGGATTGGTTATGTGGGGGGGCTCTGCCTCGTACCCGCCCCTGCCCCCGCCGCCCTGCCCCAATATACTTTTTGGAAAATAACCTTCTAATTTGATAACCATATCATATTGCACAGAGATATACACCTTATCTGTGTGTTGTAGGCCTATGTGTGTCTTGTAGTGCCCCCCTACACATTATGGCAGTTTGAATGTAGATTGGTTGGCCAATGTAACAGATTGTACAGGTTGTTGTACATTGGTTTGAAGGAAATGATTAGTGGGGGGTCTGGGGGTCCTCCCCCAGAAGTTTTTTATTATCATACATGTTATTTGCTGAATTCTGGTGCATTTTAATAAGTTGTTAGCTGACTTTACAGAGGTAGGTTGAGCAATATCATGTTAAATCTTGTCACATGCCTACAGGTGAAAAATGTGAAGGAGAAATGTTCAGTGAGAAAATTTGAAGGCTTGCACAATCTTAAACCAAAACAGTTGATTTATTTTGGAAGATAAATGTTAAATATGCCAAAACACTGTCAGTCAAATTGTCAATCAAATATATTCATGCAGTGAATGCAACCAAATACAAACAACACTATAACATTGGAAGCATTTATTATTATTGTTATTATTATGTATTCAATTATTTATTTGGCATGTGGTGCTTTTTGTATTGTCTAGAACATACATAAGATGAGCATATTATAGCAGCAAAATAGAAGCACAATCATTTGAATGCAGCAAAAGTTTTGCTGCATTCAAATGATTGTGCTTCTATTTTGCTGCTATAATATGCTCATCTTATGTATGTTCTAGACAATACAAAAAGCACCACATGCCAAATAAATAATTGAATACATAATAATAACAATAATAATTACACTAATAATACACTAATAATATTAACAATAAATAATAATAAATTAATATTAAATTAAATATTAACAATAAATAATAAAACACTAATAATATTAACAATACAGTGAACATAATCATTATCATATTTTTTATTATTAAAAACAAAATATCAAATAATACTGAAGAGGGGAAAAAATAATACTGATCTAAATATGTTGTGTTTTTATTTTTAGACAGTATGTGTTTTACACATACTGTCTAAAAATAAAAACACAACATATTTAGATCAGTATTATTTTTTCCCCTCTTCAGTATTATTTGATATTTTGTTTTTAATAATAAAAAATATGATAATGATTATGTTCACTGTATTGTTAATATTATTAGTAGTAGTTGTAACAGCAGTAGAAGTATGTGACTATTTTGTAGCGCACTATCACTTCCAGAAAAAATTCTGATAAGCAACGAAAGCAGAATTTATGCATAGTAAACAAGATAGGCTAGCTACTTCATTAAATCCCGATGGATTAGGATCATATGCAGGTAAAAGGGGAGACGGTGTACGGAGAAAATTATAAACAAGTCACAACGCTGAAACACAAGCCCCAAAACCCGCAAACCACGACTTCTGATTTTTTTTTAAAGCGAGCTCACAAAAAAAGAAACCCCAAAGTCGCTTATAAAAAGCAGAATTGGCAACCCACGCAGTGTTCCAGAAACCAGAATCTCTGATTGCAAGTTCTGTTCTAAATAGCTTTGACAGGTCGTCTTGTTATCAGGAAAACTATGATCTATCTCATAAAAGTCATGGGTTTATTGATTAATAAAACGATATTTAATTATTCAGAACTGAAAATCGTGAAAAGGGTTTGTTGCTTTTGATGTGTGCGTGATCATATGCCATCCGGTCCGAGCTTATGTGCCGGGGCTCAGCCCCGGACAGCCCCGGCCCAATTTAACCCCTGAGTACCGGTATTGACACATGGTCATTGTTTTTTCTGATTGTCTGGGCTGCAGTGGACTGGTCCCTGACCCCGTGTTGCAAATACCAGTCTAAGATAACACGTTATCAGCCGATCTGCTCATAAGAAATAGAAGAAATATTTACACTTACTCGAGCTGATTTTTGGCTGGATCAAGTCAAAGTAAATAAAAAAAGGCACCATTCATCATTAGTGTCATCCTGAATCATAAAATGAATCATCCGAAGCACATAAAATCCGCATGCCATCTAGAAACAAGTTTTACCTCCAAATAGCCCAAATATATCCCTATATTCCTTAATGGGATGTCAGACAGATTTTATCTTGTTTACGCCGGGCGTTCCCACTGCAAAAGAGAAACCAGTGAAGACCGAAAGAGTGAAAGTGATTATCATGCCTTTACCATCCCTGTGTCTGAAATCGCTCACTCATTCACTACGCCCTACTCCCTGTGAGTGCACTATATAGGGTGTAATAATCCTCACTATCATTTCGGACAGTACCACAAAATGGCAACTTCACTATATAGTGCCCTATATCGTGAGTAGGGAGCGATTTCAGACACAGGGCATGGGAATAGTCTTTTATGAATGCGGAAGTGCGTGCTCCGGTGTGACCAAGTAAGGTGACAAGTTTTATCTCATCTCATCTCATTAACTCTAGCCACTTTATCCTGTCCTACAGGGTCGCAGGCAAGCTGGAGCCTATCCCAGCTGACTACGGGCGAAAGGCGGGGTACACCCTGGACAAGTCGCCAGGTCATCACAGGGCTGACACATAGACACAGACAACCATTCACACTCACATTCACACCTACGCTCAATTTAGAGTCACCAGTTAACCAAACTTGCATGTCTTTGGACTGTGGGGGAAACCGGAGCACCCGGAGGAAACCCACACGGACACGGGGAGAACATGCAAACTCCACACAGAAAGGCCCTCGCCAGCCGCGGGGCTCGAACCTGGACCTTCTTGCTGTGAGGCAACAGCACTAACCACTACACCACTGTGCCGCCCGTGACAAGTTTTATGTTTCATCTAATTTAGGTCATTTAAAAACTATATTATTTGTCAGTGGGCACATAGGAAAGCGTAAAGTACAGTATAAAGCTTCTGTCAATATGTTTATCATGCTTCTTCTTCTTCTTCTGGCTGCTCCCAATTAGGGGTCGCCACAGCGGATCTTTCGTCTCCATTGCTCCCTGTCTTCCGCATCCTTCTCTACCACACCTGCCACTTTCATGTCCTCTCTCGCCACATCCATTTATCTCTACTTTGGCCTTCCTCGTTTTCGTTCTTCTGGCAGCTCCATCCTCAACATTCTCCTTCCCACATGCTCTGCATCTCTTCTCAGGATGTGCCCATACCATCTCAGTCTCATCTCTCTTAGCTTCATTCCCAAGCTCTCCACATGTGCTGTCCCTCTGATGTGCTCGTCCAACCTTGTCACTCCCATCGCAAACCTTAACATCCTCAACTCCGCCACCTCCAACTTTGCCTCCTGTCTCTTCGTTAAGGGTACGGTCTTGAATCCATACATCACAGCTGGTCTCACTACTGTCTTAAACATCTTACCTTTCACTTTTGCTGGGACTTTCCGATCACAAATGACTCCCGAAATCCTTCTCCAACTGCTCCACCCTGCCTGCGCTCGCTTTCTCACCTCACTATCGCAGCCCCCATTTTCCTGCACAGTTGACCCCAGGTACTTGAATTCACCAACTTTCTTTACGTCTACTCCTTGCATCTTCACTACGCTCTCATCCCCATTCTCATTGATGCACATGTATTCTGTTTTGCTACTGCTCACCTTCATTCCTCGTTGTTCCAATGCATCCCTCCATCTCTCCAAACCCAACTCAACCTCCTTTCTACTTTCACCACATATCACAATATCATCCGCAAACATCATGTTCCATGGTGACTCTTGCCTCACTTTGTCCGTCAAGCTATCCATCACTATGGCAAACAAGAAAGGACTCAAAGCAGATCTTTGAAGAAGTCCCACCTTCACCTTGAACCGTTCAGTCGTTCCAACTGCACACCTCACCGCTGTTTCACTGTTCTCATACATGTCTTGCACCACTCTACTATACTTCTCATTCACTCCTCTCTTTCTCATACAATACCATAACTCATCTCTCAGCACTCTATTGTATGCCTTCTCCAGGTCTACAAACACACAATGTAGCTTTCTCTGGCCTTCCCTGTACTTCTCCATTAACATTCTTAAAGCAAAAATTGCATCCGACATGCTCTTCCTTGGCATAAACCCGTACTGCTGTTCACAGATTGCGACCTCCTCTTCTCAATCTCGCCTCCAATACCCTTTCCCATAGCTTCATGGTGTGGCTCATCAATTTTATTCCTCTGTAATTACTGCAGCTCTGTACATCTCCCTTATTCTTGTATATTGGGACTAGCGCACTCTTTCTCCATTCATTTGGCATTTTCTCATTCTCTACGATCTTATTAAACAAATGTTTATCAAATGTTTATCATGCTTGTATGATAAAAAAAAAAAAACTCATGAAGATATTTATCTCAATGCATGACCTACTCATTCTAAACCTGCTGAGCGTCACCGGAGAAGCTCTCGACCCCAAAGTACATAATGCTATGAAATAATAGATATGTGCCATAAAATAAAGATCTATTACAAATATTAGATCTATATTTATTCAGGGTGTTCTGAAGTTACTTGACTGGGAACTGGGAATCTCGACCCACAGAACATTGCTTGTTTACTCGCACCCGATAACCCAGAATCAACGACTGTACACCACTTCCAGCCAGCAATGGCTGCTCCCTGTGGTTCTGCCTCTGTGGGTAATTCACGGAATAAAATTGTCCACAGAAGTGATTTTACAGTGTTTTTTTGACTGAATGTGCACGTCTTTTGTCTCTAAGTAATACATAAAGCATGATTAATGTTGTAAGCATGACCAGTACTGGTACACTTTAAAGTTACTGACTGCAAAGTCATCTGAAATGTTTACATTTTTTTTTATTGTGTATGGCATTTTCCTCTGTCCAGCAGGAACAATATCATGCAGACGAGATGTGATCGTTTTGATTTGGCCGCTTTTCTCCGTTTTGGGACCGTTTTGCTCCCTCTTGGGGTAAACCGGACAGCCGTATGGAAACAGGAAACAGCTGAACACGAGGGAGGAGCTTTAACTAATTAGCATAACTATGGAACTGCATCACACCAAGATGGTGACGCCACCAGGAAAACATCATGACTCTGCATCGACATTGACTCGGAGAGTTTTGAGTCACAGGGATGTGATTTGTGGTTGATGTTCGCGAATAGATTCGTGAAACAAAAAGATGAATAAATAGATCTTTTCTCTGTTCCTGCTTTTGTGTTCTTGTTTCTTTCTCTGTAAGATCAAAACATTAGGTCGGGGTGGCCAACCAGTCGGAGCCCAAGAGCCACAATTCTTACTGTGTTACGGCAAAGAGCCACATCGGCACATGAACATGGGCACACAAATATTACCCTTCCTTCTGCGCGCGCGGACACACACACACACACACAGCCACATTGATGTCACACTCCAACTTAACCAATGCCCCACACCAACATGATAATAATACATTTACTGCAGTACCAAGACCACAGGCCAGTCATTTTCAACAGTGGTGACTGGTGAAGAAAATTGTAGGTGGGTCACAAAGGCAGACATTGTTTACATGTGGGGATTCCCCCCATTGGGGGGGTTCCGGGGGGCCTCCCCCAAAAAATGTTGGATTTCTTAGATGCAATTTCCTGTATTCTAGTGCATTTTGGAGTTACCTGTTTAACATCGAAAATGCAAAAGCCATTTTGATTCAGCTTGAATTCTCAATTGCATGACCTGCACAAGACCTGCATTCAAATAAATAAGTATTCAAATAAATACAGTCAGTCGGAAAATGGAAATTACAAAGTGCTAATTTAATTTCCTCAAACAGTACAAGCTCCATAGGCATAGAGCTGTACCGGCTTTTGTGATTGACTTTTTAACGTGATTAACTTGTGTTTACGAAGTTCACTCCCTTTCGGAAAGTCCTGGTCGATTTTAGCATGTAGTGAGCTGAAGTGACGCTGAAGATTTGAAGCCTTGAAATGCGACAATGACGACTGACATAGAAGGCAGAATAGCTTGCCATAACGTTCAACGAAAAAATATAAATCCTCCCACTCTGTTAAAAACGTCCTGTTTTCATCTTCATATTTTCTTTTTGAAGTGCATTTTTTCCCTGCCATTTTGAGATCTGAAATTTAGCATATCATCTCACGCACCTGAGCATTTGTCATGATGTCATGAAGCACCTTTAATAAAATAACCGTAATTAACTGCAGTGAAGCGAAAACGCACATAAAACCACAAACGAACACCAACTTGGACGTGAAGGTGAGAGCCGCATGACACCAGGCAAAGAGCTGCATGCGGCTCGCGAGCCGCGGGTTGGCCACCTGTGCATTAGGTGTGTAACTCTATACTCGCTACCGTGGACTCGAACCCATGCATTCTAAGGCTCTAGCTAGCGCTTAGCGATCTTATAGATTTAGTTATCTGTCCAGAAAAGGACACATCACTGAATCTTGCTCTATCTTGCAGTTGCACGCACTAGGCAGGCTTTCCTTTTCTTTTCCATTGGCGGGAGAGCTGAGTCCGCCATATTCGCCCACGCCGACTTGCTTTGGTTAAAAGTGGGTCAAACAGACACACCCCATGGTGGACACATGATGTAATATTGTTGCTTGCTTGCTTCGGCAATTTTCGGAATCATAAAATGTGGGACGCTTTTTATCTCGCCAAAATGTTTACACACAGGATATACAGTGTGTGTGTGTGTGCGCGCAGCAGCGAAACATCTTGAAACTCCAACAGCAATAGAAATATAACTTTTTACCCAGAATTCAATTTTGCAGCAGTCAGAACCTTTGAGAGAGAGAGAGAGAGAGAGAGAGAGAGAGAGAGAGAGATGCTGGTGAAGGAAGGACTGTTTATAGCTGCTATAATGTATATGAGAATGGGAATTAAGTTGTTTCATGGACGTTCCATGAACATTAAATGTAGCTAGAAAGAGATAAAAAGTAAATAAACGCATCATTCATTCATAAATAAATAAAAGAATGACTTGTTCCTGTTTTGCTGTGGTATAAGAGGAATAAAATGCTTCGTAAGCACCATGTGTGGTCAATTAGACTGATTTACTGTCTGCAAAAAATGTATGAAAAAAGATAAAGATGGAAAAATAAATTCTGCAAAAAGAAGTAATGTTTTGCAAAAATGTATCACAAAACAGCTCTTCCAAATGAGTAACTCATTCATCTCTCATCTCATTATCTCTAGCCGCTTTATCCTGTTCTACAGGGTCGCAGGCAAGCTGGAGCCTATCCCAGCTGACTACGGGCGAAAGGCGGGGTACACCCTGGACAAGTCGCCAGGTCATCACAGGGCTGACACATAGACACAGACAACCATTCACACTCACATTCACACCTACGGTCAATTTAGAGTCACCAGTTAACCTAACCTGCATGTCTTTGGACTGTGGGGGAAACCGGAGCACCAGGAGGAAACCCACGTGGACACGTGGAGAACATGCAAACTCCATACAGAAAGGCCCTCGCCGGCCACAGGGCTCGAACCCGGACCTTCTTGCTGTGAGGCGACAGCACTAACCACTACACCACCGTGCCGCCCCCCAAATGAGTGACTATTTTAAAAAAAATTTAAAAGTGCTTAAAAACTTAATTTACAGTGGTGCTTGAAAGTTTGTGAACCCTTTAGAATTTTCTATATTGCTGCATAAACATCATCAGATTTTCACACAAATCCTAAAAGTAGATAAAGAGAACCCAGTTAAACAAATGAGACAAAAATATTACACTTGGTCATTTATTTATTGAGGAAAATGATCCAATATTAAATATCTGTGAGTTGCAAAAGTATGTGAACCTCTAGGATGAGCAGTTAATTTGAAGGTGAAATTCGAGTCAGGTGTTTTCAATCAATGGGATGACAATCAGGTGTGAGTGGGCACCCTGTTTTATTTAAAGAACAGGGATCTATCAAAGTCTGATCTTCACAAAACATGTTTGTGGAAGTGTATCATGGCACGAACAAAGGAGATTTCTGAGGACCTCAGAAAAAGCATTGTTGATGCTCATCAGGCTGGAAAAGGTTACAAAACCATCTCTAAAGAGTATGGACTCCACCAATCCACAGTCAGACAGATTGTGTACAAATGGAGGAAATTCAAGACCATTGTTACCCTCCCCAGGAGTGGTCAACCAACAAAGATCACTCCAAGAGCAAGGCGTGTAATTGTCAGCGAGGTCACAAAGGACCCCAGGGTAACTTCTAAGCAACTGAAGGCCTCTCTCACATTGGCTAATGTTAATGTTCATGAGTCCACCATCAGGAAAACACTGAACAATAATGGTGTGCATGGCAGGGTTGCAAGGAGAAAGCCACTGCTCTCCAAAAAGAACATTGCTGCTGGTCTGCAGTTTGCTACAGATCACGTGGACAAGCCAGAAGGCTATTGGAAAAATGTTTTGTGGACGGATGAGACTAAAATAGAACTTTTTGGTTTCAATGAGAAGCGTTATGTTTGGAGGAAGGAAAACACTGCATTCCAGCATAAGAACCTTATCCCATCTGTGAAATATGTTGGTGGTAGTATCATGGTTTGGACCTGTTTTGCTGCATCTGGGCCAGGACGGCTTGCCATCATTGATGGAACAATGAATTCTGAATTATACCAGAAAATTCTAAAGGAAAATGTCAGGACATCTGTCCATGAACTGAATCTCAAGAGAAGGTGGGTCATGCAGCAAGACAGCGACCCTAAGCACACAAGTCGTTCTACCAAATAATGGTTAAAGAAGAATAAAGTTAATGTTTTGGAATGGCCAAGTCAAAGTCCTGACCTTAATCTGATTGAAATGTTGTGGAAGGACCTGAAGCAAGCAATTCATGTGAGGAAACCCACCAACATCCCAGAGTTGAAGCTGTTCTTTATGGAGGAATGGGTTAAAATTCCTCCAAGCCGGTGTGCAGGACTGATCAACAGTTACCGCAAATGTTTAGTTGCAGTTATTGCTGCACAAGAGGGTCACACCAGATACTGAAAGCCAAGGTTCACATCCTTTTGCCACTCACAGATATGGAATACTGGATCATTTTCCTAAATAAATAAATGACCAAGTATAATATTTTTGTCTCATTTGTTTAACTGGGTTCTCTTTATCTACCTTTAGGACTTGTGTGAAAATCTGATGATGTTTTAGGTCATATTTATGCAGCAATATAGAAAATTCTAAAGGGTTCACAAACTTTCAAGCACCACTGTACATGGTGATTTCTGATTATATCGATATCATCATTAATAATGCAAATGAACAGTCTAATAGATGAACATAGATTGCCTGAAGACTTGTGATCGATGGGTGACTGAAACAAATGAGCAAACGTTCCATTGATCAGCTGTCAAACTCCTTCTGGAAATTTTCTAAGAAGAAACCCAGCTTCATTAAATAACCTCAGCAGATAAGCAAGCTCTCGCTGAGTCGTGTGGTCAGAGTATATTTTCTTTCTTACATGCGGAGGAGCAGAAGTCGTGCCCGCCTCTTCCTCTCGGCTGGAGGGAGATGTCTAAGGTAATGGAGCGAGGTCAGGAGCGTGGAGCTGCATCCTGATCTCTGTGAGGAACGGCAGGATGCCGAGGCGAGGTTCTGCTTCCGTGGCGCTCTCTCCGAGAGGGGCTGACATTTGCTGTGTATCCTCTCACTGCAGGAATTCTGTGGATTGATAGAAAAGAATGTGCAGACTGGAACGTCCCACTGAGTCTCGGAGAGCAGTTTTAGATTCCTTAGCTCTCGCGGTGAGGCTGATGCTTTCAGCTCGCTCTTACATAAACATTTCAGCTGGAATCATTTGAGAACCCACAGAACGCTGTTCGGAAAATGACACAGAAAATGGCTATAAAAGTGGAGCGAGGATACAGCTGCAAGTTCATATGTTACTGTGTGAACAGTCACGGTTTAGATGAGTGATCAGAATTAATTTATATTACACCATCACGCTCTGGGATTCTCAAACCTGATTGGTTAACTGCAGATCCATTATTGTTTCTATCGTAACATCTCACTCACAGGGACTTGTCCAGCAAATAACCAGATTAAAAACAAAGAATTGTTGAGATGTTTATGTTGTGTTTACAGAAGGGAAGGAGTCTCCATCGGAAACTGTAACTTTAAGCTTTCTGACATTTTCAGGACAGAAGAGTTTACGCTTTTTGTCAGGACATCACAACCTGGTGAAGGACTATACACTGAGCTCTAGATAAAATCTGGAGAGCTCATAGGCTTGTCAGAGTGAAGCCATTTGGCTGCCATCTTACCACTCCCATCATGTAGATTTGGTTTGGGTGTTAAACCGTCGTACCTGATCAAACTTGCCCCAAGAAAAGCATCTCTTGGCTTTTTTTCTCCTTTCATTACCTCCTCTTATTTTTTCACCTTTACCCTCATTCCTTACATATCTTTATAGCACACCGCTTCACTGTTATTGTTTTTTCCTTTTCCAGTTCAGTCTCTGATCATTTTTTAACAACTCTTTTACTACTATAATTATTTTTATGGAGATTATTTCAGTTTTTCTCTTATACAGCGTACCTTTCTCTTTCATCTAGTTCTTCTTCTTTTCTATCTATCTATCTATTTATCTATCTATCTATCTATCTATCTATCTATCTATCTATCTATCTATCTATCTATCTAGGGCCAATCTATCTAGGGATAGCTAGAGCCAACCTGTCACAAGGCATCAGGGTGGCCAAGAGACAGTATTCCAGGAACATTGCTGACTACTTCAATGACAGCAGAGACACCAGAAACCTGTGGCGGGGGATTCAGACCATCACGGACTACAAGCCCTTGCCACAGACCTGTGACAACTCCACCTCTCTGCTGAATCAGTTGAACAACTTCTTCGCTCGCTTTGAGGCAGACAACAGCACCATGGCACAGAAGACCCCACCACCTCCCGGCGACCAGGTGTTGATGCTGTCCCCAGACAGCGTGAGGAGAGCTCTCAGGATGACAAATGCATGGAAATCCCCTGGTCCTGATAACATTCCTAGTCGTGTCCTGAGAGACTGTGCCAAGGAGCTCACAGATGTCTTTACAGACATCTTCAACATCTCATTGAGCCAGGCTATTGTCCCCACGTGCCTCAAAGCCACCACCATCATCCCGGTCCTGAAGAAGCCATCTCCCTCCTGCTTCAATGACTACCGCCCGGTCGCACACACTCCCATCCTCATGAACTACTTTGAGCAGCTAGTCATGTGGCATATCAAGTCTGCCCTCCCCCCCGTCCTGGACCCTTTCCAGTTTGCATATCAGTCCAACCGTTCGACCGATGACGCCATCTCCACTGCCCTCCACTCAGCCCTCACCCACCTGGAGACAAAAGACTCGTATGTCAGAATGCTGTTCATAGACTTTAGCTCAGCATTCAACACAATCATTCCTCAGCAGCTCATTCATAAACTGGACCAGCTGGGACTCAACACCATCCTGTGCAACTGGCTGCTGGACTTCCTGACGGGGAGACCACAGACTGTACGGGTCGGCAGCAACTCCTCCAGCACCATCACATTGAACATGGGGGCCCCCCAAGGATGTGTGCTGAGCCCCCTCCTCTTCACTCTGCTGACCCACAACTGCACACCAACATCCAGCTCCAACCTCTTCATTAAGTTTGCGGATGACACGACTGTGGTGGGTCTCATCAACAATGGCAATGAGACAATCTACAGGTGTGAGGTGAGCCGCTTGGCCATGTGGTGCAAGGACAACAATCTCCGCCTGAATGTAGAGAAGACGAAGGAGATTGTTGTGGACTTCAGGAGAGAGCACACCCAGCATGCTCCACTATCTATCGAAGGTGCTGCAGTGGAGAGGGTGAGCAGCACCAAGTTTCTGGGTGTGCACATCTCTGAAGACCTGTCCTGGAGCAACAACACCGCATCACTGGCCAAAAAAGCCCAACAGCGTCTGTACTTCCTCCGCAAACTGAGGAGAGCAAGATCCCCGACCCCCATCATGCACACATTCTACAGAGGCACCATTGAGAATATCCTGACCAGCTGCATCACCGTGTGGTATGGCGCCTGCACCATGTCCTGCTGCAAGAATCTGCAGCGCATCATGAGAGCAGCTGAGAGGATCATTGGTGTCTCTCTCCCTTCTCTTATGGATATCTGTAACTCCCGCCTCACCCACAAAGCCATCAGGATTGCAGGTGATCCCACCCACCCATCTCACAGCCTCTTCAGCCTGCTGCCATCGGGGAGGAGACTGCGGAGTCTCCGGGCCAAAACCAGCAGGCTCAAGGACAGTTTCTTTCACCAGGCGGTCAGGAGGCTCAACTCCCTCCCTGTTCTGCCCCTCCTCCCCCTCTGCCCCCTGCCACAAATTCTGCCTGCACACACGCCTGGCCCCCCTTCAGCATCTGACATCATGTCACCCTCACAGTCTCCCCCCCCAACACACACACACATTCTCAACATTCATTCGCACACTGAACTCAGGGACTGCACATTTCACTTTACCCCTCTCATTTGCACTATTCTGCACTACCTCACCTTAACAGCTATTAGTTTATTGTTTATACTGTTTATTTCATGTTTACCTGCTATACCTCAAGTGACCTTGACTGTTTATTTTATGTTCTTTGCTCTAATTTATATATATATATATATATATATATATATATATATATATATATATATATATATATATATATACAACCCCGATTCCAAAAAAGTTGGGACAAAGTACGAATTATAAATAAAAACAGAATGCAATGATGTGGAAGTTTCAAAACTCCATATTTTATTCAGAATAGAACATAGATGACATATCAAATGTTTAAACTGAGAAAATGTATCATTTAAAGAGAAAAATTAGGTGATTTTAAATTTCATGACAACAACACATCTCAAAAAAGTTGGGACAAGGCCATGTTTACCACTGTGAGACATCCCCTTTTCTCTTTACAACAGTCTGTAAATGTCTGGGGACTGAGGAGACAAGTTGCTCAAGTTTAGGGATAGGAATGTTAACCCGTTCTTGTCTAATGTAGAAATCTAGTTGCTCAACTGTCTTAGGTCTTTTTTGTCGTATCTTCCGTTTTATGATACGCCAAATGTTTTCTATGGGTGAAAGATCTGGACTGTAGGCTGGCCAGTTCAGTACCTGGACCCTTCTTCTACGCAGCCATGATGCTGTAATTGATGCAGTATGTGGTTTGGCATTGTCATGTTGGAAAATGCAAGGTCTTCCCTGAAAGAGACGTTGTCTGGATGGGAGCATATGTTGCTCTTGAACCTGGATATACCTTTCAGCATTGATGGTGTCTTTCCAGATGTGTAAGCTGCCCATGCCACACGCACTAATGCAACCCCATACCATCAGAGATGCAGGCTTCTGAACTGAGCACTGATAACAACTTGGGTCGTCCTTCTCCTCTTTAGTCCGAATGACACGGCGTCCCTGATTTCCATAAAGAACTTCAAATTTTGATTCATCTGACTACAGAACAGTTTTCCACTTTGCCACAGTCCATTTTAAATGAGCCTTGGCCCAGAGAAGACGTCTGCGCTTCTGGATCATGTTTAGATACGACTTCTTCTTTGAAATATAGAGTTTTAGCTGGCGACAGGAGATGGCACGGTGAATTGTGTTCACAGATGATGTTCCCTGGAAATATTCCTGAGCCCATTTTGTGATTTCCAATACAGAAGCATGCCTGTATGTGATGCAGTGCCGTCTAAGGGCCCGAAGATCACGGACACCCAGTATGGTTTTCCGGCCTTGACCCTTACGCACAGAGATTCTTCCAGATTCTCTGAATCTTTTGATGATATTATGCACTATAGATGATGATATGTTCAAACTCTTTGCAATTTTACACTGTCGAACTCCTTTCTGATATTGCTCCACTATTTGTCGGCGCAGAATTAGGGGGATTGGTGATCCTCTTCCCATCTTTACTTCTGAGAGCCGCTGCCACTCCAAGATGCTCTTCTTATACCCAGTCATGTTAATGACCTATTGCCAATTGACCTAATGAGTTGCAATTTGGTCCTCCAGCTGTTCCTTTTTTGTACCTTTAACTTTTCCAGCCTCTTATTGCCCCTGTCCCAACTTTTTTAAGATGTGTTGCTGTCATGAAATTTCAAATGAGCCAATATTTGGCATGAAATTTCAAAATGTCTCACTTTCGACATTTGATATGTTGTCTCTGTTCTATTGTGAATACAATATCAGTTTTTGAGATTTTGTAAATTATTGCATTCCGTTTTTATTTACAATTTGTACTTTGTCCCAACTTTTTTGGAATCGGGGTTGTATATATATATATATATATATATATATATATATATATATATATATATATATATACCTGTGAGTGTTTAGTCTATGTCTATTTCTTATCTAGGAGTGTTTATACTGTTTATATTGTTTATTTCAGTTACAACCCCGATTCCAAAAAAGTTGGGACAAAGTACAAATTGTAAATAAAAATGGAATGCAATGATGTGGAAGTTTCAAAATTCCATATTTCATTCAGAATAGAACATAGATGACATATCAAATGTTTAAACTGAGAAAATGTATCATTTAAAGAGAAAATTAGGTGATTTTAAATTTCATGACAACAACACATCTCAAAAAAGTTGGGACAAAGCCATGTTTACCACTGTGAGACATCCCCTTTTCTCTTTACAACAGTCTGTAAATGTCTGGGGACTGAGGAGTCAAGTTGCTCAAGTTTAGGGATAGGAATGTTAACCCATTCTTGTCTAATGTAGGATTCTAGTTGCTCAACTGTCTTAGGTCTTTTTTGTCGTATCTTCTGTTTTATGATGCGCCAAATGTTTTCTATGGGCGAAAGATCTGGACTGCAGGCTGGCCGGTTCAGTACCCAGACCCTTCTTCTACGCAGCCATGATGCTGTAATTGATGCAGTATGTGGTTTGGCATTGTCATGTTAGAAAATGCAAGGTCTTCCCTGAAAGAGACGTTGTCTGGATGGGAGCATATGTTGCTCTAGAACCTGGATATACCTTTCAGCATTGATGGTGTCTTTCCAGATGTGTAAGCTGCCCATGCCATACGCACTAATGCAACCCCATACCATCAGAGATGCAGGCTTCTGAACTGAGCACTGATAACAACTTGGGTCGTCCTTCTCCTCTTTAGTCCGAATGACACGGCGTCCCTGATTGCCATAAAGAACTTCAAATTTTGATTCGTCTGACCACAGAACAGTTTTCCACTTTGCCACAGTCCATTTTAAATGAGCCTTGGCCCAGAGAAGACGTCTGCGCTTCTGGATCATGTTTAGATACGGCTTCTTCTTTGAACTATAAAGTTTTAGCTGGCAACAGCGGCTGGCACAGTGAATTATGTTCACAGATAATGTTCTCTGGAAATATTCCTGAACCCATTTTGTGATTTCCAATACAGAAGCATGCCTGTATGTGATGCAGTGCCATCTAAGGGCCAGAAGATCACGGGCACCCAGTATGGTTTTCCGGCCTTGACCCTTACGCACAGAGATTCTTCCAGATTCTCTGAATCTTTTGATATTATGCACTGTAGATGATGATATGTTCAAACTCTTTGCAATTTTACACGGTCGAACTCCTTTCTGATATTGCTCCACTATTTGTCTGTGCAGAATTAGGGGGATTGATTATCCTCTTCCCATCTTTATTTCTGAGAGCCACTGCCACTCCAAGATGCTCTTTTTATACCCAGTCATGTTAATGACCTATTGCCAATTGACCTAATGAGTTGCAATTTGGTCCTCCAGCTGTTCCTTTTTTGTACCTTTAACTTTTCCAGCCTCTTATTGCCCCGTCCCAACTTTTCTGAGATGTGTTTGTAGCGGTTCGTGTGGATGGGTGGAGCACAGAAGATGGCAGGACAGAGATCGGGTTGACAGAGCGTTTTATTGCCACACTTTTCAGTCTAACAACTGGTATGCACTTTACAGACACACACACACTCGGCGTCTGGTTCGGGAAGAGCTCCCCTGCTCTCTGCTCTCCCTCTTTAAATAGGGTGCGGTCACTGGGAAGACACACAAACACAGGTTAATTGACCTCAGGTGTAGTGATTCTGCCACTTACCTTCCCTGACTCCGCCCTCCTGTCACAGACCGGCACTTGACCATGCCCCCGCTGCCACATACCCCCACCACCCGACTCAGGCCGGGCGGCCATCCGGCCTGCAGCCGATTTCCCCCCCCCCCTTGACGGGAGAGGAAGTCCGCCACGACCATCTGCGCCCCCGGCCTGTGGACCACCTTGAAATTAAAGGGTTGGAGTGCCAGATACCAAGGGGTGATCCGCACGTTGGCATCCTTCATGCGGTGGAGCCACTGGAAGGGCGCGTGGTCCAAACAGAGGGTGAAAGGGCACCCCAGCAGGTAGTAACGGAGGGAGAGGACCGCCCACTTGATGGCCAGACACTCTTTTTCTATGGTGCTGTAGCGCCCCTTATGCACCGACAGCTTCCTACTGATGTATAGGACTGGGCAGTCCTCCCCCTCCACCTCCTGGGACAAAACCACCCCCAGCCCTCTGTCCGACGCATCAGTCTGCAACATAAAGGGGAGAGAAAAGTCAGGGGAGTGTAAAAGTGGCCCCCCACACAGTGCAGCCTTTACCTCAGAGAAAGCCCGCTGGCATTGCTCTGTCCACTGGACTGGATCTGGTGCCCCCTTTTTAGTCAGATCACTCAGCAGGCTGGTGACGTCCGAATAATTAGGTATAAACCTACGGTAATAGCCAGCCAGCCCCAGGAACTGTCTCACCCCCTTTTTGGTCTTGGGCCTCGGGCAGGCCGCAATTGCTGCCGTCTTATTAATTTGGGGATGCGCCTGCCCGTTGCCCAAGTGGAAGCCCAGATACCGTACTTCCACCCGCCCAATCGCACACTTCTTTGGGTTGGCTGTGAGCCCCACTCGCCTCAGCGACCTAAGGACGGCCCTCAGATGTTCGAGGTGCCTCAGCCAGTCATTACTATAGACGATGATGTCATCTAGGTAAGCAGCCGCATAAGTGGCGTGGGGGTGGAGGACCCTGTCCATCAGCTGCTGAAATGTAGCGGGCACCCCAAACAGCCCAAAAGGAAGTGTGACGAATTGGTGTAATCCGAACGGTGTGGAAAAGGCCATTTTTTCTCGGGATAGCGGAGTCAAGGGGATCTGCCAGTATCCCTTTGTCAAATCCAGTGTTGAATAAAAGCGAACCGTGCCTAGTCAATCGAGCAACTCATCAATCCCAGGCATTGGGTATGCGTCAAATTTAGACACCGCGTTGACTTTTCTATAGTCTACACAGAACCGGACTGACCCGTAGGCCTTGGGTACCAAGACCACCGGGCTGCTCCAGTCACTGTGGGACTCCTCGATGATGCCCATTTCGAGCATGGCCTCGAGTTCTTCCCGAACCACCTTTTTTTTGTGTTCGGGTAGCCTGTAAGGGCGGCTATGCACTACCAGCCCTGGGGGTGTCTCTATGTGGTGCTCTATGAGGTTAGTGCGACCGGGCAGGGGCGAGAACACATCCGAAAATTCGGTCTGCAACTGGGCAACCTCCGCGAGTTGGGTCGGGGAGAGGTGGTCTCCACAGGGGACCGGAGGGATACATGACGCCAATGCCCCTTTTTGAACCTCCAGCCCCAGCTCCGCCTTCTCCAGAACCACCGACACCAACGCCACGGGGACCTCCTCATTCCAGAGTTTAAGCAGATTGAGGTGGTAAATCTGTAGCGCCCCACCCCTGTCCGTTCGCCTCACCTCGTAGTCGACGTCCCCGACTCGCCGTGTGACCTCAAAGGGTCCTTGCCACTTGGCAATCAATTTGGAGCTCGATGTGGGCAACAGTATGAATACTTTATCTCCTGGTGCGAACTCTCTAAGGCGCGTACCCTTGTTGTACAGGCGGGTTTGTCGTTCTTGGGCCTGCCGCAAATTCTCCTGGGTTAGGTGGGTGAGGGTGTGGAGTTTTGCGTGCAAGTCCATAACGTATTGAATTTCGTTTTTGCTTTGTGAAGGTCCCTCCTCCCAATTTTCCCGCAGCACATCTAGAATGCCGTGCGGCTTACGCCCATATAATAATTCGAACGGGGAGAACCCCGTGGAGGCTTGGGGGACCTCTCGCACTGAAAACAGCAAGGGCTTGAGCCACTTATCCCAATTACGTGCGTCCTCACTTACGAATTTTTTAATTATATTCTTGAGGGTGCGGTTGAACCGTTCAACTAAACCGTCCATTTGTGGGTGATATACGCTGGTGCGGATCGGCTTAATCCCCAATAACCCATACAGTTCGCGCAGTGTCCATGACATAAACATGGTGCCTTGATCAGTCAGAATTTCTTTCGGGATTCCAACTCGGGAGATAACGCGGAAGAGCGCCTCTGCAATACTGCGTGCTGAGATATTGCGCAGAGGCACGGCTTCCAGGTATCGCGTTGCATAGTCCACCAGAACTAATATAAAGGGGTACCCTCGTGTTGACCGATCTAATGGCCCAACGAGATCCATCCCAACTGTTTCAAATGGGGTCTCGATTAATGGTAGAGGGCGCAAAGGCGCTTTTGGAATGGCCGCTGGATTTACTAACTGGCATTCGCGGCACACCATACACCACCTACAAACGTCGCCGCGAATCCCTGGCCAATAGAATTGGGCCATTATTCGGGCTAGTGTCTTATCCTGCCCTAGGTGTCCAGCCATGGGATTAAAGTGAGCCGCCTGGAATACCAATTCCCGGCGGCTCTTTGGAATTAAAAGCTGCGTGACTTGCTCTTTCGTTTGAGTGTCCTGCATCACTCGGTATAATCTATCCTTCATAATAGAGAAATAGGGGAAGGATGGGGTGGCGTTCAGCGGGAGCGTTTGACCATCGATTACTCTCACTTGGTCAAACGCATGCTGCAGAGTCTCGTCTCGCAACTGTTCTAACAGGAAATCCGCGAGGGATTCCCCGAGAGAGAGAGGAGGAGCCTGTGGCTCCTCACTCTGATGCGGAGGTGACGTAGACAGCTCTGTGACAGCTGCTCCCGCCAAGGCGACACCGGGACCTCCCCCTGCTGAAGTACGGCAGGACCCACTCTCCACTCAATGGCTCATCAACTCCCCGAATCCCAGCCAATCAGTCCCCAAAATTATCGAATGGGTTAGGCGAGGATTAATCGCCGCCTTTACTATGAATTTTTCCCCTCGGAAAAAATGTGGACCGACACCAAAGGGTAGCTTTGAACATCCCTGTGCACACACAACACCTTCACCCCTTGTGCTCCCCCCAATGCCTCATTTTGCACCAGGCTTTGGTGAATTGAGGTTTGATTACACCCGGAATCCACCAACGCCTGATATGTATCCCCTTGAATACTCACCGGTATGCGATACGCTCCAGCCCGATCGAGGGCGGCTTCTGGCGCATCGGGGATCTGAACCACCGTGCCCACCTCCATTGCCATGCACTGCTGTTGGAGGTGGCCTGGCTCCCTGCAGCGCCAGCAAACCGGCCTGGGCTTCCTCTCTGCACCGGTGTTCTGGGGCTCACTCACCTGAGGGGGGGAAGAGACAGACACAGAAGGGAGAAACGGGAGGGCACCGCGGGTGTGGCAGGCCGGCTGGGGGGTGTCGGCCCCCGCCTCCGCAGTGGGGAAATGGGGTGAGGATGGGACACAGGAGGAGGGGGAGAGAGAGAGAGAGAGAGAGAGAGAGAAGAGGCTGTCTGCTGTCCTGCTGCCGGAACAGCCGCCAAATGGTCCTCCGCCAACTCGATGGCCTAATCCAGCGACGCCGGGCGGTGGCACTGGACCCACTCCGCAGTTCCTGTTGGCAAGCGCGCGATGAACTGCTTCAGCATCACCTGTTCGACGATCCCCTCGGTGTCGCAGCTGTCTGCCCTCAGCCACCACCAGCAGGTGTCCCAGAGTTGCTGGCCAAACGCGAACGGCCGGCCAACTTCCTCCAAGCGCAAAGCGCGGAAGCGCTGGCGCTGCTGTTCAGAGGTGCGCCCCACACGCTGGAGGATGGCCCGGCGAAGGTCCGCGTATGCCAGTCGGTGGGGAGCTGTAGCGCGGCCAGCTGCGCCTCTCCCGTTAGCAGGGGGAGGAGGTGCGTCATGCGCTGATCCATCGGCCACCCCGAGGTCTCCACGACTTGCTCAAAGAGCGTGATGAAAGCCTTGGGGTCATCCTGCGGGCCCATCTTTGTCAGGGTGAGGGGGGACGGGCCCGCGGTGGAAGCGTCGGTAGTCCCCGCCGATGCGAGGAGGTGCCGGGACGCCTGACGAGCCTCTTGCTGGGCCAACACCAGGGCCTCGAAACGCTGCTCCTGCTCCTTATGAAGCATGACTAGCGCCTGGTGCTGGCTTTGCTGGGCCGTGGCGAGGGCGTGGACCAGGTCGGCGAACGGGGAAGACTCCATGGGGCGGTTCGGCGTCTGTGCTCCAGTTCCCGGCTTTTGGCACCACTGTAGCGGTTTGTGTGGATGGGTGGAGCACAGAAGACAGCAGGACAGAGATCGGGTTGACAGAGCGTTTTATTGCCACACTTTTCAGTCTAACAACTGGTATGCACTTTACAGACACACACACACTCGGCGTCTGGTTCGGGAAGAGCTCCCCTGCTCTCTGCTCTCCCTCTTTAAATAGGGCGCGGTCACTGGGAAGACACACAAACACAGGTTAATTGACCTCAGGTGTAGTGATTCTGCCACTTACCTTCCCTGACTCCGCCCTCCTGTCACAGACCGGTGCTTGACCACGCCCCCGCTGCCACAGTGTTGCTGTCATGAAATTTCAAATGAGCCATTATTTGGCATGAAATATCAAAATGTTTCACTTTCGACATTTGATATGCTGTCTAAGTTCTATTGTGAATACAATATCAGTTTTTGAGATTTGTAAATTATTGCATTCCGTTTTTATTTACAATTTGGACTTTGTCCCAACTTTTTTGGAATCAGGGTTGTATTCTGTTTTTATTTATTGCATTGCCTGTTTGCACCGTGGGTCAGAGAGGACTGAAATTTCATCTGTGCTGTATGTCGAGCATGTATAGCATATTTGACAATAAAGTTGACTTGACTTGACTATCTATCTATTATTATTATACCAACACAAAGGCTGTACTTCCTTTCTGTTTAGGACAGTTGTTGAAACAGGATTATTTTCTCATGTTATTTGCCATTTTCACTTCATTCTCACAGTCAGGTCTTAACAGTATTTATTGGTCACAAGTGAACTATATGACTAATAAATACTGTTAAGATGTGACTGTGAGAATGAAGTGAAAATGGCAAATAACATGAGAAAATAATCCTGTTTCAACAACTGTCCTAAACAGAAAGGAAGTATTGTACAGCCTTTGTGTTGGTATAATAGATAGATAGATAGATAGATAGATAGATAGATAGATAGATAGATAGATAGATAGATAGATAGATAGATAGATAGATAGATAGATAGATAGATAGATAGATAGAAAGGAAGAACTATATGAAAGAGAAAGATACACTGTATAAGAGAAAAACTGAAATAATCTCCATAAAAATAATTATAGTAGTAAAAGAGCTGTTAAAAAAAAAAATCAGAGACTGAACTGGAAAAGGAAAAGACAATAACAGTGAAGCGGTGCACTATAAAGATATGTAAGGAATGGGGGGTAAAGGTGAGAAAATAAGAGGAGGTAATGAAAGGGGGAAAAAAGCCAGGAGATACTTTTCTTGGGGCAAGTTTGATTGGATATGACACTTTAACACACAAACCAAATCCACGTGATCGGCGTGGTAAGATGGCATCCAGATGGCTTCACTCATCTCTACAGCGGGAATAGGCTCTGAGCTCTCCAGATTTTATATAGAGCTTAGTGGGGACTATACACCCACCGATCAGCCAGAACATCAAACCCACTGACAGGTGAAGAAGTGAATAATATTGATTATCTCATTACAATGGCACATGTAAAGGGGTGGGATTTATTCAGCAGCAAGAAAGAGAAGAGTCAGTTCTTGAAGTTGATGTATTGGAAGCAGGAAAAATGGGAAAGTGTAAGGATCTGAGTGATTTTTTTTTTTTACAAGACCCAAATTGTGATGGTGAGATGACTGGGTCTGAACATCTCCAAAAAAAAAAATGGCACATCTTGTGGGGTGTTCCTGGTATGTATGCAGTGGTTAGTACCTACCAAAAGTGGTCCAAGGATACAAAGGACAACCAGTGAACCAGCGACAGGGTCATAGTTGTTGAAGTTTCATTGATATGCATGGGGCACCAAGGCTAGCCCATATGATCCAATCCAGAAGAACAGAAGAGCTACTGTAGGACAAACTGGTTAAAAAGTTCATGCTGACACCTTCCTGTTTTAGCCAGCGTTCACTTTTTCAGCAGTTGGTGCTACAGTAGCTCGGCACGGTGGTGTAGTGGTTAGCACTATTGCCTCACAGCAAGAAGGTTCTAGGTTCAAATCCAGTGGCTGATGGGAGACTTTCTGTGTAGAGTTTGCATGTTCTCCCTGTGTCTTCATGGATTTGCTCCAGTTTACCTCACAGTCCAAAGACATGCAGTTAGGTCAACTGGCTCATCTAAATTGTCCATTGATCAAGCTTGGAGAGGGATGGGCTCTGCCATGTTTAAATGTCCTGGACACACCAATGATGGACTGTTAAAATGTCAGTAGTACCTCTACAGCCCTTGTTGGCTATGGGAGGATGAAGAAGAAGCTCTTCTGTGGGATTGGACCATATGGACTAGCCTTTGCTATAAGAATTCTTCTTTGAGAATTCAAGCATTACATTATATCACAGGCATTTAGCAGACTAAATCTTATCCAGAGCGACATACAACATGCCCAGGGCAGCCTGGGGAGCAGTTGGAGGTTAGGTGCCTTGCTCAAGGGCACTTCAACCATTCCTGTTGGTCCAGGGAATCAAATCAGCAACCTTTTGGTCCCAAAGCTGCTTCTGTAACCATTAGGCCATGGCTTTCCTGTATTCATGTGGGTTCTCCTGATTCTCTGGTTTCCTTCCACTTCCACTTCCTAAAATCATGCTCGGTGGATTTCCTGTGCTAAAGTGTTGCTATGTAGATGTGAGAGAGAGAGAGAGTGTGTGTGTGTGTGTGTGTGTGTGTGTGTGTGTGTGTGTGTGTGTGTGTGCGCGCGCACGCGCGCAAGGGTCCCTGTGATGGAATGGTGTCCCATTCTGGGTGTATTCCCACCTCCCTAATAGTTTTCCTCCAGTTCTGCGACAGTCCTAGGGTTTTCTTAAATAGCTAATGCTAACGAATACAACGTTGAGCCAATAAGCCGATGTAAAAGAGTGCACCGAGGTGTCGTGAGGTTGGGGTTGGGTGATAATTGTTGGTTGTTGACATGGAAGGCAGATGATGAGGATCGGTGCTTGAGGAAAGTGTGTGAAACTCCACAGCTGTTTTCTTAGCGCTCCTCCGAGGGCCATTCGGTCTCATCTGCTTGATCAAGTATGAGGCTGTGCTTTATATGCTGACTGGGAGTCCTTCTCGTCCTCCTTCCCTCCTTCCTCTTCCTCACACACCTGCGTTCTGCTAATACCCACGTTATCGCTCATCCATCATCCAGCACTCAAAGCACGTCACGTCTCGGTGACAAAGACGCGAGATGGGAAAACTGCTGCAGCACGTGCAGTCGACTTATAAAGATGGCGATTTCATCTCACTGTGTTTGCAGGACACTTTTATTTGTATCCGCAGCGCGAGTGTCACAAGGAGTTCAGGAAACCTGCAGCTTCTTTAAAGATCATAATAATGCTAAGATATATCCATTGACCATATCCATTTTATCCATGTTATAGCAGCGACGCTATAAACACAGTCATTCCCTCAACAACTTCTCTGCAGATGCAAAACAAGATTTTTACCTCAAGATCTGTTTTTCAAGTTTCTGCTCTGGAACGTGGCAGCAATCTTTAATATATGATACACAACAGCTCAGGGATACCAGAGGAAGCTCCTGCGAGAACATCGCCATCCTCCTGCACTCACTGTCCTCAGTTTGGAGAGGGTTGTTTGCTTACCTTTAGTGTGTCTCGGGTGATTATTATTTATCCTGATGCTCATTATTCATCGCTGCAGCACACCTATGGGAGCACGGCTCCTTCGTAGGATGAATACTAATCGCTGTGGAAGCTCTTAAAGTTCATCCATGTTCTCTTTGAAAACAGCACAAACAGAGTATCAAAGAACCCAAGTTTATTCCCTTACCAGTATTACTATTGCTGTAAATGCAATCTCCCCCAACCCCAAAACTCTAAATATTCCTGACCTACAAAATGTTTAGCAGCAATTTCCTTTCCCAGACTATAAAATATTTCAGGATGATGGAGATGAACCTTTTTATGGCTCTTAAAAATTGTTCTGTTTTGAGAACACTGTATTTCTGCTTCAGCTTCATTTTTAGCTTCAGCCATTTTCATTGTTCGGTTCGTGCAGTCATTTGAGGTGTCGAGTCTCTGGACATGACCTCATGACATCATTGTCTTCTATATGTTTATGTTTTGCTTTTGGACATCAGTGTTTTACTGGGAGGGAAATACCATATGCCACTCACCACTCAGATTTTTCATACGAGCTCCATCCGGGACATGGAGAACCAAAACTGTGACATAAATCTTTATATGTCACTTGTGATAAAATTGATGAGTGAGTTGTTTATATAAATTTGGGTACTTTTTCTTTGTGAATGTGTCGATATGATAAAAAGAAAATCACACGTTGGCTTGAAGACATGAAGTTTATCTTCTTGTGTTGAAAAACTCACATTTTTCCTACACAATACTTCGCGGATCTGGGTGACATATTTAAATAATATTGTCTGGCTTTTTTTCATGGTATATCAGATATATTCCATTCAATTAGCATGATATTGGATGAGGCAAAAACGAGTAGCTGAATGGAATATATCTGATATACCATGAAAAAAAGCCAGCCAATATTATTATTATTATGATCCATACACATTCCTTTCGAGTGTTCAATGCATCTTCTTCTTTCAAACTTCTCTCAAAATCTTCCATATTTAACGAAGCAAACCTGGCGACCATGTTTGTTTACAAATTGTCACAGTCACTCACTCGCTAGTGCGGAAGTTTTACGTCCCTGAAATGTGACGTCATGTTGTCTTGACAACCATGCAATATCATAAACCATATTCAATGCTCATTCTTCATTGGGTAGACTAGAGTGATGTAATACGTGTAGGATAAGTGATATGCGAACGATATTGCATGCTATCAAATCAAATGAATGAAACTCGCTAGAAAGGAATAGAACTCGTTTTTATTCCATCGAAAAAGTGTCCTGTGTGTATAATAATTCCTGATATTTCACTCCGATGATGTCATGCCCAGTGTTTTCCCACTGACGAGATGCACACTGTCAAAATGGCAAACCATTCAGAATTTAAATTCTTTTCATTAACTTGCATATTTTTTTTTTTCTGTGGATGTGTCCATGTAATATAAAGAACATTACACGGTGTGGCGAAGATATGAAGTTTATCTTCTCGTGCTGAAAATGTTTTCACTCATGAATAAATACACACCACTCAAAGATAAATGTCATAGTTTTGCACAACTGTGTAATATCCTCTTTATATAAAATCACTTCTCCAACAATTACCATGATTTGGTCACAAATCAGAATGCAGAATGATCCAAGTTCTACCTGTGTGTGTGTGTCAGCTTCCTATTACATAACATGAATAATTGGGGAACGTTACCACTGAGAGTTTCTAGAGTGACTTATGGAAACCCAAAGTTTCAGAATCCTAATTATTATTAATTTCATTTTCTATGCTGGTTATCCATTGCAGGTCAGTTGGAGCCATTGGAGCCAATCCCAGCTGACATCGGGTGAGAGGCGGGGCAGGGCAGGGCACTTCCTGCCTGGATGGGTCACCAATCCATCACAGAGCTACACAGAGAGACAGTCAGCCATTCACACTCATGTACACACCTCGGGGCAATTTAGAGTCACCAGTTGAACTAATCTGCACGTCTTGGAATTATGGAAGGAAACCAGAGAACCTGGAGGAAACTCACACAGGTACAAGAAGAACATCCAAACTCCACACACATGCAAAGACTCCAGCTGGCTGTGAGGTTCGAACCCAGAACCTTCTTGCTGTGAGGCGACAGTGCTAACCCCTGCACCACCATGCCACCCCTAATTATGACTATTATTTATTTATTTACATGAAAAGGTTTTTTTATTATTAATAATAGTGTGACAAGGGTGCCAATACTTTAATTTATGTCATAACAGACAGAATTCAAATAAAAAGTATTGTTATTTCTCTCTCTGTCTCTCTCTCACACACACACACACACACACACACACACACACACACACACACACACTGTTGACATGGTGAGATTTTCTGCAAGGAAATGAAACATTCATGGAACATTTCTGGAAGGAGTCTCCAGTGTCAGATGCAAGTTTTCCGACGTGCATGGAAAATTCCAGAAAGAGTTAAAAACAAGGAAGAGAAAGAAGGAATGTCTGTCTGGTGAGGGAACGACTGTTTATAGCTGCTATAATGCACACTATGCAATAACAACCTGAAGTGCAACTATACATGGATAAAAAGCGAACATGTTCTTTAATACATTTTACTGTAATTCATCATCAGTGGCAAACTGCTGTGGTGTAAAAGGAATAAAAGGCAAGGCAAGGCAAGTTTATTTGTATAGCGCAGTGGTTCTCAAACTTTTTTCACCAAGTACCACCTCAGAAAATACTTGGCTCTCCAAGTACCACCATAATGACCAACATTAAAATACAGTAGCGTAGTAGGCCTAAGTATTCATTAAAAACAAGGCGGAGGTTTTATTTAACAAGTATATTTAATATTGTTGGCCACTGTAACATTACACACAGTACTTTGAACAGTAACACTGTGTTTAAATATAGGAAAATAAAACACTGTACTTAAATAATGAAGCAAATAAATTGGCCAAATCTGCAACATCTGTAGTCTCATCAAGCTGTATGGCAAAATATCTCCTGTTCTTAATGCGCTCAATCAGTGTCTTTTTAACATCGTCAGTCATGTCGTTTATTCTCCTTGACACGGTGTCATTTGAAAGCGGCACCAAGTTTAACTCTCTGGCAGCTTTCTCTCCACACATGATACGTGTCATCTCTTTGGCTAATGGCAAACACAGCAGTTCTCCGATTGTGTGCGGCTTACCGGCTCTGGCGATCAGGAGGCTGGCACGATATGAAGCTTCCTGTGCTTTGGCTACGGGTGTACCATAGGACAGAATGGTGGACTCGGACTGCTTCAGTTCATCACGTTTTCATAAAAAAAAAATCCATTGGTTTGTCCTTTAGTGCTGTGTGTTTTGGTTGTAAGATGCCGTTTGAGATGCGATGGTTTCATGGACTCATTGCTCAGAACGTCGCCGCATACAGCACACTGCGGCCTGGGCAGCTCCTCTGTCCCGCTCCAAATGAATCCCAGTTTTATGTATTTTTCATCATACTTCCTCCTTACTAGTTTCTGCCGTTTGCTAGCAGTTCTGGGGTTGTTTTTGCCACTGTCGTTAGCATCTGCGCTCGGCTCACACACGTCCTCTTCAGTTCTCCCTCTCTCCTGATCCACGCTCCCATTCGCGGATTTAAGCCACGACAGTAATTTTGTCCTACTCGTCATAATTAGCAAAGCCACCTCCACCTTTTCCCATCACAGCCTAGTCTACCAATGGCGGATAACCGTCTGTCAGCGGAACCGGTGGTAATGCGTACATACCATGGGCGTCGCCACCATTGAATGTGAAGGGGACGTGTCCCCCTCACATTTCATAACTCTTCGTTTGGACCCCCCCACACATTTAACATAAAATATTAGTTCACCCAGTGCCATTTCTATTGCTTTGTGAAAGAATCCATTCCACTTGATCGATAAGAGAATACACAGACCACTGAAAATCCACTCTGGGTTTTCCGGGCGTTCCCTACAATAGACCCCGAAGCCATTTGTTTTCAGGATAATGGCTGGCTGATGAAATTATTGGCTGGCTAGCTGACTCAGCCAAAACCTTAATGGCTGCTGCAGCCACCAAAATGTTTATGGCTACAAATGGCTGATACTGGACGTCACTGTGTGGCATATATCCGGGCGAACGGATCAAACAAATGGGGGGAATAAATAGCAAATTACCACAGGTCCCCTGGTCTCTTACTTCATTGTAAATATAAATCTAGCAAGATTGTAGTTCAATGCTAATAATAAGCTAATCTGGATTGTTCGAGGAAGGCATCTAGCTATCTACTCTCACTAGCAATGACCAGTGAAGGACTGGCAGCTATCTTACTATGATGAAAGTAGAGTGGTGGAGTACTTTTTTTTTATCAATCTCGAAGTATGTGAAACAAACAAACAAACAAAAAAAAATACCTTTACACTTTCCCTCAGAAGCGGCAAAGAATGCAGCCATCTCGTCGATATCGGAGTCGATTGATGCTCTGGGTGGGTTCCCGGGTTCCCCAGTGTATCGTGGTAACGGTGTGAGGGGCGGGAAGCCAGACAGGTAGTCACAACGGCAAGCTTGTGGTGGCTCTCTGTGCTGTGATATCAGTTCTAAATCTCTACAGTGTATGCCTATACATCTCTATTGTGTTACTACTAGTGTGTACAGTTGATCATGTTTGTGTCACTTTTCTTGTAGCTCATGATGTGGATAAACCCATTATTTGATGTACACAATTCTTAGTGGCTCAGCCAAATTTTATTAGATAGCGGCTCAAATTGGCTTACAAAATTATTGGCTGGCGGCGGCTCAAATTCTAAATGGCGGTTTTAGCGGCGCCTGGCGGCGGCTTCGGGGTCTACCCTACAACAACTCACCGCATGCAAGCGAATCTCAGCGCGAGCAGAGACATGTTGGTGCAGCTGCTCGAGAGTGGAGGAGGTGACGTCAGCCACATTGCCACCTCACAATGGCTAGCTTTTGCTGAAACCTTATTCTTTTGTTATCTGCTCTCAAAATTAACCTGAGGCCACGTTAAATTAATGTTCAACTAAACAGTGAAATAAGCTTAGCCTAATGGGGTATTCTTGGTTGATGGTGAATTGTTTGCAGTATTTGCTCCTCCCCAGACACAATGGACATAAGGACATTCTTTACAAAGCAGCAGAAAGTCAGTCAGAATTTCCCCACAGGACAGGGTTTTTTTTTGTCCCAATGGAAATGTTAGTGCAGTTAGCTGGCTAGTCAATGTTAGGAGATGTATCAGCTAGCTTAATGTTAGCTATCATTTAATTCAAACCCAGTAGGCCTGCCTTACTGTAATGCCAATAATGAGGTCAAGTCTGCTCTGATGATATTTACTGATTCCCTGTTGTGATTTGAAGAACTTTTGTCTGGTCTTTGCCGGTTTTCTGGAAAGTAACATGGGAAATCAGTGTATGGGGAAGGAATAGTAGAAAGGAAAGCGATGGAGAGAGATGGATGTTATTCCAGGTGGATTGTGAAGGAAAGGGGGATAAAAGTTATGAAGTGGTAGAAATTGTGGTGGCACCAATGTAAGAAGGAGTTCTAGCTATAAATCTATTTGTTATACTGATCTGTAAATGTTACTGTAGTACCACCATTGCATGTAGGTTGACAAAACTGCACTTGCTCATTGTGTGAAGTTCTCTTTTATGTGTCGTTGCTTGACACAGTGTGATTTTGTGTTTATGAAGACTGCATGATGCCATGCCATTTTTGTTATGAGTATCACTAAATCGGAAAAAAGTAAAACGCACCCACTAAAGTCACTGTTGGTGGTTAACAAAATTGCACCTGTTCATTGTGTGAAGTTGTTTTTTGTGTCACCGTTGCTTGACACAGTGTGATTTTGTGTTATGAAGTTTGCATGATGCCATGTCATGCCTGTTCATTGTGTGAAATTATGAATATTCTTATTTTTAAACATACAGTTGAGTGTCACTATTGCTTGGCACAGTGGCATGTTGCGTTACATCTAAAACTAAGTAAAAAAGGAAACACAAAATAAAAAGTAAAATGCACCCATAAAGTCATTGTTGGTGATAAACTGTGTCACATTCATCTCATTATCTTCGGCAGAGCGGTGGGTTTAAAAACAGGCTGATGAATATATGGACGAGTTGAATGAGGACTTATTGTTGAGTCTCAAAAACAGTCATTGAATTAAGTGACTTTTGTAGGTAAAATTAGGTGTTTAACAACCTGTTAAAAATACACCAGAATGCAGGAAATGGCATCTAATTAATTAATAAATGTTCTGGGGGAGGACCCCCCCCCCGCCAGTGTGTCCCCCCCACATTAAAAATGCATCTGACGCCCCTGGTACGTACGCTACGTATGGCTACCCAGAAGCACTTGCAAATTTTTTAAAATTATTAACTTAATTTTTATCTCCTTTCATTTTCTTGTCATCGGTTGATAAGATATTTTCATCCATTCGGATATTATGGATAGTATTTCATGTTTTATTTTATTTTTTTTAATTTTATTTATATTTAATTAAGTGATTCTTTGGTGCACAGCAAGAAGGTCCTGGGTTCGAGCCCCGGGGCCGGCGAGGGCCTTTCTGTGCGGAGTTTGCATGTTCTCCCCGTGTCCGCGTGGGTTTCCTCCGGGTGCTCCGGTTTCCCCCACAGTCCAAAGACATGCAGGTTAGGTTAACTGGTGACTCTAAATTGACCGTAGGTGTGAATGTGAGCGTGAATGGTTGTCTGTGTCTATGTGTCAGCCCTGTGATGACCTGGCGACTTGTCCAGGGTGTACCCCGCCTCTCGCCCATAGTCAGCTGGGATAGGCTCCAGCTTGCCTGCGACCCTGTAGAAGGATAAAGCGGCTAGAGATAATGAGATGAGATGAGATGAGATTCTTTGGTGGGGTGGCACGGTGGTGTAGTGGTTAGCACTGTCGCCTCACAGCAAGAAGGTCTGGGTTCGAGCCCCGTGGCCGGCGAGGGCCTTTCTGTGCGGAGTTTGCATGTTCTCCCCGTGTCCACATGGGTTTCCTCCAGGTGCTCCGGTTTCCCCCACAGTCCAAAGACATGCAGGTTAGGTTAACTGGTGACTCTAAATTGAGCGTAGGTGTGAATGTGAGTGTGAATGGTTGTCTGTGTCTATGTGTCAGCCCTGTGATGACCTGGCGACTTGTCCAGGGTGTACCCCGCCTTTCGCCCGTAGTCAGCTGGGATAGGCTCCAGCTTGCCTGCGACCCTGTAGAACAGGATAAAGCGGCTACAGATAATGAGATGAGATGAGATTCTTTGGCGTACCACTAGAATGGAGCCCGCGTACCACTAGTGGTACGCGTACCACAGTTTGAGAATCACTGGTATAGCGCATTTCATACACACAGGCAATTCAATGTGCTTCACAAAAAATAAAAGCATAAGAACAGTAACAAAGAATTAAAGTAAAAGTGAAATCATTATAATCCAAAATTAAAAAGAAATTAAAATAAAGAATTAAAGTAAAATCATTAAAATCAAAATTAAAAGAAATTATATTAAAGGAAATTAATTACACTTTAGGTAAAAATTAATCAAGTGAAAGCATCTGAAAACAGCTTTGTCTTGAGCCTGGATTTAAAACTAACAACAGTAGGAGCATTTTTGATCTCATCTGGAAGTTGGTTCCAAAGCTTAGCAGCATAGCAACTAAAGGCTGCTTCACCACACTTCGTTTTGACAGCTGGTATTACTAGCAAGTTTTTCTCCTGTGATCTTAGAGACCTAGTTGGTGCATATAATTGAAACATATCCAGTAGGTAGCTGGGTCCCATCCCATTTAATGTTTTAAATAGAAGAAGTAATGCCTTAAAGTCAATTCTATAGCTCACTGGGAGCCAGTGCAGAGACCTTAGGATTGGAGTGATATGGACAACCCTTTTTGTTCTTGTAAGAACCCTTGCTGCTGCATTTTGGATTAGTTGAAGCTCTTTGATGGTCTTTTTTGGAAGACCTGTGAAAAGGCTATTGCAGTAATCAACCCTACTGGAGATGAAAGCATGAATAAGTTTTTCTAGATCATGCTTTGACATGAGACCCCTGAGTTTAGAAATGTTTTTTAGGTGATAGAATGCAGACTTTTTTACCACTTTCATATGACTGTTGAAGTTAAGTTCACTGTCAATAAGGACACCAAGGTTTTTGACAGTATCCTTTGCTTTAAGTCCCTTAGTTTCAAGAACAGTGGCAATCCTAAGCCTTTCCTCCTTTTTGCCAAATATAATTACTTCAGTTTTATCTGCGTTCAGCTGAAGAAAATTGTGAGACATCCATTTGTTAATTTGGTCAATGCATCTATGAAGAGACTCAAGAGGGGCATAGTCATTAGGTGACATAGCTAAGTAAAGCTGAGTGTCATCTGCATAGCTATGGAAGTTTATTGAGTTATTCTTAATAATTTGTCCAAGTGGGAGCATATAAAGGTTGAATAGTAATGGTCCCAGGATTGAGCCCTGGGGAACCCCACAGTTCAAGGATACGGGTGATGAACTGTGGCCTCCAATGGCCACATAAAAAAATCTTTGTTGTAAGTAAGATTTTAACCAGTTGATTACTATACCAGTAAATCCAACCCAATGCTCCAGTCGATGTAACAGTATGAAATGATCTACCGTGTCAAATGCAGCACTTAAGTCTAAAAGCACCAAGACTGATGTTTTACCAGCATCAGAATTAAAACGTAGGTCATTCATGACTTTAGTAAGAGCTGTTTCAGTGCTATGATTCGCACGAAAACCTGACTGAAACTTATCAAAACATCCGTTTGATGTCAGGAAGGCAGTTAATTGATTAAAAACAATTTTTTCAATTATTTTACCAACGAATGGCAAATTGGATATGGGCCTGTAGTTGTTGAGTACTGAGACATCCAGGTTATTCTTTTTCAGTAGGGGTTTTATAACCGCTTTTTTCAGAGATGAAGGAAACATGCCAGTTCATAAGGAGGTGTTGATAATCTGAAGTACCTCGTCTGATATTAGGTGAAGAACAGATTTGAAAAAGACTGTAGGTAAAATGTCCAGTTCAGATGTGGAGGAGCTGAGACTTTGTACTGTTTTTCTCAGAGTCTCAACATCAATTAAACTAAATGTTGACATTGTATTACGACCCCCTCTCTCTTTATCCAATGGTTCCAGATTTTGAAGTGTTTGCACCCGTGTGGCTATATTCATACGTATTTTATCAATCTTTCCTTTGAAAAAAGATGCAAAGTTGTTGCATGTGTTAACTGAGAGAAATTCAGAAGGCATTTGTCTTGATGGGTTTGTTAGCTTTTCAACTGCAGAAAATAGCACACGGGCATTGTTGATATTCCTATTAATAATGTCAGCAAAAAAAGACTGTCTTGCTTTAGAAATTTCTAAGTTGTGTTTACATAACATCCCTTTGTAGATTTGATAATGAATCTGGAGTTTAGATTTACGCCATTTTCTTTCAGACTTTCTACATTCCCTCTTTAACATTTTAACTGCTGGATTTAGTTTCCAGGGTGCTTTTCCTTTGTCTATGACTCTTTTGGTTTTTAAAGGAGCAATAACATCCATAATATGATTCATTCTTGAATTAAAAATTTCCATTAGATCATCTGCACAATCTAAAGATTGACATGGGAGTTCTGAGAGTGCCTGCTCAAAAAGAGCTGCTGTGCCATTGGTAATTACCCTCTTTTTTACAGTCATAGACTTGTTTTGAAAGTGAGGGGAAATGGAAACATCAAAGAAAACACAGAAATGATCAGATATACCCAGGTCCATGACACTAGTAGATACATTAAGACCCTTAGTGATGACAAGGTCGAGGGTGTGGCCATGGGAGTGTGTTGGCCCTTGTACATGTTGTGTTAGGTTGAAGGCATCAATCAGTGTAAGAAATTCATTTGCATACGTGTTATCTAGATTATCAACATGGAAGTTAAAATCCCCAGAAATAATAAGATTGTCAAACTCTAAACAAATATTTGACAACAGTTCCCCAAACTCCTCTAGGAACAGTGGTGCAGAAAGTCTTGGTGGTCTGTAAATAGTCAACACTAATATGTTAGAAGAACATTTTAGGATTGCACTTAGGTATTCAAAAGATGTAAAGTCACCAAGAGTTGTCTGTTTGTACTGAAGGCATGCCTTGTATATATTTGCTATTCCTCCTCCCCGTTTATTGGCTCTTCCAACACTCATAAAATCAAAGAGTGGGGGAGTTGCTTCAATAAGAGTAATAGAGCTACTTGATTGTTCAAGCCAAGTTTCAGTAAGAAGCATAAAATCCAGTTTGTGTGTACCGATGAAGTCATTAATTAAAGGCAAGGCAAGGCAAGTTTATTTATATAGCACATTTCATACACAATGGCAGTTCAGTGTGCTTTACAGAAGTAAAAACAAAAACAGTAAACAATAGAGAAATAAAATTACATAAAATAATGTTATTTTTATTCTAAAACAATTAATTAAAAGAATTAAAAGAAAATAATAAGAATTAAACAATAGTAGAAATAAAATAATAAAATGAAGTAGAAGTTCAAATAGGAGGAGAAAAAAAAGAAACCAGCAGAATAGAATAAAGAATAAAATAGAATAAAGTTAAAATTAAAGTAAATTTACCGTAAAACATGCAGAGAAAGTAAAGATTATAAAAAATGTAAAGAAGACAATATTAATTATTTAACAGAAAGCATCTGAGAACAGCTTGGTCTTTAATCTAGATTTGAAGCTGCCAACAGCAGGAGCATTTTTGATGTCCTCTGGCAGTTGGTTCCATAGCTGTACTGCATAGTAGCTAAAAGCTGCTTCACCACACTTTGTTTTAACAACTGGTTTTAATAGTAAATTTTTCTGTTTTGATCTGGTAGATCTGATTGGGTTAGGCCGCTGCAACATATCAGAGAGGTAATTGGGCCCTGTACCATTTAGAGATTTGTATACCAGCAGCAATACTTTAAAGTCAATTCTGTAGCTTACTGGAAGCCAGTGAAGGGACCTTAGAATTGGAGTAATGCGCTCTGTTCTTTTTGTTCGTGTGAGAACCCTAGCCGCTGCATTTTGAACCAGCTGAAGTCGTTTGATGGTCTTTTTTGGCAGGCCTGTGAAAAGGCCATTGCAGTAATCGACCCTACTAGAGATGAAGGCATGTATAAGTTTTTCCAGATCATTTTTTGACATAAGTCCTCTTAGTTTGGAAATGTTTTTTAGGTGATAAAATGCCATTTTAGTGATTGCTTTCATGTGACTGTCAAAGTTTAGCTCGCTGTCAATGAAAACACCAAGATTTTTAACCATTTCTTTAGTTTTAATCCCTTTTGTGTCAAGAATAGTGGTAATCCTGAGTCTTTCATCTTTTTTTCCAAATAGAATTACTTCTGTTTTATCTGTGTTCAGCTGAAGAAAATTTTGTGACATCCAGCTATTGATTTGATCGATACACTGGTAGAGACATTCAAGGGGGGCATAATCATTAGGTGATAGAGCAAAATAAATTTGGGTGTCATCTGCATAGCAGTGATACAAAATTGAATTTTTATTGATAATTTGCCCAAGTGGGAGCATATAAAGGTTGAAAAGTAATGGTCCAAGAATCGACCCCTGGGGGACACCACAGGTCAAGGACATTGACGTTGAGGAACAATTTCCCAGGGTAACAGAGAAGCTTCTATCTTTTAAGTATGAATTTAACCAATTGATAACTTTACCAGTCAATCCAACCCAGTGTTCAAGTCGATATAGCAGTATGTTGTGATCAACAGTATCAAAAGCTGCACTGAGGTCCAGTAATACCAGGACCGATGTTTTGCCTGCATCAGTATTAAGACGTATATCATTTATAACTTTAATCAACGCTGTTTCAGTGCTGTGATTGGCACGAAATCCTGACTGAAAATTATCAAAACGGCTGTTTGCTATCAAGAAGGCAGTTAATTGATTGAAGACAATTTTTTCAAGGATTTTCCAAATGAATGGTAAATTTGATATTGGCCTGTAGTTATTTAATACTGAAGGATCCAGATTATTTTTTTTAAGAAGGGGCTTTACAACGGCTTTTTTTAGGGACACAGGAACAACGCCAGTCTCCAGGGATGTATTTATAATTTGAAGCACATCTGTAATTATAAGATGAAGAACAGACTTAAAAAAGTTGGTGGGCAGAATGTCCAATTCAGATGTTGAGGAACTGAAATTTTGTACAGTTTTTTTCAAGAGTCTCATAATCAATTAAACAAAATTCTGACATTGTGTTGAAGTTATCTATCTGTGTCATTGGTGATTGCAGTTTTTCAATTTTTTGCAACTGAGATATATTATGAGGAATATTCTGCCGTATTTTATCAATTTTACCTTTGAAAAAGGATGCAAACTCATTGCATTTATTAACTGAGAGAAGTTCAGGTGCTAATTGTGGTGGGGGATTAGTTAGCTTCTCTACTGTTGAAAATAGCACATGGGCATTGTTCATATTCCTGCTGATGATGTTGGAGAAGAAAGACTGTCTTGCTTTACGAATTTCATAATTATAATTACAAAGCATCTCTTTATGGATTTGATAATGAATGTGAAGTTTAGATTTGTGCCATTTTCTTTCAGTCTTTCTACATTCTCTCTTTAGCAGTTTAACAGCCGGGTACTGCTTCCATGGTGCTTTCTGCTTATCATTGACTCTTTTGATTTTGAATGGAGCAATATCATCCATAATTTGGGTCATATTTAAATTAAAAAATTCCAGTAAATCATCTACAGAGTCTGACATTTTGGTTGAGTTCTGAGAGAGAGCTTGCTCAAAGAGAGCACATGTGTTGTCTTTTATGACTCTCCTACCTATAGTCGTTGAGCTGTTCTGAATGTGAGGAGACATAGAAACATCAAAGAAAACACAGAAATGATCGGATAAGGCCAGGTCAACAATAGTATTAGAAACAGTAAGACCCTTTGTGATGACGAGGTCAAGAGTATGACCACGAGAGTGGGTCGGCCCCTGTACATGTTGTACTAGGTTGAAGTTGTCAATAATTGCAAGTAGTTCTTTGGCATAAATGTTATCAGTATTATCTACATGCAAGTTAAAATCCCCAGATATAATAAGACAATCAAACTCTAAGCAAATGACTGATAACAGTTCACCAAACTCTTCAAGAAAGACTTTGGCTGAATGTTTCGGAGGCCTATAAATAGTTAATAATAATATGTTAGGAGAGCATGTAACAAGTGCACATAAGTGTTCATCTCATCTCATCATCTCTAGCCACTTTATCCTTCTACAGGGTCGCAGGCAAGCTGGAGCCTATCCCAGCTGACTACGGGCGAAAGGCGGGGTACACCCTGGACAAGTCGCCAGGTCATCACAGGGCTGACACATAGACACAGACAACCATTCACACTCACGGTCAATTTAGAGTCACCAGTTAACCTAACCTGCATGTCTTTGGACTGTGGGGGAAACCGGAGCACCCGGAGGAAACCCACGCAGACACGGGGAGAACATGCAAACTCCACACAGAAAGGCCCTCGCCGGCCCCAGGGCTCGAACCCAGGACCTTCTTGCTGTGAGGCGACAGCGCTAACCACTACACCACCGTGCCGCCCACATAAGTGTTCAAAGGACATAAAATCACCAAGTGAGGATTGTTTACATTGAAAAGAGACTTTGAATATATTTGCGATCCCTCCACCTTTCCCTTGTCGGGTAACATTCAAAAAATTAAAATTTGGGGGAGCTACTTCAATAAGGGTGGAAGCACTATTTGCTTGATCCAGCCAGGTTTCAGTTAGAAGCAAAAAATCAAGATTGTGTTTGCAAATAAGATCATTAATTAAAAATAACTTGTTTAAAAGTGATCTAACATTCAGAAGAGCTAGCTTTACAGAAAGTCTAGAAGTAATATCTGCTTGTGCACTCTGATGTTGTTTTAAAACAGGAAGGAGATTAGATTGGTTCACCCCCAGGGTTAAATGTGCTCTATGTTTTCTGTTTCTTATCAACACAGGAATAGAGAGTGGCATAGGCACATTGGGTCTCAGCTGGTTTTCAACACTACACCCATTTGCAGGGACCCAGAGTACATCAAACAAGACTTTCTAAATGTTCCATTTGGTTTGAGGGTGAAAGGATTGGAGATGACATGTATCTTTTGGATGGTGAAAAAGATGTGTAGCCAGCTGAAAGTCCTGGGCGAACTGGGTACACTGCTTGTCGCGACAGATTTGGGCTGGAAAAAGAGAGTGTAGCCACTGGGAGCAATTTTTTCATGCTATTTGGGAAATCCATCCAAGGGGAAGTGGAGTCATCTGTCTTTGAATGATGGGAGTCTTGCAAGTCAGATGTCTGTGTGTCCTTGATGACGGCTTGCAAAGATGATTGTTTAGGCTTTGTAACTATGTCAGTCTGCGACATCTTATCAACTGTTTTCCTCAGTGCTGGCTGAGAAAAGATTGCAAGTTTGTAATGGTCTACTAAGACTTTGGCTCCAATCTAGCTGAGTTCAGTGCTATTTGGCTTGTAAAATTCTCTGCGATTCCAGAAAAGGTTAAAATTGTCTATGAAGTTCATACCAAATGAAGAACAAGTTTTTCCAAGCCAGGTGTTAAGACTGAAGAGTCGAGAAAAAGCAAAACTTCCTCTCGCTGGGAGTGGGCCACTGATAAAAGATTGAATTCCAGTCTTATAGAGTTCAGAAAAAAAGTTTTCTGAAATCATCTTGGACAAACAGCTGTTCTCTGAAAACATCATTTGCTCCCACATGCACAACAATACGTTTAATAGTTTTATGCTCGGACATGAGCTTCAAAATGCTGTCTTTGGTGTCAGAGATTGATGCATTTGGAAGACAACAAATAATCATCCCATAACCTTTTAATTGTCTTACAGTGGAATCACCAAGAACAAGGGTTGTGGGATCAGGTGGTGTTACGAGCTGCTTTTTGCCTCTTCTCACAGCTCTTCGATCTTGGTGCGATCCCCTTCTGGTTGGTAACTGGATCTGTGCTTCATCTCACCCCCCGATGTTGATTGTTTTCGATAGAAACTATCTGATCCTGAGAACAGATTTCCTGCTGTAAACAGAACTCACAGTTCTGGTATAATGATTCGTTTAATCAGCTTTAGCAAATGAAAATATTGTAAGCCACGTGTGTGTGTGTGTGTGTGTGTGTGTGTGTGTGTGTGTGTATATTCATTTTTTGCATCTGTTGCCATTTTAGACCTTCATTTCCTCTAAACTCTTACTCGCTGGCTTTCTACCAAGTGCAATAAAGAGACATTATGTTCATTCTCAATGAGAGGAAATATCCATATTCTGACATTTCACACACACTCTCGGGAAATAAAGTACATTATTGTACCTTTAGGGGTACAACAGCTTGTCACTGGGACAGGACGCTCTACAGTACTTACGCTCACCGGCCACTTTATTAGGAACACCCAAACACCCATCTGCTCCTTTGTGCAGTTCTCTAATCAGCCGATCCTTCCAGAGCAGCACGAGGCAAAAAATATGTAATCACAACTCTTGGAGGATGTTCATTCAGCTGTTTTACTTTGTAGCCAAAAACAAATCACAGATCCATCCATTATCCGTAACTGCTTATCCTGTACAGGGTCGCAGGCGAGCTGGAGCCTATCCCAGCTGACTACGGGCGAAAGGCGGGGTACACCCTGGACAAGTCGCCAGGTCATCACAGGGCTGACACATAGACACAGACAACCATTCACACTCACATTCACACCTACGCTCAATTTAGAGTCACCAGTTAACCTAACCTGCATGTCTTTGGACTGTGGGGGAAACCGGAGCACCCGGAGGAAACCCACGCAGACACGGGGAGAACATGCAAACTCCACACAGAAAGGCCCTCGCCGGCCACGGGGCTCGAACCCGGACCTTCTTGCTGTGAGGCGACAGTGCTAACCAATACACTACTGTGCTGCCCCAAATCACAGATATGACACAAAATCGTTTTATTTAACAGCTGAACATTCTGGCTTTGTAAAATATACTTAAAAAAAATTAAATGAAATTAATGGAACATTTTTTTAAGATCAAGTAGAGGAAAAAATTACAGAAACACTCAATAATGAAGAAAAAATGATGGAATCACCCTATAACTTGCATTTCGAAAACAAATACCTGCACAAGCCTAAATATGCAAATGAGTCTGCAGTTAAAAGAGAGTGCTTGTAGACCTTAGCGAGCTGCTCCACTTGGCTGATTGATAGGAAACATGGCCCCGACAAGAGCACTGTCAGTTGAAACAATGGAAAGGATTATAATAAAAGTCCTTAAAGAAGGTAATTCAACACAAAGTGTGGCAAAAGATGTCGGTTGTTTCCAGTCAGCTGTGAATAAAATTTGGAGCAAGTACAAACAAAATGGGAAGGCTGTAAAAGGTAAACCGAGGAAGACATCAAAGAGTCAGGACAGGAAACTCAAAGCAGTATGCCTTGAAAATAGAAAATACACAACAAAAGAAATGAAAAACAAATGGGTAGAAACATGAGTCGATGTTTGTTTGTGACCGAACTGTAAGAAATTAGCTGAAGGAAATGAGATTTACAGACAGAAAAGCCAAACGGACACCATCATTAACATCTAAACAGAAGAAAACACGGTTCCAGTGGGCTGAAGAAACGCCGTCATGGACTGTGGGTGATTGGATGAAGGTGATATTCAGTGATGAATCACGAATCTGCACTGGCCGAGGAGGTGATGCTGGAACGTTTGTTTGGTGCCGTTCAAATGAAACATATACATGTATAAAGATGACTGCCTGAAGAAAACAAGCAAATTTCCACAGTCACTGATGATATGAGGTTGGATGTCAGGTAAAGGACCTGCAGAGGTGGCAGTCATTAATGACAAAGGTGCTTGAAAGTTTGTGAACCCTTTAGAATTTTCTAGATTTCTGCATAAATATGACCTAAAACATCATCAGATTTTCACACAAGTCCTAAAAGTAGATGAAGAGAACCCAGTTAAACAAATGAGACAAATATACTGTACTTGGCCATTTATTTATTGAGGAAAATGAGCCAATATTACATATCTGTGAGTGGCAAAAGTATGTGAACCTCTAAGATTAGCAGTTAATTTGAAGGTGAAATTAGAGTCATGTGTTTTCAATCAATGGGATGACAATCAGGTGTGAGTGGGCACCCTGTTTTATTTAAAGAACAGTGATCTATCAAAGTCTGATCTTCACAACACGTGTTTGTGGAAGTGTATCATGGCACGAACAAAGGAGATTTCTGAGGACCTCAGAAAAAGCGTTGTTGATGCTCATCAGGCTGGAAAAGGTTACAAAACCATCTCAAAAGAGTTTGGACTCCACCAATCCACAGTCAGGCAGATTGTGTACAAATGGAGGAAATTCAAGACCATTGTTACCCTCCCCAGGAGCGGTCGACCAACAAAGATCACTCCAAGAGCAAGGCATGTAATAGTCGGCGAGGCCACAAAGGACCCCAGGGTAACTTCTAAGCAACTGAAGGCCTCTCTCACATTGGCTAATGTGAATGTTCATGAGTCCACCATCAGGAGAACACTGAACAACAATGGTGTGCATGGCAGGGTTGCAAGGAGAAAGCCAATGCTCTCCAAAAAGAACATTGCTGCTCATCTGCAGTTTGCTAAAGATCACGTGGACAAGCCAGAAGGCTATTGGAAAAATGTTTTGTGGACGGATGAGACCAAAATAGAACTTTTTGGTTTAAATGAGAAGCGTTATGTTTGGAGAAAGGAAAACACTGCATTCTAGCATAAGAACCTTATACCATCTGTGAAACATGGTGGTGGTAGTATCATGGTTTGGGCCTGTTTTGCTGCATCTGGGCCAGGACGGCTTGCCATCATTGATGGAACAATGAATTCTGAATTATACCAGCGAATTCTAAAGGAAAACGTCAGGACATCTGTCCATGAACTGAATCTCAAGAGAAGGTGGGTCATGCAGCAAGACAATGACCCTAAGCACACAAGTCATTCTACCAAAGAATGATTCAAGAAGAATAAAGTTAAATGTTTTGGAATGGCCAAGTCAAAGTCCTGACCTTAATCCAATCAAAATGTTGTGGAAGGACCTGAAGCGAGCAGTTCATGTGAGGAAACCCACCAACATCCCAGAGTTGAAGCTGTTCTGTACGGAGGAACGGGCTAAAATTCCTCCAAGCCGGTGTGCAGGACTGAGCAACAGTTACCACACACATTTAGTTGCAGTTATTGCTCCACAAGGGGGTCACACCAGATACTGAAAGCAAAGGTTCACATACTTTTGCCACTCACAGATATGTAATATTGGATAATTTTCCTTAATAAATAAATGACCAAGTATAATATTTTTGTCTCATTTGTTTAACTGGGTTCTCTTTATCTACTTTTAGGACTTGTGTGAAAATCTGATGATGTTTTAGGTCATATTTATGCAGAAATCTAGAAAATTCTAAAGGGTTCACAAACTTTCAAGCACCACTGTACCTCTACCGTAAATGCCAGAGGTGGACAAAGAACCCAAGTTCATTACATAAGTCAAAGTACAGATCCTGCTGGTCAAATGTTGCTCCAATACAAGTGAAAGTTGTCCAGTCAATTTTTTTACTTAATTTAAAGTACTGAAATACTTGCTTTTAGAAATACTTAAGTATTAAAAGTACATTTTCTGTTGACGCATTGTTGCATTATTGCCACAATGCACAATGCTTACTACTGCGACATCTCCACAGCCATTCAAGCTGCTATGGACAGGAGTTCTTGCAGATGCCTCCTAAGTTCATCAAAACTAGATTGTGAGCAGGCAGACTAAACATGAAGACCTTACCAAGTACAAGTAAGTACAAGCTTACAAAACCTAACGCCTCTGAAGCAACTGACTGGATTTACTGACTAGCTTGTAGAACCTGTAGAATAAACGCCTGGTAGAACGTTACAACATAAAACACAACTAAACTGAAAAAGAGCCAGTGTCATTTTCTTTTTTTTTTTTTTAATTTTAACACTCCTCCCCACCCTGACGACGCAGCATGGTCGTGTTCTGACCCAGCTCTGGCAGTGTGCACACATGTATGTGAGTGTTAATCAGGAAGACAGTGGAATAGCTGTAAATGCAGCTTGCTCAGAAAATAAAACTGACAATCCAACCTGATTAAAACCCAGATCCACACCTCGAGCTTAATAACTGCCCAACAGCAACACTGCTTTAAGCAAGACAAAAAAAAAAAGCAAGACCATCATCTGACATCAAAACAAAAAATTACAACAATTTGTTGTGACTGACTAGTACAGTACTGTCCATCTCACAGGTCTCACGTGTGTGTGTGTGTGTGTGTGTGTGTGTGTGTGTGTGCACGCGCGCGCACGCACACATGTGTAAGTGTATGTATTCCTGCACATATGAATCTGCCTGTGTCATCATGGTGGTTTAACATTAAGCTAGCTAGTCAGTGAAGCGCCACCTGACATGCTAGCAAAATCTTTTCAAACTCAAAATCATATTGGGTAGCTAACGCTACTAGAAAAGAAAGATTTCTACATTCTGTTTATTTGGCAAGATTATGCTAAAACATTTCTGAAAGCACTTGAGATAAGTTAACATTATTCATGGTAGCGTAACTCTGTTTTTACATGCTAACTAACAGTGTCCAAGTTAACTAGCTATGTGTTAACGTTAGCCGTGAACAAGGCTACGGCAACTTGGTGGGAAAATCCATAGAAAGTCATTTGACTAACCAGACTGCATAGCTATTGCAACATTATCGCTAGCTCTGAAAGCACAGACAACTTCATTGCAAGCTTCCTCTTGGAATAAAACGTTTATATACCTCAATATGCTTCCGCACGTCAGACAGCAAGTTTTTGTAGGTTGTGATGTGGTTCGTTTTCGGCAAACAAAGCAAACATTTCAAACAAAACAACTCTTTATTCCTTTCAGAAAACTGAAACATGGGTTCTAGGTAAAGCCATGGGTGTGTGCGTTCTCTAGAAGAACCGCCTCCTTCCATTCTGTCATCAACTGATCGTGTTAAGTAATGCTGCGGAGAAATCACTGAACTTGACTTTATACAGTCTATGGATGTGACGTGACCCTAGTGATCACTGATTGGCTGTCTCAGTGTCACCTGCAAAAAAAAAAAATCACATTTTAGAAAAGAAAAGAAAAAAACATCCACTTTCAAAGCTGCTTCATAGTAATGAGTAACGAGGAGCTTGATAGAAATGTAGTGGAGTGAAAAGTACGATATTTGTCTTTCAAATCTAGTGAAGTTAAAGTCATAAGTTGCCAAAAAAATACTCAAGTAAAGTACAGATACTCAAAGAGTGTACTTAAGTACAGTACTCAAGTAAATGTATTTCGTTACTGTCCACCTCTGGTAAATGCACAGGTGTACATTGAAAATTTGGACACTTTTTTTCTCATTCCATCAATCGAAAGTACTTTTGGTGATGATGAAGTCATTTTTCAGGATGATAACGCATCTTGCTACAGAGCAAAGAGCATTCAAACCTATCTTCAGGGACGGCAGATCAACTCAATGGCAAAGCCAGCAAACAGTCCGGATCTCAATCCGATTGAAAATTTATGGTGGAAATTTAAAAAAAAAAAGGTCCATGACGCAGCTCCATCCTGCAAAGCCGATCTGTCAACTGCTAAATAAGAAAGTTGGAACCTGACTGATAAAGAATATTGTTTTTCATTTGTGAAGTCCTCGCCTCAAAGAATTCAAGCTTATGACTGCATTATTTTTTCCTCATTATTGAGTGATTCCATAATTTTTTTCCTTTACTTGATCTTAAAAAAAAAGTGCTATTAATTACAACAATAATTTCTTTTTTTAAGGTATATTTTACAAAGCCAAAATGTTCAGCTGTTAAATAAAATAATTTTGTGTCATATCTATGATTTGGGGTTTTTTTGCTACAAAGTAAAACAGCTGAATGAGCATCCTCCAAGAGTAGTGATTCCATATTTTTTGCCAGGAAGGATATCGTAACTCATATAATCACTCTTTACAACCCTGGTGAGCAGAAAAGCATCTCAGCATGCAACAGCAAACAGAAGAACACATTGGGTTTCACTCCTGCAGCCAAGAACAGGAGTCTTAGATTCAAGAACCACAAGTTCCTAATAAAGTGGCCGGTAAGTGTATTTGTACCCTTTATATACTGATTTGGAATATAGATGTACCTTTATAGCCCTAAAAAGGTGCACATAGTTACCCTGAGGTCCAATAATGAACCCTAGAGGGTACAATGGGGGACAAAAATGGGCTCTGATTGCAGCCCTGTTTCTGACAGAGTATGGTCAAATAAAAAAAAAAAAAAGACTTTCATGCTGGAGGTGTCTTTCACAGACAGGTGAACACAATCTCTTTATCCATAAAGAACATTAATTAAAGCTTCCTTTTTCATTCTCTCCTCAGTAGAAACCTCCGCAGTTAAAATGAAATCTTTTCAATTATCTTGAAGGAGCAAAACAATATGCAAATATATGTAAATCCTGACACTTACAATTAGAACTGGAAAGTTCCTGCTAGCTAAATGTTTGTGACGGTAACTATGACGTAACTTCGCATCCTGATACAATCAGTCCGACAGAAAACCAGCAGCTCATTGAAACCACAGTGTGGCAGCGGGGGCGTGGCCAAACGTTGGTCTGTGACCGGAGGGCGGAGTCGGGGAAGGTAAGTGGCAGAATCACTGCACCTGAAGTTTATTAATGTGTGTTTGTGTGTCTTCCCCAGTGACCGCGCCCTATTTAAGGAGAGAGCGAGAGCAGAGAGAGCTCTCTCCCCAACCAGACGACTGGAGTGTGTGTGTGTGTGTGTGTGTGTGTGTGTGTGTGTGTAGTTAAGGCTGAAAAGCTATAATAAACGGGTTTTGTGGACTCAGTTCTGGCCTGCCGTCCTTCTGTGATCCACCCACCCATCCGAACTGCTACAGTGGTGCCGAAACCCGGGACTTGGAGCGCAGAAGCAGAACAGCCCCATGGAGTCCTCCCCTTTCACCGAGCTGGTCCACGCCCTCGCCACAGCCCAGCAAAGCCAGCACCAGGCACTAGTCGCCCTCCGGAAGGAACAGGAACAGCGGTTTGAGGCCCTGGTGCTGGCTCAGCAGGAAGAGCGACAGGCGTTCCGGCACCTCCTCGCGTCAGAGGGGTCCACCGCCGCGGGCCCGTCCCCCTTCACCCTGATGAAGATGGGCCCGCAGGACGACCCCGAGGCCTTCCTCACGCTCTTTGAGCAGGTAGCAGAGACCTCAGGGTGGCCGGTGGAACAGCGTGCGGAGCGCCTCCTCCCCCTGCTAACGGGAGAGGCACAGCTAGCCGCACTACAGCTCCCCGCCAACCGCCAGCTGGTCTACTTGGACCTTCGCCGGGCCGTCCTCCAGCGTGTGGGGTGCACCCCCAAGCAACAACGGCAGCGCTTCCGCGCTTTGCGCTTGGAGGAAGTTGGCCGGCCGTTCGCGTTTGGCCAGCAACTCCGGGATGCCTGCGGGCGGTGGTTGAGGGCCAACAACCGCGATGCCGAGGGGATCATCGACCAGGTGGTGCTGGAGCAGTTCATCGCGCGCCTACTAGCCGGAGCTGCAGAGTGGGTCCAGTGCCACTGCCCGGTGTCGCTGGATCAGGCAATCGAGTTGGCGGAGGACCATTTGGCGGCTGTCCTGATGGCAGGACAGCAGACAACCTCTTCTCCCCTCTCCTCTCTCTCTCCCTCTCCTTCTGTGTCTCATCCTCGCCCCATTCCCCCACCGCGGAGGCGGGGGCCGGCTCCACCCTAGCCGGCCCGCCGCACCTGTGGTGCCCTCCTGTTTCTCCCTTCTGTGTCTGTCTCTCCCCCCCCTCAGGTGAGTGAGCCCCAGAGCACCAGTGCAGAGAGGAAGCCCGGGCCGCTTTGCTGGCGCTGCAGGGAGCCGGGCCACCTCCAACAGCAGTGCTCGGTAATGGAGGTGGGCGCAGTGGTTCAGATCCCCGACCCACCAGGAGCCGCCCTCGATCGGGCCGGAGTGTAATCGCATATCGGTGAGTATCCAAGGGGATACACATCAGGCGTTGGTGGATTCTGGTTGTAATCAGACCTCAATCCACCAAAACCTGGTGCAAGACGAGGCATTGGGGGGAGCACAATTGGTGAAGGTGTTGTGTGTGCACGGGGATGTTCACAACTACCCTTTAGTGTCGGTCCACATTTTTTTCGAGGGGAAAAATTTATAGTGAAGGTGGCGGTTAATCCTCGCCTTACCCACTCGATAATTTTGGGGACGGATTGGCCAGTATTTGGGGAATTAATGAGTCACCTAGTGAAGAATGGGTCCTGCCGTAGCTTAATAAGGGGAGGTCCCGGTGTTGCATTGGTGGGAGCAGCTGTCACAGAGCCGTCTACGTCATCTCCGCGTCAGAGTGAGGAGCCGGCGGCTCCTACTATCTCTATTGGGGAAGCCCTCGCGGATTTTCCATTAGAGCAGTCGTGAGATGAGACTCTGCGGCATGCATTTGACCAAGTGAGAGTAATCGATGGTCAAATGTTCCAGCCAAACGCCAACCCATCCTTCCCCTACTTTGCAATTATGAAGGATATATTATACAGAGTGGCGCAGGACACTCAAATTAAAGAGCAAGTCACGCAGCTTTTGATTCCGAAGAGCCGCCGGGAATTGGTATTCCAGGCGGCTCACTTTAATCCCATGGCTGGACACTAAGGGCAGGATAAAACACTAGCCCGAATAATGGCCCGGTTCTATTGGCCAGGGATTCGCGGCGATGTCCGTAGGTAGTGTACGGAGTGCCGCGAATGCCAGTTAGAAAATCCAGTGGCCATTCCAAAAGCGCCTTTGCGCCCTCTCCCATTAATTGAGACCCCGTTCGAAAGAATTGGGATGGATCTCGTTGGGCCATTAGATCGGTCAGCACGAGGATACCGCTTTATATTAGTTCTGGTGGACTATGCAATGCGATACCCGGAAGCGGTGCCTCTTTGCAATATCTCAGCATGCAGTATTGCGGAAGCGCTCTTCTGCGTTATCTCCCGAGTTGGAATCCCGAAAGAGATTCTGACTGACCAAGGCACCTCGTTTATGTCACGTACACTAAGTGAACTGTATGGGTTGTTGGGTATTAAGCCGATCCGCACCAGCGTGTATCACCCACAAACGGACGGTTTAGTTGAACGGTTCAATCACACCCTCAAGAATATAATTTAAAAATTCCTAAGTGAGGACGCACATAATTGGGATAAGTGGCTCGAACCCTTGTTGTTTTCAGTGCGAGAGGTCCCCCAAGCCTCCACGGGGTTCTCCCCGTTTGAATTGTTATATGGGCGTAAGCCGCGTGGCATTCTAGATGTGCTGCGGGAAAATTGGGAGGAGGGACCTTCACCAAGTAAAAATGAAATCCAATACGTTATTGACCTGCGCGCAAAACTCCACACACTCACCCACCTAACCCAGGAGAATTTGCGGCAGGCCCAAGAACGACAAACCCGCCTGTACGACAAGGGTATGCACCTCAGGGAGTTCGCACCGGGAGATAAAGTACTCGTACTGTTGCCCACATCGAGCTCCAAATTAGTCGCCAAGTGGCAAGGACCCTTTGAGGTCACACGGCGAGTCGGAGATGTTGACTATGAGGTGAGGCGAACGGACAGGGGTGGGGCGCTACAGGTTTACCACCTCAATCTGTTCAAACTCTGGAATGAGGAGGTCCCCGTGGCGTTGGTGTCGGTGGTTCCGGAGAAGGTGGAGCTGGGGCCAGAGGTTCAAAAGGGAACATTGGCATCACGTACCTCTCCGGTCCCCTGTGAAGACCACCTCTCCCCGACCCAACTCGCGGAGGTTGCCAAGTTGCAGACCGAGTTTTCGGATGTGTTCTTGCCCCTGCCCGGCCACACCAACCTCATAGAGCACCACATTGAGACGCCCCCAGGGGTGGTAGTGCATAGCCGCCCTTACAGGCTACCCGAACACAAGAAAAAAGTGGTTCAGGAAGAACTCGAGGCCATGCTCGAAATGGGCATCATCGAGGAGTCCCACAGTGACTGGAGCAGCCCGGTGGTCTTGGTACCCAAGGCCGACGGGTCGGTCCAGTTCTGTGTAGACTATAGGAAAGTCAACGCGGTGTCTAAATTTGACGCGTACCCAATGCCTCGTATTGATGAGTTGCTCGATCGACTAGGCACAGCTCGCTTTTACTCGACACTGGATTTAACAAAGGGTTATTGGCAGATCCCCTTGACTCTATTATCCCGAGAAAAAACGGCCTTTTCCACACCGTTCGGCTTACACCAGTTTGTCACACTTCCTTTTGGGCTGTTTGGGGTGCCCGCTACGTTTCAGCAGCTGATGGATAGGGTCCTCCGTCCCCACGCCACCTATACGGCCGCCTACCTTGATGATATCATTATCTATAGTAATGACTGGCCGAGGCACCTCCAACATCTGAGGGCCGTCCTTAGGTCACTGAGGCAAGCGGGCCTCACAGCCAACCCGAAAAAGTGTGCGATTGGGCGGGTGGAAGTACGGTATCTGGGCTTCCACTTGGGCAACGGGCAGGTGCGTCCCCAAATTAACAAGACAGCGGCAATTGCGGCCTGCCCGAGGCCCAAGACCAAAAAGGGGGTGAGACAGCTCCTGGGGCTGGCTGGCTATTATCGTAGGTTTATACCTAATTATTCGGATGTCACCAGTCCGCTGACTGATCTGACTAAAAAGAGGGCACCAGATCCAGTCCAGTGGACGGAGCAATGCCAGCGGGCTTTTTCTGAGGTAAAGGCTGCACTGTGTGGGGGGCCACTTTTACACTCCCCTGACTTTTCTCTCCCCTTTATTTTACAGACAGATGTGTCGAACAGAGGGCTGGGGGCTGTTTTGTCCCAGGAGGTGGAGGGGGAGGACCACCCAGTGTTGTATATCAGTAGGAAGCTGTCGGTGTGTGAGGGGCGCTATAGCACCATTGAAAAGGAGTGTCTAGCGATCAAGTGGGCGGTCCTCACCCTCTGCTACTACCTGCTGGGACGCCCTTTCACCCTCTGTTCGGACCACATGCCCCTCCAGTGGCTCCACCGCATGAAGGATGCCAACGCATGGATCACCCGTTGGTATCTGGCACTCCAACCCTTCAACTTCAAGGTGATCCACAGGCCGGGGGCGCAGATGGTCATGGCGGACTTCCTCTCCCGTTGGGGGGGGGTCGGCTGCAGGCCGGACGGCCGCCCGGCCTGAGTCGGGCGATGGGGGTATGTGGCAGTGGGGGCGTGGCCAAGCGTCGGTCTGTGACCGGAGGGCGGAGTCGGGGAAGGTAAGTGGCAGAATCACTGCACCTGATGTTTATTAATGTGTGTTTGTGTGTCTTCCCCAGTGACTGCGTCCTATTTAAGGAGAGAGCGAGAGCAGAGAGAGCTCTCTCCCCAACCAGATGACTGGAGTGTGTGTGTGTATGTGTGTAGTTAAGGCTGAAAAGCTATAATAAACGGGTTTTGTGAACTCAGTTCTGGCCTGCCATCCTTCTGTGCTCCACCCACCCATCCGAACTGCTACACACAGATGTGATGTGAACACGGCTCCGAATCAGCACGAGTTTATTTATTTAACCCAGCAGTTGCTGGGTTTCAGTCACATTACTTTTCTTAGCTTTACCGGAAGTGAAATAACTGGTGGTCTAAACGGCTGCTGTAGTGCAAACAACTAGCGATAACTTATCAGAGTACGCTCGTAATCTAGAAGCCACTGCTGGCTTTAGATATATTCTAAAGATTGCTATGTGCAATGGAATCGACCCCTACAGTCTGGGAAAGAAGGATTTGTCATACGATCTGGAAGTCGAGTTCCCCGACATCTCGAACTATCTGGTGTTGCAGACGTCCTTCTACACCGCAAAACAGATGAAAGCGTGGAAGAGTACGGAGGCTTACAACTTTTTTGTATGTGGCTGGGTAAAGGACCTCGGGATCAAGTCACTGCCCAATGAATCCTGGATTGTTTTTGCCCGTGTAAGTAGTTTTTTTTTTAAGCTTTTCGTTCACATCTTTACAACGAAGTGCTGCAAGTTGAAGTGTAAACAAACAACAGTTTGCTTGATTCTCACTTGTGTTGGCTCTTATCTCTCAGATAAATCATTCACAAAGATCATCAGAAACCCCTTTAAAGACCTGGAACTTAGTTAAACAAGATGGAGAAGTGATCACGGCGCATTGTACAGTAACTGTACGGCTGGGGAAGAATTTTGTCACGACCTTCATGCATAGAGACTTTGTGAGGAGTAAACAAAGAAGCAGCTGGGGCCTTTAGCGCTTTGGGACTAAAAAAAGTACCATAAAATAACAACACATAGCAAGAAAAGTACTTGGAAAACACTAAGTACATAGCTGAGAGGGAAATACAAACCTTTCCCCAAGTGATCACTGCAAACTCGAGCGTGCTTCGACTCGGCTCCCTTCGATTTCACTGAGAGGTTCACTGAAAAACCACCTTTATCGAAGTCTTTTTGTGAAAACCTGTGTTTGTTCACCCTTTTTTTATTAGTTCACGGTGAACCCTGAAGAAACTTTTATCAGTTTCATGGTTTGATTGATTCGAACAACCTAAAACAATGCAAGCGTACGGCATTTTTCGTGGAGCAATGCAGCTTCTCCATACAAACACTTTGTCAACTGAGCTTTGGTCGACCACCAGCTAAAGTTTAGAATAACTAATGAGGCGGATGTGACATCACGTGAAACCCAGCAAGAGAATGAAGGATACAGAACTGATAAAGTAACACTGAAGCCTCATTAACATCACAACTCTTCAGCTGTAAAATTACACACGAGGTTTTTAAACTTATGTTTTATACATTTCTCACAAGATTCACTTATTTTCTCTGACTCAGTGAGAAAAGTGAAAATAAAAGAATGTTGAGTGAAAATCACATGAAATTAAATGAATCGTGTAAAAACAAACACAAATGTAAATCATGTGTAAATATCACCTGTGTAAATAAATGAATCTTATGTAAATCTTATATGAATAAAAAATGAATCATGTGAAAAAAGTAAAAATAAATGAATCACGTGTAAAAACAAATCACACGAAAATGAACTAATTGTGTAAAAATCATGACAAAAAATGAGCCATTTGAAAAAATTTGTAAACGTGAAACAAATGAATTTTGTGTAAACAATAAAAATGTGAAAATAAATCAATCGTTTGGGTGGAAATGTGCAAACAAGTGATTTTTTTTTTGGTTAAAGCATACATGAAATTACATGAGTCATTTGAAGTAAAATGTGAAAAATGAATCATTTGAAGAAAAAAAATGAAAATAAATGAATAATTTGAAGAAAAAAAGTAAAAATAAACAAATAATTTTAAGAAAAAAATTGAAAAAATTAATAATTTGACAAAAATAAATGAATCATCTCATCTCATTATCTGTAGCCGCTTTATCCTGTTCTACAGGGTCGCAGGCAAGCTGGAGCCTATCCCAGCTGACTACGGGCGAAAGGCGGGGTACACCCTGGACAAGTCGCCAGGTCATCATAGGGCTGACACATAGACACAGACAACCATTCACACTCACGGTCAATTTAGAATCACCAGTTAACCTAACCTGCATGTCTTTGGACTGTGGGGGAAACCGGAGCACCCGGAGGAAACCCACGCGGACACGGGGAGAACATGCAAACTCCACACAGAAAGGCCCTCGCCGGCCACAGGGCTCGAACCCGGACCTTCTTGCTATGGGGTGACAGTGCTAACCACTACACCACCATGCCGCCCAAAATGAATCATTTGAAGAAAAAAAAATATGAAAATAAATGAATCATTTGAAGAAAAATGTAAAAATAAATGAATCATTTAAAGAAAAAAATATGAAAATAAATGAATCATTTGAAGAAAAATAAATGAATCATTTAAAGAAAAAATATGAAAATAAATGAATCATTTGAAGAAAAAATATGAAAATAAATGAATCATTTGAAGAAAAATAAATGAATCATTTAAAGAAAAAATATGAAAATAAATGAATCATTTGAAGAAAAATAAATGAATCATTTGAAGAAAAATGTGAAAATAAATGAATCATTTAAAGAATAAATATGAAAATAAATGAATCATTTGAAGAAAAATGTGAAGATAAATGAATCATTTAAAGAAAAAATATGAAAATAAATGAATCATTTGAAGAAAAATGTAAAAATAAAAGCCCTGCGATGACCTGGCGACTTGCCCAGGGTGTACCCCGCCTTTCACCCGTAGTCAGCTGGGATAGGCTCCTGCTTGCCTGCGACCCTGTAGAACAGGATAAAGCGGCTAGAGATAATATGAGACGTAAAAATAAATGAATCATTTAAAGAAAAAATATGAAAATAAATGAATCATTTGAAGAAAAATGTGAAAATAAATGAATCATTTAAAGAAAAAAATATGAAAATAAATGAATCATTTAAAGAAAAAATATGAAAATAAATGAATCATTTGAAGAAAAAATGTGAAAATAAATGAATCATTTAAAGAAAAAATATGAAAATAAATGAATCATTTGAAGAAAAAATTTGAAAATAAATCATTTAAAGAAAAAAATATGAAAATAAATGAATCATTTGAAGAAAAATGTGAAGATAAATGAATCATTTAAAGAATAAATATGAAAATAAATGAATCATTTGAAGAAAATGTGAAAATAAATGAATCTTTTAAAGAAAAAATATGAAAATAAATGAATCATTTAAAGAAAAAATATGAAAATAAATGAATCATTTGAAGAAAAAATTTGAAAATAAATGAATCATTTGAAGAAAAAAATTAAAATAAATGAATCATTTAAATAAAAATGTGAAAATAAATGAATCATGTGAGAATCATACATAGAAATAAAATGAATCGTGTGTAAACTCCGTGAGGGCTTTTTTTAAACATAGTTTAATGTAAAAACATTTTAAAACATTTACTGAAAATGATATTTGATGATACTGTTTCTGTTCAGTCTCAGCAGCTCCTCGTCACAGAAACACACACACACACACACACACACACACACACACCTGCTGGTCCTCATGTTCTGCATCATTACGATATCAATCCAACATTATTTCAGAAAACTGAACAGATTTCAGGATCTGAAACGATGTAAGTTCTGTAATGAACACAAAGACGAGGTTTAGGACGAAGTCATCAAACTCCGAGTTCATGATTTCCATCTGTTTTCTGTCCTGTTCTGTTCAATAAAAGAGACATTTTTAAAGGACAGTGTGAGCGATACAGTCCGGGATTTTACTGTTCAGGTGGATGATTAAAAAAAAAAAAATGGCTCAGGGTGTACAAACTAATGCACTGATGGCATGTTGCTGAATTTTAATTTCGGTTCATTTACAGTTCAGGGAGGAATGAATGTTGGCTCAGGAAGTGATGGCACCAAAAACAAACAAACAAAAAATTCTGAAGTATAATGCGTGTAAATCTCGTGATGCTGCAAATGAATCAAACTTAAGCTACTTTTATTTTATGACATCTGATTTTCTGAGAAATTATCAGATGGAAATCGTATGAAAACTTTAACCCCGCCCCTCACCTTTATAATTTAAAAAAAAAAGCTAAAAACAAAGCTGTGATTTTAATAACGCTCAGGATTTCTTTTCTCGCTGCTATTTTTTCTTGCTGTTGTTCATTAAACTCTTGCAGCTTTTTTCATTATAAAGCAGCGATCTGTCAGCTTCTTCGCGTGAAAGTAGGCGGGGCTTGTGATGCGATGTTGCTATGGTGACGTGTTCTGTAAGGAGCCGTTGATTGGACACTGTGTTTTTGAATGAAGGAGCGAGTGTTTACAGCTCTGACTTTACTGAAGATTAAATGTAACTCTAAATGGATAAAAGTTACATTCAGCTCAGTCCAGACAGTGATGCGGTGACTCGCTGTGTGTGAGGAGTAAAACCCGGGGACGCGCTGATGGAGCATCCCCGGATTTTACACACACACACACACACACACACACACACTCGATGGAAGAGATGAAAAATTTGTCATCATCAGGTCAAGTACCTCTGCATCAACCCATTTAATTTTTCCAGAGTGTACTTCTACTGCTGTAAAATACTTTTAAAACACACTAGAAAGAGAGAGAGACAGAGCGAGAGAGAGAGACAGAGCGAGAGAGAGACAGACAGAGAGATTGAGAGAGCGAGAGAGAAACAGAGTGAGAAAGCGAGAGACAGAGTGAGAGAGCGAGAGAGAGATAGAGCGAGAGAGAGAGAGACAGAGTGAGCGAGAGACAGAGCGAGCGAGAGAGAGACAGAGTGAGAGAGCGAGAGACAGAGAGAGAGAGTGAAAGAGAGACAGAGCGAGAGACAGAGTGAGAGAGCGAGTGAGAGAGAGACAGAGCGAGAGAGACAGAGTGAGAGAGAGAGAGAGACAGAGCGAGAGAGAGACAGAGTGAGAGAGAGAGAGAGACAGAGCGAGAGAGAGACAGAGTGAGAGAGAGACAGAGCGAGAGAGAGACAGAGTGAGAGAGCGAGAGAGCCAGAGTGAGAGAGCGAGAGACAGACAGAGAGAGTGAGAGAGCGAGAGACAGACAGAGTGAGAGAGCGAGAGAGAGACAGAGTGAGAGAGCAAGAGACAGAGAAAGATAGAGCGAGAGAGACAGAGTGAGAGAGCGAGAGAGAGACAGAGATAGAGCGAGAGAGAAACAGAGTGAGAAAGCGAGAGACAGAGTGAGAGAGCGAGAGAGAGAGACAGAGTGAGCGAGAGAGAGACAGAGTGAGAGACAGAGTGAGAGAGCGAGAGACAGAGAGAGAGAGACAGAGTGAGAGAGCGAGAGACAGAGAGAGATAGAGCGAGCGAGAGAGACAGAGTGAGAGGGCGAGAGAGAAACAGAGTGAGAAAGCGAGAGACAGAGTGAGAGAGCGAGAGAGACAGAGTGAGCGAGAGAGAGACAGAGTGAGAGACAGAGTGAGAGAGCGAGAGACAGAGAGAGAGAGACAGAGTGAGAGAGCGAGAGACAGAGAGAGATAGAGCGAGCGAGAGAGACAGAGTGAGAGGGCGAGAGACAGAGAGAGATAGAGAGAGAGACAGAGTGAGAGGGCGAGAGAGAGAATTTTTGAATTTCAAAATACCTTATTTCAAACATTAACATATATACAGCAGCACTAGCAGATCATTTCTGGCAAGTAAATAAATACAAAAAACACACAAAAAAACAAACAAAAATGTGGTACAAGAATTTTAGTTAGAGGATCCAGAGAGAGAGAGAGAGAGAGAGAGACAGAAAGAGAGAGAGAGAGAGAGGGAGACAGAGCGAGAGAGAGGGTGTGAGAGAGCGAGAGAAAAAGAGACAGAAAGAGAGAGAGGGTGTGAGAGCAAGCAAGAGAGAGAGAGTGAGGGAGCGAAAGAGAGAGAGAGGGAGGGTGGGAGAGAGAGAGAGTCTGAGAGAGCAAGAGAGAGACAGAAAAAGAGAAAGAGGGTGTGAGAGAGCAAGAGAGAGAGAGAGAAACAAAGAGAGAGACAGTGTGTGTGTGTGTGAGAGAGAGATTCATTTATCTGCTCATTTTTCTTCATGTATCTTTCCGAATGCGCTCTCACAGCCTCATAGATTAATTTCATTTAAATGCAAAATTAGATTTCTTCATGGTTTTATTTGTGAAATTGTGTCTACTTGTGTGTGTGTGTTTGAGAGAGAGAGAGAGAGAGAGATGAGAGCTCCTTTTTCATTGTAAATAATGAAAAAAAAAAAATCAAGGCACGGGAACATCAGATCATCTCCAGCAGCTCAGGAATAGCAATGAGCGCGCGCTGGTCAACACTGAAACACTTCCTCATTACGTTGGCTCCCGAGAACAAACACGAGAACGCTGTTCTGCATAAATACCGATTTTATTACTTGGGAATTTGAGTGTCACTCCCGGCGAAGGACCCGTGTCAGTGGATGCTGACAGTTCAGGCTGCGTGCTGAAAACGAATGAGCGCTTAGCCATGCGGCACGGCACAGCTCGGTTAGCCACGGGGGGAAATTACTCTGAGCATCAGGACAAAATAAGGAGCAAAGTAAACACATTCGCAATCCGGCGTTGCTTTCGGAATTGTAAAAAACAATGATGCATGGATCTCTGAAGAGGTTCCAGTTCATTTCTCACGCAGATAAACAGCTACAAATAGAAAACGGAACACGTCTAAACAAAGCTGAAGTGTCTGGATAACACTGCTAAAAAGAATGCTAACAAATGAGAATGCTAACACTGCTAATGAGAATGCTAACACTGCTAATGAGAATGCTAACACTGCTAATGAGAATGTTAACACTGCTAATGAGAGTTGGTGACTTTATTGACTGAAAAACCTATTCGTATTTTCATTATCTGATTTGTATAAAATGTGATATAGAGGTTTATATAGAGAGGATATTACACACACAGCTGTGCAAAGATATGAAGTTTATCTTCGAGAGATGAACATATTTAATCCATTAACTTTTATTTAAGTAAGGAATGAAACTCTGGTGTTGGTCTTGTCATACTGTTATTGGGAAATAATCAGTGACTGAGGCCAAGTTTACATTAGACCGTATCTGTCTCGTTTTCTTCGCGGATGCACTGTCCGTTTACATTAAACCGCCTGGAAACGCCGGGAAACGGGAATCCGCCAGGGTCCACGTATTCAATCCAGATCGTGTCTGGTCCGGTGCTGTGTAAACATTGAGATACGCAGATACGCTGTGCTGAGCTCTAGCTGGCGTCGTCATTGGACAACATCACTGTGACATCCACCTTCCTGATTCGCTGGCGTTGGTCACGTGACGCGACTGCTGAAAAACGCCGCGGACTTCCGCCTTGTATCACCTTTCATTAAAGAGTATAAAAGTATGAAAATACTGCAAATACTGATGCAAATACTGCCCACTGTGTAGTTATGATGGTCTTTAGGCTTGCCATCCTTCCACTTGCAAGTGGTAAGTGACGCGCATACCCGATATGCACTGAGATCACACACACAGCGGCTCAGTCCCAAATCACTGCTCGTGCACTTCACTCGCGCGCTCTGTGAGCTGCACAGGGCCGGAGTGCGCACCCTCCAGAGGGCACTCGCTGTTCAGGGCGGAGTGATTTGGAGCGCAGGATGCCTGCGTATCCGTGTATTGGTGTTGCTATGTGCACGCGAATCGTGTATTGGCGTTGCTGTTTGCACACTAATCGTTTTAAAAACGTTAATCTGATGATCCGCTGATACGGTCTAATGTAAACCTCACCTGAGATGTTGTTACTCTTTATCCCTCGCTGGCTGAAGCAAGACAAGACAACGACCCTAAGCACACAAGTCAACAAGACAACGACCCTAAGCACACAAGTTGTTCTACCAAAGAATGGTTAAAGAAGAATAAAGTTAATGTTTTGGAATGGCCAAGTCAAAGTCCTGACCTTAATCCAATGGAAATGTTGTGGAAGGACCTGAAGCGAGCAGTTCATGTGAGGAAACCCACCAACATCCCAGAGTTGAAGCTGTTCTGTACGGAGGAACGGGCTAAAATTCCTCCAAGCCGGTGTGCAGGACTGATCAACAGTTGCCGCAAACGTTTAGTTGCAGTTCTTGCTGCACAAGGGGGTCACACCAGATACTGAAAGCAAAGGTTCACATACTTTTGCTACTCACAGATATGTAATATTGGATCATTTTCCTCAATAAATAAATGACCAAGTATAATTTTTTTGTCTCATTTGTTTAACCGGGTTCTCTTTATCTACTTTTAGGACTTGTGTGAAAATCTGATGATGTTTTAGGTCATATTTATATGCAGAAATCTAGAAAATTCTAAAGGGTTCACAAACTTTCAAGCGCCACTGTAGCAACTATAAACAATCATCTCTGTCATAGTTAATAAGATATTTTAAAAACGCAGCTTGTCATTTTAAACTACAAAACGTAAACTCCTAAGAGATTGATGTCTGACTGTTACAAAGCGATGACTCTGGAGACTCCTTCCTCCTTCCTTGATCCATAAATCTTACATCAACACGTTTTTATGGAAAACTTCTAGATATCAACAATTACACAGTTTTTTCTGTTTATGCGGCGCATCCATCAAGTTACCATAGAAACAATGACATACGTATGAGAACAGAACAAAAGCACAATAATATAAACTTGTGATTTGCCTTGAAGCTGGAACTACCGTACAGTCGGATCCTTCGGACCAATCAGGGATTGAGAATCCGACAGCGTCGTGGTCTAAAGTTTTCCGTATGTTTTCTGAGAGATCAGATTAAAACCACGAACAGGAGTGTGTTGTGAAAATTCACCCTTCACACAAAAACCACTTAGCATTGAACATTCACGCTGCTTTAAGAGGGTTAATTGTTCCAGATTGCTGTAGAACAACATTAGCACTCTCTCGAGTCTCTTTATGATTCTGCACCATTCCCAGTGCGCTCAGGTAGGCTTTGGTTAAGTCCACCCCGGCATGTGAGTCCCGCGGGACGAGAGAGCTCGCTGTAGCGTAATTGATTTTCTGGTTAATGCTGACACATAAAGACGAGCCCAAACTTCTGTCCTTGTCCAAGGCCAACTACTAATTTTGGATTTTCAACTCTTCTCCAAGTGTCCTGAACCCTTGCTGAGGGGGAAATCGACTCGGAATCGATGCTCCTGCTTCCCCCAAGCACTGTGAGGACGAGGAGAATGAAAAATCAACAGCCGCAAGCCTGCACAAGGGACTCGGGGATTGTGATTGACGCGTGCCACGTCCACCATCGCTGCTAATTTATTTCCCGCTGCTTCATAGGTCTGTAATTATCTTGTATTGAGTGGCGGCGTGAGTCAAGTCCTCAGAGGGTCACGGTAGTCTCCTTGCGATCTCATCGAGTCGAAGTGGAAACACAACCCAAATTGGGTTGGTTACATTGCGCAATCCAGATTTGTAAAGAGTCTTGAGGATTTCTAAAGCTTTCCAGTTTGAAATGTTTCAGCGTTATTCAATGACCGCAGAGTGCTTGATGTTTTTACTCTAAAGCAGATGAACGACATTTTGAAATGTTTTCTTTTTTCTCCTGCTAATTTGGAATGGATTCACCAATGAGTCTCGGCACTTTTATCTCCTGCTTTTGCTCAGGTTCAAGGTTTCTTTCCTGTCATTAGCAATTGAGTACAAGCAACGAGGATGATGATGTAGTGTACAGGAACGTCAGTTTAGCTAGACAGGAGTTAAATATTTGTACGCATTGAGAATTCTGATAGTCTGTGGTCTGGTAGAACACGAGTGGATGAGTTCATGTACATAAGAGCTGAGAATCATCTCCTACAGTGCTCCTCTACAAGTGCACACGTTTATCTCCACGTCTGTGGTAGATTTCCTAAGGGATGATACACTAAAGGCACTCTGATGACCTTCTCAGCTGCTCTTACTATCTCCTGCAGGTTTTATGATTAGAGACCGGACAAGACACGTTCAGTAGTGTCCCTGTAGAACACAGTGAGGATGGGCAAAGGGACTAGCGCACTTTAGTGTCTGTAGAAAGTGTAGAAGCTCTCACACAGTTTGTATATTATCTATTCATAGCAAAATTTTCTATATAGTCACATCAAAATGGAATTTTAACACAAATAATTAAACACCACAGTGCAATGTAAGAAACATGACATTTCATAGCGTCCTAATTCTGCATCGAGGTCAGTTTTCTTTGTGTCTCCTGTGTCCCCACTGAGCACTCAGGGTTAAATAAGTTACTCAAACTGTGTCCATGGCTGTCAAATGATCACCCGCTGGCGAACGTGATATTATACCTGTCTGCTGGATCAGCTTTAACTGGAAAGTTGCAGGTTGTTGCCAAAAAATGTGGCAAATTATTTAGAAAGACATTAGAAATTCAGACCGATTTAAAAAAAATAATAATTTGTAACAGAAATTTTGCGAATTTCACAAAGGTTGTAGATTTGTAACATGAATTTTGAGAAAGGTTAAAATTCTTAATGCAAATTTTGTGAAGGCTGTAAAGTTGCAGCATAGGAAATTTGTGAATGTTGTAAATTTGTAATGGATCTTTTGTGAAGTTTGGAAATTCATCGTATAGGGAATTTGTGAAGGTTGTAAATTCATTACATGAATTTTGTGAATGGTGAGAATTCATAATACAAATTTTTTGAAAGTTATAAATTCCTAATTTAAAGTTTGTCAAAGTCATAAATTTGCAATGTAAATTTTGTGAATGCTGTAAATTTGTAACATGAATTTCGTGAATGTTGTAAATTTGTAACATAAATTTTGTGAACGTTGTAAATTTGTATCATATGAAATTTGCGAATCTTGTAAATTTGTATCATATGAACTTTGTGAATGTTGTAAATTTGTAACATGAATTTTGTGAATGTTGTAAATTTGTAATGTAAATTTGGTGAAGGTTCTAAATTTGTAATATATGACCTTTATGAATGTTGTAAATTTGTAATGTAAATTTTGTGAAGGTCGTAAATTTGTATCATATGAACTTTGTGGGGCGGCACGGTGGTGTAGTGGTTAGCGCTGTCACCTCACAGCAAGAAGGTTCTGGGTTCAAGCCCCATGGCCGGCGAGGGCCTTTCTGTGTGGAGTTTGCATGTTCTCCCCGTGTCCGCGTGGGTTTCCTCCGGGTGCTCCGGTTTCCCCCACAGTCCAAAGACATGCAGGTTAGGTTAACTGGTGACTCTAAATTGACCGTAGGTGTGAATGTGAGTGTGAATGGTTGTCTGTGTCTATGTGTTGGCCCTGTGATGACCTGGTGACTTGTCCAGGGTGTACCCCGCCTTTCGCCCGTAGTCAGCTGGGATAGGCTCCAGCTTGCTTGCGACCATGTAGGACAGGATAAAGTGGCTAGAGATAATGATGAATGATGAGATGAACTTTGTGAATGTTGTAAATTTGTAACATGAGCTTTGTGAATGTTGTACATTTGTATCATATGAATTTTTGAATGTTGTACTTTTGTAACATATGAAATTTGAAAATCTTGTAAATTTGTATTATATGAATTTTGTGAATGTTGTAAATTTGTATCATATGAATTTTGTGAATGTTGTAAATTTGTAACATGAATTTTGTGAAGGTTGTAAATTTGTAATGTAAATTTAGTGACTGTTGTAAATTTGTATTATATGAACTTCGTGAATGTTGTAAATTTATAATGTAAATTTTGTGAATGTTGTAAAATTGTAAGCTATGAACTTTATGGATGTTGTAAATTTATAATTTGAATTTTGTGAAAGTTGTAAATTCATAGCATGGATATTGTAAAATCTGTAAATTCATAATGTAAATTTTATGAATGTTATAAGTTGAAATTTGAAACAAATTTTATGAAGCTTTTAAAAATTCAGAATTAAAATTTTTTGAAGGTTATACATTTTTACTCTTTTTGCACTAACATTCCAATTACAGCAGATTACAGGCATTGTAACATGAGCTAATCACCTAACATCCTTCCTGAACAGACCCTACAGCACTATACTGCCAAATTCTCCATTCTGATTGGTCAGCAGGTGTTGAAAAAGGTTTTTTAAAAAAGGTTAAAACCAGCAGCTCTGACAGCAGGCAACTCACAGGTTTATATTAAAGCAGATCTCAAAAAAAAAAATCAGAGTCGAGTTGCTTTCTCTATAGAGTTCAGTTCAAAGTAAAGTGAGATGACCTCACGCAGCTGTGTGGTTCCTGTGCTTTCACCTGCTTACAGAAGCATGAGTTGGAGAACGCCGGGGTTGTGTTCAAACAGGCTAAATATGAACACTAGCACTGTTAACACTCCTGTTGTAGTGTTTTTGGATTCTGAATGTCAACTCAAACGAATAAATACGATGAAAAGAAAGCAGGAAGTGGAGAAGTGGAGATGTTTTCACACTGCAGAGAAAGTTCACACAGTGAAAGTGCTCTGCTGGAGTAAATTAAAGCAAAACTGTCTGGAAAACCATAACTCTCGTACGACATTTTAAATGCCCCAGATGACTGAAAATCTCGGAAAAACAATCCCGCCTGCTGGCGCTGTTGCACACGTCCTCACGTTTCCATCACCAGCCCATGTCCCCTTGAGAAACAGGTCTTAATTAGTTCCCATTCGGGTAATGGGCTTGGCTGAGCTTTGGCCTGGCGTGATGGCGACACGTCCGTTCCAGAGTTCTCTCATCATGTGAAATCACAGCATAGCTGCGAGTCTCTCTCTCTCTCTCACACACACACACACACTCACGATGCACAATCTCTGCTCATTAAAAGCTAATTATCTTCATTTGCATTTGAGCCTGTTGTTTTCTTCCTAGCTTCTCCGTGTCTAGACGAGGTGCGAGGACTATTTGAATAGGACTTTTAATTGGACTCCAGTTGATGAGTTTCAGAATTAGAAGAGACATTTTACTTCATGTCTCCCAACATGCATTTATTCACCCTTTATAGATCCCACAAGGAAAATAATCAACAGTGGGGTTTTGTGATGAACGGAGATACGGTTATCACTCCTACGCTGATAAAAGTTATTCTCCGAGAACAGCATGCCTCAGAGAGTTTTATTGTTCTTACACCACCGCAATTTGCTAAACATTTAAAAAAAAAATACTAACAAATGACAGCGCATACTTTTTAAAATCTGTTTATAGTTGCATTTAATGTTGAAGAACGTCCATGAGTTTGCTTCTGTTATAGCAGCTATAAACAGTCATTCCCTCGACCATTTAGTTTTTTTTTAAGCAATGGCTTGATTTTTGACAATCAAATATAAATCTGTTATGATGATACATTGCGATATGAGTTTGTGTTGTGTTTAAGACTTTTTTTTTTTGCACAAATTGGACAAATTGCTGTCAGTAAACCCGCTGGAAAAGAGCAAACTACAAACACAGCACGCACAGCGCCCTCTATCTCCCGCCTTCTGATTCACAGCTGACTCACATTTCCACAATCACCTGTCTCCCTATATAAACCCGTCACACTCTCACCCACTGCGAAGTATTGTCCTGATTCACCAGTTCATACCAAGCCTTGTTTCTTTCTGACCGCCTTTCTGACCCTTGCCAGTACTTCCTCGTTTTCTCACGCTCTGTCTTGTCTTCGTAACTCTGTTCACCGATCGCCCGACCCTCACTAGCTTCTGACTACGTTTCCTGTCTCTCGATTTGGCTTGGCTTGCTCTTCTAAAGCTGTCTTTTCCAGGTCAGAAAACTTTTCAAGAAACTTTGACGCCAGAGACTCCTTCCATAAATAAATATTTAATAAAGGTCTCCTTATAAAACAAAACCAAAATCATCTTCTTATCAACAATTGTTCAATAAAAACACATTTTTAACATTTCTCTCTAACATCCATCATACACAATAAGTCATCATTTCCTCAACTAAAAACTTCTTGTTAACAAACCTGCCCAGGATGTACAGTCGTGAGAAGAAGCCACCACGAGGTGAACGCCGAGGCTCTTCAGCTCTTCACTGTTTTCCAGAACACCTGAGCCACATCTTCATGTGAGATATGACGCACGATAATTAGCTGAGGAATTGAAGAAGTGTGTAGAACAGAGAGCATTAGCATGTTGGCACAGCTGAGGTCCTGAAGGCCTGATGAGGAGTGATGCTTGTCCAACAAACCCAGCATGGCCCACTGAACGTGGCATCGTGTGCTGTGATTTGTTCCAATCAATTACGATAACACCTGAGAAGACCAGACGAGTTTCCATCTCAGTTAAAGTGATCATTAGTGGAATGTTAGCAAGAAACTTCAAACATTGCTGAACGGCCAAGACGTCACGGTCACGACAGGAGTCCGAATTTTGCTTCTTGAAGTTTTGAAGTTTGCGTTGGAGCTACAAGTCTGATATAAGTAAGGGAAGCTTACAGCTACCAGTTTAGTGTCTCTAAATCATCACATGAGCATGTCAAGAAAAATGACTCATTGTTCTTTGGATAGTTACGAGTTCTTAGCTTGATAAGCGGATAAGCTCAGACTATCAAATGAAAGATTGTAGATGGTTGATCTGATGGTCGTCAAAGAAGAAACTGATTTATTATTTAACAAAGAAATAGAAGCGGTTTATGGAATATTTCTGTATGGAGTCTCCAGTGTCAGGGCTTTAGAACGTTTGTAACGTCCAGTTTTCCGACTCGGGATGGTTTCAGGACAGAATTTTACATTTTCCGGTTTCTTGGTAATATGACAAGCTACATTTTTTAACTGTACTGAAATACAGTACTGTGCAAAAGTCTTCGCCCCCTCCCATTTTTTCTAGACAAACTTTGTTATAGATTTCTATTTTATGGCTTTTACATTATTGAGTCACAACATTACAAAAACATTTTAGAGTTCCAAACATTCCTTTTCTTTCCCCAGGACAAAATTAAATCTCATCTCATCTCATTATCTCTAGCTGCTTTATCCTTCTACAGGGTCTCAGGCAAGCTGGAGCCTATCCCAGCTGACTACGGGCGAAAGGCGGGGTACACCCTGGACAAGTCGCCAGGTCATCACAGGGCTGACACATAGACACAGACAACCATTCACACTCACATTCACACCTACGCTCAATTTAGAGTCACCAGTTAACCTAACCTGCATGTCTTTGGACTGTGGGGGAAACCGGAGCACCCGGAGGAAACCCACGCGGACACGGGGAGAACATGCAAACTCCACACAGAAAGGCCCTCGCCGGCCACGGGGCTCAAACCCAGAACCTTCTTGCTGTGAGGTGACAGCGCTAACCACTACACCACCGTGCCGCCCCACAAAATTAAATGTTACAGAAAAAAAAAAGTTTGTATCTGAGCAGCATATTCCATAACAGAGCACTTTTCAGATTAAAAAAGAAAACATAATGAAGGCTACTGGGTTTTGGTGCAAAATGAAGAAGTGAGTGTGATAAAGTGTCCAGAAGAACTGTGGCTGGTTCTGTAAGATGCTCGGTAAAACTTACAGCTCATTTCCGCATAAAACTGCACTCACTGTAAGATAAGATACAACTTTATTAATTCTGAAGGAAATGCTTGTGCCAGAAATCAGTCCATAACAATACAATACTCATATGTTAAAATACAATACAAGCTAAAAATAAACTATATGTAAAATAAAACTGTACAATAAATAAATGCCTAAGCAAAAAAACAAAACAAAAAACAGTGTGTAATAGAACAACAGTAAAATATAAGATGGGGAGGGGAAAAACAAACAAACAAACAAACAAACAAACAAAACAACAACAACAACAAAAAGCCCAAGAAAAAAACAGTGCCTAAAACAATATATCTCATCTCGTTACCTCTAGCCACTTTATCCTGTTCTACAGGGTCGCAGGCAAGCTGGAGCCTATCCCAGCTGACTACGGGCGAAAGGCGGGGTTCACCCTGGACAAGTCGCCAGGTCATCACAGGGCTGACACATAGACACAGACAACCATTCACACTCACATTCACACCTACGGTCAATTTAGAGTCACCAGTTAACCTAACCTGCATGTCTTTGGACTGTGGGGGAAACCGGAGCACCCGGAGGAAACCCACGCGGACACGGGGAGAACATGCAAACTCCGCACAGAAAGGCCCTCGCTGGCCACGGGGCTCGAACCCAGAACCTTCTTGCTGTGAGGTGACAGCGCTAACCACTACACCACCGTGCCGCCATATATATATATATTTTTTTTTTGGATAGATAGATAGATAGATAGTTTTTTTGTTTGTTTGTTTGTTTTCCCTGCCCCATCTTATATTCATACATATGTATGTATATAAGATGGGGCGGTAAGAACAAAAAAAAACAACAACAATAAAATATAAGATGGGACAGGGGAAACAAACAACCCCCTATAAAACAGCAACAACAAACAAACAAATGAGAAAAAAACAGTGCCTAATAGAACCACAAAATAATATAAGATGGGGTGGGAAAAACAAACAAACAAACAAACAAACAAACAAACAAACAAACAAACAAACAAACAAAAACAGTGCCTAATAGAACAACAAAAAATATAACATGGGTGGGAAAAAAACAAAAACAAAACTAACAAACAAAACAACAACAACAACAACAACAACAAAAAGCCCAAGAAAAACACAGTGCCTAATAGAACTACAAAAAAATATAAGATGGGGGTGGGGAAAAACAAAAAACAAATAAACAAACCAAAACCTAGTACCTAATAAAACAACAATAAAATATAAGATGGGGAGGAAAAAAAACACAAACAACAACAACAACAGACAAGAAAAAAAAAAAAAACCCAGTGCCTGATAGAACAACCAAAAATTACAAGATGGGGCGGGAAAAAACCCTGAGATTGCTATGTTTTTAAAGCAAAGGGTCGTCTCACACCAAATATTGACTTTGTTTCATTTATTATGGCTCACTGATTACTGTTTATAGTATTTTTTAAATGTTGAAACATTTAATTTCATTCCATAATTTTTCAGTTATTTTTGGTCTACAGCATTTCTTTACATGCGCCTCAGGCTTCTGCACAGTGCTGCATGTAACTAAGAAAGAATAAAAAGTCTGCTATGTATATAATATGTATATAATTGCTGTAGTATAAGAGGAATAAAACAGGTTTAAAATGCTTGATGTCACTCATTCTGGGACTAAAACTCACCATCGGCACCATCACTTTATACAAGTCACATGTAGAACGACGTGCTCGCGGTGAAAAAAAAACTGGCACAAGAAGTGTGAAAGCAGCCAAACTCAACGTTAGCAAACATCAATCACAGTTAAATGATGACACTCCGATCATATAAATTAATAAACTCCTTCATGCTAATACTGTAGCTAGCAGTCACAATATGAAGTGACCTAATAAATATAATATACGGACAAATACAAAGATCCTGTTGTGATAGATATCAGGTCTCAGGCTTTTATATCTGAGCCTGAGTTCTTAAGAATCTCTGGGGTTTTTATCTCATCTCATTATCTCTCGCCGCTTTATCCTGTTCTACAGGGTTGCAGGCAAGCTGGAGCCTATCCCAGCTGACTACGGGTGAAAGGCGGGGTACACCCTGGACAAGTCGCCAGGTCATCACAGGGCTGACACATAGACACAGACAACCATTCACACTCACATTCACACCTACGGTCAATTTAGAGTCACCAGTTAACCTAACCTGCATGTCTTTGGACTGTGGGGGAAACCGGAGCACCCGGAGGAAACCCACGCGGACACGGGGAGAACATGCAAACTCCACACAGAAAGGCCCTCGTCGGCCACGGGGCTCGAACCCGGACCTTCTTGCTGTGAGGCAACAGCGCTAACCACTACACCACCATGCCGCCTGGGTTTATTATTATTATTATTATTAAATAATTTTTTAAATTCTATGACATTGACTATGTCGGAAATTGCAAATGAACACATCTGGAGATGATTCATGCCCCTGTTTTTGTTGTCACATCTGCTAAAGTTTCGATTTGGTCAGAAATTTTAATCAACTGCTTGAATACATCTTGAAAAAAAGAAACGGAGATTTTACAGACTAGCAGATGGGATTTGTTTACTAAACGCACACCTACAGTGTGCAGCTGCTACACCGGCCAATGAACACAGATACAAAGTAAATTAAAGGGATAAAGAAAAACAGAAAACCTGTCTAATAAGCTACAAAATGGCTGCCGTGGTTTATCCTAGAACCAGTTCAAATAGAAAAAGAAAAGGGTTAAAAAATATATATATTGCCATAGAAATGTGACGCACATGAGAACTGATAGTTCGCACAAAAGCTCCGATTTCTACAAAACATGCAGCACTGTGATAAACAAACATGATAACACTTTATAGCAGCTATAAATGCTCTTTCACTACCTTGTCTTTCTCCTTTGTATCAGTAGTGAATCAAATCGTATTGATGCTGAATCAAATCATATTGGTTCTGGATCTCATTGTATCACTGCTGAATTGAATCATAGTACTACTGATTCTTATCGAATCTGTGCCGAATCTAAATGTATCAGCACTGAAACGAATCATATAGGATTAGGGTTCTAGTGAATTGAATTGTTTTGGTGATGAATCAAAATTGTATTGGTGCTGAATCGAAATGTAGGGGTGGTGAGTTGATTAAAATCACTGCTGAATCAAATTGTTTTGGTGGTGAATCAAAATGTATTGCTGTTCAATTGAACCAAATTTCTGGTGAATTGAATTGTTTTGGTGATGAATCAAATTGTATCGGTGCTGAATCAAAATGTATTGGCGTTGAATTGAATCGAATGATTGCTGAGTTAAATTGTTTTGGTGCTGAATTGAATTGTATCAATGCTGAATCAAATCATATCATGTCGGATTGAATGGAATCAGTGCTGAATTGACTCGTATTACAATATATTGCTGACGATGAAATTGTATTGCTACTGAATTGAATCATATCACTGCTGAATTGATCACAACGGTGCCGATTCGAATCACATCACTGATGAATTGAAATGTATTGCTTCTGAGTTGAACCGAATTTCTGGTGAATTGAATTGTATCGGTGCTGAATCAAATCATATCATGTTGGATGGAATGGAATCACTGCTGAATCAAATCGTGTTTCAATACATTGCTGATGAACTGAATTGTATTGCTACTGATTTGAAATGTATCACTGCTGAATCAAACCAAATTTCTGGTGAATCGAATTGTTTCGGTGATGAACCAAATTGTATTGGTGCTGAATTGAAGTGTATTAATGGTGAGTTGACTCAAATCACTGCTGAATCAGGTGTTTTGGTGCTGAATCAAAATGTATTGCTGCTGAATTGAACCAAATTTCTGGTGAATTGACTTGTTTTACCGATGAATCAAATCACGTTGGTGTTGAACCGAAGTGTATTGGTGGTTAGTTGACTCAAATCACTGCAGAATCAAATTATTTTGGTGCTGAATCGAAGTGTATCGATGCTGAATCAAGTCATATCATGTTGGATTCAATCGTATTGCTGCTGAATTAAACCGAATTTCTGGTGAATTGACTTGTTTTGTCAATGAATCAAATGATATTGGTGCTGAATCGAAGTGTATTGGTGGTGATTTGATCTCAAATAACTGCTGAATCAAATTATTTTGGTGCTGAATTGAATTGTATTGATGCTGAATCAAATCATATCATGCTGGATTGAATTGTATTGATGCTGAATCTAACTGAATTTCTGGTGAATTGACTTGTTTTGCCAATGAATCAAATTATATTGGTGCTGAATTGAAGTGTATTGGTGATGATTTGACTCAAATCACTGCTGAATCAAATTGTTTCGGTGCTGAATCGAAATGTTTTCCTGCTGAATTGAACCAAATTTCTGGTGAATTGAATTGTTTTGGTGATGAATCAAATTGTATCAGTGCTGAATTGAAATGTATTGGTGGTGAATTGAATCAAATGATTGCTGAGTTAAATTGTTCTGGTGCTGAATCGAATTGCATCGATGCTGAATCAAGTCATATAATTTTGGACTGAATCATATAGATCCTGAATCGACCCAAATTTCTGGTGAATTGAATTGTTTTACCGATGAATCAGATCGTATTGGCGCTGAATTGAAGTGTATTGGTGGTGAGTTGACTCAAATCACTGCTGAATCAAATCGTATTGGTGCTGAATTGAAGTGTATCAATGCTGAATCAAATCATATCATGTTGGACTGAATTGTATCGATGCTGAATCAAACCGAATTTCTGGTGAATTGACTTGTTTTGCCGATGAATCAAATGATATTGGTGTTAAATTCAAAGTGTATTGGTGCTGAGCTGACTCAAATCACTGCTGAATCTATTCGTATAGGTTCAGTAGTGATTGTTTTTGTATTAAATCATATAGTACATATCAGAATGGGGATTGTATCATCTGAAAGAGTAAGATTCACATCCCGATAATAAACTGAGAATATCTTGTGTTCTTAGCCACAAGACAATTTTGGATTTTTGCATTAAAATAAAAATGAATAAACTTCCGAAAACTGCCACCAGAAGCCACTTTTCTCTGCACGTCTATTTAATGCACTCTTCAAATTCAGGTGGCAAATTACGGTTTATAAATAGTGCTTTGTTACAGCACCAGTGCACCTCCATAAAGTTGACATATTTATATTGCAGAGGCTGATACACTTCTGTTTGGACATGCTTCCTGTTCCCATTATTTTCCTTTCAGGAGCTCCTGTGGCTAAAGAAGAGCCTCGCAGTCCAGGTTAGGTGAGTCCCTCCAGATTATCAAACGAATATATTTACAAAATTCACATTTCAGCGAATGCTTTTAAGCAGACTCGAACCTAAGGACAGAACTCAGAACAGACTCCTGACTCTGGGACTCAAGCATGAGCAGCCATGTAAGGCCCATGAATTAATAATCAGGCAATAAAACTAAAGTTCCCAGGGACGTCTGTGTCATGATGCATTGCGATCGTAAAGAGCAGGAATTTTTTATGAAAAGTGAAATTCAGATTATGTTCTTGGGATGTTCCTGCAAAATGTACAGTATGTCTGAAAAATGTGTAATCATAACAGAAACAGTCGAGTGCAAATGTTTGTACACCCTTAGGCCAAGATGATGGATATTGAGCATCAAGACATTGAGTGTGTACGATTTTTTACATCTCACATAATCAAAAAATGTGACATGGTGTGTGTGTGTGTGTGTGTGTGTGTAATGCGAGGCTCACTGCAAAAATTGTCTTGTTTTATTTGTTTTTTCTTTCTCAAACATCATTTCTGTTGATTTGGCATGATTTCTTTGAAACACACTTTGATTTTTTTTTCTGGAATTCTTTGAACTGGAGATCAGGTCTAAAATTAACCCTGTTTTTTCATTAAAAAAACCAAACAGGACGCAAACTTGGACGGCACGGTGGTGTAGTGGTTAGCGCTGTCGGCTCACAGCAAGAAGGTTCTGGGTTCGAGCCCAGCGGCTGGCGAGGGCCTTTCTGTGCGGAGTTTGCATGTTCTCCCCGTGTCCGTGTGGGTTTCCTCCTCCGGTTTCCCCCACAGTCCAAAGACATGCAGGTTAGGATAATTGGTGGCTCTAAATTGACCGTAGGTGTGAAAGTGAGCGTGAATGGTTGTTTGTCTCTGTGTGTCAGCCCTGTGATGATCTGGTGACTTGTCCAGGGTGTACCCCGCCTCTCACCCATAGTCAGCTGGGATAGGCTCCAGCTTGCCTACGACTCTGAACAGGATAAGCAGCGACAGATAATGGATGGATGGATAATGGAGGATGCAAACTTTTACAAACTTTCAAAGAATTCTGTTTCACACAGGGTTACTAGCAGAACAGCAATGACACCTAACTCAACTCCGCCCCTTAAGCCTTGCTATTTACTTGGACAAAAGGATGATTCGACGATCAGGGTGCCATTACTTTTACAAACATGTATCTAAAGTAAAGGTAAAATTTTGACACATTTAAAGCATGTATAAAGTCTTAAAAAACTGCATTACCCTACACATATACATTAAAATATCCTCATTACAATACAAAACCATATAATTTTTTTTGCATTCAGGCACGAATCCGTTTCACATCTCAGACCTGAATCATCCTTTTCCACGACTCGTCCATTCCAGGTGATGAAAAATGTACGTTCACTTCTGAAAAACTTGCCATACTGCACACAAATCAGACGTTGAACAGGAAGTCAAATCATCCAAATTTCCTGAAGCTCACACGAAGAGGAAAATGACGATCTTTCCTTCTTGATTATTTAATCTCATTAAATGATGACATCGTGATCCTGACCGATGAGGTCACTTTGAAAGCACAAGAAGCCTATAATCCAAATTATAAATATGAATGAAAAACAATTAAGCAAATCATTCGAATGTCCTTCATGCCTGTATGCCATTAACACGGATTGCATCGAAGTCCATTTTGTGTATTTGCTAATTATACGCTAAAAGCAGTCGTGTTACTCGTTTAGGAGTAAAGTGCTTGTAATAAATGAGAAATTGTTGCCTGAACACATTTTTTTTCTTCGATTCAGTGTTAAGAACTCTCATTTGCGTGATTTCAGTCGTGCAATTACAGAGACCCTGAGATCACATTGCTAATAAATCCTACTTCAGTGCTCGACTCCTTGTCTAACTGTGGCCCATCGCTGTTTTTATTCACCTCCTTTAATGGCGGAACAGCGAGTCCTTTCACAGTCCTGTTGGTGTTGATTATTAACCTTCCTGTGAACCGTCAATTAATCCCCTTAAGCAGGGCGCTGAGCCGGAGTGAAGCTCCACAGCCGAGCTTCTCGGCCTCATCGCTATTCTGCTCTGAGGAGATTGTGTACGGGGACTTAATTTGTTACATATGTCATGTTCTTCGTGCAATCTTACCACGCGTTATAGCCAACTCTGCTGGGATTCCCAATCCGTGCTCGGGGGCTGATTCCCCATCTCCCAGGAGAGCAGCACAGGAGCAGGGGAGGGAATTAAGAAATTAAAATGATTTACTGCTCCGGAGGATTACCAGGTCGACCGTGCTGGTGTTTCTGCGCTTCCACAATACAGGAGCTGAGATAAATAATATAAACTGCCAAAACCAGGTTATTCTTCTGTGCACTTTGAGGAATATTAAAATTTGGTGCAGGAAGTGAACTCGAAAGAGCACCCATAGAAAAGGAGAAAATAGAGAGAAAAGAGAGCAAGGAAGAAAAACAGGACACAGACGCAAGCCAGCAACAAAGATTTTCTCCACGAACTGTTTCTTCGGGTGCAGTCTGGGTCAAGCAATATACTCTCTCGCTCACAGTGCTGTTAAATAAAGACAGGAAGCAGGCGGCAGTGGAGGAGAGGCAGGGGACAGTCCCGAGTGTTTGTGTGATGTATCTGGAGTGTGTCTGTCACATTCCTTCAGCACTTTTATTACTGAAAAGCACATGAATGGATCTGAATGTTAATGTACTTTAAATGTTAAACTGTTACACACACATTAGCACACGGTGCTTTCACATCACTTCAGTCACATCATCAGATTTTCACACAAGTTCTTCTTCTTCTTTTGTGTATCATCATCATATGTCCAGCTTTGTGTCGTGTAGCCATACCCTCGTCTCAGGTCCCACTCGGAAGAGGCCCTCCTCTGAAGGTGGTCTATACAGGGGACAAGCGGTGATGATGTGGTTTGGGAGACAAGGTGACAGCCTCCACACGGCCTCTCCTGCAAGTAATGAGAAATGTTGAAAGACCAGCTCATGAAACTAATGTCGCCACCAAATCGTCACGCTGCCAGACCAGGGCGCAAGAGGTCAGGGGGACGCAAGCTCACGTCGGGGCAGGCGGCCATCCCGACCATCAAGTGTCAGGATCTGTCAGTGTTTCAGCTGAATGTCGAGGGCCTCACCATCGCCAAACTGGACATCATACGCCACCTCGCCGACTCCCACGAAGTCGCAGCCGTCCTCCTTCAGGAGACACACTGTGAAAAAAACACAAGTCCTAAAAGTAGATAAAGAGAACCCAGTTAAACAATTGAGACAAAAATATTATACTCGGTCATTTATTTATTGAGGAAAATGATCCAGTATTACATATCTGTGAGTGGCAAAAGTATGTGAACCTGTGCTTTCAGTATCTGGTGTGACCCCCTTGTGCAGCAATAACTGCAACTAAACGTTTGCGGTAACTGTTGATCAGTCCTGCACACCGGCTTGGAGGAATTTTAGCCCGTTCTTCCATACAGAACAGCTTCAACTCTGGGATGTTGGTGGGTTTCCTCACATGAACTGCTCGTTTCAGGTCCTTCCACAACATTTCGATTAAGGTCAGCACTTTGACTTGGCCATTCCAAAACATTCACTTTATTCTTCTTTAACCATTCTTTGGTAGAACGACTTGTGTGCTTAGGGTCATTGTCTTGCTGCATGACCCAGCTTCTCTTGAGATTCAGTTCATGGACAGATGTCCTGACATTTTCCTTTAGAATTCGCTGGTATCATTCAGACTTCATTGTTCCATCAATGATGGCAAGCCGTCCTGGCCCAGATGCAGCAAAACAGGCCCAAACCATGATAATACCACCACCATGTTTCACAGATGGGATAAGGTTCTTATGCTGGAATGCAGTGTTTTCATTTCTCCAAATGTAACGCTTCTCATTTAAACCAAAAAGTTCTATTTTGGTTTCATCCATCCACAAAACATTTTTCCAATAGCCCTCTGGCTTGTCCACGTGATCTTTAGCAAACTTCAGATGAGCAGCAATGTTCTTTTTGGAGAGCAGTGGCTTTCTCCTTGCAACCCTGCCATGCACACCATTTGTTGTTCAGTGTTCTCCTGATGGTGGACTCATGAACATTAACATTAGCCAATGTGAGAGAGGCCTTCAGTTGCTTAGAAGTTACCCTGGGGTCCTTTGTGACCTCGCCGACTATTACACGCCTTGCTCTTGGAGTGATCCTCCTGTGGGCTTGGAACGCTGTCTTCAGAGCTGGTGACGAGGTGGGCCTGAGGACAGCTAGGGCCAATCTGTCACGAGGCATCAGGGTAGCCAAGAGACAGTATTCCAGGCACATTGCTGACCATTTCAACGACAGCAGAGACACCAGGAACCTGTGGCGGGGGATTCAGACCATCACAGACTACAAGCCCTCACCACAGACCTGTGACAACTCCATGTCTCTGCTGAATCAGTTGAACGACTTCTTCGATCGCTTTGAGGCAGACAACAGCACCACGGCACAGAAGACCCCACCACCTCCCCGCGACCAGGTATTGACGCTGTCCCCAGACAGCGTGAGGAGAGCTCTCAGGATGACAAATGCACGAAAAGCCCCGGGTCCTGATAACATTCCTGGTCATGTCCTGAGAGACTGTGCCGAGGAGCTCACAGATGTCTTTACAGACATCTTCAACATCTTGTTGAGCCAGGCTGTTGTCCTCACGTGCCTCAAAACCACCACCATCATCCCGGTCCCGAAGAAGCCGTCTCCCTCCTGCTTCAATGACTACCACCCTGTCGCACTCACTCCCATCCTCATGAAGTGCTTCGAGTGGCTAGACATGAGGCATATCAAGTCTGCCCTCCCCCCCGCCCTGGATCCTTTCCAGTTTGCATATCAGTCCAACCGTTCAACCGATGACATCATCTCCACTGCCTCCCACTCAGCCCTCACCCACCTGGAGACAAAAGACTCGTATGTCAGAATGCTGTTCATAGACTTTAGCTCAGCATTCAACACAATCATTCCTCAGCAGCTCATTCATAAACTGGACCAGCTGGGACTCAACACCTCCCTGTGCAACTGGCTGCTGGACTTCCTGACGGGGAGACCACAGACTGTACGGGTCGGCAGCAACTCCTCCAGCACCATCACACTGAACACGGGGGCCCCCCAAGGATGTGTGCTAAGCCCCCTCCTCTTCACTCTGCTGACCCACGACTGCACACCAACATCCAGCTCAAATCTCTTCATTAAGTTTGCGGATGACACGACTGTGGTGGGTCTCATCAACAATGGTGATGAGACAATCTACAGGAGTGAGGTGAGACGATTGGCCATGTGGTGCAAGGACAACAATCTCCATCTGAACGTGGAAAAGACGAAGGAGATTGTTGTGGACTTCAGGAGAGAGCACACCCAGCATGCTCCACTATCTATTGATGGTGCTGCAGTGGAGAGGGTGAGCAGCACCAAGTTTCTGGTTGTGCACATCTCTGAAGACCTGTCCTGGAGCAACAACACCGCATCACTGGCCAAAAAAGCCCAACAGCATCTGTACTTCCTCCGCAAACTGAGAAGAGCAAGATCCCCAGCCCCCATCATGCACATTTTCTACAGAGGCACCATCGAGAACATCCTGACCAGCTGCATCACCGTGTGGTACGGCGCCTGCACCGTGTCCTGCTGCAAGTCTCTGCAGCGCATTGTGAGAGTAGCTGAGAGGATCATTGATGTGTCTCTCCTTTCTCTAATGGATATTTATAACTCCCGCCTCACCCAAAAAGCCATCAGGATTGCAGGTGACCCCACCCACCCATCTCACAGCCTCTTCAGCCTTCTGCCGTCGGGGAGGAGACTGCGGAGTCTCCGGGCCAAAACCAGCAGGCTCAAGGACAGTTTCTTTCACCAGGCAGTCAGGAGGCTCAACTCCCTCCCTGTTCTGCCCCTCCTCCCCCTCTGCCCCCTGCCACAGATTCTGCCCGCACATACCCCTTCAGCATCTGACATGTCATCCTCATAGTTCCCCCCCTACACACACACACACACACACACATACATACACACATACATACATACATACATACATCTCATCATTCATTAACATACTGAACTCAAGGACCGCACATCTCACTTTACCTCGCTCATTTGCACTATTCCGCACTACCTCAACTTAACAGCTGCTAGTTTGTTTATACTGCTTATTTCATGTTTCATGTTTACCTGCTAGAAGGTCCGGGTTCGAGCCCCGTGGCCGGCGAGGGCCTTTCTGTGCGGAGTTTGCATGTTCTCCCCATGTCCGCATGGGTTTCCTCCGGGTGCTCCGGTTTCCCCCACAGTCCAAAGACATGCAGGTTAGGTTAACTGGTGACTCTAAATTGAGCGTAGGTGTGAGTGTGAATGGTTGTCTGTGTCTATGTGTCAGCCCTGTGATGACCTGGCGACTTGTCCAGGGTGTACCCCACCTTTCGCCCGTAGTCAGCTGGGATAGGCTCCAGCTTGCCTGCGACCCTGTAAAACAGGATAAAGCAGCTAGAGATAATGAGATGAGATGAGATGTTTACCTGCTATACCTCAAGTGCCCTTGACTGTTTGGTTATTTGAACCTTATGTGTGTGTGTGTATGAGTGTTTAGTCTACGTCTAGTTCATATCTAGAGTGTTTATACTGTTTATATTGTCTGTTTGAGTGTTTAGTCTGTGTGTAGTTCTTATCTAGTGTTTATACTCTTTATTTATACTGTTTATATTGTTTGTCTGAGTGTTTAGTCTATGTCTAGTTCCTATCTAAAGTGTTTATACTGTTTATATTGTTGTTTGTTTTTTTCAATTATTCTATTTTTATTTATTGCATTGCCTGTTTGCACCGTGGGTCAGAGAGGACTGAAATTTCATCTGTGCTGTACGTCGAGCATGTATAGCATATTTGACAATAAAGTTGACTTAACTTGATCTTTGTTGGTCGACCACTCCTGGGGAGGGTAACAATGGTCTTGAATTTCCTCCATTTGTACACAATCTGTCTGACTGTGGATTGGCGGAGTCCAAACTCTTTAGAGATGGTTTTGTAACCTTTTCCAGCCTGATGAGCATCAACAACGCTTTTCCTGAGGTCCTCAGAAATCTCCTTTGTTCGTGCCATGATGCAATTCCACAAACATGTGTTGTGAAGATCAGACTTTGATAGATCCCTGTTCTTTAAATAAAACAGGGTGCCCACTCACACCTGATTGTCATCCCATTGATTGAAAACACCTGACTCTAATTTCACCTTCAAATTAACTGCTAATCCTAGGGGTTCACATACTTTTGCCACTCACAGATATGTAATATTGGATTATTTTCCTCAATAAATAAATGACCAAGTATAATATTTTTGTCTCATTTGTTTAACTGGGTTCTCTTTATCTACTTTTAGGACTTGTGTGAAAATCTGATGATGTTTTAGGTCATATTTATGCAGAAATCTAGAAAATTCTAAAGGGTTCACAAACTTTCAAGCACCACTGTAGATAGATAGACAGACAGACAGACAGATAGATAGACAGACAGTGAAACATACAGACATACATGTAGCTAGACAGACAGATAGACAGACAGATAGGTAGGTAGGTTGCTAAACAGACAGACAGACAGACAGACAAACATGTAGGTAAGTAGATAGACAGGTAAATTGATCGATAGTTTGAACTACACCTGTGCAATTTTACTTTTAAGTCATTAATGTTTTTAAGGTGATATTAAAATGTTGTTGCTGTTGTTGTTGTTGTTTTCTGTTTGCTTGAGTTTTTTTCTTCATTTTATAAAGTAATATCTTGAAGGTAATACCAATCTTCTTCAGAATGTTCATTAAGAATATTGTTTTAAAAACATGAAATGTTGATGCTGCCAAATTATGTCATGGTCTCCATGATGTTTAAATACTTAATGCAACTAAAATGGATTTTTAAAGATTAATATGCATAAACATTATAAATTTTTTACGAATACAAATGAATAACTTGAATCTAAAAGCACTTGCTGCTCACTGTACAGTTCACTGAAATAACTGGCCCTGTGCAGTGCACTATATCAAAGAGGGATTTGAGATTAAACATTAATAAATAATAATGAGGACATAGAGAAAATCTGATTTTATTAAAAACATGATTTGATGGCTAACTCCGCCCACACTGCCAACTTTAACTATATTGTCAGATGATTGCAGTACGTTTCTCAGATGTGTCCTCTTCTCCTTCTTTTTTTCTCTGTCTGTGTCTCAGGCCAGACGGAGTGGTCTAACACATCAGTGTCCAATCTGTCGTCTCTGGTCGAGGTTCAATCCCATGCTCCTCCTGCTCACCGTGTGGTTTGACACCTTTCGTTTAGGTCTGATTGATCGATTGCTTTCACTGGCAAGTCAAAATAAGAGGAGATGGTTATGTGCTCTCGCTCCGCCTCAGCGGGAACACAATAGTAGAGTTTGTGTCTTCTGTGACTCGGGCTTCCCAGGAGACTTGGGCTAAGTGACAACGCCGCAATGAGGCGCCTGATGACCAACATCTCTAAAAATGGAGGGAGGTGTTCCCAATAGAGTGAGCCCGATCTCTACAGGGAACTTGCTTTGTCTGGACCTTGCAGTGCTGCTTTAAATCATCACATACCTCAGAGGGAAATTATATATTTCCTCAAACATATTTCTGACACTTTTGAAATGATCTCATCTCATCTGTGACTTTTTTATAGGCTGAATTTTATGAAAAACCATCTGAGGTTATCATGCCGTTATGCGAAATTATTCTGACTGCTTCATAAGCATGAGGGCGACTGAAAATGATCATACTGAATGTTTCACTGTAATTTATCATGACTGCCCATTACGGTGACTGTTTAAAACATTTAATCCACACATTTTAATTTCAGGAGCTGGTTTAAAAAAAAAAATTGTCATAAGCAATAAGATGGGAGGTGAAGACCGAGTCGTGTCTAGCTGTGCCTCTTATTAAACATGATATCGCTGACCTTTGCATGTGCTTAGACATTTCCTAAGGCGATAGGAAGGGAAGGGAAGGAAAGGAAAGGCCACAGCTGAGAGGGAGAGCTCACAGACATGTGTGTGTGTGTGTGTGTGTGTGTGTGTGTGTGTGTGTGTGTGTGTGTGTGTATGTGTGTGTGTGTGTGTGTTAAATCCTCCCTAAAATATAACACTTTCAAGCAGGAACTGGCGAGTTGCACTTACTGAGCTGTGAGATATCCGCTCTCCAAAAAGAGTGATGTAACGATGAAAGAAGCGGTAATTAATAAATGAGAAGCTGCAGGTAAAGCTGTAGAAACAAAATGAGAATAATGGAAGTGACTCGTATATCATGCTGCTCTAATGGGTGTTGTCAAGCACCATTTGTAAGTGTAGCAGAAAAAAAAAAGATCTATTGGGGATTGAATTGTCTGCCGAGAAATAAGGACAGTATAGTTTTGCATTGCAAGGATGGACAAATCAGGAGTCTGGGTTCCTGGGACAAACTGATTTTTATTTTATGCATACAGTAGGTACTTCTTAAAACTCTGAGCAACTTACTTATCAATATTATTAATAATAATAAAAAAAACATTCCAGGATTTATTTTATGATAAAATTCTGAGTTGATATTTGGCAGTTATGCTCTCTCTCTCTCTCTCTCTCTCTGACTCGAACCTTCCAGGAGACTCCGGAGACTCAAGTCCTAATGGTTTATATAAATGGCAATGCTTATAGTTTCCAAACTAGCACTTTATTCACAGGGACTCGTCCAGTGGACACGCCACATACTCTAAACCTAATAATGAAACCGTATAATTGTTGATACATATGATAAAGTTTCTCTTTTTTTTAGGACGCTTCTTTTGCATTTATGGAAGGAGTCTCCAGTGTCAGTGGGAAAGTCTTGTGCTATAACATAAGCAAACTTATGTTTTCACCTCTGTTTGTTCCCAATCTAACTCAAAAAGTAGTGAACGGATTTGGATGAAATTTGGTGGAAAGGTGATCCATTGGCCAAAGAATAATTAACCCCGCCGACAGTAGTCGGAGGGGTTATTATTTTCACCTGCGTCAGTCTGTGTGTATCTGTCTGTCTGTCTGTCTGTCTGTGTGTCTGCAAGATATCTCAAGAACCAATGGATCGATTTGGACCAAATTTTGTACATGTGTTGCCAATCACCCAGGAAGGAAACCATTAAATTTTGGAGGTCAAAGGTCAAGGTCATGGCAGAACTTCGAAATTTTCGCCCAATGTATTTTAATAGGGAAAAGGCGGGGTTTGCACTCGTTAGAGTGTCCCTGTCTAGTTGATTTGATTTTGATGCAAATCCGGATATGCATGTGGATCCAGGATCCCAACATAACTCAAAAAGTAGTGAATGGATTTGGATGAAATTTGGTGGAAAGGTGATCCATTGGGGGGCGGCACGGTGGTGTAGTGGTTAGCGCTGTCGCCTCACAGCAAGAAGGTCCAGGTTCCAGCCCTGTGGCCGGCGAGGGCCTTTCTGTGCGGAGTTTGCATGTTCTCCCCGTGTCCGCATGGGTTTCCTCTGGGTGCTCTGGTTTCCCCCACAGTCCAAAGACATGCAGGTTAGGTTAACTGGTGACTCTAAATTGACCGTAGGTGTGAATGTGAGTGTGAATGGTTGTCTGGGTCTATGTGTCAGCCCTGTGATGACCTGGTGACTTGTCCAGGGTGTACCCTGCCTTTCGCCCGTAGTCAGCTGAGATAGGCTCCAGCTTGCCTGCGACCCTGTAGAAGGATAAAACGGCTAGAGATAATGAGATGAGATGAGGTGATCCATTGGGCAAAGAACAATTGATTAGATTTTGATGCAAATCTGGATATGTATGTGGATCCAGGATCCCAACATAATTCAAAAAGTAGTAAACGGATTTGGATGAAATTTGGTGGAAAGGTGATCCATTGGGCAAAGAACAATTGATTATATTTTCATGCAAATCCAGATATGTATGCAGATCCAGGATCCCAACATAACTCAAAAAGTAGCGAACATGATGAAATTTCCTGGACAGCTTTAGTATTATCCAAGGTTCAAGTGCTTTGATTTTGATGTTGATATGTGGCTTGGTGGGGATATGGACTCTAATCTACTGAGTGGCCATCTAGTTTTGTTAATGTTCCACAACATTAAGGCGGGGCTCACACTGAGCAATGGTAGTACCAGCAGAAGCAGCAAATTTTCTCCTCTTTGTTGCAGTTCATCAGAGGAAAGTTGACACCACTAGCATTACATGAGCAGAACACTGGTTCAAGTTGAATGTGTTTCAACTTTCTTTCTGCTCATTAGTATCAGTTTAATGTATCCTAGGAACATTTCGGGCATTTTGACTAATCAGAGTGGTAAGATTTGAATGGGGGCGGGACATCTGAAATGACAAGATGAGTTCCTCACCCTCTAGTCCCAAAACTACAAAGAACAAAACTGGTATTAATTTTTCCAAGTCTTTTTTCATTGATGTATGGAACATTATTGCATCAAAACACTTAGGACTGAGATAGAACTTCATTTGAATCAATTATTATGGTCTGGTGTTGCGTTATGTTCTTACGTTGTTTTTTTTTTTCCAGTATGATCCCCACCAAAATGCAGCTCTATAGAACTATAGATAATTAAAAATGGGACTCACTGGCAACTTGTGGTGGTGTCAGAGGAATAAAACACTTCAGGACACTTCAGGTATAACGTAGCTATAGGAAGATAAGCTACAGTACTTCTGGATCGAATTACACAGGTGCTAACATTGCTAATAAAGAAATTCTCACAGGCACAAGACAACAATTTGAATTTTAACACAATGATCCTAACATACAGTACACCAGGTCATAATTCGTTCTTTTTATTTCCAGATGTGCATGAAGAAAACAGCAAGGCAAATGTCCTGTATGAGCGCTACTTAATAATTAGCAGTTTTCCCACAAAATAAAAAGCCAAAAGTCCCGCCCACACGGTGGTGTAGTGGTTAGCGCTGTCGCCTCACAGCAAGAAGGTCCTGGGTTCGAGCCCCGGGGCCGGCGAGGGCCTTTCTGTGCGGAGTTTGCATGTTCTCCCCGTGTCCGCGTGGGTTTCCTCCGGGTGCTCCGGTTTCCCCCACAATCCAAAGACATGCAGGTTAGGTTAACTGGTGACTCTAAATTGAGCGTAGGTGTGAGTGTGAATGGTTGTCTGTGTCTATGTGTCAGCCCTGTGATGACCTGGCGACTTGTCCAGGGTGTACCCCGCCTTTCGCCCGTAGTCAGCTGGGATAGGCTCCAGCTTGCCTGCGACCCTGTAGAAGGATAAAGCGGCTAGAGATAATGAGATGAGATGAGAAGTCCCGCCCACTTGCTTTCTATTGGCTCACAAGAATGAGAACTGACAGGTCAGAATTCACCTCATCCATGGATTGTTTGCTTGTTTGTCAGGGGAATTTTATTCCTTCTGAGAAAGTAGAAAAGCATATCCTTCTTCCAAGGAGTCAAAAAACATAAATGGCTAAACCATAAATATTGGCACCTCTGAAATTCCCACAATTGTGATCTGAGATGATTATCTGGAGTAAGCACTTTATCCTGGTCAGGAACATCGTGGATCCAGGGAACGCTGAGCATGAGGCGGGAATACACCCCTTAACCCACACATTAACATTTAACACAACTGGCTGTTAGTCATGTTCTGATCTTCCCACCAAGAAAAGAATGAACTAAATAACAAAGTAAAACCTTGTCTTGTGGGATGCATGTTAATGACGGTTCCAAAGCCTCAGTAAAGTCCTTTATTTCACTGTCTGATTTGCATTCTCTGAGTTCGCCGATGTGGTTTTAAATTAGATTGGGGAAATAGAACTGGCAACGCTGTCATTTAAGTACCGAAGGGCTGCGGCCCATCTAGGACTACAGGGACCGAAACACGATTTAATAAAAACTTCCACTGAGGCTGGAGTCGTGATATTTGAAGCAGAGCGCTCGTGTCAAAACCTGCCTGGCTTTTATGAACTTTTATGGCCTCCTGCACAGGGGATGGCCATCTGAGGTATTGTTTTACATGCCCTTGAGCTTTCACAGGTGTCTTAGTCCTCTCAGTTCGCCACTTAAACATCAGGCATTCTAGTTTACCAATTTACCCATTACCTTAGGAATTGTACCAAAAATAAAGAGAGAGAGAGAGAGAGAGAGAGAGAGATACTTTTATATCATGTCATTGATGAAGACTCAAATCTGATTGGTTAGAAGCTCTGACATCATACACTTCCTGTATATTAATACATACATTTACTGATATAAATACATTATCGTTATTATATTAACATCTCATTTAAAGGGATTTGTATGGCACATAAACAGGTTTTACGAACATGGAGATGTTCCTATGGTGATGTTTACTGTAACAAGATGTGTATTTAGCATTTATGGAAGTAAAGCTGTCAGTTTTCTGACATGGCCCAGATTTCAGAAGTGATAAGAGGAAATAACTTGCTTTGAAGATATTCCACCCTAAACGGATATATAAAAAAAAATAATAATGACAGGACACGCTATTCTAGGAAAATAATAAACATCCTGGTGGTAATAGTAACTCCGTTTCTTCACACAACTCTCAGTCGATTTACACTCACTGGCCACTTTATTAGAAACACCCACACATCTACGTGCTGTTTGATGCAGTTCTCTAATCAGCGAATCCCGTGACAGCAGCACGATACATCAAATCATGCAGATACAAATCAAGAGCTTCAGTTACTGTTCACAATGTTCAAACATCAGAATGGGAAAAATTGTGATCTCTTCACGGTGTTGGTTTGAGCTAGCCTGGGCCCGCCCATCCTAAGCTTGACGCAACACGAGGGCCTGTTGCGAGCTTAGTCTGGCCAGGCAAGCTATCTACAGCTCTTCCAAGCTCCCGAAAAATCGGGAACCAATCAACTTTGAGCATCTCCAACGGCCCTGGGTAGAGGCGTGTTCAAGGCACTGACGTAGTAGAACTGCAACCGGAAGCCATAGATTGTTTACAGAATCTATGCCGGAAGCGCTTCATTCACGCTTCCGCATCTATTACGCATAGATGCTGTATTGAAAGCATTCAACGGGAAGTTCTCATTGAAAACGGAGCAAAGAGCAGCCCTGGAGGGATTTATTGAAAGGAAGGACGTTTTTGCCTTGCTCCCGACCGGCTTCGGTAAGAGTTTAATCTACCAGTTAGCCCCGTCGCGTCGCATACGTCAGAGGAAAGAGTGATGTGATTGGTTTAAGCTTCGTCACAGCCTTTTCTGGCTTCGACCAGTAGCAAACTGAGGCATTTCAGGGAGGCGGGTCAACCACGGGCTCTGGGAAACGGTTGGGCTTAATATCTTGGCCAGACCAATAGCTCGGAGAGCTTTGAAGTTGTGTTAGCCAGGCTAGGTTTGAGCCACTGCTGGTTTGAGTATTTCAGAAACTGCTGATCTCCTTCCTGGGGTTTTCACACACAACAATCTCAACATAGAATGGTGCGAAAAACAAAAAACACTGAATGAGTGAGAGAGCGACTGTTCTGTGGATGGAAACAAACGCCTTGTTGATAAGAGAGGTCAGAGGAAAATGGACAGATTCGAGGTGGTTTGAGCTTCTTTTTTTTTTTGCCAGAAAGGACTCGTATAGTAACTCATAGAATCAGTCTTTACAACCGTGGTGAGCAGAAAAGCATCTCAGCATGCAACAGCAGAAGAACACATTGGGTTCCACAATCTTAGAATCAAGAACAAGTTCCTATTAAAGTGGCCAGTGAGCCGGTGAGTGTAAAGCGTTAGCATGACTCAGCACTGAGGTATCAATTACCATGTGTTATAAAATAGAGGTTTCAGTTAAACCTGAACAACTCTGATGCTTTACAAGCGACACTTTATAAGCCTTAAAGCTCGGCATTGTGTCCTGCTGTATACATGCAGAAATGTGCTGACAATAAAAATTGATTTGACCTGATGAGGTACAGATGATAAAGTCTAGGTGATCTCAGAGGTCCAGTGAGTCGAACGCCCAGCTGTAATTCCTGTGGGCTGTGAGTGAAACAGCCTCCCTGTGCCCTCTGGTTAATAGGCACTAAACTATGGGCACCGGCGCTGCTTTGATCTGCTTTCTCACTATAAACCTTTTCACTGACGTCTGTTTTATTTGCCTCCCACCTCATCCAGCTCCACAACCCAATTCAATTTGAATGATGCGGAGATTTCACATTTCTCCCTTTAATCCCTGGATATCAATATCAGTCTCACGTAAAGACATTCCTTACACAGGCTTGCTGTCAATAGTTTCAATCTGGGTACCGTTTATAGGATGGAAATAAGTCACTGATGCTCTGAGACATGTCGTGTATGATGAAATTTTGTGTTAAATCTGTATGATTAACCTGCAGCACAGAATATCATTCTGTTTACTGTCTATAGAAAGGAATACAGGACCAGAAAAAAAAGAAAAGATCAGTAATATTTCTTCTCAGGTTCCTGACTTAAGCATTATTCATTATCTTTTTCATTTTTCATACATTCACAGTCCAGTTCATATTCATCCATCCATTATCTGTAGCCTCTTTTCCTGTACAGGGTCGCAAGCAATCTGGAGTCTATACCAGCTGACTATGGGCGAGAGGCGGGGTACACCCTGGACAAGTTGCCAGATCATCGCAGGGCTGACACATATACCCTGTCCACACTAGGGATTTTGTACCGAAATGATACTACTTTCGTACCGCAACACCTGTCCACACTAGCAACTATACCGGTACTGTAGCGGTATAACTGTATCGGTACGAAACCCACAAATGTATGGGTTTCGTACTGGAACAGTATCGGTACTGTAGCGCTTCGCTGTAGTATGGACAGATGAAGTGGTTCTGTATCGATACAAATATAATACACATGCGCAATGAACCATTCCTACGTCTTCCGGGTTCCGCTGAATAAAATAGTGAAGAATGGAGATTCGTTTTCTTTGTTTCTTTCTCAACTGCCTCGCGCATTTTATATGATTCGACTGAATAAATGACCAACAGAAATACAGACTGTACATTGACAACAAAAAGCACACACACGTTGTTTCATCCGCCATATTCTCGGAAGGAAGTTACCACGGAAACATTTCGCGCACGCGCATTTCAACTACCGTGAAAGAAAACCGCAAACATTTCTCGCTAGTGTGGTGTGGCAGCGGGGGCGTGGTCAAGCGCCAGTCTGTGACAGGAGGGCGGAGTCAGGGAAGGTAAGTGGCAGAATCACTACACCTGACATCAATTAACCTGTTTGTGTGTCTTCCCAGTGACCGCGCCCTATTTAAAGAGGGAGAGCTGAGAGCAGAGGAGAGCTCATCCCTGAACAAGACACCAGTTGTGTGTGTGTGTCTATTCAAGTTTCAATTGTTAAACTGAAAAGTGTAGCAATAAACGCTATTTTGAACCTGATCTCTGTCCTGCCGTCCTCTGTGCTCCACCCACCAATACTGACCCGCTACAGTGGTGCTGAAACCTGGGACATTGTGGAGCACAGCAGCCGATCAGCCCCATGGAGTCCTCCCCATTTGCCGACCTGGTCCACGCCCTCGCCACGGCCCAGCAAAGCCAGCACCAGGCACTAGTCACCCTCTGCAAGGAACAAGAACGGCGTTTTGAGGCCCTGGTGCTGGCCCAGCAAGAAGATCGGGAGGCGTTCCGGCACCTCCTCGCGTTGGCGGGGTCCACCAGCACTCCCACCGCGGGCCCGCCCCCCCCTCACCATAACCAAGTGAGAGTAATCGATGGTCAAACGCTCCAGCCGAATGTCACCCCATCCTTCCCCTACTTCGCGATTATGAAGGACAGATTATATCGAGTGACGCAGGACACTCAAACTAAAGAGCGAGTCACGGAGCTTTTAATTCCAAAGAGCCGCCGGGAATTGGTATTCCAGGTGGCTCACTTTAATCCCATGGCTGGACACCTAGGGCAGGATAAGACACTAGCCCGAATAATGGCCCGATTCTATTGGCCAGGGATTCGCGGCGATGTTCGTAGGTGGTGTACGGCATGCCGCGAATGCCAGTTAGTAAATCCAGCGGCCATTCCAAAAGCGCCTTTGCGCCCTCTTCCATTAACCGAGACCCCGTTTGAAAGAATTGTGATGGATCTTGTCGGGCCATTAGATCGATCAGCACGAGGGTACCGCTTTATATTAGTTCTGGTGGACTATGCAACGCGATACCCGGAAGCAGTGCCTCTGAGCAATATCTCAGCACACAGTATTGCAGAGGCGCTCTTCCGCGTCATCTCCCGAGTTGGAATCCCGAAAGAGATTCTGACTGATCAAGGCACCACATTTATGTCACGGACACTGCACAAACTGTATGGGTTATTGGGGATTAAGCCGATCCGCACCAGCGTGTATCACCCACAAACAGACGGTTTAGTGGAACGATTCAATCGCACCCTCAAGAATATCATTAAAAAATTCATAAGTGAGGACGCACGTAATTGGGATAAGTGACTTGAGCCCTTGTTGTTTTCAGTGCGAGAGGTCCCCCACGCCTCTACGGGGTTCTCCCCGTTTGAATTATTATATGGGCATAAGCCACGCAGCATTCTAGATGTGCTGCGGGAAAATTGGGAGGAGGGACCTTCGCAAAGTAAGAATTCAATACGTTATGGACCTGCGTGCAAAACTCCACACGCTCACCCACCTAACCCAGGAGAATTTGTGGCAGGCCCAAGAACGGCAAGCCCGCCTGTACAACAAGGGTACGCGCCTCAGGGAGTTCACACCAGGAGATAAGGTACTCATACTGTTGCCCACATCGAGCTCCAAATTGATCGCCAAGTGGCAAGGACCCTTTGAGGTCACACGGCGAGTCGGGGACGTCGACTACGAGGTGAGGCGAACGGACAGGGGTGGGGCGCTACAGATTTACCACCTCAATCTGCTTAAACTCTGGAATGAGGAGGTCCCCGTGGCATTGGTGTCGGTGGTTCCGGAGAAGGCGGAGCTGGGGCTGGAGGTTCAAAAAGGGGCATTGGCATCACGTACCTCTCCGGTCCCCTGTGGAGACCACCTCTCCCCGACCCAACTCACGGAGGTTGCCCAGTTGCAGACCGAGTTTTCGGATGTGTTCTTGCCCCTGCCTGGTTGCACTAACCTCATAGAGCTCCACATCGAGATGCCCCTGGGGGTGGTAGTGCGTAGCCGCCCTTACAGGCTACCCGAACACAAAAAAAAGGTGATTTGGGAAGAACTTGAGACCATGCTCGAAATGGGCATCATTGAGGAGTCCCACAGTGACTGGAGCAGCCCGGTGGTCTTGGTACCCAAGGCCAATGGGTCGGTCTGGTTCTGTGTGGACTATAGAAAAGTCAACGCGATGTCTAAATTCGACGCGTACCCAATGCCTCGTATTGATGAGTTGCTCGATCGACTCGGCACTGCTCGCTTTTATTCAACACTGGATTTGACGAAGGGATATTGGCAGATCCCCTTGACTCCACTATCCCGAGAAAAAACAGCCTTTTCCACACCGTTTGGTTTACACCAATTCGTCACACTTCCGTTTGGGCTGTTTGGGGCACCCGCTACGTTTCAGCGACTGATGGACAGGGTCTTCTGCCCCCACTCCACCTATGCGGCTGCTTATCTCGACGACATCATTGTCTATAGCAATGACTGGCCGTGGCACCTCGAACATCTAAGGGCCGTCCTTAGGTCGCTGAGGCGAGTGGGCCTCACAGCCAACCCAAAGAAGTGTGCAATTGGGTGGGTGGAAGTACAATATCTGGGCTTCCACTTGGGCAACGGGCAGGTGCGTCCCCAAATTAACAAGACCGCAGCAATTGCGGCCTGCCCGAGGCCCAAGACCAAAAAGGGGGTGAGACAGTTCCTGGGGCTGGCTGGCTATTATCGTAGGTTTATACCTAATTATTCGGACGTCACCAGCCCGCTGACTGATCTCACTAAAACGGGGGCACCAGATCCGGTCCAGTGGATGGAGCAATGCCAGCGGGCTTTTTCTGAGGTAAAGGCTGCACTGTGTGGGGGGCCACTTTTACACTCTCCTGACTTTTCTCTCCCCTTTATGTTGCAGACCGACGCATTGGACAGAGGGCTGGGGGCGGTTTTGTCCCAGGAGGTGGAGGGGGAGGACCGCCCCATCCTGTATATCAGCAGGAAGCTGTCGGTGCGTGAGGGGCGCTACAGCACCATAGAAAAAGAGTGTCTGGCCATCAAGTGGGCGGTCCTCGCCCTCCGGTACTACCTGCTGGGGCGCCCTTTCACCCTCTGTTCGGACCACACGTCCCTCCAGTGGCTCCACAGCATGAAGGATGCCAACACGCGGATCACCCGTTGGTATCTGGCACTCCAACCCTTTAATTTCAAGGTGGTCCGCAGGCCGGGGGCGCAGATGGTCATGGCGGACTTCCTCTCCTGTCGGGGGGGGGGGTCGGCTGCAGGCCGGACGGCTGCCCGGCCTGAGTCGGGCAGTGGGGGTATGTGGCAGCGGGGGCGTGGTCAAGTGCCGGTCTGTGACAGGAGGGCGGAGTCAGGGAAGGTAAGTGGCAGAATCACTACACCTGACATCAATTAACCTGTGTTTGTGTGTCTTCCCAGTGACCGTGCCCTATTTAAAGAGGGAGAGCTGAGAGCAGAGGAGATCTCATCCCTGAACAAGACGCCAGTCGTGTGTGTGTGTCTATTCGAGTTTCAATTGTTAAACTGAAAAGTGTAGCAATAAACGCTATTTTGAACCTGATCTCTGTCCTGCCGTCCTCTGTGCTCCACCCACCAATACTGACCCACTACATGTGGACAGATGCACTAAACTGTACCGGTATACTTTGCATCGATACAGTTATACCACTATCGTACCGGTATATATGTGAACACAGCTTTAGAGACAAACAACCATTCACACTGACATTCACACCTACAGTCAATTTAGCGCCACCAGTTAAACTTTAGACTGTGGGGGAAACCGGAGCACCCAGAGGAAACCTGAAGTGGTGCAGATGAGGACTGCGCACCCTCATCACCACCATCAACAACAAATCCTTTGCGCAGGCTATGTCCTCCGCCCCCTTCTTCACGAGCCACAACCTCTGCATCTGCACGAAGGTCATGGTCTATCATGCAGTCTATATCTCGACCCTTCTCTACAGATGTGAAGCTTCGACGTTGTACAGGAAGCAAATCAATTCCCTCGAAGACTTCCATATACATTGCCTCCAACGCATCCTCGGAGTGACTTGGGACGACAGGATCCCCCACATGCAATCCTCAGCAAGGCCAACTCCACAAGCATGGAGTCCATAATCCTCCATTGTGTCCTCCGATGGACCGGACATGTCATCCAAATGGCCCCCGGATGGTCCTCTATGGAGAACTCACAGAAGGGACCTGCTCCCATGGAAGACCCAAGAAGCATTGGAAGGACTTCTTGAAGTGGTCCCTGCAGTCCTGTAACATCCCTCCTGCCGATACTGAGATCCTCGCTGAGGACCGCGTGAACTGGAAGCGGACTGTGTCCCAGGGAGTCTACCACATCGAGGAAGAACAGACCAGGCTGAGGGAGGAGAAACAGGCCCAGCAACACCTTCGGCAATTCCTTCCCTCTGCTCCCGTGCCTGGTCCCTTCACCTGTCACCATTTTCCCAGGATCTGCCAGTCCATGATTGGGCTTCTGTCTCATGAGTGGGCACATGAGAAATGGCAACAGACGGTGACAACCTCAACAGCAACAGCAGCAAGACCTAGGAAGGCAAAGAAGACGGCGAAGAGGAGGACCTCGCCATCGTTGAATATTGACAGACAGCTATAACATATAAATCACAGATGAAATAAGTCAGATATTAAATATAAGAAATGATAGAAAATAATCTTTGAAGCCAGCACATCCATGAAGTGTTTTATTCCTCTTACACCACATCAATGATCATAATTCATTCATTAATAAAAGAATGACACGTTATACTTTTTATCTCTTGCTAAAAAATTCCAATGTGTCATATTGCCAAGAAAAATACACGCAATGCTTCAACTCGAGCTGGATCTGTTTATCTGGAGTGAGCTGTTACCACAGAAATGGATCATAACACATTAAAAAGAGCTCATTAGTTAGTTAATTAATGTAATTTTTTGAAGCCGCACTACAGTCCAAGCTGTTGTTAATTTTTAGGAAATTCCTCAACACCTTCAGTCGAATCGGAATGAAGAATTCAACAGCACTGGGGTATCAGCACAAGATCAACCAGGTTCATTTCGTTTGTATTTAAAGAAGGATTAATTAACGTTAGCTCATTGTGTTGCTTTGTTTCGTTAACATTATGTCTGTTGTTATGAAGTAAAAGTTGGTTAACATTAACTAATTCAGGAAATTAATGTTAGTTTAGTGCACATTAATGTGTAGCTACACTACCGTTCAAAAGTTTGGGGTCACTTTGAAATGTCCTTATTCTTGAAAGAAAAGCACTGTTCTTTTCAATGAAGATCACTTTAAACTAATCAGAAATCCACTCTATACATTGCTAATGTGGTAAATGACTATTCTAGCTGCAAATGTGTGGTTTTTGGTGCAATATCTCCATAGGTGTATAGAGGCCCATTTCCAGCAACTCTCACTCCAGTGTTCTAATGGTACAATGTGTTTGCTCATTGCCTCAGAAGGCTAATGGATGATTAGAAAACCCTTGTACAATCATGTTAGCACAGCTGAAAACAGTTGAGCTCTTTAGAGAAGCTATAAAACTGACCTTCCTTTGAGCAGATTGAGTTTCTGGAGCGTCACATTTGTGGGGTCGATTAAATGCTCAAAATGGCCAGAAAAATGTCTTGACTATATTTTCTATTCATTTTACAACTTATGGTGGTAAATAAAAGTGTGACTTTTCATGGAAAACACAAAGTTGTCTAGGTGACCCCAAACTTTTGAATGGTAGTGTAGAGCTGCTTGTACGTTATTACCGACGACGACTTTGTTGGAGGAGGTTATAGATTTGTTTGTTTGTTTGTTTGTTTGTTCTCAACATAATTTAAAAAGTAATGAATGAATTTTCATGATATTTGGAGGAAACATGAGCCATTGGCCAAGGAACATTTAATTAGATTTTGATGCAAATCCAGATATGTACACTGATCCAGGATCCAGATATGTATGTGGATCCAGGAATTTTTTGCCTTTTCCCAGCGTAACTCAAAAAGTAGTGAACGGATTTGGATGAAATGTAGTGGACAGCTTTAGTATTATCAAAGGTTTGAGTGATGCGATTTTGATATTGATAATATGTGGCTTGGTTGAGATATGCACTCTAATCTACCGAGTGCCCTTCTAGTTCTAAAGCTAAAATAATGAGATGCTGCCACTTGTTAAAAGCTATCTCCAAATATGGTCATGTGTTCACCATATTTACAAGATTGTTCCATAATGGCCAAATCACATGGTATTTCCTGAATCGAAATATTCTGACAGCTACTTGCTTCTCAACTTAGTAAAATTTCCATGGAAATCCAGTTTATGGTCAATGCTAGGCACAATTACAGTGTCAGTGAAGTATAACAGAACCTTTTCTTCATAAATTACCAACATATCTGAGGTAAATGTTGATATTCTTGATGATTCTGTACCATTTTCGTTATCGCAATTCCCTTCCATTCAGCATACAAGACAAACTAGTAAGTGCTAGCTAGCTAACTCACAAGCCATTAGCTAGGACATGCTGAGATTTCACATTTCCTGGCTGTCTACAATATTCTGACAAGTTTAATCACCTACACTGCTCATGTATAGTATACAGCATGTAGCGTATTCGCCTTCAAATGTCCATTTCAGTGAATAATATAGTCACTGATCAGTGATGTGTGATTTGTGTAATTTTGGCTAATAACTCATCAAGCTTATGATTGTTGATTTTTTTTAATAACTAATGGGACCCGGAGGCAGCGCTGAGTCTTTTCATTCATGTTTATCCGTATGCCATGGCTGGGGTCCGCAGCAGGGGCTCAAAACACAGGCAGGCAGTAATCAAAGGCAAAGTCATTATCATAAATCAAAGCAGACGGAAAGGTTCAAAAGCGGAAAATTATATTCACATGATGAGGAGCCAAGAAACAGAAGAATAAGAAAACAGGAGAATGGAATGAGGATTAACTAGAAATCAGGAAACCAGGACACTGGGAAGTATGAGAGGAGTCTTTGTTGGTGGTGGTATTATTATTATTATTATTATCATCTCATCTCATTATCTGTAGCCGCTTTATCCTGTTCTACAGGGTCGCAGGCAAGCTGGAGCCTATCCCAGCTGACTACGGGCGAAAGGCGGGGTACACCCTGGACAAGTCTCCAGGTCATCACAGGGCTGACACATAGACACAGACAACCATTCACACTCACATTCACACCTACGCTCAATTTAGAGTCACCAGTTAACCTAACCTGCATGTCTTTGGACTGTGGGGGAAACCGGAGCACCCGGAGGAAACCCATGCGGACACGGGGAGAACATGCAAACTCCACACAGAAAGGCCCTCGCCGGCCACGGGGCTCGAACCCGGACCTTCTTGCTGTGAGGCGACAGCACTAACCACTACACCACCGTGCCGCCATCTTTATTATCAATATTTTTTATATTGGTTGGTCAGCAACTAGACTAGCACGCTAGTCTTGCTCCACTAGCATAGAAGCTTTAGTTAGCTATTCTGTTTAGTGATATACTTAATTTGTTTCTTTTAGTTTTACAGAAATCGAGGATGAACACATCTGTATAAGTTTGAAGTCTTCAGTAAAGATCCACAATCTAAACCGTTCGCTATCTGTCTATTTTTTGATACATCGCTAGGGCAGAATAGTTCCATTCATTGCTTGGGAATATACTTTCAAAAAAGATGGTTTAGATGGTTGAATCCATTTTCCTTGATGGTACAATAGCTCAATACATATTTGACAAGATGACTTGATTGTGAGTCTTTCCTGAGCGTAAGTAAAAATGATTTCTACAATTTGCATAAACTGCTGCATCGACAACCTATGCCCCCCTCCTGGAACCTATGCCCCTTCTTTGCCACCCTAAGGAAAAATCTCTGGAGCCACCACTGTAAAGAAGGCAACTGGACTTGCTTGAAATCCTTGAAGATGTTTCACCTCTCATCCAAAAGACTTCTTCAGTTCTATCTGACTAGTGCAGAGTTCCAGGTATTTATCCTCTAGTGGACCAAAAGCAACCCTCAGGAGAGTCGTTGAGGTCACATGGGTCGTTGACCCTTTCAGCCACCCTGTAGGTGTTAGGATCACTGGAGGCCAGGTGTGATTGTCCCAGAAAACTGAATACACATCCACACCAAGACTCAGCTGACTTCAATGACTCACATGATGGCAGAGAGAGAGAGAGACAACAGCCCACGGGTCACCCTAACAACCCTCTAGGCTGCTAACACCGTTCACACCCAGCCTCCAGTGACCCTAACACCTTCAGGATGACTGAGAGGGTCAACAACCCATGTGACCTCAATGACTCTCCTTAGGGTTGCTTTTGTTCCACTGGAGGATAAATACCTGGAACTCCGCACTAGCCAGACAGAACTGAAGAAGCCTTTCGGGTGAGACGCGAAACGTCTTCAAGGATTTCAAGCAAGTCCAGTTGCCTTAGCACCTACAGTTTACTATACTTGACATTTTCTTTTGTCTTAAACTTTCTAGTCAATACATGTTTCAGACACTGCTATATTTTTCTATAGTCATACTCTATATCTGTATCCATAAGGTTCATTTCCAGCATCGGACAGCAGTAAGGATCCAATCTACTCTAAATTCTGAGCAAATCTAAACTATAACAGATGCAGTGTTGAGAATTAGCAATTAGCATTCAGCTAGATTGTTTCATCAGAGGTAATATCATGCTAGCTAGCATTTTCGAGCTGAAGACAGGAGCTGTTTTAAGTTTGCCTTCGTTAATGTTAAGATATGATCACATTCCTTATTCATCTCCTTTAATATGATTAAAGAATTCGGAGCTGTACTTCAGCTATTGATGAAATGTAATCTTTTTTTTTAATGCTACAGTATGTTCATGTCGATGATTTACACGATTTACACTTGGTATTGTGACTGGAACACTTTTAAAGTTGTATGGCTTTAAAATTTGAAGAGAGTTGAAGAGAAAAGGACAGAACATGCAGCTCAAGATGGAATATTTTACGAATATTTGATCCGACCCTGAAACATAGCACTGAATAGCACCTGAAAAGCAAGATCTGATCAGCTCTTATTGAATCCCAGTACCATTAAGTGTTCAAATTGGACCATTAATTGGCACAGAGCAGTGGAAAAATGGAAAAGTGCTGTGCTTGGTGTAAATGGTGTGTTCGGAGAATGGCTAGCAGCTGGGATCTTTAGCACTGTGATTAGGATTCCTGATACGGAATTGCAGAACGAAAAGTGGAGGCGTGCAGCATAGGAACGCTCGTTTAACCTTTGTAGCTGTGGTGTGCCAAAAATACCAGAATTCCTGCTTTTAGTCAGATGGAGCTGCTGAGCAGATCAATAAAACAGCTGAGAAACTATTCAAGGTTTTTATTTTTTCCTTGAGTAAACTTATTTTCCTTTCGTTGTTGTAGTAAAACTGTGGCAGGTGGTATTTTGGTCATGCTTTGTTAAACGCACCTGTAACTAAGCTTTAAGTATGTGCACCCCGGTCTCTAATCTATCAGATTTTCAGATATATCGCTGTGTCTGTGTGAAATCGAAATGAATAGCAACAAAGCTGGCGGAGTAAAAAACGCTCGGGTTGGCATGTGAGTCAACTATCTACAGAGACGCTCACGTTCACTTTTTTTGTTATTCTCCAAAGACTGACTCTAATTATCTGCTCCTCGTTACTAATTGTTATTGTGTCTGGAAGAACAAGGGGATTCAATCCGGTGCAGGGATTATAAGGGATGAGGCAATTACGGCTGTTTCATTTCAAACTCAATATCCATCTGAATGAAAGTGTGGAGGCAATTATTGCTGAAAACACAAGAACGTATCCTTCCTGTAAAGGGAACTTACAAGCAATGGTGTTTCTTTCTTTCTTTTTTTCAAATCACCAAAATATTTTCTCAGGTTAGAATAATTTTTGGAGGCAATTCGGAGAAAATTTTTCAGAGAAAAATGGAGGCAACTTTTCTTTGTTTGCTTACAGTCTGAAAACTTGCATCGCTAGCTTTAGGAGTTTTCTGAAATACTGTCTGTCTGTGTGTGTGTATATACATATATATATATGGTCACTAGAAGATATGAAGTTTATCTTCAAGTAGTGAACATACAGTGGTGCTTGAAAGTTTGTGAACCCTTTAGAATTTTCTATATTTTTGCATAATAATAATAATAATAATAATTTATTGCTTATAGCACGCAAGTTAACATGAAATATATGATCAAATGCGTGTTACAAAACATACAAATATGGGCATATAGATACATGTGGCGTGTGCGCCTAAAACATCATCAGATTTTCACACAAGTCCTAAAAGTAGATAAAGAGAACCCAGTTAAACAAATGAGACAAAAATATTATACTTGGTCATTTATTTATTGAGGAAAATGTTCCAATATTACATATCTGTGAGTGGCAAAAGTATGTGAACCTTTGCTTTCAGTATCTGGTGTGACCCCCTTGTGCAGCAATAACTGCAACTAAACGTTTGCGGTAACTGTTGATCAGTCCTGCACACCGGCTTGGAGGAATTTTAGCCCGTTCCTCCGTACAGAACAGCTTCAACTCTGGGATGTTGGTGTGTTTCCTCACATGAACTACTCGCTTCAGGTCCTTCCACAACATTTCCATTGGATTAAGGTCAGGACTTTGACTTGGCCATTCCAAAACATTAACTTTATTCTTCTTTAACCATTCTTTGGTAGAACGACTTGTGTGCTTAGGGTCGTTGTCTTGCTGCATGACCCACCTTCTCTTGAGATTCAGTTCATGGACAGATGTCCTGACATTTTCCTTTAGAATTCGCTGGTATAATTCAGAATTCATTGTTCCATCAATGATGGCAAGCCGTCCTGGCCCAGATGCGGCAAAACAGGCCCAAACCATGATACTACCACCACCATGTTTCACAGATGGGATAAGGTTCCTTTCTCCAAACATAATGCTTCTCATTTAAACCAAAAAGTTCTATTTTGGTCTCATCCATCCACAAAACATTTTTCCAATAGCCTTCTGGCTTGTCCACATGATCTTTAGCAAACTGCAGACGAGCAGCAATGTTCTTTTTGGACAGCAGTGGCTTTCTCCTTGCAACCCTGCCATGCACACCATTGTTGTTCAGTGTTCTCCTGATGGTGGACTCATGAACATTAACATTGGCTAATGTGAGAGAGGCCTTCAGTTGCTTAGAAGTTACCCTGGGGTCCTTTGTGACCTCGCCGACTATTACACGCCTTGCTCTTGGAGTGATCTTTGTTGGCCGACCACTCCTGAGGAGGGTAACAATGGTCTTTAATTTTTTCCATTTGTACACAATCTGTCTGACTGTGGATTGGTGGAGTCCAAACTCTTTAGAGATGGTTTTGTAACCTTTTCCAGCCTGACAAGCATCAATAACACTTTTTCTGAGGTCCTCAGGAGTCTCCTTCATTCGTGCCATGATACACTTCCACAAACGTGCTGTGAAGATCAGACTTTGATAGATCCCTGTTCTTTAAATAAAACAGGGTGCCCACTCACACCTGATTGTCATCCCATTGATTGAAAACACCTGACTAATTTCACCTTCAAATTAACTGCTAATCCTAGAGGTTCACATACTTTTGCCACTCACAGATATGTAATATTGGATCATTTTCCTGAATAAATAAATGACCAAGTATAATATTTTGGTCTCATTTGTTTAACTGGGTTCTCTTTATCTACTTTTAGGACTTGTGTGAAAATCTGATGATGTTTTAGGTCATATTTATACAGAAATATAGAAAATTCTAAAGGGTTCACAAACTTTCAAGCACCACTGTACATCATAGTAGCTATAAACAGTAATTCCATCATGGGTCTTCTTTTCTTGATGTTACTCAGACAAAAAGTAAATGCATTTTTTTTACGTTATGTTACTACAGAGCCTCCTAAGGGTCAGCAATAGCTACTTTTCCATTTCTTTGCAATACGTTAGCATTAACCCGAGCCCTCACCTTAACCGTAACCGTTACTGCGATGTAACAGAAAAGTGTTACGAGGGAACACAAACATAGCTGAAAAGAAATTCCCACCATGACCATTCAGGGGCTCTGTACATTTCTATGAAAATGGAAAATGTAACGATTACTGGAGTAGTTTTCTGCCATGGGAAAGTCTTCTTAAGAGAGGATTGTGCTTTGAATGTTTCTGGTCCCATGACAAGCTGCAATTTATTTATTTTTTACCTCACCCGCGACGGAGTATTATTACAATACTCCGTCGCGGATGAGGTAAAAAAAAAAAAAAATCGCAGCTTGTCATGGGACCAGAAACATTCAAAGCACAATCCTCTCTTAAGAAGTGCGGTTTGTTTGTGTGTGTGTGTCTGTTAACAATTTAGCGTCTAGATGGTTATACCGATTGACTTCAAATTTTCAGGGTAGGTGGGGAATGGTCCGTAGATTACCTGATTAAATTTTGGGGGTAATCGGGTAAAAGTCAAGGTCACCAGAAAGGTCAACCTTTCGGTCAAAATAACGTTTTCCATTATAACTCAAAAATGGTTGCCGATAGACAGATGTTTACTATGATGAGCATATAGGAACTCCCATATGGCCTTTCATTTGGCACCATGATCTTTGACCTTGAGTGACCTTTAAAGGTCAAACCCAAGGTTATGGGTTTTCAAAGGGCTATAACTTTAAAATCGTTCATGATAGCCAGATGTTTACCATTACCAACTTATAGGAAGTCCCATATGGGCTTTCATTTGGCACCATGACCTTTGACCTTGAATGACTCTGAAGTGTCAAACTCAAGGTCATGGATTTTCATAGGACTATAACCTGACAGCTGATGATTGAGAAATATTACCATTATCAACATATAGGTATAAAATAAGTGCTGCTGGGCGAGGTTTGCTTTGCCTGGCAACACTTTTTTTTATGATGTTAAGAGAGAGAGTTTATGTTTATCGTGTTTCTACGAAATGAAAACACGAGCTAACTTATTTCACAGACCTTTTTTAGAACATATTCACAACCGCAACTATGAATGCATTAATTTGCTAATAATTAATTAATAAAAATGCAATCATTGGCCAATCGCTGTGGTATAAAAGGAATAAAGAACTTTAGGATGTGCTCTTATTGAAAAAGAATTTCTGGAATTGTATCATCATTATGTTGTTTTATTCCTTATTTGTAACATGTACTCCATTCCCGTAATGCTCAGAATATCCTGTGATCAATCAGACCACCTTGCAGAAGCAGGTCTGCTATCTCACAACATTATGTTTCATGATAAAACGTATCCATGGGCATAAAGCGAATCTTGAGTCCGTCACCAGCGAACCCTCCTTGAAGCCGTTTCCTTGTGGTAACGAGCCGAGTCGGGGAGCGATGGCAATCTAATGGAGCATGATTGAATGAGAAATAATTGAATTATGTTGGGGCAAAATCCTCACAGCGGGAGAAGAAGAACGAAGCCGAGACGTCTCCGCTGCTGACTGATGACGGGAACCTTTCAGGGCCGTGTGTGTGTCGGCTTCTTCTGACAGATGCACCTTGTTTTGCTGCAGCAGAAGCAGGCGAAGTCAGGCATGAAAGCGTATATTGATTTATCTCATCGCTTTATGATTAGCCCTTTTCAGACATAATCTGAAAATCAACTTGAGTTCAACTCTTTTTTCTTTTTTTTTTTAAAGAATAGAAAAAACCTGCCAGGAAGGTTCAGGACATCTGGTTGAGACTAAATTTGTGCACGAGAGGAGGCAACAAAACCAGGATGTTTTTCCTCTTGTGAAGCTCACCAGACAAAGCAAGATCATGCTCAATAACACGCAACATGCTTATAGCTTCCTGTGTAGCTGTAAGTGTAAACCTCAGGAAGTGTAAAGGAACAACATAAATAAACATCTCCTTAAGGCATGACTTTGCACATACAGTATTGAACTTACCTACATAAATTACGTACATCTGTAAGATTAAAGCCTAAGTCCACTAGATACAGTCATATCAACCTGTGTTAAAATGTACATACAAAGTGGCACCCTAGAGGGCACTTCATCACATTCTCTTGCACGAAGTAGCAACCTATAGGGCACTTCATAACATTTTCTCATCTGAACGGCAGACAATAGGGCACATCACATTTCGTGCACTATAATGGCACCCTTGAGGGCAGCTTATCCTGTTTTATCTACTGGAAGGTCATCCTAGAGGGCACTTCATGTTAAGGGAACCATATAGGGCACTGCGTCATGTATTTTTCACCAGAAGGGTACCCTAGAAAGCGCTTGATCATGTTTTATCACACAGAGTGGCACCCAAGAGGACACCTCATCATGTTTCCTTACACATACAGGAAGTCTATAGGGTGCTTCATTACATTCTCTTGCACAAAGTAGCAACCTATAGGGCACTTCATAACATTTTCTCATCTGAACGGCAGACAATCGGGCACATCATCACATTTCATGCACTGTAATGGCACCCTTGAGGGCAGCTTATCTTGTTTTATCTACTGTAAGGTCATCCTAGAGGGCACTTCATCATGTTTTCTCTACATAAGGGAACCATATAGGGCACTGCATCATGTATTTTTCACTGGAAGGGCACCCTAGAAGGCGGCACGGTGGTGTAGTGGTTAGTGCTGTCGCCTCACAGCAAGAAGGTCCTGGGTTCGAGCCCTGGGGCCGGCGAGGGCCTTTCTGTGTGGAGTTTGCATGTTCTCCCCGTGTCCGCGTGGGTTTCCTCCGGGTGCTCCGGTTTCCCCCACAGTCCAAAGACATGCAGGTTAGGTTAACTGGTGACTCTAAATTGACCGTAGGTGTGAATGTGAGTGTGAATGGTTGTCTGTGTCTATGTGTCAGCCCTGTGATGACCTGGCGACTTGTCCAGGGTGTACCCCGCCTTTCGCCCGTAGTCGGCTGGGATAGGCTCCAGCTTGCCTGCGACCCTGTAGAAGGATAAAGTGGCTAGAGATAATGAGATGAGATGAGGACACCCTAGAAGGCGCTTGATCATGTTTTATCACACAGAGTGGCACCCAAGATGGCACTTCACTATGTTTCCTTACACATACAGGAAGTCTATAGGGTGCTTCCTTACATTCTCTTGCACAAAGTAGCAACCTATAAGGCACTTCATCACATTTTCTCATCTGAACGGCAGACAATAGGGCACATCATCACATTTCGTGCACTGTAATGGCACCCTTGAGGGCAGCTTATCTTGTTTTATCTACTGTAGGGGCATCATAGAGGGCACTTCATCATGTTTCTCCTACATAAGGGAACCCTATAGGGCATTGCATCATGTATTTTTCACTGGAAGGGTACCATAGAAGGTGCTTGATCATGTTTTATCACACAGAGTGGCACCCAAGAGGGCACCTCATCATGTTTCCTTACACATACAGGAAGTCTACAGGGTGCTTCATTACATTCTCTTGCACATAATGACAAACTATAGGGCACTTCATCACATTTTCTCATCTGATAGGCAGTTAGTAGGGCACATCATCACATTTTGTCCATTGTAAGGACACCATTGAGGGCAGTTTATCTTGTTTTATCAACTGTAGGTGCACCCTAGAGGGCATGTCATCATATTTTGTCACATTCAGAGTCACCCTACTTGATCATGATTTGTTTCACAAAACAGCACCCTAGGGGCACTTAATCATGTTACTCCCACATAAGGGAACCCTACAGGGCACTGCATCATGCATGTTTCATTGGAAGGGCACATTACTATGCACTTTATCATGTTTTATCACAGAGTGGTACCCTAGAGGGCACTTCATCATGTTTTCTTGCAAATAGGGCCACCCTGTAAGGCACTGCATCACAATCTCTTGCACATAGTGGCAACCTATGGGACATTTCATCATATTTTATCATCTGAAAGGCAGCCAATAGGGCACATCATCACATTTTTTCCACTGTAAGGGCACCCTTCTAGGCAATTTATCTTGTTTTATCTACTGTATGGGTATCCTAGAGGACACTTGATCATGTTTTCTTTTACACAACTGAACTCTATGGGGCACTTCATCATGTTTCTCCCACATAAAGGAACCTTATACGGCATTGTATCATGTATTTTTCAGAGACATGGCACCCTCGAGGGCACTTTAGTATATTTTATCATACAGGGTGGCACCCTAGAAGGCACTATATCTCAGTTTCTTGATTGTAAGTTCACTATGAGGGGCCCATCATCATGTTTTTGTGACTGGAAGGGCACCCTAGAGGGCACTTCACTGTTTTATCACATATAAGGGCACCCTTTTTTCATTTTGAAGGGCAGTCATTATGGTACTTCACCATGTTTTCTCACACATAGAAGGCATGGGAATCCTAGAAGGCATTTTATCACATTTTTTTCCATTTAAAATACAGCCATTAGGGCAGCTCATCACATTTTCTCCATTGTAATAGCATCCTAGAGGGTACTTTATGATGTTTTATGTACTGCAGGCACCCTAGAGGGTTTTTTTGTAGTGGGGCATGGGGGGCACAAATCATCAGTGCTTTTAGGATCTGGGGGCTTTTTCTTGTAGCGTTTCTTGAGAATAAGCAAATTGTTTTTCAAAGGGTGGCAGATGGTATATATTTATTGTAAGAATTGTTTATGGTCTTCATTTTATTCTCACGGTTTTGCCATGTGGTTTGCAGCTTTGTTAGATTTTCACTTTTCTGTAGCTCTTACTTTTTCCTCCAAAGATTGCTGCAGTTTTTTTTTTCCTTCTCAAAATAATTTCCCACATTACCAGAACTCCATTAAACACACTCAATACGGAAGGCATGTGGCCATCTGACCTGTCGGAAGGTCGGGTCCATTCGCAGGCTGTGATGAAGGCCCACCCCGAAGGCTCTGTTCATTATGATTAGTGCTTCCACATTCATTCGTCTGTCACCAGCCCTCTGTATTGCGTTGCATAGCCAGCGGGCAAGTGATCTAATAAACGTCAGTCTGGATGAAGCCGTCTGCCTGAAAGAAATCGGAAATGCAATCACGAGTTCGCACAAACAGATAGAGCGAGGGACCTCTCGTACTGCGCCTACGCCTTCTTCAAAAGAACAGCACATGAACAGAGTGCAGACGCTGATGTATGTTTGTATGTCTTTTCCTGCTGTTGCAGATGTGTACCTTTTAATTATGTGGACACTGACACAGTGGAACACACTTCATTCTGCTAAAGAGCAGCGGAATAATTCCGGCATTAAGTGTAAAGCTTTCCTGAGAATATTTCAGCTTTCATAGTATCAGTGTAGGAAGGTTTACAAAGCTTATGTAAACACCTGCCATGCAATCTGCCTGTGTGTTCTAAACAGCCATTGGTATTCTGTACACACACACACACGCACACACACACACACACACACACACACACACACACACACCAGTATTGCTATCTTCTTCCACATATCAATTTAATCATGAAGGGAAAAAGGAGCTGTTAACATCTACTGTTTTCACATTACACTCCTGCTTATTAGAGCAGCTGAAGGTGAAAAAGCTGTTAATATTTGATGGAAGTGTGTGTGTGTGTGGGTGTGTGTGTGCGTGTGTGTGTGTGTGTGTGTGTGTGTGCGTGTGTGTGTGCGTGTGTGTGTGTGTGTGTGTGACAGAGAGAGAGATTCATTTTCAGTGATTAATAATCTTCAAAAGTACTGCTTTTAATATCACACTGAGCTGTAACGAGATCATAACCTTCTAATGCTATCTATCTATCTATCTATCTATCTATCTATCTATCTATCTATCTATCTATCTATCTATCTATGTCCATTAGATTTGATGGTGTTTCATATTATTCTCTGATGGTTTCCATTATATTCTCTCCAGTAATCCAGATGTCTGATTAATAATCAGTGATTAGTGATCAGTGATTAGTAAGTGGTGATCAGTGATTATTGAGCAGTGATTAGCGATTGATGATAAATTATCGGTTATTAAGAAGCAGTGATTAGTGATCAGTGATTAATGAGTGGTGATTCGTGATCATTTATCAATGATTCATGATTAGTATGCAGTCAGAAGTGACTCATGAACAGTGATTACTTATATACTGAACGATTAGTGCGCAGCGATTTATGATCAGTGATATATGGTAAGTGATTAGTGATCAGCGATGATTAAACAGTGAGCAGTGATTTGTGAGTATTGATCAATGATTGGTGATTAATAAGCAGGGGTTAGTGATGAATGACCAGTTATTAGTGAGCAGTGACTTATAATTAGTCACTGACCAATGATTAGTGATTCGTGATAAATGAGTAGTTATCAGTGATTAGTTATAGGTGATTGGTTATCAATGAGCAGTGATTGGTGAGCAGCGATAAGTGATTAATGATGAGTGGTCAGTTATTGGTTGTTAATAAACAGTGATTAGTGTTTGAACATAAGTGATTAGTGATCAGTGATTGTGGAGTGGTGAGCAGTGATTTGTGATTATCAAGCAAGAGTTTGTGATTAATAAGATGTGATTAGTGATCAATGACAAGTGATTAGTGAACAGTAATGTATGATCAGTGATTACTTATCAGTGATTTGTTAGCCATGAGCAGTGATTAGTGAGCAGTGATTAGTGATTAATGAGTAGTGATCAGTGATCAGCTGTTAGTAAGCACTGAATAGTGAGTTATGAACTGATTAGTGAGCAGTGATTTATTATCAGCAATTAGTGATCAGTGATTACGTGGTGAGCAGTAATTAGTGATTACTGATCATTGATCACTTATTACTAAAGAGTGGTTGATGATTAATGATCAGCGATTAGTGATAAATGATTATGCAGTGGTGAGCGGTGACATGGGATTAGTGATCAGTGAGGAGTGATTTATGATCAGTGATTACTTAAGTGATTTGTTAGCCATGCACAGTGATTAGTGAGCAGTGATTAGTGATTTATGATCAGCATATAGTGCTCAGTGATTATTAAGTGGCGAGCAGTAATTAGTGATTGCTGATCATTGATCACTTATCACTAAAGAGTGGTTGATTATTAATACTCAGTGATTAGTGATCAATGATTATTCAATGGTGAGTGGTGAATGGGATTAGTGGTCAGTGATTAGTGAGTGGTGAGTTATTATCAGTGATTATTTATAAGTGATTTGTTAGCCATGAGCAGTGATTAAGTGAACAGTGATTAGTGATTAATGAGCAGTAGTAATTCATCAGTTTTAGTAAGCACCGAGCAGTGATTTATGATCAGCAGTTAGTGATCAGTGATTATTAAGTGGTGAGCAGTGATTAGTGATTACCAATAACTTATTACTAAGTAGTGGTTGGTGATTTAATGATCAGTGATTAGTGATCAATGATTATTCAGTGTTGAGCAGTGATATGTGATTAGTGATCAATGATTAGTGAATATCGATTTATGATCAGTGATTAGTTATCATTGGTTGATTAATGATGAGCAGTGATTATTGATTAATGATAAGTGATCAATTGTTAATAAGCACTGATTAGTGGATTGTGAACAGTGATTAGTTAACAATGCTTTATGAATGGTGATTAATGATCAGTGATTATTAAATCGTGAGTAGTGAGTAGTGATGAGTGATAAATGATCATTGATCAGTTATTACTAAGCAATGGTTGGTGATTAACGAGCAGTGATTTTAAGTAGTGATTAGTGATTGGTGGTTGTTGATTAATGATCAATGATTAGTGATTGATGATTATTAATTGAAGTGCAGTGATTTGTAATTAGTGATCAGTGATTAGTGTAAAACTCTTTGTCATCACACTGTTGTGAGTGTAGTGCGCGGCTTAGTAAAATGACTGCACTTGTGTTTAGAAGTTGCAAAGCTCCAGTGTGACCTGGTGTGCGTCAGTGTCGCCAGCTGCTGTGGTATTTTCATTCGGCTCTGTAGATTGTTGTGGAGATTTTATCTAAATCATATAAAATGTTTATCAGAAAAGAAAAAAAGGCATATTTATGATGCCAATGCTGGAAAGTGCTGAAAGTTTTAGCACCCCAAACACTATCTCTCTCTCTCTCTCTGTCACACACACACACACACACACACACACACACACACACACACACACACAGAGTTCCCGTAGGCCATTCCTGTGTGTAATATCAGTGACTAGAGATAAGTGTTTCTCTTTCTGCCAGAGTTTCAGTGTGTGGATGAGAGAGAAACCCTCAGGCTTCAGCCATTTGTTGAATCTTGTCATGCGTCGGCCATATTTGTTTGGCCTTACACTAATCCAGTCTTGTTTCTTTTCATCGCTCCCTTCCCTCCTCTCAAAGAGGATTTCCATGCTCTAATTAGGTGTATCACAGTAATCTGCGAATCCTCTGCTATGGCACTGCTCTACACGTTCAGAGCCGGCCATGCCATTGTCGCGCTGACATTAGCGTGCTAACTCAGACGATCCTGGGTGGCGAGGGCGTCTCCATATTGACTGTATCAAATTTAATCCTACGCTTCTTTGTTTGCATTGACCCCGAACACATGTCAGGCCTAGTTGAAAGGGCCCATTCGCTTTGAAACGCTATCCTGAAAATGTTCTCACCCTCTCTGGTGGCCGCGCGCAGATCTGATTGGCCCGAGTGCATCTGTTTCACAGGAGGGGGAAAGAAAAGACAAGGATTTGTTCAGATCCGTGCGAGCATGATGAGAGTGCGACGATGGGAATAAAGGCGAGAGGGGATCTGAGCGTGCATAAAGGCAAGACAGGGCCTCCTGGCTTTCAGAGTGATCGCTCAAGCGTGCGTACACACACACACACACACACACACACACACACACACACACCAGGGCCCTGCAGGAGACGTAACCACAGCCATACAAAGCAAGCATCTGAAAGTCTGAGCTCCTGTGTGAAGTCTGATCAATAGAGATTGTGTGTGTGCGTGTGTGTGCACGCATGTTTTTTTCTTTTTTTTATGCCACATTCATGACCAAAGGAAACCTTTTGGCTCTTTTGGAGTTTTTGTTGTCTCGTCTCGTCTCGTCTCGTCTTCTTCCGCTTTATCCGGGACCGGGTCGCGGAGGCAGCAGTCTAAGCAGGGAAGCCCAAACTTCCCTTTCCCCAGACACCTCGGCCAGCTCCTCGGGAAGAACACCGAGGCGTTCCCAGGCCAGCCGAGAGACATAGTCCCTCCAGCGTGTCCTGGGTCTTCCCCGGGGCCTCCTCCCGGGGGGACATGCCTGGAACACCTCCCCAGGGAGGCGTCCAGGAGGCATCCGAAAAAGATGCCCGAGCCACCTCAGCTGATTCCTCTCGATGTGGAGCAGCAGCGGCTCTACTCCGAGCTCCTCCCGAGTGACTGTGCTTCTCACCCTATCTCTAAGGGAGCGCCCAGCCACCCTGCGAAGGAAACTCATTTCGGCCGCTTGTATCCGCGATCTTGTCCTTTCGGTCATTACCCAAAGCTCATGACCATAGGTGAGAGTCGGAACGTAGATCGACCGGTAAATTGAGAGCTTCGCCTTTTGGCTCAGCTCCTTCTTCACCACAACGGACCGGTAAAGCGACCGCATCACTGCGGAGGCTGCACCGATCCGCCTGTCGATCTCACGCTCCATCCTTCCCTCACTCGTGAACAAGATCCCGAGATACTTAAACTCCTCCACTTGAGGCAGAACTTCTCCACCAACCTGGAGAGGGCAAGCCACCCTTTTCCGGTCGAGAACCATGGCCTCGGACTTGGAGGTGCTGATTCTCATCCCAGCCGCTTCACACTCGACTGCAAACCGCCCCAGTGCATGCTGAAGGTCCTGGTTTGAAGAAGCCAACAGGACAACATCATCCGCAAAAAGCAGAGATGAAATCCTGTGGTTCCCAAACAGGATTCCTTCTGGCCCCTGGCTGCGCCTAGAAATTCTGTCCATAAAAATTATGAACAGAACCGGTGACAAAGGGCAGCCCTGCCGGAGTCCAACATGCACTGGGAACAGGTCTGACTTACTGCCGGCAATGCGAACCAGACTCCTGCTCCGTTCGTACAGGGACCGGACAGCCCTTAGCAAAGAGCCCCGAACCCCATACTCCCGAAGCACCCCCCACAGAATACTACGGGGGACACGGTCGAATGCCTTCTCCAGATCCACAAAAGTTTTTGTTGTGTTTTGATTTATTTTTAAGCTGCAGTTTTTGGAAAACAGAGAGAGAGAGAGAGAGAGAGAGAGAGAGAGAGAGAGATTTCCTTGTGGGGACCAGAAAATGTCCCCACAAGACCAAAAGTGTCAGATATTCCTATAGTTGTGGGGACATTTTTCTGGCTCCCATGAGAAATTTATTCATTCATTCATCTTTTTCTTTCTTTCTTTCTTTCTTTCTTTCTTTCTTTCTTTCTTTCTTTCTTTCTTTCAAACAAAAAAAAATAGTTTTAAGAACCCATGAGAACTAATTTCTTTTGAGGACCAGAAAAAACATCACCACAAAGTCAAAACTGTCGGCTAATTCTATAAACTGAAAGATAAAACTTTTCTTTCTTTCTTTCTTTCTTTCTTTCTTTCTTTCTATACAGTTTTTAGAACCTGTTAGAACTAATTTCTTTTGAGGACCAGGAAAATGTCCCCACAAGATCAAAAGTGTCAGATATTCCTATAGTTGTGGGGACATTCTTTGGGCTCCCACAAGAAATTAATTAATTTGTTCTTTCTTTCTTTCTTTCTTTCGAACAAAAAAAATACAGTTTTAAGAACCTGTGAGAACTAATTTCTTTCAAGGACTAGAGAAACATCACCACAAGGTCAGAACTGTTGGCTAATTCTATAAACTTAAAGATAAAACTTTTCTTTCTTTCTTTCTTTCTTTCTAACAAAAAAATAGTTTTAAGAACCCATGAGAACTAATTTCTTTTGAGGACCAGAAAAACATCACCACAAAGTCAAAACTGTCGGCTAATTCTATAAACTGAAAGATAAAACTTTTCTTTCTTTCTTTCTTTCTTTCTTTCTATACAGTTTTTAGAACCTGTTAGAACTAATTTCTTTTGAGGACCAGGAAAATGTCCCCACAAGATCAAAAGTGTCAGATATTCCTATAGTTGTGGGGACATTCTTTGGGCTCCCACAAGAAATTAATTAATTTGTTCTTTTTTTGTTCTTTCTTTCTTTCTTTCTTTCTTTCTTTCTTTCTTTCGAACAAAAAAAATACAGTTTTAAGAACCTGTGAGAACTAATTTCTTTCAAGGACTAGAGAAACATCACCACAAGGTCAGAACTGTTGGCTAATTCTATAAACTTAAAGATAAAACTCTTTCTTTCTTTCTTTTTAACAAAAACATAATTTTAAAAACCCATGAGTACTAATTTCTTTCAAGGACCAGAAAAAACGTCATCTCAAGGTCAAAACTGTTGCTAATTCTATGAACTTAAAGATAAAAGTCTTTCTTTCTTTCTTTCTTTCTTTCTTTCTGCTAAAACTGTCACTTTTAATAAAAAAACAAACTAACTAAAAGGCCCAAACAGTCCTTACAAAGACAGTAAGACAAACGTGTGTGTGTGTGTGTGTGTGTGTGTGTGTGTGAAAAACCTTTTAGTTCTTTCTTTCTTTGTTTGTTTCTTTAAATTAAAGCTGCAAATTCATAAAACGTCTTATTTTCTTTACAATGACCAGAAACATCTCATTTTTTTGTAACAAAAAGTACAGCTTTTATTGAAAATAATAAAATAAGTGCAAACGATTCCCCTGAAGGACAGCGAGAGAAAAGTCTAGAAGGTCAAATGCAAAACATTTTTCAGGTCCCCACTTTATTTTCTTCAGAAAATTCCAGCTTTTACTGAAAAACCCTCATGACAACTCACAAGTATAGTAGATGAACGGGTGTGTGTGGGTGTGTGTGTGTGGGTGGGTGGCCTGGCAACTCAGAGCCCTTGCATCGTTGACATCTGCTCCTCTTCACTGCGAGCCTGGTGACACAGTCCATCTTCAAAAACGATTGAGCCGCTGAAAAAAAGAAGTAGAAAAAAGAGAAAGAGGCTTCAAATGAACTAAAAGTGCAGCGGCTCACTTTTGTCCTGCTGTTTTTCAGCTCGGGGAGAAAAGAAAAAAAAGATTGATGTGGTTTCCTGTCTTCAGAGAGCCGTCTGAGTTGAGGCCAGGGTTTATTGTGTTGTGTCTGTCATGGCGCTCGTTCCTGCGAAGCTGACGAGGGAAGTGAGAATTCGTTTCCTCCCCGAGCAGGAAACAGCACGGGAAAGTGAATCTTCATAATTATGAAGTTTAATAAAGCCGTTCTGAAGGGACCGTTTGCATCTTTGTGTCCTCTGGGCAGAGACTCCATTCCGCCTGACAGCCACTCATGCACAAATAAACACATCTTTTAAATATCTTCACACTTATTACTTTGTGCCACCTTAGGTGCTTGCTGCTTTTGAAGCATGACAATAGAAAAAGAAAAGCTATTTTAGACCTCAGTGTGAGAAATATATTTACTGAAAGAGCTCATCGTTACTCAGGAAAGCTGTAGCACTGTCGCTAATCGATGTGACATCTCTGTTTAGGTGTAGGACTGGAAAATTACAGAGATATGGATATATATATATATATATATATATATATATATATATATATATATATTTATTTATTTATTTATTTATTGAGTCACTGCCTAAAAAAAGTGGCGAAATATTTATAAGAGCACAAAATCAGCCTGAATAGAAGAATAATATTACAGCACAATGAATTGTGTCGTGTTGTGTATTTTACATCAATAAATCACTGCAATGTCTTGTGACATTATTGTAATACCAGTAATGAGATACGCATCGCAGCTACGATACGTATTTATTCCTTTTTTTGTCACTGCATGCCATGCGCCAGAAACAACACCATGACATTTATGATGGTGTGACTCTGCTGGGCGCCTGGTGGACAGCAGTGAACCAGTGCTTTCACTTTCACAGCACTACTGAAGAGTTACCCTCTGATATCACACTCGATATATCAAACAGGTGTCTGGTTTCATCTGTCACGTCCACATGACTTGGCACACCATTAGAACTAATTACCATGCACCTGTTCCTGATTAGAGCGCAATCACAGCACAGACATATAAAGACTCTTAGTAACACACAGACGTTGTGAAGTATACACTCTGTACCCTGCGTCTAACGTTACCAAGCCTTGTATTTTGTATCACTTTTCTGGTTTTGACCCTGTTTGTGTTTTTGGACTGTGAGTATTGTATTCCCTCTGATATCCTGTCTGTCTGTGCCTCACTCCACCACTGCCTGTTTTTCGACTTGGTCTTTGTCTCTGTTTTGGATGTCTGCGAGTGTGTTTTCAATAAAACTCTTCCTGTATTTACATCCGTCTGTCACCCATTCATGACAGAAACTAACTGTCCAAAAAGTGAGTGGACTAATAAAACTGTTTTAGCTCGTTTTATATGAAACTGTCGTGAATATTTTCTGTAAAATGTGTAAGTACCTAATTCCACGCTACTTTTTAAAAGCAAACTAAAAATAAGCGCTAGATAAAAACCCATCTATCTGATGGAAATAAAGATACAAATTTCGTTATCCGGTGGTCAAGTGTTTATGACAGACATTGTCTTGCACTTACGATTGGGTTCCCTGTGGTGGTACACTCTGTTATCATTGTCATCAGTTGTCCATCGCTAGCGATGATGACTGCTTCATTAGGATGTGCAAAAATGTAGATGGGCTGCGAGGCCTGCACCAGAGCGACAGAGTTGCCCACAGCAGGGGCACGAATGGCCCGGCCATGCTACCACGGAATGCCCGGCCTTGTGAGCTCTTGTATACTATTCTCCTCTCTTAACGAAGCACCTTGCACAGTAAGGTAAGACAAACAATGTTGTGCCCCCATTGTGTTGTCTCTCTGGATCTCCAGACCTGATGCCAAGTGGTGCACAAAAGTGCCACAGACCTGACGGGTATGGAAGTTGCCCTGCAGTGACAACTGACTTGCCGAGTGATGCCATCCATTGGCCATTTGAGTGGCTGTTCTGCATACCATCTGGTGGTGTGCCATTGACCCTGTTGGGTTCATCTTCTACATTGCACCGAAACGCGCCCTGCTGCCAGTGCCTTATTGGTAATGTACTATTTAACCCATAGCTGGAACCCAGGCAGGTGCTACCACTCTGGGTCAGAGCGGACCTGGGAGCAATGGTGATTAAGGAGTAACTCCACTTTCGCCAATATTCAAGTCCTTCCGGACCTTAGACTCACCACTGGTTGCAGTTTAAAGTCACACCCAGGACTAAACGCTCCGCTGTAACCTACTACAGACTAAAGAACTAGAAATAACCACAACAGCATTTGACATTTTATCAATGTTTCTTTCTGAATGTGATATAAATATTCTCTGATATAAAGCAAACGCCTTCCTCACTTCACCTTCTAACCCTGTGCTCACACTCCCGAAAAATAAATACTTTTTCTTTTTTGACAAAATTCTCAACTTTATGCAAATTAGCTCTAAAGCGATAAATCCAAACGATTGGCTCAAATGATTCCTCAGATCAATCCTACAGTCTGACGTTCCCTTTTGGGAAAAAAAAAAGAAAGTAAAATGAGTTATAAATGTGTTTTTGTCATATTCTGCCATACATGACCTCTCATTAAATGTGTGGAGAGACATTACAAAGGAAAATAAAGTTTGGAAAGAAGTAGAACAGAGTTCATGGATGTAGCTAATACAGTTAGCTTGTGCTTCTAAACTGCTAATAGCTAATACAAAGCCTGGCATGTAACATTAATCATAAACAACAACAGAACATGATTTAATTTGTGTTTCACTAGTTAGAAGAGTGTCTACAGATATACAGGTGATATATACATTTATATACAGTATGATGGTGTACATTAGAAGGTATTCTTGGGTTTCACATGATGTCACATCTGCCTCATTAGTTATTCTAAACTTTATCTGGTGGTCTACCAAAGCTCAGTTGACAAAGCGTTTGTACAGAGAAGGTGCATTGCTCGCATGAAAAATGCCTTACACTTGCATTGTTTTAGGTTGTTCGAATTGATCAAACCGTGAAACTGATAAAAGTTTCTTCAGGGTTCCCCGTGAACTAATAAAAAAGGGTGAACGAACACAGGATTTCACAAAAAGATGTGGAGAAAGGCAGCTTTTCAGTGAAATCTCTCAGTTAAATCGAAGGGAGCCAAGTTGAAGCATGCCCAAGTTTGCAGTGATCACTTGGTGAAAGGTTTGCATTTCTCTCTCAGCTCTGTCCTTAGTGTTTCCCAAGTACTTTTCTTGTTATGTGTCATTATTTTACAGTACTTTTTTTAGTCACAAAGCGCTAAAGTCCCCAGCTGTTTCTTTGTTTACTCCTCACTCCTCACAAAGTCCATATGCACAAAGGTCATGACAAAATTCTTACCCAGCCATACAGTTACAATGCATTGTGATCACTTCTCCGTCTTGTTTAACTAAGATCCAGGTCTTTAAAGGGGTTTCTGATGATCTTTGTGAATGATTTAGCTGAGAGATAAGAGCCAACACAAGTGAGAATCAAACCAACTGTTGTTTGTTTACACTTCAACTTGCAGCGCTTCATTGTAAAGACACAAACGAAAAGCTTGAAAAAAAACCATACTTACATGGGCAAAAACAATCCAGGATTCATTCAGCAGTGACTTGATACTGAGGTCCTTTACCCAGCCACATACAAAAAAGTTGTAAGCCTCCATACTCTTCCACGCTTTCTTATCCATGGTGCTGTACCTTGTCGTGGTGGATAAGCTTGCATGCCCCGAGGACCCTGAGAGCTAAGCCAGCGGGGGCCTTGGCTCCTGGAAGGTTCAACCAAGCCGGACAGGTCGAGGGTGAGAGGCCAGACAAAACCAGTGCCCTGGTCCTCCAGGTTGGGCATGGGGCCAACAACCCCACCCCGTAAAAACAACAATTATTACAGAAACCACAACGAGAACTGGTACACCCAGCAGGGACCTGGATGGAAACTCAGGCCTAACCGGCAGTATGACCTCATCTGATGAAAGCCCAGCCAGGGAAGTCAGGAGAGCGATGGAGAGTTTCCTAAGGCCCAAACAGAAAATCCGAGTAGGGACATGGAACATCCGGACCATGTATGAAACTTTGAAGTCAGCCCAAGTCATCACTGAAATGGAAAAGTACAATCTGGACATTCTCGGCATTAGTGAATGTAGATGGACTGGATCTGGACGGATAGTCTCCCGGGGCACAACCATCTTGTTTTCAGGAGAAAAGGACGTGCACGCTGGTCAAGTGGCAATCATGATCAAGAGAATGAGGATGAGAACACTGATTGAATGGGAGCCCATCAGCAGCAGACTCATCAAAGCTCTCTTTGACTCGAAGTACTGCAGGTTCACAGTCATACAGTGCTACGCACCAACCAACGAGGCAGATGATGAGGACAAAGATGACTACTATGAGCAACTCCAACAAGCAAAAGCTCCTCAACATGACATGCTGGTGATCCTAGGGGATATGAACTCCAAAGTCGGACAGGATAACACCAACAGTGAAAGAGCCATGGGGAAACAAGAGTGTGGTGTGATCAATGACAATGGACAACATCTGGTGGACCTTTGTCTCAACAACAACTGTGTGATAAGGGGCACCATCTTCCCGCATGAGGACGTACACAAGCTCACCTGGAACTCCCCAGATGGATACACTGTGAACCAGATTGACCATGTGGTGATCAACAACAAGTGGAGACGATCCTTGCGAGACGTGCGTGTCTACAGAGGGGTGGACGCCAACAGTGACCACTACTTAGTAGTGGCAACAGTTGGCCTGAAACTCCGCCAAACACCCAGACAGAGACAAACCAGGCAGATACTGGACACTGCCAAAGTGAAGACTCCAGACGTCAAGAGAGAGTTCGTGATAGAGCTGAGGAACCGCTTCAGGGGCCTAGCAAGTCTATTAGACCAAGACAAAGAGGGAACAGAGACACCCGAGGCCATGGAGAAGAGATGGAACATCATTAAAGACATGTATGTGGAGACAGCCAAGAAAACCCTAGGCCCCAGAAAGAAGAAGGACAAAGAGTGGTTAACAGCAGACACGTGGAAGAAGATTCAAGAGAGGAAAGAGCTGAAAACGAAACTGCTGAATGCCAAATCAGTCAGGATCCATGATCAGCTGGAGAAGGCATACAGAGAGAAAGACAAAGAGGTTAAGAGGAGTGCAAGACGGGACAAGAGGGGGTATATTGAAGAGATGGCCCAAGAGGTGGAACAGACAGCAGCACGCGATGAACTCAGTACCGTGTACAAGATCACCAAACGGCTGAGTGGGGCTCAGATGAGCCAGTCCGCCCCAGTGACAGACAAGGATGGGAACCGACTGACAACTGAAAGTCAGCAGGCAACCAGATGGGCCGAGCACTTTCGTGAGGTGTTAAACCAACCCGACAACCCAGCCAACCCACCACCTGCAGACAACCACCTAGATATTGACAAACCCCCCCAACCGAAGATGAAGTCAAGAGGGCCATCAAAACCTTGCAGAACGGCAAAGCTCCAGGCATCGACTGCGTCAGCACTGAGATGCTCAAAGCCGATGTTGAGACAGCATCCAGGGTGATAACGGACCTCTTCAAGACCATCTGGCACACAGAGTCTATCCCCAAGATCTGGTCTAAAGGACTCATAGTAAAGCTGCCCAAGAAAGGAGACCTTCAGAGTTGTGACAACTGGTGCGGCATCACCCTACTCTCCATACCAAGCAAGGTGTTCTGCAAAGTACTCCTGAAGACAATCAAAACTGAAATAGATGCCACACTCAGGGAAGAGCAAGCGGGTTTCAGGAAGGGGAGAGGATGCACAGACCAGATCTTCACTCTGCGCAACATCATAGAGCAGTGCATAGAATGGAACACCCCTCTCTACATCAACTTCATCAACTTCAGGAAAGCCTTTGACAGCATCCATAGAGACAGTCTGTGGGTTATCCTGAGGTTCTATGGAATCCCAGGCAAGCTTGTTAGACTCATCATTACCTTCTACGAAGACTTTGAATGCAGTGTCATCTTTGAGGGCACCCAAACTGAATGGTTTTCAGTCAAGACAGGCATGCGGCAAGGATGCATCCTATCACCAATACTGTTCTTGGTCTCCACTGACTAGGTCATGCAGAGAACAACAGAAGATATACCTAGAGGCATCCAGTGGACATTGTTCACCCAACTAGGAGACCTAGACTTTGCAGACGACATTGTTCTCCTCTCCTCAAAATTCGACTCCATACACCAGAAGACTGGCAGACTGAGCAACAAAGCCAAGTCAGTTGGCCTTACCATCAGGCACATCGTTTCCGTTTCCGGTTGAGAGTACGTTGTGCGCGTTCTGGCTGCCGCTTCTCACCGGAGCTCTTATTTTATTTCTTTCTTTTTCTATTTTTTTTTCTTTCCTGTGTGTTTGTGTAGTTTGGTGTTTGTTTGAGTGTTTTGTCCGCTGGTTGTGGTGTAGCTCCAGACCCAGTTTGGGGCGTCGGTTCCCTCCAGGCCTTGGTTCATTGTGGGTGATGCCTGCACTCCCAGCTGTGGACTGCAGTGAGCCTGTTGCTCATTTTACATCGTGGTTGTCCAGCGCTCTGTGCTTTAACGCTTGGCGTGATGTTCTGAGCGATGTTGCTCGGTGGCGTCGCGGCGGCTGTGCAGGCGGTTTGGGACACACCAGCACTCTGTGTGGCGGAGCTTCTCTGCTCGCTGTGTGGATCCACGGCGTGGTGTTCGAGCGATGTTGCTGACGGCGTCACGGCGGCGGTGCTGGAGATGTGGGACTTGTTTTTGTGCGCCTTTTGGTGGGACTGTGGCTGCTACACCACGGGAATTACATCCTGACCCCTACTTGGTGGACTTTTTACTTTTTATTATATTTTTATTTATTTATTTATTTTTTCTTTCTTTGTCTATAATTGTAAAGCGTCCTTGGGTTTTTTGAAAGGCGCTATATAAATTTAACTTATTATTATTATTATTATTATTATTATTATTATTATTATTAAAAAGAAGACCAAACCCATGTACATCAACACCACCCTACCAACCCCTGGTCTTACCCTAGATGATGAGGAACTTGAGCCTGTGGAAGACTTCGTCTACCTTGGCAGTCTCATCGCCACGGACAACGGTGCAGAAAAGGACATCAAAGCCCGCCTAGGGAAGGACCAGGGTGCCTTTAGTAGATTCCGCACTATATGGAAATCAAAACAGCTCAGCCTACAGACCAAACTCCGACTATATAACCGCAATGTGAAGTCCATCCTCCTGTATGGCACAGAATGCTGGCGCATTACGAAGAAGGACATCAGAGCAGTGGAGGTCTTCCACAATGGATGCCTGCATCGACTGTGCAACATCTTTTGGCTGAACAAAATGTCTAACAACGAACTGTACATCAAGACCAACTCCTCCAACATCTCCATAGACATCAAGACCAGACGTTTGAGATGGCTGGGCCACGTGCTCAGAATGCCCCAGGGACAGGTTGCTAAAACAGCCCTGAGATGGTCACTGCCAGGGAAGAGAAACCGAGGCAGGCCCAAAGCCACCTGGAGAAGGACAGTGCTGGCCGAGCTGAACGAGATAAACATGACATGGGGGCAAGCGCAGGCAGCAGCACAGGACTAGGCAGGGTGGAGAGCGCACATTGTGGCCTTATGGTATGTCCCAGCAGGGGTGAAGAGGATTAAGTAAGTTAAGTTAAGAACAGGATTTCACAAAAAGACATCAAGAAAACCGGCTTTTAGGTAACCTCTCAGTGAAATCGAAGGGAGCCAAGTCGAAGCATACTGGAGTTTGCAGTGATCACTTGGTGAAAGGTTTGTATTTCCCTCTCAACTATGTCCTTAGTGTTTCCCAAGTACTTTTCTTGCTATGTGTCATTATTTTACAGTACTTTTTTTAGTCACGAAGCACTAAAGTCCCCAGCTGTTTCTTTGTTTACTCCTCATAAAGTCTCTATGCATGAAGGTTGCAACAAAATTCTTCCCCAGCCATACAGTTACTGTACAATGCGCCGTGATCACTTCTCCATCTTGTTTAACTAAGTTCCAGATCTTTAAAGGGGTTTCTGATGATCTTTGTGAATGATTTAGCTGAGAGATAAGAGCCAACACAAGTGAGAATCAAGCCAACTGTTGTTTGTTTACACTTCAACTTGCAGCGCTTCATTGTAAAGACACAAACGAAAAGCTTGAAAAAAAAAAACATACTTACACGGGCAAAAACAATCCAGGATTCATTCAGCAGCGACTTGATACCGAGGTCCTTTACCCAGCCACATACAAAAAAGTTGTAAGCCTCCCTACTCTTCCACGCTTTCATTGGTTTTGTGGTGCAGAAGGACATCTGCAACGCCAGATAGTTCGAGATGTCGGGGAACTCAACTTCCAGATCGTATGACAAATCCTTCTTTCCCAGACTGTAGGGGTCGATTCCATTGCACATAGCAATCTTCTGAATATATCTAAAGCCAGCAGTGGCTTCTAGATTACGAGCGTACTCTGATAAGTTATCACTAGTTGCTTGCACTATGGCAGCCGTTTTGGTTCAGTAGACCACCAGCAGTTTTACCAGAAGTGAAATCGCTAAGAAAAGTCACGTGACTAAAACCCAAAAATAGTACAGCTAGTCAAGTTAAAGCTAATCTGCTTATAATGCTGACGTGTAACGTTTATCAAACAACCAATTTTTACTTTTTTTTTTCAGTTGGCTCAAATATAAAAATATATTTTAATATAATTTATACCAATGTAAATTATTTATTATTGTAAATCGTGATCGAGGATACATATACATTTTAGCTACCATCCTTGCTCGAGGGAACTAAAAACACTGGATGGATGGATGGATGGATGGATGGATGGATGGATGGATGGATGGCACATGCCTCCAAGGGATATTTCAATTTGAACATCTTTGATTTTTTTTTTAATTGTGCTAAATCAAAGTAAAAAATTTAAAAAACTAAAATAAAAATCCATATTTCTTTCCATTCAAAAATCATAGGGTCGGGGCAGGAGGGGGTGTAAACTTTTGCACTCAGTAATATATACAGTAATATATAATTTGTATTTTCTGTTTTTTTCTGTCTTGAAAACCTTATCAGTGCTCTTATGATTCAAGTCGTTGCATTATTAAATGTGCACTATGGGGAAAGTTCGAGGGAGTGGGTGGGGCTAAGCAAAGCGCTAAGTGTCCATGTCGTACAGTTATAAGACAGTAATCAACTACAGGGTGGTGCAATGAATCACCCAGAAGTTGATTATTTTTCTTTAACATCACATCCTGGAATTAGTTTTTTTTTTCTTTTATATCAGCTCAAACATACTTTTTATCTGTTTATATTTGCATTTCAGCCCTGCGATGACCTGGCGACTTGTCCAGGGTGTACCCCGCCTTTCGCCCGTAGTCAGCTGGGATAGGCTCCAGCTTGCCTGTGACCCTGTAGAAGGATAAAGCGGCTAGAGATGAGATATTTGCATTTCATGTTGTGGAACATCTATAGCTGCTACAGCAGTTGCTCCCTCACCAGCTGATGTTTTTTTTTTTCCTTCTCCGTAACCATCATCTCCTCTGTCCAGAAGATGGTGGAAAACCTAAAGCTCCAGATTTACCTCTGACTGTTACAAAGTGCTGACACTGGAGACTCCTTCCATAAATAATTGCACAGAAGGCAAGAAAACTCAATTTCAAAGATATTTCCTTTGACAGAGGGATTCTCTTCAGGAACTCAACTAACTGAGAAATCAGCTCAAATTAATTTCCTGGAAGTTAAATAATAATCCAAGTGACATCAGCTGTTGGTTCACACCAACATTTAGAGATCTTGTTGGAATTCAGACAGGAGCTCGTGGAAGAAAGCCCAGTGTTGGATGTCACAGAGTCATTGCCTGCCCAAACACTGAGGTGTAATGTGGCGCTGTCTCACCCCCGGCTCCCCGTGAACACTAATATGAGTGATATGGAGAAGAGAAAATCTCAGCATGGCCTCTGTGGAAATCACACCACTACAAAAGCACTATTATCTCAGCGTCCTCGCAGGGCCTTGGGTTTCCATGGCAGCACAGTGGTGTGTTTGGGTGGGTAGGTTGTCACATGACGCACATTTCATACCGAGTCTGGATAAAGTCTGAATTAAACTTTGTCTCTACTCAGCATGAAGCACACAGAGGTAAGATTTATGTTCAGCTGCAGATTTATTGGCACCCGTCAAGAGAATGGGCAAAAATAATTGCACAAAACAAAAATTACTCACCATGATTCTGTCAAAAACAACTGGAGAGCTGACTCACCTCTAACAAACAATGTTTTAACATTTGAATTTTCTAAGAAAGAAAGAAAGAAAGAAAGAAAGAAAGAAAGATGGTAAAAGTGTTGGCTCACTTAAAGAAGATGGTTAAAAGCAATTCATGTTTTTCCAAAATTGCTTTCAGTCTCTGGAGGAAGTTGGACATATACAATCCCTTTGTGGAAAACCAAAAGAGATAGATCCATCTGTTCATCCATCCTTCCATCCATCCAATCATCCATCCATCCAACAACCCATCCATTCAACTGTTCACCCATCCATCCATCCATCCATCCATCCATCCAACAACCCATCCATTCAACTGTCCATCCATCCATCCATCTATCCTTCCATCCATCTGTTCATCCATCCATCCGTCCATCCAACAACCCATCCATTCAACTGTCCATCCATCCATCTATCCTTCCATCTGTCATTCATCCATCCATCTATCCTTCCATCTGTATGTCCATCCATCCATCCATTCAACTGTTGATCCATCCTTCCATGTTTCCAAACATCCACCCACCTGCCCTTCCAATCTATCCATACCGTACATCCATTCATCTATCTGTTCATCCATCCATCCTGTCAGTCAAGATCCATCCAACTATCTACCTATCTATCTATCTATCTATCTATCTATCTATCTATCTATCTATCTATCTATCTATCTATTCCTCCATCTTTTTCTGTCCATCTATTCCCAACCAATCATCCATCCAGCCATCCGCTGATTCAACAGTCCATCCATCTATCTATCATTTACATTTCTTTATCACCAAACCCTCATCCTCTTATCAGTGGCTTTGAGACGAGCATCATACTGAGATTTTAATAAAAACATTTCTCACGCCTCAAGAACTTTGTCGTCTGTCACAATGGCGCTCGGCGAGCATGTCACATTTTCTCATCTCACACAAAAAGTGAGAATTTTGTCTGCGATTTCAAAATCAGGCCGAAATCATCCTGTGTAAAGGCAGCTGTCTGAGGATTAGACTTTCTGCTCTCTGTACAGAACAAATTTTTTTCAAACTGATCCGGAAACACGACTCCGGCCAAAACTGCTGTTTTTATTCGACACTGCTTGTTCCTTTCTCCAATTTGGAACCTTTCAGCTGTGAGCACTTAATATCACTCTGTGCTCAGACAATGCGCTTTCACAGTCACTAATCCCCAGTGATATAAAACCAAACGTAGACGTATACGCCGTAGAGCTGCTAGAGCCGAGCTGTGGCTCTGAACGCACAGCTACAGCAGCCAGGAACTGTTAATTAACTTTGTCACAAAGTCATTCTAGGAGTGGATTAGCGAGAGTGCTTCGTTAAGGCCTGGTGCTTATTTGTGGTAAAGTCACAGAGGGGATGTGGCTCGATTCCCTTAACGGCTCTGCACATAGATACGAGCGTCGTTCTTCATAATTCCTCTCACACACGCGCTCTGACTCACAGCCTCACTCACTCAGAGACAACAATGGTGCATAAGCTAAGTGACAGATGAATTAACAACACACTCCATTTCTGTCACGCTTTTTCGACACGGGCGCTGGCCACTGAGCCTGTCACAGCGAGAGGAGCGACTCAGGGAAAAATGCAATTACTCCATTAACGACTTGTCCGTCTCTCTGTCTCTCTCACACACACTCACACACAGAATTATCTTTATTTCTCACTCAGATACACACACTCTCTTTTGTTCACTTTCCTTCTCTGTCTGTCAATCCTTCTTGCACAGAGGGAAGATATTTTCACAGTGAAATTTAACTCGTAGCACCAAAACAAGGTTAAAAAAAAAGAAAAGAAACGACAAAGACAAAGAAAGACACAACAGTTTAACAGTTAATTCACCTCTGAGTTTTCATTCAATGGGAAGAATTTTGTGAATTTTGAAAAAAACAAAACTCTGAAACATTGCAAGAAAAACGTTGATTCGCTCACATGAGGCGTTTCTGTTTTGTTTCAAACGATTCGACAAAATTTCGCAAAATTTAAAGGAAAACATTTTTTCGCATTTAACTCACGGCTATTGTGCTGCATGCGATCGAAATCGCCGTGCCAACGCTTTCGAGATCCGTCAAAAAGCTAACTTTAATCGCAAAGACCATTTACGATTGTGATTTTTTTCTTCTCCTTCTGATTTTTTTAATCACTTCTATTTGACGCAAAACGACAACAGAAACCAGAAACCTGTGCATCATGGCTTAATACCTTACAATCCCTATAAGCTACACTCTCAGAAAACAAGCAAGGTACCTTTTGTACCTTTAGTACTTGAACCTAAAAGGGTGAAAGTGCTGTACCATTAAGGCTTTACTCTAAAAGTTACCTGAGCTCTTTGTTTTTTAAAGGTACTCTATGTCTATATTTGCGTTTAAAGGTACAACACGTAACAGTACCAGCCTGGTGACAGGGTACACTTTAGTACCCTTTTTAGTCCCCTTACATCACTGCAACATCAACTCTGACGCCCTTGAACCTGAAATACACAATATAAATAAACAATACGAATAAATAGTAAATTTAATTGGTGTGTTAAAGGTTTCAGAAATTATAAAAATGAATTTTTTTTAATTAGGTGAACTCGCACTTTTTTCATCAGTGCATCAGATCTAATGATGCACTGAAAGAAACAATATAAACAATACTTTTGCAGCGATATTCACACGCAGAGTGATTCGTTTCAAGTGAATCGATGCGGAGTGAATCAGTCTTTTTAACTCAATTGACTCCTTTTTGACTTTTGATTCGCTCAGATCTCCATCTGCGACGTTGACTTTGACAATAAAACTTTCCATTCTTCTTGCCTAACGTTCACGCTGTTATTGAACTTTTCCGTTCGCTATTTGGGTGTTGATTCTTGTTTACGTCGATTGAGTTAAAGATAAATAAGACACAATATAAGGCAGGCGTTGTCAGGTTGAAACAGTGGGAGAAGTGACAGCGTAGCGATTATAATAGCACGCTAAATGAAGAAGTGATTAAAGGAGCGACTTTGTATTGCAGGAGTGTGTGTGTGTGTGATTCAGTGCAAATCGATTCAGCAGAATGATTCGTTCAGAGGGCCGATTCGGTCTCGAATCTCGCATCAGAACAGAAGCAGCGATCGACGAGCGACACTTTTGGCTCTGCCTGTGACAGAGTGTGTATCGGAGCCGTGCTGTGTATGCGTGTGTGTTTATGAGAAAAAGAGAGAGAGAGAAAGAGAGACCGAGAGCGCGTGTGTGTGCATGCGTATGTGTGAGTGAGTGAGAGAGTGTGTGTGTGTGTGTGTGTGTGTGTCCCCTGGCCGAGCTTCTCTGCAGCTGCGACTCTTCAATGGAGCTCATTGTCGCGGTGTCGCGCTCGTAGGCGTGCGGGAAAACCTCCCTCGCGTGCGGGGAAACCTTGCGTGTGGGAAAACCTCGTGCGTGCGCGACCGCCAGACGCTCCAGTTTTGCGGCTTTGCGTTGCGCGTGGCTCCGTCTGGAGCGCAGCAGCAGTCACCTACTTCTTTCTTTCATTCATTCTTTCTTTCTTGTTCTTCTGTTTGGAGGAATCAGAGGCAACGGGTTTAAACTCGGACCACCGGATCTTTGCGTTCACACTGGGAGCACGCGCAGGGAAAGTGACGGTAAGCCCGCTTTACGCAAAGCTCTGAGAGTTTATTCTTTGTATTTCTCAGGTACTTTTAAAATAACATTTCTATTCGTCTTTTTTCCCCACCACCCTAATCCTTTTCTGTTTATAAAGGAATATAAAACCTAAACCCAACTCACATTATTATTATTATTATTATTATTATTATTATTATTGCTATTATTGCGTTTATCTAATCACACATGGCGCTAAATGGAGTCTCAGAGCAGGCTGCATGTGATAAACATGTGTGTACAGTTTATCATGGGGTTTACACTTAATTAGAATCTTAATAATTAACACCTAATTAACCTGGAGGTTTCGACACAAGCCATGAACATCTATCTATACTGTGCTACTAGTTGATTAATAAAGCCTATATTTCTATAGAATCATAAAACAGGCAACTCGCTAATCACTAATTTCTATTAAAAAAAAAAAGATTGAACGTGAACCCTACGGCTTCTGATGTGGGATGAGATGAGATCCATTTCTGTATAAAAATATTATTAGTGTCAAGTTCCATGGGTTTCATTCCAGCATCAGTGGATACATCGAGCATCCTAATGCCAACTTGTAGCCTACACACACACACACACACACACACACACACGCTCTGAAAAGAGCTCCTATATCAGTGTAATATTTTCTCCAATGCACCAACAGAGACCATGTCGACACAATCTGACTTACCCATGACTTAATTAGCATTCAATAGATTGGTGAGTGTCTGCAGTGTGGCTCTGCGCATCGCATATTCATCCCCACACACACACACTGCTGATGAATATTATGAGCGTGCCTGTGCTTGGGCCATTAAGCACATTTGGTACAATAACAGGGGCTTGTTTAAGGTTTGTCCAGATCTCCTTCTGACATGGAACAGCGTAATGAAGTTATGAACGTGTGTGTGTGTGTGTGTGTGTGAGAGAAAAGGGAAAAAGTTACACTTGCTTATTAATATTTACTGAACGTAATCAATGAGTGCCTGCGTCTCCCTGCAGTAAAACCTCTCTCTCTCTCTCTCTCTCTCTCTCTCTCTCTCTCTCTCTCGACCCCTTCATCTAATTTATTGTTTTATTTGATTCCTTTTTTAATCTCTCTAAAGAATATAAACAGTGTAGTGAATGTTATGCCACCTGGAAACTCTTTATAGCCTTCAAGTTGTGTGAAAGGAAAGGACCAGAAAAAGCAAGAAAAGCTGCAGGCTTTTCAGGCAAGCAAAAGGAAAAAGGAAAAAAAAAAGTTCTCTCGACCACTAGGGGGCGCATGTTATTATTGATAATCCGAGTTTGTATTCATAAAGTGCAGCGTTTCTCACCCTTGTCATCAGCTGAGCTGCTACAGTGTTCAAAAGCAAGTCCGTCATTAATCTCTCCCTGATTTGCATGCCTTAGTGGCCTGTTATTTCTATCTGTCTGTTTTTTTTCCTCCTCCTGATCACGCTGCTAGGTTTTTTGTTTTTGTCTTCTACGCTCCATTCACATCATGGTCCTATGTTTCAATCTGCATACTTATCACACCGATGCTGAACACATCTCAGTTCAGATCTCGTCCCTAATCCAGGGCAGGCGATCGTGCTAATCGGGTCGAGTGATTATCTGAAGGTGGAGTGTTTGAGATCACGCTGATGATGTCATGAGGAGACGTCGGAGGAGGAGAAAACGTTATTTATTTGAAAACTCTTTTCAGAGCAAATACTCACCAGGATGAGCGCTCATACTCATGTAGGACTGTATAACTAGATATCGACAGAAATTGTAATGATATTGACGTTACGTTGAGAGAGAACCTGTGTACCAGAGCCAGAAGTAAATATTAGCCGAGTATGATCATTATTTTCACTAATAGTAATTGATTTGTTGGTGTAGCGATCAAGCCAATATCAAGATTTAGCTAGAAAGCATAGCTGGAACTTCTCTCTCTCTCTCTCTCTCTCTCTCTCTCTCTCTCTCTATCTCATAATAAGAAAAAAGAAAACCCACAAAACATTATATATATATAACTCCACATTTGGAAATGACAGAAATCCTAAATGTATGCTTTACTTTACTCTTCAAAAGCACTGACACTGGAGACTCCTTCCACAAACGTGAAATAAACATCTCGTTCCAGAAAACATCACTACATTGTGGAACATAGTACTAGAACAAGTGCATTCATGTAAAGTCACCTAAAGCTGCAATTTGCTTTGCGGTCTTAACTTCTGTTAGAGCGGCTGTTATTTCTGGAAAATTAATTAATCAAGACCTTCTGACCAATCAGAATCAGTCATTTAACAGCGTTCGAACTTTCATCTCATCTCATTATCTCTAGCCGCTTTATCCTGTTCTACAGGGTCGCAGGCAAGCTGGATCCTATCCCAGCTGACTACGGGCGAAAGGCGGGGTACACCCTGGACAAGCCGCCAGGTCATCACAGGGCTGACACATAGACACAGACAACCATTCACACTCACATTCACACCTACGGTCAATTTAGAGTCACCAGTTAACCTAACCTGCATGTCTTTGGACTGTGGGGGAAACCGGAGCACCCGGAGGAAACCCACGCGGACACGGGGAGAACATGCAAACTCCACACAGAAAGGCCCTCGCCGGCCCCGGGGCTCGAACCCAGGACCTTCTTGCTGTGAGGCAACAGCGCTAACCACTACACCACCGTGCCGCCGCGTTCGAACTTTGTACAATTTTATTTCATTGTAATCGATCAAAACACAACCGTATTGATCTTGCCTGGTCAAGCTTTGTGAGATCTGGTCGAATTTTCCGGATTCATTTTTGACACCAAGTTTCCGTTCACAAAATGTCCAAACTCAGACGGATTTCAGGGTTTTTTCTAGAAAAATTTAGTATGAGGGCGCTCACCATGGCGAGGGAGCGAAGCGGGGGGGGGGGGGGGGGGGAGATGGTGCCGGTTGTCCCCCCCCCGCCATGCAAAGCCTTTGAAAAATGCTCCAATGGGACATTCTGAGGCTATCTGAGAGGGAAATTGTAACAAATTGTCTGTCAACATTGAAAAAGAAAGAAGTAATCTTCTTCTGCCCCGGACAGTCTTTGGCTTTCTTCCGTTTCGTGCCGCGGGACGACATCTTTAAATGCCCAAGTGTCAACAAAAACAACTCGCGAACTACTTCTGTCAAAAGCTCCCGCGCCGGTGGGTGAAAGGTCATTCAGTCTCGAGAAATCTCGCTCTACAAGTCAGCTGACCTTGTATGTAACCCATGTCAAATCTCGCGAGATCAGCCGCGACAAGTAAACAACATGGCGCCTCAGTCTGGAAAACGCCAATTCGGATTGTTTTTGCACCGTCTGGCGGTGTATCTACTATGATTGGAATATTTCTGGAGCAATTATAACGTATTTGATGATCAGACACAGTGTCATGTGGTGTTGCTGGGATGTTTTCACGGAGTCGGTAAGGGGGCGCACGCCGAGAGTAAGAGGGCGCAGCGCCCCTGTTCCCCCGTTTAGACAAAAGCCTGGATTTTATGTCATGGTTATGTGAGATGTATACATGCGTAAATTGGCCAAATGTGTGTGTGTGTGGGTTTTTTTTTTTTGCAAGACATACCGGTAGCAGACAAAAAAACCCAAAAAACAAACAAAAAAAAAACACATGATCTTTAAGGATGAACATTTTTTATCTGAAACTCGGCCCTTTGGCAGTTTGGCAGCTCCACATTTACATAACCAGACTGGCACTCGTGGCCTCTCCCCAGCAAGCAGATCCACCAGGAGGCCTTAATAATGAGACCATATGTTGCCCATCTTCGCCATACTGCACTTGATGCCCTGATGCCAGGAGCTACGCACTGAGCACACGGCGCTCGCCAACACTCTGCCCCCCAGCAGGAGGTAAGGTCTGGATCAGCCCAAGCATGGAAGCCCAAGAAGGCCAGGTTCCTCCACATCACATAGAGTGATGAGGTTAATGAGGCATCATCATCCACACTTTTTGGGTGATCGACTTGGAACACATGGGAGAAAGGAAGGCTTGAGATAAATATAGCACAAAAGAAGCAGACACAGATTCGGAGACTCGGAGACTCAGAGCACATTACCAAGCCCTTATTTTATTTTTGGCCTCTTTTGCTGCCCAGGTATCTTCGTTAGCTTCTGAATTTCTACATCAGATATGGATCCCACGGGAGCAGTGACGCACAGAGAGAAGTTTTTGTACAAAACTAGACTTGTGATCGCGTACACTGAGTGTGATGATGAAATATAACGACACGATGAATCAAAGAAATAGGGAGTGTTTACAGAGCTGAAGAGCGAGAGCCGAGTATCGCGGTGGTCTCAATTCTGGAAGTTTTGGTTCTACTGTATTTATCACTTCTACTGTATCAGTAATCTGGAAAATATTTAGAAAATGTGTGATATATATTTTAATATCGAACCAAAATCCTCATGGGAAGGAAACCCTGTTATTGGATTCTACATAGAACCTTTGTGTTTATTGTATAGATTGTCATTTTGTGTGTATAGCGTTCATTTCATTCAAGCTGCAACATTTTCTGCAAAGAGTGTCGTCAGCTTCTTCAGGAAAGAGTTTAGAGTTTCATGGACAATCCACAACACTAACAGTCACTATAAATGGATCAAAAGTATGACGTAATCTTTAGTTAATAAACGATTGTAGTTGTTGAATACCACATTGCTGTGGTGTTCAAGGAATACAGTAAGGCTTACCTGATTCACCGGTGTCCCGATATTATTGGCCAATATGAACTAATTGCCTCTTGATAGCAGCTGATAAATGACAAAAAAGAAACAGAAAGACAGAAGGTGGATCCTTTAAAGCTAGACTGCCTTTCAGATTGTTCAAGTGTACGTCATGAAAAGAATTTTCCCCGACACACAATTATTTTTGTTTAGTGACCGAAAGCTACTGAATTCAAATCACAGACTTCCAATTTTATTAGTGTTTTTTTTTTACAGACCAATTAATGAATTTATCTCCGCATGACCCTAAATCCTCCGCTATTTTTTCCTGCTTCATCATGACCCAATACAAGATACTACGTCATGCATCGTGTGGTGGGCTTTCCCCGTTCACGCAAGGCATTGTGGGATACAAATTTGAAACAGGAGAGGAACATGGAGGACGTGAGTGTGCGAATGAAACGTGAAAGACCGACTACAGTAACGGAAGGTGAGAAGAAAAGACGTTATATTATATATGAAGGAAAGGAAATGCAGGACCAAACTAATAAATATGGGCGCTCAGCGAGCACCTCGGTGTGATCAGCTGTTCGTTTAGCGACAGAATAATGGAACTGTCAGCGCACGCTCAAAGGTAAACCTGTAGATGGCAGTAATGCAACACTGTGGATGCCAGCTGCCGTAAAACCCAAAAGAAGAAGAAGAAGAAGGTAAACCTGCGCATGCGCACACGGACTTCCTCTGTCTGCTTGACTGCGCGACGCGAGCAATTTCATGCACATTATTTGCTTTAATCCCCTCAAATTAAATAACTTCCCAGCCACAGAATGGCCTGATATTTTGTGAGATATTACAGAAATAAACAGATATCGCAATCACCACATTTCAGATGGAACTAAATTTCACAGATTTTATGAAATCGAAAGGCCATACGCTTGAACTATGTTATGAGTGTTGTCATTGCATAATTTGTCCACCAGAGGGCACTCTGAAACTGCACTGCTTCTGACACGTTTGGAACAACACAAATCATAACAATCAGCTGACCCAAGCAGACACGAGAGTCGGAGAGTCGACCAGACGAAACTGTTCCGCTATTAAAAAAGAAAAGTTGCACATGTGTAGAAATCATATTTGTTTTTTTTTAATTGAAATAATTTTGTAGTTTCTATAAATATAAATAAATGAATAAAGTAAAGAATCCTAAAGTATTTCATCATTATATTAATGCTGCATATATGCTATATTTGAGTGATGAAGATGGTTTAAACTTTTTTTTTCTAATTAAGTAAACTATACCGTTCTGAGAAAACACATAACTACTAATTGTACATGTTCTCAGATAAATAGTTATTTTATCTTTTGGACAAATATATATATATATATTTTTGACAGCTGTTACAAGCGAAAGTAGATCAGCGAGAGAAACGTGCTGTTAGAAAGATAAGATAGGAACATCTTCAATAAACTGAAAATGATGAACAATGACCCTCTGTACCTCCTGCTTCCACAAATTAAGAAGACGACATACAATCTAAGAAAGAACCAGTCAGTCACCATGCCCTAAAGTTCATCCAGATAGATTTAAGAACTCATTCTTTAATAGAATTATATTTAAATATGAATTAGTTGTGTAATTACCAGCGTATAGAATTTGCTATGTGTTTCTTTGATTCATTTTTAGTGTATATATAAAATATGCCTTCTGCTTTGCCATGTAAAATAAGATATGTATATATATCTTATTTAATTAAAGACCATTGATTATCATTTTTTTCCATGAAAATTTGGCCTACTTGACTATTTTTGTACAATTCAATATTTTAATACATTTCTATTTGAATGAAGACATGCTTGTAGTGTTTTTTTTTTTTTTTGAGTGGTGGGTATCAGCTGATAATACCGGTTATCAGAAATCACAGACCCTTTTTATTGTTAACAGTATCGGTGATGAATCATTTATCGGTCGAGCCTTAAAGTGTATATTGTGGGCCAATTTCGTTTTTTTAATATGAAAGTATGTCCCTTTACACACTCATCCAGAAGGGTAATTTTGCACAAGGCCATCTGTCTACAGCAGAGAAAAATAAAATAACAAAGCGCGTCTGGAAAAATCCCAAGGGAGTCTGGAGCCAGATTCGTGACGTCACCTGCGGAAGCGCCAGCAGGCTGCGCGAGCTTTGCACAGTTTCAGTGCACAGCCTGTGTAGACCAAGCGCTCCCGTTTCTCTCTCATCGTCCGGTCTTTTGGAAAACGATGAGTACTAATCCCATCATGATTGGTGTTGCTACACCCTCCTACGATACATCTGTTAACCATTTTAATAATTACGTGATAACGTTGAAGAAATTTGCAGAAAACCACCAGGTCGTTTTCTCATAAACAAACCAGCGCTGACGTAGGATTCAGAGGGAGGCGTCCCGCACGCGACGTCACGAAAATCAGTGTTTGCCGGGAAATCCAAATGCCAATTTTTTTCAGAGGCGGACCAATTCGCCTCAAATGGCTCGATTTCAACTGAATTTTTCTGGTATTGCGCAAGGTAAAAAAAATGGCACAAAATGCAAAATGCGACAGATATTTGACCAAAGTTTAATATAAAATAGGAGAATTACATTGATCTTGCTCCTGAATTTGCCTGTGATATGCACTTTAAGATAAAACACACAAGGACACGCTGTTATTGGAAAAGAATCAACTTCAGGGTGGTGGTGGAACTCCACTTCATCACACTCCTCTGTCATTGATTATGTTTCTATAAGAGCATGACACAGAGTATTTTATTCCTGAATTTGCCATATTATTATTATTATTATTATTATTATTATTATTATTATTATATGCGAAGCTGCTTGCGTGTAAAGGTGTATCTGCTGCCAGGGAAACACTCGTACTGATGACTCTCGACACTGTGTACTTTGTGTTCTCCAAAGTGTCACCTGAATCGAAATTCTGCAGCTCTGAGATAATTGAGACACAGTTAGAGAGTGTTTTCTTTCCATCTCAACTGCTTCTATCCCGTTTTTTGGGTTTTTTTTCGACATTTGTTGAGTTTATCTAGTGTAGCATACAGCGATCTAATCAGGAAGCTAAGCGCTTGTAATTCCCAGCTAAAGCAAGGCTTATAATGGAGATTAGAGGCTTCGGATGAGACATTGCCCCTCTGAGGCGTGCAAAATATCCTGAGACAGTGTGTTCTTTTCCAGTATGGTTAGTGTTCACATTTACCAAAAAAAGAGAAAGAAATAGATGGGTTCAGGAAGCAGGGAGTTGGTGAGAGACTTGGAGTGACCGAGTGTCTGAAGAATACTTTGTGAATTACTTTGCCTCGCCTTTCCTGAACTGGATAAAGAAAAAGACAAGGTGTGTGTGTGTGTGAGAGAGAGAGAGAGATGGAGCGGAAAGGAAATGAGAGGAAAGGACAGAGGATCCCTGGAGGACTCTTCTTCTCTCCTTCAGATCACTTTTTTTTCCAGCTTTTTTCATCTGTTTCTTTACCACATTTTAAACGTACGTCCCGCGTGCCAGAGTTCAGAGAACACTGCCGGTCTGCTCCACATTTACATCCTCATCCTGCTCCGAACACACCTGAAGCAGAAACTCAAGCTGTTCTGGAAAGTACTATTTAGAATCCATTCAGTCAAAATCACTGAGAAAATGAAAGCCCCAGGAAGCCGAAATCTGTGATTGCTTTCTAATGAAGTTAATATCGATCCTGTGGCCATGATGTTCACGACAAAGTGTGGATAATTAGCCACTTTTCCAACTTCTGTACTGGGTGCTTTGAGAGAATTTCTTCACTTTTGATGGCGTTAAACTTTATGTGGAAAATAACCTGATGTCAACTTTGTGCACAAACACAAGATATCATTCGTTCAGCCCTCACGGCTTTTATAAAAGACATTAATGCTTGAACGGTTTCTTTGAGTCTGAGCGATCAACTGAGCAGGTGGAAACTAACTGCTGAGTGAAAGCTAACCTCAGAAAAGCTAACACTATTGTTAGCAAAAGCAGCTAACAATAGAGTAAAAGCTAATCTACCAAGTGAAAGTAAACCTGTGAAGAAAAGAAAGCTAATCTCGTGAGCAAATGTAAACGAGGAAAATCTAACACATTGAGCAAAAACAAACTACGAAACTAGCTGAAGAAATGTAACCTACCGAGTGAAAAGCTAATGTAATGAGCTAAGGAAAACTAGCAAGAGAAAGCTAACCTAGCAAATGAAAGCTAATAGTGCTAACAGTGAAAGCTACAACTATAGGCTCACTAGAGCATAAAATCCAATTTACAAAGAAGAAGCAAAACTGAATGAGGAAAAAAAGAAGCTAGTCTAGTGAGTGAAGGTAGATTAGCGAGTAAATGCAAATTAGAGAGAAAAATCAAACCTACTGACTGAAAGTAATGAGTGAAAAGCTAACCTCGCAAAATCTTAACATAAAAAAGGAAAAAGCAAATTACTGTAGTTAGTAAAAGCTGATTAGAGACTGAAATGTAACCTAGCAAATAAAATCAAACTAGCAAGTGAAAGCTAGCTGAGCAAAAAAAAAGCTAACATAAATAAAAGTGAGAGTGAAAACAAACCTGTGAAGAAAAGAAAGCGAATCTACTGAACTAAGGTCAACTAGTGAGCGAAAGCTAACTAGCAAGAAAAATGTAACCTATTGAGTGATAGAAAACTAGTCAGTGAAAGAAAGTGAGTGAACGCAGATCTAGTGAAAGTTAACACAATATTTAATGACAAACTAGCAAGTAAAGCTCGCCCAGCAAAAGCTAAAATAAAAAGCAAACTATTGAACGAATAAAAGCTAACTAGTGTAAACTCCAGCTTACAAAGTAAAAGCAAACCTGAGTGAAAAAAGCTCATCTAGTAAGTAACAGTAGATTAGTGAGTAAATGCTAATTAGAGAGAAAAATCAAACCTACTGACTGAAAGTAATGAGTGAAAAGCTAACCTAGCTAAATCTGAACATAAAGGAAAAATCAAATTACTGTAGGTGGTAAAAGTCAGAGACTGAAATGTTGCCATACTGAATAAAGTTAAACTAGTACGTGAATAAATAAGTGAGAGTGAAAACAAACCTGCGAATGAAAGAAAGCTAATCTCATTAGCTAAAGCTGCTTTTACATGGGCACTTGCGCCAGAACAAGTTGCCCCAGCACAACTGCCCATCTAAACATGATTTGTTCTGGAACAATCTCACACCGGTGGATGCAACTTGTTCCGGAACATCTTGGTCCAGACGCAACTTGTTCCTGCTTACCATCTAAACACAACTGGAGGCAAGTAGGAAGAGCTTACACGTGTGTGGTAGGGTCATTTATCATCCAGACAAGACCGCTTCAGTGAAAAAACAATTCAGTGGCCAGTTCTTCTCGAGTGCTTTTCCTTGTCAAACTTCTCCACCTTTAAACGATGGAGTCGAGCGATTTCCAAACCAATCGCTACAATAAGTGGACTAAAGAAGAACATTCTTATCCAGTTGTGGTGAGATGCGCTGTTGGATTTGGACAAATCGGGCCGCAGTTAAAAACAAGCTTCTGATCACTGATTTGTGCATGCAAAACTTTTGTTTAACTCTTAAACCTTCAACTCAAAGAGTTGGCCTAGGGCTTAGCGTGTCTGCCTCTTGACTGGGAGACCATGAGTTCTACTTGCAGTCAGGTCATACCAAATAAAAATGGTGCCATCTGGCGAGGCATCACAATACAGATGCGAGTAGGGAATCAAACACTCGCGGTTACCAGAGGACCAGCCCCCCACTGTAACCCTAGCGATGTAATAGGCAAGAGGCCGAGGGCTACAGAAATGGAGATTGGTGCCATCCAATGTGCCTTGATGGCATGGGAAGGGCTTTTTTCTTTAACCTCCAGTTTGCCTGCGATAGAGAGTGAGTGTGTAAACACGAAGGAAAGTGGGTGCAACTTGTTCCCGCTGCCTGTGTAAAAGCAGTGCAAGGTCAACTAGTGAGCAAAAGCTAACCAGAAAGATAAATCTAACCTATTGAATGATATAAAACTAGTCAGTGAAAGAAAGATAGTCTACTTAGCAAAGCCTAGCTAGTGAGTGAAAGCAGATCTAGCATAAGTCCCACAATATTCAACAACAAACTAGCAAGGATAGCTAGCCCAGCAAAAGCTAAAATAAAAAGCAAACTATTGAACAAATAAAAGCTAGCTAGCGCATGAACTCAGACTTACAAAGTAAAAGCAAAACTGAGTGAAAGAAGCTAGTCTAGTGAGTGAAGGTACCGTAGATTAGCGAGTAAATGCTAATTCGAAAGAGAAAAATCAAACCTATACTGACTGAAAGTAATGAGTGAAAAGCTAACCTCGCAAAATCTTAATATAAAAAAGGAAAAAGCAAATTACTGTAGTTAGTAAAAGCTGATTAGAGACTGAAATGTAACCTAGCAAATAGAATCAAACAAGCAAGTGAAAGCTAGCTAAGCAAAAAAGCTAACATAAAGTGAGAGTGAAAACAAACCCGTGAAGAAAAGAAAGCGAATCTACTGAACTAAGGTCAACTAGTGAGCGAAAGCTAACTATCAAGAAAAATGTAACCTATTGAGTGATAGAAAACTAGTCAGTAAAAGAAAGCTAATCTACTTAGTGATGTCAAGCTAGTGAGTGAAAGTAGATCTAGCAAATGATAACACAATATTTAATGACAAACTAGCAAGTCAAGCTAGCCCAGCAAAAGCTAAAATAAAAAGCAAACTATTGAACAAATAAAACCTAACTAGTGTAAATTCCAACTTGTAAAGTAAAAGCAAAACTGAATAAAAGAAGTTAGTCGAGTGAGTGAAGGTAGATTAGCGAGTAAATGCGAATTAGAGAGAAAAATCAAACCGACTGACTGAAAGTAATGAGTGAAAAGCTAACCTAGCTAAAGCTTAACTTAAAAAAGGAAAAAGCAAATTACTGTAGTTAGTAAAAGCTGATTGGAGACTGAAATGTAACCTAGCAAATAAAATCAAACTAGCGAGTTAAAGCTAGCCGAGCAAAAAAGCTAACATAAATAAAAGTGAGAGTGAAAACAAACCCATGAAGAAAAGAAAGCAAATCTACTGAACTAAGGTCAACTAGTGAGCGAAAGCTAACTAGCAAGAAAAATGTAACCTATTGAATGATAGAAAACTAGTCAGTGAAAGAAAGATAGTCTACTTAGCAAAGCCTAGCTAGTGAGTGAAAGCAGATCTAGCATAAGTCCCACAATATTCAACAACAAACTAGCAAGGATAGGTAGCCCAGCAAAAGCTAAAATAAAAAGCAAACTATTGAACAAATAAAAGCTAGAGCGCATGAACTCAAACTTACAAAGTAAAAGCAAAACTGAGTGAAAGAAGTTAGTCTAGTGAGTGAAGGTACCGTAGATTAGCGAGTAAATGCTAATTCAAGAGAGAAAAATCAAACCTACTGACTGAAAGTAATGAGTGAAAAGCTAACCTCGCAAAATCTTAACATAAAAAAGGAAAAAGCAAATTACTGTAGTTAGTAAAAGCTGATTAGAGACTGAAATGTAACCTAGCAAATAGAATCAAACTAGCAAGTGAAAGCTAGCCAAGCAAAAAAGCTAACATAAATTAAAGTGAGAGTGAAAACAAACCCGTGAAGAAAATAAAGCGAATCTACTGAACTAAGGTCAACTAGTGAGTGAAAGCTAACTAGCAAGAAAAATGTAACCTATTGAATGATAGAAAACTAGTCAGTGAAAGAAAGATAGTCTACTTGGCAAAGCCTAGCTAGTGAGTGAAAGTAGATCTAGCAAATGCTAACACAATATTTAATGACAAACTAGCAAGTCAAGCTAGCCCAGCAAAAGCTAAAATAAAAAGCAAACTATTGAACAAATAAAAGCTAACTAGTGTAAATTCCAACTTGTAAAGTAAAAGCAAAACTGAGTAAAAGAAGTTAGTCGAGTGAGTGAAGGTAGATTAGCGAGTAAATGCGAATTAGAGAGAAAAATCAAACCGACTGACTGAAAGTAATGAGTGAAAAGCTAACCTAGCAAAAGCTTAACATAAAAAAGGAAAAAGCAAATTACTGTAGTTAGTAAAAGCTGATTGGAGACTGAAATGTAACCTAGCAAATAAAATCAAACTAGTGAGTTAAAGCTAGCTGAGCAAAAAAGCTAACATAAATAAAAGTGAGAGTGAAAACAAACCCATGAAGAAAAGAAAGCAAATCTACTGAACTAAGGTCAACTAGTGAGTGAAAGCTAACTAGCAAGAAAAATGTAACCTATTGAATGATATAAAACTAGTCAGTGAAAGAAAGATAGTCTACTTAGCAAAGCCTAGCTAGTGAGTGAAAGCAGATCTAGCATAAGTCCCACAATATTCAACAACAAACTAGCAAGGATAGCTAGCCCAGCAAAAGCTAAAATAAAAAGCAAACTACTGAACAAATAAAAGCTAGCTAGCGCATGAACTCAAACTTACAAAGTAAAAGCAAAACTGAGTGAAAGAAGCTAGTCTAGTGAGTGAAGGTACCGTAGATTAGCGAGTAAATGCTAATTCGAGAGAGAAAAATCAAAGCTACTGACTGAAAGTAATGAGTGAAAAGCTAACCTCGCAAAATCTTAACATAAAAAAGGAAAAAGCAAATTACTGTAGTTAGTAAAAGCTGATTAGAGACTGAAATGTAACCTAGCAAATAGAATCAAACTAGCAAGTGAAAGCTAGCCAAGCAAAAAAGCTAACATAAATTAAAGTGAGAGTGAAAACAAACCCGTGAAGAAAAGAAAGCGAATCTACTGAACTAAGGTCAACTAGTGAGCGAAAGCTAACTAGCAAGAAAAATGTAACCTATTGAATGATAGAAAACTAGTCAGTAAAAAAAAGCTAATCTACTTAGCAAAGCCGAGTGAGTGAAAGCAGATCTAGCAAACGCTAACACAATATTCAACAACAAACTACTGAGTAAACGCTAATCAGGAAAGGAAACTAGCAAGTGAAAGCTAATCGAGTGGAGTGTAAAGTAATGCTGATGGTAGCTCTTTGCTCCAGTTTTTTTCAATTAATGGTACAATGTGGCTGAGCAATAGTTTGACAGTATTTTAGAAATCAAACTCCAGTTGTTGTAATGTTCTCTTATGTATCAGATGTGTGTTAAAATTGCAAACTGTCATCACCGAAGTAAAAAAACAAAACAAACACTCAGCGGAAGACAGAAGCGCTCGGTGATTGATGAACAGGAACAAGAATTTGTTGTGTCCTGATAAGCTCTTCACAAACACATCCATTACACACACCTACACCACGGCGCGGCTGGATTCTCAAATCTGATTGGTCAGGAGGCGTTGATTCATTTCCTGGAAAAACAGCTCTGACAGGAGTGCAGCTGCAAATCCCAGGTTTATATGTCTTAATGTGCTGTGGTTTCTATAGTAACAGCTCATTCGCATCTACTTGTACAGTGGATGAGAGCCTGAGAGTCATAATGAAGAAGGGTTTTTTTTTCCTTTGATTGGTGCAGTTTTCTCTGAGGAGATGTTTCATTTATGGAAGGAGTCTCCAGTGTCGGTCAGTATGTTTTCCCGCAGATGGACGACTTTGTGTTTTTGCGGTTTCTTGGTAACATGACAAGCTATGTTCTTTTGTCTCATTGACCTCAAGAGAAAGAAAAGACAGGTTGGTGAGGGAACGGATGTTTATCGCTGCTATAACGCAAGCAAGAACATGAGCTAACTCGTTTATATAAGAAGAAATGTAACTATAAATGGAAAAAAGTAGGATGTGTGGGTTTTTCCTTTAAAAAAATGTCATTGTTTTGATAATCTGGCTCGATATCAACGTTCGAGTTCAGATCTCGTCTTAGCGATGTGTCACATCTTACTGTTTTCTTGAGATGGCGAATTACCATCCCGGCCTCAACATCCTTCATGACATCAGGATGAATTCTGAAGGCATGAGGCGTTCTGCTTCAAGGGCGGATTCGACCCAATTTCTGTTTGAACTCCTTTGATTGGGAGTTTAAAAGGCTGTTTGAAGAATGTGTAAGCTGTGCTCAGAACCCTGAGGCTCGGCGCAGCTGTGTGACTTGAATCTTGTCATTTCAGCCAAGGTTACATGCTTCTGAACTGCACATTTGCATTGCTAATGAAGCACGACGCCACGTCACGAGTCACGGCTGCTTTGTTCTGTCCCAGTGAGCACAAAGACAGTTAAAAGTAGTGTAGTGTTGTCATCGACCGGACTATTGTTTATATATTCATGCTACAGGAAATACAGTGAAGCTAAGAGGAAATGTACCTAGTTATGAGCGTGATCATAAATCTGGACCTGCTGAAGAATCCTGGGAGTTAAGGACTGACGTTAAGATCGATTCAGATAAAATTCAGTGCTTTTTTTTTTTTAAATAACAGTTACAGGATTATATTTGAAATTGTTAGTTTTAGGTCTTTTAATATCTTTAAAAATTTTAGACCATTAAAAATGAAGATCTTTAATCTTTAAATATAAGAATTAGATTTTGAATTATTACAGTTTTAGATCTTTAAAAATAAGAATAAAAAATAAGGATTATGTTTTAATTTTAGTTTTAGAGCCTTAAAAACAGGGATTAAAAAAGTGACATTTTGACTTATTCTAGTTTTAGATCTTTAAAAATAAGGATTAAAAAAAGGTTTATTTTTTTATTTTATTCTTAGCTCCTTAAAGATGTTTTTTTTTCTTTAAATAAGGATTATATTTTTAATTTTAGTCAAGTCAAGTCAACTTTATTGTCAAATATGCTATACATGCTCGACATACAGCACAGATGAAATTTCAGTCCTCTCTGACAGGCAATGCAATAAATAAAACTAGAATAACTGAATTAAACAATATAAACAGTATAAACACTTTAGATAAGAAATAGACATAGACTAAACACTCACAGGTGTGTATATATATATATATATATATATATATATATATATATATATATATATATATATATTATACAGTATATATACACACACACACACACACACACACATATCTCATCTCATTATCTCTAGCCGCTTTATCCTGTTCTACAGGGTCGCAGGCAAGCTGGAGCCTATCCCAGCTGACTACGGGCGAAAGGCAGGGTACACCCTGGACAAGTCGCCAGGTCATCACAGGGCTGACACATAGACACAGACAACCATTCACACTCACATTCACACCTACGGTCAATTTAGAGTCACCAGTTAACCTAACCTGCATGTCTTTGGACTGTGGGGGAAACCGGAGCACCCGGAGGAAACCCACGCGGACACGGGGAGAACATGCAAACTCCGCACAGAAAGGCCCTCGCCGACCACGGGGCTCGAACCCGGACCTTCTTGCTGTGAGGCGACAGCGCTAACCACTACACAAACACATACACATAAATTGGAGCAAAGGACATAAAATAAACAGTCAATGGCACTTGAGGTATAGCAGGTAAACATGAAATAAACAGTATAAACAATAAACTAATAGCTGTTAAGGTGAGGTAGTGCGGAATAGTGCAAATGAGCGAGGTAAAGTGAAATGTGCAGACCCTGAGTTCAGTGTGCGAATGAATGTTGAGGGTGTGTGTTTTTAGTTTTAGAGCTTCAAAATGAGGATTAAAAAAAGGTTATATTTTGAACTATTATAATTTTAGATATTTAAAAATGATGATTAAAAATAAGGATTATAATTTTATTAGTTTTAGATCTTTAAAAAAGGATTTAAAAATAAGGATTATATTTTTAATTTTAGTCTTAGATTCTTAAAATATATTTTTTAAAAAATAAAGGTTACATTTTGAATTATTACAGTTTTAGATATAAAAAAATAAGGATTGTATTTTTTATTTTAGTTTTAGATCCTTAAAAATAAGGATTTAAAAAAAAAATAAAGATTATTTTTTTAAATTTGGTTTTAGACCCTTAAAAATAGATTTTTAAAAATAAGGGTTAAATTTTGAATTATTAGTTTTAGAACTTTAACAAAAAGGATCTTCCCAAGATAAGGATTATGTTTTAAACTAGTATAGTTTTAGATCTTTAAAAATAATGATAGAGGTTATATTTTTTAGTATGTTCTGATTATTTCAGATCTTTAAACCAGGTAGCCACTCGGTAGATTAGAGTCCATATCTCCGCCAAGCCACATATTATCAACATCACAATCACGTCACTTGAACCTCAGATAATACTCTATCTGTCCACCAAATTTCATCCAAATCCATTAACTGCTTTTTGAGTTACATTGGGAACAACAAACAAACAGAGGTGAAAGCGTAACCTCCTCCAAGACAGCTCATTAAACAGATTTATTAAAACTAAAATTTGGATCTGAATTTCAGTATTAAATAAGAAGGAAATTGTGATTTCAGGACCATCTCACTCAGAACGAGCTCTTTTATATTTATTCAGATTTCTATCATAAAATGGACATTTCGCGTTACGCCACTCAGACAGTCGCTTCCATTATTTTTGGGAAAATATTCTTTGAATTTCCTTTCAATGCATATTCAGAGCTCAGGTCAAATTGGACCAGGCCTCAATGCTTCCCTGAATAATGTGCCTTTTATAAGATAATTTGGGTCAAAACACTCAGCTATGTACCACTGTTTCCCACAGAATACAGTCATTGTGTGAAAAATGCAGTATTCAAGTAAAAATCGGACTTGTGGAATTCTGCTGGCTCAATAATGGACATCTTGAGATGTCTCTGGTCAGTCTGAGCTCGCCAGGCTTTCTTTATTAGTGAGGTAAAAGCCAGGCCTCGGCGAGGGAGCAGCAGTGCTGCGGCTGCTTTCTGTCTTTCTTTCTTTCTTTCTTTTTTTTTTCTTCCCTGTCTGATCTCATCAAGTACTGCTAAAGGAAATATAAATCTCCCTGGACGTCGAATGTCCTGTACGGAAATGGTGTACCGCTGTTCTGCTATTAGGCATTTTCATTTAGCTGACACCTCCTATATGGGCACTCAGAGTGGCATACATTTGTTTTACTGCTGTCAGCAATTGATCTCTCTCTCTCTCTCTCTCTCTCTCTCTCTCTTGGACTTTGCCCTTAAGACAAATGTGCTCCACTTCTTGTGTCTGTTAGCTCACCCGCAGCATTTCACACACTTCTCATTGCTTCCTCTGAAACATCAAAAAGTCTAATCTTGCACAGTTGAGTGTGTAGCAATATTAGTGTGTGTATATATATATATATATATAAAGAAATAAGGCCGGTGTGATGAAAATGTTATTATTGTATGCTTCAAACAAAGACAGTACTCTTTTCAATACACGAATAGGTGGAAAAATACAGGAAAAGGGTGAGTTCAATTTCTGCTTTCAATTTTAGTGGGTTTTTTTTTTTGGAAACCCTATTTGTGTTCTCATTCTCACTGCGGTTCTTTAGGCAAGTGAGATCACATGACTACACGATCACACTATGGTGATGACCAATACAACCAAGAGCTTCTGAGAGACGGGGCCTCGCTTTGTTTCAAGTGAATCTCTGAGAAAGCAATTCGACTCTGAATCAACTCACTTTCAGAAAGTGAAGCAACCATGCAGAAATGTCATGTGATACACAAAAATGTTGAAAATTAAATTATATATATGGATGGGGCAGCACGGTGGTGTAGTGGTTAGCGCTGTCGCCTCACAGCAAGAAGGTCCGGGTTCGAGCCCTGTGGCCGGCGAGGGCCTTTCTGTGCGGAGTTTGCATGTTCTCCCCGTGTCCGTGTGGGTTTCCTCCGGGTGCTCCGGTTTCCCCCACAGTCCAAAGGCATGCAGGTTAGGTTAACTGGTGACTCTAAATTGACCGTAGGTGTGAATGTGAGTGTGAATGGTTGTCTGTGTCTATGTGTCAGCCCTGTGATGACCTGGCGACTTGTCCAGGGTGTACCCCGCCTTTCGCCCGTAGTCAGCTGGGATAGGCTCCAGCTTGCCTGTGACCCTGTAGAACAGGATAAAGCGGCTACAGATAATGAGATGAGATGAGATATATAATGATGGAATCATTTATTTAGTGTTTACTCCCAGTTCTTCTTGCACACGTGGTGGTGATTTTTAGTCATTGCGAATTTGAATCAGAGCAAATTTGATACTTGTGATTCATTTGCTGTTAGTTTTGGTTTGGTTTTATGCTGCATGTGATTAAATGAACCAAAAAGCAACAAAAAATCTTCTGAGGAGCATTTCGGACTGAAAACGTCCTTGGAATATATTTTCATTGGTTGGTCAGAAATATGTTAAACAAACCTTTACGAATTGTCAGTGAAATCAAATACGAACAAATTGCTCAAGCACAGAGAACAGGCAATCAGTGCTAAATAATAATTAAAAAAAAGATTAGGCGTTTATGTAAATAAGAATTTTTGAAAGTTTATGTCTCACATCCAGAGTTTATTTGACAAGAATCCAGAATTATGCATTTCTGCATGTTTGATATACTTTTTGTAACTGAGTTGATTCAGAGTCGAATCAGTTTCACTGCATGGATGAACACGGAGTTGGGACTCTATAATTTCATGTTCAAATCTATAGAACATGTTGCATTTCCTGCAGTGCTACAGCTCTGTGCTTTGGCTCAGTTTAGCAGCTCACATTGACAAAAAAAAAAAAAATTAAATGCTGCAAACCAAAACACATGATGCATTTGATTCACTTCCTTCAAGTGAGTTGATTCAGAGTCAACTTGTTTATTGAAATCACCAAATTGGTCACATTTTTCAGCACTGTCCCAGGACAGATATTACTGCATTAATCAGCACATCACAACTGACGCCATGTCTTTCTAGGACCTGACTCTGAAGTAACTGCCGGAACCCGTTGCAAATCTTTCTTTCTTTTTTTTTCTCCCTCTCCCTCACACATTCTTTTCCTCTCTGCCTTCTCAGGATTGGCACTCCTGATTCAGCCGTGATCAACATCCAGTTCTCCTGTGGTCCATCTCATCAATCACTGCTGCTCCTGGTCTCCATTGCCTTTCCACGCAGAGAACGAACTCCCAAGCAAACCGCCCACTGCTGGATATCTTGTGCCTCTTTGTCACCCCGAATTGACTTTTCCTCACCCTTCATTTTTCTCCTCTGGCCCACATCATGAGCAGGGCGAGCCGTGGGGTCTGGAGTGGACTGACGGCACTCAGTGTGTTGGTGCTGGTCCAGTGGGTGGGGACGTGCTGGGCCATGACGCTGAACTCGGTTCGTCTGAGTCCAGAGCCAGACGCACCACTCAGAGTCGAGGATGAGGACGCAGTACTCCACAGACACAAGAGGAACTGGGTATGGAACCAGTTCTTCGTCCTGGAGGAGTACACAGGAGATGACCCTCTCTACGTCGGCAAGGTGAGTCAGCTCGACAAATCTAAATAGCTGAACCATACGCAAATTATCATTTTTACAATATACTTTCATATAGCAATTCTGGATTGTTACCGGTATATATAATTTACAACAACATCAGCACAACAAACAAATGTAACACTAGAAGCATTAACAATTCTTCAAACCCTTAAACGTTCCATGTGGGATCCGACAGTAACATTTCTTCATTTCAGAAGCTTCCGGATAAAATCCAAAAACCTTTAACTATCCCAAGAACCATTTTGTATGTGTGAAACAAATTACACTACGTTCAGACTGCAACCTGAAACGACCCATATCCGATTTGTTGTGAAATCCGATTTTTTTGTTAGGCCGTTCACATTACCAATTATATGAGACTTGTATGCGATCTCCAATATGAACGGAAAACGACCCAAAAGTGTCCCGCATGCGCAAATTGACACGTAATAAGCACATCTACGTAATACATAAAAAAAAAAGCGCACTCTTCAAGTTTACAAGTAAAGCATGGAGATGAGGCGAGACCTGGCGATGTGGTTTTTGTGGCGGCGGCGGAACTCACACAATAATCTGATTAATGTGGGCAGCAGACTAATGAGACCGAAGGTGTCAAATTACTGGAAATTTCCAGAACAATCTTATAATCTTGTAATACAGGATGGTTTAAGTTATAAATCAGTTATAGAAACTGTTTTATTTAATCAGGCTAACAGATCAACATCCAGGTCCCTACCAAATCCACCATTAGCTTGATCAATTCTATAAAAGTCTATTTAAATTCTGAAAACTGTACAAATGTTGTTTTCCACCAAAGAGGCGGGATTAGCCAACGCAGAATAGTGACGTTTGTCTCTTGTTGATGACGTGTCGGTCGCATGAATGCGACCTGTCCGGTCAGACTGCAGTCACATGTGAAAATAACGGATATGCATCGGAATTAGGACCACATATCCAAGCGGCCTGGGTCGCATGTGAAAAAAATCGGATCTGTGTCGTTCAGATTGTCAATAACAAATTGGATACAGGTCGCATATGGGGAAAAAAATCGGATATGGGTCGTTTCAGGGTGCAGTCTGAACGTAGTCATAATGCTGCATCAGGAAAGTATGCAGCAAGCTTCTAAGTTAGCTTGTTATCTGTTCGTCCACATGCTAAATCTTAAATTGCACCTAGTTGCGAACTTTTTTCAACACTGTTCTGTTTATTAATCAAATTTCTGATTACAAATTAACAAATTTGTTTCCCCCCCGACAGCTAAATTTAGCTAAAATAATGTTGTTAGTGCAGAATATGGAGCAAGTTAGCATAAATCATGCTAGTCAGTGTGCTTTTTATTGCGCTACTTCAATTACAAAATACCATCAATTCAGTAACATTTTTAATAATTTTTTAAATAGTTATTTTTCTGATTACCAAGGAGATGTTTTCCTCCTCTTTGAATATTTAGCTTAAGTAAGGAAGATGGGAGCAAAGCTAGCAATAAATGGAGCTAGCTAGCGAGCCGTAATGATGCTAATCAGAATGGACTATGAGGAAAAACATGGAACAAATGTAGCAAATGTTAGCGACTGCTGAGTTAAGACATATTTAAGTCAGACTAGCAAAGGGGGCGGCACGGTGGTGTAGTGGTTAGCGCTGTCGCCTCACAGCAAGAAGGTCCGGGTTCGAGCCCCGTGGCCGGCGAGGGCCTTTCTGTGCGGAGTTTGCATGTTCTCCCCGTGTCCGCGTGGGTTTCCTCCGGGTGCTCCGGTTTCCCCCACAGTCCAAAGACATGCAGGTTAGGTTAACTGGTGACTCTAAATTGAGCGTAGGTGTGAATGTGAGTGTGAATGGTTGTCTGTGTCTATGTGTCAGCCCTGTGATGACCTGGCGACTTGTCCAGGGTGTACCCCGCCTTTCACCCGTAGTCAGCTGGGATAGGCTCCAGCTTGCCTTTGACGGTGACCCTGTAGGACAGGATAAGCGGCTACAGATAATGGATGGACTAGCAAAGGATTTTTTTTTTGTAAGCCAGATAATATCGCACTACATCTAATGTAGCAAAGTACTCACTGGGACTAGCTGTCAGTCAGAGAGTAGTTAGCTAGCTGCTAGTCAGTATGCTCTTCTCTCCTGAGCTAAACCTATTACAAATAAAATACTGTCTAGTCTAGGGTGACCAGATTTCCCGAGTCTAAAACCGGGACACTTTGCGCGTGACCGTGATACTCGTGCACACACACGCGTTTTGATGTAAACATGCGCCGGCTCAAACCATGGCTCAGACAGGTGCTTTTATCATTTTGTAGAAGCTCACTTTTATCAACATTTCAGAGAATAATCAAGTGTTTTCTTGTTATCTACATGTACTTCTATCACAATTCAGTTAAAGTAAGAAAATCAGACAACAGATGTGATGATAGGGAACGGAGAAGGAACACTTACAGTGTGTGCAGTAGGCTTTGCGCATTGTTCTGCACCTCTCGGAGGAAGGGGTAGGTGCCCTGTAAATCTTTGGAAAAGGTACATTTTCTTTTCGGCATAATTGCTGCGGTGTTACTGCTGCTAGCTGCTAGACAAAGAACATTCGCGCCAGTTAATGTTTATTTTATTGTTGCATGGCAACACGTTCTGTTGTCTGGAATAATGTGGCTAAATAAACACCCATGCCACAGGGCCAGGGGGCAGTAAGCAGGAAAGTTTGCAATTCCTGTCAATTCATCAAAATAGTAAATGCAGACATTTTCTCCGCTACACAGCAAATTCCTCAGTGTTGAATTAACACTTTCAGAGTTAATTTGGGTCCAATTGGACCTATAAACACTCTGGGTGTTAATTCAACACTGGGGATTTTGCTGTGTAATGATTCCCACGCTGCTCAGTCGCAAACGTCGCGAGTGGCGAAAACCGGGACATATCCGTGTCCCTACAGACTTTTGTCGGGACTCGGGACACACAACCCCAAATCGGGACTGTCCCGGTAAAACCGGGACGTCTGGTCACCCTAGAGTCGCTAACATTTTCATTATTGTTTTATTTAACAGTCTGATTTCTGATTACAGGTTATCTTCCACAGGTTGAATTTAGCAGTCAGGGAAGAATATAGAGCTAGCTAGCTATCAAGCAGCTCTTATGCTAGTCAGTACGCTCTTTAATGAACTAAAAAGTTACCAAAGACAACAAAATACTCTTCAGTAACATTTTCATTCTTGCTCTGTTTATTAATTGTCATATTTTTATTTACAAATGAGCACAAGTCCGACACTCAGTTTTAGCTTTAGCTTCAGCAACATGATCAAGACAGGATGTGCTCAGTAATGTAGCATTGTCAAGTTACTATCTAGTCACTAAAACTTTTATTTTAATTGGTTTTCTTTTCTAGTAAAGTTTCCTGTGCTTGAATTTAGCCAATGTCAAGTGGTTGTTGTGACAGTTAGCAGACTTTTTTTAATAAAATAAATGTGTTACGCATTTATCCACTGTTTAGCAAAAAAGATATAGAGATTTACAGTTTCTTAAAACATTTGTTGCAGTAGTTAGTTTAGCTCGGTAATGTAGCATTGTCAAGGCAAACTACTGTACAGAACTAGCTCGCAATTGTAGCAACTAGCTAGCCAGCTACAGTGGTGCTTGAAAGTTTGTGAACCCTTGAGAATTTTCTATATTTCTGCATAAATATGACCTAAAACATCATCAGATTTTCACACAAGTCCTAAAAGTAGATAAAGAGAACCCAGTTAAACAAATGAGACAAAAATATTATACTTGGTCATTTATTTATTGAGGATAATGATCCAATATTACATATCTGTGAGTGGCAAAAGTATGTGAACCTCTAGGATTAGCAGTTAATTTGAAGGTGAAATTAGAGTCAGGTGTTTTCAATCAATGGGATGACAATCAGGTGTGAGTGGGCACCCTGTTTTATTTAAAGAACAGGGATCTATCAAAGTCTGATCTTCACAACACATGTTTGTGGAAGTGTATCATGGCACGAACAAAGGAGATTTCTGAGGACCTCAGAAAAAGCATTGTTGATGCCCATCAGCCTGGAAAAGGTTACAAAACCATCTCTAAAGAGTTTGGACCCCACCAATCCACAGTCAGACAGATTGTGTACAAATGGAGGAAATTCAAGATCATTGTTACCCTCCCCACGAGTGGTCAACCAACAAAGATCACTCCAAGAGCAAGGCGTGTAATAGTCGGAGAGGTCACAAAGGACCCCAGGGTAATTTCTAAGCAACTGAAGGCCTCTCTCACATTGACTAATGTTAATGTTCATGAGTCCACCATCAGGAGAACACTGAACAACAATGGTGTGCATGGCAGGGTTGCAAGGAGAAAGCCACTGCTCTCCAAAAACAACATTGCTGCTCATCTGCAGTTTGCCAAAGATCACGTGGACAAGCCAGAAGGCTATTGGAAAAATGTTTTGTGGATGGATGAGACCAAAATAGAACTTTTTGGTTTAAATGAGAAGCATTATGTTTGGAGAAAGGAGAAACACTGCATTCCAGCATAAGAACCTTATCCCATCTGTGAAACATGGTGGTGGTAGTATCATGGTTTGGGCCCGTTTTGCTGCATCTGGGCCAGGACGGCTTGCCATCATTGATGGAACAATGAATTCCGAATTATACCAGCGAATTCTAAAGGAAAATTTCAGGACATCTGTCCATGAACTGAATCTCAAGAGAAGGTGGGTCATGCAGCAAGACAACGACCCTAAGCACACAAGTCGTTCTACCAAAGAATGGTTAAAGAAGAATAAAGTGAATGTTTTGGAATGGCCAAGTCAAAGTCCTGACCTTAATCCAATGGAAATGTTGTGGAAGGACCTGAAGCGAGCAGTTCATGTGAGGAAACCCACCAACATCCCAGAGTTGAAGCTGTTCTGTACGAAGGAACGGGCTAAAATTCCTCCAAGCCGGTGTGCAGGACTGATCAACAGTTACCGGAAACGTTTAGTTGCAGTTATTGCTGCACAAGGGGGTCACACCAGATACTGAAAGCAAAGGTTCACATACTTTTGCCACTCACAGATATGTAATATTGGATCATTTTCTTCAATAAATAAATGAGCAAGTATAATATTTTTGTCTCATTTGTTTCACTGGGTTCTCTTTATCTACTTTTAGGACTTGTGTGAAAATCTGATGATGTTTTAGGTCATATTTATGCAGAAATATAGAAAATTCTAAAGGGTTCACAAACTTTCAAGCACCACTGTAAGTATACCAGCTGAACACTTTAATTAGCTAAACCTTTTAAAACTTGTTAGCTACTGTATTGTATAGACAATATTTTCTGTACTGTTTTAATTGATATTTGTATTAACGATGAAAATGTTGGTCCTATGTTTAAAATGAAATGTGTTAAGCAAAGTAAAGAAGCTACGGTAGCTAGTGATGGCTAGCTTTTTGTCTTGATACTATAGCTAGCTAGTTTAATAGGTTTAGTCGCGTTCTGAAATGTAAGCATCGATTTTCTGTCCAGTTTTGCGAGTATGGTGATGTAATATTGTCCAAGCAGAGTATGAAAAATGTTAGCTTGTGTTAGTTCGTTAGCTGAGGCTAAGATAAAACGACTTTAGGTAATTCTAATTAAACAAATGTTATATTGAAAATGCAGGTAATGCAGGTAGAGTTTGTAAATCATGCTAAATAATGAGCAAGTTATGGTATGGACCAAAGTCGAAGGCGAATCGCTAATCACATCTCGAAAACAAGAAATTCTGTCCGTAAAATACAATATCCGAATGAACTTTATTCATGTTTTGGTGATGAAATAAAGTGTGCAAATTGTTTGACACAAGACTACAAAAATAAATCCTGCAACAACTCTGTGTCAAACCTGGACCACAAATGGAGGCCTTTTTTTTTTCTTCCGATGTCTGTTGCATTTTTCACCCCATCCATCACGACCTCGCGGAGGCTCGATACATTTAGACTCCTGTATGTGCCGAGGAAAACAAAAAAATGAGTTTCATAGCTCAGGTATGAGTCAAAGTCGAAGTTATTGTTTCTGACATCTACATTTGCTGTTTTGACTCACGCCTCAGGCCCTCCATCAGAAACGGTGAAATCTGAAGTCCGTGAAGGTGCACAATAAAAAAAAAAAAGCCAAGTTTATTCAGGCTGTGTGTGTGTGAGAGAGAGAGAATACGACTGCTTCTGACTTGCACAGGTTTGGTTTTTGGAATCTCAGATGCTAGTTTTTTACTCACCGCAAAACAGGAAGTAGATCAGGACTGCTGATTTCAGTGTGCTTTCCGAGGGCATACTGTGAGGCTGAGTTTAAATTTGTGCGTTAGCTAGCACGCATAAAAAGCACTGAATGAAAAAAAAACCTCAGTAAAAATGTATAGAGAAATATAATGAGCAAGACAGCGCAGTAAACACTGAGAGGACGAGATTTTGTGTGAGCCATGTCATGACTAGCTACAATAGCTTTACGGTGTATTACTGTACAAACTAGCATGTAAATAAATGAAACGCTCCGTGTCCTGCTATAAAAGGAAACTAATAAATGATGGCTTGGTGTGTTGAAGTGGTGTTACTGTTTTGTTTTTTGTTTTTTTTTCCTGTAGCAGTAGAACCTGGTATGTTTTATTCCTCTTGCACTACAGCTAGTAAAGAAAATGTTGTGGCGGCACGGTGGTGTGGTGGTTAGCGCTGTCGCCTCACAGCAAGAAGGTCCGGGTTCGAGCCCCGTGGCCGGCGAGGGCCTTTCTGTGTGGAGTTTGCATGTTCTCTCCGTGTCCACGTGGGTTTCCTCCGGGTGCTCCGGTTTCCCCCACAGTCCAAAGACATGCAGGTTAGGTTAACTGGTGACTCTAAATTGAGCGTAGGTGTGAATGTGAGTGTGAATGGTTGTCTGTGTCTATGTGTCAGCCCTGTGATGACCTGGCGACTTGTCCAGGGTGTACCCCGCCTTTCGCCCGTAGTCAGCTGGGATAGGCTCCAGCTTGCCCGCGACCCTGTAGGACAGGATAAAGCGGCTAGAGATAATGAGATGAGTTTATAGTAATGCAATGGACTATCACAGAATGTCAATGAAGCAAATTAGTTCTTAAGTTGTATCGCTATAATCAGTCGAGCTCTGCTTTTCACTTGATAGAAAACAAATAGGAATTACTTACAGTGTGACATCATGCATTACATTACAGTAGACATGTAACGATATATCATGCGACAATAAAAATGTATGATGACTCGAAATAGAAAATGAATCACAATTATTATCAGGCTGTGTAATCTCTTATGCTGTGTCTGAAATCGCTCACTCGTTCACTATTCCCTACTCCCTATATAGGGAATTACTATATAGAGGACTATATAGTGAGCTCATCTCATCTCATCTCATCTCATCTCATCTCATCTCATTATCTGTAGCCGCTTTATCCTTCTACAGGGTCGCAGGCAAGCTGGAGCCTATCCCAGCTGACTACGGGCGAAAGGCGGGGTACACCCTGGACAAGTCGCCAGGTCATCACAGGGCTGCACATAGACACAGACAACCATTCACACTCACATTCACACCTACGCTCAATTTAGAGTCACCAGTTAACCTAACCTGCATGTCTTTGGACTGTGGGGGAAACCGGAGCACCCGGAGGAAACCCACGCGGACACGGGGAGAACATGCAAACTCCACACAGAAAGGCCCTCGCCGGCCCCGGGGCTCGAACCCAGGACCTTCTTGCTGTGAGGCGACAGCGCTAACTACTACACCACCGTGCCGCCCCTATAGTGAGCTCATTAATAAAAAATAAAAGACTTTCCGACACTAGTCTGTTGCGCTGGTATTTACGTCATTACTGTGGCACAATTAAAACGTGCCAGATCAGTCGGCTGGTGGATTTTCAAAATAATATATACATGCAGGTGTTTTTGTGATAAATCCATATTATACTGAGCGCATTTCCCACAATCAATACAAAGTACCTGCATCTTTCAGTTCTTTTAAATCAAGGCTGAATACTTTTTCTTCTTTGCTGCTGCTTTTTATTAAAGGAGAACTGAAGTCATTTTTAAACTTGCTTTATTTCTTAATTAACGTGTTATTCAATTACGTTTTCGGTTTTAGTAACCTTATATCGTGACTCGTATTGGCAACTAATTGCAATTCAATATTATACTTATCAGCCTATTTGGTTTTTAGCCATGTTGAATTTAGTTCGTTTGGTCCACGGCAGGCGTTGCTTATCCGCGCGATCTTCACGAGACTTGTGCGAGACTTCAAAACGTGAAGTGTCAGCCAGGTGTCAGTGCCGCCATTTTGAAAACTGTTTTCCAAACGAAGTATTGCACAAAAACAAGTTTAAATGACAATTACTGCCTACTTTTTTCAAACTTTCCTGATTGCTATCAAAACAAACAAAACTTCCGGCTTGATTACATCACCATTCGAAAGAGGGCGCGCGCGTCTTTTGACAACGTCGGCAGATGTTGGTGACTTTGATTTCTGCTGTACATTTTACTTCCATCCTACGATGTCTCGCACAGGTCTCAACAAATCTCGTTTACGGCCGTTGCTTTGACATCTGGACTGATATATTACAGAGCATATTTCAAACACTCATAACTTGCTATAGCAGCGACAAAATAGCGATCAAAAATGCATTCCAATATTTAATAAAATGAGATAAATAGAATTTTGATGATGATAAATTGCCTTCAGTTCTCCTTTAAATCAAATTTGAGACTTTTAATTTGATTTCTTTCAGCGCGACTGCAATGCATGATGGGATATATTGCTTGGTTAGTGACCATCGGTTATACACTACTTTTCATGATGCATACTTTGAGTGGACCATATAGGGTGTAAATAATCCTCATTATACATTCGGACAGCACTACAAAATGGCGTCCTCACTATATAGTCCACTATATTGTGAGTAGGAAGTGATTTCAGACACAGAGTTAGTTTTTTTCCTCATAGTAATTGCATTGTTTAGATAGTAGAGGGTGCAATACAATATAATACAATCCTGGGACTTCAATGTAGGTGGAAGTAACACAGCTCTAATGCTGCGAAAACTCACAAAAAAAAAGTAAAATGGGAAAGAGTGGTTGTTGCATTGACTGTACAAATTGATTCAATAAGAAATCAGAGCTGTCTTTTTACAGACAGTACAGATGTTTATAAAGGTTTATCAAGAAAAGGAATATTTGTTATGAACTTTTTCACTTTTAACAAAAGGAATGTTTTAGGTTGAAAGCTAGTGTATTTTACTCCAACCTTTACAAATGTGGGTAAATAATTATTGTTGGTTATTAAGAATATGAAACTTTTTTTAAATTTAACAAAAGTAACATTTAAGTTGATAAAGAATAGGAAAATAAATGTTGCTCTTTTTTTGTAATAACAATTTCTTCATTTTAATAATTTTTTTCAAAAATATCGCGTTTTTAGCCGATATTTTAGCCTATGTGTTTTTAGCCGTTTAATATTTGTAACTTATGTCTTTGTCTTAAGAAATAAATTGTACTATTATTATTATTATTATTATTATTATTATTATTATAAATCCCCTGCTCCATTGTCGGAGGTGCTGTTATAGAAAATTAATCAACCCATCATGACCAATCAGGATGGAGACTTCATCACAGCTGCATTTCTACTGTTTCGTAAAGCAGTACGCTCGTATTGTAAAAACATTTTGTAAGATATAACTCCTGTGTTTGGTCTTCTTTTGATGGTGACATTTTGGTTCAAAATATTTCAGTTGAGAATTAAGACGTGGTCATCGTACGCTGAAGTTTGAACTCTGAATAAATCGAGTTTGTCTCATATTACGTCTTCGTTTTGTCCCTCGTTAAAGCAGAGACACCTTGAACACTGCCTGCAGGTATAATCTTGGATTCTTTTTTTTTTTCTTCTTAATTTTTGCGACTGTAGAGTGGGATTCAATCATCCGATCCTGCATATTGGTATCTGACAACTAATGACATAAAACTTGGGCTTGATCTCAGATTTAATGTATTTTCTATTTCCTCTGTGATGACTGACGCGACTCAGACATCCAGTCCAACAAGAACGGTCATAAATCTCTGCTCTCCGTCAGTATCTACGGACAGAAATGTTTCCTGTGCATCTTGAGATGTAGGTGTTAAATATGCGTTATGAGCGCCGGATAATGATGAGCTCCGGTTCTCAGAGGAGCTCGTGCATGACTCTGCCGCATGCGTTCCATATGCGATGTGAATTAGTAATAACACCCATTACTTCTCTCCTGCTATTACTAAAGCCTCCTCTAATATTTGCTTTTCGGAGCTTTCTGTTTGACAGCAGTGTGTGAGAGGATGTACGCTGCTGTATGTGTGTGTGTTTTCCCTTCAAAGCCTTACACTGCCTTTGAAAGTCACCCTAAAATGTGTTTTTGGGATTAAATCCTTTTGTGAGAATGCGTTTTAGTCACCAGGTTGATCAAAGGGTGAAGCTGTCAGTGCAGAGAACTTCTTTACACAACCTGAGTTACAATTGAATCAGGATTATTGCATCATAAAATACACCAGCCAGTAATGTTGCAGTATGCAAATGCAGTTGGGTGAATTTGGAGAAAGGGGTGGAGCTTTTTAAGTTCAGGCCAACTTTCAGATTTTGAATGAAAGTTTTTCTAACAGCAGGTTTTTAATGTAATAAAGAATGACTCGGGGCTCAATGTCAATAGTAGTCCGACTGTCCGAGACAACCAAATGTTTGGTCCGGACAAGTCAAATCCACATCTGCTTGTCTGATTGGATGAGTTGAATATTTGTTGAAAAACCACCATTTTTGTAGTAATTATTCAAGAGTTACATCAATAAAGTTCCAACAAAACTAATTCAATCCCCTCAGTGATCCGGCCCTGTTATTGTTGACGAAATTCCGTGGAAGCCGAGTACAGCAGGTGCGTGTGTAAAAATAACTACATCATAATATCTAATTATAGATTGTTAGATTTTCATCGAAATCGGAGAAATGGCGATCAAATACCTCAGTAAAATAAATATCTGTGCCACAGACATTTACGAATGAAATTCGTAATATTTATATATTAGAGGAGGCTGTAGTAATAGCAGGAGAGAAGTAATGGGTGTTATTACTAATTCACCACTTGGTGAATCTTCATTTCATTCGGACATTCGTTGTATTTTTCTTTTGTATGGTTCACATTAACCATCAAAAATATTGTAAAATACTTTGGAGGAATTTTACAAGTGTGTCGAACTCACTTATGGTTTGTTAGCTCATCTGGCTGCAGGTCAGGCTGGTTGAGTTTTTGCGATCACGCATCGTCCGTCCGTCCATCATCCATCCACAATTTACAAAAATCACTACTCCTCCTACAGGATCGATCAGATTTCTACCAAACTTACAATGTTCCTCACGTGGCTGCACATAAAAATTGTCAAAATGGTGGTGCCACCTGTCATATTTACGATTTTATGGGTGTTTGAATTTTTTGGGGTGACTCGTCACATTAAATGCTACTGTTTGTAAACTGCTGGGACATTTTCATTGAAACTCATCCAGAAGACTCTAAAGACATATCCCAACAAGAGTTATTCACCAGGTGGTGCCACCTACCATGGATGCAGCTACACGGGGTCACGTGCAATTTCACGAAAATAGCTACTCCTCCTACAGGAGTGATCAGATTTTGATCAAACTTATATGGAATGTTCTCCAGGTTGATGTGTATAAAATTTGTCAAGACGGTGGTGTCACCTGTCATATTTACAATTTAATGGGTGTTTGAAAAGTTTGGGTGACTCGTCACGTTAAACACTACTCTTCATAAACTGCTAGGATGTTTTCACTGAAACTCACCCAGAAGACTCTAATGCCGCTTTTCCACTACAAACGCGGCTGAGTCGGGCTGAGCCGTGCCGTGCTGAGTCGGGCTGAGCGGGGCTGTTGGGGTTGCATTTCGACTACAACTGCGCTGAACCGTGCTGGCTGGAAGTGGGTGGACACATTGGGTGGAGTTAGCGAAAGTGGGTGGACTTCAGGTGATGTCGTTAAGCAGCGCAAACAGTGACATCAGTGATCTTTTAAGCGGTAGTCTCACAACCCGCATAGTAAACAATAAACATGGAGGACATGGAGTCGTTAGTGTTGCTGGTCTTGGTGCTGTGGCTTGTTGTCACCGACAACGCGGACAGATACTGGCAAGAGCGTATAGATGAGGCGAGGCGCATAAGGCTTCAGAAATTCTCGTAATTCGTAATTCTTCTCCTTCCGGGTTTGCGGTGTTTACAGATCCCAGCGCGCTCGCGGGGCGTGTGTGGGCATGTGAGGACACTCCTCCTCACCAATCAGTGCACAGGGGAGTGTCTGCTCATGCCCCCAGCCTCACTCAGCTCGGTTTGGCTCGCTTCAGCCCCACTCCAAAATGGTGCGAGTTTTAGGGGCTAAGCAGGGCTGAAGCGAGCTGAGTCGTGCTGGTTTTTGGTAGTCGAAACGCGAGCCGTGTCGGGCTGAAGTGAGCTGAAGCGAGCTGAAGTGAGCTGAAAAAGGGTAGTGGAAAAGGGCCATAAAGACATATTCCAGCAAGAGTTATTCACCAAGTGGTGCCATCTACCATGGATGTGGCTACACAGGGGTCACGTGTAATTTTATGAAAATCGCGACTCCTCCTACAGGATTGATCAGATTTCAAATTCACACACAACAATAGGCTGGTATGAGCTCCAGCCTCATTGAGGCTATTTTAATAGTAATTAAGCAAGAGTTACATAAGTAAAGTTCCAACAAAACTAATTCAATCCCCTCAGTGATCCGGCCGTGTTATTGTTTATGAAATTCCAGGGAAGCTGCGTACATCAGGTACGTGTGTGTACAAATAACCACGTCATAATACAGTGGTGCTTGAAAGTTTGTGAACCCTTTAGAATTTTCTATATTTCTGCATAAATATGACCTAAAACATCATCAGATTTTCACACAAGTCCTAAAAGTAGATAAAGAGAACCCAGTTAAACAAATGAGACAAAAATATTATAATTGGTCATTTATTTATTGTGGAAAATTAGCCAATATTGCATATCTGTGAGTGGCAAAAGTATGTGAACCTTTGCTTTCAGTATCTGGTGTGACCCCCTTGTGCAGCAATAACTGCAACTAAACATTTGCGGTAACTGTTGATCAGTCCTGCACACCGGCTTGGAGGAATTTTAGCCCGTTCCTCCGTACAGAACAGCTTCAACTCTGGGATGTTGGTGGGTTTCCTCACATGAACTGCTCACTTCAGGTCCTTCCACAACATTTCCATTGGATTAAGGTCAGGACTTTGACTTGGCCATTCAAAAACATTAACTTTATTCTTCTTTAACCATTCTTTGGTAGAACGACTTGTGTGCTTAGGGTCGTTGTCTTGCTGCATGACCCACCTTCTCTTGAGATTCAGTTCATGGACAGATGTCCTGACATTTTCCTTTAGAATTCGCTGGTATAATTCAGAATTCATTGTTCCATCAATGACAGCAAGCCGTCCTGGCCCAGATGCAGCAAAACAGGACAGGCCCAAACCATGATACTACCACCACCATGTTTCACAGATGGGATAAGGTTCTTATGCTGGAATGCAGTGTTTTCCTTTCTCCAAGTGTAACGCTTCTCATTTAAACCAAAAAGTTCTATTTTGGTCTCATCTGTCCACAAAACATTTTTCCAATAGCCTTCTGGCTTGTCCATGTGATCTTTACCAAACTGCAGACGAGCAGCAATGTTCTTTTTGGAGAGCCGTGGCTTTCTGTCTTGCAACCCTGCCATGCACACCATTGTTGTTCAGGATTCTCCTGATGGTGGACTCATGAACATTAACATTAACCAATGTGAGAGAGGCCTTCAGTTGCTTAGAAGTTACCCTGGGGTCCTTTGTGACCTTGCCGACTATTACACGCCTTGCTCTTGGAATGATCTTTGTTGGTCGACCACTCCTGGGGAGGGTAACAATGGTCTTGAATTTCCTCCATTTGTACACAATCTGCCTGACTGTGGATTGGTGGAGTCCAAACTCTTTAGAGATGGTTTTGTAACCTTTTCCAGCCTGATAAGCAACAACAACGCTTTTTCTGAGGTCCTCAGAAATCTCCTTTGTTCGTGCCATGATACACTTCCACAAACACGTGTTGTGAAGATCAGACTTTGATAGATCCCTGTTCTTTAAATAAAACAGGGTGCCCACTCACACCTGATTGTCATCCCATTGATTGAAAACACCTGACTCTAATTTCACCTTCAAATTAACTGTTAATCCTAGAGGTTTACATACTTTTGCCACTCACAGATATGTAATATTGGATCATTTCCGTCAATAAATAAATGACCAAGTACAATATTTTTGTCTCATTTCTTTAACTGGGTTCTCTTTATCTACTTTTAGGACTTGTGTGAAAATCTGATGATGTTTTAGGTCTTATTTATGCAGAAATATAGAAAATTCTAAAGGGTTCACAAACTTTCAAGCACCACTGTATCGAATTATAGATTATTAGATTTCATTAAAATCAGAGAAGTAAATATCTGTGGTGAATTTGCATTTCATTTCATTTGGACATTCATAGTATTTTTCTTTTGTATGGTTCACATTAACTGTCACAAATGTCGTAAAATATTTCGGGAGAATTTTACGACAGTGCTGAACTCAGTCACGGTTTTTCATTCACGACATGATTCTGTTGCCCTTATCCATACGTGTCAACCTTTGGTCAATCAAACCTGTATAACCAACCTCTAAAATCCGTATTTCCCTTATAAAATCCGTATAAGATGCAAATTAAAATAATTTACCTAAAATTTGAATGATAATTAACAATGATATATCCCAGTTACTTTTTATTCAATATTAATAACAATAAACCTTCAGAATGAATACAAAGCTCCAATGTTTGACAAAAACACAAAGTGTTATCAGCGTAGTTACGAAGGAAATACTTCGTTGTTTGGAGACAGGTTTCACCGAGCGGCTATTATGCGCGAGACTTCATATTAGCCACAAAGTCAGGAAAATCTGTTCGTAAAATTGCGTTATAATGACCAAATACAATGAAAAGTATTTTTCCAGTCTCACCTGTGAAAGGTAATCCCATGTGATCTCGTTTGGACGGTAAACCTGTTGGTACAGTTAAACGCAGCACATGAATGAGGCATCTTTATTCTCGGCTACTGTCTAGACGCTATACCAGAGACGGCTGAAGAATCTCCACTTTGCCACATCCAATATGGCGGTAAGGATGACGTATGATTCTACGCAGAAGGCGGCGTCTATGTTTATATGTCTATGACTTCACGGTTGGCGGGATTCTCGCAATGCGGTGTGCGCATGATCAAAAGCGGAACGAAGTCTCGCTACCACAAGATAACGCGCGATTTCATAAGACTCTTTACTGGCTGTCTGTGGTGTACAGTACGTTTGTAAATGTTATGCGCTCTTTTATCATCATGGGAATTGATTATAGCTCTAAATATTGCAGTTTTTTAAAATAATCTGTATAACTTTATTTATACGCCCGTATACTCCGTTTATTGAATCAAATCCGTATAAAATACGGACATTCCGTATAGGTTGGCATGTATGCTTATCATGTCCAACTTGTTTTCTTTCGATTTCATTTCTTTAAATTAATTTAAACCTCAGGTTTTACTGGATTAATCAAGATGTAACTTTATTTCCTGCAGAAGCTGTGAATTTGGCTGAGTCTAACTCTTAAAACTACAGATCAGGTAATGGGTTTAACAACACACACACCATAATGGAGCATTGGATCATTTCTGTTTATTGTTACAGTTAAAGTTTGAGTTTTATTGAAGAATTATAAATCATTAAAGCAGAATGATGATCATAACTGTACCTGCTTTTTGATAAACTTTGTTAATCACTTTCCTTTCACTGAAGTAGTAAATCCTTCGGAATTAAAAAGGTTATGATCAGGATGAGTGAAAAATCTTGCTGCTTGTCTGACTGGATTAAACGAGTGGATTAAAAAGTTAATGTTGAGCTCTGTGTTTACTAGTATAATTATGTTTCAGATTGTGGAACATTCTTTCTCTTTTTCTCTCTCTCTGTCATGTTAAGGAGAAACCAAAAAGTCCCGAAGATGTAAAGTTTCACAGCTTGACCTCTGACTCGTCCTGGAGACTCCTTCCATAAAAGCGAAATAAACATCTCCTTACAGGAAACTTAAACATATCAATCAATTACTAAAATCTGTTTATGCAGAATTTCCATTATAAAAGACCATGTAGAAGTTGTCACCATAGAAACTATAACACATTAGAATATGTGATGTGTTAGAATTAGCAGATTCTTCCAGTAGAGAAGAGTATAATCCGGCAGCGCGGAGTCTTTCCAAGACAATTCTGAGGTGATGGTAACGAGAACGTTAAAAGGTGTGGTTCCAACAAGCAAGCAAATCTTTTTTTCAAAGCAGGTATATGATGCATTAGCATGAATACAGTTATTTTATTTTTCCTCATGTATGACATATACATCGAGTTCTAACTTGATACAGACTATAGATCTCCTTTAAAGTGTTTCCTGACACTTCCTGGCTCTTTGCTAATAACCGGCTGTGTGTTTAATGAATATCTGACACATTGTTTGATCACGGCTCTTTGATAGCAAGCGGATTTAAAGTCCTGCTCACTCAGATTAAAGGGGATTAGTCAGGATTTGTCACGCAGGAGGAGTCGAAAGACTGGATGGTGACAAAAAAACGGTCATGTTGTGCTGCATTTGTGCGATATTACCATCGGATTTGGAAATTCTACACATTCGCTAAGTTGTTGTTTTGTCATTTTGCTTCATTCTTTACCACAGCTTTGTGCTCACGCTGTCTTTTATTGCACTGAATGTGAATTTGACCTGCTTGATCAGAGGGTTTGATATCTATCTCGTCATCTAGCTAACAAACACTAACTTACTGGAGCTTTAGTCTCTATATACAGTAGCTAGGGTTTGTTGCTAGTGAGTTAATCCTAGCTTCTGCTCACGGCTAACAACACTGAGGGCTTTCCAAACAAAGTATCTAAGGAATAAAAAACTCCATGTTTTAGAAAAATAATCAACGATAATTGGTGTGATGAACCGTAATGGTGGTGATTATTTTCTCATAACAGCAAGACAGGAAGTGTTACAGAAACTTTACAAGGCTAACAACACATTATAGTTTTTACCTGGTTATAGCTCTTTAAAAGTTCATTCTGACGTTTATGTTAAATAAGGGGTGGTTCGTATTCGCACGTCACTCATCACTTTGTAGCTGACAGTTGGACATTCCAGGCTCCGGGTGCCTACGTATCCCTTTTGTATATGTATTTATAACTCAGCAGTGATGTCATCTGTCAGTCAACGGTATCCCTTGCTCCAGTTTGTCGGTATCTCAATCTTATCGCCACAAAACAATTGAGATTAGTTTAACTTGGTACACGCCCACTTCACGTCATCAACAGTTATTTCACCTGTCATCGCTACAAGTCGCCAAATTTCATTGAGATTCCATGGCTTCTGGTCACTACATCTCTGCTCGTGTCTTCCTGTGTGTACGCCCCTTAATGTGTTCGTTTATAACAGGAATCGCCATGTAAAATTTTTGAATATGATTTGCTGAAAATGTGACAGATTTTCACAGTGCTTCAGCCCCTACAAATTTAGTGCTTAGACACCCAACAATTTTCATCCCCCCCCCCAAAAAAAAGATTCATAGATCCCTAATAATTTAGTACTTGGACCTCAACAATATAGTGTTTGGACCCCAACAATGCGGCACGGTGGTGTAGTGGTTAACGCTGTCGCCTCACAGCAAGAAGGTCCAGGTTCGAGCCCCGTGGCCGGCGAGGGCCTTTCTGTGCGGAGTTTGCATGTTCTCCCCGTGTCCGCGTGGGTTTCCTCCGGGTGCTCCGGTTTCCCCCACAGTCCAAAGACATGCAGGTTAGGTTAACTGGTGACTCTAAATTGACCGTAGGTGTGAATGTGAGTGTGAATGGTTGTCTGTGTCTATGTGTCAGCCCTGTGATGACCTGGCGACTTGTCCAGGGTGTACCCCGCCTTTTGCCCGTAGTCAGCTGGGATAGGCTCCAGCTTGCCTGCGACCCTGTAGAACAGGATAAAGCGGCTAGAGATAACGAGATGAGACCCCAACAATATAGTGTTTGGACCCCAAAAATATAGTGCTTGGACCCCTAATGATTTTGACTTGGACCCCAATAATATAATGCTTGGACCCCCCAAAAATGTGTGCTTGGACCCCAACAATATAGTGTTTGGACCCCAATAATTTAGTGCTTGGACCCCTAATCATTTTGACTTGGACCCCAACAATATAGTGCTTGGACCCCAATAATTTAGTGCTTGGACCCCTAATCATTTTGACTTGGACCCCAACAATATAGTGCTTGGACCCCTAATAATATAGTGCTTGAACCCCAACAATATAGTGCTTGGACCCCAATAATTTAGTGCTTGGACCCCTAATCATTTAGTACTTGAACCCCTAATAATTTTGACTTGGACCCCAATAATATAGTGCTTGGACCCCAATAATTTAGTGCTTGGACCCCTAATCTTTTTGACTTGGACCCCAACAATATAGTGCTTGGACCCCTAATAATATAGTGCTTGAACCCCAACAATATAGTGCTTGGACTCCAATAATATAGTGCTTGGACCCCAATAATATAGTGCTTGGACCCCAACAATATAGTGCTTGGACCCCTAATAATATAGTGCTTGAACCCCAACAATATAGTGCTTGGACCCTAATAATTTAGTGCTTGGACCCCTAATCGTTTAGTACTTGGACCCCTAATAATTTTGACTTGGACCCCAATAATATAGTGCTTGGACCCCAATAATATAGTGCTTGGACCCCAATAATTTATTGCTTGGACCCCTAATCATTTTGACTTGGACCCCAGCAATATAGTGCTTGGACCCCTAATAATTTTTATTTGGACCGCAACAATATAGTGCTTGGACCTCAACAATTTAGTGCATGGGACTCAAATAATTTAGTGCTTGAACCCCAATAATTTAGTGCTTGGACCCCAATAATTTAGTGCTTGGACCCCTAATAATTTTGACATGGACCCCAACAATATAATGCTTGGACCCCAACAATATAGTGCTTGGACCCCTAATAATTTCGACTTGGACCCCAGTAATATAGTGCTTGGACCCCTAATAATTTTTATTTGGACCACAACAATATAGTGCTTGGACCTCAACAATTTAGTGCATGTGACTCAAATAATTTAGTGCTTGAACCCCAACAATATAGTGCTTGGACCCCTAATAATTTAGTGCTTGGACCCCTAATAATTTTGACTTGGACCCCAGTAATATAGTGCTTGGACCCCTAATAATTTTTATTTGGACCACAACAATATAGTGCATGGGACTCAAATAATATAGTGCTTGGACCTCAACAATTTAGTGCATGGGACTCAAATAATTTAGTGCTTGGACCCCAACAATATAGTGCTTGGACCCCTAATAATATAGTGTTTTGGACTCCTAATCATTTTGACTTGGACCCCAGTAATATAGTGCTTGGACTCCTCCTTATGACTTTATAATTGGAGCCCTAACAACATAACACTTGGACACACAACAGTTTCAAAATCAGAATCGGTTCTCATTTCTCTGAACACACTTTAACTTTCTTATGCTAATTACCATCTAGTGTAGCTAGTTAGCATCAAATAACAGCATTGTTGTTGTTGTTTTTTACGGTAGCTTATCCAGCCTTACTAATTAATTACCTCTTTTTTTTTATACATATCAACAATGAGCTACTTTTATTTTGAAATGTAGATTATGTGTGGGGGAAGTTGGTTGCATGAAAATGTGTAAGTTAAAGCATCGGATTTCAAGTGTTAAATCATAACTTCTGGTAGACTGCCAGGGGGTGTCACATCAGAGTCGAATTAAAACACAAAGACCTTGAGAAATAATCTGAATACATCAGGCACCTGTCTTACAGCTCTGCTTGTGTCCTCACACACACACACACACACACACACAGCTCTTTAGCAGCACACACTGCCAGACTGAGTTTTATTTGGATCTGACTCATCTCCAGTTGACACAAAACCAGGAAAGACTGAACACAAGTGTGTGTCAGCATGGAATGATAATGAGTAGAGTCATATGCATTCTCTGTACTGCATCTCTCTCTCTCTCTCTCTCTCTCTCTCTCTCACACACACACACACACACACACCAATCTGTCGCTTGGTCTTGTTGGTTCTCTTATTCACACATGGTCTATTGTTTATTCTCCATCACTTACACACACACTTATCCATACTCTCATGTTCTTTCCTTCCTTAAAAGCTTGCCATACACATACACCCTTAAAACCTTTCATTCGTTTGTCACTCTCGTTACATTTATTTCACTTTCATTCACATCTTTCTTTCACTTGAGAAGAATCGAAAAAGTCACAAAAAGACAAAAGTTCTCCCATTTTGTTCCTCGACGGTGTTTAATTATGGAGCAGGAAATATGGAAATCATTTATATTTCATCTTGCAGATCATTCAGGAAATCTGTCTTGTACAAGGCTCATATATTACTGCCAAAACGACTTCATTACTGATGGATCGTACCATCGGTGCCGGAACACAGAGGGGGAGGACAGGGGAGATATTTTCAGCCCAGGTGTCAGCTGCATGGCTCAATTTTGCCATATAGATGTGAATAAATATAATATAGCTTATCCATGTCAGCAGACGTAAATATATTAAAGAAAACAGGAGTCATGGAATAAAAAGCAAACACAGCAAAAAACAACGGAGGAATTTAGTGTTGTGTACAAGCACAGTGACTGTTAGTGTTAAATGACAAATTCTATCATAAAAGTAAACGTAAGAAGGAAGATCAATATTGTGCTTTGACCCCTAAAAACTAATGCTTTGACCCATCATAAGTTGTGCTTGGACATCTAACAATTAACCGCTTGGCCCCCTAACAATTGTGTACTTGGACTGCTAAAAATTTAATGCTTGGACCCCTAACAGTTTTATTACATGTATTCCTAATGATCTGGTGCTTGGACCCCTAAAAATTTACTGCTTGGTCCTCTAACAATTTTAATGCATGGACACCTAACAATTTAGTGCTTGGACCTCTCACAATTTTCTTCCTCATCCCCAACATTTGTGTGCTTGAACCAGTTAAAAATGTAATGCTTGGACCCCTAACAAATTAGAGCTTGGACAACTAAACATTTAGTTCTTGGACAGTTACAGCGTTTGTGCTTGGACCCCTAATAATTAGTGTTTGGACCTCTAACAATTTTCTGCCTGGCCCCCTAATGATTGTGTGCTTGAACTGTTAAAAATGTAATGCTTTTAACAAATTAGTGCTTGGACATTTGAACAATTTGGTGCTTGGACCCCTCACTATTTTTTTGTGCTTGGACCCCTAACAATTTAGTGCTTGGACACCTGAATATGTTTGTGCTTGGACGCCAAATATTTAGTGCTTGGACACGTAACAGTTTTAATGCGTGGCCTCCTAAAAAATTTAGTGCTTGGACCTCTCACAATTTTCTTCCTCGTCCCCAACATTTGTGTGCTTGAACCAGTTAAAAATGTAATGCTTGGACCCCTAACAAATTAGTGCTTGGACAACTAACATTTTTATTGTGTGGACCCCTAACAATTTAATACTTGGACATCTAAACATTTAGTTCTTGGACAGCTACAGTGTTTGTGCTTGGACCCCTAATAATTTCTAACAATTTTCTGCCTGGCCCCCTAATAATTGTGTGCTTGGACTGTTAAAAATGTAACGCTTGGACCCCTAACAAATTAGTGCTTGGACACTGAACAATTTGGTGCTTGGACCCCTCACTATTTTTTTGTGCTTGGACCCCTAACAATTTAGTGCTTGGACACCTGAATATGTTTGTGTTTGGACGCCAAATATTTAGTGCTTGGACATGTAACAATTTTAATGCATGGCCTCCTAAAAATTTAGTGCTTGGACCTCTCACAATTTTCTTCCTCATCCCCAACATTTGTGTGCTTGAACCAGTTAAAAATGTAATGCTTGGACCCCTAACAAATTAGTGCTTGGACAACTAACATTTTTATTGTGTGGACCCCTAACAATTTAATACTTGGACATCTAAACATTTAGTTCTTGGACAGCTACAGTGTTTGTGCTTGGACCCCTAATAATTTCTAACAATTTTCTGCCTGGCCCCCTAATAATTGTGTGCTTGGACTGTTAAAAATGTAACGCTTGGACCCCTAACAAATTAGTGCTTGGACACTGAACAATTTTGTGCTTGGACCCCTAAATATGTTTGTGTTTGGACCCCAAATATTTAGTGCTTGGACACGTAACAGTTTTAATGCATGGCCTCCTAAAAATTTCGTGCTTGGACGACAAAAAAATGTAATGCATGGACCCCTAACAATTTAGTACTTGGACACTTAAAATTTTTGTGCCTGGACCCCTACAATTACTGCTTGTATTCCCAATAATTTGATGCTTGGCCCATGAACAATTTAGTGCATGGATCCGTAATACTTTTCGTGCACAGACTTCTAACAATTTTTATCCTTGGACTCGTAATTAGTGTACTTGGACACGTAACAATTTCAAAACTAGATCAGACTCCGTTTTACTGAACCAGTATACCTAAACTCACCAGGAACATGACTCGAGATTCACAGCACCGCTCACGGCCTTACACGCAGCACGTAAATTAACAATGCAAATGCTTGGACTTCTGACAATTTATTACTTAGTCACTGAACTATTTAGTGCTTGGATCCCTAGTGATTTGTTTTTGTTCCTCTGAACATTTCGTGCTTGTCCCTCTAATAAAGAAACGCTATAAAGAACATTCCAATGGGCTGTGCAGTTCCGCATGCTCTTTATTTACACATCCACAAAGAGGCTCACAGACCAAACAGTTCATGCATCAGAAAAAGAAAAAAAGAATTTGGGAAAGCAGGCCAAATATAGGCAGCACCACCCGCTGTGTTCTCGCTCGAGTTCTCTCTCCACACTTCTGTGTGGAACAATGTATAAAATGGTTCAGAGCAGATTCAGGGTTCGGCTAAAAATAGTCTCTGTTTCTGTGTGAAGTTTGACATTTTATAAGAGCCTCTTGTTTTGAATTTGTTAAATTAGCCTGGAAAGGTTTTCGGGGCTGATATTATATTTAAAGCACTTAAAAAAAAAACCCTCAAGCAGTTTTGTTTCCTTAATGATTATTTTGACCTGATTGTTTTAATCTTTCATAAATCTTCCATATTTAATGCCAACGTCTCCGTGTTCTAATCAAAATAACTGGTATCGATTGGAAGAAGTTACATTTGAAACCAAAAAAAGGAGCTTTTTACATCCGGTCCATCTTTCAGATTTTGAATGAAAGTTTTTCTAACAGCAGGTTTTTAATCTAATAAAGAATGACATATTTTAAAAAATCTGTTTCAAGGCTGGGACAGAGCATTTGTTGTTACCTATAACTCTAGTACACTCTTAAAGGAGAACTGAAGTCATTTTTAAACTTGCTTTATTTCTTAATTAACGTGTTATTCAATTACATTTTCAGTTTTAGTAACCTTACGGTATATCGTGACTCGTACTGGCAACTAATTGCAGTTAAATACGATACTTATCGGCCTATTCGGTTTTTAGCCGTGTTGAATTTAGTTCGTTTGGTCCACGGCAGGCGTCGCTTATCCGCGTGATCTTCACGAGACTTGTGCGAGACTTCGAAGTGTCAGCCAGGTGTCAGCGCCGCCGTTTTGAAAACTGTTTTCCAAATGAAATATTGCACAAAAACGAGTTTAAATGACGATTACTGCCGACTTTTTTCAAACTTTCCTGATTACCATCAAAACAAACAAAACTTCCGGCTTGATTACATCAGCATTCGAAAGAGGGCGCGCGCGTCTTTTGCAGTGATGGGAATAACGGCGTTAGAAATAAACGGCGATACTTTTTTTAATAACGAGTAATCTAACTAATTACTTTTTACATCGTTATAACGCCGTTCCCGTTACTTACAATAAAATACTATGCGTTACTTTATTAAAGCTGTTCTCATCTGGCACGCTGCTCGTTCAGCCTTTCTTTCCTCTGCTTTAGTGTGGGGCGGGGAGACGCGAGACAACAGCACAGTAAGCCAATCAGAGTAGATTTGGACAACATACGTAGGTAGGCCACGCCTACTGCACTGCGCGCTCTTTCAATCAGAAGACACAGCGATGGCGAGCGGTCAGCCCAGCACTGCGCTTTCACATTGGAAATACAGCCATTACTTTTCATTACTTGAAATAAAAGGCAAGAGTGTTTACGTGCAATGCACATTATGGCGAGGAACAAAGCGTTTGTCCTCGTCAGTGGCCAGTAATTAGTAACATAATTTTAATAATTACAAAAATATATTAAATTTGATAGATGTCTTATCTCACATTGTCCCACAAAAATATTAATATAGTGTAGATAACGTTACTAATTGGTTCTGTTAAGTGTCCATTTCAGTCATTAAACACATTTAACATTCACTTTTATTATGATTACACTAATTGAATTTGATTTTTTTTTTGAGGGGGAACAAAATGTAACGGAATAATTACTTTCCCTGGTAATTAGTTACTTTTATGACAAAGTAACTCCGTTACTAACTCAATTACTTTTTGGGAAAAGTAACTAGTAACTATAACTAATTACTTTTTGAAAGTAACGTGCCCAACACTGGTCTTTTGACAACGTCGGCAGATGTTGGTCACTTTGATTTCCGCTGTATGTGTTACTTCCGTCCTACGATGTCTTGCACAGGTCTCAACGAATCTCGTTTACGGCCGTTGCTTTGACATATGGACTGATATATTACAGAGCATATTTCAAACACTCATAACTTGCTATAGCAGCGACAAAATAGCTGTTAGAAATGCATTCCGGTATTTAATAAAATGAGAAATAGAATTTTGATAATAAAAAATTTGCCTTCAGTTCTCCTTTAAGAAAAAACAATCCCAAGGGTTCTTTCAAGTATTTAAGGGTTCAAGCTTGCTGAAGGGGTTCAGGAAATTTATTGAAAATGTTAAAAAGATTTTTGTGGCAAAGAACAAAGATTTATTATTTTTTTAATAAATATGCTGAAGGGTATAAGTTAGAGACTTTCAGGGTTTGAGCTTTGTAAAGGTTTTCAACTTGGAATTTTTAGGGGTAAAAAACAGATTGAAAAAAATAAAAATTGAAATAGATTTTTTTGGACAGATCAATTTTTATTTTTAACTTGGGTCAACTCTAAACTCTGCGAGAAAAATGATTTCAAGGGTTCTTTGTTTAATGGTTCTAACTTTCTAAAGGTGTTTGACATGAAATATGTAAAAAAAAAAAAAAAAAAAATAGATTTTTCTGACCGAGACCAAACGTTTGTTGAGAACTTCAGTCAACCAGAATGTATTGGGGGGAAAAGTTTCCTAAGGGTTCTTTGAGTGTTTCTGAGTTCTAGATTCCTATAGGTGAACTGCTTAGAACCTTAAAATAGCTAGAAAAGCATTAAAAATTTGATCAACCCATACAGTGTTTGGAAAAAAAAAGGCTTTCTCTGGGGTCTTTGAGTACTTAAGGGTTCTAGTTTCCCAAAGTTGTTCGACTTGGAACCTTTTGAAAGCATAGATAAATACAACCCCGATTCCAAAAAAGTTGGGACAAAGTACAAATTGTAAATAAAAACGGAGTGCAATGATGTGGAAGTTTCAAAATTCCATATTTTATTCAGAATAGAACATAGATGACATATCAAATGTTTAAACTGAGAAAATGTATCATTTAAAGAGAAAAATTAGGTGATTTTAAATTTCATGACAACAACACATCTCAAAAAAGTTGGGACAAGGCCATGTTTCCCACTGTGAGACATCCCCTTTTCTCTTTACAACAGTCTGTAAACGTCTGGGGACTGAGGAGACAAGTTGCTTGAGTTTAGGGATAGGAATGTTAACCCATTCTTGTCTAATGTAGGATTCTAGTTGCTCAACTGTCTTAGGTCTTTTTTGTCGTATCTTCCGTTTTATGATGCGCCAAATGTTTTCTATGGGTGAAAGATCTGGACTGCAGGCTGGCCAGTTCGGTACCCGGACCCTTCTTCTACGCAGCCATGATGCTGTAATTGATGCAGTATGTGGTTTGGCATTGTCATGTTGGAAAATGCAAGGTCTTCCCTGAAAGAGACGTCGTCTGGATGGGAGCATATGTTGCTCTAGAACCTGGATATACCTTTCAGCATTGATGGTGTCTTTCCAGATGTGTAAGCTGCCCATGCCACACGCACTAATGCAACCCCATACCATCAGAGATGCAGGCTTCTGAACTGAGCGCTGATAACAACTTGGGTCGTCCTTCTCCTCTTCAGTCCGAATGACACGGCGTCCCTGATTCCCATAAAGAACTTCAAATTTTGATTCGTCTGACCACAGAACAGTTTTCCACTTTGCCACAGTCCATTTTAAATGAGCCTTGGCCCAGAGAAGACGTCTGCGCTTCTGGATCATGTTTAGATACGGCTTCTTCTTTGAACTATAGAGTTTTAGCTGGCAACGGCGGATGGCACGGTGAATTGTGTTCACAGATAATGTTCTCTGGAAATATTCCTTAGCCCATTTTGTGATTTCCAATACAGAAGCATGCCTGTATGTGATGCAGTGCCGTCTAAGGGCCCGAAGATCACGGGCACCCAGTATGGTTTTCCGGCCTTGACCCTTACGCACAGAGATTCTTCCAGATTCTCTGAATCTTTTGATGATATTATGCACTGTAGATGATGATATGTTCAAACTCTTTGCAATTTTACACTGTCGAACTCCTTTCTGATATTGCTCCACTATTTGTCAGCACAGAATTAGGGGGATTGGTGATCCTCTTCCCATCTTTACTTCTGAGAGCCGCTGCCACTCCAAGATGCTCTTTTTATACCCAGTCATGTTAATGACCTATTGCCAATTGACCTAATGAGTTGCAATTTGGTCCTCCAGCTGTTCCTTTTTTGTACCTTTAACTTTTCCAGCCTCTTATTGCCCCTGTCCCAACTTTTTTGAGATGTGTTGCTGTCATGAAATTTCAAATGAGCCAATATTTGGCATGAAATTTCAAAATGTCTCACTTTCGACATTTGATATGTTGTCTATGTTCTATTGTGAATACAATATCAGTTTTAGAGATTTGTAAATTATTGCATTCTGGTTATATTTACAATTTGTACTTTGTCCCAACTTTTTTGGAATCAGGGTTGTAAAAAGGAAATATTGTTGCAACAGAAAACACATTTTTATTAACTCTATTCAACCATACACTGTTGGAAATGCATTGTTTCATTCAGGTGTTCACGGGTCCTAACTTCTAAGAGTTGTGTTCTACTTGGAACCTTTTCTGAAAGTGTTAATGATTGGATTCCAATGATGTGCCAAAAAAAAAAAAAGATCCTTTAGGGAACTAAATAGAGCCTTTATGTCTATAGCGCTGTTAATGACAAACAGTAGCAGTTCTCGCAGTTCCTGGAATCATTCAGAATTCATGTTCTTCTCTTTTATTCCTTCTACTTCTTGTCATTATCCGTTCAATGGAACAAAGCTCCCTGATGAAAACAGCCGGTGCTCTTGTCTCCTACTGTCCACAGAAATGGAAGGTGGTGAGCACATGGGCAGACGAGAGCAGACCCAGTGCAGAGAATTCATATCCGAGGTCTGAGTGCCGATTGACTGACAGCTTTTGACAAGCGGAACCTTCAGAAGAAGCGTTTTGTCATATTTCATCTCGCTGACAGATCCTTGTTTGGAATGGTTTTGATGGGTCTCGGGTGTGTTACAGTGGGCACTGAAGGAGAAATGGCACACTAGGAAAAGCTTGTACAAACTAATCTTACACACAAGTTTGAAGGGGAAGAAACATTTCCAGTAAAGGAGGCGTGGCCTGCATGCCGGATAGTTACACAGGAGAAGGCGTGGCCTACGGGCCTGTAATTTACAGTGAAGGAGGCACAGTTTTGGCCCTTTTCCACTACCCTTTTTCAGCTCACTTCAGCTCGCTTCAGCTCACTTCAGCCCGACACGGCTCGCGTTTCGACTACCAAAAACCAGCACGACTCAGCTCGCTTCAGCCCTGTTTAGCCCCTAAAACTCGCACCGTTTTGGAGTAGGGCTGAAGCGAGCTGAGTGAGGCTAGGGGCGTGAGCAGACACTCCCCTGTGCACTGATTGGTGAGGAGGAGTGTCCTCACATGCCCACACACGCCCCGTGAGCGCGCTGGGATCTGTAAACACCGCAAACCCGGAAGGAGAAGAATTACGAATTACGAGAATTTCTGAAGCCTTATGCGCCTCGCCTCATCTATACGCTCTTGCCAGTATCTGTTGGCATTGTCGGTGACAACAAGCCACAGAACCAAGACCAGCAACACTAACGACTCCATGTCCTCCATGTTTATTGTTTACTATCCGGGTCGTGAGACTACCGCTTAAAAGATCACTGATGTCACTGTTTGCGCTGCTTAACGACATCACCTGACGTCCACCCACTTTCGCTAACTCCACCCAATGTGTCCACCCACTTCCAGCCAGCACGGTTCAGCGCGGTTGTAGTCGAAATGCAACTCCAACAGCCCCGCTCAGCCCGACTCAGCACGGCACGGCTCAGCCCGACTCAGCCGCGTTTGTAGTGGAAAAGCGGCATTTGAGTGCCTAGTACTTCCAGTGAAGGAGGCGTGGCCTGCATGCTGGATAGTTACACAGAAGAAGGCGTGGCCTACGGGCCTGTAATTTACAGTGAAGGAGGCACAGTTTAGTGCCTAGTACTTCCAGTGAAGGAGGCGTGGCTTTTTTCCTGTCAGTCCCAGTGGTTTCTGTATCTGTCAATCACAGTAAACAAGGCGTGGCCTCTCTTCCTGTCAGTCATAGCAAAGGAGGCCTGGCCTTTTCCTGTAATTCCCATTGAAGAAGGTGTGGCCTGCATGCCTGTTACTTCCTGCGAGGGAGGCATGGCCTTTTTGTGTCCTTCCCACTGAAGGAGGCATGGTCTGTGGGCCTGCTACTTCCAGTGAAGGAGGCGTGGCCTGTATGGTTATTACTTACAGCGAAGAAGGCATGACCTGTATGTTTGTTATTTGTGGTTAAGAGGTGTGGCCTTTTTCTGGTCAGTCCCAGTGATTTCTGTATCTGTCAATCACAGTAAACAAGGCGTGGCCTCTCTTCATGTCAGTCACAGCAAAGAAGACATGGCCTTTTCCTCTCATTCCTTCCAGCGAAGGAGGCGTGGCCTGTGTGCCTGTTACTTCCTGCAAAAGAAGTGTGGCTTTTGCTTGTCAGTCCCACTGAAGCAGGCGTGGCCTGTGTGCCTGCTGCTTCTAGCGAAGTATTTGTCAGTCACAATAAACACATTCCTTCCAGCAATCAAGGCGTGGCTTATATGCTTGTTACTTCAAGTGAAGGAGGCGTGGCCTTTTCCTGTCAGTCCCAGTGAAGGTGTGACCTCTGTATCTGTCAGTGACAGTAAACAAAGTGTGGCCTCTCTTCCTGTAAGTCACAGCAAAGGAGGCGTGGCCTTTTCCTCTCATTCGTTCCAGTGAAGGAGGCGTGGCTTGTATGCTTGTTACTTAAAGTGGAGGAGGTGTGGCCTTTTCCTTTCAGTTCCAGTGAAGGTGTGACCTTTGTATCTGTCAGTTACAGTAAATAAGGTGTGGCCTCTTTTCCTGTCAGTTCCAGCAAATAAGGGTGTGGCCTGTGTGCCTGTTATGTGCAGCAAAGAAGGCGTGTCCTGTGTGCCTGCTACTTATAGTGAAGTAGGCGTATCTTCATTCCCATCAGTCATAGTGAAGGTGTGATATCTGTACCTGTCAGTCCCAGCAAATAAGGGCGTGGCCTGTATGCCTGTTATGTCCAGTGAAGATGTGTCCTGTGTGCCTGTTACTTACAGTAAAGGAGGCGTATCCTCATTCCTGTCAGTCATAGTGAAAGAGGTGTGGCCTCACTTCCTGTTACTTCCAGTGAAGCAGGTATGGCTTTTTCCCTGTCAATCACATTGAAGTAGGTGTGGCCACTGCATCTGTCAGTCTCAGTCAAGGAGGTTTTGCTTTAAGTATAAAAAAGCCATGCAAAAGCATTAACACACACACACACACACACACACACACTCCTCCATGGATCAGTTCCTTTTGTCTTTTGTGGTATGGAAATTCACCGGCCTCTCCTCGTAACACAATGTTTTTCTTTTTCAAGAAACAAAAGGAGAGCGCACTAAACAAAGCAAATGAAAAAAGAAGAATAAAACCCCCAAATAACACCTCCATTAATGAGCTCCCGCTAATGATTATGGCAGAAACAGAAGTAAATAGTGCACGATACACATGTGAATAGATTTTCAATCGCTGATCCTTAATGAGGCTGCGCAGTTTCCTGCCAAAGCTGTTCACACTGAAAGAACCCGCCCCAAAATTATTCACATAATTATAGCAGAGCGCGTTTAATGAATATTCTTTTGTCATCTCGATATTGTAGCGCTATTAGCTGGGATTATTGCCTCTGACCCTGATGAATATTGATATGACTGCTCCAGCCCGAGTAAAGGACTCAAATGAAGTGATGTCACCGAGGGCAACATGAATAATACATATCACTGTGTCTGGGGTGTGTTCTGTAATATCAACAATTATTAGCAATGACCCCAGTGTCTCTGCTGAAAACACACTTTCATTACCTGCTGGACTCGATCGTGTCAGTTCTGTCTGATCGCTGGGCCTGAAGCTCAGTGTTATTAACAGCTGCTTCGCACCATGTTGTGTTAAGAATCGACCTCAGTCCATGAAACACGTTCCTGTTCTCAGTTACGTTATAGCAGCTAAAGTGTGTATATATATATATATATATATATATATATATATATATATATATATTTTACAGTATAAATAAAAAAAAATCAAACCGTTTTCCTTTCTCATGGTGGAAAACTTAGTGTATGTAATGCCTTAATTGTAATGCTATGACCAAAATGAATTAATAAAGCAGGGGAAAAACAATATTAATTATTTGTTATTTTATTATCAAGCAGGGTGGCACGGTGGTGTAGTGGTTAGCGCTGTCGCCTCACAGCAAGAAGGTCCTGGGTTCGAGCCCCGTGGCCGGCGAGGGCCTTTCTGTGTGGAGTTTGCATGTTCTCCCCGTGTCCGCGTGGGTTTCCTCCGGGTGCTCCGGTTTCCCCCACAGTCCAAAGACATGCAGGTTAGGTTAACTGGTGACTCTAAATTGAGCGTAGGTGTGAATGTGAGTGTGAATGGTTGTCTGTGTCTATGTGTCAGCCCTGTGATGACCTGGCGACTTGTCCAGGGTGTACCCCGCCTTTCACCCGTAGTCAGCTGGGATAGGCTCCAGCTTGCCTGCGACCCTGTAGAAGGATAAAGCGGCTAGAGATAATGAGATGAGATGAGATTATCGAGCACAAAACTATCGATAAATCACTGCGTTCGGATCCCGGAAAAAGGCAGCCTTGCCTCAAATCTTGCATCATCTCGCATGACGTCACACGTGAAACCCTGGTCATATCTGGGTCATTTCTGTTCATCTGACTCCGTGCTGTTTACTCGCTGAAATTGGATATTGTTGTTGGAATCTTACAAAATTAATGATGTGGAAGCGCTGCGTTGTGTTTGGATGTTCAAATCCGTATGCAACAGGACATTTGGTTCACGAATTTACGAGAAATGACCCTAATCTAAAGCAACAGTGGGTGAAGTTTGTGCAAACGAAGCAGGAAGATTTTGTGTCGCCTACTACTACTACTACTAATAATAATAATAATAATAAGTCTGATTCATCAGGCGTTCATCACCACCAGAACGACCACATGGGAATTACTGGAGCAAAAAAGAAACCCATTTATTTAATAAATGACATTTGATCTGACATTTGGACAGTTGGTCGATTCCCCTATTATCACCCAGTTCATATTTTCTTTCAATAATCACACTGAATGTACTAAGTGTACGTTTTAAAGATTATATTTCTGTATTTCTTGAAGTACATGTACATATTTTCCCGATATTTTGCCAGCTTAGAATAAAAATCCACAAACCAATCTGTGTTTCCAGTTCTCTCTGGCTGGTGGTGCGCTATCGGCAGTGAACAGGACTGTCATGAACTGAGTGAACTGGAATCTGCTTCTCGTCTTGGGGGCTCGAAAAGATAACCATTTACTCCGGAATATCCTTGATAATATTAAGGGGTGTTCACACGGCACATATTTGCATCGATGCTGCACCGATGCATTTTGTTGCGATATATCTTACACCGGTGTAAATTTTGTGGAGCGTTCACACGTCACAAACCTGCTTACTAGAGAGAAGCGTGTTAGCACCGGTGCAGCCCCACTTGCGTTCACATGGCAGTTTTTGCGACCGTGCTATACGATAGTAATAATGCGGAAATGAAATATGCGCATGCATGAAAATGTACTTCCTTTTCCCGGTTGTCATGGCATCACCAAGTGCCGGGAAAACAACGTGGATGAAGACACCAGTGTTGCCAGATACTGCTGATGTTTTCCAGCCCAAAATATGTTCAAATCCGCCAAAATGCACTTAAAACCGCCCAATCTGGCAACACTGGAAGACACGCAGTTCTGTTGTTGTTGATATTCGCCATTTTGGAAGCGCAAAGTACCAGGATGCAAATTATGCAATGCCCGTATGTAATCAACTCTCCTCACGCGTAGCGAGTCTACCCCTGTAGCGTTCAGACGTCCCATTTTATATCGGTGCTGCCCCACAAACTAGCATTTACTCCAGAGTAAATTTCTTAAACCACCTCCCGAGCAGGGTTAGATTTGCACCGGTTTAAGCAGCTTTCAGGGGCTACACCGGTATAACTTTGTACCGTGTGAACGCTCTACCGGGGCAGCCCCGGTGCTACACCGGAGTAAAAGTTGCCGTGTGAACACCCCTTTAAATCTGCCCCTTCATCCGACATATAAGCATCCCAATTACTATCAGAATTCTCTCCAAAACGTGATTCAATATCGAGACTGGTCTAACCACTGCTGTGCACGTGTATGAAATTGATATCTGGATTGTTACACGTGTGACGTCACGCACCCTTTTGGGATCTTCCTGTTCAGTCTCGGTAGATTCCGTGAAAATCAGCTGATTTTATTGATTTTCCATTACCTTTTGGATCAGCTATGGTTCGAAAACACATGGTCAATCAACATAATGGAAAAAAGTGAGGTTTAGGGGCATTAAATTCACTTTAAAGTTAGCGCTTTGTCTGGCACTGGCATTAGAGACTCCTTCCATTCACGCTAAATAAACCTCACCTGACAGAAAACTTCATCGCATCAGCAATTCAAATCAAAAAATGTTTCTTTACTTAATAACAGCATGCTTGTTTTTTTATCCATTTAGAGTTAAATTTATAGCTGTTGCTATAGAAACAAGGGAATTAATATGTCGTAATAAACCTGCGATTTGTAGCGGCAGTGTTGTCAGAGCTGCTGTTTGAGAAAATTAATCAACACCTTCCGACCAATCAGAGTTGAGAATTTAACAGCGCTGTGGTGTCATTACATATGAAATGTTGCTTTTGCGCGAGCTATTTCAAAACGTTTCTAGTCGTATATTTGTTCGTAAATTAAAGTATCATTGACGATGCCGCGATAAGAAACACGGCAGCTTTTACACTTCAGACAAATGCCAAAGCTTCACTTTGCAATTTTGAATAAATAAAGAACAAGATGATGCATCGATGATGGAAGATGGATGTAGAAATGCTCCAGGTTCTAGACCAGAACCTTGAGGGACTCCTAAACTGCTTCCCTGCTCCTCCACACCTCTTTTTGCTCCTTAGAGCAGCTGGATGAGATCAGGTAAAAGAGTCAATAGACCACAATGGAGTTTGTGTTTCCTCCTTGTTTCTGAGCTCCGTGTGATGGACCGGGTCTGTCAGGCAGAATCCCTGAGCTGGCTGTCGAGTTTCCGCTCGTGTCCGGCCAGAGAAACGTCTCGAGTCCTGCATTAATTGGAGGAGATATTTTGATTTGAGTGCACACAGAAACGCCGAGGGAATCTGCAGTCCGTTTACATTTTCTTCTTCACTGCTACTGTATCTAACAGTCGCAGCCTGAACTTGTCACAAGGTTGCCAGATATCAAGTTTCCATTCTCACCACTGGAAAAATCCCCCCCCCCCCCCCCCCCCCCCCGACCTGGCTGTAATTAAGCAAATTCTCTTGTCTCTACCACATCAGTCGCCGCATTAAAAACGAATCAAATGAGGAAAAAAGGAGGCCTTTTCATGTCGTGACTCGGCACATGCTAGCCAAATCCTCTTTGGACTGATTTCTAACATGTGTTTGGTAATTAGAAGGAGCCTTTTCATCTGGTGCAGTTCACCGCACATGAAAGTAATCGGGTTTCCAATCACGGCTTGGCAGATTGGGCAAAAGAAACGCATAAAATGAGAAAACGCATATGGAACAAATACATGCGGACTTGCAGTGTAACACAGTGACACCATCTGGATCTGGATCTGGAGTTGTTTCATGCGCCAAATATTCAGATTTAGACCCAAAGTCGAAATCTGAAAGTTACCCCCACCTTTTTTTTTTGTACCTCACCTGTGGCAAAGTAAGCAGGGCGAGGTGTTGTAATCAGTTAGTCTGGCTAACGCGACTTCAAAGCTCTGCGAGCATTTGGTCTGGCAAAGCTATTAAGCCCAACCGTTTCCCAAAGCGTGTGGTTGACCCGCCTCCCTGAAATGCCTCAGTTTGCTACTGGTCGAAGCCAGAAAAGGCTGTGACGAAGCTTAAACCAATCACATCACTCTTTCCTCTGACGTATGTGATGCAACGGGGCTAACTGGTAGATTAAACTCTTACCAAAGCCGGTCGGAAGCAAGGCGAAAACGTCCTTCCTTTCAATAAATACCTCCAGGGCTGCTCTTTGCTCCGTTTTCAATGAGAACTTGCTCCATGTTCGTAATGTTTCTAGTGAATGAAGCGCTTCCGGCATAGATTCTGTAAACAATCTATGGCTTCCGGTCGTAGTTCTACTACGTCAGTGCCTTGAACACGCCTCTACCCAGGGCCGTTGGAGATGCTCAAAGTTGATTGGCTCCCGATTTTTCGGGAGCTTGGAAAAGCTGTAGATAGCTTGCCTTGCCAGACTAAGTTCGCAACAGGTCCTCGTGTTGCGTCACACTTAGGATGGGCGGGCCCAGGCTAGTAATCAGTGTGGTTTGTCTGTTTGTTTGTGTGTCTGTCTGTTAACAATCTAGCGTCTAGACGGTTGCACCGATTGACTTCACATTTTCAGCGTAGGTGGGCAATCGTCTGTAGATGACCCGATTCAATTTTGAGGGTAATCGGTCAAGGTCACCGGAAAGGTTAACTTTTCGGTCAAAATAACATTTTTTCCATTATAACTCAAACGGTTGCCGAGAGACAGATGTTTACTATTATGAGCATATAGAAATGCCCATATGGCCTTTCATTTGGCACCATGATCTTTGACCTTGAGTGACCTTGAAAGCTCAAACTCAAGGTCATGGGTTTTCAAAGGGCGATAACTTTTAAAATGGTTCGTGATAGCCGGATGTTTACCATTATCAACATATAAGAAGTCCCATATGGGCTTTCAGTTGCTGTCATGACCTTGAAAGGTCAAACTCAAGGTCATGGATTTTCATAGGACTATAACCTGACAGCTGCTGATTGAGAAATATTACCATAATCAACATAAGTGCTGCTGAGCGAAGTTTGTTTTGCCTGGCGACACTTGTTCCTATTTGTATTTGTAGCTTCTAATAACATTTCTAAACAAATTTTTCATTTTATTTCTCAAAACCGTAAATCCTAATTCAAATCCTAAATTTGCAGCCCTGACCAGGATGATACTAAGGATGCGTTCATTCACTGACGCCACATCACATGTCATTAAACATGCTCTTTCTTTGCCTATATGTAACTTATCATATCCATACATGTCAACCTATACGGAATGTCCGTATTTTATACGGATTTGATTCAATAAACGTAGTATACGGGCGTATAAATAAAGTTATACGGATTCTTTAAAAAAAACTTCAATATTTATTTAGAGCTATAATCAATTCCCACGATGATAAAAGAGCGCATAACATTTACAAACGTACTGTACACCACAGACAGCCAGTAAAGAGTCTTATGAAATCGCGCGTTATCTTGTGGTAGCAAGACTTCGTTCCACTTTTGATCATGCGCACACTGCATTGTGAGAATCCCGCCAACCGTGAAGTCATAGACATATAAACATAGACGCCGCCTTCTGCGTAGAATCATACGTCATCCTCGCCGCCATATTGGATGTGGCAAAGTGGAGATTCTTCAACCGTCTCTGGTATAGCGTCTAGAATAAAGATGCCTCATTCATGTGCTGCGTTTAACTGTACCAACAGGTTTACCGTCCAAACGAGATCACATGGGATTACCTTTCACAGGTGAGACTGGAAAAATACTTTTCATTGTATTTGGTCATTATAACGTAATTTTACGAACAGATTTTCCTGACTTTGTGGCTAATATGAAGTCTCGTGCATAATAGCCGCTCGGTGAAACCTGTCTCCAAACAACGAAGTATTTCCTTCGTAACTACGCTGATAACACTTTGTGTTTTTGTCAAACATTGGAGCTTTGTATTCATTCTGAAGGTTTATTGTTATTAATATTGAATAAAAAGTAACTGGGATATATCATTATTAATTATCATTCAAATTTTAGGTAAATTATTTTAATTTGCATCTTATACGGATTTTATAAGGGAAATACGGATTTTGGAGGTTGGTTATACAGGTTTGATTGACCAAAGGTTGACATGTATGCATATCTAACTTGTTCTCTGAAAGTAAAAACCCGACACTTTTTTTTTTTCCCTTTTCCCTGAAGCATCTAAGTCTTGATCCAAACCGCAATGATGCACCTGATAATCAAATCGGTATTTATACTGGGATAAATATATATTTTACATCCAGTCTGTTCATTCTGAATAGCCGTATTCAGTTCTATCCCTGACGTGAACGCTCCCGTCTCGAAGGATAATTCAGATAATTAAGGTCAGCCACATTGCACCTTTCTTGCAGGAGACGGAATATAGACAGCGTCCCTCTCTCTCTCTCTCTCTTTCTCGCTCTCTCTATCACATGCAGGAGGATATGAGACGACGCTTCTGAATCTAATGACAGGAAATAAGAAAAGGATTCCTTGACAATACCTCTCTGAATGAGACTCTCAGTCCCTGAGCCCAGGACCGTGCCGAAATACAATACAGTACCATTTGCATTTTTATAGCGCTCTTAAGGTGTTGAGTCAGGTGAAATATTACAATGGCGAGCGGATCCATCACCTTGAGACCGTATTCAAAAATTCACAGCCAGATCACTCGCACACGCGAAAGCTATCCAGTCCGAATGATTAACTTATCTCTGATATCCAGGCAGGCGCATTGCAATACGCTTGATTAGGGACGGTTTTGGGGGAAAGAACATCTATTTATTTATTTATTTATTTATTTACCTTTCTTTCTTTCTTTTTTTCAAGAGCGACCTAAAAACATACATCTCAACCGTTCCTCGTCCCGGATCTGTCGCTTGATGGTAAATGTCACAAACAAAAGACACTGCCACGAATGAGGCTCCTGAATGCCAGGCTCGATTTTTATCACCCGTCTACAGTGACGGAAGAACGGCTTACATGCCTCAGGAGGAGTGATGAAACTGTGCTGGCAGAGTTATTGCGAATAATGATAGCTGACCAGCCTGTAATGGCTGAACTTGTTTCTTACTCAGAATCCTAGGTGTAACGCTTAAACTCCCAGGAGCCGTCGATCGGTGCACACACACTCCTCACCCTCACACCTGCGCTATTAGTGTCACTGTAGCTGCTAAATCTGTTTTTTTTTTTTTTTGGAGGGGGAAAAAAGGTACGTAGAGTAAATAATCCACTACGTTCGTATTCATTACACCTAGTCCTGTGCAAAAGTCTTGGGCGCATGTAAAGAAATGCTGTCGAGCAAAAAATGGCTTAAAAAGAATGAAATGAAATGTTTCAACAGAAAAAAATACTATAAACAGTAATCAGTAAGCTGTAATAAATGAATAAATGAAACAAACCCAATATTTGGTGTGAGATGAAATTTCCTTTGCTTAAAAAAAAATAGTCTGAGGTCCAGTGAGTGCAGTTTTATAAGGAAATGAGCTGCAGGTTTTACTGAGCATCTTACAGAACCAGCCAAAGTGACACAGTCTGGACACTTTGACTGTCACACTCACTTCTTAAAGCTACACTACCTTTCAGACTTTTCAAGTGTAGGTCATGAAAAGAATTTCCACCCCGACACACAATTATTTTTGTTTAGTGACCGAAAGCCACTGAATTCAAATCACAGACTTCCAAATTTATTTGTTTTTTTTAAACAGAACAAGGGCGGCACGGTGGTGTAGTGGTTAGCGCTGTTGCCTCACAGCAAGAAGGTCCGGGTTCGAGCCCCGTGGCCGGCGAGGGCCTTTCTGTGTGGAGTTTGCATGTTCTCCCCGTGTCCGCGTGGGTTTCCTCCGGGTGCTCCGGTTTCCCCCACAGTCCAAAGACATGCAGGTTAGGTTAACTGGTGACTCTAAATTGAGCGTAGGTGTGAATGTGAGTGTGAATGGTTGTCTGTGTCTATGTGTCAGCCCTGTGATGACCTGGCGACTTGTCCAGGGTGTACCCCGCCTTTCGCCCGTAGTCAGCTGGGATAGGCTCCAGTTTGCCTGCGACCCTGTAGAAGGATAAAGCGGCGAATGAATGAATAAACAGAACAATTAATGAATTTCAGGCCACGTGGCCCTAAATTCTCCGCTATTTTTTCCTGCTTCACCATGACGCAATACAAGATACTACATCATGCATCACGTGGTAGGCTTTCCCCGTTCATGCAAGGCATTGTGGGATACAAATTTGAAACAGGAGAGAAAAATGGTGGACGTGAGTGTGGGAATGAAACGTGAAAGACTGACTACAGTAACGGAAAGTGAGAAGAAGAAATATATGTTATTTACCAGCTTAAGGTCGGTCCGTATCGTGAAATACCGTGACCGAGGTCTTGAAAGTACTGGGCGAGGCCCTCTGGGCTGAGGTCAGTATTCAAGGCCGAGGTCACGGTATTTCACCATACAGACCGACCTTAAGCTGGTAAATAATATATTTATTTTTTTCTTTACCAAATTCTAACAGAAAACGAGAGCGCCTGAAAGGGAAAACCGAGCTGAGCCGCCATTTTGAATCCTCATTCACGGCTGTAATGCAAATGGCTTCCTCCTCGGTATACAAGTGCACTTCCATGTCAGGAAAAAAAACTACATTTTGCCGCCTATGTCAGGGGTGGGCAATTATTTTTTTCCGTGGGGCCACATGAGAAACAGAAAATTTTGTGGAGGGCCGGACCAAAAGGCTGAAGTAAATTCTGCATAATATTAATTGTATTTCTTTATATAAAGCAATAAATATCATTGTTTTTACAAGCTGCTAAGACTGGTAAGAGTCTGGAAAAAACGAGGTTGCCTTACAAAAAATGTCATTTATTCAATCAAATTTCCCAAAACAAGGGTTAACAAAATGTGAGCATTTGTACCATTTTTTTTTCAGTCACATTCACCCCAAAACACAATAAAGACATCACAATATTGTCTTTCTACTCCAAATATCAAGCAAGATACATCATATTATAATAATGATGCCCACATTTGTAGTCTAATCACCTCATTTGGTGTTTTTCAGTTTTTCGGATCTGCTCTCCGCAAACTAAACACACGGCTTTATCTCTGACTTCAGTAAATAAATACTTAGCAGTCCATGTTTTGTTGAAAGCCCTGCATTCAGCATCTACCTTTCTTCTTTTTGCGGACATTTTGGGGGCTAAAGTCTTCTTGTGACCTGCTCGCAACAACGTCGATTCGGTGTAGGTATCAGATCTAAAGATCGGCTCGGGCTCCGGCGCCTGCTGATGACGTCACACTATGTGATTGGCTGGACCGTTTGAAGGATGACGTACAAGTTTGTGGTTGGTCTGGACAAATTACGGAAGTAGTTATCGCGGGATTAGGTTTCGTGTGATTTCATGTCATGTTCAAATCTATGGTCATGTTCATGTCGCGCACATTGCGTTTTTGTTGAACACAACTTCAAAATAAAAGCAATGCACATTCAGAAAAGAAAAAAGAAGAAACTGGTTGTACGAATCGCGATTCAGTCCATGCATGAGGTAAAATTAGAAAATACGCTTATTTTGTAATTTCTAATTAATCTTACACGGGCCGGTCAGAATGAACCAAAGGGCCAGATGCGGCCCGCAGGCCGTAAAATGCCCAGGTCTGGCCTATGTAGTCCCATATTTATACAAATAGGAGTCATTCAGGATTCAGCCATGTTTTTGCTTGGCGTTAGCAAGTTACAGGTTTTTAGCTTTCTCCTGAAATGTTTTCTTTTATTTCCTCTTCCTCAGGGTAGTAAAACTCGCTTTCGCTGTGAACACTGTCGTTATCGCTATCCATGCTGTAAAATTAATGCTATTCTCCTGAGCAATGCTGGCAAAAATGTATAAGATTTTTGATAAAAATCTTATAAATAAATCTTATAAAAAAGATAAATGTTGACAAAAATTGCTACTATGTTTGTTGTTGTGAACGATCGAGTCGCCAGAGGTCCGTAACCGGGGTCTGTAACTGGGGACCCGCTCGCCAGCCAATCAGGGCACAGGATTTGATGGAAACCGGACTGCGAAAAAAATAAGACGCTATGTTATATACGAAGGAAAGGAAACGCAGGAAATATCAAACTAATAAATATCGGCGCTCAGCGAGCACCTCGGTGTGATCAGCTGTTCATTTAGAATGATGGAACTGTCAGTGCACGCTCAAAGGTAAACCTGTAGATGGCAGTAATGCAACACTGTGGATGCCAGCTGCTGTAAAACCCAAAAGAAGAAGAAAAAGAAGGTAAACCTGCGCATGTGCACACACACGGACTTCCTCTGTCTGCCTGACTGCGCGAAGCGAGCGATTTCATGCACATTATTTGCTCGGGAATCTGCTCAAATGAAATAAATAACTTCCCAGCCACAGAATGGCCTGATATTTTGTGAGATTTTACAGAAATAAACAAACATCACAATGACCACATTTCAGACGGAACTAAATTTCACCGATTTTATGAAATCGAAAGGCCGTCTCGCTTTAATTTTGTATCAAAACCTAGTAGCCTTTATTATGTTTTCTTTTTTTTAATCTGAAAAGTGCTCTCTTATGGAAAATGCTGCTCAGATACAAACTTTTTTTGTTGTTGTTGTAACATTTAATTTTGTGCTGGAAAAAAAAAACACGAACGTTTGGGACTCTCAAATGTTTTGACTCAATAATAGTCATAAAATAGAAATGTATGACAAAGTTTGTATGAAAAAAAAATAGGGTGTCTAAGACTTTTGCACAGTACTGTATATTTCACATCCACCTTCTTTTCAGTGTTACACTGAAAAGTATAATCCCAAATGGAGATCAAATCATAAAAGCATGTACAGAACATTACATTTGAGTCAAATGGTATTTTTTTTGTTTCGATAAAGAGATCTGATTGATGATACGTGAATATGTAATGTGATGTGTTTCTATAGTATCATCTCATTCACAAGGACTTCAGCAGTTGCGCTACAAAACTGGATTATCAAAAAAACAACAACAAAAACAGGCGTATTTATTGATATAGTTTTCTGTAAAGAGATGTTTATTTCACATTTACTGTATGCAAGGAGTCTCCAGTGTCAGAAAGGGAATAAAACACTTCATGATGTACTATTAAAGAGAAACAAGAAAAACTAAAAGAGCACTCTCTGAGAGCGCAGACCTCCCCCAAGGACAATCATTTCACAATTCAATATGAAATGCAAATGTGCCACCGCAACCTGGATGAGTTGTGCTTTCTGGCAATGATTCCACAGCTTGTTTTCTTTCACTTTGAAACCACTTTCCCCGAGTGGTCCATGATGACTGCGCTCTGTAATACATTTCAGCAAAGCGCTCCATGTCTATCCCAGAGGATTACTCCTCCCCGTGAACGTGGTGTATGTGATATGGAGTCATCGTATTTCTACATTGGTTATGTTTCACCACTAGCCACCATGGACTGGATTTTAAGATGTATGGCATTGTCGAGCGAACTAGAAACTAAATTCGTGGCTCCGCCCTGTGACTTGGATCCGCTCCAAAATTTAACAGGTTCTTCCTCGGCCCATGCTCCACCTTTCCACCAAGTTTCATGGGAATCGGGTTGGTAGGTTTTGCGTGATCTTGCTTACAGGAAAACAAACCACACTGAAAATATAACGTATTGTAGAATATTATAATTTATTCTATCTACATTCACTGGATATGAGCAATCACACACTCTAATTGGCTACTCTACTACTAGGCTATCAGCTTATATACTGTGAGTATAAAAAAACAAAATGGCGGCTTTATCAAGTATTTAAAAGAAACAGTAATAGCTGAAAGAATATAGTTTTGTTTTTTTTGTTTTCCTTCAGTATCTCCTGTTCCACACTCCAGCCCAGTCAGTGGCAGTAATGCACCTTTGCCAAACACCAAAAAACCAAAAAGAAGAAGAAGAAAATGTTACTTAACCAACCGAGAACAAAATTAAAAACTTTCCTCGAAAACAAAACCCCCAAAAATAGAAAAAAAAAAGCGCAACAAAATATTGAATCAAAGTATTTCATGGTAAGAATGTATATATTTTTATAAATTTTCAAAAAATATTATTATTGCATTTTTATCCCCCTCTAGCCGAAAGGCCCAAAGGGGGATTATGTCATGGCGACGTCCGTATGTCCATCCTGGGAAGGGTGCTCACCTTCTGACATCAACTCCTCTCACAATTTTTGGATGAATTTCTTGAAGCTTGGCAAAAAGCCTTGTTATATGACGGTTATACGCAGATTGCGATTTAATTTCGTTTGTGAAAATTTTCCCAGAGTTTTGACCCTTGATTAAATAACTTGTACTTTGACAAGTTCATGAGGGTGTACGCTCTTCTGAAATCAACTCCTCTCACAATTTGTGGAGGAATTTCGCCAAACTTGGCAGGAGGCTTTGTTATATGACAGTTATACACAGATTGAAATTTGGTTTAATTTGGGCAAATTTTCCCAGAGTTATGCCATCGATTATTAACAAACTTGTACTTTGGCAATTTCATCAAGGTGTGCTTGCTTTCTGAAATCAACTTCCCTCACAATTTTTATCCCCCACTGGCTGAAAGGCCCGAAGGGAGATTATGTCGTGGCGATGTCTGTCCGCCCATTCGTCCGTCTGTTCCGGGAAGGGTACTCACTTTCTGAAATCAACTCCTCTCACAATTTTTGGAGGAATTTCATGAAACTTGGCAGGATTTTTTGTTATATGTCGGTAATACGAATACTGCAATTTCGTTCAATTCAGTCACCAGAGTTATGGCCAAGTTGCCAGTGAGGGATATTGTGCTCTCAGTGCACTCTTTGTTCACAGATACCCCTTTTCCACCAAATCAGTTCCAGGGCTGGTTCGGGGCCAGTGCTGGTGCTGGTTCACGACTCGTTCAACTTGCGAGCCAGCTGAGAACCAGCTTGCTTTTCCATCGCTTGCGGTGCTAAGAGAAGACACGTCATTACGTTGCTGTATACATCAGTTACGTCGTTGTATACGTCATTACGTCGCTGTATACGTCAGTTACATCGCTACGTTTGCATAAACCTTGGCGCAAATATCGAAGCAAAAACAACGCGGAAGAAGCAGCAGCAGCAACAACAACAACAACAATAATAATGGATGACTTCGCGTTTGTACAGCTGCTGCTTCTCGTCACTTAAAAATGGCGATCTTTCGCGGTCTTGTTATTGTTGTCGATCTTAACAACTCCGCCCCCCCGCTGACGTAAGCGGTTCTTTCCTCTGGCCCAGCAGAGAGTTGGTGCTAGCCTGGAACCGGTTTTTCTGGCCCCAGAGCCAGTTCTTTGTCAGTGGAAACAGAAAACCCGGTTCCAGACTAAGCACTGGCCCCGAACCAGCCCTGGAACTGCTTTGGTGGAAAAGGGGCAAAATTGTTCCTGTCATTTTGCCGGTTTGTTTACATTCTAAGCGGAAATGATTTTGTCTGACGTTTTGTATAAAGTTTTTATTTATCGAATTTGCAAAAAAATAAAAATAAAAATGCTCTGTTTCTCAAAATCCAGTGAATGCCGATAGAATAAAACAGTTATTCCACTCAATCTCATTGTACATGGATTATAGCCGACTCAGTGCTACGCTCAGATCATGTACGACTCGATTTCGTGGAATAACTGTTCAGTATAAATATAATCAGTGGAATCAGGTTTGTGCATTTCCATCCAAACACCAGGAATTTCATTCATTCATTCATTCATTCATTCATTCATTCATTCATATAACTTTCCCCCTCTTCGTTTCCATCCCTTGCTTCTTTAACAAGAGGCATGTTCAGCAGCTTGATTGAGTAGATATAGCAAATTAAAAGAGGTGCCTCCATCTGTAACACAGCAAGGCTGGATGAGCCCAGTCACACTTCCTGAATCTCAATGAACAAATTACGGCGAATCAGACGCGACGCCTCGCCAACATCGCGATGAGCCGATCACTCGAAGATGTACAGCCTCGTGAGCGTCTCACTCATTAAATGCGGATGAGAGGGAAAAGTAATTGATATGAGCTGGCAGGCAGGAAAGTGCCACGTTTCGATGTTTCTAATCAGCAGACAGAGCTGGAGTGAGAGGAGGATGCGGTTATTCAGGCTGTTTGTGGGCTATACAGCAAGGAGACAGATGAACGGTAAATTAGGTGGATGTAAAACAGGAGGCGTTTGTAATCTTGCGCTATAATTGGCCTCGCTCTGCGTGTGTGTGTGTACGCATGCAGAAGTTCTTTTGTCCTAGAGACAGATGACAGCACCGCCTTCATTTGTCTTTCTTTACTGCGGTGTAATGCACTGGCCAGAATCAGCATGCACTCACTAATTCTTCCTCTTTCTGTGCTCTTTTATTGGACGATTGTTTGTGTCTGACTGAGACGAGAGGCTTTGAGTCAATAACTCTGTTAATGGAGCTTGACCGAACATGAAACGCCAAAGGTTTAATGACACGGACGTGAGAGCAATCGCTGTCAGCGCCTGCGCTCACAGCCATCCTAATGAACATTGCTCACAAATCCCTCACTGTTTAATCGGAGTTATTTACACACAGTCTATAACTACGAGCACAAACACTGTGTATGTCGTTGTGTGATGTGACAGAGCATTTCAGGTTTCATGGAAAACTGGAGAAGCTCTTGCTGTGGCCTCCTTGTTCCTCCTCCCACCTCAATCCACTGGAACAGAAGTTTACTTTTTCAGCGAATGCAAATGAATCTTTCTCGCCGATACGAGGCACGGCTACACGACGCAACGTTATATGTGGATAAACATAACTTCAAATACAGCACTGTTAAAGCTAGACGGCCTTTCGATTTCATAAAATCGGTGAAATTTAGTTCCGTCTGAAATGTGGTCATTGTTTTATGTTTATTTCTGTAATATCTCACAAAATATCAGGCCATTTTGTGACTGCGAAGTTAATCAAGTTATTTGAGGGGATTAAAGTGCATGAAATCGCTGGAAGTCCGTGTGTGTGTGTGTGTATGTGTGCGCATCTACAGTTTTCCTTTGAGCGTGCGCTGACAGTTCCATCATTCTGTCGCTAAACGAACAGCTGATCACACCGAGGTGCTCGCTGAGCGCCCATATTTATTAGTTTGATATTTCCTGCGTTTCCTTTCCTTTGTGTATAACATAACGTCTTTTCTTCTTCTCGCTTTCCGTTACTCTAGTCGGTCTTTCACATTTCATTCCCACACTCACATCCTCCATTTTTTTTTCTCCTTTTTCAAATTTGTATCCCACAATGCCTTGCACGAATGGGGAAAGCCTAGCACGTGATGGTGGATGATGTAGTATCTTGAATTGGGTCATGGTGAAGCAGGAAAAAATAGCAGAGAATTTAGGGCCACTAAATTCATTAATTGTTCTATTTTAAAAATAATAATAAAATTGGAAGCCTGTGATTTGAATTCAGTACCTTTCTGTCCACTAAACAAAAATAATTGTGTGTCGGGGGGGGGTTCTTTTTATGACCTACACTTGAAAAATCTGAAAGGCAGTCTAGCTTTAAAGGAACAGTCCACCGTACTTCCATAATGAAATATGCTCTTATCTGAATTGAGACGAGCTGCTCCGTACCTCTCCGAGCTTTGCGCGACCTCCCAGTCAGTCAGACGCAGTCAGACGCGCTGTCACTCCTGTTAGCAATGTAGCTAGGCTCAGTATGGCCAACGGTATTTTTGGGGGCTGTAGTTAGATGCGACCAAACTCTTCCGCGTTTTTCCTGTTTACATAGGTTTATATGATCAGTGATATGAAACAAGTTCAGTTACACAAATTGAAACGTGGCGATTTTCTATGCTATGGAAAGTCCGCACTATAATGAGAGGCGTACTAACACCTTCTGCGCGCTTCGGCAGCGCATTGATATCTGAGCTCCGTATCAATGCGCTGCCGAAGCGCACAGAAGGTGTTAGTACGCCTGTCATTATAGTGCGGACTTTCCATAGCATAGAAAATCGCTACGTTTCAATTTGTGTAACTGAACTTGTTTCATATCACTGCTCATATAAACTTATGTAAACAGGAAAAATGTGGAAGAGTTTGGTCGCATCTAACTGCAGCCCCAAAAAATACCGTTGGCCATACTGAGCCTAGCTACATTGCTAACAGGAGTGACAGCGCGTCTGACTGCGTCTGACTGACTGGGAGGTCGCGCAAAGCTCGGAGAGGTACGGAGCAGCTCGTCTCAATTCAGATAAGAGCATATTTCATTATGGAAGTACGGTGGACTGTTCCTTTAAATTCTCGAATTCTGAGTCACACCAGAAGACAGTTTCACAAAAGTTAAGACTAATTTTTTAAGTCTAATTTTAGGCTTAAAAAGTAAGACACCCTCCCCCCAGTCTAATATGGGTCTAAGGGCTATAAAATTTAATAATAAAAAAAAAGTCAAGCCATAAGTGCCATCAATGTCAATAACTACAAGAAAGCTTGAAATGTTAAGGCAGTGAAGTACATTGTAAGTATCTAATACACAAATTTAGGCTATTATAATCTAACTAAAGTATTCAAAAAAGAACAAACAGTGTAATGCCAGCTTATTCATTTTATTACTTATAAATAATATAAATATATATAAATAATATAAATATATCAATTCATTTATGCATATAATTACATCACCACTCATCACTTCTCTCTCTCTCTCATACACACACACACACACACACACACACACACATTACTCCTCCATCTGCGCGAGTCTCTTCAATTTAAGTTGCAGTCTTTCCTTTTGGTAGGCTCTTCGTGTAGTGTCACATCCGCGCAGGTACTGGGTGATGACAACTCCGAGGGTGAAGGAGCCTCAGCTTCAACGTTGCTAGCAATGTTGCTAAGGGAGTTGCTGCTGGGTCTGGCGAAGCCGGTTACTCCGCTCTCCTTTCCTCCTTTCACTCCCCAGAATAAGGGCGACTCGTCACCATAAATGTTGATGACCATTTCGGTGGCTACTTTTAGTTTCTTCAAACCCCCTCCTCCAGTGGTTTTTTTTTTTACGCACGGCAGCAACATCTCTTCTCGCAGATGGATTAACGCTATTCACAGACGACGTTATTTTTTCCCACACTTCATGTTTTTTCTTATTGCTACATTCTTCGCTGAATTTGCCTAATAAAACGTCTTTGTAGGAATTAAATTCCTTTAATATAGCCAGATTTTCCGAGTGGCTAAACGGCACTGAACGACCACTGTCCGCCATTTTTTTTTTTGAAAAGAGTCTTAAAATACCCACAATCCTTTGCAGCATAGTACGACTTAACATAGTCGGAGTCTTAACTGCTTTGTGCAACAGTATTTGTTAGACGTCTATGCTAAGCCCGACTATACCCGCTGTCTAAGTTAAAGTCATAGTCTAACTTAGTGAAACCGCCTGCAGAAGGCATGGATTCATCTATAAAATAAAGAGCAGCTAACAGAAATTCCTCGCAAGTAAAGGAAAAAAAAAAGCAAAGCACTAGCAGCACTGGTGTAAATTGTTACTCTAACTCAGGATCTTTCTACTTTCTTCTTCTTCTGATTCTCCTAATGTTTATAGGACGCTATTTCTCCCTCGGTTTTTAACCACCCATCGCCAAATTTCACACAAAGAATACCTCTGGGCTTACTTACATGACTATGACTTTTGGTACTGATCTGGATCACCAAACCAGAATGATCCATGAAACACTGGCTTTTTTCAATCACTTAAAACTCTGTCAATTTTCATGATTTTTTCAATCTTTTTTTTTTTTACTTTTCCTCACAAAGCGTCATTCTCTATCTCTTATCTATAGGGTCCGCATCTATAGGGTATGGTGACCAGATGTCCTGGTTTGTAACAGCTGGCGCAAATTACTGTGACTTTAGTCACAATCTCTGTCTAGTTCTTTTTTGTTTTTCTACAAAAGACACCTCAGTGTCCCCCAGCATGATCACATGACTCCGTGTGACGCAAACGTCTGGGTTTGTAGACAAAACAGCCTGGAGGAGTTGCCTGACGGACACAGGAATCAAGAATCATGTAGAAATGACGTTCAGGTAGATAAAGATTTTGATGTTCAGACTCATCAGTAGTGGTGATGGAGATTCTGTGAAAATCGACCCGCGTCTTTGTGATTTTCTCGTCTGAATACGTCTCACCTGGAAACCAAACCGGCTTTTTATCTTTAAAAGAAGCTTAAATCAATCTTTTATTCGCTGAAATGTGTACGTCAAGTTGTTATGGATTATATCACAACAACATGCGATGGTGCTGCACCCACCGGTTCGCTGATTAGAGCCGTAAAGCAGCTCTGACTGTAATGACATGCAGCAATCATTAAACAAAATGAAAAAATTCACATAAGACAGCATAAGAAACTTGGAGATTAACTAAACAACTCTTTCACGCGCTGTTATTAGACGCATTAAATCACTGAAGCTCGTGGCCAACAGATACTCCGTTTACACTAATTAGACTCAGCTGTCAGAAAGAAACTCATCCTCGGTGAATGTAGCACTTTCCATCCAGCTGCTATAATATTTTGACTGATTCTTAAATCCAAGTTATTTTTTTACACCATTAGGACGATTAGTATAAACTGTTTTTTCTTTTTTTTTGTGGAACGGTTGAAGAACTGGAGAACAGACACCGGTTCTCCATCTGAGGACAAACTGCAGTTCCCTGTGCCTGTCTCCACCCCCTGTCCTGTCATTGGTCTGTTACTCACTGTGTTCACCTTTTCCTTGTTGGTTTTATTCGTTTATTTTTAGAAAACTTCATGGCGTACAGTAGTGTTGTAGAACTCAAGTGGTCTTGATATCAAGACCTGTCTTTTTAAAGGTCTTGGTCTCATCTCGGAATCGAGTGCATTTTTACTCGGTCTCGTCTTGGTCTCGGAAATCAGGGACTCGGGATTTTATTTCAAGACTGGTCAAGGCCACAGCTGTGGGGATTTCACTAAATTGGCAATGCATTTTCTGATTTATTTGTGAACATCGTGACTGTGATTTGGATGTAAAAATTCCTGCTTCAAATGCGACCAGTAACATGACTCATTGCTGATTTGAAATTTTTCTTCCTGTTAATGGCCATCACCCCTCCCCCACCTCCCCTTCACACACACTGGTCTAGTCCTGGTCTTGACTCATGCCCCTTTTCCACCAAAGCAGTTCCAGGGCTGGTTCGGGGCCAGTGCTTAGTTTGGAACCGGGTTTTCTGTTTCCACTGACAAAGAACTGGCTCTGGGGCCAGAAAAACCAGTTCCAGGCTAGCACCAACTCTCTGCTGGGCCAGAGGAAAGAACCGCTTATGTCAGCGGGGGCGGAGTTGTTAAGACCAACAACAACAAGACCGCGAAAGATCGCCATTTTTAAGCGATGAGAAGCAGCAGCTGTACAAACGCGAAGTCAGCCATTATTATTATTGTTGTTGCTGCTGCTTCTTCCGTGTTGTTTTTGCTTCAATATTCGCGCCAAGGTTTATGCAAACGTAGCGACGTAACTGACGTATACAGCGACGTAACTGACGTATACAACGACATAACTGACATGGCTTCCCTTAGCACTGCGAGCTATGGAAAAGCAAACTGGTTCTCAGCTGGCTCGCAAGTTGAACGAGTTGTGAACCAGCACCAGCACTGGCCCCGAACCAGCCCTGGAACTGATTTGGTGGAAAAGGGGTATCAGTCTCGCCCTGCCCTGGTCTTGGTCATAACTTGATCTCAACCCATCAAATTCTAGGTCTCATCTTGGTCTTGATACACTCTGGTCTTGACATGGTCTCAAACTCTTAAAATCTTGGTCTCATTTTGGTCTCGATACACTCTGGTCTTGGTCATGATTTGGTCTCCAACTCTTAAAATATTGGTCTTGGCTTGGTCTCGATATACTCTGGTCTTGACTTGGCCTCAAACTCTTGAAATCTTGGTCTCATCTTGATCTTGATACACTCTGGTCTTGGTCTTGACATGGTCTCAAACTCTTAAAATCTTGGTCTTGTCTTGGTCTCTATATACACTGGTCTTGACTTGGTCTCAAACTCTTAAAATCTTGGTCTTGTCTTGGTCTCTGTATACTCTGGTCTTGACTTGGTCTCAAATTCTTAAAATCTTGGTCTCGATACACTGTTTTTGTCTTGACTTGGTCTCAAACTTAAAATCATGGTCTCATCTTGGTCTCGATACACTCTGCTCTTGGTCAGGACTTGGTCTCGGTTTAGATGACCTTGACTACAACACTTATATACAGTACATGACTATGAACAGATTTTATACCTGTAGTTGACCTTACAATAACACCTTACAATAATCAGCTTGCAGGGTCGTGATCTTCTGATTTTATTTTCTTTCGCCTGCTAATGAGCTCCCAGTGTAGGCAGCATGAAGACGCTGAGAAGTAAAGCAACCCACACCAAGTAAGTTGTTGAGAGATTTCTCCAGAACATATAACTTTTATGATCTGGGAAATGAATACACATGATGGGCAACTAAATTCCACAGGAAAAAAAAAAAAAGTAGATGCAGGGACATCTGTCTATTGGGTGGGATTAAAATCAGACCACTGCAGAGTTGTTAAGAAACAGTCAAATGGTGGAATTAGTCCAGATCTTTGTGCAGAATCAGTGCCGTCCAAATAGGTCTCAGGTGGCCTGGTTTGGTTTCTTTAATGGATACGCCAAATTAGGGAATATGAACAAGAAACTGATTTAAAGTTGCTCCATCTGAATGCAAAAGTGTCCCTTTGGATTGAGAAATCTGCATGCAAATGCTAAATCTGTTGAGATCATTTCCAGGAGCTCGATATTTGTGGCTTGGTTTCTCTAAGAGAGTGTTCATAAAAGGAAAAATAAATAAATAAATAAAGAGCTTGCCAGCTCAAATAGAGGAATAAATAAGTCAATAAAGCTTGTATGTTTAACAGAGAGAAGTGTAAAAGAAACCAAGCTGCAGCAGTTCCTTATTAGTCAAGTGTTGAGTCTGTAAAGTGTGAGTAATGGTCATTAAAGGATTTCTGTACAATTCAGCAGAAAACAAATGGGACTTACAGGCAGCATTAGAAAAAAAAAATCACACACAGAGTTGTTGGTGAGAAGAATGGACAAACGGAGATTTCAAAATACATTTTTGTGGTTCCAGAGATGTGGAATGAGCGCTAAAGAATTTGTTTATATACTAAAGAGTCACTGATGTTGCTGTTGGTTTATGATGGTGGTACATGACTGAGATGAAATATAAGACGTATCTCTTCAGTGACTCGAATCGTTTGAGTCTGTTCAGTTAAACGATTCATTCAAATTTGTTCAGTTCAGTGGAGTCTGATCATGCCATCATGAGGAAAAACTGTGTATAAAAAAGCCAATAATCATTGCTGGTTGTATTTTATGATTCACTCATACGTCCATCTTAAGAATTATTTTCACACTCCAACAACACACTCTCGAAATTTCCAGCTCTGACTGAATGATTCATGGCATTCACTGACTGTCTCTCCTCAGCTGAAAGAGGAGTCAATCTTACCCATGACCAAAATGATTCACTGAGAGAGGAAAAAAATCTCCATTTTGACCAAATGATTCACTGACTCGAACACTGATCGACTGAAAAAAAAAATAAATGAAGCTCAATCTTGAGAGAAAGATTCATGAACTCAAACACTGATCTGCTCAATGAGCCAGGAATCAATCTCAATCATGACCAGAATGATTCACTAACTCAAATCCTGATCCGCCGATCAAACAAGGAATGAATCTCAGTCACGATCAAAATGATTCACTGACTCAAACACTGATCTGCTGAATGAGTGAGGAATGAATCTCAGTCATGCTCAAAAAGATTCACAGAGTCAAACTCACTTACTCACTAAATGAGCCAGGAAAGAATCTCAGTCATGGCTGAAAGATTCACTGAGTCAAACACTGAACCGCTGAACAAAAAAGGAAGGAAACTCAGTCATGACCAAAAGGATTCATTGATCCAGTGAGAGAAAAATAAATCTCCATTTTAACCAAATGATTCATTGACTCAAACCCTGAGCCACTGAAAAAAACAAATAAAGCTCAATCTTGACTGAAAGATTCATAAACTCAAACATTGATCTGCTCAGTGAGCCAGGAGTCAATCCTAATCATGACCAGAATGATTCATTAACTCAAACCCTGATACTCCTATCAAGCGAGGGATGAATCTCAGTCATGTCTGAAAAGATTCACTGATTCAAACTCACTTGCTGAATGTGACAGGAATGAATCTTAGTCAAGGCTGAAAGATTCACTGACTCAAACACAAACCGCTGAATGAAAAAGGAAGGAATCTCAGTCATGACCAAAAGGATTCACTGATTCAGTGACAGAGGAACAAATCTCCATTTTGAGCAAATGATTCACTGACTTGAACATTGATCTGCTGGAAAAATGATCAGTGAAGCTCAGTCTTGATTGAAAGATTCATGAATTCAATCTGCTCAGTGAGCCAGGAATCAATCTCAATCATGACCAGAATGATTCACTAACTCAAATCCTGATCTGCTGAACAAGCAAGGAATGAATCTGTCACGACCAAAATGATTCACTTGATTGATTGATTGATTGATTGATTGATTGATTACTTTATTCTGAACAATAAAGAAGAAAGATATAAAAAAAATTAAATAAAAAATGCAATAATCAAAACATCGTCATAAACAAACAGAATAGCGTAGCCACAAGGCAGTAACATAATAATGTTCAGAAAGGATTAGGAAGGAGTCATAACTTATCCAATCCTAACCCTCTATACCACCACTAATCAAACGTCACTTTCCACCATAATAAACTATATATACAAAAGAAAACAAAAGCAACAAACAAAAAGAAAACATACCAAGACATACCGACATGGTATAATATCGACCAAATCAAATCATATATACAGATACTTATGTGATGCATATATACACACATACAATACATATATACAGTACATACATATACACATACCTATAACTATACACAAAATACAAGAAGACCAGTCACAGACTTACTCTCAATTTCATCATCACCTATATAGTCTGCCTGTCCTCATTCTCATATATTTTTATTAACATGTTTTTATATAATTTTTTAAACAGTTTTATGTTGGTGCTATTTTTGAGTTCATTATCCAGACCATTCCACAATTTCTCCCCACAGACTGTTATGCACATACTTTTCATAGTTGTTCTAACATTTACTCTCTTAAAATTCATTTCCCCTCTCAGGTTATACCCACCCTGCCTTTCCATAAACGTATTTTGTACCTCACCCGGAAGAAGGTTATGTCTTGCTTTATACATAATTTGTGCAGTCTTGTGTTTAACCAGATCAGTGAATTTCAGAGTGTGTGCTTTTACGAATAATGTGTTTGTATGCTCAAGATATCCCGTATTATTGACGATTCTTATTGCTCTTTTTTGTAATGTGCATAGCGGCTGCAGGTTAGATTTGTCGGTATTACCCCATATCTCCACACGGTAGCTCAGATATGGAAGTATGAGTGCATTATACAGAGTATGTAGTGATTTATAGTCCAGAATGTGTTTTGATTTCCCCAAAATTGCAGTAATCTTTGCTATTTTTGCTTTAACGTGATTAATATGCGGTTTCCAGCAAATTTTATGATCAACAATCACACCCAGAAATTTTATTTCATAAACTCTTTCTATGGTTATGTTGTCAATTTTCAGTTCAACTTGAGGGTTCGACTTATATTTTCCAAATAACATAATCTTTGTTTTACTCAAATTCAATGACAATTTGTTTACATTAAACCACCTTTTTAATTTATTCATTTCGGTTGTGATTGTTTCCATAAGCATTGTGCATTGTCCCCGGCGCAAAAGATGTTTGTATCATCGGCAAATAAAATGCATTTCATTATACATGATACATTACATAAGTCATTAATGTACAATATAAACAGTTTAGGACCTAAGACAGACCCTTGCGGTACTCCACATATTATGGGCAAATAATCAGATGTGTGATCTCCAATTTTTACAAATTGCTGCCTGTTGCTTAAGTAGCTCCTCACCCAGTCCAAACCAACCCCTCTGATACCATACCTCTCTAATTTGCTGAATAGAATGTCGTGATTTATTGCGTCAAATGCTTTCTTTAGATCCATGAAAATTCCCATAACATGTTTTTATTGTCTATACCATTTGTGATTTTCTCGATAAGTTCCATTAATGCCAGGGTTGTTGATCTGTCTTTCCGGAATCCGTATTGACTGTCAGCTAAAAGTTTGTATTTTTCAATGAAGTTGTCTAGTTTTGCTGTAAACAGTTTTTCGAGGATCTTGGAGAAATGAGAGAGTAAAGAAACTGGCCTGTAATTTGTGTAATGGTGTCTATCCCCACATTTATATAAAGGTATAACTTTAGCTATTTTCATGTTGTTTGGACATTTATCAGATTGAAAAGACATATTACATATGTGAGTAAATGGTTCTGCAATTTCTTCAATAACTTTTTTTATTAAACTCATATCATTCCAGTCAGTGGAAGTTTTACTTTCACTTCTCCTTACAATATCTATGACCTCTTTTATGCCAACTGCACCAATGAATATAGATTTCGGATTTCTCTCCCATCGAGCAGCCTCCGCCCCTCCAGGTGTGTCTGTATCCTGAATCTTTTCTGCCAGATCTGGTCCCACATTTACAAAGAATCTATTAAAACCATTTACCACTTCCTCCATATTATTTATTGATCTGTCATTCTGAATATAATGATCAGGGTAGCTTGTGTTTTTGTTTTTAGCTCCATTCCTAATAATACTATTCAGTACATTCCATAGCCCCTTCATGTTATTTTTATTACTATCTAATAATTTATTATAATATTCCTTCTTACATGTCCTCATAATGCTGGTTAATTAATTCTTGTATTTTTTATATTTAATTTCTGCCTCTAAAGTTCTTTTTTTTATTCACTGACTCAAACTTACTTACTCATTCAATAAGACAGGAATGAATCTCAGTCATGGTTGAAAGATTCAGTGACTCAAATATTGAACTGCTGAATAAGAGAGGAGCGAATCTCAATCTTAAAGTGCCATTCCACCATTGGATGTATTCTTTGGCATAAAATACAATATATTTTGACAACATCTATAAATGGTATCACTAGATAGAGAAATCTTTTAGCTTCTGATATATGATATATATCAAGCATAATTTTTTGACAACGACAAGTATATTAATTTTGCGACCAAAGTCACCTACCCTTTTAATTTCCGCGCGTGATGTCATCGGCAGGTTCCCCTTCTTGTGTACCACGTGACGTGGCACATATTATCAGCAATGGCGGATAGAACGCGATAAAAATAATACCAATAAATCTAGCTAATACCAATAAATCTAGCTAACTGAAAGATTAACTCAAAATTTTTCGCAATTTTTTTGGCCCCCATATACGAGGAGAAATGACTCTCTCACTTTGGGGGTTTCCTGGTCTAAAAATAGACCGACACATGGTACACAAGAAGGGGAACCTGCCGATGACATCACGTTTCACTACCGCGCGGAAATTAAAAGGGTAGGTGACTTTGGTCGCAAAATTAATATACTTGTCGTTGTCAAAAAATTATGTTTGATATATCATTTTGAAGCTAAAAGATTTCTCTGTCTAGTCATGTTGTCATAAAATATATTGTATTTTATGCCAAAGAATACATCCAATGGTGGAATGGCACTTTAAGCAAAATGGTTCACTGACTCAAACACGAAGCGCTGAACAAAAAAGAAAGGAATCTCAGTCATGAGATTGGTGTGGGATTCATTGATTCAGTGAGAGAGAGGAACAAATCTCCATTCTGACCAAATGATTCATTGACTCGAACGCTGTTCCACTGAAAAAAGATAAATGAAGCTCAATCTTGATTGAAAGATTCATGAACTCAAACACTGATCTGCTCAGTGAGCCAAGAGTCAATCTCAATCATGGCTAGAATGATTCACTGACTCAAACCCTGATCCGCCGATCGAGCAAGGAATGAATCTCAGTCATGACCAAAGTATTCACTGACTCAGACTTACTCACTGAATGAGACAGGAATGAATCTCAGTCATTGCTGAAAGTTTCACCGAGTCAAACACTGAACCGCTGAACAAAAAAAGAAAGGAATCTCAGTCATGACCTAAAGGAGTCACTGATTCAGTGAGAGAGGAACAAACCTCCATTTTGACCAAATGATTCACTGACTCAAACATTGATCCACTGAAAAAGAGAGAAATTAAGTTCAGTCTTGATTGAAAGATTCATAAACTCAAACACTGATCTGCTGAATGAGCCAGAACCACTGAATGAAAAAAGAAAGGAATCTCAGTCCTGACCTAAAGGAGTCACTGATTCAAGGGACTCGGATCCGGTTCAGCATGCACGCCGTTGCTAATACGACTGACACGACCCATGACTGTTTCAAAACACAAACTGATAAACATACAGTATAAAAGAAGTCTCTGTATAGTTGCGAAGCTTTTCACAGCAGTGAACTGTACTGATTTGTTCACCAAACTGACTCGTTTAGAAAGACTGACTTGTTCACAGACAAAAGATCTAAAGAGAAGAAAGTCTTATTTTGTAGAGTCGGCTAATTTGCAAACACAAATCTTCAAGCTGCAGGATGCCACCTGGGGTAGTGATAGAAAACAGAACCTACATCCAAGAGCTTCCTTTCCACAGCACTAATACTAATAAGCTTGTTTTTTTTCTCTCTCTCTCCTTCTTTACTCTCTGTACAGCTGCACTCTGATGTGGATAAAGGTGAAGGCAGGATAAAGTACGTCCTTACTGGTGAAGGCGCCACCACCATTTTCACAATCGACGAGAACACGGGCGACATCCATGCTACGAAACGCCTGGACCGAGAGGAGCAAGCCTATTACACGCTACGTGCTCAGGCCCGCGACCGCGCCACCAACCTGCCCGTCGAACCTGAATCCGAATTCGTCATCAAGGTGCAAGATATCAACGACAATGAGCCTCGGTTTCCAGATGGACCGTACCAAGCGCAAGTGGCCGAAATGTCTCCAGTGGGTGAGTCTGTCGAAACTTGTTAACTGCTTAAAGTGTACTGGTTAAAGATGCAAATTCCTCACAATCCCAAAGCCCTTATTGAATAAGATCCCCCCAAAAAGATGCCAATTTTTGCGTGCAGTTAGCAGTCAGCAAAAATGAAACATATCAAGAGTGTGTGTTCTGTTTATACGGTAAATAAAAATCTTTTTTAATCCTGAGATAATTTCAAGAATCATAGCAAAATGGCGGAAACGAGTAATACCTGCCCTTCAGTCGTCTTCGACTGCACACACCTTCGGCATTCCTGAAGTCCTGTCACTTTTATTGCTGCGGAAATTCACAGCGCAGGTGCTAAATTAATACATTTATATCAACTCTGCCTTCTATTTTGCATATTTAAGTAGAAAGGTCCCAAATTGCGTATTGATTAAAATAAACATGCAAAATGGATGCGATACTTTCATGAAGTATTAAAAATAAAATACTCTGTGAGTAGATCAGCTTGAACGTTTATTTATTTATTTATTTATTGCGAAAATCAGAGATTTTTGCAAGTACTGTACGTTGATCCGTCCAATTTATCTGTTTGTTTGTTTGTTGGTGCGCCAGCGTCGTCATTTCTTGACCAATCTTCACCAAAATGCAGAGGACAACTCACTCGGGTCACACAAAGACATCATTAGTTTTTGGTGGGTCAACGTCACCAAGGTCAAATCTTGTAAAAACACCTAATCGGCCATAAGTTACGTTTCTTTGTGATTTTCTCAAGTATTGTGCTCTGCACGACTTTTTATTTATTTATTTAGGCCATTGGGAAATTTCCACGTCCTATATTTGCAAACAAAACAAATAGAATAATCTTATGTCTGAAGCTCAAGTCTTTTAATTTGCAATGGACGGCACAGCAATGGAGCACGCAATGAGGGTCAACATCTCTAGCATCAGGGCAGGTGAAACACACACACACACACACACACACACACACACACACACACACACACACACAGAAGATGAGCCATGAGTCATCTCTGCTGAGCGTCTAATGCCTCACTGTGATGTGGCTCTTAAATCTTGATAAGTTTGACCTCAGTATTGACTTCCTGTTCAAGTGCACAGGCAACGAGCAAACTCATATTTGTAGAATATTCTGGAAAGCAGGAGTTTATTCCCTCTGCAAAACGTTTTATGTCGGAATCTGAGCTCTATTACGATTACAATTCTATTCAGTTTGTTGCAATTGACACTTTTGTGTGTGTGATTTTCTCAAACGCAGATGTTTTGTACGTTTATCCAGATGTACGTTCGCTGACAAGTGCATGCTACGTTTCCGTGTCACGATACTGTCTTTAACACGCACTCATTGACATTCTTTCACGGCTCACAAATGGCCACTTGAAACCCAACACAAAAAGATTTTTCATTTGCTGTGCAGGAAGAACAATGCAGCTGAAGCAAAGACGTTTTTGATAAACGACCCAGACTTAAGTTATATCAGATAAATACCACAACTTACTAACAAGCGAGCGGATTTAAACTGTTATTCTTTTGCTTTTTTTTGTTGTTGTTTTGTCATGCCTCACTTCTTTATAAACTTCACTTGAGCTGATAAAGGAACACAGTGGGCCTTAGGCTCGAGTAAACTGACCAGGGTGTGTTAAAACGGTATCAGAAACAACCAAGCTGTTATTTTCCGATCACAAAAATTCCTCCCATTTATCAGTTTTTTCGTAAATATTTTCATGCGCAAAACCAAACTAAAAATTCCAACCACAAATACAAAAAATACAAAACTTAGATACCGTAAGCACGATTTCCTTGATACACATGTATGTATGGGATACTGATAAACACCTAATCAGTTTGTGGTATAGCGGATTTACATTTAGCCACGCCCACAAGACTCTATTCTTGGGTTTCATGTGACGTCACATCCGCCTCATTAGTTATTCAAAGCTTTATCTGGTGGTCGACCAAAGCTCAGTTGACAAAGCGTTTGTAGAGATCACGGGTGATTGCTCTAAGACAACGAGGGAGGCTCAGCCTCCTCTAAAAATGACGAACATCGTGTAGGATGAATTGCGCCAAGCTTATGTTATAGCCGACCTTATAACATTGCTATTTCAGATCCAGAATCATAGAAATATATGTGTTCAACCCAAATACAGTGTGAAATCATTCCGTTATAACTTTCCCCAGTTTGCCTAATGTGTGCGTGAGTTTTTCCCCCTCGTGACAGCACGATGCAGCCCAGCCTCAGTGGACTTCAATGGCATTGGGAGCTATGCGCTTTTCAATCTCAAAATGCAAGCCGGTTATTGGACAAATACTGCGAAAACGCCCGCCCATGGAGTCTCACGGACTCCCAGCCTCAGTGGACTTCAATGGCATTTGGGAGCTCTGCGCTTTTCAATATCAAAATGCAAGACGGTTATTGGACAAATACTGCGAAAACGCCCGCCCACGGACTCCCAGCCTGACAGTGGGAGGGACATGGCAGTTTCCGCGAGGAGACTGGCGATTGGTGAAAGCGGCCGGATATTTTCTTTGATTGACAGCTCGTTTCAAATATAGACAGGCAGCGGTGAATCTCAGTTCAGTCCCATGCGGATTCGCAAGTGCTGTGGTGTATTGTAAGAGATCAGCTTACATTTCGATTTCATTCATTACATACGGTTTCTACCAGCTTTTTTAGTTTGTATATATTTTCAGTGTAAATAAAGTGTAAATATAGTGTTGTCAAGTTTGCTATCTTAGTTCCAGAAATGTTGTTTATTTGAGTGACTGAACTTGAACTTGAGGGGGCTAGTCAGCTAGCAAGAAAGCTGCGCACGGATGCCAAGCATTGCTGATTTAATTTTGGCGAAGCCATTTGCCAGTCTTCCTTTCGAGGAAAAAATTAAAATTAAAGAGCAGGGTAGACCAACGCCTCAAATTGACTTGAAAAAGATAGGGAATAATACTCGTTCCTTTCAGCTCTCCTGGTACGAGAAAGTGAATTGGCTAACAGCAAGTGACCCACATCAACAACAGTAAATAGGCTACTTTAGTAATATGTCATGGATGGACCAAAAATATAGACTCTATTTAAAATGTTTATGCTGAGTATATTATATTGGAATATATATTTTTCTGGATACGAATTAAACACAGCTACAATTTGGAAAACATTTTTAAACAAAAACACAGCCGAGAACATTTCACACTACAGACCTGGATTAAAAGTGAAGGGTTATCAAAATTGTCAATAAAACATTTCTCAGTCAAAATAAGTAAAATATAGGGAAAGTGTCATTGAATGAAATGTGTGGCCCCCAGCTCTATGTTTGGCTCCCCAAGGTCAGTGCTTGTGCCTATTCCAGAACACTCTGCTGTTACTGCTGAGGTTCCTGACAAAGAGCTGCTTTCAATAATGATCAATTTTTAAACAACATGCCACAATTTTAAAATATAAAATGTTAAAATATACCCCCCCAACACCACCATCATGTATATTGGACAGTAGGCTAATGGGCCAAAAGAACCTGTTATTTCACAGTTTGTGACCCTGCCAACAATCAGCCAGATCAGAGGCAAGAGTATGGGCAAAATTGATGTGTTTTTTCTTTTTTCTTTTAAAATCTGGAAATATCGTAACCGACCAGCCTCCCCTGTTTGAAAGACTACCAGCCACCACTGGTAGAGAGAAGGTGCATTGCTCGCATGAAAAATGCCTTACGCTTGCGTTGTTTTAGGTTGTTTGAATTGATCAAACCGTGAAAGTGATAAAAGTTTCTTCAGGGTTCACTGTACGCTAATAAAAAAGGGTGAACGAACACAGGATTTCACAAAAAGACGTGGAGAAAAGTGGTTTTTCAGTGAACCTCTCAGTGAAATCGAAGGGAGCCGAGTCGAAGCACGCTCGAGTTTGCAGTGATCACTTGGTGAAAGGTTTGTATTTCCCTCTCAGGTCTGTCCTTAGTGTCTTTTTCCCAAGTACTTTTCTTGCTATGTGTCGTTATTTTACGGTACTTTTTTTTAGTCCCGAAGCGCTAAAGCTCCCAGCTGTTTCTTTGTTTACTCCTCACAAAGTCCATATGCATGAAGGTCACGACAAAATTCTTCCCCAGCCGTACAGTTACTGTACAATGCGCCGTGATCACTTCTCCGTCTTGTTTAACTAAGCTCCAGGTCTTTAAAGGGGTTTCTGATGATCTTTGTGAATGATTTATCTGAGAGATAAGAGCCAACACAAGTGAGAATCAAGTCAACTTTTTTGTTTACACTTCAACTTGCAGCGCTTCGTTGTAAAGACGTGAACGAAAAGCTTAAAAAAAACTACTTACACGGGCAAAAACAATCCAGGATTCATTGGGCAGCGACTTGATCCCGAGGTCCTTTACCCAGCCACATACAAAAAAGTTGTAAGCCTCCGTACTCTTCCACGCTTTCATCTGTTTTGCGGTGTAGAAGGACGTCTGCAACACCAGATAGTTCGAGATGTCGTGGAACTCGACTTCCAGATCGTATGACAAATCCTTCTTTCCCAGACTGTCGGGGTCGATTCCATTGCACATAGCAATCTTCTGAATATATCTAAAGCCAGCAGCGGCTTCTAGATTACGAGCGTACTCTGATAAGTTACCGCTAGTTATTTGCACTACGGCTGCCTTTAGACCACCAGCTATTTCACTTCCGGTAAAGCTAAGAAAAGTCACGTGACTGAAACCCAGCAATAAGAGGCAGAAAGATCAGAACAACAAAATGGCGACTCATATAGTGCTAGGGCTGGATGATTCAGTAACAATATTGATATCGTGATTATTTATGTCACTTTTTGTTGGTATTGCAATATATTTTTAAAAATGTTTTATGTTTTTACATTTGATCAGATGATTTTTTTTTTTTAATAGATTTGTTTTGAGGGGCAGCACGGTGGTGTAGTGGTTAGTGCTGTCGCCTCACAGCAAGAAGGTCTGGGTTCGAGCCCCGTGGCCGGCGAGGGCCTTTCTGTGCGGAGTTTGCATGTTCTCCCCGTGTCTGCGTGGGTTTCCTCCGGGTGCTCCGGTTTCCCCCACAGTCCAAAGACATGCAGGTTAGGTTAACTGGTGACTCTAAATTGAGCGTAGGTGTGAATGTAAAGCGGCTACAGATAATGAGATGAGATGAGATGTTTTTCGACTCATATAGGGTGCCATTACTTTTGTCCTTATTGAATGGCTAATCTTATCTGTTGATTGATTTTTTTTTTTTCTCCTTTCAAGACATTGATTGAGATCTAGGTCTGGTTTTGAATCCGTGACTGTTGTAGATTGTTCAATGTGCATGATTTTGATTCATGATTCACGATTCATGAATCAAGGCCTTAAATTAGGTTGTGAAGAATGAAGGTATTGACCGATTGCTCAACCTTAGGATATGTTTATATGACTATAGTGAAAGAAAGGATAATGTTTGCACACTTGTGCCTGTTTGTTTGGCGCTGTTTAACCATGCGGAGCGAATAAAAGCTGACAGTGAGGCGCACGAGTCAACACGCTGTTTTATAAATGTAATTAACATGCTGCCCACCAGCCGCCATCCAAACCTGGGAGCAAAGCCATTAGCCTCTGCTGAAACAGGTGACCCCGCTCTCACCCACTGCTCCCGCAGATCAATTTAAAATCATTACGCTCGAGCACTGATGAATGGCTCTGATTAACGGGAGAATGATTAATTTAATTTGGTAATTAAGGAACAGGAGATTGTTGTTTATGACTGCAGACCTTTGGTGGTACCTCGACACATCACTTGGTCTCCCGGAGTGGAAATTCATAACAGATGCTTATGAGAGCGATCCCTCGTGCTCGGTCATTTTTCACATGCGTTTTCGAACGGTGTTATTAAGACGCTTAAAACATCGTTGTCAGGCACCTGAGCGCCTCATGTTTTCCGTCTCGCTGTTATTGAATTCCATTAGCGGCTGGAACTGAACTGCACTCGGATGAAATCAAACCTGGAACATGAGCAAAGAAGAAATAGCTTTATAAGAGCACGCATTAGGTTTGGACTGATTAGCTAATCAGGCAGACGAGCCGTACAACAGCCGGATGATCGGATGTCGTTCCGATCTCAGAGAAATTCTGTGACTGATCTGGTGAAGTTGGAAGAAAAGCTGATGAGTGCTCGCTCCAAACGTTCCAGCTGGTTTCTGACTGAACGACACACAGAACCGAACAGATGAGTAGCATGCTATAGATGCACAATGGTGTAACATAGGGAAAAAAATTAAATTCAGGTTTTGATTTTATGTACTGAAATAACTATTAGGCACAATTTTTACAATATCTATATAAGTTAGTTGTTTTTACCCATTTTAACCTTGAAATCAGCATTTTAATGATTACCCATAATGCATTGTTCTCATCTCATCTCATTATCTGTAGCCGCTTTATCCTTCTACAGGGTCGCAGGCAAGCTGGAGCCTATCCCAGCTGACTACGGGCGAAAGGCGGGGTACACCCTGGACAAGTCGCCAGGTCATCACAGGGCTGACACATAGACACAGACAACCATTCGCACTCACATTCACACCTACGCTCAATTTAGAGTCACCAGTTAACCTAACCTGCATGTCTTTGGACTGTGGGGGAAACCGGAGCACCCGGAGGAAACCCACGCGGACACGGGGAGAACATGCAAACTCCGCACAGAAAGGCCCTCGCCGGCCCCGGGGCTCGAACCCAGGACCTTCTTGCTGTGAGGCGACAGCGCTAACCACTACACCACCGTGCCGCCCTAATGCATTGTTTATCGCGCTAAAACAAGCAAAAATGTCATAAGACAGTGGAAATACTACCTTTACTAACTTCACGTGGCGTCTTTCTCGATCGCACGTGCCTAGAATTAATTTAAATGTTCTAGAAGCGTACCTTCTGGAACATTCCTGGCTGGTCACGGACTGTCACGTAGCCTAGTTCGGTTGTGAAACTCGCTAGGATGGAGTATTTTCGCGAGTTTAGTGGCAAACTTTTGCGCCGCAATTTCTCTATTCTCGAAATTTGTAACCTGAAACCCTCTGATTTCAGAAACGTTTCATAATGTTTGGGATTTTGAAAAATGTTTCTAGCAAGATTATTTCGCTGTATTTTTCCGTGAAACTTGGCATAAATCATCCTTACGTGATGAGCGTGACATTGTTATTTTGCTATGGGTCACGGAGTTAGTTGGAAGCGGGAGAAATGAGAGTTTCTCAACTACAGCAGCACTTCTCACCATAGATGGCTGGCGTGTTTCACAGCGTTTGGGATTTACTAAATCGACTAAATCTCTAGATCTACTGAAGCTACGAGGATATAAATCACCAGGATTCTAATTTACTGGGTGAGAAGTATTATATATATTTCTGAAAGGTTTATTCGTGCTACAAGTCCATGAAAGTTGGAATTGTTCGTGAAGGGGTTAGTTAGATTTTGGTAGCGTGACGCGCACAACAAGCAAAAGAAAAAAAAATTCTTCCGAATTTCCTTGCTTTATCAAAATTATTTTTTGATACATTAAAAGACTGTTTATAATATTTAAGCAATTTTTTTATTATGGAGAATATTTGATCAAAACTTTCAAAACAGCATTCAAAGTTATTTTTCACGGGTGTAAATGTTACACGTGACGTCCATAATTACGTTAAATTTTAAGAACTAAAATTCTGTTAAAAATTCTAGATTTGTGCTATCATTCTGGGGTTTTGCTGAATAATACTTTAGGGAATTCTCTTACAATGCTGAAAATTCAATGAGTTTTGGTGAAATTCTAGAAAAGTTATTTATATTTTAACGCGCCTGATAGCGATTGTGCTCACACAGCGTGCTATTCATAACAACAGCTCAGAAACGAACATCACGCCCGCTCACAAAACCCAAAATCATCAGCTTTATTACTCGCACGTCACATAAACCCTTTCATACATAAACCCTTCATTACTATCAACACACAGTACCAGAGCAAAAGTCTTAGCCCCCCATTTTTTTTCATACAAACTTTATCGATTTCTATTTTATGACTTCTACATCACGCTTACAAAAAAAAGTTTATTCAAGTGTGCTTCTAGTATACTTCTTTTAAACTAAAAATAAGAGAGTATGCGTTCAGTTGACTTTTTATTTATTTATCAGAGATATACTTAAAGTTATACATAAGTATACTTGGCTTATACTGAAAAGTATATAGAAAAATCTAAGTATATTAAGCTTATACTTAAACTTTTGATCAAGATATACTTAACAAAAGTGTATTTAAAAAAATATTAAAATATTTGGGCCTTATGTTTAAGTGTACTTGCCCTGTAGTTGTGCTTATCCTTTTGATAGTAACCTAAAAAAAAAACTTCTTTTTCACATATATTGGCTTTTTTGTGATATACAGCAGTGTGTTTTAAATCCCATCTTTTAAACTTGCATGTTTATAAGTTTGTGCTCAGCTCTGGGGTGGAATCTTAAGAGTAAACAGTGTTGGAACTTAAACTTATCTTTTATGTACAACCCCGATTCCAAAAAAGTTGGGACAAAGTATAAATTGTAAATAAAAATGGAATACAATAATTTACAAATCTCAAAAACTGATATTGTATTCACAATAGAACATAGACAACATATCAAATGTTGAAAGTGAGACATTTTGAAATTTCATGCCAAAGATTGTCTCATTTGAAATTTCATGACAGCAACACATCTCAAAAAAGTTGGGACAGGGGCAATAAGAGGCTGGAAAAGTTAAAGGTACAAAAAAGGAACAGCTGGAGGACCAAATTGCAACTCATTAGGTCAATTGGCAATAGGTCATTAACATGACTGGGTATAAAAAGAGCATCTTGGAGTGGCAGCGCCTCTCAGAAGTAAAGATGGGAAGAGGATCACCAATCCCCCTAATTCTGCACCGACAAATAGTGGAGCAATATCAGAAAGGAGTTCGACAGTGTAAAATTGCAAAGAGTTTGAACATATCATCATCTACAGTGCATAATATCATCAAAAGATTCAGAGAATCTGGAAGAATCTCTGTGCGTAAGGGTCAAGGCTGGAAAACCATACTGGGTGCCCATGATCTTCGGGCCCTTAGATGGCACTGCATCACATACAGGCATGCTTCTGTATTGGAAATCACAAAATGGGCTCAGGAATATTTCCAGAGAACATTATCTGTGAACACAATTCACCGTGCCATCCGCCGTTGCCAGCTAAAACTCTATAGTTCAAAGAAGAAGCCGTATCTAAACATGATCCAGAAGCGCAGACGTCTTCTCTGGGCCAAGGCTCATTTAAAATGGACTGTGGCAAAGTGGAAAACTGTTCTGTGGTCAGACGAATCAGAATTTGAAGTTCTTTATGGAAATCAGAGACGCCGTGTCATTCGGACTAAAGAGGAGAAGGACGACCCAAGTTGTTATCGGCGCTCAGTTCAGAAGCCTGCATCTCTGATGGTATGGGGTTGCATTAGTGCATGTGGCATGGGCAGCTTACACATCTGGAAAGACACCATCAATGCTGAAAGGTATATCCAGGTTCTAGAGCAACATATGCTCCCATCCAGACGACGTCTCTTTCAGGGAAGACCTTGCATTTTCCAACATGACAATGCCAAACCACATACTGCATCAATTACAGCGTCATGGCTGCGTAGAAGAAGGGTCCGGGTACTGAACTGGCCAGCCTGCAGTCCAGATCTTTCACCCATAGAAAACATTTGGCGCATCATAAAACGGAAGATACGACAAAAAAGACCTAAGACAGTTGAGCAACTAGAATCCTACATTAGACAAGAATGGGTTAACATTCCTATCCCTAAACTTGAGCAACTTGTCTCCTCAGTCCCCAGACGTTTACAGACTGTTGTAAAGAGAAAAGGGGATGTCTCACAGTGGGAAACATGGCCTTGTCCCAACTTTTTTGAGATGTGTTGTTGTCATGAAATTTAATATCACCTAATTTTTCTCTTTAAATGATACATTTTCTCAGTTTAAACATTTGATATGTCATCTATGTTCTATTCTGAATAAAATATGGAATTTTGAAACTTCCACATCATTGCATTCCGTTTTTATTTACAATTTGTACTTTGTCCCAACTTTTTTGGAATCAGGGTTGTACATAATATGTATATTATATGGTAATAACCTATTATGTTATTTACCAGCTGGGAGGTCCGTATCGTAAAATACCGTGACCGAGGTCTTGAAAGTGGGCCTAGGTCAGTATTCAAGGCCGAGGTCACGGTATTTCACCATACGGACCGACCTTAAGCTGGTAACTTGATAACTGTGGACAAAGGTGTCGATAATTGTGGAACGGTGTCATGTGATCTGATACGCTAAGTAATCGGGAATCAACTCATTTTTTTCCCAGTGAAGTTTGAGTAATTATTCATGCACAATTTATGTATTGAAAGTCTTTTCTACTTTTGGAATGGCCAAAAAATCTTTAAGGTGTCGATAATTGTAGCCGCCGCTCTAGCGGTCTTAGTTCCAGTGAGTGCAGTTTTATGCGTAAATGATCTGTAGGTTTTCCTGAGCATCTTCCAGAACCAGCCACAGTTCTTCAGGACACTTTCACTGTCACACTCACTTCTTCATTTTACACCAAAACCCAGCAGCCTTCATTATGTTTTCATTTTTAATCTGAAAAGTGCTCTCTTATGGAATATGCTGCTCAGATACAAATGGTTTTTATTCTGTAATATTTAATTTTGTGCTGGAAAAAAAGAACATTTGGGACGCTAAAATGTTTTTGTAATGTTTTGACTCGATAATATTGAGGTCATAAAATAGAAATCTATAACAAAGATTGTATGTAAAAAATAGTTGTGTCGTTTGAGATAACGTGCTGTACGTACTCCACATGAGCGATGGATAAATATAAGTTTTTCAGTGAGCATATTGAAGTGGTGTAATTAATTGAGAGCATCAATCCCTGCTACTTTAAGTGGAAACCGACAAAAAGATGCATTATGAAAGAAAAACAAGATGGCTTAATCTTTTAATCCTGTTAAAATCAGTGTCTTTATAAATCACACCATCAGTAGGTTTTTTATAATCTACTCATCCAGCTGGTTCTCCGCGATGCTTCTGAAAGCTTTCGCTGATGAACTGGATCGGATGATTCTGGAGAAGTGGGTTTGAGGAACCCTGTGGTCGATCCAGCATTGTTGAATCAAAGCCTGATTTCCTAACAGTCCTCAAAACCACAACCCGAATGAACCTCGGCTTTTTCTTCAGGATGTCGTTTACAGGGTCAAATAAAAATGCCATGTGTGCCTGACGCAGGATTCCGTGCAACATGTAAATTGGGGATTTTGAAATTTCCCAAAGCGCTCGAGCTCTTTCCTGAGTGGAAAATGTCTTCAAAATGCACTGCTGGTTTTCAACACCGTAAAAAAAATATATATATAAGAGACCTTTACATTTCATAAATTTATGAAAAAAACCCCAAAACCATCACGTCATTATCATAATGAATATTTTTCTAATGATGGGATTGTAAAGTATTTATTCTTCATTTTCCTCCCTGAGTTTTCTCATTCAGCAATTCCTGCTTGTACAACAGCTACTCAGAGCGGCGTAACACACTCAGAGGAACTCGCTATCTGCCCTCTTCTGCATACATGAGCCCACATGACTGGTTCGTGTCACGAAGAATCTGATTTAAATGTGTTGAATAAAGCAATCGTTTCATTTCAGGTCTCAAAAATCTTAAAAATGAAAAGTTATTATACTGATGATGATGATGATGATGATATAGAACATAAATAAGTTGAAGGGCATCAAGAAAAAAATGTAAAAAATTTTAAAAGGGCTGTCGAAAAACAATGATGCAGTTATTTAAACCAAAGCTTACGGTGAAGTACCAGTAGAACAGTCGACAAGTTGTTCCTATGGTGATCAGAACCACACGCTCACGCTTGTTGTTATTTCTGTTTCAGTCGTGTCTCCGCCCACCAGTCTGTGATTTGCTTGTTACCTGATTGTGTCCACCTGTATCTTCGTATATTTTGCATACGAACAAGTTCTTAATTAGTTTGCTCATGTATGCCACGAAGTCTTTCCATGCTGCATTTGTCTGTGTACGTATTCTGGTTTCCTGGTTTTGTATCTCATCTTTTTTTTTTTTTTTAATCATTTTTAAAATTCTGAGTATCCAGTTTTCATGTCTGATCCCTTCATGAAGCAATGATGACAAGATTTGGTTAGTAAATAATACAATACAATAAAACACACTTGTGCCCCGCCTTATCGTTCAGCATGTTACGGGTTCAGATTACAGGTTAATGAAATTACTGGCTTTGTCTGTGAAGGTTCTCAGTCATCCAGGTCGTTGTAAACTCATCCAGGTCATAGTAAACCGTAGGTGCTAAAGAAGGCAACTGGACTTGCTTGAAATCCTTGAAGACGTTTCACCTCTCATCCAAAAGGCTTCTTCAGTTCTGTCTGACTAGTGTGGAGTTCCAGGTATTTATCCTCTAGTGGACCAAAATCAGGGCGGCACGGTGGTGTAGTGGTTAGTGCTGTCGCCTCACAGCAAGAAGGTCCGGGTTCGAGCCCCGGGGCCGGCGAGGGCCTTTCTGTGCGGAGTTTGCATGTTCTCCCCGTGTCCGCGTGGGTTTCCTCCGGGTGCTCCGGTTTCCCCCACAGTCCAAAGACATGCAGGTTAGGTTAACTGGTGACTCTAATGCCGCTTTTCCACTACAAACGCGGCTGAGCCGTGCCGTGCTGAGTCGAGCTGAGTCGAGCTGAGCGGGGCTGTTGGAGTTGCATTTCGACTACAACCGCGCTGAACCGTGCTGGCTGGAAGTGGATGGACACATTGGGTGGAGTTAGCGAAAGTGGGTGGACGTCACGTGATGTCGTTAAGCAGCACAAACAGTGACATCAGTGATCTTTTAAGCGGTAGTCTCACGACCCGAATAGTAAACAATAAACATGGAGGACATGGAGTCGTTAGCGTTGCTGGTCTTGGTGCTGTGACTTGTAGTCACCGACAACGCCAACAGATACTGGCAAGAGCGTATAGATGAGGCGAGGTGCATAAGGCTTCAGAAATTCTCGTAATTCGTAATTATTCTTCTTCCGGGTTTGCGGTGTTTACAGATCCCAGCGTGCTTGTGGGGCGTGTGTGGACATGTGAGGACACTCCTCCTCACCAATCAGTGCACAGGGGAGTGTCTGCTCACGCCCCCAGCCTCACTCGGCTCGCTTTGGCTCGCTTCAGCCCCACTCCAAAACGGTGCGAGTTTTAGGGGCTAAGCAGGGCTGAAGCGAGCCGAGTCGTGCTGTTTTTTGGTAGTCGAAACGCGAGCCGTGTCGGGCTGAAGTGAGCTGAAGCGAGCTGAAGTGAGCTGAAAAAGGGTAGTGGAAAAGGGCCATATATTGAGCGTAGGTGTGAATGTGAGTGTGAATGGTTGTCTGTGTCTATGTATCAGCCGTGTGATGACCTGGCGACTTGTCCAGGGTGTACCCCGCCTTTCGCTCGTAGTCAGCTGGGATAGGCTCCAGCTTGCCTGCGACCCTGTAGAACAGGACAAAGTGGCTAGAGATAATGAGATGAGATGAGATGAGATGAGATGAGATGGACCAAAATCAACCCTAAAGAGAGTCGTTGAGGTCACATGAGTTGTTAGCATTCTTGAGTCATCCTGTAGGTTGTTATGGTCACTGGAGACCAGGTGTGAATGGTGTTAGAGCATTGTCATTCCCTACATTTCTGGACTATCTGAGAAACTCAGGAGTATCTTCAACAAACACAACATACAGTGGTGCTTGAAAGTTTGTGAACCCTTTAGAATTTTCTATATTTCTGCATAAATATGACCTAAAACATCATCAGATTTTCACACAAGTCCTAAAAGTAGATAAAGAGAACCCAGTTAAACAAATGAGACAAAAATATTATACTTGGTCATTTATTTATCGAGGAAAATGATCCAATATTACGTATCTGTGAGTGGCAAAAGTATGTGAACCTCTAGGATTAGCAGTTAATTTGAAGGTGAAATTAGAGTCAGGTGTTTTCAATCAATGGGATGACAATCAGGTGTGAGTGGGCACCCTGTTTTATTTAAAGAACAGAGATCTATCAAAGTCTGATCTTCACAACACACTTTTGTGGAAGTGTATCATGGCATGAACAAAGGAGATTTCTGAGGACCTCAGAAAAAACATTGATGATGCTCATCAGGCTGGAAAAGGTTACAAAACCATCTCTAAAGAGTTTGGACTCCACCAATCCACAGTCAGACAGATTGTATACAAATGAAGGAAATTCAGGACCATTGTTACACTCCCCAGGAGTGGTCAACCAACAAAGATCACTCCAAGAGCAAGGCGTGTAATAGTCAGCAAGGTCACAAAGGACCCCAGGGTAACTTCTAAGCAACTGAAGGCCTCTCTCAAATTGGTTAAGGTTAATGTTCATGAGTCTACCATCAGGAGAACACTGAGCAAAAATGGTGTGCATGGCAGGGTTGCAAGGAGAAAGCCACTGCTCTCCAAAAAGAACATTGCTGCTCATCTGCAGTTTGCTAAATATCACGTGGACAAGCCAGAAGGCTATTGGAAAAATCTTTTGTGGATGGATGAGACCAAAATAGAACTTTTGGGTTTAAATGAGAAGCGTTATGTTTGGAGAAAGGAAACCACTGCATTCCAGCATAAGAACCTTATCCCATCTGTGAAACATGATGGTGGTAGTATCATGGTTTGGGTCTGTTTTGCTGCATTTGGGCCAGGACGGTTTGCCATCATTGATGGAACAATGAATTCTGAATTATACCAGCAAATTCTAAAGGAAAATGTCAGGACATCTGTCCATGAACTGAATCTCAAGAAAAGGTGGGTCATGCAGCAAGACAACGACCCTAAGCACATAAGTCATTCTACCAGAGAATGGTTAAAGAAGAATAAAGTTAATGTTTTGGAATGGCCAAATCAAAGTCCTGACCTTAATTCAATTGAAATGCTGTGCAAGGACCTGAAGCGAGCAGTTCATGTCAGGAAACCCACCAACATCCCAGAGTTGAAGCTGTTCTGTGTGGAGGAATGGGCTAAAATTCCTCCAAGCCAGTGTGCAGGATTGATCAACAGTTACCGGAAATGTTTAGTTGCAGTTATTGCTGCACAAGGGGGTCACACCAGATACTGAAAGCAAAGGTTCATATACTTTTGCCACTCACAGTTATGTAATATTGGATCACTTTCCTCAATAAATAAATAACCAAGTATAATATTTTTGTCTGAGTTATTTAACTGGGTTCTCTTTATCTACTTTTAGGACTTGTGTGAAAATCTGATGATGTTTTAGGTCATATTTATGCAGAAATGTAGAAAATTCTAAAGGGTTCACAAACTTTCAAGCACCACTGTACCTGTAGACTTCAGACCCAGTAACACTCTGAGGCACGAACTGGTTCACCCTAAGGACAGGATACCCAGACACAAACAGGACGTCTCATCTCATTATCTGTAGCCGCTTTATCCTTCTACAGGGTCACAGGCAAGCTGGAGCCTATCCCAGCTGACTACGGGTGAAAGGCGGGGTACACCCTGGACAAGTCGCCAGGTCATCACAGGGCTGACACATAGACACAGACAACCATTCACACTCACATTCACACCTACGCTCAATTTAGAGTCACCAGTTAACCTAACCTGCATGTCTTTGGACTGTGGGGGAAACCGGGGCACCCGGAGGAAACCCACGCGGACACGGGGAGAACATGCAAACTCCGCACAGAAAGGCCCTCGCCGGTCCCGGGGCTCGAACCCGGACCTTCTTGCTGTGAGGCGACAGCGCTAACCACTACACCACCGTGCCGCCCTACAGGACAACGTAGTGTACACAATTCAATGCAGTGAGAAATGTACAGACCTGTACACTGGGGAAACAAAACAACCACTTCACAGGCACATAGTTCAACACAGGAGAGTCAGTTCCTCAGGCCAGGACTCTGCAGTCTATCTTCATCTCAATAACAAAGGACACATTTCAGGACTGCAGTGTACACATTCTAGCCAGAGAAGACCAGTGGTTTGAAAGAGGAGTAAAAGAAGCCATCTTCGTCAACCTGGAATGACCATCACTGAACAAAGGAGGTGGTCTGAGACACCACTAAGACATCAGCCGCTACAATGCAGTCCTTGGGGCACTTCTCAGAAAACTGAATACACATCCACACCAAGACTCAGCTGACTTCAGTGACTCACATGATGGCAGAGAGAGATAGCCAACAGCCCACAGGTCACCCTAATGACCCTCTAGGCTGCTAACACCGGTCACACCTGGCCTCCAGTGACCCTAACAACCTACAGGATAGCTGAGAATGTCTCAATGATCCATGTGACCTCAATGACTCTCCTTAGGGTTGCTTTTGGTCCACTAAAGGATAAATACCTGGCACTCCGCACTAGTCAGACAGAACTGAAGAAGCCTTTCAGATGAGAGGTGAAACGTCTTCAAGGATTTCAAGCAAGTCCAGTTGGCTTCTTTAGCACCTACGGTTTACTATGACCTGGATGAGTTTATGATGACCTGCCTCAGAGTGTTGCTGGGTCTGAAGTCTACAGGGACACTGTGTTTGTCGAAGATCCTCCTGAGTTTCTCAGATAGTCCAGAAATGTATGGAATGACAATGTTCTAACATTGTTCACACCTGGCCTCCAGTGACCCTAACAACCTACAGGATGGCTGAGAGGGTTAATGACCCATGTGACCTCAATGACTGTCCTTAGGGTTCTTTTGATCCACTAGAGGATGAATACCTGGAACTCCGCACTAGTCAGACAGAACTGAAGAAACCTTTTGGATGAGAGGCAAAAGGTCTTCAAGAATTTCAATCAAGTCCAGTTGTCTTAAATTAGTGGCTAGTTTTACTGTAAAGTTACTGATACTTCATACAAATGGATTTGTTATAAGAGAGTACAAACACTAACCTCACTCATAACCCTGAATTTAACATTTGCGCCTCTATTTTTTGCAAATTGTTCCAAATTTTTTGGTATGAAACCTCGTGAAAAGTTGCTCCTCTACAAAGGTCTTTCCTATACTGTAAACCAGGGCTTTGAACCGGTTCAAGGAACGAAAATGAAAACCGGGAACTTTTTCTATTTCACATGGAACAGAAATGAAACCAGAAACTTTATTATTTTTTATGTTCCGGAACAGAAACGCTTATTAAAAATAATGGTAACCGGTTAATACCGGTTTTTATTTCGTTCCTCAAAGTTTCTGTAGCCTACAAATAAAAAAGCCATTCTTCTCCTGCGCAAGTTTCTATGACCCGCTGGGGTTCACTTCCTGTGTGACGTTCGCTGACTGAATGGAGAGAGCGGGAGGGTGGACTGCTATCACGTCTCCATGTGATAGTAAGTGCATTACTGAGTGTCTGAGCAAAGAAGAGCCTGAACGTTGTAACCTCCCTATTGGCTGTTTATTGGCTGTTTGTAAAAATGTATCAGTTGTTGCCCCTCCCACGGGAATCATCGCAGGCTCGAGAGACGAGACATGACGAGTTAGTTCATTGGTAGCAGAACAAAATGTCTGGACACAAATCGGGTTTTCAGAAAAGGAAAGAAAATAAACGGAGGGTCGAAAATACAAAAAAGGAGGCAGAAAAAGCAAAACGAGTTTTAAGGTAGGACAAATGGTTACTTTTCTGAGGCAGCCCGCCGTGGCTGCAGGCTTTCAGTTGTCATTGAATGGTTACTTTTCTGAGGCAGCCCGCCGTGGCTGCCTGCAGGCTTATTTATTATAGCCCATTTAGTTAAAATAGTTGATATAAAATGTTTATAGTTATAGTTATGTGATGGTTGTCCTGATTTAGACTGGTGTTTTTTTTTGGGGGGGGGGTTGCGCGATGTTGCACCCGGGTCCAGATTAGGGCAGAACCGGCCCTGGCTACATTTCAGGTGTAGTTTGTTTTATGTATGTATGTACTTGCATAGATGTGTACTTGGTCTTCCAATATGGCGCCTAACAAAATCTCGCGGCGCGGTGACGTCATGCGGTAGCCCTCTATAGGGCCTGACTAGCCTTTGGTAACACACTAAACGAATTCTCTTTCATTTTTGGCACTTTTTCTGTTTGTGTAGATGGGAAGACATACTGAGAATCCAAATCGCCAACATTTGAAATAATAATTGTTTTGAATTATTTCTTGTCTTATTTAATGAAGGTTGTAATAGAATTAGCCTACATTTGGCTTAAGCTGGATGAGACAGAGACATAATTTTATAGCCATTTGTTAAACAGCTGACAGGGAACGTAATTAACCGTTCCGGGAACGAAATTTTTTTTGTTCTAACCGGTTCGGGAACGTCTATTTAATGGTGGAACCCAAAACCAGAAACGTTAAAATTCCGTTTCTGTTCGGAATGAACCAATAGGAAAAAAATTCTGGTTCAAAGCCCTGCTGTAAACTGTAAACTTTACACCCTTATGCGCTGCTAAGTCGATATAAACAGAGCGTAATGCTATTGTTTATTACTGTGTGTTAGTTAGTTAGTTAATAAGGACGAAGGAGCTCCTGATGATCTCTACGAAAAAAATGAAATCTGATAGTAAGCACTCCAGTGCTGCACATGGCGCAGGATTTCAGCTTTTTTTCATTTTCTTGCGGGTTTATTCCCAGCGGCGCTTTCCAGATGTTTGCGGTTTCAGATATGACACAAACCAGGCCTGTCCCCAAAGGTCTTATTTAGTCCTTTTTACGAGCAGACGTGTTAAAGGGTAATCTGTGCTTCTCCCGAGGAGCACCACAGCCAACACCGGCCCATAAATCGTGCTCAAATGAAGGCTCGGCACTTTCCATTAAGACGCTTTACAGCTTAAATAAAATCTATCTGGGAATTATTATCCAGGCAGCCAGGCAATATTAAACTTGCCTTTTGCGGTCTCACACCCCGAGACGTCTGGCTGGGGTTTTAAAGGACAAGTTCTGCACAAAGGGACATTTACATTCAGCTGAAGAAAGCACACAGTCGAGAAGTGGAAGGGTAGCGCTTAAAGAAGTCACAGCCTCAGGTCATTCGGACACCACTTTAACCCTTTGATGCAAAACAGACAGTATGCACACCCCTTCTAATGCACAACATGGGTCAGAAATGACCCGCATTCCTTTTCCAGGTCATTTCATGCTGACTGAGTTTTTCTTTGCTCTATCTTTTGAAATCAATTTATTTTATGATTGAATATTCCAAGTATTCTTTAAATATCTTGTTTTTAATTACCACAAATCATTAATTTAATTTTTTCTTTCCTACTTTATGGACAAAAATACTTTTTATATTACTACACATGGGTCATCCAAGTGTGATTTAAAATTGAATGTCTTAATACTATAATAATAATAATAATAATTTGTTTCAAGTAATTACTTTAGCAGTGAATGGGGCCAGTTATTTATTTATTAACTATATAGTTACACTACCGTTCAAAAGTTTGGGGTCACTTTGAAATGTCCTTATTTTTGAAAGAAAAGCACTGTTCTTTTCAATGAAGATCACTTTAAACTAATCAGAAATCCACTCTATACATTGCTAATGTGGTAAATGACTATTCTAGCTGCAAATGTCTGGTTTTTGGTGCAATATCTACAACCCCGATTCCAAAAAAGTTGGGACAAAGTACAAATTGTAAATAAAAATGGAATGCAATGATGTGGAAGTTTCAGAATTCCATATTTTATTCAGAATAGAACATAGATGACATATCAAATGTTTAAACTGAGAAAATGTATCATTTAAAGAGAAAAATTAGGTGATTTTAAATTTCATGACAACAACACATCTCAAAAAAGTTGGGACAATAAGGCGATGTTTACCACTGTGAGACATCCCCTTTTCTCTTTACAACAGTCTGTAAACGTCTGGGGACTGAGGAGACAAGTTGCTCAAGTTTAGGGATAGGAATGTTAACCCATTCTTGTCTAATGTAGGATTCTAGTTGCTCAACTGTCTTAGGTCTTTTTTGTCGTATCTTCCGTTTTATGATGCGCCAAATGTTTTCTATGGGTGAAAGATCTGGACTGCAGGCTGGCCAGTTCAGTACCCGGACCCTTCTTCTACGCAGCCATGATGCTGTAATTGATGCAGTATGTGGTTTGGCATTGTCATGTTGGAAAATACAAGGTCTTCCCTGAAAGAGACGTCATCTGGATGGGAGCATATGTTGCTCTAGAACAGAGGTCACCAACCCGTCGATCGCGATCGACTGGTCGATCTCGGAGGCTTTCCCAGTCGATCTTGGGGGATGAGGAAAGAAATTGGAAGATTATACAGAAATACACTGCAGTATATCTGATTGGCATTCATATTACATGTCTTCCGATAGGCCCACTACAGCTTTCCCCCTTTGTGTCGCAGGGTTCTTTTTTTTAACTCCTGCTGCTTACGTTTTACGTCTCTGAGCGTCGTCACCATGGTGATAGCCTCGCAATACAGTTCAGGGTTCTCCACGAGGGGTTTTAGAGGTGCGGGCCGCCCCCCTTTCTGTGATTCCCGCCCCCATTTAATTTCTGCCGCCCCTTTTCAAAAGGAAGCATGATATTGCCTATAAAACCATGAGGATATAACCTGGCTGTCAGTGTTACTGTAGCTCTTGAAGTGTTTCCGGGAAGTGGTGGATCGGACTTGAGCCTGGCATGAACCGCTCCGACGCGCTATAATGACACCAATCTATCACCAGCCAATTAGGAGACTTAATCAAACGCATCCCCCGCCCACCAATCTATCACCAGACAATCAGGAGACTTAATCAAACGCATCCCCCGCCCACTCGTGTCCGTGTCTGAGACGTTGAATTTTCACAGGAGGAGGGAAGAAGTTGGCTGCATCCCCCGCTGCAGTGTGATAAATTAACGAACGAATAAGAGAGGAATTTCAACATATAGGGCTCAAGTTTGTTACCTTTAAATAAGCATTGCTTGTACAGTAGCGTTTACAACGCTGACCCACTTTTAACGTGCCGAGTACCGACTGTAGCCGCTAACAAATGCTAATTAGCTTGCTGTCAAGTTTTTCCTTTGTCGAGCTTTAAAGGAACAGTCCACCGTACTTCCATAATGAAATATGCTCTTATCTGAATTGAGACGAGCTGCTCCGTACCTCTCTGAGCTTTGCGCGACCTCCCAGTCAGTCAGACGCACTGTTACTCCTGTTAGCAATGTAGCTAGGCTCAGTATGGCCAATGGTATTTTTTGGGCTGTAGTTAGATGCGACCAAACTCTTCTGCGTTTTTCCTGTTTACATAGGTTTATATGACCAGTGATATGAAACAAGTTCAGTTACACAAATTGAAACGTAGCGATTTTCTATGCTATGGAAAGTCCGCACTATAATGACAGGCGTACTAACACCTTCTGCACGCTTCGGCAGCGCATTGATATCTGAGCTCCGTATCAATGCGCTGCCGAAGCGCGCAGAAAGTGTTATAAAATATTATTAGTTGATATTAATAACAATCTGAGTCATTGGTGGTTCATTCATTCTGCTCACTACAGATATAGGCCTATATATATTTTTTGTGTATAGTTAATTTCCATTGTATGTTGTACTGAAATTAAGTCATTTAGTCAGCTCTCACAAGAAATTAAAAAGTTGGACCAGGGTCTTAAATCTTATTCAGTTAAAATTAGGCTAAATAAAAAGCCTCAACTTGAAACAGTCTAGTCTGGATTTCTTTTTCTGTCAGCGCTTCAAGGGGTAGATCTTGCTTGCCATCTAGGCAGAGGTTAGGGATCTTGGGCATAAAAAGGTTGGTGACCACTGATCTAGAACCTGGATATACCTTTCAGCATTGATGGTGTCTTTCCAGATGTGTAAGCTGCCCATGCCACACGCACTAATGCAACCCCATACCATCAGAGATGCAGGCTTCTGAACTGAGTGCCGATAACAACTCGGGTCATCCTTCTCCTCTTTAGTCTGAATGACACGGCGTCCCTGATTTCCATAAAGAACTTCAAATTTTGATTCGTCTGACCACAGAACAGTTTTCCACTATTGCCACAGTCCATTTTAAATGAGCCTTGGCCCAGAGAAGACGTCTGCGCTTCTGGATCATGTTTAGATACGGCTTCTTCTTTGAACTATAGAGTTTTAGCTGGCAACGGCGGATGGCACGGTGAATTGTGTTCACAGATAATGTTCTCTGGAAATATTCTTGAGCCCATTTTGTGATTTCCAATACAGAAGCATGCCTGTATGTGATGCAGTGCCGTCTAAGGGCCCGAAGATCACGGGCACCCAGTATGGTTTTCCGGCCTTGACTTTTACGCACAGAGATTCTTCCAGATTCTCTGAATCTTTTGATGATATTATGCACTGTAGATGATGATATGTTCAAATTCTTTGCAATTTTACACTGTCGAACTCCTTTCTGATATTGCTCCACTATTTGTCGGCGCAGAATTAGGAGGATTGGTGATCCTCTTCCCATCTTTACTTCTGAGAGCCGCTGCCACTCCAAGATGCTCTTTTTATACCCAGTCATGTTAATGACCTATTGCCAATTGACCTAATGAGTTGCAATTTGGTCCTCCAGCTGTTCCTTTTTTGTACCTTTAACTTTTCCAGCCTCTTATTGCCCCTGTCCCAACTTTTTTGAGATGTGCTGCTGTCATGAAATTTCAAATGAGCCAGTATTTGGCATGAAATTTCAAAATGTCTCACTTTCGCCATTTGATATGTTGTCTATGTTCTATTGTGAATACAATATCAGTTTTTGAGATTTGTAAATTATTGCATCCCGTTTTTATTTACAATTTGTACTTTGTCCCAACTTTTTTGGAATCGGGGTTGTACATAGGTGTATAGAGGCCCATTTCCAGCAACTCTCACTCCAGTGTTCTAATGGTACAATGTGTTTGCTCATTGCCTCAGAAGGCTAATGGATGATTAGAAAACCCTTGTACAATCATGTTAGCACAGCTGAAAACAGTTGAGCTCTTTAGAGAAGCTATAAAACTGACCTTCCTTTGAGCAGATTGAGTTTCTGGAGCATCACATTTGTGGGGTCGATTAAATGCTCAAAATGGCCAGAAAAATGTCTTGACTATATTTTCTATTCATTTTACATTTTCATGGAAAACACAAAATTGTCTGGGTGACCCCAAACTTTTGAACTGTAGTGTAGCTAAGCCAACTATAATAAAATTAGCTAACTAAAGTAGAATATGTCGACAGCTCGGTAGCTAATAGTAATTACTTGTAACTTTCTGACAAGTAATCTACTCACTCTCAAGGTAACCTAAACATAATCAATTTTTTTCTAAGGTAATGTTAGAACAATTGAAAAACATTACTTCCATGTATGAGATGGGCAAAGGGCGCTGTGCTGAGCTGTGAAATGTCTGACACAAGCACAATTCACAGTTCCCACCAAACGCTGGAGTAAATGCATGCGGGTCGGTTCTGACCCATGTGTGTAAACTTGATGTAGAATTACAAAAGCTGTGCTTGTTCATAACTTAAGAAAGGAAGAATAAACATGATGATTTGTGCTAAACAAAAACAAGATATTTACTGCATATTTGGAAAAGTAAATGACAAAATGAATTTATTTCAAAAGTATATCATAGAAACACTCAGCCGTACATGAAATAACCTGGAAAATGAACGCAGGTCGTTTTTGACCCATGTTGTGCATTAGAAGGGTAGTGATAAAAAATGGGTTTTTATTCAAAAAGTAAGAAAGGAAAAAATAAAATAAGGATGTATGATGATCAAAAACAAGTTAATTGAGGAATACCTTGAATACTGAATGATGGAATTAATTCATTGCAAAGATATAGAAGATAAAAACTCAGCCGGGTCACTTTTGACCCATGTTTTGCCTCAAAGGGTTAACCTCCACTTTAGTGAAGTGAAATGTTCATCTGGTGATCTTTCAGAAATGTTTCGAATTGTGAACACAGCACTGATCATAAAAGCACAACTGAAAAAGGCACTTTTTTTGAATTTCTGGTCTGGTTTGGATTATTTGTGTTCTTTGTCTCTTTGCTGAATGACGGTTTCGGCAAACATGTGGAAACAATTAGGAGGAAGAACAAAAAAAAAAAAGCACGCAGAATAAAATGCACAGCACACAAGCATACACAGCCCAGACATCTCCAGCCTTGACATATTCATCTACTTTCAGGGCTCAGTGTAGATTAAAGCGCCTCACTCAGAACCTGCATGTTCTAATGTTTTAGATGTATTCGGTTTCTTCGGGGTTCTTTTCGCTTGTCCTTCATGCCGTGGCGTTGCTTGTCTTTGACTTTATAACTACATAAATATCTATATCACAGTTATTCCATGAAATCGAGTCATACATGAGCTGATAGCCGGCTATAATCCATGTACGACGAGATTGAGTGGAATAACTGTTTTATTCTATCCACAGGGCGGCACGGTGGTGTAGTGGTTAGCGCTGTCGCCTCGCAGCAAGAAGGTCCGGGTTCGAGCCCCGTGGCCGGCGAGGGCCTTTCTGTGCGGAGTTTGCATGTTCTCCCCGTGTCCGCGTGGGTTTCCTCCGGGTGCTCCGGTTTCCCCCACAGTCCAAAGACATGCAGGTTAGGTTAACTGGTGACTCTAAATTGAGCGTAGGTGTGAATGTGAGTGTGAATGGTTGTCTGTGTCTATGTGTCAGCCCTGTGATGACCTGGCGACTTGTCCAGGGTGTACCCCGCCTTTCGCCCGTAGTCAGCTGGGATAGGCTCCAGCTTGCCTGCGACCCTGTAGAACAGGATAAAGCGGCTAGAGATAATGAGGTGAGATGAAAAAAACTTTATCCAAAACGTCCGGCAAAATCATTTCCACTTGGAATGTAAACAAACCAGCGAGCAATTTGTAAAAAAAATGCAATAATAATAATTCTTGAAAAATTACAAACAAAAAAGATACGTTCTTACCATCAGGTATGTTTATTCCATATTTTGTATTTTGGGGGGTTTTGTTTTTGAGTTTTTATTTCATCCTCGGTTGGTTCAGCAACACGCTCCGCCATTTTGTTTTTCTCTACTCACGGTATACGAGCTGATATCCTAGTAGGAGAGTAGCCAATCAGAGCGCACAATTGCTCATATCCAGTGAATGTGGAGAGAATAAATATCTATATATCTATAGCTGTTTTAAAGTATGAATTCTGCAATTTAAAAAAATCACAAAATGGTCACGTTACCATACTCGCCAACCCCCAGAGAATGAAAAGTAAGCAGTAGATCAGATTGTGTGATGAAAGTAAACAATTTTGGAAAAAAATGGCGCACTCTCCTGCATTCTGAGTGCCATATTTGAGGAAAATTGATGGAGAAATCGGACCAATACACTGTACTTCACAAAAAATGCTGCTTCTCACCTTGCCTCAATTCTCTGATACTGGGACCAAAAGGTTGCCGGTTCGATTCCCTGGACCAGCAGGAATGGCTGAAGTGCGCTTGAGCAAGACACCTAACCCCCAACTGCTCCCTCTGGGTATGCTGTACATCGCTCTGGATAAGAGCGTCTGCTAAACTCCAATAAAGTAATGTAATGTAATGAATGCTTGGATTATCCGATGACGAAGTCACCTTGAACTTGTTGTCATAGCGAATCTTTTTTGTTCTTCAGAGTTTTCACTGTTCGTGATCACCAGAGTGTGCTTGCTTTTTATAAATAAACACTGGCGTGATTTGTTGTAACATGTGAACTGATTGCTGATTGGCTCAAACCATAATGAGACCCAGTGGAATGGTGTTATAGGACAGAGCCATACACTTTAGGTTCAACATCATTATCATTATCGCGTCGTTCCATCGGCTATTTGGCTATTTGACGCTGTATAGCCTGCTTGCATCCCCATGTGCTGCAAACAGCTGAACTGAGATCAGAAGAGTGACTCCAACAGCGTTCACTGGTTATTTTGTAACGCTGTATTTTTTAGAAATAAAAGCAGTCCACCTGTCAAAATCGGTAGAATCAGTGGGGTTGGCAAGCAGGATTTACTAGAAACATAGCTGTTTGGTGGCTGATATTTGCTTCGTGGGATTTATCGTGGAAATTTATGTCATCTCAAATGTGGAGTGTAAATCTCTGTGGTTTAGGACACACACTGGGACTTCCTGTAATCTGCAAACATCAACAAAACTTCACCGTATGTCATGTATGTCATGATACGGGGCGGCCATCTTGGACAAATGTACTTGGACAAATTTAGAAAAGAAAAAACAAACAAACAAAAAGCTTGGTTTTAATTCTTATCTGTTTCCAGTTTCTCTGTAAAGTCCAATACCTGGATTTACACACTTTTGTATCTTAAGCGGTCAGATAAATCAGGAATTAAACACCGTGTGCCATGCTGTTATAGGAAAGTAATCCACAACATGGTGATGTGATAAAACAGAATCCCTGAAGCTTATTATTTTCAGCTCATCCTGCGTTTTCAGTCCTCTTACACCACAGCCAACAATTTGCCAATTTGTGCATTTTTATTACGCAGATAAGACGCTCGCTGGCCGTGCTGTGAGAATTGTCCATGCAGACGCTCATCTAAGTTTCCAAATCTCTCATTGCTTAACTCTTGAATATTTTCTATCGTGAATATGATCATTAAAAAGCTTATAATTTCTGCTTTCCGAAGAACAACCCCGATTCCAAAAAAGTTGGGACAAAGTACAAATTGTAAATAAAAACGGAATGCAATAATTTACAAATCTCAAAAACTGATATTGTATTCACAATAGAACATAGACAACATATCAAATGTCGAAAGTGAGACATTTTGAAATTTCATGCCAAATATTGGCTCATTTGAAATTTCATGACAGCAACACATCTCAAAAAAGTTGGGACAGGGGCAATAAGAGGCTGGAAAAGTTAAAGGTACAAAAAAGGAACAGCTGGAGGACCAAATTGCAACTCATTAGGTCAATTGGCAATAGGTCATTAACATGACTGGGTATAAAAAGAGCGTCTTGGAGTGGCAGCGGCTGTCAGAAGTAAAGATGGGAAGAGGATCACCAATCCGCCTAATTCTGCGCCGACAAGTAGTGGAACAATATCAGAAAGGAGTTCGACAGTGTAAAATTGCAAAGAGTTTGAATATTTCCAGAGAACATTATCTGTGAACACAATTCACCGTGCCATCCGCGGTCGCCAGCTAAAACTCTATAGTTCAGAGAAGAAGCCGTATCTAAACATGATCCAGAAGCGCAGACGTCTTCTCTGGGCCAAGGCTCATTTAAAATGGACTGTGGCAAAGTGGAAAACTGTTCTGTGGTCAGACGAATCAAAATGTGAAGTTCTTTATGGAAATCAGGGACGCCGTGTCATTCGGACTAAAGAGGAGAAGGACGACCCAAGTTGTTATCAGCGCTCAGTTCAGAAGCCTGCATCTCTGATGGTATGGGGTTGCATTAGTGCGTGTGGCATGGGCAGCTTACACATCTGGAAAGACACCATCAATGCTGAAAGGTATATCCAGGTTCTAGAGCAACATATGCTCCCATCCAGACGACGTCTCTTTCAGGGAAGACCTTGCATTTTCCAACATGACAATGCCAAACCACATACTGCATCAATTACAGCATCATGGCTGCGTAGAAGAAGGGTCCGGGTACTGAACTGGCCAGCCTGCAGTCCAGATCTTTCACCCATAGAAAACATTTGGCGCATCATAAAACGGAAGATACGGCAAAAAAGACCTAAGACAGTTGAGCAACTAGAATCCTACATTAGACAAGAATGGGTTAACATTCCTATCCCTAAACTTGAGCAACTTGTCTCCTCAGTCCCCAGACGTTTACAGACTGTTGTAAAGAGAAAAGGGGATGTCTCACAGTGGGAAACATGGCCTTGTCCCAACTTTTTTGAGATGTGTTGTTGTCATGAAATTTAAAATCACCTAATTTTTCTCTTTAAATGATACATTTTCTCAGTTTAAACATTTGATATGTCATCTATGTTCTATTCTGAATAAAATATGGAATTTTGAAACTTCCACATCATTGCATTCCGTTTTTATTTACAATTTGTACTTTGTCCCAACTTTTTTGGAATCTGGGTTGTATCTGGTTAAGATCTGTTCAGTACTTTGGGAGTAACGGCAGGTTGAAGTCGGTACAACAGAGTAAAAACTCTGCTCGCAGGACGTCGGGAAACTGCCGGTGCTTTTTTTTTTGAGTGATGGGAAAGCGCTCAGGCTCTCTCTCTCTCTCTCTCTCTCTCTCTTCTGATCGGTTTCCCACTGGATTTCTCGTCAATACCAATCAGATAACTTTTATTTATAGGGATGTTCTCTCGTTCTCACTGTTTCTGATGAAGGATTCAGCAAAATTTTCCATCTGCTAGTTTTGATGTTCTGATTCACTGGAGACTGAAGTGAGTTTTCATAGCTTTACCTACTTATTTTCTCAAATCAAACTGATTCATGTAAATAAATGACTATTTTAGAATATAACTGGAGTTGTTTTGATGAAAAATACTATATTGAGATCTTAGTGGTCGGAATGATATTTTAAAAAACCCAAAGTCAGAAACGCGAGCGTCAATTTCAGTTCAGTAAATGTGAATTGTTCATTGGGTGTGGATCAGACAGTTTTTTCGAGGTTCACCTTGAAAGCTGTGAATATTAATCAAAATAATAATTTATATTATTTCATATAAACACAAGAAGGCCTTACTTTTGTGAAATACAAAGGCCCACAGAGCACAAAGAGGGGATTAGAAATAATCTTTTATTACTTTTTTTATTTTGATTGAGAATGGTAGATGTGAGACATTCAGTAAGGCATATTTTATAATTAACGTTGATTTCTCCTTCTTTGTGATGTCTAAATGAGAGTTAAGATCAGCTTTATATTGTACAAATAAAGCCATTTGGTGAAACTTTGAAAGAAGAAAGTGTACCAATTTAACATTTTACCTAATTAGCATAATCAATACTAATTAAATAGTAATTTGCATATTTTTTTTTTACTAATTTTTTCAAACTTTGTATTCAGTATACAACCGTCTATGTGCTGCCAGTTTCCATGTAAATATCTTGAAAAAAAAAGTTATTAAGAAAAAAAAACATTTGATCTCATTAGTTAATGAGGCCCATTTTGGACCATGTGACCCTCAGACAGGAGTTTTACAGCAGTTTTTGAAAAATTAAGTCGTTTCTTAAATCTTTGATTTGTAATATTTGAAGAACGGATAAACATATTTTAATTCTATAAAAAGTATGTTGTCTGGGCGGCATGGTGGTGTAGTGGTTAGCGCTGTCGCCTCACAGCAAGAAGGTCCGGGTTCGAGCCCCATGGCCGGCGAGGGCCTTTCTGTGCGGAGTTTGCATGTTCTCCCCGTGTCCGCGTGGGTTTCCTCCGGGTGCTCCGGTTTCCCCCACAGTCCAAAGACATGCAGGTTAGGTTAACTGGTGACTCTAAATTGAGCGTAGGTGTGAACGTGAGTGTGAATGGTTGTCTGTGTCTATGTGTCAGCCCTGTGATGACCTGGCGACTTGTCCAGGGTGTACCCCGCCTTTCGCCCGTAGTCAGCTGGGATAGGCTCCAGCTCGCCTGCGACCCTGTAGAACAGGATAAAGCGGCTACAGATAATGAGATGAGATGAGTATGTTGTCTGCATTCAATTCTGAATTCAGTGAGAGCAGTTTCAAGCAATTTGGATTGAATTTTCACCTGATATGCCTGTTTTTATTTCTTAAAGAACGACACATTGCAGTGTACGTTTTATCCATTTATAGTTACAGTTACAGTATGAAATATGGAGCGTCCGTGAAACAAGTTCCTGTTATCACTTCGCTTGGTGTTCCATTACGTTCTTGATCTTGATGTTAATAAGGCAGTAATGCAGCTTAAGGACATAAAGACGAGGATGTAAATTCGTCCTCGTTGAGGATGTACCTCAGACTGTTCCAAAGCGCTGACACTGGAGACTCCATCCACTTCTATAAATATTAAATAAACTTCACCATATCAGTGATTGCACACATTTTCTGTGCAGCTTCACTGCACAAATCTCCCTGTGAATGAGCTGTTGCTATTGATTACGTCTCATTTGTAGCTGTGCTACTGTGAGCGCTGCTGTTACAGATAACTCAGCAGTACTGAATAAAGCCAAATGCGATAAATGTGACGAAACGTAAAGGCAGCTGTTGTTGTCTCTGCTCAGGTACGTCGGTGGTGGAGGTGAAGGCAACAGACGCAGACGATCCTACATACGGAAACAGCGCCAGAGTCGTCTACAGCATCCTGGAAGGCCAGCCGTATTTTTCAGTGGAACCCAAAACAGGTACAAACAACAACAGCAACGACAATAAACGGTGCTGTGGGTTTGGGAATACTAATGTGCTGACAGGGTTCCACACCTCACCTCTTCACAACATGGTCTCATGAGTAACGAGGACCGAGAGGGTTGGGATAATGAGATAAAATCTGCACGGCCTCTGGAGAACTGCTGAGGAATAAAGTGTGTGTGTGTGTGTTCAGTGAAAAGCTGATGCGAGATGATTTCAGCGTTTCAGAAGAGCTTTAAGTTTAATTAGTGAAATAAAGGAGATCAATAAATTGCTATTATCTCCATTATTAAGCCTGAAAGCTCGTCACATGCAGTTAAACACGAACTAAACAGCTACGTTGATGTGTAGCAGCAGCGGTGCAAAGGTTTGTGCACCCTGAGGATGAATGACGACGATAATATATACAGATAATATATACTGTAAGGAAAGACTGTCGTCGTGCTCATGGTCACGTCGTGTAGGTTACAAATCAAGAAAAAAGTCCTTTTGTAAAGAATGTTTGAGTGACAAATGTTGGCAGAAAACCTAAATACACTTAAATCACTCAAGTTAATGAAATAAAGTGGAGAATTGATTAAAACAAATGGGGCGGCATGGTGGTGTAGTGGTTAGTGCTGTCGCCTCACAGCAAGAAGGTCTGGGTTTGAGCCCCGTGGCCGGCGAGGGCCTTTCTGTGCGGAGTTTGCATGTTCTCCCCGTGTCCACATGGGTTTCCTCTGGGTGCTCCGGTTTCCCCCACAGTCCAAAGACATGCAGGTTAGGTTAACTGGTGACTCTAAATTGACCGTAGGTGTGAATGTGAGTGTGAATGGTTGTCTGTGTCTATGTGTCAGCCCTGTGATGACCTGGCGACTTGTCCAGGGTGTACCCCGCCTTTCGCCCGTAGTCAGCTGGGATAGGGTCCAGCTTGCCTGCAACCCTGTAGAACAGGATAAAGCGGCTAGAGATAATGGATGGATGGACATATCAAAATGTATGTTGCTGCATCACCACATATCTCACACCTAGGCAAAGAGAAAAGCTGGGATAAATGGTGAAAATTTTGGATTTTTATTGTAAAATAGGTGAATACTTTATGTCTATTCTATTTCCTTTAAAAATCTTGTCTAAAATAGAGGATAAAATGGCTGAAAATGAGTCACTATAATGAAATCACAATTTGTTATAATAATAATAATAATAATAATAATAATAATAATGATAATTATTATTATTATTATTATTACTACTGCTTTGTGAACCTTGTGACTTAAGATATACCACATATTTTTAATAAAATTATATCATAATTAAGATGATTAATTCGGTCATAATTAAGAGGATTAAAATATGAGTAATCATGCAGTTGTAGTACATGATTAATAAAAAAGAGCACTGTAAAAAAAAGATAGATCGAGAAAATACAGTGAGGATGTTCAGCGAGTCGTCGAAATAAAGCCTTGATTTGGAGCACAGCCTGTGAGAAATGATTTCAGAGCATCTGTTGTTGTCTGCAATCCTCAGCCATGAATAGTGACGTGACCCGTCGTGTCTCGGGTGTCTGAGCAGGAATCTCATGATAGATCTTTACTTGGGGTCGTGATACGTCTGTCTCACAGGAGCCGGAAAGTGGGAGGAAATAATGTGGTTTGAGCAACGGTGACAGCTCCTACACTCCCACAGCGAAATCTCACAAACACTCTCCCACGTCTCTGGATGGAGGTCTCGCTGGACACGGTGGGGAGAGAAACTCAAGTGTAAATATGTGGAGGAGTGTGAGGTTGGAAGCTGGCAGGGAAATAATGAGAGAGAGAGAGAGAGAGAGAGAGAGAGAGAGATCTTCACTGGAGCATCAAACGCTGAGAAACTAGACACAGGATACCAAAGCTGGATTCGTGTTTCCCCCAACGCTGATTATTCTCCAATAACTACAGGGTTTTATTCCTCTTATACTACAGCAAGTTGACATTTAGGAAACAACTATACCTTTACAGCTACAGCTTTACCTCAGACGCTGGAGACTCCTTCCATAAATGGGGAAAAAAAAATCCTTATTTATAGTCCTGTGCAAAAGTCTTAGGCGCATGTAAAGAAATGCTCTCGACCAAAAATGGCTTTAAAAATAATGTAATGAAATGAAATGTTTCAACATTAAAAATACTATAAACACTAATTAGTAAGCCATAATAAATGAATAAATGCAAAGTCAGTATTTGGTGTGAGACGACCCTTTGCTTTAGTCTGAGGTCCAGTGAGTGCAGTTTTATGCGGAAATGAGCTGCAGGTTTTCCTGAGCATCTTCCAGAACCAGCCCCAGTTCTTCTGGACACTTTCACTGTCACACTCACGTCTTCATTTTGCACCAAAACCCAGCAGCCTTCATTATGTTTTGTTTCTTTTTTTTAAATCTGAAAAGTGCTCTCTTATGTCATATGCTGCTCAGATAGGCTACAAACATTTTATTCCTGTAACATTTAATTTTGTGCTGGAAAAAAATGAATGTTTGGAACTCTGAAATGTTTTTGTAACGCTGTGACTCGATAATGTAGAAATCATAAAATAGAAATCTAAAACAAAGTCTCGTCTCATCTCATCTCATTATCTCTAGCTGCTTTTGGACAGTACTGTAAATCCTATAGAGCGTCCAGTATACTAGTCCGTGTGTTGTGTTGTTACTATAGAAACAGCAACATATTACAACGAGTGCATTAAAATAATTAATTGCTATGATAGATAGATAGATAGATAGATAGATAGATAGATAGATAGATAGATAGATAGATAGATAGATAGATAGATAGATTGGGTAAACCAAAATGTTTATCAACTGTACTGAAAAATTGTAGAATTGATGAAAAATTTGTTGAGACTAAATCCACCTTAAGAAGCTTTGAATAGTAACAAATTAGTAAAGATGTGTTGTTGTTGTTGTTGTTGTTTTGTCAGATTCTCAACTGTGACCAAGATGAAAAATTTAAATTAAACAAGTTCTTAAATACTGTATTAATACAAAGGATTGAATGTTATGTACTTTATTACCTTCGCCAACTGTGCTGGAGGACATTGTGTTTGCCTCATTTGTTTGCTTGTTTGTTTTTGTTCTCAACATAACTCAAAAAGTAATGAACAGATTTAGGCCGAATCCCATTTCACCCCTTGGACCAACCCCTTGGCCCTTCCCCTCCATTTTGCGCGTTCACGTGAAGGGGTAGGGGTATCCCAATCCCAGTTAACGCGGAGGGGTAGGGGAAAGGGTAGGGCTTCTGTACCCCTCCAAACGGAGATTTTCCTGGAGCTGACTCCGAACGAAGGGGTTTGAGTGATTTCCCACAATGCCATGCGGATTTCAGCGAGATTTCATGCGGATTTCAGAAAGATGGCGGTTCCCGCGGCGAAAGATTGTCATAAATGTATTTCCTCCATTATTTACGTGTTTTAAGTTGTTATCCAGAGGAAACACGCCGCTTGATTCGCTTTCGAGCTGAGAATGAGCAGCGATTTCTGAAATCCAAGCTGCTGCTAAAAAGCTTTGGGAGTGAGTATTGTTTTCGGTTGCTTGACTGCGTACGTTTTGTTCTGTTATTCTCGCTTTTACTGTTTACATGAGTGTTCTGACACCTCATTCTGTCGGATGTGGTGCACGAAGCGCCAAAGATATCCCAATTCAGTGGTGTTAGTTAACAAATCACACCCTGCCAGCAGAGATTTCTGGTTCTGCCTCTGCCTCTGACTGTAGCTGCTGGTCGCAGCCAATGACGCATTTGGTCGCGTTTTGCTAACGTAAACGCTGACGGAGGTACGCGATGACGTATGCGATCGTTGAAGGGCTATCCCAATACGTAAGGGTTGAATTTCAAGCCCTATCCCTTGTAGCTCAGTTTCAAGGGGAAGGGCCAAGGGGAAGGCGGAGGGGAAGGGGGAGGGGTAGGGGTAGAAATTAGAATTGGGATTGGGCCTTAGATGAAATTTGGAGGAAAGGTGGACCCGGGGCCAAGGAACAATTGATTAGATTTTGACCCAAATCCAGATATGTATATGGAGCCAGGATTTGTCAAATTTGTTCCCAACATAACTCAAAAAGTCATGAATGGATTTGGATGAAATTTGGTGGACAGCTTTAGTATTATCTGAGGTTCAAGTGATTTGATTTTGATGTTGATAATCCTGTATGTGGCTTGGTGGAGATCTGGCCTCTGCTCTACCGAATGCCCTTCTGGTTTAAATTAAAAGAAAAACATAATAATAATAATAATATGTAGAACTTTGCGCAGGTGGGTGGAGCACAGAAGCACGGCAGGCCAGAACTGAGTTTCCAAAAACTCATTATTACAACACTTTTCAGCATTTTACTCTCCCAGACACTCAGACACACGCACACACTCATCAGCCGTCTGGTTGGGGAGAGAGCTCACTTCCTCTGCTCTCTCTCTCCTTATATAGGGCGTGGTCGCTGGGAAGACACAGAAACACAGGTTAATTGACATCAGATGTAGTGATTCTGCCACTTACCTTCCCTGACTCCGCCCTTCGGTCACAGACCGACGCTTGACCACGCCCCCGCTGCCACATACCCCCACCGCCCGACTCAGGCCGGGCAGCTGTCCGGCCTGCAGCCAACTCCCCCCCCCCTTGACAGGAGAGGAAGTCCGCCATGACCATCTGCGCCCCCGGCCTGTGGATCACCTTGAAGTTAAAGGGCTGGAGTGCCAGATACCAACGGGTGATCCGTGCGTTGGCATCCTTCATGTGGTGGAGCCACTGGAGGGGTGCGTGGTCCGAACAGAGGGTGAAAGGGCGTCCCAGCAGGTAGTAGCGGAGGGCGAGGACCACTCACTTGATGGCCAGGCACTCCTCCTCGATTGTGCTGTAGCACCCCTCATGCACTGAAAGCTTCTTGCTGATATACAGCACGGGGCAATCCTCCCCCTCCACCTCCTGGGACAAAACAGCCCCCAGCCTTCTGTCCAATGCGTCTGTCTGCAACATAAAGGGGAGAGAAAAGTCAGGGGAGTGTAACATTGGCCCCCCACACAGTGCAGCCTTCACCTCAGAGAAAGCCCACTGGCATTGCTCCATCCACTGGACCAGATCTGGTGCCCCCTTTTTAGTGAGATCAGTCAGCGGGCTGGTGACGTCCGAATAATTAGGTATAAACCTACAATAGTAGCCAACCAGCCCCAGGAACTGCCTCACCCCCTTTTTGGTCTTGGGCTTCGGGCAGGCCGCAATCGCTGGTGTCTTATTAATTTGGGGACACAGCTGCCCATTGCCCAAGTGGAAGCCCAGATACCGTACTTCCACCTGCCCAATCGCACACTTCTTCGGGTTGGCCGTGAGACCCGCTCGCCTCAGTGACCCAAGGACGGCCCTCAGGTGTTGCAGATGCCACGGCCAGTCATTACTATAGATTATTATGTTGTCTAAGTATGCAGCCGCGTGGGGGCGGAGGACTCTGTCCATAAGCCGCTGGAATGTAGCGGTAGTTTAAGCAGATTGAGGTGGTAAATCTGTAGCATCCCACCCCTGTCCGTTCGCCTCACCTCATAGTCAACGTCCCTGACTTGCCGTGTGACCTCAAAGGGTCCTCGCCACTTGGCAATCAATTTGGAGCTCGACGTGGGCAACAGTACGAGTGCTTTATCTCCCAGTGCGAACTCCCTAAGGCAGGTACCCCTGTCATACAGGCGGATTTGCCGTTCTTGGGCCTGCCGCAAATTCTCCTGGGTTAGGTGTGTGAGTGTGTGGAGTTTTGCACGCAGGTCAATAACATATTGAATTTCGTTTTTGCTTGGTGAAGGTCCCTCCTCCCAATTTTCCCGCAGTACATCTAGGATGCCGCTCGGCTTATGCCCATATAATAATTCAAATGGGGAGAACCCCATGAAGGCTTGTGGGACCTCTCGCACTGCGAATAACAGGGGTTCAAGCCATTTATCCCAATTGTGTGCGTCCTCGCTTAAGAATTTTTTAATTATATTTTTGAGGGTGCGTTTGAGCCATTCGACTAAACCGTCCGTTTGTGGGTGATAAATGCTGGTGCGGATCGGCTTAATTCCTAATAACCCATACAGTTCGTTCAGTGTGCGTGACATAAAACGAAGTGCCTTGATTATTCAGAATCTCCTTGGGGATTCCAACTCGGGAGATGACGTGGAAGAGCGCTTCCGCAATACTGCGTGCTGAGATATTGCGCAGAGGCACTGCTTCCAGGTATCGTGTTGCATAGTCCACCAGGACTAAAATAAAGCAATACCCTCGTGTTGACCGATCTAATGGCCTGACGAGATCCATCCCAATTCTTTCGAACGGGGTCTCGATTAATGGTAGAGGGCGCAAAGGTTCTTTTGGAATGGCCGCTGGATTTACTAACTGGCATTCGCAGCATGCCATACACCACCTACGGACATCGCTGCGAATCCCTGGCCAATAGAACCGGGCCATTATTCGGGCTAGTGTCTTATCCTGCCCCAAGTGTCCAGCCATGGGATTAAAGTGAGCCGCCTGGAATACCAATTCCCGGTGGCTCTTTGGAATCAAGAGTTGTGAGACCGTTTCCTTAGTCTGAGTGTCCTGCGTCACTCGGTATTAGATTAGATTAGATTCAACTTTATTGTCATTACTCAGTATAAATACAGGGTAACGAAATGCAGTTAGCATCTAATCAGAAGTGCAACTAGCAGAAGTGCAGTAAATACAGATAAATACAGTATGTATAGATAAGCAATATGTACAGATGAATGCAGTTATGTTCAGCTAATGGAAATGAGATGGTTATAGTGAGTAGAGAATGTACAGATAAATAAATAGGATGTTCAATAGTTCTGTGCAGTATATGTACGGTAGTTAAAGGAGAAGTAACAACAGGTAGGGCTATAAAAAAGGTATAATCTATCTCTCATAATGGAGAAATAGGGGAAGGACGGGGTGGCGTTTGGCTGGAGTGTTTGACCATCGATTACTCTCACTTGGTCAAATGCATGCCTCAGAGTCTCGTCCCATGACTGTTCTAACGGGAAATCCACGAGGGATTCCCCGAGAGAGGGAGGAGGAGCCTGCTGCTCCTCACTCTGACGCGGTGATGACATAGACAGCTCTGTGACAGCTGCTCCCACCAATGCCACACCGGGACCTCCCCCTGCTGAACTACAGCAGGACCCACTCTTCACTAAATGAGTCATTAACTCCCGAAATCCCAGCCAATCAGTCCCCAAAATTATCGAGTGGGTAAAGCGAGGATTAACCACCGCCTTTACACTAAATTTCTCCCCTCGAAATAGAATGTGGACTGACACTAAAGGGTAGTTGTGAACATCCCCATGCACACACAACACCTTCACCAATTGTGTTCCCCCCAATGCCTCGTCTTGCACCAGGCTTTGGTGGATTGAGGTCTGATTACAGCCAGAGTCCACCAGAGCCTGATACGTATCCCCTTGGACACTCACTGGTATGCGATATGCTCCGGCTCGATCGAGGGCGGTTCCTGGCGCGTCGGGGATCCAGACCACTGCGCTCACCTCCATTACCGAGCACTGATGCTGGAGGTGCCCCGGCTCCCCGCAGCACCAGCAAACCGGCCCGGGCTTTCTATCTGCACCCACGCTCTGGGGCTCACTCACCTGAGGAGGGAGAGAGACAGACACAGAAGCAGGAAACGGGAGGGAACTGCGGATGTGGTGGGCCGGCTGGGGTGGAGCCTGCCCCCGCCTCCGCGGTGGGGGAACGGGGCGAGGATGAGACACAGAAGGGGAGGGGGAGAGAGAGAGGAGAAGAGGAGATCTGCGATCCTGCTGTGGGAACAGCTGCCAAATGATCCTCTGCCAACTCGATGGCCCGATCCAGCGACGTCGGGCGATGGCACTGGACCCACTCCGCTGTTCCTTCAGGAAGCCGGACAATGAACTGCTCCAGTGCCACCAGATCGATGATTCCCTCGGCGTCGCAGTTGTCAGCCCTCAGCCACCGCCGGCAGGCATCCCAGAGTTGCTGGCCAAACGCGAATGGCCGGCCGACCTCCTCTAGGTGTAGAGCGCAAAAGCGCTGGTGTTGTTGTTCGGGGGTGTGCCCCACACGCTGGAGGATGGCCCGGTGCAGGTCTGCATAGACTAGCCGTTTGTTGGTGGGGAGCTGTAGCACGGCCAGCTGCGCCTTGCCCGTTAGCAATGGGAGGAGGCGCGCCGCACGTTGTTCCACCGGCCAGCCCGAGGCCTCTGCTGCTTGTTTGAATCGTGCGAGGAAGGCCTCGGGGTCGTCGTGCAGGCCCATCTTCATTAGGGTGAGGTGGGGTGGGCCCGTGGCAGTGGAGGTGGTGGACCCCGCCAATGCGAGGAGGTGCCAGAACGCCTGTCGAGCTTCCTGTTGCACCAGCACCAGGGCCTCGAACTGTTGTTCTTGCTCCTTTTGGAGGGCGACCAGCGCCTGGTGCTGGCTCTGTTGGGCCGTGGCGAAGGCGTGGACCAGGTCTGCGAAGGGGGAGGACTCCATGGGACTGTTCTCCTCTGTGCTCCGTCCCGGGTTTCGGCACCACTGTGGAATTTTGCGCAGGTGAGTGGAGCACAGAAGCACGGCGGGCCAGAACTGAGTTTCCAAAAGCTCTTTATTACAACACTTTTCAGCGTTTTACTCTCCCAGACACTCAGACACACGCACACACTCATCAGCCGTCTGGTTGGGGAGAGAGTTCACTTCCTCTGCTCTATCTCTCCTTATACTGTATAGGGAATGGTCGCTGGGAAGACACACAAACACAGGCTAATTGACATCAGGTGTAGTGATTCTGCCACTTACCTTCCCTGACTCTGCCCTCCGGTCACAGACTGACGCTTGACCATGCCCCCGCTGCCACATAATAATAATAATAATAGGGCAGCACGGTGGTGTAGTGGTTAGCGCTGTCGCCTCACAGCAAGAAGGTCCGGGTTCGAGCCCCGTGGCCGGCGAGGGCCTTTCTGTGTGGAGTTTGCATGTTCTCCCCGTGTCCGCGTGGGTTTCCTCCAGGTGCTCCGGTTTCCCCCACAGTCCAAAGACATGCAGGTTAGGTTAACTGGTGACTCTAAATTGACTGTACGGTAGGTGTGAATGTGAGTGTGAATGGTTGTCTGTGTCTATGTGTCAGCCCTGTGATGACCTGGCGACTTGTCCAGGGTGTACCCCGCCTTTCGCCCGTAGTCAGCTGGGATAGGCTCCAGCTTGCCTGCGACCCTGTAGAACAGGATAAAGCAGCTAGAGATAATGAGATGAGATGAGATAATAATAATGCTAATAATAATAATAAAGTTCAACTTATATAGCACCTTTCTCACACCCAAGGTCGCTTTACAATTACAAAAACAAACAAAAAAAAGTCCACCAAAGATGGTAAGGATGTAATTCCAGTAGCGTAGGTGCCCACAGTCCCACCAAAAGGTGCACAAAGGTATGTCCCACACTATCTGCATAGCCACCGCGACGCCACCAGGCAACATCGCCTGGAACACCACGCCAAGCACAATAGCACTGTCGCACAGAGCGCTGGACAACCTCGATGTTAAAAGAGCAACGAGTTCACTGCAGTCCATAGTGAGGAGCACAGGCATCACCAACAGCGGACCAAGGCCTGGAAGGAACTGACGCCGGAGCTACACCACAACCGGTGGACAAAACACTCAAACAAAAAACAAACAAACATCAAACTATAGAAACACAAATTATAGAAAAAATAAACAGCTCCAGTCAGAAACAGCAGCCAAAACGCGCACAGCGTACTGTCAACTGGAAACGGAAACAGCTATTGCTTTTATGATGGGATATGATGATGGGATATTTGATAAAACAAGCCTGAACACAACCTGAAAATATGATTCATTTACAGCAAGAAAACAAGAAATAAAATAACAACTGACCAACAATTTACATCCAGTGACTTAAATGAACTGAAGTCTGATGTCGCTATAATGGTTGCAATTGGAGCTACGTTTTATATAACTGCCTCAACAAACATCATCTATAAATAAAAAAAGCAAAGTAGTAAGCTGTGTAGTTAGCCTGGTTCAAAGCTAAAAATAAAAACACAACATGGTACTAGCTAACACTTTTTGAACAACACGGAATGGGGTCTTGAACTGGTTCCATTCAGGATTCTTTGAACCATGGTGCCAGCAAGTGAACCAGCCCACATTTTCACCAGTAATTAAGGATGTGTCATGAACGGAGGACGTTGCATAATTCACAACAGGAGTAAACATGAGTATCAAGATGGCGGTGCGCATTGATTACCTCCAAACTTTTATTCTATTATTACAGATATTTGGTTTTGGTCCATTTTTTTTTCTGAAGATGTATCCCTTTCCAATGCATTCTTCATTGCTGCACTCTGCTTTCTCTCCAAACTACTGGCACGCCCACTGATGTCATCATGGTTCATGCTGAAAAAAAACAGCGATATTTTGGTTTCAACTTGGGGGGGGGGCAACTTTTCAGATTCTGAACCAATTTATTTTTGGTTGAAATGTCTGAACAGATCAAAATTTGATGCTTGAACCAGAACAGAACCTGTTCCCTGTTGCTGGAAAAGGGGTACAAATAGGGCTGGGAATCGAAACTCAGTTCCAAATTGGAACCAAATCTAAAATACCAAGTACTGGACACCTGTTAAAAAAAAAATTAATTTTGGTTCTGCTTATCAGTTCCCAAAGGCAATAACCCTTAATCATTCCAACAAAGGTGACATATTTACAAGGACGTACTGTACATAACTATCTGCCAGGACCTGTCTACGTGACTACGTGGACGATCAACACAACAGCGTCTCTATTTCTTTAGATATGAGATTGCATGCACGGCTAATGTCACAACATTGTGAATGTTCGGTTAGCGCTTCAAGAAATAATCATACTGGAATTGAAACTAGGAATCGATAAGAACCAGAATTGATCAAGTTCAGTGATACCCAGCCCTCTCTCCAAGTGTCTCGTTCATATTATCTATGCATTTGTCTGTGGCGGCTGTCCATTGCTAGCGATGATGACTGCTTCATTAGGATGCGCAGAAATCTCCTTTCCTATGAAGTACCTTGCACAGTAAGGTAAGACAAATGATGTCGTGCCCACATCATGTTGTCTCTCTGAACATCCAGACCTGATGCCAAGTGGTGCACAAAAGTGCCACAGACTTGATGGGTATGGAAGTTGCCCCGCAGTGACAACTGACTTGCCAGGTGATGCCATCCGTTGGCCATTTGAGTGGCTCTTCCACATGCCATCTGGTGGTGTGCCATTGACCCTGTTGGGTTCATCATTGCACCGAAAAGCGCCCTGCTGCCAGCGCCTTATTGGTGATATACTATTTAACCCATAGCTGGAACCCAGGCAGGTGCTACCACTCTGGGTCACAGCTGACCTGGGAGCAAATGTGATTAAGGAGTAACTCCACTTTCCCCAATACTCAAGTCCTCCTGGACCTGAGACTCACCACCGGTTGCAGTTTAAAGTCATACCCAAGATTAATCTATGCATTAATGTAAGTAGAAAAGAAATGTGTGTTTACATTCTTACCTGTGAGTTTAGCTCGGAGTTAACAGAAGCAAGAAGGACAAAGCTACACAAAGCAAAAGCAAATGCTAAAATGATGAACCGTACACTCGATTGTTGAGGAGAATGCTCAAAGCTGAGGATCTCTGAAGCTCGACGTCCTTCCGACAGCGCAGCAGACCTCAGATCTGATTAACCGGTGAACATGAGGACTATTAATGATTATTGACAGGTCCTTCACTGCTGCCAGACCACCTGCAACTGACGGAAAAGCGCAAGAGAAGAGAAAACAGTAAAGTGTCTGATGTGATTCAAGCAGTGGCATTGAGGCTCCTGTTTTGATTCACACTTTCGGAGATGGATTGGACACCATTTCTCAAATATCTATCACATTTGACATTTGAGTTTCTCATATCCTAGTTGCCTCCCCTCACACTGACCCCATCAACAACTCTGTTTTTCCTCTTTTCAGTTCTTCAGAAATACTTTTTGCTTTTTCTCTGAAATTAGTTCTCACCTATTTCTACCCATACTTGCATAGATCTCCATTATCACAAAACAGCTAGCAAGCCAGCAGAGCTAATCACCATCCAAAGCTCTCTGAAGCTTTTAGCCAAGGAACCAAGGATAGCTGGGATATCTTTGGGATTTCAGTGTAGGCTCTTACATTTGGGTTGGAACACAATTTGGTAGGTCTGTCGTTAGCTTTGGACAGTTTTTTTTTTTTTTTTTGAATGTGGTAAGGTTTCTACAGAATCTTAGGTTTTGGAAAAGTTTGTCATATTTTTGGCAGACTTGTGCAGGATTTTAGCAAAATGATGACAGGATTTTGTAGAAAGTTAGTCAGGTCTTGACAGAATTTTGTCACTCTGTAGTTTGTTTCGGAGAGAAATGTGTCAGTCCAAAACCATGGCCTATATTTTAGAGCATAAACAAGAAAATGATGTTCTACAAACAAGTCAAACTTGTAATATTATTTAACAGAAGTTATTTGAATGACTTTGTAGTTGTGTAAATTAGGTGATATTCTCACAAGTATGTGAGAATTTCTATCTAGATGTTCATTCCTATGATATTAATTTCGGATTTGTTTCGTGTTGATCTTTAATGTTGGGCCGGATTTTGATGAGTTGTATTCAAGTTCCAACTGATTTTTTTTTCTCTCTCAGGCTATGGTTTGTTTTGAACTGAACTTTGTCAAGTCAGAGTCGGTTTTCAACAATTTGATCTCAAACTATCGTCAGAATCTTTAGACAGAATCTTTTGTCAGGTTATGGTCAGTTATTTACAGATTTTTTTTTCTCAAGTTGTAGTTGTTTTTTTGCAGGCTAAAGTCAATTTTCAATCAAATGTTCCTTGGGTTATAGTCGGGTTTGGCCAGAAATTCTTCTCAGGTTGTAATCGATTTTGGATGGAATTTTGAAAAATTTAGGTTTAGGACCTATACAGACCCTTGAATAGCATTGTCGTTAACACCACCTAAACCAAGATCAAGTCATGACCGAGACCAAGACAAGACCAAGAATTTGAGGGGTTGAGATCAAGTCAAGACCAAGGCAGGGTGAGACCAAGTCAAGACCAGAACCAGACCAGTGTGTGTGAAGGGGTGGGGGAAGGGTGACATCCATTAACAGGAAGAAAACTTTTGAATTTGCAATGAGCCACGTTATTGGTCACATTTGAAGCAGGAAATTTTACATCCCATCAAAGTACAGTGTTAACAAATAAATCAGACAATGTACAGGCAATTTAGTGAAATCCCCCTGCAGTTGTGGTCTTGATTGGTCTTAAAATAAAATCCAGAGTCCTTTATGTCCGAGACCAAGACAAGGCCAAGTAAAAATGCACTTGATTCCGAGACGAGACCGAGACCTTCAAAAAGTGGTCTTGAGATCAAGACTGATCTTGAGTTCCACAACACTCCCCTTGAAGGCTTTTTGGTTATCCCTCTGGACAGTACAACCAATGTTTCCTTATTACACAGGCTTCTAAGTAGAAGCACTTCTGGAGGATTCGAACCCTGAATTATCTAATGAGCCATCCTTAAATAACTCTTGTTGAACTCATTTTTAAGAGTGCAATATTGAGATTGGGTGGCATGGTGGTGCAGTGGTTAGCACTGTCGCCTCACAGCAAGAAGGTTCTGAGTTTGAACCTCATGGCTGATGAGGGGCCTTTCTGTGTGGAGTTTGCATGTTCTTCCTGTGTCTGCATGGGTTTCTTCCGGGTGCTTTGGTTTCCCCCACCATCCAAAGACATGGCTACTCTAAACTGTCCATTGATCAAGCTTGGAGAGGGATGGGCTCCACCAAGCTTCAACACACCAATGATGGACTGTTAAACCGTTATCAGTGGTGCCCTTACAGCCCTTGCTGGCTATGAGGAAAAGAAGAAGAAGAATGTTCAGATTTCAGACTTCCTGCTGTAGATAGACTCGGGCTTGAACAACATGTTCTCAGTCTATTCAAAACTTCAGGAAAGCTCTATGTTGAAGGAATTTGGATGGAGCTAATGATATAAGTTACTTCCTGATTACAAAAAAAGAAGATATTTAAATCTTGAACACGGTCAGCACTTTAGCAGAGCATCATCAGCATATGGCATCTGTCAGCACAGGCAGCTCATGGACATTTATTAGACTCCATTTTTTCAGCGTATAGATTAATTTTAGAAAATTTGTTCCCCCAGCATGCAGTAGCAGCCCAGAGCAAATAACAGCGCCTATTGATTAGGGTTTAACTGAGCAGTCTAAGCTCAGGACAGATGAAGGGTCACTTAATGGCAGGGGAATTAGTCATCAGGCAGAAATGCCAAAACCAACAAAGATCAGGAGAGAAAATTAATTCGGGGTCCAGCAAAGACATGAGTAAAGATCATCGAGAGCTATTATTATGATATGCTTTTTGTGAAGGGCTTTAAAAGAAGATAATCCTCTTTTAATTACGACAAGTCTTCATCTTGGTGGATATTTATAGACTGCTATCCGTTTAGCAGTCCAGCGTACACTCCCAGTGTACACTCAGATTGACCCCGATGGCGGCTTATTATTATTATTATTATTATTATTATAGCACAAAGTTTCAATCTTGACCCTTCCTTTTGATCCAGACTCCACTTTATTGTCCATTTTATAGCAATAACATTGTAAAGATTATAATTTGGTGTTGCAGGTATCGTGAGGACGGCGCTGCCCAACATGGACCGCGAGGCAAGGGATCAGTACCTGCTCGTCATCCAGGCTAAAGACATGGGAGGTCAGATGGGTGGCCTCTCAGGAACCACGTCCATCACCGTCACCTTAACCGACGTCAACGACAATCCTCCACGCTTTTCACGAAGTACGGCCCTCGCCTTCGCACACCTAATACATCAGTGCTGCTTGTGATGTGTTTACGATCCCATTTACAACACCATTTAATGTCGTGATAGATATATGGATTTAAAGTAAAGATATTCCGCTGTACTATGGCCAACTTGGGATTGATATGTTCTCTGAATGTTATATTTCAGTTTCCAGGACAAAGCTGCAAACATTTCTAAAGTTTCCGAGTTCATTTTATCTCCAAAGGAACGCTAGATCGTTTTACAAATTCACATTAAAATTATAATAAACATTTTATTAAAAGCTTCCTTCTTCTATGATGTGTATCAATGAAACAAAATGTCGACTTAGCGACAACATGCAGGATAAGGAATCGGACGCATTTAATAACGTTATTCTCACAAGCACATTTATTACACTTCATATGCTTAATAAAATAAAGTAATATCAGTGACATCTCATCATGAGGTGTCATCAGGGCTAGCGCTAGTTCTACAGTCGCTACCGTAGCTAGAGAGTATTATATTAGCTGAATAATTTAACACACTATAAACAAAAGCTGGTTTTTGCAGTGAATGATTATATCACTGTAACTGAAAAAAAATTGTCAGCTTAGATCTAAGATATCAAACGTTTATATTTTTCTGAATGCTGTTAGCTCGGCTAATGTAGCAGGAAGCGGAGGGAGACACACAGCACAGCAGCCAGATAATAAGAGAAAGCAGAAATAGCATCATCAATAATTGTGTGTGTGTGTGTGTTTGCAGAATCCTATCAGTTCAGCGTGCCCGAGTCGCTGCCTGTGGCTTCTGTGGTGGCCAAGATAAAGGCCTTGGATGCAGACGTGGGCCCCAACGCTGAGATGGAGTACAGAATTATCGAAGGAGATGGCCTTGGGGTTTTCAGGGTCGAGCCAGACAAAGACACTCAGGAAGGAGTTATAACTCTGCTGAAGGTAAGTCACGCGCCGGATCTCGCAGCTCATTGCACATAGAAAATGAAGCACTTTTTCAGTGTGAGTCCGAGTATTTCGGTACGTGTCGATATTGTGATGAAAACGAGCGACCTGTTTTCAGCATATTCAGCAATCTGAGACATTTTATGTAGCTTAGTTTACACCGATCAGCCATAACATTATAACCACTGACAGGTGAAGAAGTGAATAACATTGATTGTCATTACAGTGGCACCTGTCAAGGGGTGGGATATATTTGGCAGCAAAAAAAGAGAACAGTAAGTTATTGAAGTTGATGTGTTGAAAGCAGGAAAAAATGGGCAAGTGTAAGGATCTGAGCGACTGGTTTTTTTTGTTTTTTTTTTACAAGGGCCAAATTGTGATGGCTAGATGACTGGGTCTGAGCATCTATAAAAAAAAAAAAAAGGCATACAGTGGTGCTTGAAAGTTTGTGAACCCTTTAGAATTTTCTATATTTCTGCATAAATATGACCGAAAACATCATCAGATTTTCACACAAGTCCTAAAAGTAGATAAAGAGAACCCAGTTAAACAAATGAGGCAAAAATATTATACTTGGTCATTTATTTATTGAGGAAAATGATCCAATATTACATATATGTGAGTGGCAAAAGTATGTGAACCTTTGCTTTCAGTATCTGGTGTGACCCCCTTGTGCAGCAATAACTGCAACTAAACGTTTGCGGTAACTGTTGATCAGTCCTGCACACCGGCTTGGAGGAATTTTAGCCCGTTCCTCCGTACAGAACAGCTTCAACTCTGGGATGTTGGTGGGTTTCCTCACATGAACTGCTCGCTTCAGGTCCTTCCACAATATTTTGATTGGATTAAGGTCAGGACTTTGACTTGGCCATTCCAAAACATTCACTTTATTCTTCTTTAACCATTCTTTGGTAGAACGACTTGTGTGCTTAGGGTCGTTGTCTTGCTGCATGACCCACCTTCTCTTGAGATGGACAGATGTCCTGACATTTTCCTTTAGAATTCGCTGGTATAATTCAGAATTCATTGTTCCATCAATGATGGCAAGCTGTCCTGGCCCAGATGCAGCAAAACAGGCCCAAACCATGATACTACCACCACCATGTTTCACAGATGGGATAAGGTTCTTATGCTGGAATGCAGTGTTTTCCTTTCTCCAAACATAACGCTTCTCATTTAAACCAAAAAGTTCTATTTTGGTCTCATCTGTCCACAAAACATTTTCAATAGCCTTCTGGCTTGTCCACATGATCTTTAGCAAACTGCAGACAAGCAGCAATGTTCTTTTTGGAGAGCAGTGACTTTCTCCTTGCAACCCTGCCATGCACACCATTGTTGTTCAGTGTTCTCCTGATGATGGACTCATGAACATTAACATTAGCCAATGTGAGAGAGGCCTTCAGTTGCTTAGAAGTTACCCTGGGGTCCTTTGTGACCTCGCCGACTATTACACGCCTTGCTCTTGGAGTGATCTTTGTTGGTCGACCACTCCTGGGGAGGGTAACAATGGTCTTGAATTTCCTCCATTTGTTCACAATGTGTCTGACTGTGGATGGGTGGAGTCCAAACTCTTTAGAGATGGTTTTATAACCTTTTCCAGCCTGATGAGCATCAACAACACTTTTTCTGAGGTTCTCAGAAATCTCCTTTGTTTGTGGCATGATACACTTCCACAAACATGTGTTGTGAAGATCAGACTTTGATAGATCCCTGTTCTTTAAATAAAACAGGGTGCCCACTCACACCTGATTGTCGTCCCACTGATTGAAAACACCTGACTCTAATTTCACCTTCAAATTAACTGCTAATCCTAGGGGTTCACATACTTTTGCCAGTCACAGATATGTAATATTGGATCATTTTCTTCAATAAGTAAATGACCAAGTATAATATTTTTGTCTCATTTGTTTAAGTGGGTTCTCTTTATCTACTTTTAGGACTTGTATGGAAATCTGATTAAGTTTTCGGTCATATTTATGCAGAAATCTAGAAAATTCTAAAGGGTTCACAAACTTTCAAGCACCACTGTATATTGTGGGGTGTTCCCAGTATGTATGCAGTGGTTAGTACCAAACAAAAGTGGTCCAAGGATCTAAAGGACAACCGGTGAACTGGCGACAGGGTCATGGGTGTCGAAGGCTCATTGATTGGCATGGGGTACGAAGGCCTTTCTGTTTCAGCCAGCATTGACATTTTCAACAGTCTGTGCTATAGTAGCTCTTCTCTGGGA